>NC_143459.1:3472500-4672500 GCF_987193195.1 Phasianus colchicus | reverse complement strand
TCTCTAGTTTTCCATCTCTCGTGAAACACAGCCTACAAGACCTCAGTGCAATGCAACTCTGTAACCTCTAACAAGAGTTATAGGCACTTTCCTAACAGTGTTTGAGTTCTGCAGTTTAATCTTGAGAAGCATAAACGTGGATATTTAACAAGCACCAAAACAGGCTGCACTTGCCAAAGAATTATGCTTCAGTTCTTTCTGCACAAATGATGTCAAAAGTAATTAAGGCTACAATGATGAAAATTTAGCTGCTATCTTTGATCATTTCTTATTTTTCTAAGAAGTGCGTAAATCTTGCCAAATTCACAGATTTTTGTCAGGGATAATTACAGTCAAAACTGTAGAATTTGAAGCCTGTAATGAATGCCAACTTTTCCTGGAATGGCACGCAATTCATAGCTGAAAGAAGTAATTTATTTTTGTAACACTTATTTTAGTTTACAGTAACTTTTCCCTTCACTTAGGTAACATTTTTATGACACAAACCTGGCAACTTTCCATGTGAAAAAGTATCTAGCAATAATCCAAAATAATATTTCAGAGCAGTCTGGTAATAACTAAAGGTTTACGTGCTTGAAACTCAATTCTCCTTGAAATGAAGAAAGCGTGCAGAACTTCTGATTCAAGATAAATAGCAAACACTTGAGTTCAGATAGATTCACTGCATGAGAGGGCACACACTAGCAGAACGATGCTTCCTCAAAAAAGATCTGTTTGTCAGATCAACCATTAGAAGCATTAGAATATAAGGTGGCAAGCTGAGACAGTCATTTTCAATGCCATATTCAAATCTAGAGTGCTCTGAAGTAGATTTCCTGTGAGAAAACGTGAATTCTATAACACAGACCTCACAAACCACAGGGAAATAACACACTACTTCTTTGTCTTCAGCATCTACAGCGTTGTGTCCTCAGAAATATCCCACCCCAAGACATTTGCCCCAATTCCTCCTCCAATGCTTCTACAAAAGTAGCAAATTTCCCACTGATAAATAATATTCATGATACCTCTGTGCACATAAGACAGCCTTAACCCAGTGCAGATGAATGATACTCACGTGAGGTTTAATCCGATCGTGGAAAAGGGACATTGGTAACTTGCTTTGCTTCATGACCACTCTGTATGGATCTTTCATGACAGTTTCCATTTCCTCTTGAAATTTTTGTAGGGATGATTGCTTGATCACACGAGTATTCCCTGCACATGAAAATAAATTACTGCATCTACACCATTCCCCATCTTTAACTGCTTCAGAGAATCAGAGTACACTATGAAAATACAAATACTTCAGCTGGAATAAAAAATACCAGTAGTAAGAAATAGAAGATTTCACTTGAAAAAAAAACATTCAAGATTGGCACATACAATCCACCCCCTTTCCATCACTTAAAGGAACTTTTAAAAGTATCCCTAGAACACTTAGGATATGTAGGTTACAACATATACTTAACAGCAGTGCATGAAAAGCAAATATCCAACAAGGGGTATTTCACCTTCATTTCCAGGTCTGTCCCACACAACACTGAAACCACAATTCTGAACTAAGCACACTAAAAAAAAACCCACAAAGTTCAACCAATTCCAAGCCTGCTGAACTGAAAGCTGAGAAAACTCACCAAACCATTTAATATTTGGTTCCACTCTTGCAACTGTGCCCGGTGCCACTGTTGACTGATACTGCAGAGGTTTAATCACTTTGCCACGTTTGTTTCTAAGTGAAAAATGAGAATGCATGTAAATACACAATGAAGCCATACACCTCTGTAGCACTTTTATTCACTAAAGCCATTTTTCAATCCCTCAGTGCCAATCCAAGCCTATGCTTGCACAAAGATCATAGAATCATTGAATGGCCTGGGTTGAAAAGGACCACAATGCTCATCCAGTTCCAACCCCCTGCTACGTGCAGGGTCACCAACCAGCAGACCAGGCTGCCCAGAGCCACATCCAGCCTGGCCTTGAATGCCTGCAGGGATGGGGCATCCACAACCTCCTTGGGCAACCTGTTCCAGTGCCTCACCACCCTCTGTGTGAAAAACTTCTTCCTAATATCCAACCCAAACCTCCCCTGTCTCAGTTTAAGATCATTCCCCCCCTGTCCTATCACTATCCATCCTCATAAACAGCAGCACAGCACTGTTAGTTGGATGAGCTATCACACCTGCTGGCATACGCTGCCCTGTGATGATCCTAGGCTGATATTTTTTCTGTTTGCTGTGTCAAATCACAGAGAAACGTCTCTGAAAAACACCTCACTAAGCATCTTCATGTTTTGAACTCTACTTATTTATAAGAGGTGGCTGGGGACAAGCTAAGTACTTCAAGATAACTAATAAAAGTTAGCATGCAAATACAAACACACATACACACACTACAGTAACACATGTGCACACCCCAAAACTCTCAATTCTCACTCCAGCTTGACTGAACTCTTTAAGACTGCATACAAATATGTTATTGGGGTGCAAGGCATACAAAGCATGATTTCTGAACATATTGCTCTCTTTTCTTTCATATGCTCACATGGAACTTTTGCAATCACTTCTACCCATCAGCCTATGCTGAACACAAGCCAGAGGACACACTTCACCTTGAGACCTGGGTTAAACATAGTAATTTTTCATATCATGTATCCCCCAGCCATATCTCAAAACAAATCAACAGCTGGCAAAACAGAACTGCTGCTTTTAACCAGCAACCTCAGAACTCCCACAGCACCCACACCACGGCAGGGGTGAATATTTACAAGGTAGGAACTGTGCCACAGCTGTAGGTTCGCACGTGGAAGTGAGATGGCTCAGCCATAGAGATGTCAGGCTCTTCAGACATTCTGAGGTGTGCTTTGGTTGAACATGAAAGAATTCTGAGCATTTTGGGATTTGTGACATCCCAATGGGGATCATCAACTCCTTGAAAGGGTAGATAACAGCAGGACAAGGGGAAATGGTTTAAAGTTGAGGAAGGGGAGATTGAGGTTGGATGTCAGGGGGAAGTTCTTTACAGAGAGAGCGGTGAGGTGCTGGAACAGCTGCCCAGAGAGGCTGTGGATGCCCAGTCCATCCCTGGAGGTGTTCAAGGCCAGGTTGGATGGGGCCCTGGGCAGCCTGGGCTGGTGTGAAATGTGGAGGTTGGTGGCCCTGCATGGGGCAGAGGGGTTGGAGCTTCATCATCCTTGTGGTCCCTTACAATCCCGGCTATTCTGTGATTCCGTGAATGGAATCACATCAGCTGTTCTGTATCACGCTTTTCAGCTACATTTCCTGACACAGATCGATTAGAGATCAGGATCAAGTTTTCCAGTTCACACCATTCCACAAAACAGCCCAGTACGCAGACACTGCCCCCACACGAAGCCCGAGCAGCCGCCCCGTGCGTGGCTCCCGACCACAGCACACAGCCAGCCGCACTCCACTCCACAGCACGGGGCACGGCCGCGCTCACCTCCGCTCCTTCTGCCGGTACATGTTGAGGCGGCGGATGGTGGCTCGGTCCCGCATGTTGTTCCCGCCCGCGCCAGCCACGCGATCTGAGGAGAGAAAGCACTGTTAGACCCGACCGGCACAGCTCGGCCTGGCCCGTTACGATGGGATACGACACGTTTAAGATCGCAACGCCGCACGTACCGGGATTGGTGCTGGCGCGGGACGGGTTGATGGTGCTGCGGCCTTTATAGCGTGGCTTCACCATGGTGCCGCCGGGACCGGACCAAACGGAGACACCGCTCCACCACACGCGCGGCTTCGAGCCGGAAGCAGCAGCACGTGTACTTCCGGCGTGGGGACGGCGTGATGACGTACTTCCGGCGGGTCCACTTCCGGGCTGCGCAGGCGCCCCCCAGGTTGCTATGGCAGCCGCTCGGCACCACCTCTCACGTCCGGTTCCCGTGGCAACGCGTGGGCCTCGCCGCGCCAGGGCCTGGCCCTATCACCGTTACCCACTGCTACCCATCGTTACCCACCTCTCCCCAACGTTACACTTCCGCGAGCGAGGCCTGGGGGCGCCGTTTCCTCCGGGGCTTTTGCCCGCACCCACCGCCCGGTCTTGCCCGCCTGGTGCCCGCCGGGTCCCGCTGTGTGCCCGGGGGCGCGGCCTCCGGTCCTCCATAAGCTTTCCCCTGACTTTTGCCCAGTTCCAGGCTGTCCACCCTGGGCAGTGAGCAGACTGCAGGCGTTTCAAAGGGCTGTAACAACGAGAGTGCTGGCACGGGAGCCCTCATTGTTTTTGAAACGTTGTTTGTTCACAGAAACATAATAAGAATCATTTGGAAGCTTGGCATTAGGACTTATTTCCATTTGCAGATGAATGCATGCGGTCAGCAAAGCGGTCTGCTGATGCGGGGATGCTAGGGGGGGTGCTGGGGAGCCAGCTGCAGGCAGCGGGGTGCACCGGGGTGTTTACAGGCACAAAGTTGTTTGTCCCGGGCTCCTGGCACCGTCTGGTCAAAATTACAAATGACAACACACTCATTTACATGCATGTAAAGAATTGCACGGACCTTGCAATAGTCTAAATCGAATTTTAGGGAAATTATAGTCCTGAAGACTATGCTACGTTCAGCCAGATTTCACTCGAAATTGGAAAGATCCACACCTAGGAGGAATTACCCAAACCCTGCTGAAATGGTGTTAATTCAGCGCAGAGGTTGGGCTGGGAGCAGGCAGCTCTGCGTGCTGGGGAGTCGTTTGCCAAAGTGAAGGTCTGTCCCAGCGTCCCTAAATAGTTATTTGTGGCAGAGAATTCATGGCTAGTTCAATTTCCTCGCAGTTCTGCTAATGCTCTGCTAAATCCAGAACAATAACAGAGCTTCTGAGATTGTGTTCTTTTAATGATTTTCAGCATTTTGCTTTTAGGTAGCGCACGGTCCCCTTCTGTACAAAGTATTCCTAATTAGTCAGACTTGTGAGCTGCTTTGTGAGATGGCAGTCTTGAATTTTCAGTCTGTTTTGTTTAAGCCTTTTTTTTCTCTTAATGGAATTATCTGTGCCTCGGGCCTGTAAAAAACACAGTGATGTGGGCATAAAAAAATTAATTCCAAATTGTAGATAATTGTTTAAACTATCAGACTCGAGGCTTATGTAGAAGAGTTTTCTCGGGACAAGTGTGTTTTCTATTAAAGTTGATATTAATCTGTCAGAAAATCCTTTTGATTTTCAAATTTTTAGACTAAATAGTTGAGTAATACTTGCCCTGTTCTTCCCCACTCTTTCTTCCTTCTCCTTAAGAAAACACTCCTTTTATTGTTTGCAAAATATCTTGGAATGCATCCAGAAAATTGCTGTCTCTTTCTTTAAAAGAATAGTAATAGCGTTAGACATTAGGTTATGTCATGGAGGACTTTTATTGGTAATGCATCTGAGTTAATCAGAAAATTTCCACTTTGAAAGCTTTGGCAAAAGCAGCTTTTTCTCCAACCTCACTTATGGTGAGCCCTGTCATCCAAGCCAGAGTGGGCCCCATGTTTTCTGTCATAAGGAAACACGATGCTGATAACATATGGGAATTGTATTCAAATTGGAAGAAATTCATTTTTTTCAGCTGAACCCACCTCTCTCTCAAGTTTTTCCAGACTAAACTTACATTACTGAGGCTAACTGCTAGCATTTAACTTGCAGCATCTCTGGAGCTGTGGTTGTTGGACTTGCTTATCAGCTAACATATGGGTCAGATTAGTTTATTTTACAACTAATTTTACGTTGCTGTGTGATTCACCAGCTTTTCATTTACCATTGATGCGTACTCTCATTTCAATTTTTTAACTTTTTTTTTCTTCTTTTTAAGTTATTGACAGTGAGATGTAGTCCATACCACGTACTGTGTGGGAGAGGGGGCTCAGCAATGTGCACCAGGCCCAGCGGATCTGCCAAACACCCTCATTTCCATTGACAAGACCAGCCTGACCACTGCTGAATTGAAAGCATTTGGAATTTTCTGTGGCCTCTTCCTTGTCAAAATCCCAGTGAATGTGGTTATGTGATGCCATCAGAATGACTCATTGCCATAATTGCATATGTTCTAAGGGGTTATTCCCATTGTATTATTAAAAACTAGCGATGTTTGATTTTTGGCAGGGACTGTCTTCCTTGTATGATCTACAGATTTTGTCAATTAAATGAAGGAAAATGAGATTTCCAAGACTTCAGTACAAGACTGGACTTGTATTCAGAGCACTTTTTCAGTGTGGTATTGAGCTACTTTGCTTTATTTAATCAGTTAAAAGCAACATCAGCCATCTTACTCTCCTTGTTGCAGTGACTCCCTGCAGAGAACAAGAACAGAAGTGAGCTTCATAGCTAGCCTTCAAATGATCCAAAGCACTGCCAGAAGGTACCTTAGGTTATTTATCACACAGTCATTTTCTCGGCGTCTCACAAGTTCATTTTCAAGGATATAACTTAGAGTGGGAGGCAGTGCTTTCTGGCAAAGGGCTCCAAGTTTGATAGCTCCCTAACTGAAAAAAAACCAAGAGCGATCCCAGATATTGTTGCCTTGGATTTTGAGTTCCTAAAATGGCAACTACAAGCAATAGGGGAAAGCTAGAAGGAAGATGTAGGAGAAAAGTGAAGTCAAAGAAAAAAGGCAAAAAGGTGAAAAGGGACTTGGAGAAGCCAGGCTGCTCTGTGCCCCCAGGACTCATCCCTCAGCAAAAGTTGTGCTCAATCCCATGCAGTTCTCATAGACTTACAGAGCCTTCTGCATTGCTCTCTGCACTTAGGCTGGTGCTGCAGATCTCTCTCACAGGAATTGTTTACTAACAATCAGAAATTTAAAGCATTTGCATATAAAGATCTTACTTTTGTGATTTGACTTTGATAGTCTGGAAAAAATTACTTCCTTTCTGGAAAGCTGCACATGCTGTATCATGCATCTTAGCCTAGATTTCACATGGCCTTCAGCAGGGCTGAATGGTAAAGGGATGGCAAATGAGGTTCTAACCAACTGATTTTGCTTGTGCTGTAAATAGCCATATAATCTACCTGATTGTCCCTTTTTTCTTTTCACTTAGAAAGATGGTACTGCTCTTTTAAAATTCTGGAGATTCTGGTAAGCAGCTCCATCTGTGCCACGGTTTGGCATTCAGTTGGGTATGATATGTTATTATCTTTATCAATACCATTGAAGTGATTTATTTGTGGTGACTGATTATGCAGAGATGGTATTTCTGTAATTTACTTAGAGGTGTATTTTTTTTTTTTTAATGTTTTCCCTAACATCTCATTCTATGAAAACTATTGACATAATAAAACCTGTGAGTAAATATGTGTAAAATATTTCTTCTGTTGTTTTCAGACAGAGTTTCAACATCCTACTACATTTCCTTTCATCAAAGCTAAGATTTCTTCTGAGTGAGAAATGGTTTTAACATAAACATGAACTAAGAAGTGTATACATTGCCTCCACCTCCACAGGAGTGGAAAGGTAGTAAATCGTTGTTTGAGGAATAGGTGTGCATACATGTAGCTTGACTGTACCTGATGAAAAATCCTGCTTTATACAGAGAGGATAAGACCATAATACAGCCAACCTGTGTTTGGTGCAATTTGTCTGTCACAGCTCCTAAATCTTGGCAAATGAGATGGAAATGAAACAATTCCAAAAGTGTGACTGCAAGCTGTAAATGCACTGCCCCTACCCTTCATTCCCTGTTGTTTAGGTAGAATTATCCCAAAGCTCAGTAAACTGCCTAGCAACTCTCCTGCAATTTTTGAGTAGGTCTGTCCAATGGTTCAAGAGTATGAATGAAGATCTTTTCTATGCAAAGACTGAAAAAGGATCAGTCTGTCTGTCTGTACACCTAGCAACTATTTCTCCAGTATTAGAAGTGTCAAAGTGTGGAACACGGATAAGTGTGGAATCCAGAGCAACACTTCTGTGCTGTGACCCATACGGGTACATTTGGCTCCTGGATGGAGGTGGGTGGGCAGATTACTTTAAAAGAGACCTTCTCACTCCTGCTTTCTAGCTATTTTCAATCATTAGGGATTTGACCCCAGTTGGGGTGAATAAAGCAAACAGAGCTTGTTCAGCAAACCCATTTATTTATTAATGTGTTTAAAGAAGCATATTTTACAGTGATGCCACGGAGAGAACACCACAACAGGTATTATTTGGTGGACTGAAAGAGAGCAATCGTGTGCGTGTGAGTTGAGATGACATCAACCTAAGGCAATCTCTGGTTTGGACTGTTGAGCTCAGCGTGCAAACCACGTTGGTCAAAGGCAAAATGTTTCTAAGTTCTTCAGTGAACCAGCTCTCTGAGAGTGGGGAAAAGCACTATTTTTAAGCTGATTTAAAAATAAAAGAAATTTGACTTTTCTTTTTCATATTTTCCTTCTAAGTTTCCTAAATTTCATCTTCAACCATCCATAATGAAAAATCCTGATTTTCCTAATACACGTTTTAAACTTTCCTTTGCCTTTCTCCCTCTTTCCTCCCATTTTTCTGTGGAAAAAAAAAGGAAGAAAAAAAGGGAAAAGGGTGCAACAGAAAGAAGTTCTTCAGTTTTTCTAAAAACTCTAGAAATCTCTACAAGATATGTTGTGTTGATTTATTATATGCAGTTGAGTTTTGAAATATTTGTGCTAATATTGCCATGAGTTACTGTAGGGAATGCAGTTAGTTAACAGAGCCTTAGTGTCTAAAACCTTACTAATGCACTCTCTCTTCTCTTTAATCCTTGTTGAGAACTGGATTGAGATACTGAAGCAGGAGGGAAGGAAGAGGAGTTCCTGAATTAGCAAGCTGAGGTTTGTGAAAGGGTTACTGGCTATTGCTGCTGAAAAGCGGAAGGGAAAAATGAGTTTGCTTACATGCAGTGCCAGGTTGCAAACAAAATACTTATTTCACAGGCTAGCTGATGCTAGAGAGCAAAATGAGATCTGATCTTTCAGCTGGGAGGCCTTCAGGAATCGTCTGAACAAGATCCATAAACAACTGAAAGGACGACTTTAAGAACCTCTCTCTCTCTGCTTGGTATGCTGCTCGTTTATCATTGTGCTGAAATGGAATCCCCTTTAAAAGATATAACGGCTTCTTGTTTACTTAAACACAAAGTGGATGATGGGCTGAAAGGTTTTGCTGCCAGTGGAGCAGTCATGGAGAGCTTGGTACAGCCCTGGAGCTGGAACAACTATGCAGCTCCCACGTTCTGAGCTAAGCCAAAACACCGGGACCTGGTGGGGAGGCACCCACCTCCACACGAGGCAGAGGTGGTGCAAAACAAGGGCAGCAGGACTTGGCTTTGTCAGGCTTAGCTCTGGAGTGAGCTTTTCCCTTCCCCTTTCCCTTCTTGGGGAGCCAGGAGCTCTGGTACATCGCTGGGGACTGTGGCACCTCCCTGACTCCATCCCTTGGAACAAAAGGAGTTTTGCTGAACTCTAAAGGAATTAAGGGTCAATATTTATATTGAGGAAGCACGTTTTAAAACATAAGGGAAATGGAGCAATGTGCCATGTTGTGACATGGTTAAGGGCAAGGCTCCCCACGCAGAGAAGGGCACTGAAAAGCGTGCGCCTGCTGCAACCTCGCCAGGTCCCCACCGAGCACCATCCTCCTGGTTCCTCTGCCTGGTACCAATTCTTGCAGAGCAGCAGTGTTTGTGCTGAGTCCAGGATCTTCCCATTGGTGACATGGAGACCAGTGGTTTCTGTCAAACTTAAACACTTGTTTTGCAGAGCCTGAGCTGTGCCTTCCCCTTCCCACCTTCATTCCCTCCTGCTGTGTGTTTGGGTGGTGGTGGGACAAATGGACAAACCTGTCCCTGGCCAGGAGCAGCGCCTGGGAGCTGTGACTATGAGCAAGATCACAGCATTTTGCAGCCTGCAGCTTGCTACTGTCTCAAGCCAGGTCCTTGAATGGCAGCTTCCTCAGGGAGCAGTGCAGTCCTGTGCGGGCAGCAGACTGAGCTCTGGCTGCAGTGCAGCCGGCAGCATTTACTGGGATTTTCTTAAAGCTTTTGTCAGTTTCCCTTCCACAAGTGAGTCTCTGTCCTGTGGGACACCAGCCTCCATAGGGGCCAAGGCATGAACCACACACTCAGGAAGCCAGTTGTCGTTCTGGTTAGTTTTCTTTTTTTGTTTTTTGGGTTTTTTTTTTTTTTTTTTTTGCTTTTTTTTTTTTTTTTTTGTTGTTGTTTGGTTTTGTTTTGTTTTGTTTTGCTTTTAATTCGAAATAACTCTTTGAAGCAGATTCAGGGCAGATACCACTGACCTCTTACCACAAACGTTTAACATGTATTATTCTCAATGATAAAGTCATACAGCTTAAAACACAAAATAAAGGGTTGGGGGGTAGAGAAAGAGGACACTGCCTTTGTGTGAATCCAGTTCCCCAGTCTGGAAGAGCAGAAATCCAGTCCCCGTGGCTGGCTGGGCACGAGGCAAGTGTCCCGAGGCCCCATGCCCCCATCCTTGGTTCATCCTCACCTCTGGTCCCGCAGTGTCCCACTGCCCCAATGGATGCCATCCGTGGTGCTGGGGGTACCACCTCCTTAAGTGTTGTGGATGTGGCTTCTGTCGAGTCTAGTCTAGGAGTATAGGTCTGTCTTTCTGACACGTGTAATGTTGTGTAGCAGTGCTCTGGTTCAATAAAGCTTTCATATACATAGCAGCAATGAAGTCTTGCCATCAGGTGACGTAAAGGGGCAGCTATTGGGCAGGGCTGGCGGATGTGGTGGGGGCCACAGCCCCCCTCTGTTTGCTCTTCCTCTTCTTGGTGCCAGACTTTGCATCTTTGGTGTCTTTCCGATTTCTGTTCCCATTCGTATTATCTTGCTTTCCTTGCTCATCCTTTTTCTTCCTTTTCCCTGCAACAAAGCAAAGCGCAGCAAAGGAGGATCAGGCCTGGATCTGTCTCTGCAGTTTCCAGCAGGACTCCTGATGCATGCATTTCCCCGCTGCTGCCCGAGGCCTTTTGCTGTCACACTGCTGCCTGCATTGCTCGCAGCCAGGTGGGGCTCAACCCTCCCTGCTCTTACTCACTGCTCAGAACCGGTTCCCCTCCAAGCAGCCAACCCAGCCACAATCCTGTCCACCCCATAAGAGGATGACCAAGTCACCATTCATCCTATTGACACTGCATTTCCAGGGGAAAGCACAGACCTCAGCACTCCCATGAAGGAGACGACAACTCCCATTGCTGCAGCACGCAGAGATTGCTCAGCTGCCTTGTTTGCTAAAGTACCCACATCCTGCAGGGCAGGCAGCAAGCCATAGGGCCAAGGGGCTGCCCAGATGCTCCATCCCATTGGGGTCCCCCTGGGCGCTCTGCTCCCTGACACAAATCCCCCATGCCATACAGAGGTGGTGGGATTTACATTTACAGTGTTGAACTGTTAGGCTGAGCGCTGCCACGTAAAGAGGTGCTGGGGGAAATGAGGCAATGCTCCACACTCACCTTCGGGGCATTGGCTCTTCTGCACAGTGCATCTGCGCACCTCCGTGGTGGCGGGGCACAGGGACACGTCCCCAGAGGGAGCCTGCAGGATCCGCCGCGTTCGGTCCTCGTTCCCCTTCTTGAAGCCACACAGCTTCCTCTTCTTGGAGCAGGGCCCCCAGGGCCCCCACTCACTCATTTCACATTGTGCTGCCAGATAACAAGAGAGGCCAGAGGTATCTCTCATTTCTCTCTGCTGCACCTCTGGGAGTCCTCCCACCCCTTTCCCAATAGAGCCAGAGCAGTGTGTGCATTTCCCCAGCAGTTCCCAGGTTTCCTGGCACCCCCCCTCTCCTACCACACCATGAGCTCTGAGCACTCCAAAAGCAATCTGTATGAATACTGCAGTGCCCATCCATGCTGTGCTCAGCCAAAGGCTGGGTACAAGGCTGCCTGAAGTATTTCCCATTGGGCACCAACACAGCATCCCTGAGGGGTTGGTTTGATCACCTAAACCAATGTGTAGTAATAGATGCATTGACAGCTCAGTGTTGCTTACCAGGACTGCTGCACTCCATGGTGCCGTTGGCAGCAGAGTAGCCTTCAGGGCATGTGACATAACATCTCCCTTTGTGCAAATACAAACCTTCCTTACATTTTGTGCAAAAGTTTCGGCTGAAGCAGGACTCACAGTTCTCGATTTTGCATTCTGGAGAAAAAAAAACCACAAAGTCGTCATGAAGCCTGACGTGAACACAACTGCTGGCAGCCCTGGTGAGCAGAGCAGCACACAGGAGCTGTGTGTGTGCCCAGGCTGGGGCTGCAGCCATACAAGGGGTTGAGTGGGCAGGGAGAAGGTGTGGGCAGAGACATAACTGAGCACTAAAGGCTCAGGAGCTCCAGAAGTTCCCCACAGTTTGCTCCTGGCTCCAGTGAGAGTCTCTGTTTGCCCTGCCAGCCCTGCTCATGCAGATTGCTTGGATGCTGGTTTCCTCTGAGCTGCTCCCTGCTGCAGGACAGAGCCACTATGCTGCAGCAGCTGCCAGGTGGACGTCAGGCAGGGTGGAAAAGGTTTGGGCTCGTGTTCAGCTTGAGCATCATTTTGCCAAAATGGGAAAGTGCAAAGAATAAAGCCCAGTGTCAGCTGCTCCAGCTGCAGCTCCAGCATGTGCATCAAAGAAAGCGAGCTGGATGGAAACCTGGCTGTGAGGTGGTTTGCATAGAACTGCCAGGGAAGTGATTGCATTTTTCCACACCAAGCTTCATTCTGGTGCTTTGGCCGAATGAGGCAGAGCTGGGCTGAGGATCCCGTTCAGAGAGATGGTTTGCTATTCAAATAGGCAGAGAGAAGAGCAGGAACTTGTGCCAGCACTGCTCCTCCTGCTCCCTCCCAAAGACAAGGGGTGTCAGCATCCCTCTCCTGCAGGATCCCACATCCCTGCACCCCTGTGGGGCAGAGTGCACTGTGGCAGAGCAGTGCAGCCCTGCACACGCTGCTGGTGACATACTTGGCTTTCATGGGTGATGCATTCACTGCTACCCTTGCCCACAGCATGGACAGGGACCTGTGGAGGATCTCAGAGCTGATACTCACTGATGCACTTGTTCATGTCTGTATTGCGAAGGCCAAAGTATCCCAGTGGACAGGATGGGAGGCAGATCCCAATTTGCCGGATATCGTTCCTCTCCAGAAGGATGAAGAGCTTGGGGGAACATCTCAGGCACCCGTTGAACTCAGAGCACAGGTCGCAGCCCCTGGCACAGCCCTGGCTCAGCTCAGTGCTAACTGCAAGAGCAGGAGAGAGGCAGTGGTGAGATGGGCATCGCTGCTGTGCAAGAGCCTCTTTGGAGGGCAGCCAGCAGCTTTCCTGGAGACAAATCCCCTTCTGAGGAAAGCTGCCATAAATATTTGATGCAAAGTCTGAGTTCACGTCCTGACACAATTGCTGCCCAGAGAGAACAAATCAAACCTAGCTCAATAATTCATCAACCCTGTCCCTGTGCATGGCTTTGCCTGGGGGACACCTTGGTCACCCTGCTCTGCCTGCAACTCCAGCACCACCAGGACCAGGGCTCAAAAGCAGACACAAACTGCAAGCAGCATTCAAGCAAGACATCACCATACCAGAGGCCAGACATCAGTACCACCCCAGGCACCTCTGGGACAAGCAGGGGACAGAGCCACACAGAGCCAGAGGGAAACCATCTGCATAGAAGCCTGCCTTGTACTTCTTGCCAGGCTGAGTCCCAGCTCTGTCTCACCATGACCCCTCTGACGCTCACTCCATCTGGCAGCACAGGAGATTTCTCTGCCCTCAAAATAGAGATGTGTTCTCAGCTCCTAAGTTTAGTCCAAGAAAAATTCTCAATCCCCTGTCTTGAGAGTTTTCTGCTTTTAATTATCATATAAAATGCTGCTTGTTTTGAAACCCATAGCATTCTTTGCAGGCTAGAATGCAGGTTCTTTTTATTAGTTTATTATGCAAGCAGTGTCCTTGTTTATAGAAAGACTGTGTATGTTAAAATGTATTCTTTTAAATGCTGTGTTTACTACACTTCAAAAGCAGGAGTGGAGCACCAGAGCATTCCCATGCCAGACTAAGTGGTAGGAGAGCTTTCCTTTCCCTCCTGCAGACCCGGGGTCCTGCACGCTCCCTGCTGCCTGTCCTCACCCTATAGTTGGTCCCAGCTCACCTGCAGGGTGCAGAGGCAGCTGCAGCCTCAGAAGAGGAAGCAGAAAGTAGAGGAACTCCTCGCCTGGGGTTCTGCAGTGCCCCGATCCCAGGAGGCTGCTCCATGTCTGGGCTGTGACCTCCATGCGGTGTTTGGGGCTGCAGTTTCATGGGTGTCTGGCCCTATCCCTCCCCATGGAGCTGAGGTCTGCCTCTGTGGCAAATGTATGAGCCGAGACTCACTGGGAGCCATGCTTAATAGCATTAGCCACGACATCCAGCTTTCCCTGTTCTCACGGAGCTCCAGCAGTCAGTTTTAACATAAAATCATTTTTATATAATTCAATTTAAATCAGTTTTAATGTAAACCAGTTCTAAAACAAGCTTGCATAAAGGAGGGGAAACCCATGGGGCTGCTCTTGTGCCTTTGGAGCCAGTCGAGTCCCTGGGTGGGGCTGCCCAAAGCATGCCCTGGTAATTAAAACCCACACTTCCCATGCACCTCGGGTTGCAGCTGGATGGGGACAACCAGGGGAAGAGGGACTGCAGTGGACAGCAACCTGGGACAAGGGGAGGACCCAGACCTCACCAGGCTCCAAGAAACTGTCCACATATGGGCTCATATTCCTGGTCAAATTGGGCAAACATTCCCATTCTGCACAGGCAAACATTCACTATTTGCGTGGACAAGCATTCCCAGTCTGCATAGCATCAGGAGAAGGAGAGAAGAGAAATGTTTCATACATACTTCGCCTTTGCCTCTTGCCCTTCACCACTTTGCTGCCGCCTGTTAGATCCATCGAGCTTAGAAAAACCACCACCACAAACAGTCCAAGCTGCATAGTAACTCTCCAGCGCCGCAGCCCTGTAGCGCAGGGTGATCGGAGTCCGTGGCCACTAAAACCTCCTGGGCTGGCTCAGAGCTGAGAGTCTGTGTGCGACGCCTGGTGCAGGACCATATCCACCAGCTACCACTGCAGCAGCAGAGACCTTAGGTAGCAGGTAACATGGTTCTACCTTCATCCCCATATGGAGCGCAGGAGCTCGGATCCAGTCCCATCGAGGGGTTGGGCAGTCAGCGTTAGCTGCTCGGAGTTTCCACGTGCAGGTGCAGGAACTGGAAAGAAAAAGGAGAAGGGATTAACTCTGCTGGATGACAAACACTGGTCTCCATCGTTCCCATGCAAAGTGGATTGGGTTGGCATTGCAGTGAGTCACGGAGCAGAACTGGGGGAGCAGTGCATGGGGGGAATCCCTCTCCAAGCCCACCTGCAAGTCATTGCTTGGCTTAATAACAGCACATGGCTTTCCCAGGGAAATGCCTGATGTTGTCATGCCATCTGCTGATGCTGCACGTGGTTGTAGCTCTAACGTGTTTATTGTAGTGCCAGTGCTCCTCAGCAGATGGTTGCTCTGGGCTGCCAGGAGCCCAGGATGTTTCCCATTGGGTGAGCACCTCTGGGGACTGGGAGTAGAGTTGGGAATGGAGCGACCCTGAAGAGCTTGGGGACTTGTCCCCGAGTTTGGGGACGGGCCAGGATTGTCCTGGACCTGCTGAAATGTTGCAGTTCTGCTCTTAGAGTGATTGCAAACTCCTGAGCTCCCCTTGGAGCAGCAGTGGCACAGCTATATGCTCTAGATCAGCCAACAAACATGCTCAGAGCAAAGAGATGTGCAATTCCAGGAGGACAGGTGACATGTTCCTCTGCTTAAAGTCTGGGAGAAGAAAGAAAAGCCCAATGCAGAGGGCTGTGGGATGCTGAGCTGTTGCTGTTGCAGTGATGCCAGACCCAACCCACGGTGTGCAGGGATGCTTGCAGTTCTGCTGGGGGAGCAGCTCTGTGCTCTGCTCTGGGGAAAGGCCACGAGGGTGGCTTTGTGTCACTGGGAGTGGAGGAAGTGTGACTTCTAGGCTGAACAGAAAGCTCTGACCCAGCACAACAGGGCTGTGCTCCTCTCTACACAGCTGGCAAACCACAGCCCCACCAACTGCTGCCATTGTGTGGGAATAAAGGTGACAACATTCACTGTGTGAGGTCAGTAGAAATAGAAAATGGTTTTAATCCTCTTATAATAACTGTGCGATCACCAATGCCCCAAATGGGCAGTGGTGATGAGGCTGGAACAATGCCCGGCTGCAACTTGCAGCATTGGGAAGGGGTGCAGGACCCCATGCTCAGCCATGCTGAGGGGTCACCCTCCATCTCACAGCACACATGGACCCCATGGCTGGAGAAAACATGGGAGCCATCCAGCTGGATAGCAAGCCCTGTGCCCAGAAAGGTGCTTCCTGCTCCTCAGTATCAACACTGAGAGACCACGAGCAATCACACAAATTATAGAAAAGCTCTTCAATGCCTCTCACAGCAGCAGTAGAGGGGAAGCTGCTGGAGAAAGCGGCCCTTGCAGCAGTGCAGCTAGATGCTGAGATGAGTGGGAACTTTGGGGCAGTGCTGATTCCAGCACACCAACACTGCTGGAAGGGCACCACAGGGCACTGCTGGCATCCGCCTGCCCAACAGCTTTGAACTTTTCACTGTATTCATCCTGCAGATCCCCTGAGAGCTGCTGGGGCAGGAGCACAGCACTGCCCATGTGCTTGTTGTTACAGCCCACGGCATCATCCAGGGGATTTTCAAATAAATAATTAGGCTCTTGTGTAAACACCAACTTGTTCTGCACTTCCCAGCCTGTTTGCTGCAAGCTGCTCTATAAACACTGTCAAGTGCTTAAGCTGGGCTGTTTGGGAGTGTTTACCGGAGAGAAGATCTGTGCAGAGATCACACCACTGAGCTGCTGCAGCCTCTCTATGTGCAGCATTCATGGGCACGTGCATGGGGCAGCTTGCACAGAGCAGTGAGGATCCTCTGGGGAGCACAGCATGGCATGGCACAGCATGGCATTCCATGGCACAGCACAGCACCACATGGCACAGTAGAGCGTGGTACAGTATGGCACAGCATGGCACAGCATGGCACAGCACAATGTGGCACAGCATGGCATGGCATAGCACAGCCCAACATGGCATGGCACAACATGACACACATGGCACAGCATGACACAACACAGCATGGAGTGTGATGGTGTAGCACGGCATGGCACAGTATGGAACAGAATAGCACAGAATGGCATGGCATGGCATGGCATGGCATGGCATGTTGTAGAACAGCATGGCATGGCACAGTGTGGCACAGCACACCAGGAGGAGCTCAGGGATGCTCACCAGCAAGAGCAGTGCTGTGCCAGTGCAGCAGCACAGAACGAACTCTCCTCAAATTAGCGCTGAAGGCTGCATCAGCAGAGCACTGCCACCACTGCTCCGACTGCACTGCTGCTAATCCCTGCAGCGTGAGGCTGACGCGTGTCCCAGGAAGTACACGCTGAACCAGCTCTGTGTACTTTGCTGTTTACACAACAGTCACAGTACAGACAAACCTCTCCCCGGTGCGGGGACAGCAGCGGGATGCTCTCAGGGAGCAAACACTGCCCCGTGTGCCAAGAGCCAGTGTGAGGCTGTGCTTCAGCTGCACAAGCACAGGGGCAGGGAGTGCCATGGGGAACTCAGAGCTCTGAACACGAGCACTTTCTCCTCCTCATCTCCTTGCAGTTGTGCACTTTCCACGTTCATCCGCCTCAGCAAACTCCATGTGCCCATGGTGTGCCCAGTGAGAGAGGAGCTGAGATCCCAGCACTTCCCACCCTCAGGACACAAATTATGATTCTTTACACTGTTGTAGCCATCAGTCATGCTCAGGTTGCTGCAAACAATTCCCAGTCTAAACATTAGCAGGATTTATGCCATTATCCCATCGACAGGAAGAATTTAGGGTAACCCGAATTACTCTGAATTCATTTATGGAGAGACCTGGCCCCTGCATCTGTGATGACAGTAAGCCTTGTTTGCAATTCAATCAGGATAAATTGGTCCTTGGGAGATCCGATACAAACCAGAAAATGTAAACCATCCAGATAATTTACCATTAGTCCTCCTACACACAAGGTGAGAAAGACCAACATTATATCCCCAGGATATTCGAGACCTAATCCGCAATAACTAAATTGCTGATATATTGCCTCTTGCTGGATGTATCAGGCTATCAGTAATGTAAACGGACACTCCAAAGGTTTACTGAAGTGGGAAGAGAAGGACCAGATGTTGGGTGAGGGCTGGAGTCAGGACAGCAGCCGGGAGCTGCCCGTGGGATGCTGGACAAAGGAATTTGAGTTTCCACATCCTTGAGATGGGCAGATAATTTGGATTTCACCTTGGCAGCCTCTTTGAGGGGCGGAAAGATACCAGGAGACCAGATTGCATCCATTTATTCTGCCTTCCCAACGATGTTGCTCCCAATTTCTGCTGCAGCAAGGCTGGGTCCCACCAGGTGGGACATCACCAGCTGGAAAGCAGGCATCTTTTAAACAAGCAGAAGCCCACACATCCGTTTATCTCACCACATGCCTTACCCTCCCTTGGCAAAAGCCACACTGAGATATCTGAATCTCATGGGCTGAGGTGGGGCTGGGGCCTGGCTGCAGCCTTTGGGAGTCAGAATTCAGCATCCAAATAGGCACAGAGACCAGAGTCCCATTGGCACCTGCAGAGCTCATTGCATCAGAGCTGAGCGCAGGCAGGAGCAGGACAGAGGGCTGAGCACTGCAGAGCAGCTCAGCACCAGCTCCCTACACCAGGACTCTGCAAATGCAGAACTGCACCATGCAGAGGGCAGGGGAAATGGGTGAGGGCTGCAAGATGCAATAGCAGCAGCAACATCAAACGCTCCACCCATCTCAGAACCCCTGAACAGCTCACTCCCATCACCAGTGAGGGCCTGAAGTGCAGAACTGGAACTGCAAAGGCCATTTTCACCAAGAGCACATCATGCTCATTGGTGGGAACTCTCTTACTGTCTTTCCAAGTGCAGTTTTCTTTGCAGCAAGGCAGAGAGCAGCGACATGCTGCACAAGGAGTGCTTTTGGAGCATCCCATGCATGCATGGCGTGGGCATTGTGCTCAGCCCGCGAGCGGCCCCGTGCAGTGCATGCAGAGCCACTTTGTTCTGCCTAATCCCTGAAGCAATAAAAGAAGGCTGCATTAAGTCAAATTTCCGAACCAGAAGGTCTTCATTTGATATTATATCCGAGTGCCAAGTTCTGCAAAATCCCTAACCCATAAACTTCACTGAAAAAATAAAATAATAAAAAACAATCTGGCAGCGGCGTTCTCCACAGCATTGTTGAGGTCTGACTCCTTCCACCAGCTTCTGCACTGCATTCCCCCGTATCTCAGAGCCGTGCTGTGACCCCATGAGTGGGGAACACGGAGAGCAGTTTCCTGCCTGCGGGTGCCCCTCTTCCAGGTGGTACCACGTATCCCCAGCGCCCGCTCTGCTCTGCTTGGGCACCTTGCACAGTGCCCAGCACAGTAGCAGCTCTGAGTACGACAGCAATTACTGGTGCCACAGCTTTCGCTCTGGGAGTGCTTGTGTTCAGCATTGTAAAACACCAGGAAATGTTTTGCTGGGGGATTTCCACTGCCCTTCCTGCTAGCACAGCCAGACGCAGCGGGATATGGGCTGTGCCATGCGGCTGCTCACCCTCCAGAGCAGCTAGCAATGCATTGAGGCCATCCCAACGTCATTGCAGAGCTGGAGCCTGCCTGGGGGCTTAGATGGAGTCACCGAAAAACCCAGTGTGGTTGATTTAACTTCACAGCAGAAATCCAGCCTCTCCCAGGTGACAGGCAGGGACATGGTGCACTACAACAGGAGCAACCAAAGCAAAATTCAGAGCAGGAGTTCCAAAGCAGACCATTTCAGACCATAGCAGGCCAGGTGGGCTCTGAAAACCAGAGCCTTCCACCAAAAGAGCTCCTCAACAAACAGCCCTGGGAGCTGCATCGCTGTGCAGCGGGGTGCTGAGTTTCACTGTCAGTGTGGCCAAGCGAGGGCTGACAGCGATGTCATACAATTGACTCTAAATATATGGTTTTTAAAAGCAAACTTCCAGGGCTTACAGGAGCCCAGTGAGTCACAAGCTACTGTGTAAGCAGCTTCTTCAGGAGAAGGCAGAGAGCAAATTCAAGGCAAAGGCACCTAATGGAAAAAAAAAACAAAAACCCTAATGGAGCAGCACTGAGGACTTTCTGCTCAGCCATAGGCAGTGGAAGCATCACCAGGCTCCCTGCAAGGATCCCCCATGCTGCCTCTCCCACTGACATGGCACCACCTGGGAAACCTGAGCCTCACATGTTTCAGGAGCAGAACAAAAAACACAGCTGGGAGAAAACAGCCAGCAGCCTCAGCATGGGGCATTGCTGCTGCTGTGCTGGTGGGAGGCAGCGAGCAAGGCAGCCCCAGCTTTCTGCTATTGCTGCAAATGCATTTGATCTCTGTGTCTGAGGGGCTCACAGCATCTCATGCCCCGAGGCAGTGGGACCAGCACTGAGCTCCACAGAGCCTGGCATAGCACAGGGGTGGTTTGCATTGAAGACTTTCTGCAGTCATAGGGGGTCATCCCCATGGACAGGTCATTGTGGGCATGGCTGCAGAGTTGCCTCTAGCAGGGGCTGCAAGCAACATGGGCACCTCTATGCTATGGGAAGGAGACAGGTGGCCCTGCTCTCCCACCCCTCTGCTGTCCCCGTGGCATGCTGTATACCCCTTCTACCTTTTGCTTTATTAGCAGCCCCATAACTCGGGCAGAAAGGTGCTGGTTCAGCTCAGTTCCAGCTCAGGTGATGGGAGCACGGAGTTTGCTCTGTGCCCTGCAGCCACCTGTGCACGCTGCATTATTTGGGGTGTGCTGGTGGGGTGGCAGTCCCATCTCTGCAGAGCACTGCTCGCTCCCTGCCGCGTCCCTCAGGGTGGTGCTGCTGCTCTCACAGTGGGGCTGGGTGCACATCCAGCTGCAGGGAGCCTTGTCCCCAGGGGGGCTTCCAGGCATGGCTCAGTGCCTGCATCCCACACAGCCATCACGCCCTGGCCCTGGATGGGCAGGTGGAGGTGAGCTGGCAAGGAGGAGCATGGGGTCACAGGTGGACTTCAGGCAAAATAATTCAAGCTGGATAGTGCTGCAGGCAGAGGTTTTGCTGCAAATGTTGGGTCCTCGTAGGTCTCAGCAAAAGCCTGGCCACCAAACAGCACTGTTAAACACTGCCTCGAGATCCCAGACTTTCAGCTTGCATGGTTATCTGCACCAATGCCCAGAAACCTGTGCACAGGAGAGCAAAGGCTCCATCCTGCCACACTGTGCAATATTGCTTCCACCAGCACTGCCCTGCTGTAGTGCCTTTTTCTGTAAAGCATTCCTTTAAGCCCAAACCTGAACAACTCCTTGCCCATCTCAAGGGGAACGCACGTGTCTGATCCTATAGAAACCATAGAAGCCCAAAGATAAAAACTTGCCGGTGTCAGCAACACACTGTGCCCTGGCTCCATAGGTGTGCAGGACCACAAGGACGGGTCAGACCTGGCCATGACCTGGGTTGGTGCTGGGGACACCCAAGAATGGAGCCGTGTCCCTTCCTGCCCATGGGACAGAGCCTAACCCGTGGCTTGCCCGCCAGCACCCAGACACAGCAGCACTTCCCCTGCACAGCAGCATGGGGTGTTAACACTGTTGTCTAATTATTCCCATGATCACTATTAACCATTTTCTTACCAATCCCCCACCCCAAATCCCAAGGAGCACACACTTACCCCGCACTGCTCAGCTGCCTGCTGCGTCCCCATGGGTCCCGTCCTCTGGAGCAGACAGTTTTGCATGCAGCAGGACAGTATCGAGGCAGTAATTACTTAATGGGTCAGTTCCCTCATTGCAGGGCACGGGCACGCTCCTCTCCGCCAGCCACTGGGACAGCAGCAGCACACTGAGCAGCTGTGGGACCCCGCAGCCAGCCCTGAACCCGGCACCAGCAGCACACCGAGCTGCACATCCAACAGCACACCGAGCTGCACACCAAGCAGCACACCGAGCTGCACGGCTCGCCCCTCCGTTGGGGAGCTTTGCAGCGACACGGGGCAGAGCAGCAGCCCGGCTCCTTTGCGCAGCCCCTCTCACCTTGGGGGTGGGGGATCCCGACAGATCGGGCTGTGATTTCTCACAGCTTTCATTGTCTGAACTCATTATCCGCGTTGCACAAGGCAAACCCGCAAGTCGGATGCTGACAAGGCTCGCGTTCCTCATTAGCAGCCCACATTGCAAAAGCTTCATCTAAACAAACATGCATTCTGAAACCCTTACCTCTGACTTGTCACTCCCTCATCACTGCTGCAAAGGCTCTACTGGTTTTAAACCACTACCAGACCAACTACAAAAATCCTCAGTTCCTCCAGCGAAAGTTACGTGCGCGTTTCTGTCAAAAAAAATACAAAATACTTTCATGGCGAGTTCATGGAGCAGGCTGGTGCTCTTGGGTCTGGGGGCTCTGTTCACGTGTCTGTAAGCAGGTTCCTAACAGCATCCCAGGCTTTGTGCAGAGAAACAAACCCTTCTGTGATGTGCAGGATTTCAGCTCGTAAAGATCGCCCAGGCTAGTTCATACTCCATCAGCCCACGCTGCTCCCTGTGTATGCAAAGCAGAAAGTATGTGATCATATCAGAGCAATTTGCACATTAATAAATCCAGGTCTCAATGCCGTAGACTCCATCCCCATCCACCGGGTAGGGTTTTTTTATTATTATTATTACCAGAGTATCCAGCTTTGTAAAGGCATCTAGTGCAAACTCCTGCATGAGGGAATTCCACCCCACTAGTACCACCTCCTAAGACAATATCCAGCCAAAATATTGTGACTGTTGCAAAACCCGGACTGGAGCTTCACAAAGGACCTTCCAGCATTGCATCCAGAGCCAACGGGGTCTCAGTAAATTACTGCAGAGTGACACAACATCTCGTTTTCTTTGTAGTCTTTTTTATTTATGACAGTTAATTCCGAGTTATTACTAACATTTCAGTGGTAACTGGCATATGAAGTCATCAGCTGTCACAACTGCATCTGTTAATAAACATGTCAGATATTAAAAGCAGCTTATTATTCTCCGGAGGGGGGGGAGGCACCGAGCTGATGAGCTTTACAGCCTGGTTATTTTTCCATCCCTGTAGCTGTGCAACAGGAGGAAACGCTCAAACGTGGGAAAGCACCATCCTCGCCATGGGGCCGTGCTGCTCCCTACCCCAAGCCCTGTCCTGTCTCCTCCTCGCTGTGTCCCTGCTCCCTTTCATCTCCCTAACACAGGAGTGACACGGGACCAACTGCTCTGCACGGGGCATGTGTGCAGGGGAAGGGTGGCACCTCCCTGGCGTCTCCAGGAGCCACCATAACTGGTGGGCTGGTCAGGATGCAGCTGGGCAGCAGCCAGCACCCTCACTGCCTGCACCCAGCTGTGCCTGCTGCAAAGGAGGACCAGGAGAAGGTGGGCAGCAGTGGTCCACAATGTCAACAACCCTCATCCCCGTTTCTGTGGGGTAGACATGGTGCCAACCACCCCGGGTTCATCCCCCAGTTCTTCTCCATTGCCATCTGGAGCCAGAAATCAGGGTCTCTAGCTCACTCCCACCCATGGGTGGCTTCAGGGGGACACTCAGGTGTTATACATGGGACAGCAATGGTCATCCCAATATCTCCCTTCACATCCAACTCCACCATTCTCAGCACACGAGGATGCAGCATGTCTTCTTCCTGCCTGGCTCCATGGCCCTGCCTAAAGCTTTCCTCATCATAATGCCTCTGCCTGCCTCTGTCCAGAGGTAATTTGCATGATGGGGTCTTTGAGGGGTGATGTCAGCAGTGACACCATCCAACCTTTCTATGTGTAGGTTAGTTGGGATCACCCAGCAAAGCAGTTCCCTTGCAGCCCAAATGTGTGACTGCAGTGAGCAGCAGCCTGTGGAGCTGAAGAAGGCAGTGCACCAAATGCTCCATCTTTGCTTTCCTCCTTCTGGCCACTGTTCTTCCTCCAGCCATCACTTCTGTGCTACAGTATTGATCTGAACCAGGAGACAGCAGATTATCCCCAGAAACCACTCTCAGTGGTTGGATGAGAGATGAATGTGATGTTTGCTCTAATTGCAGCGCTGTTAATGAGGTCGAGAAGCAAAGTCTCTCCTGGACTGGGATGAGGCGGGCAGGAGGATCCCTTAGCAGGCATTCGCTGCAGCCACCACTGCCCCAACGGCAGCTGTGGCCATGTGGCTCCAGACGGCCCCGATCCCCCGGGAAATGGGTCAGCATCCCTCCCATCTGAGCACATGGCGGCCTTCATTGTAGGTGTGAGATCCACTGGAGCATATGCCATCGTCCTTCTGTAATGAGTAAAATTCTGTCTTTGCCTCCAAATTATCACAGGGACATGATGGGAGAGTAGGCTGTGCCATGCAGGGTGTCTAAAACTGCAGAAGTCTCAAAGAAACGAGGAGCTGTGCTGTCTTCACTTCATCACTGGGATCTGCGTTCTTCAGATGGGAAGATAGGAAACAGCCCAAAACACACAATGAGGAAAATTCAGCAAATGCATATGGAAGTTTGATTTGTCCTGAATTTTCTTTGGCACTTTGTTCAGTATCCCTGCTTTCCTACTCGTAACCAGCACCTTCTGAGCTCACTGCTGTCTCACAGGAGCATTACTGAATGTGGTTTGAGCACTGCACAGATGCAAAGTGGGCAGTGCCATCGGTCTCCATATCAGAGGGCTGTTCTACTTCTGCATGGAGATTTCTGCTCTCTATCTTAGAAGTCTTGAAGTGATACCCAACGTTGCTGAGACAAAATCCCATAATGGAACCTAAGAGCGAGCAAACTCATGGACAGAAGCTCTGCACGTTATTCTCATGTGGGATAACCAAACCTTTTCCTTCCCAGCCTCTCTCAGCCCAGCTGACAGCCGTAGATCGAGTTTCAGTGCGGAGCAAATGTTTATAACTGAGCAATAAACCCCTGAAGACAGAGCTTTATGGACAAATCCGGCGGTGGGAATGGGGCTACTGGGCACACCGGTAATTAGCGAGCAGTGCTGCATCTGACTGAAGGCAGGAGAGGGGCTTGCCAGCTCCCTGGTGTTAGGAGGTATCATTGCAGAGGACGGTAAATCACACTAAATCCTGCCTTAACACCCCGCACAATAAATCCAGCACCGAGTCCCACATTTCTCCCCCTTCTGACAGGCAGCTAATTTACCGCTTTGTTTTTCTTTTGCTAATGGCTGTTGAGGCTGATCCTAAATTAATCCTGAACAGGCTGTTTCTCTCTTATACAAAAGAACATGAAATTCCACATTTTCACGGGGTAAAAAAGCCAAGCTGCTCCCGATTGGAAGCAGAGCTGCTGTCTCGGAGGTTCCCATCTCAGCAGGTGCTGGGGCAGCAGCAGCACAGGGGCTTCAGGAGATCCCACTCCTCCTGCTCAACCACCCCAGGGTTTCATTCCCAGCATCATCTCTTCTTGCTTACAAGCAGCCCAGTGCAATCATGGAGAAGATCACCAGATTTACTCCTCCAACAGCAAAAGCATCAGCCTCAGCAGAGCACCACGCTGCTACCTCTAGGAGCATTGGACAGATTGCTGGCCAGTTTGCCACCCTACTAATATTTGCTTTCATTATTAAGGTGACACAAAAAGCCTTTGCTCTGAACCCTGAAGACCTGGTGTTCCCATCCAAACCCATAGATGGGAAAGGCATGGGAAACCTCCTTTGTTTGGGGCTTCCCTGGGATCCTGCCCTGGAAGCACTGATACCTTTCTGCACCTGAATTCAGCAAGTTTTGTTGTGTTATGTAGCAAAGTGAGCTGGAGGTCTAATGCTCAGCCACCAGAGCCCCCCAGCCTGGGTGATGCTGCCTGGCTGGGCTCCAGCCACCCCCTTGCAGAGCTTCTTGTCTCACTCCTCACAAAGCAGCGCTGCGCCCACTCCAAAGAGGAGACTCCTCCAGTCTGTGAAGAGAAAACAGCAGCTCCCACAGCCCCAAACTCAACGCTGGGGCACCCGGCTTCCCTTCCCATTGAAACGCTGCTCTTATCCAAGCTTCCCCAGCTACATCTCCTGCCCTACATCCCCCTGTGCCCCCAGCTGCTAGGTGACAACACCCCCGAGCAGAGTCCCCACCCCTCCTGGGGACAACCAGGTTGGCACCATCTCTGCACCTTCTCACTGTGCATGGCACATCCCCACCCTGCAGCTCCGGTGCTGAGCACCACAGCTTGGGGCAGACCGTGCTCTGCTCCGCCTGACATTAACCCTGTCTGCAGATACCAGTGCCTACAAGTCCTCTGCTGGCACACAGGATGCATTACTCATGCCCCGTGCCTCATCAGCCTTTTGATAATATCTCAGCATAAGCAGAAAGCAGAGAAGACTCTCACAGAGACACCAGGAGGAATGAGAGAACTTGCTGAAATCAACTCTGAAGTGCTGCAGCTCCAGACCTTCCCTGCTCTGCTTCTCCGCACCCTTCTTTGACAAAAAGGTTTGCTTTGCAGAAGGCTTATCTAGTGCAGGATGATTGATAGCCTGGGCAATTGTTTTTAATAATATCTGAACACCTGCAGTCCTCAGTTCCCAGTAATACAGTTATCCCAAGTGCCTAACTTATTGCATAAACAACTGCTCTGGTTGCAAAGACAACTATCAAGTTCCCAACGCAGCCGCACTTGGGGGTCACGCACAGGGGCACGCAGGATCATTCCTCCCACACGGCCATGGGGAGCTGCTCTGCTCTGGGATCACTGCAACGTGCTGCTTTTCTCCATGGTACAACACCACGGGCTCCTTGCTCACCAGGCATGAGTGGGCAGGTGGTGACTGCGAGCGCCAGCAGCACACGTGCATGCACCCAGCAAGCCGTCCTGCTCTGCAGCATCTCATCTCTGCCTGGCATCACGTGCATGCTGGGAAATGCTCCTTTTCTCGCTCGCTTCGAAGGGCCTTTTCCCCTGTTGTTTGAGGAATGCTGTTTGAATTAGCTCCACGGATTGCAAACAGACCCCGTTGTTTTCCTTTCCCGATGCAGTGAGGCTTCTGTTCTCTTTGGCCTGCTGGATTAACCAGGGGGCCTCACACGCTGACCCCTCTGCAGCTCAGGGAAGCTAATTTAATCCCAATATTGTTACAGATCACAGCAGGACAGATCTCGCAGATTCCTTGAGGCAAAGCAGCTCTCTGGCAGGGACAGCAGCACTCTGTTTGTGGAGGCAGGAACCTCTGCAATTTTTTTCTACAAAATTTCCTCTACAAAACTCAGGAGGCTGGGGAGCAGGCAGCAGCAGGGGGGGGTGGCAGGGGCAGCTCTGGGCAGACAGTAGTCATGCAGGGAGCTGCTCTTCCTGCATTGCACAGCATCCACAGAGCTGCTCCTCCTGCATCCCGCAGCATCCCTTGGGAGGGTGGGGGCCATAAGCAAAGGTGATGCAGCCAAGCATCAACTCGCTATTCCTTTTCCTTGATATTTTTCCCCATGGCACGCACACAAGCCCAAAAACTATCCTATGGATCATCCACTGTGCTGCCCCATGTGCTGCTCCATGCGTTACCCCTGCATCACCCCATGCATTGCCCTCTGCTGGCTCTGAGTTTATCATTCTTCTCCAGCTCAGCTCCTTCTGCAAATGGGACACAGCTGGGAAATCCTTCTCCCCACTGCCCTTTCTGCCCTGCAGTGTGCAGGTGCTCAGTGCTGCAGGCTCTGGGCAGACTGCTCGCTTCCACCCAAAGTAGTTTGCTTCAGGAAAAGGCATCTTTGTAGCAGGACCATCATCTAAACCTCACTTGTACTTTAGTGTGTGCCTTCACTCCCTTTCTCTCCCTTTGCACAAAGTTTCAGCTCTTCTTTGTGTTGATCTTGCCCATCTGAGATGCTCCAGGATTAAAGTCAAATTATTTAACAAACCCACAGAAACCCTAATCTTCATACAGCGTCAGCGTATTTCCAAAATGCATCATCTGGGCTGAAGCACAGGCTGTTCCATGGGGAGCACCACCCCTGGATCTCCCAGCCCTGCTATGGGATGGGCTGTGCAGGGCAGCCCTGCCTCTCTTGAGGGGATTTGATATTCGGGAAAAGTAAATTGCTTTGAGACACTATTAAAGTCAAGCTAAAATGATGACAGGCCACAGGGCTGGAACTTCCAGCACATCCCATAGCTCTGCCCAGAGCTGGAATGGGGAGAAGAGCAGGCAGGAGGAAAGAAAACGCAGTGCTTTGAGTTGAGCAGCTTCTCCCTCCCTGGGCTCCTGGGGCACCCAAAGAGCCACCAGAGCCCATCCTTCCCTCAGCCACCAGCAGCTCTGGGGAACATTCCTGCTGGCTGACATTTCCCAGGGTGGTGAGGGAAGAGGAAAAAAAGGCACTTTTCCCAATATTAATTCTTGCAACATAAAAAACAAACAAACAAACAAAAAAACCCTACCACTCCCCAAAATAACCGCAATAGCTGTAAAGCCTGACACGGCCAGGGGTAGAACTGCTACAGCTTGGCTTGAAAACAGCATTGCCACCCCCTCCAAGCGGTCACATCCCAGATGTGAGACACCATGTGTGACAAAACCCAGAGGAAGGACATGCAGGAGGCCTGTAATTGTTGCAGACTCCCATCTCAGCATGGGGACATGGGTGGGTGACCTCGGGAGTCCCCAGCACTGGTGATGGATGCAGAGGTGGCCCTGTCCTCATGTCCCCATGTCCCCATGTGCATCAGGAGCCTGGGGAGGAAGGCACGCTGAAGGGAGGGAGGAAGGCACGAGGCAGTGAGGAATATCACTCTATGGAAATCAGGGTGAATAAGTAATTTGTAAATGTATTACAAAAGCTGTCAGTGTGCGCTCGCTCTCTGAGCCATTTGCAGTACATCTGTAATGATTTTAATCATAATTAAAGATGGTATCCTGTGAGCACACGGAAGGAGCACGGCTCAGGCTGTGCATACGGCCTTAATTCTGCTGCACTGCGGCTTTGGAGAGATTTCCAGCGGAGCCATCAGCTTTGCTGGTGCAGAGGGGATGTGCATTGTGTTTTAAACTATATAATTAATTGAGTGCCATGCTCTGTAAGGAGCGAATTCTGCCTAGAGATTTGGGTAATTCTATAAACATGGAGAAGGAGCAACGCCCAGTGCTGGACAGGGAGGGGATGGCAGTGTAGAGAGCGGGTGCTGCAGAAAGCTGGGGAGAGGGAAAGGCTGAGATGGGGAGAATGATGGGGGGGGAGATGTGAAAGTGGAGGGCTGGGTGCAGGGTGCAGCCAGCGCTGCCCTGCAGCCCTGGTCCAGACCCATTACTTCATGCTGCACATGCACTCCACTTCAAGCTCCATGTCTGCACGGAAAGAGTCTGTCCATAGTTTAAATATCTTCAAGATGACAGCGTGGAGAAGAGAATGGACTGTTCAGGGCTCGAAAAAGGATGGCAGAGCAGAAAACAATGGTCTGAGGCAAAGGAAAGAATGATTCAGGAGCCCTCAGCCAGAGCCGCGCAGGGCGGCGGAGCAGATGTAGCGACGTCTGCTGCAGGGCTCAGCGGCTGGAGACAGTCAGTGCAAGTTCAGATGAGCCATTCTCTGGGAAAATGCAGTGATGCCTCCAGGGAACGGCTGAGCGCCACTTCTCATCTGCGTGAAATATGTCCCAGAGCTCAGCCACCACCCTCCCTGCAGGGACACCCATTCAGGGCAGCCCCGCACGCTGCGATTGCTCTGAAGGCGCTGAGCCATGAGGTTCAGAAAAGGTGGGTTGTAACAAAAAAAAAATCACTGAAATAACCAAGGGCTCTGCAGGAAAGCTGTGCCAAGTGTGGGGGTGTGGAGGCTTTGGGCAATGGGCAGCTCCCCTCCTCCTGGACAAGGGTTTGCAGCACACACTGTGCGCGGCCACTTGCCCACTTCCCTGCATGGGAAGGTTTCGGTGATGGGGAGAGATGCAGCAGGCACACAGCACGGAAGGCAGTCACTCCCAAAGGGACAAAGGCACAGGGTCATCGCAGAGCCCTGGACATGTCCTGCTTCCATTCCGTGTGTGGAAGAGCAGCCACAGCCTGGGACAGGCAGAGGAGAAGGTTGGAGCCCCACCAGTAGTTAAAGTTCATCAGAAATGAGTATCTATTTCCCTGCTGTGCCCTTTCCAGTCTCCTCCAGCACTTCCAGGTGCGTGCAGGGGGATCAGTGCGTGAGCAGCTCATTGCTGCAGGCAGGAGGTCCCATGGCCAGCATCTGTCCCCAGCAAACAGGAGAGAAGCTGCTTCCTGGAGCTGCCCTTCCATTTACCAGGAGGGGGGAGAAACACTGCAATACTTGCAGTGTCAGCAACAGAGCTACCACGGACCTGACAGCCCCTCGTGCAGCCTTTGCCCTGGAAGCTTCGGGGTTTCATTTTCAATTAAGTTTTTCATATGGTAACATTCAGAACTTTGATGCTACTTTTGCCTAAGAGAGAACATACTTTCACTGTTGTGCCCAGCCCAGGAATGACTTCTCCACTATTAAAATGTAATTTAATTTATCTCCATGGATTTTGTGATGACTGGGATTTGTTCTAAGGAGACCTTTAAAGGAGAACTTTTGCATTATTAAATGTATGTGCAAGGAAGCTGAGTTCTGGCATTCTCTGATAACCAAATTTCTTTTCTAGCCTCCACTATATCCATCATGATAAAAGCCCCTGCCAAAGCCCTAACTCAAGCCATGCTTCTGGCATATTGTGAAACGCATCGGGGGGAGAAGGAAAGAAACCCACAAGATGCTCCAGTGCGGTATTTGTTTTAATCAAAGTTTCAAGGATATTGATGGTTTACCTCATAAGGTAAACATTTGTAGCCCAGTTGCTTTTCCCAGGGCTAAACCAGAAACAAGTGGCTCTCAGAAACTGCAACGAATTTGCTCTGACAGACTCCAGCCTGCCTCAAAATGAGTTTTCTTAAAATTCTCAGCCTTCCTTCCACACGTGGGGCAGCAATGTGAGGGCTTCCTGGGGGCTGCAGGGTGGCTGTGTTTTTGAGGGATGAGCCCACTCCACCTGCACAGCGCAGTGCCCGTCCCCAAGGTCACTGTGTGCTGCAAAGGATGTCCTCCCCTTTGCCCCCTGGCACCCTCAGGCTCACCCAAAAGGTGACAGAGGGGCAGCTTTTGTGCTGTCTCTTGGGGGTGACACAAATCCCCTCCACCCAGTGCAGGCACTGTGTCCCGCAGCCTCCCCAGTAGAGCTGCTCCTGCAGCCCTCCCGTGCTGGTTAACCCCACACTGAGCTGCAGTGACACTATCTAGAATAAGGGAGCAGGAGAGGGGTGAGAGCTGTGGGTGCTGGTGCATGTTTGGGCAGCCTGTGGGATTCTGCTGCTCTGCCTCCTGCACGCTGCACGCACAGCCCGGGTGCAGCACGGCTCTCAGGGCTGCATTTGTTGTGCACAGACAGCTGGCTGCAGGTGTCACCGTGACAGCCATCCTCCTTGGCAGAGCTGGCATCAGTGCACACCAGCTCCAGCTTCATGATCACTACATGCTAGAAGATGGGAAGGCTCCTGGGGCTGATGTCTGCCAGCACACACCTATATGCCAAGAAAACCTCAGCAGCGTGAGCTCCGGGTCCTGTCTGCTCTTCCAAACCTCCCTCGAGAGTCACCATGTGTGTGTCCCCACTCCTAACTGTCCCGAGCACTCACCCAGCTGCAGCTCAGCAAACCCACACCCCACGGTAGGGAACAGCATGAATGATCTTCAGTTCAAGACTCACAGTGCTACTGTGCTCACTATTAAAAGCTCCACGCAGAGCATGAGATTTCCTGCACACAGAGAGGAAGGTATCTGTTTTTAAAGCCTAATTTTATTGCTTCCCTAATGTATTAGCTCATGGACCAGAGCCATGGCAAACCGTGCCGTGAAAAGTGCTCTTTTCCCTAAGAGTATCTCCAGGGCATAACAACGGCTCTGGAGCTGGGGCAGAGCCAAGATGCTTTCACCACCAAAGCTGGCATCGCCCCGGGACTGTGTGCATGGCACAGCACCATGCTGGCAGCACCTGGCATGGGAGCACGACGTGCCTGTGCAGCCCTGGCCTCCGACCGCACAGAGCTGCTGCTCTGCCTTGTGTATAAGTCAAAACCTGTACACCGCTTGTTACGGAGATGCTCGCTATTTTAACAGGCTGAAGTGGGAGAAGGGAAAGAGCTGCCAGCTCCCAGCTGGACTGTGCTGTGGGAGCTAATGGAGGATTAGCCCAGCAGCGTGTCTTTACAAATCGTTGGTTCCCAGAGTACACAAAGCAAAGCTCTGAGCGCCTCAGCGCAGAGGCAGAGACAATTATTTTGGGAAAACGACTGTGCTTTCCAGCAGAGCGAGCACAGATGGGATCCTGAGCACAGCCCTCCCGCTGCTGCCACCAGCTGAGCCCCACTGTCCCCACACTTGTGCATCCCAAAGCAGAGAGGGTTTGCAGAGCAGGGCTGCTCCAGATACCTGCTGGCATGACTTGGAGCAAGGAAACTTTTCCAGGAAAGGGGAGGCTGGTGGGGATGGCTGCTCTGCTCAGCACAGCCTCTCTTCAAGGCGTCAGCCAACTCACAGGCTTGGGATAGGGTGAGACCCTGCAGAGTACTCATAGAGGCTCCAGCGTGCACTGATCAAGGACACAACACAACCCTTCAGCCCTCCCAGTGCAGCATTGCACCCTTCTCCAGACGGGGAGGGAAATCCAGGGCTGCCCCCATTGCATGGACTCATGCTGGAGTTGCCAATCCCCACGCCCTGAGCTGACTGCTGTCACCACATCCCACTGCCACCACATCCCACTGCTACCATGTCTCCCTGCCATCACATCCCACTGCTACCATATCCCCCTGCCATCACATCCCACTACCACTACGTCTTGCTGCCACCACATCCCACTGCCACCACATCCCACTGCTACCATGTCCCCCTGCCATCACATCCCACTGTCACCACATCCCATTGCCACATCCCTCTGCCAGTCCCATGCTGGCCCACGCTGGAGGCTGCAGCACACAACAGAGCTGCAGCACCAAACGCCAACCCATCCCGCTCCCCACACCCGCAGCTCCCCATTGACACAGGGACGTGTTGGATGCCCTCCCCATGCCCTTCCATCAGCTCTCCCCCACTACCAACCCTACACTGAGTGCACAACCACTGGGAGATGAACATGTACTGGGTTGTAGAGGGCACGGGGTGAGAGGAGTGCTGCCCACAGGGCCAGGGTTGCCCCTATGCTGAGCTGGAAGCGTTCACTACTTATTTCACAGCAACTTCCGACATTTCAGAAATTGTTTTCGCTCTGGCTTGGAATGAAGACAAATATTTCAGAAATTTCCTGGATAACATAAAGTTTAAAATATCCTCCGAACTAAAATAGAACGGATAGGCTATATCTCAGCACTTGTGTTATGTCACATTGTGCCAGCTCATGGTACGCTGCGCAGGATCACGGATGGCGTACCGATATAAACAAAAACACAAAGAACGCCAATGAAGAGAGCAGAAAAGAAATGCCGAAATGAGAAATTCTCTAAAATGATTCTTTTTGTTGTTGTTTTTCTTCTGCCTTGTACAAATTAATTCTCCGTGGGGAAGCGCTGGATTTTCTCAAAGAGCACGATCTGGTCTGGAGGAGGAGGAGGAGGAGGACCGCCCCAGAGCGCTCCCAGCAGCACAGCGTGGAGCGGGTCTGCCTGCGGGCCACCCCGGTGCCCTTCCTGCCCCCTCCTCCCTCCACCTCTTATCTTGTTTATGGAAAGCCAAATTGAGCCCCGCTCCGCGCTGTCGGACGGCGAAGATAAAGCCAAGATGGATCAGCCCAGCGCGGAGGTTCACCCCAGAGAGCAGCACCGCGGAGCGAATGGGGCACCCCGTGCCCATGCGGAGGGGCTGGGTGGGCTCTTACCTGGAGTTGGCTCCTGCTGTCCCCGCACATCTCCCACCCGGACGGCTGCTCAGCGCCGGCACCGCCGTCCCGCACTGGGGCTCTGCAGCAGGCTGACCGCCGGGCGCCCGCTGGCACCCATCCCCTGTCCCGTGCCTCTCCAGAAAGGCTCTGCTGGGAAGCAGCGCCGAACCTCATGTCTCCAGCGCTGTATCCACCCCTTCCCACCCTCTTGGGGTTCAGTCCTGCCAGTTCCACTTGTGGGCTGTCCTCACCACTTTGGGCCTTTCTACCGCTCCCCTTCTTGTGGCTCTGGATGTCACCACAGACACGCTTTTATGAGAGTGGGCTTGTGCAAGGCTTGTATAAAGTGTTCTCAGAAATACGAGGTCCTGTCATTTGTAAAACTAATAAAAACGTCCAATAATTTTTACAAGGGAAAAATGAGTCATTGGATGGCACATTTCTCATTACTGGCATTTTACAATTAAAATGAGTATCTATTGAATCAATCCAAAGCTCTTATTGTTAGCAGACACTAATAACTTCCTGAGCTATTGAAGATACTTTTTTTTTTCTGAAGAAACATGACCCCTGACCATTGCATTTCTCGTCGAGAGTGGTATCCAGCTGAGACCAGCTCTGCTCAGCTCCTGCTGGAGTGGTTTCAAACACATCCTGATGAGACTGGTGGCTATAACTGGGTGGGAAATTGTTTTTGAGCCCTCAAAAATGTTCAAGATTTCAAAATTTTTCCCGTTCCACATGGGGATGAATCCAGAATTGTTCAACTTTTTTTTTTTTTTTTTTTAATTTTAATGAAAAAAAAAAAAAAAAAGTTAAAAAATCATGGAAACCATCTCCGGAACGGCCAATAGCCATCGGTCACGCTGAGCAGAGCGGAGCGGGGATCCCGCCCGCCGTGCTGGTGGCTGCACTGGCACAGCCACTTCTCCTCCCTCCCAGCATGGGACGCCCATCCCGGACCTCCCCACCTTCTCTGGTGACAGATGAATCCAGGACAACTTTCCCAAGTCACCGCAGCATCCGTGCATCCCTCAGGCAAACGCCAGCAGAGCCATCGCCGCCTCCTGCCTTGGGATGATGGGTATTTCGGCAACTGCTCGCGCTTTCAGAACCTGCTAGAAGCTTTGTGAGAGTTTAGAGATGGCTGATGTTCAACAGGAGCTACACCCATCCACTGCTGGCTCTGAAATTAGCCACCCATCGCCTTGGGATGGATCCTGGCAACGCAACCAGCTTCTGCTTTGGGTGCTGCACAGCCACAGTGGTCCTGTGGGGTTTGGTAGAGGGGTCCCAGAGCCCTCCTACATGGGTGCGCATGCTGGGGAGAGGTCATGCATGCCGAGGGCAAAAGGTTGCTAAAAAGCAATTAAACAGGGGCTACTGATGGAAGAATTTAACAAAACCAGCCCTGCAGCAGCATGGGGCTGCAGCCACAGCTTGGAGGCTCCAGCAGCTCCCAGCCATCCTTGCTCTGCCCGTGGCTCTTTGCCTCTCCATGAGATTGTTCTGAAAGTCAACTGGAGGGCAGAAATAATTTCTGAAAGCTGCTCCAAATGACACAATATTACTCAACGCAAAGCCTGCCTAATTTCTACAGCACAGATTCCAGAGAAAGCTGCTGCTACAGGACATAGCAGGGGGGTTCACAACCATGGTCAGCTGCAGCTGGACTCCTGTTGCCTGCAGGAGGTGGTGCCAAGGGCAATGGCATCCACACACAGGACAGTGGCACTGGTGCAACCTCAGGAGTTCTCACTCACCCAGGCATTCTCTCAGATGCTGGGATGTTGCAGCAGCCATTCCCCAGGATGCTTGCAACCAGCAACCAGCATGGCTCCATGAAATGGAAACTCAGGGCAGAGAGGAAGGCCCCACAGGTCAGTCTGATGGGACACAGCATGTGGATGTGGCTGAAAGCACTTGAGCTGTAGGTGACCTGATGCTTCTCACCATGTTTTTGCTGGCATGTGTTTAGAGCCCTAAACTTCTGGGCTTTTTGGGGTGTGCTCTTTTCCCACATGCAGCTACCTGCATGTCCCCAGGGCAGAGAAGCCTTTTCACTAACACACCAGAAAAGAGAAGCCAAATTCTGCCCACGTGCATCAAGAATACAATGAGTGTCTGCACAGGGTCGGACATCTATCCTCCAAAGTCCCGGTGGAGCCCAGACAGCCAGGCTGCTGTCACTGGTGAGGAAGCTCAGTCCCTATTTATACAGTCAAGCACGTGTAAAGCTGATGAAAAACTACCATGAAATCCCATTGCACAGCAGTAACAATGAGCAAGTGCTGGCTTCCAAAACTGAGCGCCCTGCCAAGGAACAGGCAAGCACCGATCCTGCTGGGCTGCAGGGTCCAGATGCTGCTGCTGCTGTCACAGCTCCTCTTTGAGCAGGTCTGCATAAGACTGGTCCTAACTCAGACACCTCTCCCTGCCTTCTTAAGCCCTTTGCCAAAAATGAATGCATGAAGTCTTGATGGAGACTCCACTTGGTCCTTGCTAGAAGAGTCCTTACCTACAATGAGCAGTAGGCTGGCACAGGCACTGTGTGTTTGCTGGCTGAAGGGGTGCACCAGGAGGATGCTGGGCTCTGCTTCTCATGCACCACATGCTCCTTTCAGGCTTAGTTCCCCCATTTTCTCTTTGGAGGAGACAATCTTCTTGGGAAAACACCCTGGGAATAGGGATACAGGGCCCAGATGCTGAAGACAAGCAGATGAAGTTGTTTTCCATTCTTTTATTGTGCAATGGCTGCAGAACTGGAGACACTTTTCCTTTGCTACTGAATGTGAAGGCTGGGATGACAATACACATTGTCATTTATAAGCACTCCATGTCTCTCCTGGGAGCTACGTGTGTAAATCTTATATTTGCTTTAGCATCCTTTTGCATCTCAGTCTCTGCCTGTGCTGTCTATCTGTGGGATGGATATCTCCAAACACCCACTCCCAGAAGCACTGCGTCTGTGCTGCTGCCATACCCCTCTCCTCCCACTGTATGGGAATGGCTCCTCCTGGAACACAACAAACTGCTCACCAAACCCATCCCAGCCACCATCTTGCTGTTGCCAGGTGCCCGAGCAAAGTGCTGAAGACGTGGCCAAGAGCCTGCAAGAATTGATAAGCCCCTTCCCTTTGTGATTTGCGTTTCCCATTCAAAATTTTATAGGATTTCCCCATCGCTCAGAGTTAGGGATGTGCTTCCCCAGCCACCGGTACCACCAGGCTGGCCATGGGGATGGCTCTCACGTGCCATCACAGCTCCCGGCCCTGCAGGGCTGCCTTGTGCCTGGCCCCTCTGCCTTTGGTGTCCCCGCCGTGGGGACTCATCGGCTGATGCCGCAGGATTTCCTCGCCCCACCGGGGCTGCACAATAGCAGGGACAGGCTGCTCTGCAGACACCCTAATCCCTGGGTGATTGTGCCGTGCTTCAGGGGGGGACAGCGGCTCAATGATGCTTTGCAAGGTTAGCAGGAACGTTAATCCGTACAGGAGGAAAAGGTGACAATTATTGAATACCGTGGCTGGGAGCTTTTGTGCTGCCCTTAGGATGATGGGCTCATCCTGGGCAATGGTTTAGGCACTGATGAGGACCTGCACTGCATGGGGTCACCTGGGCACTGCCTGAATGCAGGTGTAGGGTGGGAGTAAGGACAGGCATCTGTGCCCTGAGCTGTGCTGCCAGATGTCTGCGCAGCCTGGCCCTGCTTCTGCTCTGTCCCTTTGAATTTCTGTCTGAGGAGGGGAATTTCTGCCATCATCCAATGAGAGCACAAACATCCACACGGCCAGCGCACATGCGGATGGCTCTGGAGAGCAGCAGACTTTCTTACTGTCTGCATTCAGCCTCCAGAAAATTGGGTATCTCTTACAATTCAGAGCTTCCCCAGAAGAAGTGCAGTTGATGAGCTCCTGCTCTCTGGCCATATGCAGCTTTAGGAGGGACACCATAGCAGGCGCATTTCTCATCCAAGGGAAAGGCTGGGAGGGATCACACTGAGAGCAGCATGCCCTGTAACCTGCTCTGTGCTGTAAGTACCAACGTGCTGTCCCCACCTGACCCTGGGCATGACCCTGCTGTACATCGGTAGCCAACAGCATCCCAAATACTGGGTCCGGTGACAGCAGGGACATGTGAGTGGCAGGAGCAGGGGACAGAGCAGTGAGCAGACACAGGGCAATGGGTGTAAATGATGCTGTGTGGCTCATCTGGCCGCGTGCATGTGTGCTCTCTCCTATGTGCGTGTCTGAAGCGTTGCAGCTCTGTGGATTTTAGGCACCGCAGGCAGAAAGTACAAATCTGCATTTGATTAAAAGAGGCCTTTGTAATATAACCTATATGAGACTGCACTTAACACCCATCATCCTGAGGAAAGCCCAGGCACTCCTCCAGCCCGATGGGCTGCGTGCCTCTGGGGCAGATCTCCCAGGGACATGAGACTGCCGGGGCAGGAACTTGGACTGAGTTTCTGTGTGGATTCTTCCCCCTTCGAGAGAGGCACAATGGGGCTTTGCATGAGTGATACAAACATGCCAGTTGTACTTAAGGTTGACAAATAATGTAAACCACACAATCTGGTTTGAGGGAAACGACTTCACCACAATTTATTTTAGTGCTTTAAACATCACGCCAAACTCTGTAGTGAATTGCTAAATTAATGCCGGGCTGCCATCTAAATAGACATCTTCAGATCACAAGCATGTTATAGGGGGAACAGTTTCCTTTGAAATGGTTCCCACAGCTTAAAGGCTGTGCAGAGAAAAAATGTGCCCAGGATTCAATTGCTGCCAACATGTGGTGGCCACATTTCTCGGCCGCTATTGGCCAAGACGCTCTGCAAAGCTGAGGAAGCATCATTTGAGGTGGACTGATGAACCAGTGATTGTGGAGAGGCAGGGAATGCCACGGGCAGATCCCTTCAACAAGAAAGATAGAGCAGAAGGGCACTCACTCCCAAGCTCTTGGTTCAGAGGAGGTGTGCCCTGTCCAGGAACCCACTGCACACTTTCTATGCTGCTCGTGATGAAGCAGAGAGCCCGGCAAAAGCACGATGGATGTTTATTCTACTCTTGATTTTCCATCAGCTTCTTGGGTGATGTAATCAGCACTGCTGAGTTAACTCTGCTCCCCTGGTGGCAAGAGATCAATGGCAATTTCCACCCACTTGCAGTGGTGTCCCAGATCTCATAAAAGAAAAGCTCATCAGGTTCAGCCAGTGCTGTCAGGAATTAGAAGCTGTTTTAATACCTTTCTCATCCCAAAGTCCATGACTGCAGCAATGGGGGGTAAAGAGAGCAGGAGTGAACCTGTCCCTCAACAGGCTGGAGCAGCTGGGGAGTGAAGCTGGGTGTGGGATGAAGGATGTGCTGAAGAAGATGTCCTCATTGTCATCCTCATCCTCATCCATCTCCATCCTCACCAGCTGTTCCCTGGGTGGATCCAGCTGCTGGGTGCTGCAGAACTTATGAGAACAAATGCACAGCCCAGAGCTCATCCCAGCACTCTGCTGAGGCAATAGGGTCAGGAGAGCTGCCCCCTCTAGCCCTGGAGCAGGAAGGCTCAGGGTAGGCATAGATGCCACACGTGTGCTTCACATCCGCCCTTCAAGCTCTGGAGGTAGCCTGGCATCCAGCAGGCAGGCTGCTAGTAAGCATCCCATAGACAAAGGACGAGAAGACAAAGGAAAGGGAAGGGAGCTGTCACTTGGCCACTGTTCCCACCCAGGCAACTTGCTTTTTGTTTCCCCATCACCAACCCGAAATCCATCTTCCATGCTTTCGTGGCTCGGTCGTTCTTTCCCCTTATGGTTTCCTTCAGCTGAGCTGGAGAAAGAATAAAGAAATGTCTTTCAGGGCCCCAGCCTCTTACAAGGCTCATAAATATGTCTCTGCTTAAAAACTCAAGGATTAATTAACTCATGAGTATCTCCCATCCAAAGCTCTGGGAAAGAGCACCCTCCCATGCAGGACGCAGCCCTGCTGTGGGAGCAGGATGGGGATGGGAATGGGTGCATGGGTCCCCAGCTCCCCACTGGCACTGCTACCATCAAGCCCCCAGCCTCATGGCTGCTGTGGGGCCGCGCTGCCTTTACTATGTTTTCAATTAAGAGCAATTAGACAATACCCACACTTGGTGGTCTGTCATAAATTTTGCGGCTGATGGTGCCATGGGGAAGCTTTGAAGCAGGGCTTGGTGGCTCTGGGCGCATCTCAGGGCTGGGTTTGTGAGAAGTGCCAGTCACCTTCCTCCTATGTGACCCCAACGGGTGCCCAAAATGCAGCGCTGCCATTGAGTCCTGTGACAGGGGAAACGCACTGCATTCACGGGTGCTCCTCCCAAGAGGTGCAGGGGAGCAATGCTCGATGCCTGCGCAGCACCTGGCCTGCATCCATCTGCCCTGGGGTCCCCTCTGGTTTCTACTCCACACCCCAGCATGGTCGTGCCCTCGCAGCCCCTGGGCAGGGTGGGTATCCGCCGCAGCCCTTTGGTCCTTGGCACAGCGTGACTGCCCAGCAGTGGCCGGTCCCTGAAGAGCTGGAGCTGCCAGGAGCCACTCCTTCCTCAGTGGGTCCGCGCGGAGCTGGGACGAAACAAACAACTTTTGCAACATGTTTTGTTTTCCATCATTACATTTTAAAAAGTAAATAAATTAAAGCCATTTCGCTGCCACTTCTCTATGTCAAGTGTAACCTGAGTGCCGCTGGCACGGATGCAGCACGCGCTCTCCCCAAGGCTTTGTGGCACTCAGGAGCGGCGCAGGGACAGTGCCTGCCATGCCACCCCTGTGACTGTCACCTGCTCTTCTGCTGACCTTTGCCTGAGGCTGGGCATGGGGCTGGAAGGGCATGGGGAGCTGAAGCACAAAGCGATGGGGTAGTGTTTATAGGGCTGGCACAGGGCTGTTCTCCACCCGTCTCCTGTTGCATCTCCCACCTGCAGAGCCAGGCACAGGGCTGGAAGCATCTCATCTGCCATGCTCACACCTATCCACTGCAGGCAGAGCCAGGCTCTCCTACAGCTCCAGGGTGATGCACTTCAAATCCTATTGGAAACACAAAGTAGAGAGGGGACCGCCTGAGCTGGGAGCTCCACCAAATGCCTGCATTTTGTCCTCTCCATGAAGGATGCTGTCTGCACCAGGGACAGACCCTGATGCTTTTGGCATCGCACTCAAAGCGCCCACTGATGTCATGCGAAGTGCAGCTTGGCCTTGGGTGTGAAGGGCTTGGCGTGGCTTCCAGTTGGCCTCCTCACTGCTTCCCTCACTGCTCGGGGACGTGATTAATTTGCTCCATCGGAGGGGTAGCTTTCAGCTGAGAAGCAGGGATCTTCTGGTTTACCAGTTGGTGAAAGTGGCTTCCAAAGTGCAGGCCTCCCCTTCTGCTCACAATCTGATTAGGGAAGAGCAGCAGCAGCCCCGGGTTGCTGCCATCACATCACTGCCTGCTTTTGTCCCAACACCAAAATGTGTGAGTGTGGCAGCAAGCCTGGCCTCCATGAAGGTCTACTGTAGAGCAGCTGCCACGAGCAGCAAAAAGAAGAGGAGCTCATAGTGTAGGAGCTGCTGCTGAGAAAGTGCTGCAGAAATCCAGCTGTGCTTTCGTCTGGGTGTTCTGTGTTGGGCACTGGGCAGAGGGCACCGGACAGCCCAGGGGGAGAGCAGCACGTGGGGCTTCACTCTGAGCCAGAGAAGAGGAAACATTTCAACAAACCATTTTACCAGAAAACATGCAAGTGACTTTTTAAATAACAACATCCAAATGAAAACAATGTGAGCTTCAAAGCCTGTCCTCGAGATTCTTTGTGGTTCGGGGATTTTCTGAAAGGAGGACTCCTTCTGAGCCCGGAGAAAGCACCCAGACCCCCTCTCCCCTTCCCGGAGCTGCCTGCAGTGCCCACCCTGCTCAGTGCTGAGGATGCTGTGCTGCTTGGGGCTGTGCTGCCGCACAGATCGGCTGTTTGGTGGCTGCCCCTTTCCCAGCATTTACCAGTAACAGAGGCAGGAGCCCTGACGAGCAGCATGGCAACTGCTGTGGTTGCTCTAAAAGCGGTCTCCTGTTACCGAAATGTAAATGTTGACGTTTTAGGAGAGGAGATGCTGATGAAAATGGAGCTGGCCCTGTTTGTTTGTTAAAGCAGCTATTTTAAACAAGGTCTGTTCACACAGCTTGCAATTCGGAAGGAAGTTTTTCCAGCCATAATATCCTAGCTCAGCGCTGGGCAGACAATGGTTCAGCAGTTGCCCTGGATTAGCTCAGTGAAGTCACCCCACGGAGCCCAGGGAAGGGCTTCTGGGAAGCGGCGGGGTTTAATTCAGCGCCGCAGGGCAGGCGGGCAGGGGGGGGGGGATGTCCTGCAGTGCTGGACACCACACAGCTCTGCGTCTCAGGACAGCCCTCAGCACGTCCCTATCTTCATTTTCCCCCAGGAATACAGCTTACCTTTAAATGTTACCTATTTATTTACTTATTTTTGCAAATGCGAAACATTTTTTCCTTAAAACGCTTCCCCAAGCAGTGAACCTGGGGCACGTCTATGTCCCTACCAGCAGCACCGGCAGTGGCGTTGCTCTTTAGCAGCACTATGTTCACCAGCAGAGCCAGAACGATGAGAAGAAGCTCCTCCTGCAGCTGGGGAGGTTGCACGGTGTCTTTCAGGGCTGTGCCCTGTGCTTTGAACCGCACCAAGCATTGTGCCGTGCATGCTGCCCTGTGCCATCCCCTGTGCCATGCATCCCACCATCTGCCATGCCCCATGCCATGCCCATCACCCTGTGCCATTCCCTGCACTGCGGCCACCAGTTACTGAAGCCCTGGCGTCACATCTGCTGCTCCCTGGTGTGTTTACTTGGGGAAGCAGACGGGGCTCTTAGAGGGTGGCGGAGGCGGCAACACCAATTCCTTTATTCATTACAGTCTCATATACAAATAAAATCTTTACAAGCTTGACTTGAGCTTTTAAAAATGCCGTTTAGGACGTGTCATTTGTATTGTCTGCCTTCTGCTCCCTTGCACCACGGCTGATCTCAGCGGCAGTAAAATCCCTCTTTCACGTAAAACCCAAATGAGTTTATTTTATTTGCAGGGCAGGGTGAGGGGAGCACTCACTGAGCTGCTCCCATTGTACCCCACGGCCCTGGGCTGCAGAGAGGACCCTGCGTGTCCCCATCCCATATGGTTGCACTGGGGGAGTCTCAGAAGGTGGCTGTTGCGTTGCCAGAGACATTAGAAAGAGATGCAGAAGGTTGCAGTGAGAAAATGCCCTCCCTATCTCCAGCTGCTCCATTGGTGCCAAGGTGTGACTCCAGAGGTACACATGGAAATGCTCCATGAAGGGGAATGAATTGCAGGAGCACTGGTCTGTAGCATGAGGTTTCTTTTGTTAAGGGCTGAGACGAAGCTTTCCATTTCTTCCTCCTCTTGGTGAATCTTATTGTGATTAAATTAAAGGAATTCTCGTTAAAATGTTAATATCCTTCTAAGACTGTTAGTTGTTTTTCTCAGCTCTCTCTGGTCTCTCTTCAGAGCTTTTGCTGCCTTTTCCTAACATTTTCCAGCTTTTCCTCTCTTTTCTCACCGCCCCCTTTTTCCAACACTCACTGGAAAGTTACAGCCGCGACTGCCTGGTGGCTGCAGGCACTGAGTCACACGAGGATCCCTATTGCAGCTCGTAAACAGGAGATACACACTGCTGCCTTGGGCATGGGGCTGTGAACTGCCACCCCCGGCCCTCCCAGGGGACTGCTCGGGGGGCTCAGTGTGCCCTGGTGCCTGGCAAGGGGATGGGTTGGCAATGGGATGGGATGGGATGGGATGGGATGGGATGGGATGGGATGGGATGGGATGGGATGGGGATGGGAACAGGTAATGAGATGGAGAAGGGGATGAAATAAAGATGGGATGGAGATGGGAATGGGGATGAGAATGGGGTTTGGATGGGAGGGAAGGGGATGGGAATGGTGTTGGGATGGGAATGGGGATGGGAAAGGGTAAAGAGTTGGGGATCCGGATGGAGATGGAGACAGGAATGGAGATGGAGACAGGAATGGAGATGGGACAGCAGTGTCTACAGACTCTCTAAAACCATACTGAAAAGACCAGGAATGATATTTATTTTTTCCACAGCAAAGGAAAAATATGATTATTTGTGGGCATTTTCCATTCAGGAGCATCCAACACAAATGTATTGTTCCTCTTTGAATTCCCAAGCATATGGCATTTTGTGCTGTTAGAGTTTAATATTCTTTTCATTACTGATATCTAATACAGACAAGTCTTGAGGGTTACACAAAACATATGTGAACCTAATTTGTTTTTACTGTGCCACATGTTTTTACTCCCTGCATCATTCAATTAGCTTCTTCTTTTTTTTTTTTTCCTTCTCAATCATGTGATCAGCAAAAACTTCATGCTATTTTTAAGCATGGTAAGAAAGTGAAAAACACATTTACTGTGACTGCAAAGTAAGAGAAGTGTAGATTTCCCCTCTGCAAAAATAAATGTTATGGCATAAAAACAAAATGTGGTGCTGCTGCTATGAAAATTGCATTTCTTTAGCAGTGCAGCTTTTCAAAATGCTGTACAGCTTTTTAGACAAATCCCTGAGAATTCTGGGCTTGAGATAATTAATCTGATTGACAGAGATGAGAACAGGACTTGCAAGTAGAGAGAGAAGTGGCCAGCAAATGCCACCTTCCCATGTGTCATGGGGAACTCATCATTTTCCTGCACCTCTTCATCCCTTGGCACCTTTCCCACCTCTCTGACATCTCTTCCAAGAGACCAACATGAGTTCATTGGCTACGTCATCTTTAATGATTTTTCTCTTCCCTGGTGTTTTCATGGGATCAGTATTTGTCTGGAGAAGCAGAAGGCATGGTTAGCCAAAAAGTACGGTTAGCTGTGGTGCTTTGCTCTCTGCTGGGCAATCAGGCTCCATCAACTGCTCAAATTGGGCCTGAGTTTGTTGGGGAATCTGGGAGACTGGAAATAAGGGGAGCGGGGAAATGGGAAGAGTTTGGGATGCTGTGTGCAGGGCTGTTGTTGGAAGAAAAATTATGATAAACCAGAACTGAACCACAACCAGAAGGAGATATGGATGGATCAGAACCCAAGCTCTCCACCCTTCAGTTCTTGGAGATAAGCAGGGAAAGGGAGGCTGTTTCCCACCCACCTGGTGCCATTGGGAGCCCCCTGCACACCAGAGTGGGTGTTCCCTGTGCAGCACAGCACAGTGATGTCAGCACTGCCCCAATATCAGTGGGTGCCTGATGGCCAGGGGAACCTGAGCCTCAGCAGCTCACCATGCCAGAGAGCTTCAGACAGCCCCACACGCAGGAAATCCTGGTGCTGCCACATGCTGCACGTTCCGTTTGCACACATGTGCCTTATTAGCAGTGTCAGAAGCCTCCAGCTTGTGGGTGACTGCTAACCACAACCACCAGCGTGAACCTCCTGCTTGGGGGTCATTCACAACAACCCGCAGAAATGCCTCAGAATTGGGCCATGTTGAAAGAAGCTAGTGTGTTCCTTTAATAATAATAAATAAATAAATAAATAAATAAATAAATGAAACCCCTTTATTATTTACTTATTTGGGCCTCTTAGAATTTGGGAGTACTGCAGTAAAAAGACTGTGGACATTTGGAACCTTCCAGACCAGGAATCCAAGGGTGGCCATAGTAGGACAGTCCAATTTGTGCCCTGAGTTCATGTTTTCCAGGCTCTGTCTGCTCAGTTGCAGATATTCATGGGTACTTGTCTACCCAACGATGACCCAGGTCTGGTGTCTGAGCCATCAGGACATCTAGGGTGAGCCTGACCCCAAGCTACAGACATCCTCACCATATGTCTCTACCACAACAGCTGACCTACTGTTGCTGCAGATGGTTCTAATTGCAATTAAAGCATTGAAGGGATCAAAAGTTTGGGCACACTATAGATTAGAAATGCACCTTCATCTCATGGCTTCCAGCATTACAGACTTAAGCTCTTCCCGTCGCAGTGGGGCTGTGAGCTCTCCTGCATGCACACAGGCAGCACAAGGTATAGCAGAGATCTTACTTTGGGGATGTGATGTTACAGCAAAGATCCAGACAGGGCAAGATGAGAGACAAATAATAGTTCTTGGTGGGTCAGCAGCTCCAGGCTGAGCTCTTGGAGGTAGTCCTTCACCCAGCAATGCTCCATCTGAAGCACCCATGCACTGTGTGGGATCCACGTCATGGGAAACACGCAGCTGGGTGCTTGTCCCTCCTTGCACCCATCTGTGGAATGGGAGAGCAGAAGCAGCCCACCTAAGCCAAGGAGAAATTAAATCTGACTTTACATAATGTTGCATTGCGTGATGGAAAGGAAGAGCAGGACAACCCAGCAGCATTCCCAAGTTTCTTCTCCCTTCAGGAGGAAAACTCTGCAGAAACCACAGTTAGGTGTTGAATGGGGACCCCCAGCCTGCACTGCAGGCAGAGGCCATGCTGCAGTGCACAGAGCTGGGAGGGTGCATGCTATTTGAACCACGGGGTGCTGCACCACACATCTGGGTCAGATACTGCCAGCATAAATAATCCATTGTGCTCAGGAGCCTGAGTCAGCCGTGCAGCTGGGTTCTCCGGCAGGTCAAGACTCATGCTGGATCTGTGTCATGGAGTGTATCTAACCTGAGCTTCTTTTGTTATGGGCAGGGACCGGTCTTCAAAGGGTTAAGGGTAATTTGAATGATTCCTTTTGTTTAGATTCATTTCAGGTTTCGTGATTTCTGTTATTACTGCATAAAATCACTTGCAGGCACTCGAGGTGGGGGCTGGAGGGAAGTATAGCTGTAACAGATGTGAGCTAATTGGAAGCACAGCAGCAGCACCAGCAAGTGCTGCACAGCGCTTTGGAGGTTGAGAGCAGCCACAAAGGCTTTGTCACACCCTATCTGTGAATTACATTGGCCGCAGGGAGAAACAGCAAAGGAGAAAACATGCCAGGGTAGGATGGAGAATGCTAAATAGCGAGGCCAAACTTCAGCCAGCATCTCAGCCCTCCTCGCCCTGGGCCACCGTCAGCTGAGATAACAGCACCAGGTGCTGCCCAGCTCCCAGCTCCTCGGCTGTGCTTTGAAGTTGGATCCTTCTGATTTCTGTTCGCTTTACAAATAAAGCTGGCTGTGCCAAGGCAAAGAGGATGATGCCTGTGGAAAGCAGTCTGTTCTGGGTGCGACTGCTGCTGGGATGGACAGAGCTGGGGGCAGTGCTCGGTGGATGGGCCGTGTGCTGCCAGATAGGGACATCTGCTGCAGTGCCACATCTGGGACGGGACGGGGTTGGGATGTGACAGGATGGGATGGGACACCTCACCCTACAACCAGTTGAGGAGCCAGCCTGCTGCGTTCCTTTCTGCTGGAAAACATTTGCTGTACCACAGCTCCATTAGTCAGGGCAAGTCTTAGAGCTGCCAGATTATTCATTGCAGTGATTCAATATTCATAATATTAATAAATACCACTCGGAGAGCCATTCAGCAGGCTGCAGTGAGGCAGGCTGGCAGCTGCTGCTTTCATAACTTCACCACCGCCTGTTCCTTTGAAGCAACACATTGGAGAATTTTGGGGGCAGTTTCCAAACATGGATTAAAGCCCTAAAATCCCATCTGTGCAGGAAAACTACAGTAGCAGAGTCATTCAGCTGTCAGTGAACCACACAAGCTTGTGACGAGCATCACCTCCGTATTCCTCCAGCAGCCAGGGCAGCTCCCATCACTTCCAAACACCGCCGTGAGATGCTCCACTGCCACTGGGGATGCTGCTGTGTGAGCTGAAAGCCACAAAAGAGGGTGGCAGAGAGGTGTCAGTGAGGCCCCTCCATGCCTACTGCCAGGTGCCTGCCCCACTGGCAGCCCCACAGCTCCGGCACCATCATGCTTTTTGCCTCCTGCAGCCCACCAGCCTGCCTGCAGCAGGGAGCAGAGCACAGCCAGGCTGCCTGCAGGGCACTGCTTGGGTCTGCCTTGCTTCCCCAGTGCAGAGCAAAAGCTCCTGCTGTATTAACAACCACAGAAACAGCCCCACCATGCTGAGAGGCACAGGGTGCCCCAACCTGCCCCAAACCTGTGGTCCGCCCTGCGAGACTGGGGGAATCTGAGAGGTCTGCACAATAAAAATTCAAAGCATCCCAATCCAATAACCAGATGGAGCTGCAGGTGCTAATGAGATTGTGCATTGTCTGTCGTTCCCCAGCTTGCATCTGTCAAGGGCTTTCTATGCCCCACCATGGCAACATTTGCTTTAATTAAAGAATCTCCGCGCTGCACCAGAGGGCAGATTCACCCCAGCCAGGATTTGCTGCATTCACCGAGCCGCTAGACAGTCTGTCTCTTGCTGGGGATTAGGCTCCGGGAAACTCTCAGGCTGTTTGGCATAGAAAAGCGGGAGAGTTTCTATGGGACTTTGAAGGACATAGTTCAATTAACTTTTCTCACTCTCTTTGGGCCAGACACAGGGTACGTCTGGTGGCTCGCACCCCCGGCAGGTGATGGGGCTCGGGATTAATTACAGAGCTGACATTCCCGGAACTCTGCTCTCCCAAGAAAGCCGCCGAGTGCTGGGAGCTGTCGGTTCCCAGCCGCCTCCTGCTCCTCTCCCACTGCTGCCTGCCTCCATCCCCATCACTGCTGGAAAATCCCATCCATCACCAAGCTGCTGGCACTGCTGCGGGTCCTGCGCTGCCTGCTCGCTCCAGATCTCAGCCATCAGAAAATATCGGAATAAATCACCGAGAAAATATTAGAGAAAGATAACGATGTGTCTTCCCATATGTTGTCATGATAGTTATTCTTTGAAAATCACTGCCTCCGGCATCTTTGGAAGGGAGTGAGGAGGACAGGACCTGCAATGGGGGCTCCTCTGCTCCCCCAAACCATCAGCTTATCCATCAGATGCCCATAGTGTATTGTCCGCTCTTGGGCCACAGCACAAAACGCTTTCTCTGCACCACCAGGTCAAGGCTCCTGCAGTTCATCATTTTCAATTGTTCCTTCTCTATTTGGCCCTGTATCAATAGAACACAGCTTTTACCAAGTGTTGGAAACCAGCCTTTAGCTCATCACGTCCTTCCCCAGCAGCTATGCAGCACAGCCTCCTGTGCCCACCGGTGATGCCATTTACCAGCATTGCATTGCTGATGCTCAGAGGCATTCTTGCAGCACCGCTCCCCAGGCACATCCTGCACCAGGCTGTTATCCTTAAACCCCATTCCTCTGCAGCAGCAGGTGGGGTGGTTACAGAGGGTCCAGGTCCCAGTGACCAAGGTGCTGGGAAGAGAAGCAAGGCTACGGGCAAAACAAAAGCCTAAGCTCTGTGTTTGAGATTTGGCTTGGATTTGGTCAGAGGGGATATATGCTCAAGAAGAAGCTCCGCCACTCAGCCATTGGGATATGCAGTGCTGCAACCTCAGCTCCTCAGCATGAGTATGAATGAACGCTGGAAAAAGGCACTGGAACAGCAATAGCAGTGGGAAATGTGTCTGTCCATATCCTGCCAAAGGACACGGCTCAGCTCCCAAAATCACAGCACCTTGTGCAACCTGGTTGATAGAACGAAAAGGTCTTTCGAAAGAAATCTGGAAATAGACCGTTGATGCTATCAAAACATCCTGTTTTGACATTTTCTGAATGAATCATTTCGGATTTTTTTTATTTGAAATGACCTCACCGCCTTCTTTTTTTTTTTTTTCTTTTTTTCTTTTTTAGGGTTAGAATGGAATAGATTGTAAAACGTCGTAACCAAAACAAAACAAGTGATCTGTGCCTCAGAGAAGCACTTTATCCCCTCTCCCTCAGCATTTCCTTTAAGGTTTTATGGAGAATTTCTAAATATTTGAGTTTTGCTCCACCTTGAAGCCAAACTTTGCAGTCTCAGGATGATTCCACCATTGCAGACACCAGGCTCTTCTCCAGCACTACAGGGTTTGTGCCTCCCATCCCCTGGGACCCCATGTTGGGTGGCTGGGGGGTGAGTGGCCGTGGGTGGCTCCAACCTGGCTGGGGGTGACCCAACAATTAGCATTATCTGACAACGTGTAAGGATTAGAAAACTCATCAGAGAAATCTCCAAAATGAACGCTTTTTTGGTGCGTGTGTGCGAGTTAAGCTTTTCTGCCCCAACCAGGAACAGATGTCTGAACTGGTTGATGAATTGGAAACATCTGAAACAACTTTCCAAGCTGAAGTACAATAAATATACCTTTCATCACAATCCCTGCAAGAGGGTTTTAGAGGCAAAAATCACTGAAGTGTTTAATACGGCCCACGGTGAAGAATCATTATAACAAATGAACCAAATTAAATGAGCATTTCTCCCCTTCTCAGTGACTTGCCTGGGATTCCAGGTGTCACCTTTTGAGCTTTGTCCTGTTAGCCTTCCCTGTTTGCTCTGTGGACACAACAGGGCTGCTTCTGGGTCCCCAGGTATGGCTATGAGCTGCCCACCACCTCTAAACAGATGGAACCCTCAGATCCATCCAATGCTCTGGATGCATGGCAAAATGATGGAGTGCTCCAGGGCTACGGCTGTCTCCTGTAGCTCCAGTCCCTGCATGCTGGGGCTCACAGTCTGTCTGGGAGCGAGTGCTGTCGGGACCAGAAGTAATCAGCAAAGCATCCTCGTGGGTTAGCAGCAGAAACATCTGTCAGAGCCATGGAGGGCGTTCTGCCAAAGTTCAAGTGGCTGTCATTCCCGCTGTTGATCCCATGACCTGTAGAGATGAGAATCTTTCAGCAGGAGTTGTCAGGAAGAGTTTATTTTTCCATGTCTCCACTTGGCTTATTCCACCGAACAAAGTCATGTTCTATTGATTTATTCTGAGATCACATTTATTTTCCCTTAAGAAATAAAACCCAATATTTCTCCCTTCAAAATTCATGTGCTTTGCATGGGATTTGAGGGCCCAATTTTCAAGCGTGAGCACATCCATAAAAAACTCACGCGCCAGCAGGTAGCACCATTTACACTTAGGAACCTGATACTGGAACATGTGCTTGTGCTCAGCAAGAAAAGCAACTCACTGCCTCGCAGCAGTTGGGCTTAGGAGGGGAATTCACTCCTGTTCACATTCCACAGCAGCTCAGGGCTCTGCATAGTGGCAGGCACACACCAGTGCTGGGCACACTCCAAGGATGGGCACACATCAGTAACAAACTCACACTGTTAGCTAACAGCCACGCACTTTATTACACCAGTGCATTATCAGAATGGTTAAAACATCCCACTTCATTTTGAGATGGGGGGTCACTGAGGGCTGGGAGCTATGGCACAGCCTCCTGCAGTGAGATGTTGCTGCTTGCACATCACTTCTGTGCCTTATATGATGGCATCCCTTCTGAAAAGGAAGGCTCATTTCTTTCAACTTGCTTGGCTAAAACTTCCCCAGAACTGTTCCTGTCGAATGCCCAGAAATGTGGTGGGTGCCCCATGCCTGATAACACACCCAAGAGCAGGCTGGAGTGGCTCTGAGCACCTGATGGAGCTGTGGGTGCCCCTGGTCATTGCAATGGGGTTGGACTGGGTGACCTTTAAAGGTCCCTTCCAACTCTAAGGAATCTGTGATTCTATGATTCTACTGCAATGATGGCAATCCTGGGTCTGCAGCCACTCTGTGCAAAATAGCACAGCACCAGGGCTGTCTCGAGAGCCTGAGCACTGATCAGCCATCTCTGCTAATTACCTGCTGGGCAGCCCAATGTTTGTGCTAATGAGCAGCACTGCCCTCCACCAGCCATATCAGGAGCCAGGCTCTGGGGATGCAGCAGTGACAATGCACAGCTGGGTTGGTGCTGGCTGAGAACTAGGTTTACTTCATTTTAGTTTTTCTTCTCATTCTCTTGTCCACTTTTTCTATTCTATTTCTACGACTAGAAAACTCAAAATCTTTCCCTGGTCCTTAGAGCAAACAGCCAGCTGCACATAGGCCATTGCACAGTTGCCAAGCACTTTGCACTATGAGCACCTACATGCAGCTGCTTCTAACTCAAGTCGAATGGGCTGATGTTTGTTCTACTGCATCCTTGAGATGCGTTCTTTCTTTCACTGCATTTTGCTTTGTTTTCTGGAAGGTTTCACCTATCTTGAGAAGCTCCCACGCTTTTATGCCCTGAACCAGGGGACTGAAATTTGGCAGGCTGCAAACCTAGAGATGCACTTTTTGTTGTCCTTTTGGAAAATAAAAACACAATGCATATGTTTGGTCAAAGTACAAGCCTTTGAAATACCCTCTCACACACACATCCTGCCCTGTGTGCACCATGCACCCCATCCCATGCACCCTGCACTGTGCATCCCACGCTCAGTACTTCACACCCTACATGGGGACAGACCCCTGTCCCACATAACAAAGCCAGCACTGCTGTGTTCCATGGCACAGCCTCTGTTTCCTGTCGTCTGTTCCCGTTCAGACGCAGCTCAGCCCCAACCCAGCGCCTGCATGAGAACTTGCTCCATCTGAGGCAGCTTTCTCATTTAAGAAAAAAATACTCTGGAAGCCACTGCCTCCCTCCCCTTGCCAGCAAGTTTAGAGTTTCATAAAGCCCGTGTGGTAATAGGTTACAAATGTACCTATCAGTTTTACATTTGTTTTTATTCAGGCCCCATGAGCGCCCTGCAAACCCCGGCCCAGGCAGGGGAAGGCTGTCCTGCCCTGCCAGCTCTTTCCCTCTCTCCTCTCCAGAGAAGGCCATGAGTGAATTGTTCTTCCATAATCTAAACCAACACTTCTCCCTGGCAAATTGGATTTCAGTTAAACCCTGTGACTTATGTGCAAATCCTCACAGCAGATCGCCTTGCGCAAAGCTCCCTGCAGGGCGATGACAGGCATGCAGAGCCACAGCCTGCCTGGCTGCTGCACGGGGTGGCGTGGCCACTGCAAGCCTGCAGGCATTGCACCCTTGGGTGCTGGGCTTTGCACCCCTTCATGGTGGGCACTGCTATCCTTAGGTGATGTGCATTGCATCCCTGGTTGATGGGCATTGCATCCTCAGGTGATGGGCATTACATCCTTAGGTGATGGGCATTGTCATCCTTAGGTGATGTGCATTGCATCCCTGGTTGATGGGTGTTGCATCCTCAAGTGATGGGCACTGCATCCCTGGTTGATGGGCACTGCATCCTCAGGTGGTGGGCACTGTTATCCTTAGGTGATGTGCATTGCATCCCTGGTTGATGGGCATTGCATCCTCAGGTGGTGGGCATTACATCCTCGGGTGGTGAGCACTGCATCCCTGGTTGATGAGTGTTGCATCCTTAGCTGATGTGCATTGCATCCCTGGTTGATGGGTGTTGCATCCTTAGCTGATGGTCATTGCATCCCTGGTCGATAGGCATTGCATCCTTTCTTCGATGATGGGCACTGCATCCCTGGTTGTTGGGCCTTGCATCCTTAGGTGATGGGCATTGCACCTCCATGTCCTGAGTATCACAGTCCCAGGCCTTAGCATTGCACCTCCAGGTCATGGGCATTGCATCTCCAACTAAGAAGCTGAAAAACAATCCCAGCAATGAGATAAATAGCAAAGGCTGAGTTCTAAGAGTTTCATTTTAATGTCAGAAGTTCAAAACAGAGAATGTATTACAGTAAATTCTCAGTTCCAGCAAGTAGGCACTAGCTAGGTATCATACAAGATATATATTTCTTTATGAACGTTACTGAACTTCTGAAGATATTATAAAGTTCCCAGATGAGTCAACCTAACAGGTCTTGTTTGGATCATATGAAACTGAAACTGAGCAAAGCCACCCATTTCTAATTTAGTTACATGGTGATTACATGGGTTCTCAGCTGAAAAGCAACAAGGACTTTTCCATGATGAATGAACATTTTTAGTGTCTGGAGTAGCAGCTGTCACACAGCTTGTCCTTCCGCCAAGGGAGGAACTCCAAATGGATATCTCCATTTTGGCTTCATTTTTGTTTCCTGGTTTTGAGATGTGGGACGACACACATCCAACACTGCACACCCAAGGCCCTGAGCTCCTTGTGCAGCCATGAGGGTGCAGCCACGGGGATGTGAGTGGGCTTTCTTCCTTTGCTACAGCTTTGTGATATTGGAGCGAAAGCTGCAGCAATTAGAGGGATCCACTTCCTGCACAGTTATTTGGAGATATTATCAGGTCCTCCGTGATCGACTCTGCTACGGAGAGCTCTCAGATGGAAAAAATCTATTTAATTTTGTGGTCTGTTAGCAATTTAAGTTGAAGAAGTGGTGTTTGGTTCTATTGTTTTCAGCCTGCAATGTTCGTGTGAAAGATTTCTTTGATTCGGGATGCTGCAATATACAGAGGAAACTGTACACACCATGCAGTAACAGCACATCTGTGAAAACGCAGATAATTGATCAGGAGCTGACTGGAAGGGAGATAGCAATGTTGTTTGCTTAAAGGGATGTCATCGACTTAAAAATCATGTTGCATTTATAAGTTACTTCGCATGCTAAGATGGGTGAGACCCTGGAGCAATCCTCCAATGACTAAATGAATGAGGCCAGAAATTGCTATTTTCCTCTATTTCACCCACTTCTGTTGGGCTTTTTGCTGTGTCTCGCCCATGCCCTGCATTTCCCCTCGCTGCAAACTTGCACACATAGAGCAAAGCCTGGCTGTAGTGAAACCAAACCCATGTGCACAGCCTGTCCAGAGTGGAGCTGTGTGATCAGAGAGCTTCTCCCTCACCTCCAACCCTGCACCTGGGGCAGAAGATGCTCACTAGCCATGGGACTCCCACTCTTCCCAGAGGCTCCCACCCCCCTAGGAACCTCCAGCAGGACTCACAGTTTAATCCCATTCCTGCCTTCTATTTGTCTAATTCCAAATCTGGTTTGCATTAATCAGCCCCATTGTTTTAATTAGAATATCTCAAAGATGAGCAGCAGTCCTTGCAGTGATTTCTTTGGAGCTGCTCTCTCTGTGTGGTTAGATGTTGCTGTAGGGATGAGGTTCCTGTGCCCATCTTCCTCTGGTGGCCCAAACAGTGTGGGGCTGTGGGGGAGAAGTGAGCATCACCAGGGAGGCAGGAGGGGCTGTGAGGTGGCAGGTGGAAGGACAAAGTGCCCCAAGGGTTGGGGTTCCTATCCTCTGCAGCACGATCCCACTGCGATTAACAGGGGAATGATTTCCATCCTCTCTGCAATCGTGTATTTGAGGGCTCCCATTATGTCTACGCAGACCCAAACTGAACAAGAGCAGTTCTGCTGAGCCCTCAGGGTGGTTTCCAGACCCTGCCAGCCCCCCCAGCTGAGTCCATCTCATGCCCCCAAGCAGTGCAGGGTGGAACCTGTGGGTTTGAGCAAGGCAATGGGCAGCTGAGCCTGATTCCCAGGCTGCAATTGTGGCCACAGCAATGGGCTCTGCTCCGTGCTCTGCTTTTATGAATTTGATTGAAGCAGAGAAAGATCTCACTTCATTCAGCCCCCAGCTGAATTACGAGCAGCAGTCCTGGGGCTCTGCTCTCATAAATGAGATACATGCTGCGATGACTGCTCCATTTGCCAAGAGCTGTTAATCGGTGACCCAGCGCGGTGCTCGTAATCTGGCATTTTCCTGATTTCACCAACCTCTCCCAGCAGTTTATGAGCACCGAGCTGTATCAGAAGAGCACAGACCACACTGCTGCCATGGGGTAAGGCAGAAAGAGGCTGGTTTTTTTTTGTGGGCAAGTGCCACCGAGCCAGTCAAGGAGGAAGAGAGCCCTGGCCAAGGAGAAAACGGCCAAAAAGCTCAAATGGGATTAGGCCAAACCATCCTGGCTGCAATGTTACCTGCTTTAACAGCATCACATCTGCTGTATTTTGTACCACTGGTGTTTATTGTGCTTTTTAAGCATCAGCATAGACGCTGATGTAGCACATTAGTCAAACCGAACTTGGCTTACTAACTCCACAGTGACATTAAGCAAATCTGCTTTCTATTATTATTTATTTTATCCATTTAATGAAGCAGCAGGGACGGCTCTGTAATTAAGATCAAACTGGATTTTTCACTCAAAGTAAAACTCTCATTGCAAACTCCCCCTGAAACAGCGGCGCTTGAACAAGAATGCTGCTGCTGCTGAGGTTTTACAAGCACGTCTCCTAGGTCTGTCATTGCAGTGGGAATGTCCCTGAAGGAGAAGATCCCCCAAGTGGGGATGTCCCATGCACCCGGTGCTCAGGGGCACTGTCCCCACGAGGTCCCTGCGCTGCTCCTGTCAGCATGTAGCAATGAAGCAAGGCCCCATAAAAGCAGCACTTCTGCTGCTTCTTGGAATTCAGATGAGCTGTACTCAGTAGAGACCATGAGACTCGACACAATGTAGTTTTGTAATTTTAATGAAATACAAAGATCTACCAGGAGTCTGGAAACGGATACCCAGAAAGCAAGGCTCCCTGCTGATGCCAGCCCTCACCGTGCCACCCAGCTCCCAAGCAGACAGCACTGCCAGCAAGCAATTGCACTGTGGCTTCAGATGGGATTCATCTTTATCTGCTTGCATTGGCCTTAAGTTCTTTGGAGGAGCTATAGCTGAAAAAGCAAGGCAGCAGAGCTGTGCTGTGAGGCTGTGCGTGCCCTGGGCAGTGTGGTGCAAGGGAGTCTGCATGGGGGAAGGCACATGGCAAAGTATACCTCATATCAGCCCAAAACCTGGCTCCAAATTTAGGTCATGGCACCTGGCAGCTATTGGATAATGCCAATCATGAGAGAAGAGGGACAGATAAAGGTGATCCTGATCGAGCCTGAGGTTATTGCATTTCTCCATGCTCTGTTCTTTTTAGGTTTTAATGCACACCCTTCCAGATGAAATCCCACCCTTACTTGGGGGAAGCAGCTTCATTCACCAAAGGATAAAGGAAGATGTTTCCCATTAACACGTCTAACACCCCCGTCTGAACATTCCTGGTTGTGCTGAAGTGTTAATGAGATTTCACTCTTAGATTCTAGGAGGAGAGACAGTAATTGGGGCACATTTCATTTTCACGGCTGGAGAGTCTGAATTAATTGCCTGAGATTAACCCTTCTGCATGAGACAGCAGCTCTCCTGGATGGCAGCAAGGAGGAAATGAGCAAACACCTCAGCAATGATTGGATGACCGATGGCAGGTGCAAAAGCAGGTGAAAATGAACAGCTTTGCAGCAGCACTGTGTTCATCCCCACCAGGGAGGTGGGTGCAGAGCTGCATGCAGACACGTTAAAAACAATTTAATTTCATGCTTTAATTCTCTAAAGCTTTTGCATGCCCTGTGCCATGCGGGCAAGGAGATCTGCACCCTCAGCTCCTGCAGGGCAGTGATGCACCCTCTGGGATGGACCCTAAACCCCTGCCCAAGGCTGCACTGGGAAGCTCCTTGGCTTGGATGCAGCTATGCAGAGAGATACGACTCAGCAATTGAGGAAAGGGAGAAATAAGGTGAGCAAATGTTTTATTTAATGGATGGTTTAATTGCTGACATCTGTGATAAAAGCTCCGCTGTTGGTTTTTTTTCTTCCCAAACTTATCTCAGGATGAAGCAGGGATGCGGGGGCAAATTTTTCCTGCAGTCCCTTTGAGTCCCATCCAAGGAAGATAGGGAATAAAATGTGGCACATGTTAAACATGTAAATGAGGTACTGATTTACTGATTTATCTGTTTCTCGCATGAGATCTTCTTTGGCTGCATCAGAATTACTGTATTATTTATAAGCCTTAAACATTTAAAATTAGATGTGTGGTTTTAAAACAAAACATCAGAACCTTCATACAAACCACATTGTTTCAATAAGAAATTAGATTTAAAAAAATTAAAAAAAAAAAAAGCAAATTCAGAATGTTTCTGTGCAGGATCAGACCTGCACTTCATGTGGTTCGCATCCAGATCAGATCCACTCTGCAGGACTGGGTTCTTCTTGCAATGATGTGCAACAGTGAACTCAAAATAAACAGATCTGGTTTCATTCAGGAATATTTCCTTCTTATTGAAAAGCATCATTTTCTACACCATTCCTTGGCATTTTGTGGGGAAATGTTGCATGGATAACCCATTCGAGATGCTGGGATGTCCCACTGGAGCCAACAGTGCTCTCCACGATGTGCAGCCAAATATTTGGGAGCTGCATCATGCTGACCTGCATGGGACCAAGTTTTATCTGTTCCTTTCTCAGTGCAGCACCAGCTGTGCAAGCAGCACGATCAGGGCTGCCTCATTAGCTCCTGCCTCAGGTTGTACAGCCACCAAGAGCCAGCTGGTGTTACTGATGTTGCCATGAAAACCTGCTGAATGGCAAAGCCTGTTTCTAAAAGGAGATGGCCCTCAAGCAGCCAGCTGACTGGGAGGAATCTGCCAGCCAGGGGTCATGATGGTTTCATTTCATCCCACTGAGCTGGTGTTGACCCATGTCTTGCTGATTGCCTGCCTTACCTGAAGAAGGTGCTTGGGATTAGTGAGCCTGGCACAGTGCAGGTTCATACCAGGGATGATGGGTCCCTCCTGGCTGCAGGAGACCTGTCCCACCCCAAAGGGACCTCTGTGGCCATTGGTAGCTGGTAGGCTCAGAAGTGCAGCCAAGATCAAGATGCTGGGAAGCTGGAGAATGGTGAAATGTGAAATTCAGCAAGAGTGTGAGGCAGGAATGAGTCCCAGCCCTGGGGGTGCTGGATTTGGGGATGCTGGATTTGAGGATCTCAGCACATGCAAGAGATGTGCTGCAGCGCATACCCAGCAGGCATCACAGCTCATCCACCACATTGTACAAGCAGGCACCTGGACATCTACACCATGGCTGAAATGACTCCCAGGTAGCAAATCTGCCCTGGAAGGAGGAACCACTCAGCTTCATGCTGGAATGTAAACGTGCAACCTCTTGGCCCCTTTGTAAGCTGTAGGTCCAGGGAAGACAGGTGAATGCCTGCAATCCAGCTCAATCCTCATCACAGACCAGAATTCACCCCTCCCTTTCCAAAAACAAGACAAAGTATGACTACCACAGGCACCCTGATGCTTTGATCTCTTTTAAAGGATTGGTAGTTGCATACGTTTCCAAAGCCAGTCTGGAGCTGCACCTCAGTGATCAGAGGAAGAGGTCTGGGGCTGCCATGGCCTCAGACCTTTGTGTGAGGCTGTGAGAATCACGCCTCAGAGCATTGCAGGCTCCTGCATTCAGTCATACCACAACTTCCAGCTTCTGGCTATTCTTGCAACTTGTGCGTTCTTCAAACAGGGGGGGAGAAACGCTGATGTCTCTCATTTACCATCACGGGCCGTTGCCCCACCATCATCACCCCATAAACATGTCAACAGCAAAACGCAAACCAAATTGCAGCGAAGAAGCGCAACCATAGTCAGAGTCCCATTAGCCTGTAATTGAGATGGCAGCAAGAAGATGGTTGAGAGAGGATGAAGGGCTCTGGGCTTCATGTGCTGGGGTGAGACACAACCATGAGGAGTGCCAGGGCTGTGCTGCAGCTCTCTATGGGCTTGGGTCCTGTTGCAGTGGTTAACATTGCCAAAATTGGTGGTTTTCTCCCAAAGGGAAGGACCACCATCCCAGCTGTGAGGCCAAGCTGCCTGACACAGGCACAGAACTGGTCCCCAGGGCCCATAGGCTGTTGGAAACAGCAGCACGTATCACCATGCAAACAACAAGGTGAATTATCCACCCATAAAAGAAGAAGCAAAGAGCGTGGGTGCTCTCCAGTCCATGTGTTTTCACTGCCCATTGTTGTCATAGGGTCTCCTGTCATCCTTTCCACACTGATCCTGATGTATCTCTTTCACCCCGAGCTGTGCATTGGCAGTAGTGTGAGTCAGCACTGCCCCCCAGGTCCCCTCCATCCCTCTTAGCACCCACCCCATGCTAGGAAAACCAAAAATCTTACTGGAGGACAGGAAGCTTTTGCTAACACCCCATTTAATGCACTTCTTTTTTTTTTTCTTCTTTTTTTTCCTAATAGCAGCTGAGGAGTCGAGGGGAAAAGCAAGAATTGCAGGAATTGCTCATTCCATTTCCTGTGGTTTCATAATTTTGCTGCTTACCAATTTTGAATTTCACGAAGCTTGTGGTTTCCCAACAGCCTTCATCTGTGGGGAGGATACATTTCAGTAGCAAACTGAACTGACACAAAATTCCCAATGAAAATAATATGACAGCAATTGGCATTCTGAACTATGTGAGAAAGAAACACAGATACCCCACTGGCTGAGCGGCCCAGGCAAGGAAGCAAAGCACAACGTCCCAATGTCAGCAGGTTGCTTCCAAGCTGTCACAAACGGAGATCACCGCAGATCCTCCATCCCTCCATCCATGTGCAAAGTGCAGCCAAGTGTGGGCTGGGGGCTGCATGGCTGAGCTCTGGCTCTTGTGAGCGGAAAACGCCCAATTGCATGTTGGAAAAGCATGGCGTGTTCCTCCTGCCTGCGGGTACTGGCAGCAGGCAGGTTGCAGTGGGTGGCAGGAAGGAAGCGGAGGGGGCTTTGGTGAGGTTTTTATCTGGAAAAATCAGAGGTTTTGCATGTGGCCCCCTCTGGCTGCGTTCCTGTGCCCCCAAGCCTGGTGCATCACCCTGTGCAGCACATGGGACCAGGCTGCTCTGCATCACAGGGGCTGAAAGGAGAGTGGGAAAGAGAAGAACATCCTGCTGGTTAAACAGTTGAGCAGGAGCACACTGTGATGGTGTTTTGCATCTGCGTGAGCATGGGCAGGGACATTGCTGCTGCACCTGGTTGGGGATGCTCTGTGCTGGGAGCATGGCAGCGGGTGGGGGGTCATGCTGGGACCCTTGGGTGCTCAACAGAGCTCCTGGACCAGAATGAGTCCCAGTTCCCCCAGTGGGTCAGGTCTGCAATGAATGGGCCCCACTGTGATACCTCCCACTCTCGAGGTAAGCCTTGTGCAGGCACACAGCACAGGGACAGCACTGAGCTCTGTTTCTGAGCATCTTCTGGAACACTTCATGGATCGCTGTTGATTAGATACAGTAATAGCTGCTAACATCCTCTTCTGGAGCCTGCTGGGGGGTTTCACTTGTGTTTATTGAAAATAAACTCTCAGAGGTGAAGAGGAGCCTGTTGGTGACATGAACTCACAGCACAGAAAATACATTTGTGAGCTCAGAATTTATAGCCTGCCTCCATAAAGCTGTCCAGAATCTGCGGATCTTTGCTTTAGATACTCATGTTAAAATAATTTTCATTCTGTTAAATGAAAAGTGCTTTAAGTTTGGCAGGCCTGTGCTGCTCATGCTCTCACCACTTCATAAATAATACTTTATAATAACAGCTCAGAATAAAACAAAAAAAAAAAAAAAAAGAAAGAAAGAAAGAAAGGAGAGGGGGTGATGTCCACCCCAAGCCCTCCGTGTTGACTGTAAATACCTCTTGCTATGATGTCAGCGTCGCTCTGACAGCACATCTGCCCAAATCACTACCACATGTGCAGCCAGGGGATGTGCTTTACCTGGACTTTCCATGGATTGAGTAATGCAGCTCAGAATCCTGGCAGCACCCTGCCCTGGCTCATGGGTTTGGGCTCCTCTGTGTTTTCCTGTTCACCAGTTACTAATATTGGCCAACACCATCTCATTGAATTGTCCTCTTTCTGCTCTCCCAACACTTTCATCCTCTAAATAAATATTGCTTCACACTTTCCCGAGTGCCTTAGATATGATTTAATTCAAAACACGCGGTCACAGGAATGGGAAGAGGATGAACTCTTCATTTGGACACAAACCTGAGCCCACATAAGGACAGAGAGTAAAACAGTCCCACCTCTATGAGTGCCAAGAAACAAACTCCTCCTTGCTGCAAGAGATGCTTCCAAAATTCGGAGGCTTTGCCACAATTTTACATGGCCTGAGACACCTCTCTCCTGTCCCATGGGCTCCAGCTTGGGAAGGCTGGGGATACGTGGTCCTTATACCTATGGGCCAGCATCCTCCCATCCTCCCGAAATGCTCCAGGAGGTGCAAAAAGACACAAGGGAAGCTGCAGCCTCCCTGTATTCCTTCCAGCGTCCCGCCCTGCCACGTGCCCTGGCTCCCGTTGGCAGCAGCTTGCTGCTCCTACAGCAGCACAGGGGTTTTAGGTCCAACAACGCTTCTAATGACCCTTGAAAATTGTTTACCAGCCCTCGAAGGGGCTGAATTAATGAAATCTGCCCGGATTTCACATGGGTGTGACTGTGAGCAGGGAGGAACCCACCGGTCACCCCGCAGAGGAGCCTGTGGGCTGAACGTGATCCCTTCACTCTTTGGATGCCTTCAAGAGGGTTTTTTCTCCCTGCATGGCTTTGTACCCATGATTTTAATTAGTCTGCTCTGTGAAGTGGTTTGGGGATGCAGCTTGAATGAAAGGCACAGTAAAAAAAACAGAGCACAGTCTGGTACTAAATAGCAGGAGGACGTGTCCACATGTGGCAGCTGTTAGTCACATTGCTGAGCCATTGTCTGAGAGGGCTCGGTCGCACACTGCCTGGCTCTGAGAACAGGAGAGGACAGGGGACAGCTTGGAAATGGAGCAGGAGCTGAGAAATACGTGCATAAAAACTCTGTGTTAACGTGTAAACGCAGCAAAGCATTTCTAGCACATACTTGCCTGGAAGCTCTCTGCCGTCCCTTCCCATCCCAGCAGAGATGATGCTCCAGGTCTACAAACTCCAGCTGGGTTTCTGCAGCAATACCGTGGGTGTTTCCCAGGGAAAGGGTACTGGGGGGGATGCTCGGGGCAGTCTGACCCCAAACATGGCTGAGTTATCCCGCCCAAACATGTCCTTTGTGTTAGCAGGAGGGAAATCTCTGAGGATTTGGCTCACAGCAGACAATGATGCCATGAACACAGAGTTCTTCTCTGTGCCAACTCGTCTAACCTAATAAAAGGGGGAAATTTCCACTGACCCCAGGGGAGCTGGATGGTTGAGACAGAAAAAGAGGTGGAAAATTATTTATGACAGTGTAATTGCATTTGAGACAACTTGTGTCCAGCCAAGATTCCACAAGAAATTTAGGAAAGAACAACTTTAGGTCAAGCTGATTTGTTGTCCTGTGTGTGGAGGGGCAGATTTCCTCTGTGAAAATTGAACTTTGCAACCATGTAGGGACTCATAATCAAAATTAATGTGGAAAATAAATTGCTGGCTGGCATCCCTGACAGCAGTGGACACTCACTTAACTCTGTTGTCCTGAGACTGCTGCATGTCCCAGCCTACCCGGCCCCGCAGAGATGACATTTTCCTTTGGTCCCTTTAAAATCTTGTTTTATTGTCCCTGGGGCAGGAGGGAGGAACAAAAGGATACCAGCGCTCGGGGCAGGGTGGCAGGAGCTGTATAATGCTGGCTGGGACAGGAAGGGACAGCTTGCAGCCCTGTCTGGGGGCAAAGCATCACTGCTCTGGGCTGCCTGCATGGCACTGTGGTGAGTGGTGCAGTGTGAGTGCAGTGTGGGTGCAGCATGGGTGCACAGGGCTGATCCCAACTACTTCTTCCTGACCGTGCTGCAATGCTGCTTGGTTTCTTCATCATGGTGCTCCTCAGGCAATGCTCAGAACTCCAGGTTTGATACACTGATGGAGATGTCAAAAACTTCTCCTTAGTTCCAGCTGCATTCTCGGTCTTTAAGAGTGGCAGGTTTCAAGCATTTTTCTTCCTTTTCCAAGGAATCTGGATGCCTTCTCTTTTCTCAGATAAAGTTGAGAACTTCCCTCCCTCTGATGCTTTCGATTGAGTCCAAAAGTTGGAGTTTTAAGGAAAAAAAATTTTGCAAAAATTTCATAGAATCACAAAGGTTGGAAAAGACCTCTAAGATTAAACCCAATCACCAACCCATCCCCACCGTGCCCCCAAACTGCATCTTTGTGAGGACAAAGGCTGTTTGCTCTCCCTCCCAACCCAAGAGTGACAATGCAGGGAGAGGCCCAGGCTATGCTCAAGGATGCAGTGCACGGGCACTGGAGATGCTGTACCCACAAAAAAAAAAGAGGCTACAAGGATGTGACCCAAGGATTTTAACCTGGCTCCATTAAAGAATGCGCTGCTAATTCCGGTGGTTAATTTGATGATGTGTCATTTCCCTCCGTTGTTTGGTTCAAAAGATGAAGACTAAACGTCGATGTTAAAATTGCCCAGATTTCAGATATCGCCCTTGGGAAAGCTTCAATCTCATCTTTTGTTTTCGTTTCTTTTTTTTTTTTTTTCTTTCCTTTTTTTGCAGGTTCACAAATGTGTTTGTTTTAATAACGCAGCTGCAGGACAGATTAAAAAAAGCAAGTATCGCTGGCATTTAATATCTCTAATCCAGCAGTAAGACAAGCCTGCCGACTGTTTGCTTAATGTTTAACATCCCTTTCTGATTAAGAAAAAGGTTTGAAGTGATTATAGTTTATTTACAACAAAAGTGGTCTTAAATGAGAGTTAATTCCTCCCCCTCCTCCCTCGTCGGGCCCTTTGCCAGTTGCCATGTGTCTGCTCAGCTCCCTTTAGCAGAGCATCCACAGAAGCCAGGGCAGGTGTTCCCACTGAGAAGGGCTTCTCCCCAAGTGGTGCCCATCCGGGGGTCCCAGCTTCCCCCCCTACACCCCACGTGCCTGTTTGTACAAAGGGAAACGCTGCAGCTGAATAAAAATAATTAAACAGTAAAAATCCAGAGGAGCAGAATCCGGGGCTGATTTCCCACCCCACACTTGGGACTGCCTGACATCGCCCAGCTCTGGAGGAACAGCAGCTCCTACCCAGGGGTGAAATAAGAGAATTATCCCAAACTGTAATGGCAACCCCATGGGGGCAGGGTGCCAGGTCCCTGTGCTGCTGGATGCTTTGCAGCCTCCAGCCAGCTTGGTGTGAGAAGTCAATGCTGTGAGGAAGAGAAAGCAGGGAGGCAGCACAGGGGACCTCTGTGTTTTCCTCCCCAAGGGGCACGTGGGGATCTCTGTTGGGAATCCGTTGCTTTGGGGACAATCTGCAGAGCAGAGGGGTCAGGGCAGGGGACAGTGCACTGCCTGCAGGTTGCAGCTCTGCACAAGAGCAGCTGGAAACCTTTGCCACTCAGATAACGCATCATCCTGAGCGCCGGGAGCCATCTGTGCCACTTGCAAGGCATGAACTCACTGTTAATTGGAAGTAATTTTTCTATAAAAATATAAAATTGCTTCTGCAAACAAAACGTTGGGCACGCGCTGCATGCTGACGTGGTGAAATGCTGTGAGGGGTCGGGAGCTGCAGGCAAAGCTCTGCTCTGGACAGGGCTGCACTTCCCAGCAGTGTGGGCAGCTCAGTGCACACAATGCAGCTGGCGGGAGCCCGAGGGGAGGCTCGCTGACATTGCCCATATTACTACCTACGGGATCAATGGAGGCCCCAGCTCTCACCGGCAGGGAGTGCAAGAAAGAAAGGCACAAAAGCTGTGGAGAGTGAATAAACTCAATTAGATCGCTGTAATTGCAACAAGAATTAGTGTGGGGGTCGGGCACATGTGCCGTCTCGGAGCAGTAATTAAAAGTGCAGTGTTTGCCATGCTGGGGAGGTGGCCTGCTGGGTCCCAGCAGTGCCCTTTGAAAAGCTCCATGATGGAGCTTCGGGGCTGGATAAATACAAATGTCAGTGCCTCGCAGCCCATGGGGGGACTCTCAATCCACAGCCCAGTGAGAGAATCCCCTGCTTTACATTCCCAACAGTTGGGCTAATTTCAGAGTCAGGCTTTGATGTGCTTTGGGGAGCCCTGTGTGCTACACACTTTCCCAGCGAGGCACCCCCTCCCTTTCTCAAATGCTTTATTAATTTTCTCCTGTGGTTTTTTTTATCCTCCCTTTCTCTTGGGCCTGCCTGCAACTTCTCTTTTGTGCTCAAACAGCGGGGCTCGTAGCTGAGAATTTATATCATTCTGAAATATATATAAAGAGGGGATAAAAAGAAAAGATGTAGGAACCTGCGGAGATTTCTGCAATTATCCGCCCTGGGAGCCGAGGTCTTCTTCCTCCTGCAGCTCACCATGCAGCCTTCCCTTGTCCTCCCTCATCTCCTCCATCAGCAGGGAGTGGGGCTGGCTGGTACCCAGGAAACAGCAACGGTGACACCAGGTTGTTAGAGCCTCAGGACACATGCAGTGAGCAAGAAGGTGCAGCCAGGCTACCCACAAAATGAAAACTGCTCCAGGGAGCATCGCACAGCCATTCAAGGACAGGAGAAGGGCAAGAGGAGGTGTGACCCATAGGGCTGCTCTGCTGGCAAGTGCACACGTGGTGGCCATCCCCAAGGGGAGCACAGCCAGCAGGGTGGGTCATCCTTAGGCTGCTGACAGTGCAGGTAGTGGGCATTCAGGGAGCCAGCACTGCTGGTGTGCACCTCCCCATGCACCAAGACAGCGCATGCCCAACAATGCACCCTGCCCACACCAGTCTGCTGTGCTCCTCACCCCATCGCTGGTGCTCTCCAAGAGCAGCTGGTGCACAGAAGGTGCTACAGCCATGAAGAGCATTGCTGCAGCCTCACAATGCTCGACCGATCTGGGGCTGAAGCCCCCTGGGATGCCCCAGCCCTCTCCCCTCTCTCCCCTGCATCCCACCCTGCTGCTGGGCAATGGCAATATCCGCATGCTGCAGCAAGCAGCCCAGTGCTGCTCGGCTCTTTCTAAGCTGGCATCCAGCTCCTTTCCTGTTTCTTATTATCAACTGAATTTGGCATGGAGGGGATTCTCTCCCCACATCCCGTTGGCACACAAAAGGCTCAAAAACCAGCAAAACCATTGTTTGTACTTGAAGGGCGGGGACCAGGGTGAAAAGAACAGCATGTTTTAGAGCCCAGAGCTAGGAACCATTAGAGCATCTGGAACAGTTAGTGGGACAGGGGCGTTACAATTAAATAAAAATGGGTGATTACAGAGCCGTTCTCTCGTTCTGACATACACAAGGGAAGCAGCAGCACATGCCTGAGCATGCAGTTAAGGGGATTCCTCTCCTACAGACCCGGAATAAATGGGGTTTTCATCAGGGAAGTTTGAGGTCGGTATGAATGCCTTATGAGGGATGGAGGACCGCTGCTTCCTATTGCCAGGACACCGTGCAGAGGCGTTTCTCACCGCGGGAGATGAGCGGGTGCAGGGAAAAGAGCCACGTTCCTCACAGCCGGGGCCCCAAGCAGCACGTGGGAGCAGTGCTTTGTGGCTGCCATGCTCTCCGACCCCTCAGAGAGCACAGGGTGCTCAGCCCGGCTGTCAGCTTGCAGCTGGGATGGAGCTTCCCCACCAGAACTTCAGCTTTCTCTTTTAACAACTCCCTTAGGAGCGCTCATGCCCCATCCCTCCAGTTCCTGCTATTCAGAGGAAACTGGCAAGACTGGACAGCTCAGCTTTCACAAAGATATACATGTCCTGCAGAAAGTAATCCTACTGTTTGAGGACCTCAGCCCCGTCCCTTAAAATATGCTGTTTTCATTAAAGCAGTGAAATCAGATTTCAAAAAAAAAAAACCAAAAAAACAACAACAACAACAACAAAAAAAAACACCAGGATTTGGATAGTGGCCCTTGATTTGGGCCTGATGAACAAGATCCAGAAGCAAAACAAAGGCTGTTTCCACAATGGTTGGAGGGAAAGGGAATCGGTCCAATTGCAAAACTTGGATCCTGGCACCGAGGGAGTCTTTGTGTGCAAGACCTGTGGCAATGGATGGCAATGACTTTGGGAAATTCAATACTCACCCAGCTCATAAACAGAAAGCAAGGAAAATAAACTTGGGCAGATGGGAGGAAGCAGAGAGCCAAAGGCGTGGATTTCTGCTAGGTTGGATGTGGGCCACTCTGTCCTGGGCAGTGGTATGGGGCTGCAGAGCTCTGAATGGGGCTGTGGCCACAGTGAGCTGCTATGGGGGGGACACGGCCATCCCCCATCACGGGGTGGACCAGGGCTAGTGCTCACAACCAAGGGATGGCCATGGCTCAGCCCCCACAGTGCTGGTGTTGGTGTTGGTGCCCACCAGTAGCCCTGGGGCACGGTGCACAGCGTCGTGCCACTTGTGCTGCTTCATGTCAGAGCTCTTGGCTGCCGCATCGACAGGGGTGAGATGACAACTGGGATAGAAAAGAAACGCCTCCACCAGCCCCCTCCTCGCTCTCTCTTTTTGATGCGGTTGCTGGATTCCTCCTGCAAACTCCCATGATTGAGCAACTCCCCAGTGCAGCTCCTCGGTGCTGTGCTGCTCCCTCATCTCCTGCTTGTGTGCAGGGAGAGGAGAGCCAAGGTGGATCTGGTGCGGGTGGAAGGGTGCTCCTCTTCATGTTAAATTCCTCACTGTATTCACTTTTGTGGGTGAAGGTCAGCCATCACAGCACACAGGGAACAGAGGCGATGGCTGAGGATGTGACATGAGCTGCGATGAAGGAGGAGGCAGCAATGAAAGCTTCAGTGAGCAGAACGACTTCGGAAAAAAAGGTTTTGAGAAGCAGAAAGGATGACTCCATAAAGCCTCAAAGCCACTGCCTGATGATGCTGCCTCACTCCGAAACACAAGAACTGACTGTTCTCTTTTGGCCACAGACAAGAGGAATCAGTATTTAGACCATTTATGGGCCAGAGCGGGTCAGCGGAGATATGAAATCTGTGGGATCACTGAATTCCCTCATTGCCACAGTCCTACATTTGCAATTGCAAATTGATGAAACTCCACATCCCACCAGCTGCTGGGCACTGCCTGCAAACACGTGGCAAGGGCAGCACTGCCCGCCTTCCTGAGCCACACCAGGCACTGAGACACCAGGAACCAACCCAGATCCGGGGCTGGAAGCCACAATCATCGCAGAGCCTGAACATGCACCTCCCCCAGCGAGCCACCACAGAAGCAGTTTGCGTGTAGGGAAAGCCTATGGTATTTTTATGTCCTGACAAATTTTCATTCTTTTGGCACAGAAAGAGAAACAGCGTCCTCCCCTCAAATTAGGCAACTATCATTGTTTATTTCAAAGTTTTGAACTACTGGCTCATAAAAACAAAGCAATTGAGAGCGGGGAGCGCTGCGAGGCGACACAGCTGCTGCTGGTAGCAGTGAGGAGCTGGGGCTGATGCCATCCAGTGCCCATCATAGAGTCCCTCTGCTACTGAATGTCCCAAACTGGGGTCTGCATGGCCACCTCCTGCATGGCAGCAAGGACTGCTGCCATCTCCATGACCAAGGAAGCAATATGGACTTCCTTCTCCATTGCCCTAAGCAAAGCTCGCCCCAGCTCAGCTTCCTTGGTGTTCTGCTTGCCTTTGGCCATGTGGATGGGACCCCCAGAGCTCTGCCCTCTGGCAGCCACACAGGAAACACCCAATTTTTGTTCATGATCATCATGAGCGTGCAACACCACCATCTTCAGCACTTGGCTGGCCCTACAGCTTGAGGAATTGGTGCCATGATGAAGCTTTTGCCTATTCAAACCAGACAAATTAGACTAAAGAAATCCAAGCCAGCCACCTACTGCTCCTCCTTGGAAATTCATAGAAGCATCTTTGGTCTGACCTTCATTTCTGACCAAAAAAAAAAAAAAAAAAAGGCATAAGAAATACCAGTAATAAAATACAGTGGATACTTTGTTGGAGGAAAAATCATCAATCAGTATGAGAAGCACACTTGAAGCGGTATTTTAGAAGAGTATGTCAGATACACTGGCCAACCATTAAATTTCACAGGTTCAGTTTAAGAACTTCAGGAGATTGCTGGCATTGCCTGAAAGGGAGAGGAAAATTACAAACACATGCTAGGGGCTCCGAGCGAGATGCAGAAATCTGGAGGATAATCCTTATTGCTATTTGAGATAGAGCCCAAGAGCCACAATAAAGAATTCCATTCACCTGCCTGCAGAACGGCTAGCTAGAATCATTAATGCCAGCGAGATTAAAAACATTTCTTTCGGGTCAGCAGACCTGATGGTTTATGAGGACCGTGGGTTCCTCCGACCTCAGCTGGCCTCCTGCAGCCCGCCAGCCGCTCTCCTCTCGCGCCACTAGTCTGCAATGTTGCATTATTGATCCAGCAGCTGCAGATTGTGCACCCCCAGGGATGGCTGTGGGGAGGGTGGACATCTCCCAGTGCTGGGGAGGGGGATGCTGGAGGGGAACAGCAGTGATGCTCCTTGCTGCGGGATGCGGAGATGAAGCCATGGAGCCTTTGGAAAACAATGGGCTGAGGGATGTGGGACCTTGTGTGGATGGGGGCATGAAGATAACACAGCTCCTGCCCACCGCAATGACTTTGTAGGGCTACAGGGTCAGGATCTGTCTCCAAAACCCTCTGAGTGCCCAGGCTGTGATGCACAGCCGCAATGCACTCAGAGCCCAGCGGGGCTGTGTAGACACAGTGGAAAAGCCAAGGAGCTCCGTCTGCACGGGCTGCAGAGCTGGGAGCCTGGGGATCCAAAAAGATTGTTACTATACTTCAGATTATATAAATAACTCCCTGAACAAAACCACATGTGACCACATTCTGTTCTCCATCCCTCAGTGCTCTGCCGACAGCGCACAGACTTTTGCAACACTTGTTTACTAGGGAGACTGTATATAAAGTGAAAATAATTTGCTCGGTCTTATGTTTCCACTTTAATTCTCAGTGTATAAAAAAAACCTGTGAATTTGCTAATGGGCTTTGAAAATGTATTTTTAAAGCTAGGGCAGCTCGAGTCGGTGAGTTGTTACCAAGGATTACAGAAGGAAGAAGGTTTCTAGAAAAATGATTCCCTTGAGACCATCCATAGCAGCTGAAGGGCCTGATTCTTTCCAAGAAAATAAACACAGTTCTGCATCCAAAATGAAGCCTTGTTTCAGGTATGAAGCAAGCATGTTCTCTAGCGTTTATGTGCTCCCCATCAGCGCTGGTGTTTAGTTTAACGTGTTTGGAGGCCAAACACACACTCACAAATGCTCTCTACAAAGGAAGATTCCTGTTGCATCTTTAAAGCACACTTTTGGACGGAGATAAATGGCTGTGAGCTTTGGGAACGTTAGAGCCAGATGGTCAATTGAGATCGCTTTGTGCATTTCTGTGTTTCACTCCAGAGCTGATGTTGCATAAAAAATATTTTGGTAGCATTTGCTATGAGTTGCAGACCTGGGAGAACCTCCTGGAGCAAAAGGATTGATGAACGTTCCATGCTGAGGGGTCATAAGTGTCCCAATCCCCTTTTCCTGGTCATTAAAGTCAATGCGTGTTGGAGTTTCTCCAACTTGGAGGTAACTCAGAGCTTTGGGTTTGGGATATTTTTAGTTGAACGATGCCCATGTGCACAAAGGAAAGGTGAATCCAGTGTGAGCACTGCACCTTTCCACAGAGTTTATCGTTGTTTTGTGTTGATGAACACAAGCTGTAATTCTCTGCAAACGCTTGGGAACTCTTCACCCAGCAGACGGGAACACGGGGTGGGGAGGCAGCGAGTGATGATCCGAATCATACTTTTACAAGTTGCTTTTACAAGATCTGCTGGGGAAATACCACTACTGCCTTCTGCCCCGTGCAGCTACATGGGATCACAGCAGAGGGATTCCCCCCAGCTGTTTCCCTTTCCTGACACTTCCTCTGGTCCATGAAAGGCTGAGTCCTTCCTCTGGATGGCACTGCCTGAGGCCAAACATTGAGGCAGGCTCCCAGCTCAGGATGTGAGCACTGCTGTTTCTACACTGGCTTTCCCCTTTCAATGGTCACTTCTTCCTGATGTAGGGAAGGTGTGTGGTTTTCTGCACTGCTTTCATGAGAAACTGATCTTCCTATCACCTAAGGTGAATGGGAGAAAAGGATTTCACTGGTTCTATGGGGTGGAGGATGTGACTGGGACTAATCATGCCAATGCTTAATGGGATTTAAGGACTGCCAACTCTGAATGGACACAATGAAGAACCAGCAACCAGCACTGACTTCTAATAACCAGCAGCCAATGGTGGGAGGACATATGGAGGCAGTGTGGCTCATCTGGATATAAACCCCGGAGGTGTCGGGGCAGAGGGATAAGGAATTGTGCTGGCAGCAGGAAGGTGGAAAAGATGAAATTCTGGATGCTGGGGAAATAAACAATGCTGCCAGCCTGGACGTGCGTGTGAGCCTCGCGTCTCTGTTCCAGCCTAAGGACCCTAAAACACTGCATGCTCGTTGACTCACAGCTGCTGGCTTGTTTTGAAAAGGCTGTCCTGTGTTGCTGCAAAACAGCTGCTGGCTGCATGGCTTCCAGGAGGGGCGCAGCTCCAGCAGGGAGTGGGGCTCTGAACCCTGTTTCAGGAGCCAGGGTGAGAAATAGAGGACACCAGAAATCCAGAATTTGACTCCCAGGGGACTATGGCATCCCTTGTGATCCTGCAAGAGGGGAGACACCCTGAGGGATGTTCTGGGCAGTGCAAATCTCCCAGGGAGCATCGTTTATAAAACACATCCCACAAGGTTGTGTGGTGTCCTGGCCAGACCCATGCTGTTCCTATGGCTGTGCCTCCTCCTGTCCCACTCTCAATAGATGGTTTCCCCCCACCCCCATATCCTCAGGACCAACACCTTGTCCCCACTAGCTCCAATGGCACAGGGGACACATGGCAGCCCCAACTCTGAGCAAATTTTGGCCACTTGAGCAGCAGTGGGCACATATAAACCACGGTAAATTATACTGCACATGGTTCCATTGAGCATGGGCAGTGGTGCTCGTATGGAGGAGCAACGGCGAAGTTTAAACATCTGGTTTTGTGAATTCCTATATTGTAATAAAATAAGCCTTCCCACAGATTTCACGTCATCTTTGTCTGGGCATCACTGAACTGTGAAGGGAGAAACTTTTTTTTTTTTTTTTTTGGTGTGTGGTTTTCAGAGGAACAAAGAGACAATATGCATCTGGTGAGGTGTCTTGGCAGCCTCCTGCACCCAGCCTGCATCTTGTGCTGGCAGCGTGGCCCCGTGTCATGGGATGGTAACTAACTGCTGACCCACTGCACTGAAACAGCAGAGTCTGGAGGGGGCATGGGGTCTGCAAGGGCTGGGGAGGGCCTATGGATATTGGAAGCAGCAGCACAGTGCAGTGAATCAAGGCAATGCCTGCAGCCCAATTTTTGCCCTTGTTCAAATGCAATGGCAACAAATAACATGCAACAGACTGGTGAAAAACTTGCAGGCTTTATTCAGGTCCAGGAAGAACCACAGCCTCCTGCTCACTCAGTCCCCTGCCTTTGTCTTGTGCCCTGTCTGCAGGCATTTCTGCCTTATCAGTATTACTGATTTTTCACCCAAATGCTCTCCAGGCTTGCTCTTTGGCACCAGAACAGCTTGGAGCATCTTTCAGAGGAAGGCTGGATGGGCTGATTCAGATGCGATGCTCAGCCTCATCACCAATGCTTTCTTTCATGTGTGGGAGGACAGCTGCTGATTCTCCCTTAAGCTGCCTGGCAGCAGCTGCCCACAGGCTTTGTCCAGATGCTTGTCTTGTTTGAAGAGCTTTCCTGCAAGATAGGAATCTCCTGGAAAAGGTGACACAGCAGAGGGAGTGGGCACAGAAACCTGCTGGGAAATGGGATATCATCAGGTTTCATTGAGCCCAGGGCTATCCTTCCATAGGAGCAGACCCTGAGCTGTGCAGTGCCAAGCCTGGGCTCAGCTCACACACGCTCTGGGCTGCTTCCTGCACTGATCCAATGCTATTTGCCTTCAGTTATTACCTTGAGACTTTCCATGCTGTCTGAGCAAACTGGCTGGAGGACCTGCAGCCTGCCCTCCTTTGCAGACAGGTGACTTTCCAGCACCAACAAAACGCACAGAGTCCCCTCCTGCTCCTCAGCTGGACAGTTTGCAGCAGTACAGCCTGTAACACATCATACTGCTTTGTTTATTTAGAGGCAGGCGTGTTTAAGAGGCCCTGGGCTTATCTTAAGTCTACCACTTACAAGCAGAAGGAAGGCCCCAATCTGCTGAAGGCCAGCAGGGATGTTTGGCTGCAGCCACCCCTCGCAGGTGATTAATGCCTATGGGGGAGCACGATTATAAATGCAACAAACTCAGCATTTTGAGGAGGGGAATGTGACCCCATTCCCCAGCCTCACCCTTCCCAAAGTCTTCCCGCTCCCTTAGCCTGGTAAATGCCACTGGTGAGAGCAGAGAGATCACAACCATCCATCTCCAGAAGCCATTTTTCAGTGGGACTAGATTCCATTTAGTCCCTGGATTTACCAGTCTGTTTGGCAAAAGGGATTTCATTCCTTTGCTTCTTTTTGTGAGGATGGATTTACTGATCCCAAACACGTTCCTCACACTTTATTTAGGGCTTAAAGTGCATCATTTACATTGCGGAGCTGTCACCAGCCTGTCTGAGCTGCAGAGGCAGACAGGCAATGCATTTCCCTTGCCCCACTGTTCTCCCTGCCAGATGTGAGGATAACTCATCAAGAAGTTCACTCAATAGTTACAATTTGCCCGTCGGGGAACTGTTACCTATTCCCCACCATGCTGAGGCAGCAGGCTCAGAGTGGATGGGTGTTCTCCTCCAGCTGCATTCCTCTGCATATGTCACCTGTAACATGCAGAGAATTCCATGCTCTCTCTAAGGGATGCCAGGCAACAACTGCTGAGCATACCAGAAGCCCCCCCTCACTTTTGCCCCCAGGATCTGCTCTCCTGTCTCTCCAGCACTGGATGATGGAGGTAGATGGCGAAGTGCTTCATGGCCGTGCATTTCTACACAGGTGCTTGACACCTGTTTTGCTTTATGAAAAAAGCAATCCATTTTCTAGCCTGATCTCAATTCGATTTCTAATTTTAGCCAAGCAGCTCTGCAATGGGACTCCTCGCACTGGAGTTGATTGCAGTTGGTTTGTGGCATGGCAGCAAAGCCAGCCTCTCACTGTTGCTGACCTGCATCTCACCTCCTGATGGCACAGATCTGCAAACGAGACAGATGCAGGGCAGCACCCTGCTGCTGGCACAGCCACCTCCCCAGGGCTGGCAGGGGTTACACATTTTGTTGGTTGTTTCCTTCTTCAGAAGTCAGGCCTCACTCAGGACTTCTTTGCTCTTGCCCATTGTCCCTATAAGCAGCCACTTCAAGCCAAGTTTGTCCCTTTGCAGCCACAAGCCATGCTCATTCTGCACTTTACATCCCCGGTCCATGGTTACCCATCCTATGCACAGCATGATGAATGGAGACAGAGCTCCCAATCTCTTCATCCTTAAGGAACCTGAAGCTTCTCACAGGCCTTCCAAATGGAGCTGCTGACCTCTGGGAGCTCTGGAAGCACAAGGAACAGGCAGCGTTAGCATGATCGATCCCTGATGATAGCACAGAAGGGAGAGCAGGCAGGATTTACATGCTGTCCCTTACGAATGGTTTGGCTGACATATTAAAAGCCGGATGGAACATAAAAATGGAATTTATTCAAATTAAATGGTTGCAAATGTCATACTACATTGAGCCAGAAAGTCTTCCTACACGCAACAAACCAAATCTATGCTTCTAGAAAGCAAGTAATTCTACCTGCCACTTCGTCCAGATGATGTCCTCATCCTGGATTTCTGATTCAAAACCAAAGAACAAACAGCACCACGCTGTCACAGTGCCAGGATCTATCCAGAAAACCGCCATATACTTCTTCGATTAATTGAATGAGCAATGTTTCTTTCCAGGTGAATAGCAAAACGATCTGCAGATGTGACTTTACCAGCAGTTGTTAACGTTTAACATTTGCCCTGCAATTCCAAATCACTAACTCATGAAATGAAAGGGAAGCCATGCAGGTTTGGAAGGGCTGCGGCCATGGGTGCTGGCATTGGTGTCCCTCTGCAGGAGCAGATTAAAACATGGGAGATCTCCCTTCCTTTTCATATATGCTTCTCAGGTCAGAGAAACCTCTGGGTGTGCAGAAGAGGCACTGTGCCCTCTGCTACCATCAGTGCTGCCCTCCTAGACCCTGGCCTGAGGATGCTCTGCACGTTCTCCTTCCACTTGAATAAATCAAATTGCTTCAGAGTGCACCAGAACTGTGAACTATGTGTTCGTAAGGCAAGTGTGAGCTGGAGATTCCCAATAAATGATGAAAACACAAAGATCAAACAAGCAAAACCTGAGGATGCAGTTACTCATCCACGTGGCAATGACAGGACGGAGCACAACCCCTGGCACTGTCTTACCTTCTCCTTCAGACAGCATCACTCAGACCTGGAGCTGCTCAGCAGCAGCCAGCTCGTATTTCTGGGGATTTCTAGTGCAGAGAGCAGAGCTTAGCACCCCAGCCCTGCTCAGCCCCTGGAGCCCCACTGGGGTGATGGCTCCTCTCCAAGATGGACTTATTTTAAGCACATGACTGCTCTGACTCAAGAGAACCAGCTTTGCTTTCTGCCTGCTGCTCAGTATGTGTCACCATTCAGCTTTTTGGGGCTCAGTGCTGCTGGGGTTCAGGGGGGCAGTGCAACTTGCATTGATGCTCAGCCTGCTTCCATCAATGCCTTGTAAATGCAAAGCTCCAGCTCTCATTACCGCTCCTCTGAATCAGCCCGTCCTCCTCTCTACATGAGATATGTTTTGAATGATAGCATTTGTCTGTAATAAATGGTCACTCCATAAACCGCCTCCTATGGGAAACCTGGGCTTTGTAAGTAAAACCTGATGTTTCCATTTCATTATAATGCATTCGCTATTAAGGATGAATACCAACTCATCCCCTGTTTAATATCAGCCTAAGGTGTGCACTGGTTTAGTATTACTATTTATGAAATTCATGTAGCTAGCCTTAATCCGTTTCAGATTCCCCAGCTGCACCCCTATCAACATCAACTTGACCTGAAATTGGGATATTCACCTTTGCTGGAGTCCACAGCATCAGTAACATTCCGAGATAAGGAGCAAAGCTCCCTGCAACCCCACAAAAAGTCCAACTGTAGGATTAAAGACCTTTATCAGGTAGTCAGCATAACCACGTCCTTCTTTGGCTTAAACAAATGTGAAGTGTGTGCAGAGCTATGCCTTGGATCCACGCTTCATGTTTCACAGCCATTCATCATCTCCCTGCACTGCATCCCTCAGATATTTCCAGCAGAAGCAATGAGATAATCTCTGTCCCATGGGAACTGCCTCGCTGGTATCTCCTGCGGCTTTAAAGGGGAAGCAGGACCTGACTTAATCCCCTGCCTGTCTGTGCAGAGATGGCTTTTCTGACACAGTCCCACCAGGGACCGAAGATCCCTCAAATAGCCTTCAAAGGTTGAGAAATGAGGTTCAGGATACGCTGCGGAGAAAGAAGAGAAGGTATTACTTGAAGTTGTACAGAGCCGTAAACAAATGGATGAGAAGAGACATGTATTTTAGCTGGATTGATTTGCTTCCCCTTTTCTAGGGATATACAGACAAGTGTCACCACGGCAGAGCAAATGAATGAAACCACAGAGCCATTAGCTGAATTTTCCAGCCCGGTTGATGTCCAGCTTGGGCTCAGGCCAGCTGTAACCAGACCTCAGATTCAGCAACAGACTGGTGGCTGTAGGGCTGACCCCGCTGTGCTGAGCCTCCAGTGCTGGGCTCCCATCCCCACAGCAGCCCTGGGCACTGGGCACAGCTGCTGCCAGCAGGTGAAGGTGCTGCACTGCATTTCCTAAGCAAGGAAGGTTGTTTGAAGTGACCGCCCTGACGTGTTTACTCATAGGACTGGCTTGTTCACAAAGCTGTGATTGGAACCTATAGTTTACAAGTTCATAGCAAATGCCCTTTGGGGATGGTAAAAAAAAACAAAAAAAGACTGACCCATTTGAGTTCCATCTGTTGGGGTTTATAACTGTTCTCCTTATAATTGTCAACAGACAATGTGAATTGCAATTAGCTAATTGCTTGCTAACTTTCCGTTCTAATAATAGTCATGTTCCAAGTTATACAAGCTTGGAGCTGCTGCTGTTCCCTTGCAACTGGCAATAATAAATAATACCGTATTCCCTCAGCATTGCCCTCTCTTCCAAGTTTCATCCCCATGCAAATTGCTCCAGCATGTACTAATCCCTGACGGGATGGCAAAGGCATCAACAGCATTTATTTGTAGTTTGCTGTGCTGGGAGCATTCTGCACTTGCACGATGATGTGGCATCGGGACACGGCTGCTCCTCTGCTCCACTTGTCCCTTCCACGCAGTGACTGCAGCAGCTTGGGGAGCTGCCACCCCGTGTTCCTGGAAGGCCGGCCTGCTTGTCAGTATGTGTTTACTTTCCATTTTTGGTTGGTTCCTTTTGTTTTGTTTTCTTTTTACAGGATCAGATGTGGCCCTGACCCCTGTATTGACATGTTTTATTACCAGTAGCTTCAGTAATGTCAGCACAGACCTAAACTGGAGCTTTGGAGAACACACACTCCCCAGAAACAGACCAAGCTGTGCATTGCCACTGCTGTGTGCTGCAGCGATAAGGAGGGGCTGGGACCCCCATGGGACTTCAGACAGTGACAGCTGTCAGGTTGGGTGCAGAGCCTGAACCTCCCCAGGGGGGCTGGTGCAGGGAACTCCCTTCCGAGTGGCAGAACTATTTTGCACCCCACACCAGGCTTTCTGCTCTCCAGCCCATTACTGTTGTGCAGATGCGGCTAATTGGGAAGCAAAGCAACAGGCTGATCCAGTGAAATCAAGGCAAGCCAATGAAATGAGCAATAACATTCTCTGGCGCTCGAGAAACTACTGAACGCAAACCTGCCAGCGAGCTGACATCTCCAGAGCTTACAGCCTAATCTTATTAAACTCGACCAAAAAGCCTTTTAGAGTTGGGGGAGCAGTGTCCAGCAAAAGCTGGTCTGGATTATTCTTCGGGCATCTCAGGGCTTTGTGCTTGCTGTTGGATCCCCACACCTGCAGTGGGGGAGGCAGGATCCCCTGTGCCCATGTGGAAATGGGCACCTGAAGCCAGGGGGCTCTGCCCACCCAAGGCTGAGCTTGATGCAGAACGATGGGTGCATGGCAGCAGGTTGGGAATCCCCCTTAGCACAACTGCTCCATCTCCATCTTCAATGGTTTCCCAGCCTCTAGCTCCAGGCCGGGCAGCTTGGTTCCTTGGTTTCAGAGCTGATCTAGATTCCTCATCTTTTGTGAACAGTTTTTCCATCCTTTCCTTCTCTCCTTCCCTGCTTCTGACATTTGACTCATGGATAGATTTATTAAGTTTAAAAGCACTCCTTGTACAAGCCTCAAGAGCATGTTCCCCACTCCACAGCCTCATCCGCCTCTTTTCCATTTGCACAACCTGCTTTGACCCTCTTTCCCAGGGTTTTGGTGGAGAGGTATCAAAATCGTGCCATGAAGCAGAATTCTCCCAGCAAAGCCACACCAGGAGATATCCCCTTTCCTTTGCATAACAACATGGTGAACTCTTGAGGAAGGAGAGCTCTGTGTCCTGGCCTGGACAACCCAGAAATCCTTTTTCAACCACTTTTCCCTTTCTCAGCAGATTCCTGGACTTTCCCAGGTGCCATACCTACAGACACACAGCCATATACATCCTTCACCCCTCACACTTGCACTTCTTCTTCACAATGAAACCCTTATATCTCCACTCCCAGGACCTCCGAGAATCACCGCTAAGCAGAAGCTTATTTTAAATACCCCAAAATTACCAAAAAACTCAATGTTCCTTGATCATGAAGCATTAAAAAAGAGCCAACTACAACTCGTTGCAAAAAAAAAAGGGCCAGATGTGGCAAATGGGGCCTGTTTGGGTATGGCAGAGGGATAGTTGAACCAGTTGATCTAATGACCATTTTTATCTTCAGATCATGCAAATCAATGAGAACAAGTCCTGATGGGCCGGTCCCCAAATTTCTGTTTTGTTTTCATCTCTGCTTAAATTTCTTTGTCATTTCAACTTCTCCATGAGAAGAGGAAGACAGGTAGCACATAAGGAAAGGAAACCAACAATGGCATGTTATCTCTCAGGCACCCAAAAGAAGAAAAATCATAGGATTTATTCCAGGATTCCAATCCCTCCCGCACTGAGATGGATCCTAAAACAGGAACGTGGTGCTCTCTGCCAATGACAGCAAGGAAGAGCACTGTTGCCATCTCTGCCTTCTCCCCACATTCAGGTGCACAAAGCAGAAGTGCCTGCTGTGACTCAATCCGAGTAGTGGGACACAACAAGCCGAAGGAATTCAGCCAACAGAACAGCTTTGCTTACTTCTGCTTTGGCTTCCTCTTCGTATGTTTTTTCTCAGCACTGGTTGATGGATTTCAGACCCAGGGAACATTAAGAAATGAAATGGAGAAGGCTGTGACACGCTGTGCATGGTGCCAAGGAATGGCGGTGACGCACGGCAGCTGGCGGCTCGGAGCGCACCTCACCCTGGGACCCTAAACTGCCCTGAGCCACCCCTGGGTGCAGCTCCTGGGGCACAGCACCAGCAGGATGGCCACCTTCTGCTTCACACCACCTGCAGACAGCAGGAAGGCTTCAGCGGGGTTTGGGGTATCTTCAGCAATCAGCCCCTTGGAAGTCAAGAAAGGGGAATCAACAGGAAGACGGCTGGGACCTCGCTGCTGCACGGCACAGTTTGTTCCTGGAGCTGGCTGTGCTTTGTGGAGCAGCATTGCTTTTGGAGCACAGAGTCAGGAAAGAATGGGGCGTTATCGGAGCACGCCGAGGTCCTGCAGACTGCATCTTTTCCACCATGCCATGACTGCCACGTGGGTTACTCCCAGCAATCGCTGCCAGGTACTATTTGAAACAAGACCATAAAGTCTGACCAGCTTGAATTCATCTCCTAACCTCAGGAGAGAAGAGAAAAGGTCCTATTAAGCTTGGTGCAAAGCTGACTCTGGTCTCTGGCTGACAAGTGGCTATGGACTATACACAAAAATGCTCTAAAGCTGACTGCACCAAATGTTTCTTCTCCACCTAACGCAGTTGTTTGGGATTCGGTTAGAAACAAAACTGCATCTTGTAGTTTTTAATAAAGCTCTTGGCGAGCAGTTCAAACACTGGAGAGGGGGAGCGGGAGAGAGAGGTTGAATTTATGGGAGCGGGAGGAGATCATTTGCTTTCTTAGGATTGAAAAGATTAATCGTCTGCAAAGGCTCTTGGATTCATTCCTCACATAGCAGAATGGTTAGGAGACTTACCGGCTTGATATTCTTCATTCTCCTTCCCCAGGTGGCCCAGAGACTGTCTGGACTGCAGGAAAAGGACTGGGAGCCATCCTGTGTCAGCTCCTGGTGAGGAAGGAGCAGTGGTGCAGCAGGAGGAGGAGCACCAAACCCCACTGCGCTGTGAGATTAAAGATTTATGTACTGTTCTCTAAGCTGTGGTTGTGTGGAAAGGCAATGGTAAATGTGGGGCTGGCAGGGAGCATAGAACAAAACAGGTTCATCCCACCAGCTCTTACCCATTGCTGGACCACCAATGGCACCAACCACATCATAGCAAGTCTCCTGGTTAATGGAAATCCACTCTCCTAGCACCAGTATTCTGCAGTCAACTCATAACACACTGAGGTGAACCCCAAAGTAAGGACAAATGGAAGGAAAAAGACAGCAATATCCCAGGGCCACCGAACAGCCCACAGGTTCCTAATATCCAAACACAAGGCAAGCTTTGCTGAACAGCAAGCGTGAAGAACAGATGAAAAGCAGATTGGGAAAAAAAGGAGAACCAAGGGATGTCCACGGGGAAGCGCAGGATGTGTCTCCAAGGCAAGCCAGGGGCTGTGCTGAAGAGCTGCTCTGCAGGATTGCAAACTGACCCATTCATTACTTCCAGCCTTACAGACCTCATCATGCCCTGGGACAACAGTTTCCCCTTTCCCCTCAGAAGCTCATGCTGAACAAGTACAGGCAATGAGGCTGCATGCTGCTTAAAAATAGGAGATGCAGCAAAGGGGGAGACATCAGGCCTATCCCAGTCTGAAGGAACAGCCAACTCCCCAAAACCAAACTTATTTGGGAAACAGGATGAGAGGATAAGTTAGGAAACATGGTTTCCACTGTTGTCTTGCTTCTGTCCTGTGATATCTAACAGACCTCCTAATGCTGCTGCTACTGGGAGGCTGCAAGCTGACAGCCCTGCCCCTTGGTTGCATGCAAGCGAAGTACTGAGTGCTTTCAGAACTTCATAGAAAGCCATGGAACAGAGTCGTATGTGGAAAATGAAGCTCACAGCACTATTTATGAATGCTCACCGTGCTCCAGTTTGGGTGCAGGGGGCTGCAGCGGTGCTCATAATGCCATATTTTGAGGTTGTTTTGCAGAAGGCTAAGATCAGCCTTATTTTCCAAATAATTTTAGGAAATATAACGTTTGCTCCATCTGAGAATGAATGAGGAACTCGGGCAGAACTGCTAAACATAAAAGTTCCTGGACATCTGGAAAGGATTAGTCAGGAAGGTGCTTGGGACAAGGAGTTCAGGCAAGTTCAAGAGACACCTACTGTACATTTGTTTCCACAGAAAAAGGGAGGAGGAGAGAAAGGGTTGAGGGGAAAAGCAGGAAGGGAGGATTGAAATAAAACCTACACAGGAATGGCAGATAAGGTGGGAGAGACGAGAGCAGTCTGCACTTTGCTGATTGCTGCAGAGAGTCTGCTAAGCAGAGAGGGCAGGGTGCAGCATCAGGGGATGGAGCACAGAGGCAAAGAACCGACCAAAGAGATTTTTGTGCCCATCTTTGCAAGGCTAGACAATGGGCCCTGAGCTGAGCACTTCCTCACCACAGGAGAGCACTTCCTTGCTTTGTAGCCAGATGCGTTCCCTTTCAACTCACGTCTATAGGATTAGCAGATTTTGTTCCCCTTGGAGCTCACCAGCAGCTCAACAGGGCAAATGCTGTGATAAAGTCAAGAGCACTTGAGAAACATTAAAGCGTAGACAGCCGAGTGCTAGGAATGAGAGCTGCACATTCAATTAATGTAGATGGGAGAATGTTTGTTTTATTTCTGAGTGGATAAGCACTCGAGCAGGCTCTGGGGCCCTGCAAAATCACAAAGGAGTGCTGCTCCAGGCCAAGATGAAAGTCTCAAAGAATAAGCATGGAAACCGCAGGGGCTTGTGAAACTCATGCTTGGTTTATTAAATGACTCACAACGCTTTTTGTCACATATTTCTGCATCCAACTAAAATCAAACTTAAAATCGGGTGCCAAATTCTTTACCTTTTTTTTTTTCCTTGTTATGGAAATTTGATTTTGAAATCTGCCTGATAACCCATGAACTTATGCTAAAAGAAAGCTTTTGTTGTTTCCTGTGGAAGTCTGGAGTTCTGAATCTGACACTCAAATCCATGGATTCTGGTTCCAGATAGACACTGGACAAAGATGTTGGGACAGTGATATATATCCACGTGCACGAGATGCTACCACTGGCTGGAGAGTTGGGAGTCATACAATGCATAAGAACATGCATGTTTTCAATACGATGGCAGGAGGGTCAGAAAGCACACCTATACTCTATTGTAGAGTGAGAGAATGGGGTGATATAAATGTGTTTAAAATAAAATTACCCATAGACAGTCTCATTTCCAAAGCAGAACTGTGTAGAGAAGCTAACTTTCACCCTACATGAAAAAAAACACAAACCAACCAGATAGAAATCAGATGCTCCCTATAAATGTTTGTGGGCATTTAAATTTAGTAACTGATATTAGTTTGTGCTTTCCTCATAAGTGAAGAATAACTATTTTCAAATTAAGTTAGTAGGAGGTAAAGCTGAAAATCAAAGCATGAGCTCTGCGTTTCCTGAAAACTTCACTTTAACAAGGTAGCTCCAGCTGCTAACTTTGTTTTATTGCATTCCTAAGAGACAGGTCTTCACACGAGAACATTTTAAGAGCTCTGTTCCAAAAATAAGGGCACTCAGAGTTATTTTTATGGCTAGGTGTGTTATATCAGTTAGTCTTAGGGCAAGCAATGTCTTTGGTACTGCTCTTACCTCCTGACCTCACTGGGCTGGAGCCCCTGTCCCCACACACCTACCTGGTGTCCTTGCTTCTTTGAGCTGCATGCTGGGGCAGCACTGAAACAACAGCATCCATTCTGCTTGGCTGCAGGTGTCTGGCTCAGCAGTGCAGACCCCCAGGGATGGAAAGAGGAGGAGTGGCCTTCTCATGTGAGTGCTCTGCAGTTCAGCCTGTGGAGGCTAAATGCCCACCCTGACTGTCTTCATGGTGGGATGCTTTGAACCTGCAGATTCTCCAGCAAACACAGGCTGAAGGGAGTCTCGCATCTACAAGGAATGACATTCTTGTTAACAACTGGGGATCTTGGCAGCCTTCCTGAGCTGCAACATACAGACCTTAAAACGGAACAAAACCCACAGTTGTATCCAATTAGAGCCCTCTGATGCAGAGGTTCATTTGTGCCCTTTCAGAAGGCTTCAGACAAATACAACTGATGACATGGCCTATCAGCCATAAACCATTCTTGGTAATTAATTGCACCAAAACTTCAACAAGCGCTTCCTTCACCCCATTTCAGTAAGAGTTGGGAGTTGGATCATGGCTTCCTTCAGTTCAGAAACCCCTCTCAGCACTTCCACAGCACGTCATGAACCCAAAAGACAGATAATAGAGAGCCAGGCTTCCAGGAGAAGCAGAAAGGCCACCACTGAACTGTTCTGAAGGCCTTCCAAATCTTAAATCCATTTGTTCCTTGTGCAGCTGGAAGATGGGCTGCCAGAGGAGTATTAAAAGGCTGTACAGCCTTTTGTGTGCACATGTAAACATAATCTTGCATCCACAAACACCACGATTTACTGTTTTCTAATGATAAGATGAAACCTCAAGGCCCAAGCGAAGACGGTACCCCGACAAACACCTTACAGTCATCTGTCTTTACTCACTTTGTGCTGTATGTGATGAGCATAAGATCATACAGCTGTTCCCTATCAGGCTGTCTGCCCTCCCCTCTGGCTTTACACTGCCATTTTATAGCAGAGAGGTTTCTTGTATCCTCTCTACGCTGAAGTCCAACAGCTCAGGATTTAGCTCAAGCTGTGGCAAAGGGACTAAGTTCAGAATAAGTCACTGTGCTTCAGAAGTGACAGTAATAACAAAAATTCAGGCACGCATTTGTGGAGAGGTCAGATCATTTTGGCCCATTCTTGTGTCACTGAGAGACTCAAGATGTTCACAGGAAGCAGTCATAAGCTCAGAGCACCCTCAGACAGCAAACCAAAGACAGACTATCGGGAGTGGTGACAATTACAGCACACACCAGCCAGCTGCATGAGGAGTCAGGCAGTAAGCAGAAGCAAACAGAAAAATGCAGCAGCTCACACTGAAGGAATGTCAACAGACACGAAAACTGAAGTCTCTTCCCTCCCATCAAAATGCTTACTATAAATTTGCAAATCAAACAGCTTGGCAGCACACTCCGAACACAAGCAATACATCTTCACTTCTGCCACAGGCTCTTAGCTATCAGAAAAGGGACAGGTAGATGGATGAGAGAGCTTGCTATTATCTTTGTTCTTTGCTGTATCCCAACATACCACCTTGTTTGTCAGACGGATTTAGAGCGAGTCTCTCCAGACACAAGCAGTCAGCTGTCACAAAAGAGCTAAGAGGTGATCCAAGTAAATCTACTGCAGCCTGTCATCCCACAGCAGACACTCATCCTTTCCTTCAAATCAGAATTCAGTTATGCCCCTAGAGAAGGCGCACGGGCTGAACACTCAGAGCAGTTGACAGTTAATAAAGTTCACCTAGGGTACTTCACTGGCCAGATCCTAAATACTGGGGATGTTTGAATTTAAATAACCCAAAGGTAGAAGCTGAGAGAGGAATCTGTGGGTTGGGAGCAAAGTTTTGGAAATTTGATGAAATTTTGCAGTGTGCTGTGCACAGGAAAATAGATGCCTTATTCTGAACCAATACTGTGATGCAACCGACTGCACCAGAAGCACACTGACAAAACGAGTCAGTGACAGGTCATGGTGAAACAGAGCTGCTCAAGGATGGGAAATACTTTGCACGCAGAAGCATCTGCATCGAGACTGCTACACAACCATTAGCTAAATAAACTTCATTCTTGGCTAATCTGCCAAACCAGTATCTTCACTGCATCATCTGCTTTATCTTAAGCTGAAACAGTCGGAGGAGGAGCCCATTTCTCACTTCCTTGGGAATGAGATGGCCAAGTGAAAAGCTCCCCAGCAGCAGAAATTTGACTCAGCAGTTAAACTGCACTCTTGCACAAGGTCTGTAGGGGATGCACAGAGCAGAAGCCACAAGAGCCCCTTTCAGGGCAAGCTGGAGGACAGGATCAGCACCAGCAAGCATTCCAAGGCCCTGAAGCAATGTTGGGCTTGCAGACACAAAGAGGAATTGCCTCCCAGCCCCCATGGCCAGCAGATGCCTGGAACACCTGCCCTGTATGTACTCAGAGCAGAAACTGCCTGGCTTTCAGTGTGCTTAACACCCTTAGTTTGACAAATGCTGATTTCATCAGTCATGACACCCTGAAGCCATACCAAAGCCAAGTGGGTGATGTTATTTTTCTTTGCAATTAAAACTGCATATTAAGTACCATTCCACAAAGAGCTGTCAGCTGAGGGGGAAGCACTGGCAGCAGCAGCCCTGCACAATCAGCAGTCTTCAAAGGCTGCCGCACAGAGCCCTCTGCAGGTCGAGCAGTGCCCTCAGGTGGTCGAATGGATTCCTCGAGTTTGAAACATTTTGTGCCCTTAACTCCCCCCCCCCCCCAAAAAAAAAGGGGGAGAGAAAGACAGAGACAGCAAACTACAGCTGTAACTTACTGCTAGAGACACATATCCCATCACTTTCTCGGAACATTACAGAGCATCATTTTCACTGCCAACAAAAGGTGAACCTAAAACAGACAGCAGCTGCTGGCATAGAGCAGGAGGTTTTACAATTGAGTGTTAAACATGCCCTTGTAGAGATATTTCTTTTCAGCAAGTGATTTTACTTACACCAGACATGTCTTTCTCAGAAAGATATAACACGCTTCAAACTGCCCACATCAGAACTCAAGTGTTTATGTTGGTTATGTGTACCTTCCTAACCACACATGCAAGCCAAATTTGTGCTTTCATCCCTCCTGGAATAAGGAAAACACATTGCTCAGAAGGACAATGTACAAACTACTTATAATTCTTGATAATGACATCTTTTATTTAGAGGATGTTATCTAAAACACTTTCCCATCAACCTGCTGTGTCTCACGTTACATTTATTTGCAGTGCACTTCACTGCTTGTTTGCAAGTTAGTCAGTAACAAAATTTCTTTCAGCATATAAAACACCAGTGAGGGGAAAAAGGAAAGACAACTTCTGTAGCTGAAGACAATTTCTTTCTATTGTCATGACCTGTTGAGCTCAACCTCTTCCTCAAAAACAATCCATCTCCGCTTGAAAATGGAACAGTCCAAGCACTTCCTATAGAGGTCACCTCATCCACCTTCTAAATATTGTCTCAAGTAATCTTCCTCTTAGTGGTTATCTCAGGATATACCACATGTTCATACAAGCTGGTCAACATCAGTCCTGCCTGCTCTCCATCTGAAGCCTTGCCAGTGGTGCAGCTGTCACTGGTTGTCCAAAAAGAGAGAGATCTTAAGAAAAGAATCTGAGTTGGGAAAGAAAAAAACAAAAAAAAAACAGAGCTATTAATTAATACATTGTATCTGTACTCTGTATCAGCAGAAAATTATTTCTAAAATCATATATATACATATAAGCTTATATAAAGTAACTTTGTAGAGCAAATGAAACAGATTATCAAGTCCCTTATAAAACAGCAAGAAAGAAAGCTGCTCCAGCTGATCCTGGAGTGCAACAGCTGGCATTTACCACCAAACTGTGTACAAGATCTGTGAGCAGGTTGATTGCAAAGAGCAAGGGCAGAGAGCATGCTCAGCCACTGCTACTGAACCAAACAGTACAAGCAACACAGGATGTAGGTGATATGCAGGCCTTCTGCCTTCAGGGAAGAGATACCAGCACAGGGCTCAAAGAAACATCCTTTAGGTCCAACATGCGAAGAACTACCTTGCACAGTGTCATCCCCATAACGCTCCAAAATCCTCTCCCAGGCCTGTGGGAGGGCTTCCATGTCTGCCAGGCTGTCACAGCTGATGAGCATGAGGAACTGCCTGATCTCCAGATACCTTCAGACAGCATAAGGACAACACAGAGAAAGGAACACCCAGCAGCCCAGCATCGCTACAGAAGGATACAGGTGTCGGTAGTAACGCTCTACATCCTGCAGTCCCTCCAGAGCGTCGGCCAACGACGGGCAGCGCGGCCCGCGCCGCAGCACCTCGGTTAAGCTCAGCTCCGCCGCCCGCTCCTCGTACAGCCGCAGCACAGCGGCAGCGCCGGCCCCCACCGCGTCCCTCACGGCGCGCAGCTCCTCCCTGCACGGCTCAGAGCTCAGCGGCGCCCCGCACCCCGCACCCGGCCCGGCCCCGCCGCCTCCCCCTCACCGCCGCTCGCAGAGCTCCTCCAGCAGCGCCTCGGCCGCTCCGCGCTGTTTCCGCCACAGCCTCTCCCTCAGCTCGCTGAAGGCGCCCAGCGGCGTTCCGCCCCACGCTAACCGCTGCGCCGCCCGCATCTGCGCCGCCAGCCCGGCCAGCGATACCAACAGCGGCGCACAGGCGGCCACAGCTGCCCGCCAGGCCGCGTCCCGCCGCGTCGCTGCCGCCGTCCACTCCCGCAGCGCCGCCACCATCGCAGCCATCGCCGCCATGGCGACCGCCGACCCGGAAGCAGTCGCTGCGTTATGCGTCATCAAAACGCGCCAAGCTCCGATTGGCCGCACCGCTCTCGGTTGTGATTGGCTGCGCTGAGTCTCGCTGAGTTCTGATTGGACAGCGGGCGGGCGGCTGTTGGTGCTTTAAGGCAGTGGGGCGGCGTTGAGGTGATTCCTCTGAGCTGTTGGGCGTTTGCTTTTTTTTAAGCAGATCGAGCAAAAGCATCTTTGCCACTTCTGGTAGAAAAAATTATCTCTGTGCTCAAGGAGACACCTCTGTTGTCGCATCCAAAGTTGTTTGCATTCACTTCTCCGTGAATTTCTTACATAGAGGAGCACCCCGCTGCTGGCTTTAGTATCAGCCATCAGAACGCAGAGTTCTTTTTCACTTTGAACGTGAAATAAAAGAGTTTGACTCAAAGTGCATCAAGCAATTGCAGTGAAATCCGTAGCAGAGCTTTGAGGGCACTAGAAATGAATGAAGCCATGCTAGTTGTCTGTCAGACTGTTGTTCATCCATTGGTCCATCCATCGTGGTCTCCATTTCCCTTCCTTCCATTAGGATATATACATATTTTTTTCCCCTGGATAATAATTAAGAGGCAACTGCTTTATTTAATCAGAGGTAGATACCAATAAACACTTACTTTGGGCTTGCAGACCAGCAAGCTGGGTAGAAAGGCAGCTCTGGTATCTTGCAGAAGGCATTAGCAGCAGACACAAGTGGCTGCAGTTTGCTTCTGTCTGGGAAAAGAAAGCAACGGATCAGATCTGTTGTACCAATTTCTCTGCTGAGGGACTTAAGAGGTGACGACCCTCGGTGCAGTGCCTGACGTAGCTAAAGGCAAGTTATTGGTGCCTGGGATTCAAACAGAAAGCTGCTTGGAGTTCATGGTGCTGCCGTGAATTGCAGTCTTTATGCTTTTGAGGTTTTAAAGTGAACGCATACATTTTATTGGGTTTAAAGAACTGAAAATCACAGGTGATTTGATAGTCTACCAGTGAGCTCACTGGCTGGATTGGCTCCTGTAACTTGGAGGTTATTCACTGATGTCTGGAATGAGAGGGAACTTTCCTTATACACTTTTCAAAATTTTTAGGAGAAGCTGTTCTCCTGCAATTGGATATTAAACAGGGATGAAGAAAACTTGGACTAGACAAACCTTTTTTTCCCCCTTTATACTCCTTAAGATAGAATTGATTCACTACAGCTCCTTGACAAAGAAGCAAATCCAGCACATGGTGTTTAAACAGAATAAAAACTCCTCAGTCATTAATTTATTATTATTATTTTTACTTTCTAATTGCTTATTGGAAATAGAGACATTTTTTTCATTCAAAATTCAGGAAAACTCACCTTTAGCCCTTTCCTAGGCAGTTAGATTTATATCAAAACTCAAACAGGAACACTCATCTATTTGTTTCTGAAATGAGGCAGGAGAGAGAAGTCTTTTATTTGCTTTTCCTGCAACCACCGCAGCCTTATTTTCTAACAGCTTGGAAAAGCAGAGCTCTCTGTAGAGCACCAGGGTTGTTCAGGTCGTGGCAGCTTCCAGGTCTTAACTGCAGGTGGCAATATTGTGAACTATTAATCTGCTAGGACACCTGGTGTGCTATCTTTGCTGAATTCTGCGAGCAGTCGTTTAAAGAAAACCCAAACAACTGTAAATAAAGCCATGAAGCACATGGGAACAAATATGCAGCCCTAGATTCCGCTTTAAACATCTACTGGGGTTGGATCTAAAATGCTTAGCTTGCCAAGAGAATTCTTTTGTTAACACTGTTGTCTTTTAAAAGTTCCAATTATAATCCTTACGGCCAAGAATTTATATGCTTGTCAGCCATTTCATTCTCCTACTTAACACTGAGTTATGGTACAGCTACTAAGGAAATCCGTGCATGAATGTTTTTCCTAATAAGAGTGGTAGTACTCCTTTGGATCAGTGTAGGGTTTGTTCTGAACAGTAAGGAGGCTTAGTTGCTTCCTGAGCTATTTTCCAGCTGTGACTTTCTTGTAGGAAGAGTGATCTGGGGAATAATGGCCATGGTTTGCTAAAAGACTGCTGAACGCTGATGTTTTTTAGATCAAGGCCATTGACATGAACCAGAGTTCTTTCAAAAATAAGTCTTCTCAGTGACAAAGCAAGCTGAAGAAAGATGAGTTTGTGGTACTTCCAGCAGCACAGACCCTGCGGGAAGCAAGCAAGTAGCAGGGTGTGCCTGTTTCACCAGGCTGAAGTAGTGAATTACTACGGTCCTGCAGGGGAAATAACATTTGTTTTCCCTGGCTGGCTGAGCTCAGACAGTCCTCCAGCCATGAGTTCCTGCGTGCACCAAGTGGGTGCAGCAGCAAGCTGTGTGTGAGAGTCTGCCCGTGAGCCTCTGCTTGCACTGCAGCTCTGGGCACGAGAACTCCAAAGTTGAGCCCAAATTCATAATGAAAATGTGAAACTATTAATCTAGGGAAATAATGAGCACAATGGGTACCCAGCGAGGTATCTTCCTCTGTTCCCTGACATTGAACTCGCTGTTCAATGGGACCGTGTTAGATAATGATCCTAATAGGTGGCTCTTCCAGGCAATTTGATAGATGTGCACTATCAAGCATTGTCAGAAATAGCTCCGTACACAAAGCAAGCGTTTATCATCATGGACACCTTGCAGGTGGTCACTGATTCAATGACATTGTAAGAAATAAATAGATAACAATTCCCTGCTTGCCGATGGAAGAGATAATAGTTTAGAACAAATTAGAGTTGTCTCTAGGCAATTTTTTCATGGAGGAGTGTTTGATTTGAAGGTGCAGGACAGCACGTGCAGCTCCTCCAGCTGACCTGTACGATTCCACCAAAAACCCATGTTTTCTGTGGTCATCTGAAAGCACACGAAGGGAAAGCGTTTCTCAGCACTGCTAAAAGAGCAGAGGAGCTGAAATTCATTTCAATTGGAGGCTGGGAGAACCTCAGACTCAAAGGTGAAATGGATAACTGGACACCCTTCTGATTTCGGTGAGTTTCACTGAACAGACCGCATCTCCAAATTTCACATTCAATTGCAGCATCTGCCTCCAGCAGCACAGATATTCACAGATATTCACACAGAAGCTGAAATTTCATCCATTTGTGGAATTTGTGAGTCATTTGAGAACATCGGCACGCAGATGACAGCCTTGGGAGCTAGGAAATAACAAAGAAAAGGTATTTTCAAAACAAAAAATAATTGTTTCACCAGCAGCATCAACTGTCCCCTTATCAGGGTGTCCATGCAGTGATGGGTTTGCTTTCCTCTCCCATCCCAGCGTGCTTTTCCATGCAGTTGACCTGTGCTGCTTGCAGCGGGGATGTTACACCAGCTCTGATCTAACTTCCAGCAGAGTTCACAGCAGTTTTTAATGAGGCACAAAGATCTTTTCCATTAAGATGTCTAGTCCGTGGGCTGTACTGACAGTTCTTCCTGGATCCCAGGCCCTCTGCTGCAACCCTGCTGCAGCAGGCTCCAGCCGGCACCGCTTGTCTGCTCATTGTGTTTGCTCTCTGCCTGCTTCCAGCCAAGGCTCTCTTCACTTTAGGCAGAGCCCTCCTGGAAGCGCCCAGCTGGTGTTCAGGGTCAGCTTCCAGCAGCTCGTTGGGACTACTGAAATGCTCAAATATTAAATTCAGCCCAGATCTTGTGTTGGATTGCTTTACAGTGTAAAGTGGGGGTAGTCCAAGGATGAAGCATTAATCCAGATGTTCCCCCTTGATAAGGGGGCTGACTGCTGAGTCTTAAGTTTGGCATTTAATGTTAAGATGTGGGTGGTGGAGGGTGGGAGGTGAAAACAATTACTCAAATTAACAGGCTTGTAAGTGTTTCGCAATATAAGCTTCTGTAACTTTGCTCCTTTTTCTCTGTTCTTTTTCTTTTTTTCCCCTTAACTGGGACAGATTTAACATTTAATTAACCTGACTGATATCATTTAGCAGTTGGGCACTCAATTAGGTAAAATATATTAATTAGAAGATTTAACTGATGGTGGCTTTCCTGGGCTGGCATCTGGCTGCATGGAAACTGTGCTGTGCAGTGATGAGCAGCATCCCCTCCACTCCGCACAGCATCTGCTGCAACGTGACATTCCCAGTGGGACCTTGCAGCCTTTTATCTGATCCTGTGTCATGTGTCACAGGCTACAGGGACTCCTGAAAACAAATCAAACAATGTTGTTTGCCATGGATTTAGCTGCAGCTTTCTTTTTCTCTAATTGATTTTACCGCAGGGTTCTGGATGAATGCTGGAGGTGTCTGCAGAGAAGAGCCTTGCTGTAATGCCTGCTCATCTGCTGTGTGTGTGTGTTCAGGGGCAGAGTGGTTGCTCATATACCTGGCCCCTTTGCAGGAGCGTGTTCAGGAGAGATGCCTTCTTCACTCTTACCTGATGGCAAAGCCGTGTTCTGGCTGTGGGTGACCAGAAGTGGTTTGGCAGGTGCTTCTCTCCACCTGGGATTACAGAAGCCAGATGATACAGATGCACTTCTGGAAAGCTGCATTGCTCTGTGCAAGGTCCTGAGGTGTGCTGCACTCTGTCCCATCACTGTTACACTCCCACACGAGGAGGATGGCAGCTGGTCACAGCCCATCTCTCTGGGCCATGCCGCCTGCAGTCGACTGGCAGAACAACAAGGGCTTCGCCCTGCCTGGCTCTGAAGTGTCAAAACACTTCAAAGGAGAAAGGGAGAGGCCAACTGCTCAAGTAGACAAGTTCTCTGAAAAGGGAATTGTGAGCATAGCTTCTCTCCAGCTGAAAAACTGTCTTTGTGGGGAAGGGAGAGAGCTGGGTGCTCGAGCTGGGTGTGCTGAGCCCCCTCCAGCAAGACACGCTTGTGATGCTATATTGCAAGCCCTTTCTTGGAACATAAATCTAGTATTTCCTTCTGTGTAGGAAGAGAGGCAATCATGAGACAGCTGGGTTTCTGCTTTTATAATCTCACAACAGCAAGTTTTAGCTGTCAGGAGTTCCAAATAAGTATATCCAATTTATTCATAGATGGTAGCTTTCTTAAAGGCAGGACTTCTTTCACAGCTGTGCTGCAAATCAGATCCACATTGTCCAGTGAATCTCATTTACTGTAAGATAATACAAAAAAACTGATGTGGCTGGACCTCACTGTGGAATTGCAGGGTGCCACTGCTCTGCTGTCACATCTGAGCTGAGGGAAAGCATAAATGTCCTCTTAAAATACAGTGGTGGGAAACATAGCTTATGGGGTGCGGATTACAGTGCAATTTTATTCCTGGCTCTGATGAGGGTGGGGATGAAATTCTCTTTATCCCAGAAAGTCAGTGCCCGTAAGCCATGCAGCTTCACCCATCCCTCGCCCAGAAGCATTATTACACTGAAAAATGGGATTAGGCAGAATCACTAATTTGAACATCACACAAAAAGACCAAAATCCCAGGCACCCTCCCTGTCTCTCTAGGGAAAGATTTACTGCCTGCAACTGTGTAATTAATCTAATTTCCATTAATAAGGATGAGACAGTTAATAGGAAAGTCATGTCCTCAAAGTTGGTTGCCGCCTGTAAGCCTGGCTGGGCCCAGGAGAGCAGCAGAGCTGTGCCCATCTGCATGGATGGAGAAGATGCTGTCACAGCATCGTCGTCTGCTGTGTTGCCCATGTCGCACTGCCTCGCAGCAACTGGCTGAGAGCAGCTTTCCAGGGAAAAATCAATATTTACTAGTTATGGGTCAATCTTCCTTATAAAGTACAAAGCCTGCTGATTTTGCACAGTTCAGGACTGCACTGAGCTGGGAAGCCGGCGCTTTTCTTACACAATTTGAACTTAATTCCTTTGCTGTAAAGTAGCAAGTGGAAACATTAATAAGGACTCAGCTGCTTGTTGTAGCCCTGCTCTGCCTGTGGGCTCAGTGCTCTGAACACAGCTGTGCCCCAGCACTGGGGGGGGGGAGAGGAGGGATGCAGTGGTGGAAGGACGATGGAAAGGAACAATTTGTCCTTGTCCTGCATCACTCCTGTGAATAGCATCCAGGGGTTTGTGCCTCTCCTGCCCACCATTCCTCTGTTGTCTTTGCCTACCCTCTGCATCTAGCTCCCATGGCATTCAGCCACTGCAGGGCTGTCCCCTTCTGCAAAGGGCTTCAATTCACCTTCACCAAGAGCGCTAAGAGAGTTTCAGTGTGATGAACACCAGCTAATGATGCCCTCTGCGAGCAGCGAGCGGATTTCTTCCTGTTGCTGCAGCACACATTAAAGCTGGAGGCGTACCTCATTCTGTTCCATCATCCTCAGTGTGTGCAAACGACCAGGGAAGAGCTGGTTTGCACCATCCCTTTTTGCCTCTTCCTACTGTCAGGTGGCTTTGACTCATCTGTGCAGTGAAGGCTGGAGCTGGAACAAGAGTAGGGTTCGTGTTTCCTGAGTGCTGGGGCTCTCTGAGCAGACACATGGCTTATGGGAAACAGAATGGGAGGAGGGCTGGAGCAGGAGAGGAGAAGCTGCTGGTCACTGGGCATGACTTGATTTAGCTGTCCTGCTTTTTGCTTTCCTCTATATGTGTAGGAAGAGCTGGTGGATGTCCCAGTGTGCTACTGCACAATTTCCTGACAGAACATCATGAGTTTTCTTCCCAGTTCCCCACAGATGTTCTGTGTGAGAACCCAGCAGCGGGATGTGGAGGACAGTGAGTGATGACTGCTGGTGTACAGCTCAGCCTCCCTCTGCTGCCATGCACCGCAGCGAGGGGACAGTGGGAGAAAGGCATGGGGAGGGCTCTGCTTCAGACAGAAAGCTTATTTCCCACTGAGGGTGACCTTGTGGCCCGGGAGCCTGGGAAGCCGAATCCTGATGGCACTTGATTGATGGGATCTGAGGAGTCGTTCTCCCTCAATGTCAGTCAGCCTGCCTCTGCTGACTGCAAATGAAGGCATGAGAAATTGGACGGTAATCAATGCCAGATGGAAAGTGCAATTGAAAATGCCTTCTGTCTGGAGCGCGTAGCCCTGGAGGAGAGCTTGGCTGGGGCAGCGCTGAGCTCGTGTGCACTCACAAACGTTCCTGCTTTCCCTTTCCCTTTCTGTTGTTCAATGATCACACACGAGGACGACAGGAGATGCATCTCCATAGGAACCCACTGGATGAAGAAACTGCTTGCCCAGCACTGCCAGCTCTGAGTCCTGCCAGCTCCGAGCAGCTCATGCAGATAAGGAAAGAGATTGCTGTTATCCCACCAGGCAGCACGGGGCTGGAAAGCAATAGCTTTGCAACTTTGCAGAGCACACAGAGAAACCCTCCGTGGAGCAACGTGTGCCCACAGGGAGCAGAACTGCTCAGGGAAGCATGTGAGTGCTGTGCATCCCAAGGGGACTGGACAGCAGAAGGGATTTCTGTGCGTTGTATTGCAACAGAACATCACCTGCACGTGGTATGGGATTGTGCTTCTTTCTGGGACCAGGGCTTCAGACGTGGGGGAAAACCCACGGAAAGCTGTTCTTCCTAAGAAAACCTACAGAAATCTGTGTTTCCTAGGGAAATGAGGGCGTTTTTAAGAGGAATTTAGTTATTTAGCTTGTCTCAGAGAGAAAGAAACAGGGGTGCAGCACGTGTCAGCAGAAAACTAGCGCTGTAAGCGATGCTATTCAAGCACTGCATTTGAAATGCTTGTTAAAATTAAAGGCCCGCATTAGTTTGTTGTAGGGAATTGCCTCGGGCACATTCAAATGCATCAGCTCCTGGAACTCTGCTGATGGAAAAGGCCATCAGAGAGTGTCAGTGCCATGAAATGCATTAGAGGTGCCTGATGGGACGGGAGTTGGGGCTGTCAGGAGCGAAGTTCCTCCAGCCTCGCAGATCCCTCACCAGTGGTAAAGAGCCCTTTGATGGCAGGGATGCAAGAAGCCTTCAGAGAAAGAAAACCTGCAGGATAACAGGAGCGCACCCCCACATCATTGCCAGCATATGGTAAAGCCAAAAAATATACAAAGGGAAATTCAGGTAAGAAGGAGCAGCCACGAAGAGGCAGCAGAATGGGGCAGCAGAAGGATTTTCCCATAGATGCATGCAGACATTTGGCTGCAGCTGGGTTCTTCCAGTTCAGCATTTCATCATTAGAAGAGCTGAACCATAAATTGCTTTGAAAGATATGAATTTCCTTTCCCAGCACATGGATTAATTCGATCCCAGGGGCAGAGGCAGCTCAGCCCATGCAGGGCAGTGCTGGCAGTCACAGGGTCTGCTCACACCGATGAACCCACACGTCTGTCAGGCAGCGAACCTCTTGTAGGGTGGAATTAATGCTGAAAAGCAGCAAGGAGGTTTCTGGTATGTGGTAACCACAGCTGTTAAATGGTGTGGTTAGGAAATGGTGTGATTAACGGGAACACAACGCCTGCCAGTGCTGGGAATGCCCCCATGTGAGTGCAGCCCTGCTCAGGAGCAGCAAGAGCAGGGCAGGAGAAGAGAGGATGGAGGATGCTTCCCCCTGGGGTCACCTCATGGCCCTAGAAGGACACCTCCCAATCCCACACCAGCACAGTACAAAGCAGCAACAAGGCTTTGCTTGTTTGCTATAAATAAAAGCCCTTGCAAGATAGAACCAATTTCCTTTTCCCCTTGGGACAATGCCAACTGATAGCAATCCCATTATTTTTGGCAAATAACACCCCTGGCGGTTTCTTGCATGTTTGAGGAAGCAGGCGTCTTGCTGAGAATGAATTACAGGTTCACTTTCTCATCAAATATCCAGCTCACCTAGAAACAAGGAGGCCCAATAGCAAAGGGAGGAAACTTCAGAGACAAAGTGCATTGCTAATAGCCTACATTAATCGCCGATTCTTTGGAGCCAGGCTCATTGGAGCCTACAGCTCACTCCACATAATAACATCTCCCTCCTTCGTCCTCACCCATCTGGCACTTGCCATCTGCTCTCCACAGCACTCCCTGCCTTACCAGAGCCTTGCTGCAGGAAGTTTCTCTGTGCAGAATGCTGGAGCCCCGGGCAGGGCACTGCTGGCTGCAGCAGCAGGGCAGCATGGGCAGGACAAGCACTGCAATCAGTGCAGGCAGTGCTGTGAGCACAGCTGAGGGTTTCATTAACTGATTGGTGCCAGGCTGCAGGGAAGGTCTCAGCTTCTCTCCTCCAGCTCCATTTGTTAATGACCTGGCTTTACCTTCTCACCCCTTTTTCTGGCTGAGCCTTGATGCTGCGGTCAGAATGTTCTTGCTCTTTGTATCTATTATGATCCTAAAAAAAAAAAAAAACAATAGTTTTCTTCACTTAGAAGTAGAAACACTATTTCAAATATAGAACCACTGCATTGTTTTTCCTGCTTCCCAAAACCTCCTCGCGCAGACAATATTCTCTCCCTCTTTGGAGACTGAAATTGTTTGCTACAGTCATAATTTCCTTTCAGCTCCAGAGATTACATATGACTATTTCTCTGTGGGTATTCAGTAGCAACGCTCCTCTGACCACAGCAGAGCTTTCAGCAGAGCTGTGAGGTGTTTCCTTTCCTGGTGGAGCAGCTATAATCCATTCTGCTCCAACTCCTGCGTGGCCATGGGCTGTGGCAGTGCTCCTTCCCCGTGGCTTAAAGCAGTGCCCGAAGGCTCAGCTCTGCAGCTCAGCAGCAATGAGATGCTCAGTGAAGAATCACTGGGGCTTGGGACACGGCCACACACAGAAGGGAAGAAATCTGAATGCAAACAGCAGGGATGGACCCAACCCTCCCATCCATCCCTGCCCCTCCAAGGGAGACCTCCGTGCCCCAACAAGCAGAGAAGCGGCTCGTGATGGTTTTAATCAGCCCTTGCAGTAAAAGGAAATCAGTCATGTTAAAGGAGAATCGTAAAACAGCTTTGAAAACCACAGAGCCGTGCAGAAGTGTTCAGCTTTGTTTGTTTAGAGCCCAGCCATTTTACGGTGCAATAAACCTCCCGGCACGTAGGCTGAGAGCGTAAATCCTGCTCCGACTCCTTGGTGTGCTGCCTAATGGCATGGCAATGGAGCTGAGACCAGGAGCTGGGGCACTGTGTCTTCGTGTCCTTGGGCTCTCCCAGCCAGCCTGCCTGGATTTATTTTAGTCCAGCAGACAACTCCACGCTCCTGGGACATGACAGATGTTGAGAGCTTCACTTTCCCTGCAACGCTCATTTTAATGCTCAGCTTCTCCAGCTTTGGTGATTTTCCACTTTGTCACCATTCCCCAGGTTACGTAGCTTCCTTTTCTTGCTCTCAACTTGGACCTAAAAAGATCATCGTGGCTCCTCATCTGCTCTGATGCTTCGTCCTCTGCTTCCAGCAAGGCTTCCTGCACTGCTGTGCAGGAGGAGCTGCACCCATGGGCTCTGCTGGCACAGCTTTCCCTGCGGTCCCTGCCCTGAGCTGAGGGCTCAGAGCTCTCCATCTCCTCGGGGTAGATGACAAATGGCACGTGAGGATGCTGTGGGGAATGTGTGCACGCAGTGATAGAGATGGAGCGAATTAAACGTTGGTAAAATGGATGTGGGGCTGCTGTAATGAATGCGTGCGTGTTGTGAGGATGAGGACACGGGTGTGATGAATATTGTCTATCAGCTGTGATAAAAAGCCCATCATCCTCAATACGTATTTTCGAAAACTAATTTAAGGCTGAGAGAGATTATTAAAAATGAGGAGAGGAAATTGTCTAGGATATATTTAGAGTCCCTTGGTAGGTGTGAAGTGAAAACAGTGCCTGTGGGGTGATGGGGATGGCTGTGGGCATCGTGCAGCCCACTATAAGAGGACAGGGCTGAGTGGAACAGAGGGTCCTGGCACTGCATGCAGGGACTGTGCCCACCACCAGCCTGCCCCACACTGAACTCAGCATCCCACTGTTGCCATCCTGAATTTTGGAATGTTTTGTGGCTGAGCAAAGCAGATGTGATGCGTTGTGAGCGTTGTTTCCTCTGGGGAAAGAGGCTTCTGCAAAAGGAGGGCTATGCTAGAGGTGCTGAGGAATGGACCCAGCCCTGCTGCTGGATGCAGTGCCCCAACCCTGTGTGCTGCCCAGCTGGGACATTCCCAGCAGAAAGCTCCAGGGTAGATGTGCACGAATGTGTTCATCACCAAAAGGATTCAGAGAAGCCAACATACAAACCAGGAGCATCACATGGACAGTTCATTGCTGAGATGACAGTAAGATGTGATGGGTTTTAGCTGATGCACAGCAAACAGAAAGAGCTGCTATTGCTGTACAAAGAGCCTCGCTACTTCACCTTAGGCACTCCCTGGTGCTTGGCTGAATTTGTGCCATACCTCTCTTGGTGAGATTTGTGCCCAATCCCCACTGGGGGCTGCTGTGCAAAATGCACGCCACACCTATAATTCACTTCCATCTCCATAAATACATAAATGGCAACTTTTTATGGTACGTAACGAGTTGTGAGAGGTTCCAACAGGTAACATGTCGCTCCTTCACCAACAGCTGAGCAGGTCTGGCAGTCCCAGCGTAGCTCTGTGCCAGCCCTGCAGTTGCCCATAGAGGTTCCCCACTGGGTTCCTGCAGCCAGGGCTGTCCTGCAGACCTTTTGGTAGGAGCTCCTGCCCCAGTGAGCAGCTGCAACCTGCAGCTCCGTCCATCTGAAGGGCTGAGTTTTGCTCTTGACTCTTCCCGGTCTTTCATTTAATCTCACTGCGGTGTTCACTATGACAAGATCATTAGAAACCGAGTTAATGTTGCAGAGCTCTTCCTCCCGAGCAGTGTGTAACCACGCAGACGATGCCTGCAAGACAAGAGACTTAATTGCGTTCTGTCGGTATCCAGGGGGATGTCAGCCCGTCGAATTTAAAGCCAGGCGGGATGGGGGTGGGAAACGCACCTCCATTACTCACCCAGGTTGAATGAGGTTTCGGTTTTATTATCTCCTGAAATAGCCAGTGCCTGGGAGGTGCTGATTGAAGCCATTTGAAAACATGACAACATCCTTGGGACAATAGGTGTCTAATCTAATGAAGCCAGAATGCATTAGCTAAGAGCTGCGTAAAGCGAAGAAAATGCAATTAAAGCATTCCTGAGGACAGATGTCGACCTACGTAGGGGACACTGATATGAGGACGTCGGCAGAAGTCTAATGAAAATAAATGATCTGTTTGAAGCATTCCTCAAATCAATAACGGAGCCTGAAGCACTGTTGCTCTGCCCCATTCCCCTCCGGTGATGCCTGCCCTGGCTGAGGTTGGGCTGGGGACAGTGCACCAGGTGAGGAGGGGCTGTGGGCAGAGCTCCCCACTGCCCTGCTCTCCTCCTCCCCTCCCTCCCCACCTGAACCCTTCCATCAAAACCTCCATTTGTTTCCCAGCTCTGCCTGCAGGATCCCTCTTTAAGGACTAAACCAGAGAGGAGCACACAGCCATCTCCCAGCGCAGACATCCATGCACCAAGCTGCATTTCAGTTCCACCATCAGTAGCATCGACTTCTTGTTTTGCTTTGTATTTTAGGCTTCCAGACTATCTCTGACCGATTTCCTTTCAGCCTCAGCTCCTCGCTGACAGGGGAGCCCTGACAACATTTTGATGTGAGCCCATCCATCTCACTGTCTGTCTCCATGACAGTGTAAAGCCACTGTGCATCTGCTGCAGACTCTCCCATGGTGTCTGCTGCCAGCAGGGCCCAGCAGTGCCCCACACCCGCTGTGATTCTGCACCTCTCCACCAACCAGGGCTCTGAGTGAGGGCTGTGACAGTTCACCTTCCCATTGCAGTCGGGCCAATGTAAGCAGCTCAATAATTCACATCTCTCGACTAAAATACTTCTAATAAAATGAAATAAAGGAAACCCTCCCCAAGCTCCTCGGGTTGCTGAGTGTGAGCTGGCTGCACGCCTGTTGCTTGGTTGACTTGTGGGCATTGTCCGTGTACTGCCAGTCCTGCTTCACGTTATTTCAGTTTCCACCTTTCTCCTTTTCTCATCACCTGGCTTGTGCTTTGGGCAAAAGAAAACGGGCAGAAAGCAGGAGCAGAGACTGCCAGGCTGTGCTTCTACAACAGGATTCCAGGCTTTGTGCAGGAGCGGACTGCAGAAGGGCCATCTGCTGCCACCTCCTAATCCCACCATCCGGCATCCTGCCTGCACCCTAACCCTAGCTCTGCCTGTTCCCTGCTGCTCTGGGGCTGCAGGGGACGATGCTCAGTGCCTGCAGAGGCGCAGGGAGTGCTGCTGCTACCACCCCTCATGTTTCAATAAATGGGAAGGGAGGAAACGTTCCTTTCCCTTATTATTCAACACAGGTTGTGTTTCGCTCTGTCTCTCCCTCCCTCTGCTATATTGGAGCTGTGTCAAGGATGTGGGTTTTCCTGTTGTACTGCTATCACGCACTTAGATAGAGACACCTTCCTCTCCAGACTCCTACCCCTGTTTTAAATAGTAATTAAAAACACCCACTTCTGTAACTCGCATCAAATCACGATCCCTTGGCAAGAATTTTAATTGACAGCCACGAGTTTATTTCGAGGCCCAAGTTGTATTTTTGGGAGCTTGATTCATTGTACCACTCCACCTCTGGCTGCGGTGCTGTGCTCCCTGACACGCATGTTCCCTGCAGGATGAGCTGATGGACCAAAAAGAACCTCCCTGCACAGCACTGGGGAGCAACATGCAAGGAAATGTGCATGCCCAAAGAGAGCAAAGCCAGAATGATTGCATCAGGATCCCTGGTTATGAAATGATGGAGAGGGAACAACACTGACGCTGTTTCTCACAAGAACCACTGTCATAATTCTGGTTCTCCTGCAAAGCTGCGTTACATCTTCACTTCATTTGACTTTGCCCAGAAACAGCCACAGCAGAAGCAGTGTGAGTCCCTGGATCTGCTCCTCCCCACAGACACACAGCGTTGCCCATTTACATATCACTCACCCAGGGAGCTCATATTTACACTTGCAAACTGCTATTTATCCAGCATGCCAATTGCCACCACCCCAGAGCACCTACAACTCACAAAAAGCATTTTCATTGCCCTATTCATCTCTTCCTCTCCTGTTGGTTAATAGAATTCACTTAAAAATATTTACCAGCATAAACCCCCTCAACTGAATGCCATTCCTGTGGCTGCCGTGTCTCAGTGTGTGTTCCCAGGGCTCTGCCCCAGCTCCTGGCTGCACACTTTTGCTTTGTTGCAGGCCAGCAGTGCCCTGGGGAAATGCTCATGCCCTGCATGATTGGTTTGGTTTTATGGTGCCCTTCCTCTGCTGCTCATCTAGCCCTTACAACACTGCGGAGCTTTGCTTCTTGCATCACCAAATGCAAAAACCCCGTGGATGCCCCAGCACTGCCCTGAGCACCCAACCCACAGACACAGCATTCCCCCGGGGAGAGCATCAATCAGAACAGACCTCATTACAGAGAACATGCCCACAAAATAACCTGAATTGCACAGTTCTAAATCCTTACCCAAATGCGCAAGGCTTCTCCGAAGCAGGTCTTTGTAACAGATGGTCTAGGGCTCTAGAGGGGATAAGATGCTGCTGCTTTATTTCAGCTCCATTATGGAATTTAAATACTGTGCAAGTTAATGGAGATGTTTATGCCTGCACATAAAGCAGCGAGCTGTGCTCCATCCTGCTGTGCAGTGACAGCAGTTCACTCCCTGCTGCCAGGGCTGGGGGGGAGCAGTGCCACGCAGCCCCTGGCACGGGGGGGGGGCTCTCCTTGCAGAGCTCCATGTCTGGGAGAAAATATTAAATTGATCATTTGCAAAGTGTCACTTAATGACCATCCGTGCTTAGCAGCACATGCAAGCCTCAGGTGGAAGCATTGCTAATGAATGCCTTTGCTCAGCTGTCGCCAATTCCCTGCACTTCTTCATGCAGTTCCCCTCATCTAATGAACATTTGATTCGGTTGGTACACACATGCATGCACTCGTGGGGTGCCTCCAGGATGGCTCAGTGCTTTTGCAAATCGGTTTGAAACAAGAACTCCCTGGGCTGTCCCAGGAGGTGCCAGCATTGGTGACCCTCATGGTCCCACTTGGTCCCTTGCCCCCAGAGGACATCTGTGTCTGAGCAGTGCCAGGGCTGCCTGCCCACTGCAGCAGCACAACAGCCATGTGGTGCTGAGAGCCATCGGTGCTGTGGCACTGCTGCTGGCATAGGGAGCTGCTGCAAAGATACTGCAGTCCTCCCCGAGCCCACGCTGAGCACCCAGGGGCACCCACAGTGATGGCACCCACATTTTGTGCCTCTTCTTTCTCCCTTTGCCACCTGATGTGTGTCCCCAGCTTGCAGCAAGCAGTTGGAGGAGGATGCTTGTCCCCGTGCAGCCCCCACCTCACATGTACTGTGCTTCCAAACATTGCACCGAGCAGAAAGGCCATGCTGGGGGCACGACTGCTGACATCCCACGGGCTCCTGTTGTCAGGGCAGATAGTTGGAATGCAGCAAAGAGCAAGGCAGGCAAAGGGCCAGCTCTGATCCCCGAGGTGCAGCCGTGCAGCAGAGCCCAGAGATGGAGCTGCACCCCCTGACCCTGTTCTGCTGCTTTTGTTTGTGCCCATCAGCCGTGGGACCGCAGCCCCTGCGCCGAGCGATAACGGCTTCACTTTGTCTGATGCTGAAGGTGCTTGTCAACCTCAGCGAGATAAAAAGGCCAAACACATTTATAATTGTGTAATTAAATGGCTCCTGTGCCTTCCAGGCATCTCGCACAGCTGGGCAGATGGTTCAGCGCCAGCACTGACAGGCTGATGGCACAGCACTGAGATGCATGGCCAGCTCCTGCTGTGGCTCAGCTGGGTGGCACCGCTGTCCCCATGGGGTCACATCCCTTCACTGTGTCCCTGTCCCTTTGCTGTGTCCCTGTCCCAGCCCCAGCATGAAGGAGAGGAGCTGTGGGTCCTTGCAAGCTCTGCTCTGGCTCAAGCACTGGCCCTGCATCCCCTGGCTTCAGTCAGTGTAGCATAAGCAGGTTCTGCTGGGAAATAGGAAGGAAAAGGCCAGGGCTGATGCTATACAAAGTCCTGAACAGCTGAACAGAACCCTAACATCTTTTTTTTTGACTTGCTTAACACGACTCCATCGCCTGTGAGGTTAATACATCAACAATGCATTTTCTACGTTTGCAATTAGCAGAATAGAGCACAGGAGCTGGATGTGCTGCAGGGAAGAGGTGGGCACAGGGAGTTCCTGCTTAAGGCGAACCCCAGAGCTGTGGGATATGCACCCCATCTGCAGGCAATACCCAGAGCTGCTCCTCTGTTTGCAGGGTCCAGGCACACAGCAGCCCCAGATGTGCCACAGCACCGGAGAGGGCAGAGGTAGGGGAACAGAAGGAGATTAATGCAAGGAGGGATGGTGCATCCGTTCCTGAGACACTTCAAGTGGCAGATCACTGATTATGATGATAGATGGCACCGGTTCTTCCTGATAATTAGCAGTCGTTCTTATTTAAATGAAACTCTCCCCCCAGAGCCAGGTTTTTTCAAATATTCCCTAGGCATGGCTCTCCCCTGCCATCCCCAGCCCCTTTCTTAGGGTTTGCCACCCACCCACAAACAGACCTCAGATGGGAGCAGAAGGCAACGGTGGTCCAAAGGGAGGCAGGACACAAGGCAAACAGCAAGGTGACAGATGCTGCTGTCCTTGGAGAGCAGGGACATGATTTTCCAGATGTTTTCCAGAGCTTCCTCAAAGACACTGCGTGTGTCAGAGGCTGGTTCACGCATTGCTGGATACAGACACATACACAGCTGCAGCCCAGGCTAGAAACTCCCCCTCAAACCTCCAAGGACTGGGATTAGATCATGAGACGTTTGCTTGGGTCTGTTGTGTGGAAAATATTCAGCCCACTCAGCTCCACCAGCAGAGGATGGGGGGGAAGAAAGGAGCAGAAGCTTCAATGTCAGCCCATGCAATCCATCACTGCAGCAGGGCAGGCGTAAAGCAGGGAGCAGTAAGTCATGCAGACGGAGCTTCCAGCTCAGAGGATGACATGCTGACACCACGCAGTGCAAATGTGTGACCCAGTAAGTCCAAAAATCTGCCTCCCTCATAGATAACACATGGACCTGGCACTGGGGGTGACTCAGGGGGTGATGGAGTCCCCTGGCCCTGCTGCACATCCCTACCCCATGCTAGAAGCATCCCATTCTCATCCCAGCAGAATGATGGCATCCAAACTCCATCCCTACAAGGAAAGTCACCCAAAAAAGGGGAAAACATCACACACACAGCCCCAGGAGGCAGCACAGCAGGTAAAGCCTGAGCAAAAAGCACCTCTGATGGCTGCGCTGCGATCCGCTATTCATAGCCCCGCTTCAGAGCTCTAATTAGTTCTTTATAGTGCCAATATAGCCCTGGCCAGGCTCCTAGTGAAGATTGGCTGAATTAATTGATCGACAGAAGGCAAATAGACTTCACCCGGTTTAAGCACCCATTCAGTTCCCTTTTTGGAGCAGCTGTCACTGCTGTCAGCGCGCTGCAACGAGGCTTTGTATGCACTCCTTGGCATTAAGCAGCCTAAGAAAAAGAGAAGGAATGGGAACTGCTGAATGAGACACACTGAATTATTTCTCAGTATTACTATTTGTGCAGTGTTTGCATTTAACGTGCTGGCCATACACTGCTTGCCTTTCCCCAATTAAACAATTTATTGCATCCCTTGAGTGCAGGAACTTGGCGGCGCTTTCCCTTTGCTCCATGTGAACTCCCTGGACTATGGGGATCCCTGCCAGCCCTGTAGCCTCTCCCTCCTCAAAACACACCAGCTGCACTCGTTAAACATTATTTTTTCCCTTATGGAAACATCAGAAGCAAGAAAGCACCACTGCACTGCTGCACCCTCAGCAGAAGGAGCTCATTTGCTATTTAATAAAACAGGGCATCATTTTACACCTGGCTACTGCTTAAGCTCTGCATGAACTGGCACCTAGCACCCCTGCTGGCACTGCATTTTCCATCAAGATACCTGAAATAACCCACACAGACAAGCCAGGACAGAATTAGTGTTGTTTTTACTTCGGTATTTAGGCATCTCATTATTGCAATCTTCAAACATAGTTCAATAAATACAAAATTAACAAAAATGTCAATAGATCTTTATTACCATCTATTATTATTATTATTATTCCAAACCAACAGTGATTCCCTGGAGATGTCTGACTATAGCTCAAACATTGAACGTACACAGTGTCCCTTATGATCTTATATTACATTTGTTTCAAGCTTATAAAAATATATATTGACTTCTCAGGTATGTATTTACAGTATATAACACGTGGTTAATGACTATCAAAAAGCAGCTGGAGGTGAACCAACGTGATCTGGACTGACTCTGCCTCAACTCCTGGCTGCAGGAAACTGCCCCAGAGAAGAGCAGTGCTGGGAGCTGCCCTTCTGCCCAAGGGGAATGCAGGGCTCATTGCAGGAGGGGAGGATTTGCAGAGAGGAATTTCTCCATGATGTGCAGAGAACTCCCAAGGAGAGGCTGTGCTGTGCCTCTTCTCCCTGGCCAAGAGGAACATCTAGTGGAGACATCCTCCTTAGGAATACAGGGAACAACAAGAGGAGGCTGCATGAGAACAGAGCGTGCTGGGAACAAGGAAGGGAACAAGATCCCAGAGTCACGTGTGCACGTGGTGCTGATGCTGCTCAGGGTGGGATGGGGGTCTGGGGACACCAACCTTGGTGAATTCCTGCATGAGTTCAGCAGAAACCTAAAGATGCCAATCCAAAACACCCATCAGCTCAGGCAGGTCACCAAGTGCTGCTTCCTCACCTTTCTCCAACCCAGTCACCTGGTGCTAATGGTGCAGGTGGGCTGAGCTCTGCCCCGTGCCCTCCTGAGCACCAGCACGATGTGTCTGGGGAGCTCTGCCCACACTGCATGGATCTGAGAGCATCCCTTCTCGAGGTGTTTCCCTTGACTGAGCAGCTGCACAACAGCACTGCTAATTAATTTAATTATAAGGCATTGAATACTTCCCCAAAGAGGAGGTGTGGAGAGGGCATGAGTTAATTTTAAAATCGTAGCAACAATTTATAACTTAATCTGCTCAAGTGATTATCTTCAGGGCTGAGAGAGCTCAGTTACAGGTGTGTGCTGGTGCCACCTATGAGTCATGAAGCACAGACCAGGATGGCAAGCACTCCTTGCTCCTGCCCTGGTCATAGAATGATACTGTTAGGGAGAAACAGCTGTGAAACACCACATCCCTCATCCACAGGAAGTCAGGAAAGTAATTAAACATGGAATTTCTTTTGGGAACAGATAGAGAATGCAGTACAGGAGCCGCAATTCTGTAGGGGAAACGTTCAAGAAGTGACAGAAAAATGGTCTCATTTTTAATTGGAGTACTCCAGCACAAAGTCAGCATGCAAGTGCTCAACCATGTGGATTAAGGGGCTTTGTGAACTTGCTGCTGAGGAAGGATGAGGACAAGGACTTCCCCTTCCTCACCCCAACATCCCCCTTTGCCTCTGCAGGGAATGCAGTCTGGAGCTCGCCAGGTCTGTTGCTTTTGTCAGCACTGCCTTTGGTTGTAGGTTCTTAAATGAAAAATAAAACCCGGGAGCATTCCCAAGGAATAACATTTAATCTGTCAGAAAGGGAACTTCACTCTCTCATCCACTTTTTGCCAAGAATTCATTGCTTCTGTGCAGCTGTGCGCGCATCCCTACACCTGACCTCACTCACTAGGCACACAGGGACCTGCACTGCCCCCTCATAGACATGGAAACACTTGTGCAGGAGCACCCAGCACCTCCCAGCTGCTCCAAGGAGCTGCCATCAGATACTCATGGACTCCATGCACAGGTGTGGGCAGAGGCTTCAGCTTGCTCAGCCTCTTCAGCAGCTGCTCAGCCTCCCCCAATGGGTCAGATGGGTGTTACAGAGATTGGGGCACCTCCCCTGTGATTCCTCCAGTTGCTGATTGCTGTTCTTATTGCCATAGTTCCATTCCTTTTTGCTAGCTTCACTTCCTCACCATTGCACTTGTGATGCTCAGAGCCCTCAGCACCTTCATAGAATCATACAATTATTAAGGGTCAAAAAGAGCACTAGGATGATCCCAACCTTCCTGCACACTGCAGACCCAGATAAGGCCTTCTGCATGCTCAAGGTCAGCAGTTTTCCAGACCATGGTGCCCACCATGGCACCACATCACCCTGCACCCAGCCCATCCTACAGCCACCTCCGTGCAGGAGGGACAGGAGTGGGAGATGTGGGATCAGAAATCACGTTGGTTCAGCTCCCTGCCCAGAGAACTCTTAATATACTTTTCTCTATAGATAAAATGTAAACATAACGAGCATACAAATTGCACTTGATCCTTGGGATCTGGCATTTCTACCAAATGAAGGTTTCAGTTCACAATTATTACTCTTCTGGGTGTGATATGGCAGGATGCTGGACCCAACAATGGCAAAACCTAAAGGCAAATTAATTCTGTAAACAAACAAACAAAAAGACCTAATGGCATTAGGGAATGATGTCCAAACTGCAGGAGAAGAGCACCGAGAGCTGGTGGCAGTTCACTGCAGCTCTGCCTTCAAATGGCAAGACGAGGCAGAAAAAAAATATACTTAGCCAGCACCTTCTTGACTCCGCTTGTTGGAGTTCAGCCAAAGAGCTCTGATCTCCAATGCAATCACATTGAAACAGCTGAACAAAGTTAAACGTAGTCCTGAGCACTCACAGCCCTGCTCTAAGAAGCCAAGCCAAAGGGCTCTGAGGGCACAGCACTGTGCTGGTTTGAAGGAACCCATCAGGAACAGGGCTTTGCTGGATCCTTAAAGCAACTGTGAAGGCTGTGGGGCCAGGATGGATGTGACCTCATTCTGGGCAGGTGGGTGCTATGCCAGCCCTGCAAGCAAGCTGTGTCAGTGCCCTGCAGCTCAATGCCTTTTGGATGCATCCCCTCGGCACAGGTTAGCTGCAGAAGATCTGAATCCTCCGCATACAGATTTCCAACTGCACTGTGAACACCTTCCACAGCATTCATTCCTTTTGTAAATCTTTGTCTTTCATCATTAATAATTCACTCGCAATACGTACAGATGATAATAAAAGAGCTACAAAGCTCTGTACGAGGCTACAAAGACCCATTTAATTAACTAACTTCAAAGAAAACCTCGTATTGTTAAGCAGATGCTATTTATGCCTTCTGTCACAGATTGGGCCTGTAGCAGAAACACCAATGCACGAGGCACACTGTGCAGAGCTGCTACAAAACAAAGTGCTGTGTGCCCACCTGGTGCCCAGCAGCACCCAGGGCTCCATCCCTCAGCCACGCAGCAATGCTCTGTTTCTATCTGCAGGATGGGTACCACATCCAGCTGCACCCAGTGGTTATTTCTATACCACTCCCCTAAGCTATGGTACAGTGTTGGGATTGCAGAGCAAATGCAGCTGCTGGCAGACCTCACGGGGTCTGTGTTAGTGCTGGAGGTAATCAGACCCTTCCACTTTTTCAGACTCCTGAAGATGTCTCCTACCTGCAAGGAGCAGCTTGCCACCATGGGCACACCTCGCTCCCACTGCCTCCCTGGATCTCCCAGTGCCATCACGCTCCCCCACTGCCAATGAGGATACAGGATGCCTGCAAGATTTTGCAGGGCAAGAAGCAGGAAAAAGGGGCAAAGGAGCACCAGCTGCTCTAGCATCAATCAGCCCTCCAAGGGCAGCAGGTTCCTGCTCACTGCTGCTGCTCTGTAATTCTATCCCACCTGGTGGGCTCACGCAGAGAAATGATGGACTAGGACCTGAACAAAAGGCAGCAAAGGCTGAAAGCATCAGCGGGGCAACCCAAGGCTTCTCTACTTGCCCTCTCTTGGCTGTGGCTATCATCAAAGCCTTCCATTCCCTCCTCTGAAATTGTCTTGTCAAAAGCACCTTCCAAACATTCAGCACTGCACTTTGGCAGGGAACATTTGTCTCTGTTCACTGACAGTGGTGTCAGAATTCAGCAAGGTGACTCTGAGCGGAAGGGACGTGGCTGGGACAGAGCTTCCTTCCAGCGTGCCAGATGGGCAAAGTCACCTTCCTGAAGCTGGGTGTGAGCCTCTAAAAATAAAAGCAATAAAAGCTCCTGGTGGGGTTGGTAGAAGATGTCAGCCTGTATAAAAATACCCATGGATTTCACCAGTAGGATGCTAGATAGGAAAATGCTGTCAGCTCTGGATGAAGACAGCAACAGAAATGTTCATCCACCCTGTTAATCTAGTTACCATGTGAAATGGTGTCATTACAGTTTGACTCATCTTACAGAGCAGCAATGGGGAGAACCATAGCCACCCAAGTACACTGTACCTGGTGCCTGGGAACACAGCTTCCCCAGCACAGGGGATGGGCATGCCCTGCCCTCTTACCACTCGGAACGACACATCTGGCAGCAGCCCACCAGATCCCACATCCCACCCAAAACTTCAAGGCTTCTGAGATTTGGTCCAACATGGGCCAGCACCTCCTTCTGCTCCATTGGTTCTGTGTTCCATGTCACACCTGCACGCCCCGGCCATGCATCTGGATCACCTGGGCCCGCAGGGTCTGGATGCCACTCAGGATGGTCTTCTGATGCTCTGCCTGAGTGATCCCCAGGCTCAGGACGTCTCTGCAAAATACACCCCATGGTCAGGGAAACAACTCTAATCTCAACCTCCCGTGCTGGCTGCTCTCCATCAATTAGCAGTATGAATTTCAGACCATTCGGCTACCTGTAGCAGTAAGAAAGTCCCCAGTGCATTGTCCCAGCTGAACACTATGGACCTTGGCAAGGAGCTTAGGGGTGACACATAAGCCCACAGCACAGAACAGTTCCCAATATAGCTGCTGGGCCTGGAAGCCCCATGCTGCCCACAGTACCATCTGTCAGCAAATCTCTGACCCCTTTCAGTGTATGGGTCAGGTAACACGCTACTCCTGCCAGAAATTACGGGTTAAAATCCCAAACTACAGCTCCAAAGTGCAGCAGCTGAACTGCACAGCACAAGCAACCAAAGCCATGCCAGCAAGCTTGCTTTCTTTCTTCAGACACATTTGGGAAGATCTGCCCCATCCATTCACCACCAAGAGGCCGTAATTTAGAAACCTTACAAAGCCCTGCTTAAACTGAACCCAGCAACACCAGGCTGCAGCCTAACCCTCTCACTTACTGCGCTGTCATCCTGGCCACGGACTCCAGGTAGCAGCAGCCTGCAGCAGTGAAGTTATCCCGGTATCTGCCCATCCCTATGGCTTCCAGCCACTCTCCCACAGAGCTGAACGCTGGGAAAGCCATGAAGGAGCGCTCGGTGAGTGGCATGGTGCTGCGGGACCTGCGGGCAGAAGGGAGGTGAGGGACAGTGGGGGCTATGGCAGGGTCCCAGCCCCACAGGGACAAGCAGGCACCTGGTGCACGGAGGTGGCTCTGGGCTCTGCAGCATCTTGCTGAGGACGTCGTGGATGTGGGAGAATTTGGGGCGCTGGCTGCGCTCCTTCTGCCAGCAGTCCAGCATCAGCTGGTGCAACGGTGGCTGGCAGTGTGCTGGGGCAGGCAGGCGGAAGCCATCCTCCACTGCCTTCATCACCTGCAAGGAGAGGCAGAGAGGTGAGGGGATGGTGAATACAGATTGCACCAAACACAGTGAGCCATACGACGACATCAGGCACGCAGCTGGGGCACTCACATCGTGGTGGGACATGTCCCAGTAGGGTCTCTCGCCATAGGACATCACCTCCCACATGACGATGCCAAAGCTCCACACATCACTGGCTGGGCTGAAGTGGTGATACTGGATGGCTTCAGGTGCTGACCACAGCACCAGGCTCTTCCCATGCTGCCAGGCAGAAAAAGGGGAGAAATAGGGTTGTCACACAGGACAGAGAGTGACACAGTGATCCCCGTGGCCATCTCACGCATTCTCTCCCCCTGCATACCACGTGCAGCTCTGACAACTCGTGCCTCCATTTATTTTAAAATGGTCATGCAATGGTATGCTGCATGGGAAGGCGAGTCCTGAAATATTAATGGCAGGGAGAATGGCTCTGGGAAGAGCTGATGGCATTTTATACATTAATATTTAACGAAAGCCATCTCAGAGCTGCACAAACACACAGCTCCTCCACCCCGGCTGCTCTCCTGTAATTAGCAGCCCTGTCCTCCACCTCTGCAGAACCCTCTGGATGCACCGGGGGAAGCAGGTGACAGACACTGCAGCTAATGGTAATTAACAGCAGAGAGACCTCAACCCCTAAGCTACCATCTGGGCTCCTCATGCCATAGAAAGGTTTCTCCCAAGCTCTGTGGGTTGTTCAGTGCATGGTCCCATTTTACCACATTCTCTCTAGGATGGGGATGCTTTCCCCAAGGTCTCCTTGGAGCTCATGATAAAGGCTGAAAAAATACTTCTCAGTGATTCTCGCTGCTATCTGCCAGCTTACAGATGGCAGCAAAGTGCAGCTCCTGACAGATCATGGGCTGAACCCCACACCCAGGCCTTTCTCTCCCTGGGACAGCAGTGCCCAGCACTGGGGCACAGCTCCAGGTACCTGCAGCCACCACACCTCCTTGGCACTGCCTGCACACTCCCTGCAAACAATAAGGGCTCAGCCAAGTGCACAATCGAGGCTTTTTAAAACCTCTGTGCCCAGTTAATGCAATGTACTAATAGGTTCAGCTGCGACAGGGTGAGCTGATGAAGTGTGAGCATGAAGCAAGCAGGACTTAAGTTCTTAATTGAAAACTATGAACTTCATTACAAATGACAAATTAGAGCTAATGAAGCCCAAGGCTGCTCGCCATGCAGAGGGGCAGATCCCCAGCCAAACACATTTCATGTCCAAATCCCATTCCAAAAGGCACCTTACCATGGTGGAGAAGATGGTCTCCATCTTATCTTCCTGCGGCCGTCTGAATCCTGTGATTTTGCAAGCCAGGCTGCTGTTCACCAGGACTTTGTGGGCAGCCAGGCTTTTGTGTATGTAACCCATCTCTGCCAGGTATTTCATGCCAGCAGCGATCCCCTGCAACATGCTGAGGAGCTGGCTGGCCGTGAGCTGGCCCTCGTGTTTCTGCAAAGAAAACCAAAAAGAAGGAAAGAAAGAAAAGAGGAGGAGGAAAAGCTGGAGCTGAGCGATGCCTGCTGAAGCCTGAGCAGGTGATGGAGCCCAGCAGTCAGCACACAGCACTCACCCTGAGGAAAGAGTCCAGCACTCCGTTCCCCATGTACTCCATCACTATCATCATGGTGCTCCCTGCATGGACAGACAAGGAGCACTGCATGAATGCTACTGCAGGGGGAATGGAAGCACAGAGCACAACTCCCTGCCCTCAAACCTCCCCACCTGCAAATATAGGTTGTTTGATAGATTTTTGGTCACAAACTCCACTGGTGAGGCAATGTATGTGACCAATAGGGATGGGTGAGAGAGGCTTGCTGATGGAAAGCAACAGTGCTTTGGCACTGCTGAGCACATGCACTAAGACTTGTGCAGCGTTGCTGAGGGAGGAACTCGTGCTGGAAGGTGCTTCACTGCAAAGATGTGATTTTCTTGTTCTGAATTATCATAACCAAGAGATGCACAGAACTCCAGCACAGTGCTGGGCTTCCTGCACCCCAACAGTGTGGCCACAGAATGAGCTCTGCCAGTATTAATGAAGATCAATAAAGGAAAGATTTGGCTAAAAGGGTTGGAAAATACAATTGCCAAGAGGAAATTAGGTGAAGAGCTTGTCCTCATTTCTCCAGCTGTCCTGGAAAGCCTGTTACAAAGTCAAGCACTGTCTTCAAAGATTGTGATATGGGCACAGACTCACATAACACAGACTTACCCAAGAGCAGGACAAGATGCTCCTGGGGAGTCTGTGCCTCTTGACACAATGAGATCATTTCAAATAAATACATTACTTACAGAATTACACAAAAGCAGCCAGTTCAGTCCCAGACTCAGGGCAGAGATACTTTCTCATGTCCTGAAGGGCTGCTTCAAGTCACCACATATACTCACATGCCTTTGGATTTACACCAATATCCACTTAACGCAGCACTGCAGAGCAGCTCAGTGCACACTCCCATGAGGGCTGGGAGCAGTTGGCCTCATCTGTTTCACTGACACCACCTCCCTCCAATTTGCTTTTATTAAAAGCACACTGTTACGCTGCTAAGCCAGTCCTACTCCTTGGATTTATTAATCTAGCTGTAAGCATCTTATTAATCATCAGAATGCTAAAATAGCTAACACTTGATTTTCAGAGAACAACAGCATTGCGCTCACAGCACCAGGGCATCTCCAAAGCATCAGCTTTAGCACACTGCCCAAAAATCTGCAGTGCATCACCAACATCAGCATCCTTGTACTCTGTCAGAGGGCAATCAGGCTGCCATTGCCCTTTGACACCACACTGCTGCTGTAAAAGGTTCCAGCACTCCTTTCTGTGCTTCTCCAGCAGCACAAGGCATTTCTTAAGTACAAAGTACCTGGCTCCATCATTTCCACGCTGATGGAGTTCCAGAGACCATTGGCATTGTGCTGTGCAGGGCACTGCGGGTCAGCAGCACAGCTGCCACTACGCAGAGACACTCCTGCTACATGGGAACATGGTTGGGAAAAAGAAAAGAAAGGTGCAGAAATGCCTTGCATGGTAAAACTACAGACTGGTTTGCACATAGTGCCTTCATCAGGCAGTGCTGACGTTGTGCCTCCTGCAAAGATGTTGGATCAGCCCTGTACGAAGGGCATTGCACACAGGGTGACTGCATGACCCCTGAGCTCTGCAGGCTGCTGGAGGAGCCACAGCACAGCATGCAGGCAGGGCAGGGCTTCCACACTCTGCAACCTCACTCTCCAAAATGAGGAAGGAGCAAACTGGGATTTGGGGGCTGAAAATGAGAGGACAAATGGTAAAGCCACCTTCGGTTGAACATACTGAAAAACATACTGAAAAAAGGTTTACATACACACACACACACGCATGCATGTAACAATTGAAATGAAAATGCCATCCTACACAGAAATCCCTTGCAAACGCACTGCAACAGCCAGCACTTGCCAACAGATACAAACAGGATGATAACGCAGCACAGAGGTGGGTTTTGCTCGGTCCCTCCAGGAAGCACAAACCCATCACTGCCCCATGCATCCCCTTTACCTCTGGTGATGACTCCCTCCAGTCGGATGACGTTGGTGTGGTCGAACTGACCCATGGTGCACGCCTTGGCCAGGAAACAGCGCTGCTGCTTGGCAGAACAGCCAGCCCTCAGTGTCTGGATGGCCACCGGCAGCTCCCGCTTGCTGGGCAGCTTCAGGCAGCCTCGGCAGATCTCTCCAAACTCTCCTGTATGGCACAGAGAGGGTAAGCAGGATCCCCACTGGAACATCCCCACGTTTCCAGAGGGCCCCTTGCCATAGCTCGCACATCACTGCACCAGACCTTTGTTATCTGCAGACTGTGAAGGAAGGAACAGCGCTGTGCAAGGGTGATGCTGTCACAGTGTGCTCTAAGGACAGCTTACAGCACCCACTGCGAAGCAGAGGGCAGCTGTCCTGAAGGATTTCCCTGTAGGAGTTACCTCCTTTGTTTTGGGAACACACTGTGCAGCTCTCCAGCACAAGCCAGGAGTCTCACTGTGCACACAAAACAGACCTTCCCATCATCAACCAGAGGATTTGCCAGACCTTAAACCATGCATGGAGCCCTGCCTGGATGCAGCTTTCCCCCTGTCGTCCTCTGTGCTGCCTTTCCTGACCCCACACAAGTTCTGCATCAGCATGTGACACTAATAAACACAAACGCAATGCCTCTTCTTTCTCAGTCTCCAAGCTACGTTCTCACAATGCTCTGCTCAAGGGCATACTGGGCATTTCTCAAGGAGAAGATCAACCCCCAGCCACCACGCTTACACTCTCTGGCTCCAGCCCCTTCTGCATCCAAGCATAGCTCTGCTTTGTGCAGCAAAAAAGTACAGCAGGACCTGGAGCATCCAAGCAGCACCTGGGACTGAGCACCCTGCTTCTCACAGCCATGTGCTCAGAAACAGGAGCTACCTAACTCATAGCAAAAGGCCAATATTGGCTTTACAGCAAAAAAAAAAAAAAAAAAAAAAAAAAAAGAGTAGATCTGAAAAGCTTTATCGATCTGAAAGCCAGGTGCTTGTTAGGTCAGCAGCGAGACTAATGCACTCTTAAATTCTTTATATTTAAACATCTCCCCGACTAATTTCTTTCTTGATCTTCTCAAACACCGATCTGTTTCTGGAAGTGATGTGGGACTGCAGGCCCAGCAGCACCCAGATGACTTCTGCTGCTCCTTTCATCACTGCCCTCAGAGCTGGAGGGGCAAGCCCCCCCACCCCAGCTCTTCTTTCTCTGCAGCTGAATTTATCTTTAGGGAATAAAAAAAAAAATGACAAAGAATAATCGTGTTTCCCATGTTCTGGTGCACATTAGCAGCTAAAGCTCTAGGGCCCAGCGTGGGGATTTTAATTTGCTTTTAAGTTTTAGGCTCTGAGGGTGATGAAAATCAATAAATCATTAAGTTCACATATTTATAAATAGCTCCTGCGCTGCTGTCAGCCTGCCCAGATGCAGATCACTGCTGATGCCTCTGGTGCACGCCTCACTCTGTTGGCTGTACGTAGTGCCACAGCAAAACAAAGCAGAAGGGGAAATCCAGCTGCAGGACAACACACCAACCCCCATGTCCAGAGCTGTGGGAAGGGATGATGAGGATGGAGGGTGAGGAGCTGCGCAGGACAGCACTGGCAGGCAGTGGCCAAGCAGGGGATGATGCATAGGGACACAGTGCTAAAGGCCATAGGGGAAACCTGCCTGTCCCGATGATCCTCTCGATTTTAATACTGGCATTATCCAGCTCTTTGGCAAAGAGGTGCACAGCCTGCATGGGATCTTCACAAGTGTCCGGGTCAATGTATGTCCTCCTGGTCGGTATTTTAACTGCAGCAAAGGAGGGAAATACACAAAGCTAACAAGAGCGACGCCGTGCTCACCTGGCTCTGCTCTGCACAGAAACCCCTCATGGGCAGCATCAAGATCAGGAGAGAGAAGCCCCAGTGCATCCCAACAGCACGTGGGCACCTGAAATGCTCCAGGGAGCAGAAGAGCCTGTGTGTGCTGAGCAGGCATTGAAGAAACTCATCCATTCCAACATTGGAATTTCCTCATCTATAAAATTACTGCTGCTCAGTCACCAGGAATAGCCCCAAAAAACAACACTGTGTTCTCCCACAGCCATTTGTGAAAAGCTGATGTAATAATTCATGTGACCCAGGGATCGCCAAGAGCATCCCCACCCCATAGGCACACCAGTGCCCTGCTAGAGAATGGGAGCTGCTGAGCCCCACTGCCCACAGAGAGCATTGCTGTGCCCAGCCCTGTGCTGGGTAATGTGAGTGGGAACACTTAACATTAAAGGGTCAGGGCTGCGTGGTGGAGAGTTGGGTAATTAATAGCAATTAATTGCAGTAAATACAGGGACCCCACTGGCCATACTAACCGTGCTGGCCAGACTGCACTTACAGTGGAAGTAAAGCTCCTCGTCTCCATCCTGGCTGGCTTTGCTGTACCCACACTGCCTGCAATGAGAATTAGGATACGTGTCATTGCCTGGGACAGCCTCCCATGGGGCACAAAAGTCAACAGAGCCCAGTGCTCATGCTTAGAGCCATGCTGCCCAGCGAGTTGTGGGTGCCCCATCCCTGGAGTTGCCTGAGGCGATGGATGGAGCCCTGGGCAGCCTAAGCTGGTGGGAGCAGCCAGCCCAAGGCAAGAGGGTTGGAACTGGATGACATTCTATGAGTCTGTGGTTCAAGGAACAGCTTTGGACAGCCACCAACCCGCTCACCTCCTCCAGACCATCATGCCGACCACCATGGACACCAGCACCGTCAGCCCTGCGATGGCCACCACTATGATGATTAGGACAGGATTTTGCTCATTTGAGGCCACTGTCACTGCCAGGAGGGAAGCAGAGCCATCAGCATCATGCCTGGGGCACGTCCCACATCCCACACATCTCTGCACCAGCTTGTGTCCTCCAGTAAGGCTGGGGATGACCCACCTGCAGTGCCAGGCTGCTTCTCCCCATCCTCCCAACAATTCACACCCTGGGTCAGGACACCACTTAATACTGAGCAAAGGATCCAGCTTAGTAAGGGGGAGGGGGGAGGGAAACGACAATTTAAAATTGATGGCTAACCCACTGTTTTCCATTCATCCTTCCCCCTTCCTGCTTTTGCAAACAGGGGTATTTAGAAAGCTACATTCTATATAAAATTTTCATTGGCTTCAATTCATTCCAAAAATGTCTTCTGTGTGGTAAATGGATGCAATTTAAAGCCCTGTTAAACACAATCTGTGCGAGTCGTACTGAGCCAGCCATCTCAGGGCTTTCATTTCCAGCCAGGGTGGGTTATTAAACTGAAACCCTACCATCTCTCCAAGCCCACTTTTAGTCAGTGAAATAAGATGCTTCTGGACTATAGTTATGAATGGAAACTGTGAAAAGTAAAACCCAGCAAATAACACCGATGCTGGCTGACTCAATCCAACACAGGATGGAGAAGTGCCTGGGAGCCAGGGGGCAGAGAGTGGAGGCAGCTGCCCCATGTTTGAGCAGGCACCCAGGGCCAGGGCTGTCTCTGAACTGCTCCTGTCCCCTGAGGCAGCTGCCCCTACAGATCGTTGTCCCCACTGCCACTACACCGTGCTCCCTTCCAGTGCTTCCCATTCTATTCCCAATAGAATGAACTTTAAAAAAAAAAAAGGGGGGGGAGAGGGGAAAGAGAAGGAAAAGAGAAGGGAGAAAGCACTGGCAAACGGGACAATGCAACTAAAAATAAGCCTGGAATAGGCTGCCCAGAGAAGCTGTGGATGCTCCGTCTCTGGAGGTGTTCAAGGATGGGGTCCTAGGCAGCCTGGTCTAGTATTAAATGTGGAGGTTGGAGGCCCTGCATGCAGCAGGGGGTTGGAGCTTCGTGATCCTCGAAGTCCCTTCCAACTCAAGCCATTCTATGATTCTAAGTCCTGGGAAGCACCTGCTCTGAGATTCAGCCTTCGCATGCAAGACTCACAGTCAGCCAATGTCTCCACTTCAATGCTGGGGCTGTAGTTGCCATAGTCCTGCGAGGAAGATGTCCGGATTTGGAAAATATAGAGGGTGCCAGGCTTCAGATTATTGACTGTCACGGCTGTTGAGGTGGTTTTCACAGTTGAGTAACTTCGATCTCTTTGATCCTGTGAAATAAAGAGTTGCTTGAGGTTGAAAGGGACCAACGGCTGCACCAGAATCCCACTGTCACAGCCGTGCCCCCACCCTCCCATCAGCTCTCACCACCACAACCCAGCAAACATGCAGCCTTCACCAGAAAGGAAACTCTTACCTGATCTTTTGGCCATTGAAATTTCATGGATAGGTCACATGAAATGGCAGCTAGAATCAGACAAGGCGCTATGAAGACAGGCAGAGGGCAGAGTGGTGGGGAGGACCCCAGCACGGCTCCTTGGGATCCTATCCACCTGCCCAACAACCTGCAGATTCCTCTGTGTGACAAAGGGAGGTGGCATCAAGCACAGCACCCACGGCTCAGTATGCATTCAAGGCTGGGGATGGCACCACCAAAAGGATTTTCTGCTGGATGCACTCCTCCCCTTGAATCTCCATAGGTAAAGTATGGCTTTAAAAGTGCAGATTAGGAACCAAGTTGATTTTCCTGTCAGCATCAAGAGCCTCATTCCAGCGAGTAATTGCTAAACTATAGTTTAAATTCTCCACCCAAGCAGGATGTCTCCTCGTTGCACGTACCCTGAGTATCTTGTTGCTGCAGCCCATTTGCAAAGGAATTACCGTATTACTCTCAGCATTCGCCCTCCCCCACAGATTCCTCCTTTCAAATCTATCAGATGCTGAAAATCACATTAATATGAATCAGCTTCAAGGTAGCTTGTTACTAAATACAGAATGCCAACGTGTCACCTGCACAGTTTGCTTGACATGCAATCAGTTTCATAACGAGCCTGAGCACACGCAGATAAGGTAATTTGCGGAACTGTGTCATAAAATGCATTTATTTTGATTTAGAGCTTTGTCTCTGCTCTCTGCCCACTGGTATCTCTTCTAAAATTCTCATCCCGCTGTGTCTGTCAAATAACAGCTATTTTTTGAATTAAGAGGCTGTCACAGGAATGTTTGCTGGTGGGCTCTCCAGCGCGCAAGGCCACTCACAGCTTACTGAAGTCTGGGGCTGGTGGCACTTGATCCTAAACCAAAGACCACTGGTCCAAAACTTCCCAAGAGAGCAGGCTATGAACATAGGTGTCACCTCATCACAGCTCAGGAAGCACTGCATGGTTTATAGTTCCTGTCTAGCTGGGTGATGGCAAGCACCCAAACCTCAGACTTCTACTATTCTTGAAAAAAAGTCCATCCAAAGAATGAATGAATGGAAATTATTGGCTTCGCTCCTCTTCCCAGGGAGATGTCAACATTAGGACTGGAAGAAATCTTGCTGAACAGATGGGACCAAAAAAAAAAAAAAAAACCACCCTAATTAAAATAAACCCTCCAAACAACCCAAATTTCCAAAAACTTACATAAGCAGATTTCATAAGGCTGGTGGAGAGGAAAAGACTTTACAAGCACCCACTGGAAGCGCTTCTGCCACTCTCAGGTGCCAGTAAAACTCTCCCCATGCATTCACATCCCTTATTTCCCACCACTCAGCCATGGGGTGCTGAGGAACATCCCCAGAGCCATACCTTCTCATAGTACTTGACCTCGTACTCGGTGCTGTTGGTTGGGAAGCCTGGCTCCTGCCACGACAAGGAGATGCTCTTCTGCTCGACTTTATCAGTGCGGATGTCAGTGACAGGAGTTGGCACTGGAAAGGCAGAGGGGAAAGCAGGGGGTGATGGCTGAGGCAGAGCATCCCTCTAAGCCCCCAGCAGCCACCCCACAGCAGAGCCTGCCCACCTGGGGACCCTGCCAGCAAGTCTGGGGCACTGCAGTTACCAACAGCCACATTAATAGCTAGGAGATCATGAGTTAGAGGGGGTTTTACCACTGTCCTCACATTCGTGGTCACTTTGTTTCTGCTTTTGTCCTCTGATGCCAAAGTAAAAGCTTTTAATAATCTGAATGGCTGAAGAGCATTCATCTTGTGCAGTTTGTGGTTTCCTCTCTCTGAATCAGGACTGAAACAGGGCAAACTCCAAGCTGGTGATCATCCAAAATACAACTGCTTTGTGATCTGGTCAGCTAGCAAGGCTCTGTCCTAAAAGAAGCAAAAAGCCCCGATTGCACCCTCTGCCACAGTGCTGCAGGGGTCAGGTGCTCTGTGCCTGCTGCTAATGGTGTGTGGGAGCTGCAGGACACATTGAGCCCCCCAGTGCTGCCCCGTCTCACCATCCCATCCCATCCCAACACTGGGAATCAGGCAGAGCTGCCCGCCCTGCCTGCTGCCAGCACTTGAGCCGTGCTCCAGAAGCTGCCTGGTTATTTCTGATCAGCACGCACTGCATGCTGAACCGTCCTTCCTGGCATTTCTGCTCCTGGTTAGCTCACCTCCCTGCATAGGATGCACGTGGCAGCTAGTCCTGCTTTCACCATGCCACATCCTGCCCAGAATAGCTACAGTTCATCCCAATGCCAGACTAGCAAATGTACTGCAGGTGCTCCAGCAGCTCCAGCTGCATCACAGGAGCTCACTAAAGAAGCAATGCTCCCCCTGAGCCAGGAGCAGCACTGCTGTGATGCTCAGCCCACAGGCAGCACCCATCACGCACTGGGCAGCAGCAGGGAGGAGGTGGGAGATGCTATGACAGCAGTGGCTCTGATGCTCTTAAAGACAGACAAGAAATGTTTTAGTAGGGAAAACATAATGTGAAAAATGCTTCTGCTGGAGCTCCTCATTCTGGATTGATCAGAAAGCTCAACTTCCCCAGGCCAAGGAACACACCACAGTGAAGAGTCTGCAGCGACCAATTCAACACCTGCACACGGCAGCACAGGGAAAGCTGTGCAGGGAATTGGCTGCTCCCAGCCCGTGCTGCTTCTCCATCAAACCAGGACACGCGCTGAGCCCTGACTGCTCCACCAGGACTCCTGCCGAGAGGAACAAATCCCTGGAAAGTAAACTTAAGTATCTGTGAAATTTTGTATTTATGACTTAGCTCATTAATCTCCACTGCAGAAGAACGTCCTGCTGATGTTTTATTCATGATGATTTGCTCCTTGATTCCAAGTCCTCTCAGCTTCTTCTGAGAGCACGAGGATGCAGAACGCAGCTGGGCATTCCGAGGGCATCAGGCTCAGCCCTTGCACACTGCTAACCCCCCACTGCCTCAATGTGGGTTGCCATTTTAAAGAATAACCCTCTGAGTCCACAACACCGGCCCTAGAGCTGACCTTTAAGGGCTTATCAAATCGTTCATGCATAAAGGAGGAGGAGCACAAAGCAAAACAAGAAGGCTGGCAGCAGCCCTGCTGGTGCACGCTCCCAAAGCCAGCCAGGGCTTTGCTCCTGTAAACGGAGCTAAGTGCTCCTTGCTGTGCTATATGATCCCCATCAATAAGATATCGCACAGATGTCTGCCTGTATCTCTGAATCCAGCAAACAGACTGAGAAAGCATGAACAAGCTCTCCTGACTGTTAACAAAGCCATCAGGAGAAATCATGCCCGCCGAGTGCCTCGTTGGAGAGCAGCACACGTGGAGCATGCCAGCAAAGCGAGCACCAGCCTTCACCATGCTTAAAAGGGATTAAAGAAAATCACACAGACTATAAAGCATTTCACACTGTGGGAAAAGAAAAAAAAAAAAAAACCACAACTGTTTCCCATCAATATTTTAAGCTTCCCTAACGCTGTCTCTATTCTGAAAAAAGCAAACTTTAAATTATTCAGCGCTCAGCCTGGTTTTATAAACTCCACTCCATTGCATGTGGGTGTGCTTCTCTCCATTAACTGGTGGGGCAGCAGTGATGGCACAAAGGTGCTGTGCCCTGAGCACCCCTAAGCAGGCATCCAGAGGGGGCGTGGATGCTCTGAGGACAGATGGACGATGGGTTTGCAGCCCATTGACTGATCTTGGTATTAAGAAATGAGCTTGAATTCCTCAGTTTAAGTGTCCATTTTATACCCATTAATTACACAGTAATTCAGCATCGCTCCCTGTGAGCAGCAGACAGCAGGCACATCAGGCTCAGGAGATGAGTGCTGCCAAAAACCTACAGCTGGTGGTGAAGGTGATGCACAGAGTCAGAGACAGTGAGGAGAGATGGAGTCGGAGCACAGGAGTGAGAGATCTCCACCTGGGCAGAGCTCAAGGTGCACAGACACAGGGAGATGCTACAGCTGATGGAGAGCAGCTCTGCTCTGCTGCAAATCACTTTGCTTCTCCATCCCACAGTGCAATCAGTCACCCCAGGGCCCTGATTAGTGCAATCAGCTGCTGTGATAGAGCCAAGACAAAGCCCAACCGACTGCAGGGTCACTCAGCAGAGCAGAAGCAGCAATTTGCACCTGTTAATTCCTGTGAACCGGCAGCGTGAGCTGCAGATCCAGCATCTGAGGTGCCCAGCAGTCGGAAGAGCCTAAGCACATAGCAAAGCACTGAGAGTCTCATGGAGCAGGAAACTTCCAAGACAGCCCACACTCAAGCTGCTGCAAGGCTCCAATGCCACCGCTGCAAGCAGCAAAGTGTGGGGAAGCCAAGGGAGCAGCAGCAATGTGCACGCAGAGCAGCTGCTTCAAAGCACCTCATTCAGCAAAAAAAGCACTTCCCAGTCTCAGAGAGCAGAATGCATTCCGCCACTGGCTGCATTATTAATCTGCAACAGATTTAAAAGCCCTTTAAGACAGGAGCTGATCCCTGCCAGGAATATAAATGACATTGTCCCACATTGTACATTTACATAGCTGATGTTGATCTGCTCCTGCAGGTAAACAGCTCCGTTCGCTCCTCAAACACTTTTGTTTAGTCCCACGCTGGGGCCAGATTAGAAAAAACACGATATTAATTTTGCCTCCTGCAGACTAAACAGCATCTTCTCTTTTTCCTCACAAATACAATGAGCAACTGCTAATTCCCTCTTGTGAATGCTGAAGGGGAAGGGCAGTGTGAAAGATGCACTTAAAGCTATATTTAGAGGAGCTGGGATCTGACAGCTAAATAGGGTCTTGTTTCTTTGTTTAATTTTTCCTCTGAATCTGCATATCTCCAGCCAGAGCTTTCCTGATGCTGCCAAAGACATCCCCAAGACCATCATATCGCAGCCACAAAAGGAGCTGCCTCTGCTCCAGGCATCCCTGAGGCCTTGCTCTCTGCTTATCTCTGGCCCCACTCAGCACTTTGGTGATGGATTTGAACAAAGGGGCCCCAGCACACGGGGAGCAGTTCCAGTCTGGGCAGGGACACCTTCAGAAGCAAAACACTCGAGGGTTTCAAGCAGCTTCCTGAACCTCAGCTGCTCAGCTAAATCTGTGCCACCATCTGCATCCGGAGGCTTGACAGCTCGACAAGAGACACTGATTTTGAGCAGATTACAAGATTAATTATGCCATATTCTTTATGCATACTTCAATTCCTTCAGGAGTATGCAGCGTGGAGTAAGGGAGTGAGATTCCCACTTACCAAAATGAAAACTTGCATTGAACAGACTTACAGATTCAGCACAGGCTAGCATCATGGACTTGTTGCTGTGTTCCCTATGGAGCACAGGGACCTCCTGCCTCAGGCTCTGCCCCACCACCCACATGGGAACCTCTGCAGCGACCTCTCATTATCAGATATAATTAAACTCCCACCCTCCCCAGCACACGTGCTGCTGGCTCAGGACTAACCTGAGCTTTGTGACACCTCTTCCCAGCATTAAATTCCTCCCTGAGCAGCCACAGCTCTAACGAGGAGTGACACCTCTGCTAAGGGTGGTCTGTGGCACAGCATCCACCGAGCAGATTCACAGAAATTAGGATAGGAGAGAGAGCAACAACACAGGCAAAACCATTTGATCAAGCGGTGGGAAAATTATTTATAACAAGATCAAAGTTTAATCCTTTCTGATGAAATTGTTGGCCAATTCCTGCCAAGAGGTATGTGAGGATCATCTGTCTCCATTAACCGTGGCTTGGCAAAGGGCTTTCATGCAAATTAATAACGTAGCCACAGAGGAGCAGACAAGGACACAACAAGGCAGTGCTGCATGGCCAACAGCTGAGCATAGAGCAACCCCAGGACCACAGACAGCAGCTTCCCCTCGTGCTAAGGGAACTCAAGCCTAGAGCAGAGCTGTTGGAATGGGTCCAGAGGAGACCATAAGGATGCTCAGAGGGTTGAGAGCTGCGGTGCCCATCCCTGGAGGTGCCTGTAATACTGTAATGGGATGGTAATAGCAGGGTGGCAAAATCTTTGACTACAGCAAACAAGAACAAGCCCAAATGCAGCAGCCACAGGTGTAGAAACGAAAGAAAAGAGCTGCTTATCTTTGGAAGGCCTCAAGTAGGCAAGGATCTCCAGCAAGAGATACCCTCACCTCCACTGCCAACCCTTAAATGAGGTCTGGGAAAGGGTGGATCCTGGCTCCACCCCTTCAGTCACTCAGCTGCATTGCACGCACCTGAGTTCCCCTGGGCAGGCCCTGCCTTCTCACCAGGTGCTCCATCACTGTTTCAGGTCATGATTTAGCATTTCCACAACAGTGCCCAAGGCCACAGATGTGACCTTGAGAGGGCAGCCAGCCCAGGGAGCACTTGGAACTAGACAGGCTTTAAGGTCCCTTCCAACACAAGCCATACTGTGAATGTATTCTATGATTCTATTCTACGATAAAGTAGATAATTACAGTCAAAAATCTTGCTGTGGACCAGCACAGAAAAGAGATAAAATAATTTTTGTTTCCAAAGGATAGCCAATATTCAAAGAGTCCTTTCGTAAGTGGCTTCACAAGCGCATCTCTTTGAATATGCTTTCCACGAGCTGCAAACCCATCCTACAGCTGCTCGAAGGAGTTGTGACTCCCAGCCCAGGTTGTCCCCAGCCACTCCCCAGAGTGCCTTTGGGATCGAGGAGAGCAGCAGGTGCCACAAACGAGCCAGGAACCCGCAGCACACATCACATCCCCACCCCCACCAGTACCTGCAAGCCCAGTGGAGACGTTGACCTCAGCGTAGGGCTGCCCTGCCAGCGGGCTGCCGGCCGAAACGCCATTGAGGGCCACCACGCGGATGGTGTAGTTGGCGTGGGGCAGCAGGTTGACCAGCGTGACGGTGCGCTCCACCAGTCCCGTCTGCTGCGGCACGAAGCCCACACCATTGCCACACTGCTCACAGCCTCCCCGCGGCGCCGGGCAGCGGCTGCACCACAGGCTGTAGGTCAGATCGCTGCGGCCGCCAGCGTCGGCAGGAGCGCTCCAACGCAGCACCAGCGAGGAACGGCGCAGGCTGTACACCAGGTCCCTTGGGGCAGATGGTGGGCCTAGGAGGAGAAGGGTAGCCATGGGCATGAGGTTGCTCAGGGGTCCCATTTGGGGATGGAGGTGGTGGTGGAACAAGGCTCGTGTTCAGGCAGCAGCCCCATGGCAGCTCGCAGGACATAAGTCTGCACGGTGGGCTTCTTTTTGGAGAACCTCCCACAGCCAGCCAGCCACAGCTCACACAAGGTGTGAGGAGCACCCACAGCACCTCTCCCTGCCGTCCAACCCATGCCTGAGCTTCTCACTGCCAAGCAGGCACTTCTACCCCATCCATCACTGAAGGAGCTGAGGTCCAATCCAATTAACTAGAGGCCAACTAATTAAAATCAGCAAACTACATTGAACAACTAACCGCCCTAGTTTTACCAGTGAGTGCCTGCAAGCCTGATCACACGTGGGATGTATTGAACCTCACACCCCCGTGGAACAAGGAGAGCCCACCGCCCTCCCAGGCCCAGCCCTCCTTGGTGCTACAAAGCCACTGTTTCAGTGAGACATACGCGTGCAGGAAGCAGACAGAGGATCTGATGGGGACCTGGAGTAGTTCTTCTGGCAGGAGCAGAAGGTGGAGGCTTCCTCATGCGTGAAGCTGTGCTCAGGGCAAGGAGAGCAGAGAGGGAGGCGGAGGGAGAGCTTGTAAAATCCTGGAAGGCATGCTGGAAAGAGAGAAAGGGAGTTATTGAAAGAATACCACAAACTGAACAGGGCTACAGCTGGTAGCATCCAGCTCCCTGGGCTTCCTCTGCCTGTTGCTGGCCAGAAGACATCACCCTCCAAACTCCTTGCTGGGATCCTGGCATCAAGGAAGATGTCCATTTGGTTTGACCCAGAATGGATATTTTGATGCTGTCACTTGGTTCTGGCTCCCAGGGCTGTGGGACCCTTTCAGTGGGCTATGGAGGCACTGAAAGAATGACAGCTATTGGCAGGACATCAGCTAGAGAGATGCTGGAAGCTATAGAGGGATTTGGAGGAGGAGGTGGCTGCAGAAAAATGTGCGATACAGAAAACACAGTTTAGTGGTCAGCGCCAGGTGAGCAGTGCAAAAGGAAGTGCAAGACTTAGCACCAACCCAAAAAGGGCAGATCAAGAAGCTGGAGAACTCATTGGGCACCAGAACTACAAAGCTGCACACGAGGCCATGTGCTGGCAGCCGTGGTGCCATCACTGCAGATTGACAGCAGTCACTGCAGGCAGTGGGGTATGTACTGAAGTCAAACAGCAGCAGCAGCAATTTACTTTTACAGGCTGTACACAGGCTGCCTTTACCCTTTGGAAAGCGTCTTTGATATTCAAACAAGAAAGTTTTTCATCCGCTGGTCGAGGAATTGCTTGATCATGACCACAGACAGCACAGTGTACCAACCTACCAACCCCAGCAGGACACCTAGGAGCTACTTCTGCATGAAAGACACATTACTTCACACGAAACAACAACAACAACAAAAAAAAACAGGCTGTAAAACCCCACAGAGCAGTTCACAATAGCTTCACTTTAGCCCTAAAACAACATCTGAAAAAGCAGCAGCCTGCTAACAAATACATTCCGCTTGGCTTCATCTTCTTGATGTGGGGCTGCTGCCTGCTGCCCCTCCATCAGCTCCCTGAGCATGCAGCCTTGTGAAGTCCCCACACAAACAGCTCCCCGAGCGCAGTCCCCTCTCTCATCACTTTTAAGGAGTTGGCTGCTGAGACTGTTCCTTTTAATGAAGATTATTCCAGTGCACTCCGGTTCATTACTTTTTCGCATGACACAAAACTGGCAGCTCTGGCTGTGATCTGAGGATAAAGCACCAGGCAAGGCACCGGGGCAGAGAAGACTTGCATGGGATGCTGAAAATGGGTGAAAGTTTACAGGGGACATTATTTCACTGCCGTTAAAGAAATCCATCTTGCTGTGACTGGGGGTGGGTTGCTCCTTTCCACACAAGGTCTCTGTCACACAGTGCAAGCAGATAGAAAGCAGCAGGTTTGGCCACCCTAAGCCTATTCCAGTTGTGCTCAAGCAAGGGGTTTCCTGGTATCTGGAATGAAAATCAGAATTTGCCAATCATAGAATGGCTTGGGTTGGAAGGGACCCTAAGGATCATTAAGTTCCAGCCCCCTGCCACAGGCAGAGCCACCAACCTCCAGATATGGTACTGGACCAGGTTGCCCATGGCCCCATCCATCCTGGTTTTGAACACCTCCTGGGATGGAGCACCCACAACCTCTCTGAGCAATAGATGTGGACTCAGCGTTGCTTTTCCATACTAAAGATGAAGAGTGGTAAAAATGGAGAATCAGAAAAGAAAAGCCTTAAAAACTAGTGGGACTGGACAGTCTACAGCTTTGCCTTTTCCTCTCCCAGTTCCCAGCACACCTCCAGGACCAGATAATGCTGACCAACATAGAGGCAGTATGCAACACACATAAATGTCTTCCCCTACTTCAGGCACTAGATAACACAAAAAAAAAACAACAGTGGGTGTTCAAACTACCTCCAAAACTTCCAGCCTCCCCTTTGTATTTGAGAAATCAAAGCAAGCCTACTGTTACACCAATACGTGCGGCAATGCATTCAGCTTGCATTTCCTTCAGTGCTGCCCACAGCGTAGGGCAACAGGACTGCCATTGGCATACAGTGCTTGCAGGCACATCCTGAGCTCCCATGGGCTCCACTCCTGCTCAGTCATCCCAGCCCTGAGCACGGCATGTCCTGCTCTGCAGGGAGAAGCTTCTCATTACAGCATCAAAGCCCCAACGCTGGCACCGGGTTCCTGCTCGTAGCCTCTGTCAGGCAGAACAGAAAAATCAATCTTGTTTACAAACTTGATGGGACTAGAGCAGTAAAACCAGGGAATATACTGCTGTCATCCCCCGGAGCTAAAGGCGAGCCCAGCAGTCACATAAATTTGACATCTCATGGTAGGAAATTGAGCGTTTTCAATTAGAAGCATCTTTCAGGCAGTTCCTCCCCGTCTCTAATAGCTAGGAGAAGGAAGTTGACAAAACAACATTTAGACATTGCCTAATTCTTCACTGAAATCACGGCCAATAACAGCAGTGCTGCAGCCTCCTGGCTTTCTATGCGTTGTTGTTTTTAACTTTGTCCCCTGGTTGTCCTATTCTGATGCTCCAGAAGGAGTGCAGAAGCACCCCACGACATTTGATGCATCACAGATGCACCTCAGTTTCTGAAACGAACTCCCCCTCTCTCCACCTCATCCCACAAGTGTTTTCCTTGGTCCCCAGTTAGTTTATAGGCAATTCTGTTACTTTGCAGTGCTCATTTTTGCAGAGGGTACGTGGCAGCTCTCCAGCAATCAGGCCATCCATTTACAGAATGAAATTCTCTGTTTGGTACACAATTGCATCTCAGGTACCACCACAACTGAATTATTAAATAATGGAATCCAATAATCCCTCATCCTGGAGGAGGAGCAGCTGGGTGGGTCAGACAAATTCATCGCCTCTCTCCGTTTCCATCACTGCTGCCCACGTGAGATGCTCCCTGTGCTCCCCATTCACTTCTCCAATAGGGCACACACTCCCTGCTTGTCACCACACTGCATGCCAGCAGCAGAACCCCATGGGTTTCTCATGCAGACACATCTGCTCCCACTGTTGGACATGAACAGGTGACTACGGAGAGCAAAAAGCAGCATCCTCTCCCACACACAGTCTTAGCCATAGGGAGATTGGAGCAATTAAGGATGCAGAGAGGCACGAAAAAGGCCTGATTTCTGATTAAGCCATCACAGGACAACTTTAATTCCCCCTCTCCAGCAGCAACCACACTGTTGCTCCTCCTGCTGCAGCCCAGACTCTGCCCCACGGCCCCAGGGGCTGCAGAAGCCTCTCTGTCACCAGCACGGATCTCAGCATTCCCCAGGCAGCAGCAAGCTGGGCATAGACGTTTCACCTTAAAAAATAGCAAGGGATCCCTGGCTGAAACCCTGATTTATCAGCAGCGGGGCATCAGCATCCCAGCAGCTTTATCTTGTTAATTGATAGACAGTGATTAGAGGCGACTCGCTAAGTGCACCAACCAGGACAACTGACTGCAGCTCTGCAGCTTTGGAGCTGATTGCATTTCTTTTCAAGTGAAGCACGGCCAGGATTTTGCATGCAGCAGTAAAATGAAGTTATTAATCACCCCAGCTCTATTTACCAGCTGGCGGGCAGCCTGTGTGATGTTGACATCCATCGCTGCAACAGCTGATTACCTCAAACAATTCACTTAACCTTTGTTTTCTTTTTGAAGCATGGGAACATTGGCCACACTCAAGCAGGGAAGATGGGACGGGTGGGTTTGAACAGCCAAATCCAAGTTAGGAGATGTTCGCTGACATTGCCCCAGCCACTCAGCAGGGCCTGAGGAATCCAAAAATCCATTTCCTGCAGCTTATCGGTGCCTAATTAAACAGCGCTCATCATTTTGCAGAGAGGATGGGGCTGAGACCTTAGCAAATACTGAAGCTTAGCATAAAATATTGAGAGGATGAGCACAGATGGAAGATTAAATACGAGGTGGAAATTGCACTGTATCACGGATTTAGGACTAAAGCTACTTAACCCACACAGCTTCCAGGTAGCGTCAATACAGAAATCAGACAGAGCCCATCAAACACCTCCTGCCTGCCTCCACCACTGGGAAACACATGTGTACACATGTGCCCGTGGCTTTGCCTCTCCAATCACACTGAGCTTTGCCAGACCGCAAGGAAAGTTCCTTTGCAGTCCAGCAGCATGTTTCTGCCCCCCACCTGAAAGCTTTTGATGAGTTCTACCTTTTGGTTTTCCTACCCCAACTGTCTCACGCCAGCTTGGTGATTCACACACCTCACAGATCTCTGAGAACAAAGGGAAAACAGGGAGGACGTTGTATGCACGAGCACTGCTGAACTTATTCATGCTGCTGAATTCCTGCAGACGGCGGAAGAGCCGTGTGCTTGCCAGCAGGAATCAATAACGCCTGCAGATTCACCCAAAACGCCTATACAGTCATTTGTAATTAACACTACAACTTGGTTGTCTTCCAAAATCAATTCCTTTCCTTTTTTTTTTTTTCTTTTTTTTCTTTTTTTTTTTTTTTGGTCATGAAATTGTATTTGACAAAGTCCATTCTCTTCTAACGCACGTTAATTTTCTCTGCTGGAACTGCCAAACGGAGGGGCTGCGTGTGGATCACAGCATTGGGCTCCTCTGCATCCCCCATTCCCTGCAGACCTTCACCAGAGTGCATGCAGACATCATTTCCAGGAGCACCAAGAAGCAGCACATCCGTCCCTGTGATAATGCATATCAAGGTATGAAGGAGCCCTTCTGAGCACAGACCACCAGATCAACACATGCCCAGCCTGCACCATATCAGTCCCTGCTGCCTCACTTTCTGTTATCAGCAAATGGGATAAAACACAGAACTGCTCACACTGCTGTCTCCCACAGTGATGCTGACCCCTCGGACCAGGTTGGCACATCCAGCTTCCATCCATCTTAATGCCATTATCGAGCTGAGCAAGTCAGTGGTTATTACACCCTAAACATTTCATTGAAATGCTGGTGGAGATGCACTTGGTGTCAGCAGTTCCCATCCCCAGGGCTGACCTCAGGGTCTCACACCAGCCTCCCAGTTCCAAAGAAGGAGCGCAGTGAACCTTCTCCAGGAGGGTGAAGAGACAGCAGGCAGCAGCCTGAGCTCAGCCTCCACAGAGCTGGGTTTTCTGCTCATGTAAGCACATCATTTCTCCTGTTTTCTTTATCAGATGATCTGTGTGGGCAGGGTGGGTGCAAGATATGGGATGATGCCTGCCTGCACCCTGACTGCCCCAGGGAGCCTCTGGCTGCTGTGACATCCAAAAAGGGAACCCTAAAACCCTCATGTTTTACCAGAAAAAGGAAATGGGGCCCCAGCAGAGCAGGGTTGCTCGGCTTGGAAGAGATTCCCGAAAAGACACAGTGCTGAACTCCATCCCATCACTAAAAGCGTGGAGAAGAGAGCATTGTTACTTGCCATTTCACAACACACAAGGCTGCGGGTGCAGCTAATGAAATTATCAAGCAGCAGGCTTAAAGCAAACAAACAAAAATATTCTCTTCATATAGCATGTAATTAAATTAAACCCCAGACACAGACTTCAGAGCATCTTCTAGCTCAGACCCAGCTTCTCCAAGCACTGCATCACCCCCCAGAGCTCTGCAATTGCTTTTTCTTCCCATCAGAATCGTGCTGGCGCCCTGGAAGGACAGCTGCCACCAAACACACACAGATGAGGACAGGTAGCCCCAAACCAGACAGGGCACCTTGTGCAAAACATAGCATCAGAGTAAAGTTCCGGGAGTATATTGAGCTGGTGAAAGAGCCTTGTCAACAAATGTCCTCGGGTAATAGAGAGGCTCCTGCCTTCCCTTGCACGCTGGGTTTGCAATCTTGCCTTGTCTTATTGCAAAAGCTGTAATCAATACTTTGCAGGCAACGAGCGATACCGTTACTGAGCCCTGCTGTGAGGAAGGGAAAGAGACCTTCTGCAATCTCTGTGCCCGTGCAGGAGGGACAAAGTCAGCAGGAGGGAGAGATCAATGCGGCACCGGATCGGGTCTCCGCTCCTCTGCGCTCAGTGCTGCCTACCAGGATGGGCATCTCAGGCTGTGTCAGCTCAAGGAGAAGTCAAAGACAGATTTTTTTTTCCTGCAAACTTCTTTTTTAATAACCATTTTGTCAGTAATACTTTCAAACAGCCCACTGTCGTTTCCAGCATCCTTGAAACCTTTAAGACAACGCTACTCTATGATTTCGGTTCTCGCTAAATAATTGGAGAAGTACTGAAATGAAAACCTGTGTCCAGAGGGTAGATCTTTGTGCATCTCCAACAATGAGCTCTTAATAGCTGAAATTAAATTCTGCGATTTAGTCTAGAGGAAAATTAAATACCCAAGTATATTTAGTAAGGCAGTCCTGAAATATCAAAATCCATTCAGCACCAAGAATGCATTCACTTGAATTCAGTGCCACAGAACTGAGCAGAAACTCATTGCTGCTCATGCAGGAATTTTCCTCAAGGACACACTAATGCAGGCACATCCACGGAGCCAACTGCTGAGTACTGCTGTCCCTTACAGCTCCCCAATACAGCCAGCCAATTCCTCCCATGCTGAGGGCTGGCCAACCCACACCTCCAGCTCACCCTGCTCCTGCTGAGTGCATGAGTCCCTGCAATGCCTCCTGAGCTGGGGGCAATGTGGGTTTCCCTTTGCATTTCAGCAGAATAGCCACCGTGTCCATCCAGCAGCCAGGTCTGTATGACTTTAGGCCTGACGAGAATGCTGCAAGCCAACTGTGATGCTTGCAATTTTCTGAGTAGTTTGGTCTAAAATTAAGTGTCATAGAGTAATTTGTGTCTGGCTCTGCCACAATTTCCACAGCCATAATTATTTCAGACACACTATAATACAGCAATATAACATGCAATCCAGAATAATAAATATCTCCGAGCTTGATCATTACTCCAAAAAGAGACCAAAGAGAAAGCATGTTTTATAGGGGTGGTCCGTCTGCAGGACTTAAGGAGAGCAGCATCCACCAGAAGACACTGCAGGTTCCCCAGGGGCTGCTGATGGGCAGATACTCAGAATTCATTCAGTGCCACACTCCCCATACCTTAAAAACAGTCATTTTGCTCAGGTCAAAAAAGCGCTCCAGCCACACAACCCCCAGGAGAAGAAAGCCAATAACTCAGAGAAGAAGCCCAAATCTAAATTTCCTCACCAATTAGTCCTCCAACTGCAGCACGGATTTACTCTCTCAGCCCCTCTCAATGTGTTGTCCTCATTTCACGCCATTATAGCATGCCCAGCTCCAGCCTCAGAGCTGAGCATCCCACAGGCAGCACAGGATGCTCTGAGGATGAAAGGAAAGCCTGGTGCTCAGTGCAGAGTCCCAGGAGAAAAAATAAATTTATTATGCATAATACCCTGGCATCAGTCAGGAGATAAAATAAACTCCAGGAGTGCATACAGGTTTGTAAGCTAATGTATAAAAGATGAAACAAATCAGGAGCCCCAAGCGCTGAGCATTTGGATCCATCTTCTTTGGACTTAAATGGAAAAGGAGACCTTAGGCTTCAGGAGGTATCTTTGTAATAACCCACAGAATATTGCAACTTTTTACTCTAAATTTCTTTAATTCCCACTCAAACTTTTTATTTCTCAACTACTGTCGAGACACGACGTTCTGATGGGAGCATGAGCCACAGAGGAAAGGATCTTCCCACCACCCCCAGTCACACACGACTGCTGCACCACATCTGGGGGGGGGGGGGGGGGCAGAACACATAAATCAGCCAGGAAAAGGATGCACTGACACCACAGCTTGCAGGGAAGGGCAGTGAACAGCTGAGCAGTGGCAATATTCCAGTGCACTGCTATCACAAGATGCTGCAGTGGTTCTCAGGATCACTAATTTTGATTTTTGCCTTCGGCGCAGCTCCTCTCTCAGCATCCCCATCCTGCATTGGGCAAGGAGACTGGATGGTTTCTTTCCCTTCTCCCAAAGATGAGGAGAGATGAGTGCTGCCATCCAGCACGAGCAGCTGGCCAACAAAAGCTCTTTGTGGCAGTCCCAGGAGATGTGTGCACAGCAAAAAGGGGCTGAAGGCAGAGCTGGCATTCCTCCACCCTCAGCCCACGGCACTCAGCAGCGCAAGGAGCAGAGGGGAGGTCTGGTGGGACGAGAGGGGGAAGGCTGATTTTATAGAACAGCGAACATTTCCTCTATTGCAGTGCATCCCTTTGGAAAATCAAATCCAAGGACTACTACTGCAGCCTTGCTTTTTGCAAAATAAGATCCGTTCTCATCAAAACTGGCTCAAACAGGACCTGGTGTTGGTGCAGAGGCACTGCTCTGCTGGTGGATCCATCAGGACACCCCAATGGGCAGATCCTGATGGATCCAAGCAGAGCTCACTTATTGCTAACTGCACAGCATCCAGCATGAGTTAGGTTTTGTACCACTAGTAGCTGCCAGTAGCAAAGACCGTGTTCTTCTAGCAGCTGCTGACCCCTCGCCTCACCTCTGCATTTCAAGACCACAGAGCCAGCTGCTCACCTTGTAAAGCCCCCACATCCCCCTGCACACCACCAGGGATGGACACACCAGGACAACTCTGCCTGCTGCACCACAGAGGGCAAAGCCATCCCTTCCACCCATACCAAACTCACTTGAGAACGGACTCTAAATACCCAGACAAAGCACTAGAAACTGTTTTCTCCCTAAAATTAGCATCAGCAATATATGATACTTGCACAGAAGGGACACAACCGCCTGACCTGATTGTCACTGCTGCTGAGCCCCATCTAGGTGACAGCAGCACTGCTGTCCCAGCAGCTCCACGCCAGCTCCCACCACTCCTGTCAAAAGCAGAGGGAAACAAATGGATGAGACTTAACTACAGCACAAATTTACGGTTCTGTCAAAGAAGAGTGGCTGACAGCTATTTTTGGAAGCGGATCTCCGTCATATTAATTCAACGTCTGCTTGAAGTTGTCTCATTTGCAACAAAACTGGCTGGTAAATATTAACCTTGGGCTTTGTGGCAATTCTCCTTGCGGGTATTACAAGGGATTGGATGGGAAAGATGAAGCACAAAAGACAACTTCACAGCAAACGTCAGGCAGAGATCCCTCACATGGCAGTTTCATTTACGCAGAAGCTGTTGCAAAGCGAATGGCGTGGAGGGGCTGCAGCTCACACCTGGCAAAATGAAGAGCAAAGAGACATCAGTGCTGAGAAGCCAACTGAAAACAAGATAGGGATGGACAGGAGATGGCCCACAGTGCTGCAGCACCTTCCACCCGCCCACCACGCATCTGCTGGAAATAGGCTTTAAGATGAGGGTAAGCACAGGCCAGCAGCTGGCTGGAGGTGTATATTAGACAAGAAAAGCAGTTTAAATGTATTTACAGTGACAGAACCTCTCCTCTTATTTGCGGGAAGATGTTAAGCAGATGCTAAAGCTGCTCACTTCCACCCCAGAGATGGCTGCGTTTCAATGATCACCAAAATGATTCATCAGAAATGTGCAAACCCAGGAAAGCTGTCGGGTGCTCTGGGATTTCTTCAGAGGAACGGTGCTATGTGGGAAGATGGACAGCAAAAAGGCTTGGCTTTATCACAGCACTAATTAGCAGCGCCGTAAATCCTATTAGTCTTTTCTCATCTCTCCTAATTTCAGTGTGAGGATACAAATGTTCTCACAGCAGCAGGGTGATTTCAGCACCTAAATCACCAGAGCAAGGAGGCTTTGTGATTCAACTCAAACCCGCATTCAGCAGGAAATAAAGCTAATTTCCCTAGCAGAGACGCCCTGCCTTTCCTTCACCTCTAAGCTCTGCCCTGCAGCACTTCTGCCATCCCATTGCCAAGCATGGGACAGGTTATGAGGGGCAGCACCAGGCTGATGCCCAGCATCCTGGCTGCACTGCTGGGCATAGAGCATCCCCAGACAGCCCTTCCCTTTATCCACTTCCAATTCAAGGGCTCCTGTCCTTGCACAGCAATTTCTGCAGCCCAGAAAGGCTTTCATCAGAAATCTTCTAAAGTTATTCAAAGCTTAAAAAAAAAAAAAAAAGAAAGAAAGAAAATAAGACACACACACACAAAAAAAAACTTTCAACTCTTAAAACTGTTTTCTGATATTTGACCAGACATAAGATGCTGCTCTGCTGAGAGTGACTAATGACCTGCTTTCTGTGCGAGGGGGGAAAAACTTAATTACGTCCATTAAATTACTTCAGATATTTTTCCTTAGAGAATATGAATTATTTAAATTCAACACAGAGAAACCTGAAACATTAGCAAAAGCCTTCTGGGACTCGCTATGTAAATTCCCACTCCAAACAGATGGGGAAAGCATGGCGAGCTGCCACGCAGCCACTGAAGCAGTCAACAATGCTGAGATTTCAACCCCATAGTTTTAATAAGGTCTTTTAGAGGAGGGCAGCGCATGAAGAGTCACTGCTGGGGCACCATAAAAACCCATCCGGGTTCAGGAGAAAGTGAGAACCGTTCACATCCATAAAGCCTCAAGCAGTCCCATCGAAGCACATCTTTTCCCTCTGGAAAACCTCTCCTATTGCAGAGCTGAAGCACTTAAGCCCTTGCAACCCCTGGCCTCAGTGCTTCTTTGCCCGCTTTCCAGCAACCCCAGGCTGTGCTGCTTTGAAGGCAGCAGGCTCCATGCTGCAGATTGAGCACTGATGCTACCCAATGCATGAAAACAAGAGCTTTTTCACACCAAAACCCATTCACACCAGGACAGCTCAAGCTGCTCCACTCACACGACCCACTGGCACTCCCCAGGGACACGTCAGCAGAGATGTGCAGGTGGATGCCCACATTCACCTCCTGCAGGCTCCCAGGCATCCCCCATACCCACAGCCATCACCACTCCTGCTCCAAAATGGTCCCAGCCCTGGGTTCATTAAGAAGACCCCAGGGAAGGTCAGGGTTATATCCATTTTTACAGCTGTCATTAAAAGCAACCTCGAGAGCTATAAAGTCACCAAATTATTAACTTGCGTCTAAAGCACGGCGACGGGGATATTCATGACAGAGGGTAATTTTAGGGCTCCAAATAAAGCTGGGGGGAAATGCTGGTGGTATTCAGAGCTCTGGCACTTCCACCCAGCGCTCCCACAGGCAAAAAGATGCAAACAGCCCCATTACCTCTGCACCTCCCGTCCCTCTCCTCGAAGCCTGGGCTGCAGAGGCACTTCCCGACGGGCACCAACCACTCTCCCTCAGCACTGCAGTGCATCCGGGGGGGGTTATCCACATCCACCCGGGCGTGCTCGACACACGTGCCCTTCACCTCCACCAACGTGGCAAAAGCTGCCTCTGCCACCGTATCTGGAAAAACCGCCAGGTTCTGCACGGTGCTGAGGCACTTCTTGTAATAAACCCGCACGGAGACCAGAGCCACGCAAGCACCCACATCCTGGAAGCCCAGGTGGAAACCTCGCTTGCTCAGATGCCCGATCTCCCGCAGTTCTGTGTTCAGCTTCATCTTCCTCTCGCCCAGGTCCCCCTGCGTGAAGCTCTCGTCGGCAGCAATGGTGTCAATCTTGGTGTGTTTGCTCTCGCGGATGCTGTGGCCCAAATCGGCGTCGGACTCAGCGTAGTAGAGGTTGAAGGTCTCCTTGCAGGTGCCTGTCACACCTGGGATGCTGTTGCAGTCCCGCAGGGTGAACTTCAGCTCGATGAAGATCCGCTGGCCGTCGCGCCGGGCGATCCAACCCGTCTGCAGCCAGTTGTTCTGGTTGGGCTCCATGACGTTGCACACCTGATAGGTACGGATGGGTTTGTACTCCTCGTCCACGCCGCTGATTTCCTCCCACTGTGGAAAGAATATAGAGGCTGAGAGAGCTCGGGAACTGTGGGCAGCTGGAGCCAGAACCTGAGCAGAACACAGCCACCACTATAAATGCCTCCCCCAGCTGCCTCTCCACCTACAGACCAGCACAGCACAGGTACTGAGCATCCCTCAGCCACCCAAACCACACGCTGTGGTCACAGGGCTGTGGAACCACCCCACATCTGAGCTCCCAGAGACACCCACAAAAGGCACGGATGATTCAGGACACACAGAGCCATCGTGCAGTGACAATATCTCAACCAGCAGCAGCTTCTCTGCTTGAAGAAGTTAGAGCTGGGACAGGATGAGTCCTTTGCCTGCAAGTGTAATGGTTTTCCCCAAAGTCACCAGCACAGATTCTGAGCAAGCTGATGACTCAAGCTTTAAGAATGACCTGACACTTCCCAAGGCAATTCTTTTTGAGGGTATATTTATATCAGCTTGCTAAATGCACCCAAAACAGTGTTCCTTCTGCAGATTGACAGCCAGGGAAGGTAGACGACGCCAGGATGCTTCACTTTCCCCTCTAAACACTCTGTTTGCCTTCTGGAAAACAAACCTGAAGCAATGAGGAACACAAACTTTGACTTTGCCAACAGCAGCCCCTGCTGCAGGGAACGGACCGGAGCTCACCCCTCTGCCTCTCAGATTGCTGACAATTTGCTCTATAGGAGCACAAGGTGCATTTTGGGGAGGTGTCCTCCCTTGCCACACCACCCCCATGGCCATGCCGGCTCTTCTCAGCCCCACACAACCGAGGATTCCCACTCAAAGCCCACGCAGCACCCAGGGCTGCCCTTACCCCGTTGGCCGGGTGTGAGGTCCAGCCCAGCTCCGCTTGGGATTCTTTCGAGTCCATCAGGACGACTGCGGGAAGGAACACACGTTAACGAGCCCACTGCCGCCCGATGGACCCCGCAAAAATCTCAGCCCGAATTTCCTTTAAATAATACATCCCAGCTTCTAAGTCACTCTTTTCGCACTCTTTTCTTTCGGCAGGACGGGGCATTTGCCCACGTTCTCAGTTTCACGAGTCGCTCGCTGGCAGCAAACAGGAACCCGGCGAGCCGTGCCGTGCCCGCACTGCGCCCCGCACCGCCCGTGCCTTCCATCCCAGCCCGCTCCTCCCTCCCTGCGGATACAGCGGTACCTCGCGCCCTCCCTCCTTCCCCATCCCGTTCCTTTTAACGAGCTCACGGCGGATCCCCGAGGGCTGCACCGGGAAGGAAAGGGAAACCCACAGAGCGGCACCGCACCGGAGGCGAAGCGCACAACCCGACGGGCGGTGACCGGGGATGCGCTCACCCTGCTCGGCGGCGGCGCGGGGCAACACCGGCAACACCGGCAGCAGCAGCAGCAGCGGCAGCGCCCGGGGGAAACCGCCGCCGCCGCTCGCCGTCTCCATGACGCCGCCGACTCCGCGCGCCCCGCGCCGCCGCCGCGCTCCGACCGCCGCGCCCCGCCCCGCTCCCCCCAGCTCCAGCCAACCCCCGCCGAGGGGGAGGGGCTTAGAGAGCCTAACAGCCAATGGGGAGAAGGGGAGGGGAGAGAGGGGGCGGGGCGAGCCGCGTTCACTCTGAAGCCGACTGATGGCGCGGCTGTGCGTCGAGAGATTCGCGAGGTTGGAGCGGGCTGTGGGATTCCCGGCCTCAGTGTCAAGGACAGGGATTGTTGTCTGATGTTAGCTAAAGGACTGCTTGGCCATTGGGGAAGCTGAGATACATCTGGTCGCACCCTGAATGAACTGTGCTGCAGGCTTTTCCATTACAGAATCACAGAATTGTCAGGGTTGGAAGGGACCTCAAGGATCATGAATCTCCAACCCCCCTGCCACACGCAGGGCCACCAACCATCCCACCTAATGCTAGACCAGGCTGCCCAGAGCCCCATCCAATCTGGCCTTGAACACCTCCAGGGATGGGGCATTATTTGATGTTTGCCTCCTTGTTTGCCTCCTACTGTCGTGTTCCCATTGCTCAGCAGTGCAGGAGGGCTGAGGGGTCGGCTTCACTCTGCACCACGCAATGGGCAGCCCTAAAGCTATACAACCATGGGAGTAGGGGAAAGCAGAAGGCCTCAGCGGGCAGCAATGCACCCTCCTGCAGCCTAGCTGGACAGACTGGAAATGAATGGCATCCCTGTCCCGACACTGCCACTGTCCTGCCATGCTGGGGTGGATGCACAGCCTCTGCCCTCTGCAAACTGCTGGAGAAATGAGAGGTGTCCAGCAGATCACAAAATTAATAGAATGGCCTAGGTTGAAAAGGACCACAATGATCATCTAGTTTCACCCCCCCCTGCTATGTGCAGGGTCGCCAACCAGCAGACCAGGCTGCCCAGAGCCACATCCAGCCTGGCCTGGAATGTCTCTAGGGATGGGGCATCCACAACCTCCTTGGGCAACCTGTTCCAGAGCGTTCCAGATCTCTCTGTTCTGACCTCCTGTACCAGCACTACAGTTCCATGTTGCTCCTGAATGTGCAAAGTTTGTGCCATGCACAAAGCTGCAGACCTCGTTAATGTACCACCTGAGAGCCATGCTTGGGTGTGCCAAGTTCACATCGAGCCTCAGGCTCTGCCTCTCCAGGCTGGAATTGGATTCTCAGCTGCATTTCAAGGTCCTGTAGATACCATAAATTTCAGATTGGCCAAAAGGAAGCACCAGGAAAGCACAGCCATGGGTGTACAGCTGCCTGTGCCAAGGAGGAAGGCAGCGTGCTTCAGTTCCTGCCAACTGTAGGTGTTGCAGGTTCCTGCAAAATCTCAACAGGCTGAACACCCGTCAGCCTCCCATCTGATGGCTGTACAACCCAATGCTGAAGTCTGCTTATGTAGCAACACTTATTCCTGTGGGTTGTTCCCCACGCCATAATTATGTGCTGTCAAATGTAAAACATTGTAAGCCTGGAATAAAAACATTGAGTCTGCAGCTCCGGCAGCCAGCACTGGAGGCTGGGTTGGGCATGAAGGGAGAGGTGTGGGGATGTCTGTTGGAGCAGGAACACAGCGATGATGCCCGTAGGAAAGGGGGCACAGTGCTGCAGGAAAAGCAGTGGTTTGTAACCACACACACTGCACTGAAACATCTCCAAATGCCAGATGCCAAAGCCTCAGTTCTGCAGTGCTTCCTTCATTCACGCATAAGTTTACTGGAGCAAGTATCCCATTGAAGCCTGCTGCCAATCAGACTCAGATTTGCACACTGCATAATTAGATTAATTAGATATGGTGATTGCAGTTCATTTGCCTTGTGTCCTGGCTTCCAAGTATGCCCTTCCTGAAGTTAATGAGACCACCTATGTGAGTAACTTCAAGCAATGCCTGCAAGATTGGGAATCCTCAGCGACCCAAGGACCAGCTCAAGACCCCGAGGGCAACGTTGCTTTAATCTCATCTTTCTGAGCGTTTTATTTTAAACACCTAAGGCGCATTTGCTTTTTGAGAGGTTTGGGAAGCATTGCAATAGAGAACCAATCTGCTGGAAACCGGGGGCTGTTGGGAGGTGCTGCTGCTGTGGCCATTCTGCACAAATGGAGGGAACATTTTTCCGGTCCGATGAGAATTCACACTCAGGTTCAGCAATACAGACCCGTGTTTCTGCTTGCTCTCCATGCCTGCCAGCAATCTCCTCTCACCCCAAAGCACCGACCCCACACTCAGCCCTGCAACACAGACCCAGGGGTGCAGATTTGTACTGGTACAGACATCCCCACTGGGTGCTCAAAGCCAGAAGGCATTTCCAGCCCTCCCTATCTCTCACCCACACCAGGAACACATCCACTGCCTTCTCTCAGCCCTGGAGTCAGGTTACAAGTTCAGCTGATTAAAATAAATCCCCCCTCCATCACTTTACAGGACAGGGAAGCAAAGGACAGGGTTTATTTATAATCTTCCTCGAGTGGAAACCAGAAGAACCGTCCCATTATTACTGGAGGTTTTGCCAGCCACCCAGGACGGAAAGTGATATTTAGTTGTCGTTAAAGACTCATAACTGCATAACAATTTCATGCTATGTTAACTTCTAGGTTTTCTTTCGCATATAAATTTTTGAGGAGTAAAATAGAAAAACCCAAGCACTTGACCTTTAATCACAGTTATTTGTGTGATCAGTCAAGTGTGAGAAAAAGCTAGTTTGTGCCTGAAAGATGCCCTTTAAAACTAGATTGCTCTAATATGACACACGACTCACGTGGTGTAATGTATGGGATCTTGCTTACCCATCTCTGGGGAGCAGCAGCCGCCCGCTTAGCATTCATAGCCCGGATTTTGCTGCTGGTGCATTGGAAGGTATTAATGTCATCCAGCGAATCAATATGGACCCTTGGGACAGCTTCATTCACCACTGAGAGCCCTGGGGAGGTGTAGGCTCTCCCTTCATAGAGGAAGCCAACAGGGAAGGGTATCTTCCGCCTATACGGAGGATTTGATGCTCGAGATATTTCACTGGGAGAAGGGTATGTCATGCTAATAGAGTACAAAGCTCTCCCATTTCTCTGAAATATTATTCCAAGCACTTATAAAAGCTTAATATTAGAACAGCCAGAGGTATTTTAATTACGGGTTTGAAGCATCATGTTGTTGTGGGGGAATGATCTCATGAATTTTTCTTTAGCAAGACGAGATGACTGAAAACCGTCGCGGGGGTGAGGAAACGGAGCAGCTTTTTTGAATCAAGACTGGGATTTATTCACTATTGGGCGCAGACATGGAACAGGGAGAATCTCCTGAGCTCTCATGGGCTGCACTGAGGGGACACAACCCCACAAGGCACAGGGATGAGCCCCAGTGGCAATATAGGGACAGCAGACCCGGCTTCAGGCCACCCCGGGAGCTTCTGCAAAGAGCTGGGACCAACACGGCCCAGAAAATGGGTAATTCTGCGAGCTGAGCTATTACTGACTGTAAGTGGAGACAGAAGGATGGCTCTGAAACCACGGTGAAAATAACACTCCTGGAAAAAAAAAAAAATCAATACAAACACCAAGGAAAGAGGATCAGAACCCGAGACCATCAATTCCTGAGATAAAGAGTTGAAAGTCTCAGTGGGAGGACAGCCAGATCCAGACTGAAAAACAAAACTTTGCTTCTTTTGCTGACAAATGACTTTTTATTCTAAAGGACAAAGGAGCAGGAGGACGCCGGGCCTCCATGTGCGGCTGCCAAAGCTGCCCTTGAAGGAAGAAGGAGCAGCAAAAAGCTCACCGATGCTTTTCTGCTCCTTCCCTTCCTCTTCCACACTTGAAAGGATTTCCCTACAGCTGAAAACAAGAGATATGTGCGATTTTGTGCCGTGCAGGGCATTGCCATAGGAATGTGCTCCAGCACAGGTCTTGCTGTCCTGCTCCTCAGGGGCTGTCCCCAAGCAGGGACCATGGATTGCAAAGGGATTGCTGCTCAGTGTGCTCACTGCCTTCACCTTCCATGTTGTTTGTCTGGAAGTCGAAGCGTTTGTTTTTGAACAGCTTAATTTTTCTGTCAGATGCGCCCTCCTCGCTTCAGAATCTCTGGGTTATAAATGTTTTGCAGCAGCTCTTTAGCTTTTAAGGTAATCATATAAAAGATCCTTGACTACATAAAGGCAGCTAATCCGGGTAAATGCCTCTAAGCATCTTTACATTCCATGCTAATGGATTTCTAGGCAGCCCACAGGGATCCGCGTTCTAGAAAATAATGTAAAATATAGTAAGCATCTCCTTTTTTTTTTTAAATGCCTCAGATTTGTCATATATTGAGAAAATCCAGAGCTCCAGGCAGCGTAAATCATCACGCTTATATAAGTAATACCCTGTTCTGTCATAATCAGCGTGAAGCCCAGCCTCTTCATGGGGGCAAGCATCCATTTAGTGTTCAATTCCAACTCAACCGGAGACAAATTATCATCTACCATTAATTAGAGCCGGAGAGGAGGGACCTGAGCTCTGCAATTGGTGACAGGACCAACCTGAGCACACGGAGGGCGACGCCACCGTGGGGTTTTACTATGGGAAGGTCAGAGGGAGCAAAGAATGTATTTTTAGGAGCAGCACCTCCCTAGGACTCAGCCCTGAGCCACCCCCAGGAGGCACAGCACCCTATTTTAAGAGCTGTCTGATGCAATTAACTCTGTGGAGGAAGAACCCAGAGGATGCACGAGTGCGGCGGGCCATCTCCTTCTGCAGATTCATTACATGCCTTAATTAGGCTCCCAGCTCCCGGGGATGGCTCTGTTCTGGTGGCACAGAGGGAAGATCTGCAGCCGGTGCCTGGTGGGCAGCAGCATTGGGATCAGAAAGGAAATTTCAAAGGATGACGGAAAGAAAAGAAAGGGAATGGGTGATGTGAGAGGAGCTTTAAGCAGAGGCGCACCTGGAGCATCAATCAGTGGCAACAAAAGAAGCACCAGCGCAGTCCCAGCAGCAACACAGATCCACACACAGAGCTGGGCTGCAGCGAGCACAGAAGAAACGCACGCTGGAAAAACACTCACTTTTTTCTCCAGGAGAAAAAAAGGCTGCATTCACGCACCCAGTCCTGCTCCAGCAAACCCGTGGCAGCACACAGGCACTGTGTTTTGGGGCATTTTGGAAGCAGTCACTCACTAAGCAACAGCACAGAAGATGCAAACTGCGCACATCACTGCAGCCCACTCCCTGACAACCGAGGCTCTGACCCTCACCTGCACGGCATCAGCCCAGTGGAAACCATTCAGCACCAGCAGCAAAGTTATTGGAGCTCCAGAGGAACCCACGTGTAACTTAGTGATAATTAGCATCCAACAACTTAAAGCAAACAGATTGAATTTAGATCTGAATACTCTTCCCCCCTACCCTCAATCCAGACTTTAGGATCAGAAACACCAAACTCCTGAGCTGAGATTTGCTGCCCCATGTTTCGGGGGGAAGGGAGCAGCATCCTCCTCCACCCAGCACCAAACCCAATTGGAACAGCTCAGAACACAGATCTGCAGCCCTCCCTGGTGCAGAGCCCAGTCCTGCCCTGCAGAAATGCTTTGCTGGTGGTGCTGAGCATGGGACAGGATTCAGCCCCCCCTCCCCTCTGCACAGAGAGCTTTCTGTGGAGGCAAGCAGACCCTCTGCTTTTCCTCACTCTGGTTGAAACTCAGCATTTCAGGTGCCTGAACCTCTGAGAGCTCAGCTCTGCGATAGAAATGATGATACACCTCAAGTATAATGGTGCAAACAGCCATTATCATAATTTTGATACCAATTACACGTAATTTGAACAAAGGAGTTGTCCTAGCTTTGATTTGCTCCCCTTGTATTCCTGGCTGGTTTCATTAAAATCACTTACAGAGATTTGCAGCAGTTCTGTTTGAAGTGCTGTCATTAGGATTTTCATTTCAGTGGCGTCAGGAATAATTTCCCACAGGGCTGTTTATGCCTCAAAAAGGGCTCTGCAGAGTGTGGGTCACCATCCCCTTTCGGACGCATTTTTGGTTGGATGGGGCACAGAGCAGACAGCGAGCTCCAGGATGGCTGTGCTCAATGTTGAATCATTTCTAAATCAGAAGGCGATGGGCCAGGCTGTCCCCTGCACTGTGCCCATGTCTATTGCATGTCCCCCATCTGGGGAACCTCAAAGCACCAGCTTTCACAGGTCAGGATGTCCCTTCCCATGGTGTTTGTTAACAGCTCCTTCACCTTAAGCCTTTGCACTGCATCACCGTATAAAATCAATTACTGAGATTTCTAACTTCATTGGCCCCTCAGTAACGTGAAGATAAATGTCCCTTAACAACAGGGCTCTGCAGTCCCATTGCTTGGGGTGAGTGCTGCTTTGGCTGCTCTTTGTCAGGCCATGGATGGTGCTGAAGGACGATGCTCACTCTGTGGCTCCATCAGCACCAGCCTCAACAATTATCCCCCAGTCACAGTGTGAGGGTAGCAGGGAGGGCGTGCAGAACGAGTCCTTTTCATTTGGCCATTAAAAAAAAAAAAAAAAGAGAGGGTAATACACTTTGCAAATGACAATTAGCAATTTACTGCAGCTGGGGCTAATTCCTAGATGCATTTTACTCTCCAGGACTCAGTGCTTGGGCAGACTCTAAATCAGGCACCGGCACGTTATGTCCAGCTCCATTAAAGCTCGTTGCTAATTGCAGAGCTCTGGGTGTGCAGTGGGGAGCTGGAATCCTTCCCGAGCCCCCAGGAGCTGCTCTGCTGCCAAAGCTCTGGGCTGGATCTGGCCCCTGAGCAGGGACCCCCTCCATTGGTCCCCGCTGCACAAGTCCTACTGGCTGCATCACACCGATGGAGCCACACAGCTCCCCAGCCCTAGGATAAGGATGCAGAGTGATGCCAGCAGCCCTGGAAAGCAACAAATCCTTATTCACTTTGATAATAAGGTTGCATTCGTGTCCCAGAGTGAGATTGCCATGTAGGTTTGCAAAAATACTGCTTAAATAAACAGAAAGGGAGGAAACGCGGGAGAGAGAGTCCAATCTGCATTATAATTAAGGGAAAGAATAACAAATAGGAGAAACAACCTGTTCCCATCTGCAGCTGCAGTTTGTTCCTGGTGCATCTGAAGGGCCACGCACCGCCCGCACCGGGAGCCTTTGCTGGGAACGTGTGAATGCTCCATTCAGAACGAGTGGGAAAAAAGAACAGCTTTCTGCCTATATGGCAATTTCTTCTATAATGAGGCATCAGAGGGAATTCTGTCAGCCCAGACACTTATTGCTATGCTCGATGCTGAAAGCCCAGAGGCAGGAGCAGAGGCCCAGATCACACCAAGGGTCACCAAGAGGAGAAACCACAGAGGAGGAGTGGTTAGCAGTGGGGCAAGGCTTACCTTGGTCCTAACAGCACTGCAGCTCAGAGCCACCATTGGGGTCCCCCTGGGGTCACCCCAACCCAGGGCTCAGCAGATGCTCTTGGACTTCTGTCATGGTTGTGTGATTTTTGGTTTTCTGTATTCAACATCACGTGGGGCACTGGGAGTTTAACTGTTAATGCTCAAGTTCTGGGTACCTGCCCAGAAGAGAAGAACTACATTCCCCAGGGGACTTTGTGGTCACAGAGAGGAGATATAACTCCTGGCAAGATCACCTGATGGGCTCTTCTTCATCTGCTCTTCTTCGCCTGCTCTTCTTCGTCAGCTCTCCTCCCATCTCCCTGCTGCTCAACTGGACTGCCCACCTCACCTCAGCGTTGTGGTGAGACCTATCCACCTTTCGGACATTTTCTCTCTCATTATATTTGATTTATTAGCTTCAATTTTAATTATATTGTATTATAGTGTGTTAACTTGCATTCCACTACTATATTTAGTAAATTAGTTTGTTTCTCCTCAGATCCTTGCCGCTGTTTTTAATTATTTTGGGGTCCCCTGCTCCATTTTTTCTGGAGGGATGGATTTTGCAAAATCCCTCTGCCCCGCTAGTCACGGAACCGGGCCAAACCAGCCCGTAAACTGTTTTCAACTTCTTCTTCAACCCTATCCTCATTTATTTGTAAACCATCCTAATGAGGCCGATAGCGTCGGGATGGCAAGGAAGCAGTGTTATTATCTGTAAGCAGCAGAGACTGACAGCATGTTTAATCACGGGCTGCGCAATGGCAACATCAGTAGAGGACAAGATTAGACACTTCTCCAATTAGTCATACATCAGAGGCACAGCCTGAGGGTCACTGAACCCAGCAATAGAGGAGCACAGATCCTGGAGGCTGGCAGGGCTGGATCCTCCCCCCAGGCACCCTGCATCCTCCTGGCTCTGCTGGCTCCTAACACGATTTTGCAGCCTATAGTAGATGTGCTAATGGGATCGAGAGGTAAAGAGTTCATCCTCCTCCCTTTTCTCTGCTGCTTTCCTTTTTTCCCCCTCGGCATCTCTCTCGTCCTGGCTCACCTCTCCATGCCTGCGTGCTCCTGAGGTCTGCGGATTAAAAGCACTAATAAAAGCCAGAAATTATTACAGCAGTCCTATTTATCACCAAGCAAATTGTATCCAACAGCCTGCAGCAGCCGCTGGTCTCCGAGGAACTTTGTCACAGCAGTGGGGCTTTTCCTTCCCCACCCCATAGGGATGGAATGGGGTGAGCAGGCAGAATGGGGTGTCCTGACTGGAGGTAATGGGGCTGTGGCATTCCAACTACCAGATGTACTCCCAAGCAGCATTCAGCACTCGGTCCCTCCTCATGCCAATATCTTGGGGAAACCTCTCTGCAGCAGAGCCCAAGTGTTCTGATTTATCTGAGACATCTCGTTATCAGCCTTTGCCACAGAGGCTCTGACTTCTCACGTTGAAGCCTCTTTGAATTTACTCCCTGCCCCAAGCTACAAAAGCAACTGTGAGAAATCCATTTGCCTTCCTCAATACCCCCTGGTTCTCAAAGAACTTCCAAAGGGCAGAGGAGCCACCAGTGGGACACCTCAGACCGTGGCCAAGGTTCTCCATCACATCACATGCTGATTAATCAGCCCTCAGTTCTCCCTCCCCTTCTGCTGGGATCTCTGGTGTCCCTCCAGCCCCTTAGAGGGACCCATCCCCATGGAGGGACCAATCTTATGGGCAAACCCAGCACCAGGCACACAGCTGCCACACGGATCTCAGATATAATATTCATTTAGGACCATCTGAGCCATGGTAATAAAGCAGCCATTATGACAATACAGATCAATACGTCCAGAGACGATCCTTTGCTGAAACACGCCGCAATTGTTCAAACCAAGTCTTAATTGTGACAGGAATTGATTTCCTTTTTCTAATATCTCTGACTTTTAATTAAAAGGTAGTTAAGCGGGCGATACATTTCCAGGATCATTTAGAGGCAGAACAACACTGGGGAGCACACACTTAACATGCACAAACACTGCCTTGTCCAGACACAGTGTGGGTGTAGGAGCTGCCCCATCCCATCTCTGCTGCATGGGAGGGATGGGGACACTGGAGACACCGGGGCTCCCTGTGCTGTTCCCATGTTCCTGCCCTCTGCCAGCCTGCAGCCAGTCCCAGAGTGCTCACAGCATGGAAGGGGGGATGATAGTGATGGGAGGAGCCCCTCCAGTCTATGCTTGTTTTAATTTCCAGGAAGCTCCCACTGGGCAGGGCAGCATGGCACAGCCAGACGCTCCCCATCAGCCCTGATTAGACTGAAACAGGTCAAAGCGACTTCGTCTGACTGGAGAGAGGCCATTAACATTGCAGACTCCATTAAAAGAAGAAATGGGCCTTTTATCTACTCATCAAGAACCATAAAAGAAAAGAAAAGCTTGGAGCCACTCATAAATCCCCCAGGAAACCCCATCCTGGAGCGTGGTGCAGGGGCTCTGATGTTATCCCACTAATATGTCAGTGATACTGAGGTATGGCACAATCTATGATGCCCACATGGCACAGCAGCAGCTTCACCCCAGGTGCCTGAGCTGCCCTAGGGATGTCTGGCTGGTCCTCCCATGGGGCAGGGTCCTGGGACAGCCCATAGCCCCATGGCCTTGCCTGCAGCAACCCCATCCTGAAGGCAGAAGCTTACCTCCTGCCTTTGGGAAGAGGGGCTGCACTCCAAGCTGGAGCTTTGCCATGGGCAGCACTGCCCAGACGTACAGTAACATTATCTCCCATAACATGAGCTTTAACAGCAGAGCATTATCAGGACTAATCAAATCTCCCTTGCATTACCATCCAGGCTGGTTCCTGCCTGACAAACACGTGTGATACAGGCAGCAGAGCGGCTTTAGGACCAGGTTTAAGCACAGCCCCCAGCCCCCATCTGCCCATCCCACCTCCAGTGAGGTCTTCAGGCTGCCATGACTTCTGCAGTCACACTAAGGGGACGAATATTACTGTTACCATTACCACAGTGTGGGCCATGGGAGCACAGAGCCCCCCAGGACAGCCAGCAGGATGCTGAGCTCAGAGCCCCTGAGGAGCAGAACTCCATTCCCAAAGCTGACATTTGTAAGCACTGTGACTACACTTCTTATTTTTCCCTATGATTGCAAGCAGCTGTTTGCATCCTTTGAAAAATCTTTTTGCTCTTACCTTCATAAATGAATACAAGCACCAGTAAAGAGCAGTACAATGAGCTGCTGTATCAGCTTTCATTATAAAGTTTAGAGAAAACAGGAATTTCATCTCAATATGGAGTTCCCTCTATACACATCCTGCTCTGCACAGAGGAACATGCAGTGCCTTGCACCAACCTGGCACCAAATGGGACTGGGAATTCTCCCCACCCCTCTTCTGGCTGTTCAAGCCAGTCAGAAATGTGGCAGCATCACGACTGCTAACAATCCAGTCCATTCATCTGTACTATCTGGTCCATCAAGTCTGTCTTCCCTTAAAGTCTCATGCCTAGAAAGAGGGAACCCAGGCCATGAGCTCTCCCTCAGGGCAGTGCTGCAGCCTGGCAGTGACACGAGGCAATAAATTCAGGCCCTCTAGCAATTAATCCAAACTCATCAGCAAACTGACACTGTGCCCTGGGAAGGCTGCTTCTCCTAGGTGATCAGGACGCAGGGAGCCTAAAAGCAATCTTAACGACCCACGAGCCATGGGGAAGTGCACTGCACCCTGCCAGAGTGATAATGTTGGCACCACAGCAAAAGCAAAGTGCTAATTAGAAACTTATCAACAGCCAAGCCTTTTTGTAAATGATTTCCTGCCCAAATAAGAGACCTGGCTTATGTGACAGCAGGTCTCCAGTGGGACCCCACGACCACCAAAGACCCCCTGCAAGAACCCTATGCTAATGCAGCACATGAATAGCATTAGATTTTAACATACAGAACACTTCTAGGAATAGGCAGGCACTCTATGGAAGTTGTATGAACATGCACATGTTCAAATGGATACAGTCTGTGTGCTTTAACTCCTGAGGGTCCCTGTTTGGAGGAGCGATGCCCCACACACCCAGTGCTGCAAGAACATCCTGTCTGCAGGAGCAGAACAGCCCAGACAGCTCCAGAAGAGCCAGGGCTGTGCTGTAATACCTCCTCATGCTGCTAAGCTTTTAATTCATCTGGCTTTGTTACCTTGGATATTTTGTTCTCTAAATCAATGCAGCCCCCAGAATGATAAAACCCTTCATTAATACCACTGGGTTATTGCCTAAAACAACAGCACATGATCTGGCACTTTTTAGTTTGATTTCACTGTCACTTGGGACGGGATTAGAGGGAAATATATCTCCTAATTCTTCCAATATCCTTCAGCAAGCACTGGTTCAGACCAAAGAGGACATGAGATGCCAGTGTCAGTAATTGGAAAGAAACTCTTCGCTTGCAGATGGTCGGAGACCCCTTGATGGCACCTCATGCTTTGACATAATTATCACAGCCACAGAGCAGCTGCCAAACAGTGCAGCACTGGGATGAAAAGGAGGAGAGCTGCTTAATCGCATGGCCTCTCCTCCTAAAAGGGGACTTTCAGCCTCTCTGAAGCCCCTCACGGTGGGTGCTGCCATGAGCCACGAATCGAATATCAAGGATGGGGGGGAGGTTATGTGCAGGTCCATCTCCTCAGGCCAGAGTCAGTGCTGGGGACATCGTGGAGAACCACCCCATGCACTGACAGCCTCAGGTCTGCCTCCAGCACAGCAGGTTCTGGCCAATGAACTCCCTTTGCAGCAAAAATTTGTTGCCAGGCCTGAAGTGTGGCATTGCACTTCATAGCAGGTTTCATCCCATTTCCCTCATTCCTGCACCACCAGCACCTCCCAGCCCTGTGTCTGCAGGTCTTCCCCATCAGCTCTTGCTTCTCTCACCTTTCTCATTCCAGTCTCACTTTGCTTAGTTTTACCTATTTATTTTTCTCTCTCATTTGACAGGATTGCATGCAGTTTGCATCTCCTGTTCTCCTGCTTAGCAAGTCGCTGCTTCCACACCTGCCCTGCCCTGCTGTGCACAGGACAGGCTGCCCAGACTGCGTGCTGAGGAACCCGCAGTACATTTTATCCCACTTTCCATTTACTGCTATTTTTTAATAGCTGTTTATAATCCAACCAGCTCAAGCGTTGCAGTGGCCTTTCTCAGAGCAGCCAAAATTTTCTGGCCGGACACCCCTGGCGCTGTGTCAAGCACTGTTTTCCCAGCCAGCAGCTCCCACTAACTCCACTCATTAGAGCTCACAGCATTGCCTGTCCCTCCAAAGCAGCACAAGATACCTCTTGGAGCTCTGAACCCCTACAGGAAGGCTTGGGCTCACCACATGGGAGTGTGGAAATAAAGTCTAGGATGGCTGTCCATCCATCCATCCTATAGAAAGGCAGGAGGAGCACAGCCTTTGTACCATTACTACATGAACATTACCAATACAGGGCATCCCACATCCTGCATCCCGCATCCCTCATCCTGCATCCCATATCCCGCATCCTGCATCTCTCATCCTGCATCCCATGTCCTGCTCCGTTGCAGCACAGGGAGCACCATCCTTGCCCCAACGCTCGCCTAAAGACCACGTTTCACGTTTTGCTTTCTCTTGCAGCTCTCTATTTCCAGCCTTGAGGCTGTTAACTCTCAAATCCTGACCTTAAGCCTCGCTAACGAAATTTTGCCTCTCTGTTACCGTAAGGGCTGCACAGTGCTGGGAATGATGCTCCATCAAGGCAAGCCGCAGCAGCAAGGGGCACTCAGGGCACCACTGCTGTGGTTTGCTTTGCCAGCACAGCCCAGCACCTGGCAGAACCTGAACCTGGGCACACTGGGCCCCAAAACACAGCGATAGGAGAAACAGAGCCATGGTGACATAGGGACATGGGGATGCAGGGACGTGGGGATGGAGTGTGAGCAGCTCACAACCACGCAGGCTTCAGAGAGAAGTAATTAAATATTGACTGAGAACATCCTAAGTGAGCCCCGGATGCACATTACGTCCTGCTTAACTCAATAATTACCGTATCTATTATCCCTTTCCTCTCTCTATCTTTATTAAGCTAAAAGGTCTGTAATTAGCTACTTGGTTTAAGTGTAAGATTTCAATTAATCCACATTATGAAATATAATTGCTCATTAGAGGTAATGTTGCACATTCTATCACGCCAGTATCTCTTTGTAGCTTTTTAACCAAAATACAATCGTTTATGTCACAGTGGGCGAGCAGCGGTCTCACTCATCAGGCAGAGGGATGCCAAACAGCCTCTCTGAAGCCAAAACAAAGCAAGAAATCAGCACACACAGCCAGGCTTGCATCTGCTGCCCCATCCCCAGCATCATCCACCCACCCCAAATCCTCCCTTGGCCAAGGTCTGCAACACCACGCACTCTCAGAGACATCAGCACAGCCCTGCAGAGTTGGGAGATTTCCTGGTGATGCTTTTAGAAACGAGCAGGGCTGACAACGCCACGAAAAGATATGGGGTGTTCTCAGAGCACAGCTCAGGAGCAGCACCAACTGCGGAGGTTCCTCATGGCAATCGAGGAACATAAATAAAAAGGGAGCCGTGCTGTTGGCCATGAGACTTGTTAGCACAGCCTTCACCTGAGCTCATTCCTGCAGTTCTGTTCTCTTTCTGTGTTTGGAGGGATTCAGCCCATGGTACAACAGTGACCATTGGACATCCTAGGTTGAGAGGGCCCCATTAGGATCCCACTGCAGGACCCCGTGCCATCATCCCACCACCCTGCCCAAACCAATTTAAGCTTTGATCCTACTCAATTTAGACATCACGATAGTTTTATGATTGGTTTTTATATCATACTGGTGAAGGTGGGTACGTCCAGGCAGCACAGCCTGCAAGCAGCTGTTGCTGCTTTGGGACGAGGCGCTGTGCAGGACAGGACAATCTGTCTCACTGTATAAAGTCAATTCCGCAGCACTTACGCAAATGTAAAAATCACTACAACATTAGAAGAAGGAGGGGGAAATAAAAAAAAAAACAACCAAAAAAACAACACAACAGCCACACTAGAGACTGAGAGAAATACCTTGTAAAGCACGCAATGAATTATTGAATTTACAGCGTTTGGTGCTGAATTAAAATGATAAAGCGAAGTTTTTATCCGCCGAAAGCTGTTTCCATGGTGTCGAAGCAGCAGATGGCCCTTCCTGCAGATAAAGGATTTCAGAGCTTTGCCAGTGCTGAGGACTGGAGCTCTAACATATGCATTGGGAAATAGGAGAGGAGAGCACCTGATGGCACAGCCCCAGTGTGGGCAGAGGGCTGCACGCCCCATTCCTGCTCCTCAGGGCCCCTCCAGATCTATCCAAGAGGGAATGGCCAACAGCCACAGCTGCCCCTTCATCCACACCAACCGCCTGCTCTGGCCCTGTGTTACGAGTCATTAATTCCTAATAACTAGAAAACTGCACGATGAGTTTTGGGTACGAATAGTTTACCGTATCAGAGACAATTCGCCATCCAAATTACCAGCTATAAATCAATTTTGGAATGTTGACATATCTTTAATAATGATAAATGGAGAATTTATGGGTGCCGCTAAAGTTCACGGCGAGATTTTGATTTATGAGACAGCGGAGCTCAGGTGGATCCACCAACCCCTGGCCCAGCACTGTGCCCCAACATGATCACCTCTGTGCCCTCACCTGCTCCATGGTGGCCATGAACCCCTGTCCCACCCTGCTGCTGTCCCTATGGCCTCATCCTACAATAGCACTGCATACAGCCAGGGTTGGAGCTCCTCTCTGAGCTGCAAAGCAAGCAAGACAAGCAAGCAAGATACAGACGTAGGCACTGCACCCCTCTGCCTGCTGGCTCTGTTTGTCCCTTCATGCCCACCCGGTGTCCCAGGACAGCACCCCTTCCTCTCCCTCCCCCCCCCAAGGGATGCTGCTCTGCACTTGTGCCAGGAAGGCGGCTTTTCATTTGATTTCAATTTACTGGTGGAATTAAGCTGGTGTAAAACAGAGTGTGGAGGGAAAAAATTACCATGTCTGTTTAGAGAGCGTAAAATAAGCACTTGACTGTTTGACCACTCGGATGGCGGGGTCCAAGGTAATTCTCACCCAGCTCACGTCCTACCACCTTTATTAAGCTGAAAATGATGCTTGTTAAGAACAAACAGTAAACAACAACTAGCTGCAGTGCTGTCCCTCCTTCAGGGCTGCCTTCCTCCCATCACATCAGCCACCCACCCACCCCGATCCCACCATCTCCCACCCCTGGGGCTCTCCCATCCCCACCTGTGGCAGAGCCTGGGAGCATGGAGCCATGTCCCGCAGCCAGAGCCATGACATCTCCCCAGCCAGCCATAGAAACATTAATTGCTAAGCGAGTCATTAGTGCCTACAAAATGTGACCAATATAATTACCCCAAGGTGGTTTTTTTTTTTTCCTCTTCTCTCTCTGTCCAGAGCTGTGGCACTGAACAGTCTTATAATGAGATGACAAAACTGACAGGCAGCTCTGGTGAAACAGCCTGTCCTTGCCTTTTGCAGAGACTCCCCAAGTGTTCTGCACCAATAATCACTAATCAAGTTATTCCTCGCAGTATTAAAAAGACATTCAGCACAAACTGCCATAACAGCAGGACCTGGAGATGGCAAGCAGCCACCGACCCACAGAACCCAGCAGCTCTGGGAAGGCTTCAGCCCCACTCCATCCTCTCCCTCACTGCACCAAAGAAACCCCTTGAGCAGCTCAGATTGGCTGTTCTTGTCTCAGATCCAAAGCAGACTCCAGCACCCAGATGCTGGAGGTAATTTAAACATCAAGGTGACCCTCACTTGGGTAAATGGACCCCAAAGCCATCACCCACTGCTGCAGGGTCAGAGCTGCAGCACCATGCAGGCGCTGCCCCTGCGCCGCAGCCTTCAGATGGTTTGGGTTGCTGTGATCTACAGCCATGTTAGCGAGCTAATTCCATCCCAGTTCCTCACTGCCGAACTTACAGAAGCTGAAAGTCTTCTGACACACCCGAGTGCCTTAATCTCACTCCATCCTGCACAGAGAGCAAAAATCACGGGTTTGGTATGCAGAAAGGAAGCCAGCAGTGATGGTTAACGACAGCCTTCAGCCACAGTCCCACCTCTGCTCTCTCATGCCCTCAGCAGCACACGATGGTGTCGTCCATCCACATTTTCTAAGACTACTTAAGGAAAAAAAAAAAAAAAAAACCACAAATCTGTAATTTGCCATTATAACACAGACCTGGAGAACAGCTGAACAAAGCGCTAATATCGAACAAACAAACAAACAAACGATGCAGCACTCTGATCGAGCACAGCCCCAGAGCTGATGGATGACCTGCAGCCAACACAGGAGAACTATTTGTGAGGGGCTATTGATTTCCAAAATCAAAATGTAAATGCGGCCTCAGCTCTAAAGCACTGGGAGAAGTTTTTCTTTGAGAATCTCCTTTTTTTTCTCCCTGCGACTTTTTCTGGGGTGGAAGCACTGTGCCATGCAGCCAAGTCCCAATAGCACAGAGCGATGCAGTGGAATGCAGATGCCCACATCATAGAATCATAGAATGGCCTGGGTTGAAAAGGACCACAATGCTCATCCATTTCCAACCCCCTGCTATGTGCAGGGTCACCAACCAGCAGACCAGGCTGCCCACAGCCACATCCAGCCTGGCCTTGAATGTCTCCAGGGATGGGGCATCCACAGCCTCCTTGGGCAACCTGTTCCAGTGCATCACCACCCTGTGTGAAAAACTTCCTCCTAATATCCAACCTAAACCTGTCCTGTCTCAGTTTAAAGCCATTCCCCCTTGTCCTATCAAAATCCACCCTCATAAACAGCTGCTCCCCCTCCTGTTTATACGCTCCCTTCAAATACTGGAAGGCCACAACGAGGTCTCCTCATAGCCTTCTCTTTTCCAAGCTAAACAAGCCCAGTTCCCTCAACCTAACATCACCATGCTTGGGATGGGCTCAGCGTGTTGCTGTGAAATAGAAGCTCACTGCACGCCCCGAGCAGCGCTGTGTCATTAACAGAACATCTGGCACACAGCAAACAGCGGCTGCAGAGCTTCTGCCATCACTTCTCACTAACGGCACTCATCTCACTCCCGTGAGCAGCGTGCAGCAGCAGCCTGAGCCGGATGGAAAACTCTCTCCTTCACAGTGCAGAAGAACCACAGTGAAATCCTGCCCAGCGCTGCAGCCCACAGCATTTCCCACATCAGCAGATGCTCCTGTTGCCCGGCACTGGTGCATCCCTGCTCTGCTTCCAGCACTCGCCTCCATCCACAGCCTTTTATCATGATCTAACCCATGACAAACCTATTATGATGCTAAAGATTGGAATTACTGTGATTCCAGGCAGATGCCCAGGATTCGTCCCCGAGACGCAGCAGCGCTTTGCACGAGGCAGTAATAAATTACTGAAGGTCACCTACGATTTATCACTGCTTTGGATTCCAGACAGTGACACCGGGAAGCAGCCTCATGGGTAACAGAGCATCTGCTCAGGCTGAACCTCTAACAGCGATGCTTTTGCTTCTTTTATTGGATTAGAAACATCCCCAACAGCACCACACGTAGTTGAGCAGTTCCTTTATCCACAGACTCCTGCTTGCTGCCCCCTATACCTGCCCAGCACACACAGTGGTCACAATGGGACACAGCCAACCACGACATCCCTTCTACCCCCAACCCCCCCATCCCTTCCATCTCCTCGGGGGTTGCTGCACTTAATTCCCCACACTTTGGTACAAAGATCGGGTCCCTTCCAGAAAGCAATTTGTGTTTCCCAGAGCAGGCAGTCGTAACATTTCCCATTAAAATGTAAATGCGGCCAAATTTTCTGGCATCTCTTTTCCTTCCTTAAGGTAAAAAAAAAAAAAGAATATGAACTCCTATTATTTTTTCCATCAACGTTATCTTCCTGTTTTGTGCTAAGTAAAAAAGCTGCCCGATATACACCTTCTGCAAATTAAATTTGAATCGAGTCTGACAGCACAACAGGGATCCGGATTACAGAGCTGCGCCGGCCTAATTGGCACCATTTCGAGGAGGTTATTTGCAGAAGCACTGAGCAGAGATGCAGGAGCCACGGGTTCAGCACTGTGCTGGGCAATTGCCCTGGCTGAGCTGCTCAGGACCACGCAGGTGATGGGGGTGAACAGGAGGAGGGTTTGGGGCAGCTGAGAGTGCACCCCTGTGGATCATTCAGCATTAAAGCAACCACCCTGGAGGCTTTAGATGAGCTTCGTTCATTAAGGCTGAGCATCTCCAGGGCTTTGCTGCCTCTTCTCCCTTCTGGTACCTGGAGCAGGGAGCTGCTCTCTGCACCTCGGGGAACTTGTCAGGGTCTGAAGGGTGTTTAAAGGGTAGGAATGCAGAGCAAGGGAAAAAGGCACTGAGCATCACCTGCTGGTAGGAACTGTGCAGGAGGCACCGGGCCCTGTGGACACCTGCATTCAGCCCAGGGCTCAGCCTGGCACAGCTCAGCCATAGCACGTCAGAGAGAGAGCCTGTGGAATTAATTAAGGGAGCACGGTGAATTAATTACCATCTCCAGCCGCATTTCTAGTGGGGATAATTTCAGGTGCAACCGTTTGAATGACATCTTTTCAAAGAAGAGCCTCCCATTCTCCTGCCTAATTTGAGGTTAACTAAATTTGCATCTCACTGGGAGACAGCTCAGCCCCCAGCAGAGATGGCTGTGCAGGGCTGCTGCAGGTCCTTGGGCTTGGGGGCTTTGAAGGCAGCAGGAGGAAGCAGTGCTCCCACAACCCCATGCCCAGGTGCTGCCTCACCCCCCTGCATCCTCCCAGGCACCACCACCGCTTTCTTCTTACACATAAACCATGCTGCACAGCTCCTCCTGCCCCAGACATCTCCTCCTCTTTGGGCTGGTGACAGTTTGCATCACTGTGTAACGAAGTAATCACACTTGACAGAGGTACAGCCAGCCCACTTCCCAGCACAGAGTCAGCAGAGAGCATCGTTATGCACCCAGGAGAGGGATGGCACGTGGATAACAACTGATAACTGATTGCAAACAGAGGGCTGAGCCCCTTCCCTATAGCTCCCCCTTCCCTGGAGGCAGTGGGGGGGGTCAGGCACTGCCCTCAGCCCTCTGTGTCCACAGCAGCAAGGAGGGAATTAGCAGCATCAGCCAGCATTAATTATACAGAGAATCATTAGCTGGTGAAATTAAAAAAGAAAAAAAAGAAAAAGAAAAAAAAAAAAAAGAAAGAGAAAGGATCTAATTTAATCACAATATAATTAAATGAATAGTTAATTTAACAATTCCACAGTGAAAACCCCCTGACCTCTGGAGCCATCCTGCCTGCAGGCACAGCTCTGCATGCAGTCCTGTCCTCATCCCCTGTGTTCCATGAGCACCAGAGCACCTCACAGCATCTTACACTGAGGGGGATAAAAGCAGAACTGCTGCTCAGCATCCCTCCCTACGTGCAAAAATGGCCTAAATGGACAGAATTGACTATTGCAGCTGCAGCCACCAGTGACAAATCCTCATCCCCAGCTCCAAGCATCTGGCAAGGCGGGCCACGCTCCATCTGGAACCATTTCCCCACACGTTGGGTTATCTCCTATGTGAGGCATTACGAGAAAATAAATCAGAAGGAGATTAACATAAATATTGTTTGAAAGATTTAATCAGCTACAAATTGTAACGTTATGTTTCTATCTTAATTAGCCCAAGCCTGGTTGTCTTTGCTCTGTATTGTGGAATGAGGGTGCTGAGAAGCAGCATTTCAGAGCTTGGTTGGTGGAGGAGGAGCAGAACTTCTCCATGGACAGTGTTGGCAGCTGTCTGGGACAGCAGGACCCAGTCAAGGCTGCTTCCTTCTGGAAGTGTTGCACTGGTGGCAGTGACACTGGGCAATAAATTCAGAGCCTCTAGCAATTAATCCAAACTCGTCAGCAAACTGACACTGTGCCTTGGGAAGGCTGCTTCTCCTAGGTGATCAGGACGTATGGAGCCTAAAAGCAATCTCAACAGCCCACAAGCTGTGAGGAGGTGTGCTGTGCCCTGCCAGGTTAATAACACATAGCAAACGTTAAATGCTAATTAGAAACTTATCAACTGCCTCGTTATTCATAAATGGTTTCTTGACCAAATAAGGGACTCAGCCTATGTGACAGCAGGTCCCCTTTGGGGCCCCACGACCACGAAAGACCCCTTGCAAACCCCCCCATATATTAACACAGCACAGCATGCTCTGTGGCTGCTCTGCCTTGAGTGGAATTGAGGCTTTGCAGAGCTGCAAAGCGAGGCCTTTTGCCTCAGGACCCCCCCATGCTGCAGTGGTACCTCACACCCCCACTTCTGCCATGGACAGGGCCAGAGCTCAGTGCAGCTCCTGGGATCTCTGCTGGATAAGTCTGAAGCTGCTCTGCTAACGAGGTTCTGAAGATACGTTTTTATTTGGAGGTCAAGTGCTCATTAAAATGCAAGCTGAGTACTTCCTGCTCCGAGTGCTCACACCAGTGTGATTTCAACAAGGGTTGCAAACACAAGAGTCACCCTGACTGCACAGCTCCCGTGAATTGGCTCAGGGAAATGTTTATAGTTCCACCTACAAGATCTAAATAGGCAGCTCCCCCAACTCCAGCAGCTGTTTGTCTGATCGGCGTGTCCTAATCGTGAGGAGTGCGTTTGCACAACACACCTCATCGCCTGCAGTGCTCTGATCACCATCATCCCACTTCCCCCCCACCTCCCAGCACCATGATTTGGCTGGAAGACAGCCTGCCCAGCAGCAGGTCCCTGCTCAGGGATGTACCAACACCACCAAATAAGCATCAAAACCAATGCCTTCATGCTCCCCAGGGAGCCTCAGCTCAGTGCAGAGCCATCCTGTGATGGGAATCCCCAGATCTGGGGCTCAGTATGAAGGCAGATCTGTCCTGCGTAACCTCATGCTGAGACACTGCAGCCCTCTGCACTGCCCCAGCTGCATGCATGCTCTGTGCAGCACCTCCACCTCACGCACAGCCCTGCAGAGGCAGCACCTCCCGTCCGTGGGCTCTGAGCTCTGCTGCATCTCCTGCAATTACATCGCATCATCTGATTTCATGGGAAACCGCTGAGCCATTCTCAGCCAGCAGCAGCTTCTGCTCACATCCACTCCCCTCCATCCTCCCCCTCCCCAAATCTGCCTGGGTTCGCTCCGTGCTGCTGACAGTGCCCAAATGCTGTCACAAGGGCTGGCTGCCTTAGCTGGTGCTGAGTACATCATCATGACAGCCACAATGGCCTGCGGACACCCAGAAGCCAGTAATTGATAGTGCCTGCATCTCCTGTGAAGGAGAGGGGTCACCAACCATCCCACCCTCCTGACACACAGCTCATCCTCCTGCTGCCAGCAGCACAAATAAAGCTGTCACTTGCAGGGACGCTGAGCACCAGCAGCCTGGGATGAGCCACAAACAGACTGACATCAATACGTTTCCCTTCGGCCCTCACAGAGGTCAGGAGAGAGAGACAAGGCTTTGGGTACCCCGGAGCAGACAGCAAAGCAAGGATTTCTCTAAAGTTTGCTCTGCCTCATGGCTTTTCTACAGCTCCTTAAAGACTTCCAGTTTTTTGGTCTTGGAGGAGCAAAGGCACCCAGCACACAGCCAACACACATCCTGCACCCAGGGGATGTGGCTCAGCTCTGTTGGTCTCCACAGCTCTGCTGCTCCATGCCAGCTCGGGTGCAGAGGTCAGAGCGCAGCTGCACCCGGGTTATTGATGGCATGAGATTAGCTTGTCTGAGCAGGGAAATACATCACTGAAAAAATAGGAAACATTTGGAAAGTGGATGGCGGGTGCGAGAGTGATGAATGAGCGCTGGAGGAGGCTGGCAAGGATCAATGAATAGCTGAGGAGTGAGGAATGAGATGGAGGGGGGGATAGGCTCCCTATGCAAATACAGAAAGCAGCAGAATTAGTAGGGGAGAGGGTCCTGAGCAAGCAGAACAATGAGAAGTGATCGCTTTCTCTTTTCCCTCTGCTGCAGGGATCTGATTTGGGAAGACAAGGCAGGGGAAGGGCTCAGAGGAGGGACCCCTCACGCACACGCTCAGCAGATGGCAGCCCCTCACATCCCTCTGCTCCCTGACTCCTCCAGCAGCAGCTCGGCAGACAGCAATTTCTCTGAAGCCATCATTTTGGGGTCAGCTCTGTGAGTATTACAGTCCATTAGCAGCAACAGAGACAGCTGCTCGCGAGCAATAAAGATACATAACCACAGCATTCAGACACCGGGAAAAATCATCGCAGCGTGGGCTCAGCGTGCACCAAGCAGAGCTGCTGCCTCGTGCTCCACTCAGCGCCCACTGCTCAATGCTCTGAAGCACAGAGCACGCTGCTGGGCTGCTCCAGCACTCCCTTGGTGGCCGAGCACTATCTAGTGGTCAGACAGAGCTCCAGGGAGCAGAAGGCTGCAGGCACGCTGCACAGATCCATCTACAGATGGATGGCATCGGATGAAACCAGCTGGAGAGCTGGCCAGGACAAGTATCATCACAGTACAGTAGTAACAGGTGCCGTGGTGAAATCATTTTGGGGAATTTGGGAACCAAAACCCACTGGGAGCACAGAGCTTCTGACTGTGCCATGCCAGAGCTGAGCCACACGGGGAGTGGTGGTGGGACCTTAGCACCCCCCAACTGGCACATCACACCCTCCTGCTCATTGCTTCCAAGTATTTGGACTCTAAATGGTTCCGCCCCACCTTCAGCCCCTTCATCTGCTGCTTCAGAAATTCAATGTCAGCATTTCAAAAGACATCGAATTCGCAGATGGAGAAGAATGATGGCAGATTCTCTGGTCTGCAGATTTCTATCCAGTGTCCTTGGCACCAGACACAGAAAGAAAAGGCTCTTCCTGCCTCCCTGGAGCAGCCCTCTCTGCAGCCTGACCTCTGTGATAGCCTGAAGGTGGCGATTTGGAAGAAAATGATGGCAGATACTTTGTGGGATGATGGGCTGGACAGAGCAGGTTTATACAGTCCATCCAGAAGCAGCCACACAGCCCTGCAGCTCCCAGTGTTCCAGTACACCTGGAAAAGCACAAAATCCCACGTTCTCTATGTCAGCAAATGAAAATAACAACTCTGAAAAAGCAAAAGGCTGAGAACACATTACAGCTGATGTCCTGAGCCGCACACCCTGCGCCCATGTGCGAAGTTGACATGAGAAAGGGTCCTCATCTCAAGCAGATGGCAGCACATGAGGGGCAAAGGGCAGACAGGGGCTCACAGTGTGCCTGCAGAGCCCAGGCACGTGGCAGCTGGCAAACAAACACAGAGCATCAACCCCGAGCTGAACCAGGCCTCCCAAATCACAACACAAAGGGTCCTAGAGGGATTTGAGAACTAAATGGGGGGAAACGGGTCAGGCTTTTATTCGCCTTAGAGTCTCTAAGTCATTAAAGTACACTCAGCCCATGGCTTCCAATCTCTCCCTGCAACCAGGAGGTCCCTTAAGAAAACACAGCTGCGTTTCTGTTCTAACTGAGCCAAAGCAGAGGCCAGAGAGGTGTGAGCCAGGCATCTCTCTGCCCTGCTGAGTGGTGCTCAGCATCCTGCACACCCAGCTCTGCGGTGAGTCCTCACCTCCACCTGACCCAGCCAAAACCCACATCCAGTTCTGAAGGACAAACTCCTGCTGCTCACCCACAGAGCACAGCCCAACACAGGGATGGATGGAGGTAGGAACTGCTGCCAGAAGCTTTCAGTGCCGTGGGGCGGCACGAGCTTCAGCTGAGCGAAATAATGGAAGGCCCATCCCTGCTGGGGAGCCTCAGAAGCCCATTTGTGGTTTACGGGCAATTTGTTCCCTCGACAGGTTTATCTCATTACTGGGTTTCCATTTAGCAGGAGTTTTATCGCCTGTAACATTTGTGCATAACAGATTCACCCGATTAAAATGTTATTTCCTTTAGCAGCCCGGATAGTCACATCTCAGCGTTTGCTGGGGCGCGTTCACCTTTCCTTAAGTTTAATCCTTCACCAGCCATTCGTTTCAACTGTTTCACTCGGGGAACGAGCACAGACAGAAGCCGCGTCCTCCCGCAGTGCGCTGCAGCCGCTTCCCCATCCGGGGCCGCGATCAGGGAGCTGCATCACCACCGCTCCCAGCACCGCGGCAGTTCCTGGTTTGCCCACATCTCCGATGCAGGAGCTCCCGGCTCCTCGCAGGGCAGCGCGGGGTTCCGACGGCGCGGCGCTGCTGGGAGCGGCCGAACCGGGGCTGGGGGCGAGCGGGGCGGAGGCGCTGCATTGCCAGCCGCCGCCAGCAGGGGGCACCAGAGAGAACGCAGCCATCGAACGGGGCCGGGAGGCGAGAATTAGAGCAGCGCCCGGCCGGAGCGAGGCGTCCCCCGCCAGGCCGAGCATCCTCCGCGGAGCCGGGCCTGAGCAGCCTCCTCCGAGCCGGGGATCCGGTACCGGGAGCTCAGGCGATGCGGAGACGGCGGCGGCCCGGAGGGCTGGCCCTGCTGCTGGCCGCTCTCTTCGTTTTCGGTACGGTGCTGGCGCTGCGCACGCTCCGCGCTGCCGATGCTCTCCCCGCCGGAGCGCCGGGGCTGGCAGAGCCGCCCGCTCCTCCCGGAGCCCGCGAGCCGGCAGCGGGGATCGGCCCGTCTTACGACCTGCACGCTTTTTATTACGCCTGGTACGGCAGCCCGCGCTTCGAGGGCCGCTACCTGCACTGGGATCACGCCCTGGTGCCGCATTGGGACCCCAAAGTGTCGGCCAGTTACCCCCGGGGCCGCCACCGCCCGCCCGATGACATCGGCTCCAGCTTCTACCCTGCGCTCGGCCCTTACAGCTCCCGGGACCCCGCCGTGGTGGACGAGCACATGGGCCAGCTCCGCGCCGCCGCCATCGGTAAGCAGCGGGACGCACCGCAGCCCGGATCCGTTCCCGCAGCGCCCCGGGATGCAGAGTTCGGCCCCCCGCCCCGCACCGGGCGGGCTCAGCATCCCGTACGGCTGTTGCCACTGCCCTCTGCCATCCCATAGCCAACAACACAAAGCAGTGCTTAGAGGCTCTTCCAACCAAACCTCGCACGGAGCACCTCGAGCATTACAATGCCATGAAATAGTTACCTCGCTGCCGTTGCATGGGAGGAGGAAAAGTTTAGAAACCAAACGTCTGAGCAATCCGTGGTTGTGTTCCCACAGGAGTGCTGGTTCTGTCGTGGTACCCACCCGGCCTAGCAGATGATAATGGGGAACCATCAGACAGCCTCGTGCCATTCATACTGGATGCTGCACAACGGTATGCCATAAAGGTAACGCTTTTGTCTGTTGTCAGAGGCCAATGAACTCCGTGTTCAGCTCCAACATGAAGCTGACACTATGTCTGGGCAAAGGTTCCACTCCTCTGCTTCAGTTAGTAGTAAAGTAAATGAGTGCTTCCATGTAAGAGCTCTCCTTATTTCATGGGAACAGTTTTTCAGCAGCTAAATACTAAGGGTTGTTGTTTTGGTTTTGTCCCTTAATAATTAGGATTCACAATTTACTTCCCACTAACTTTAGTGAAAAGCAGTGAAAGCTCTGACATCTCTGAGCAGGCTGCCCACACGTGTCACACAGGGGTCCCCCCAGCCCATTCACCTGCAGGGGACAGAAGGTCCTTTGCAACAGCTCTGGGACCATCTGGGAGGTCAGGGTGAAAAGGGAGCAATGGGACTGTGCTGAAAATAACCCCTTCTACCACCTCCTCTTTTGAAGGTCGCCTTCCACATCCAGCCGTACAAAGGGCGCGATGACCACACAGTGCATGAGAATATCAAATACATCATGGACAAGTAAGTCTCTCACGTAGGCAGAAATCCAGCTGTGGAGTGCTGCTTTAAGCAAAAACAGTGTGCTTTGAATTAAATGCATTAGAACAGTATCCAAAAAGCAGTGCGCAGTGAGAATTGCCTACAGCTAGCCAACAAAGCAGTGCTGAGCAGCAGGAGCTGTAATCAAATCCCACTTTCTCCAGTGCCTCTAGAGCCCAAAGCTGCTTTCTTCTGTTCAGGTTTCTAAGCCTGTCACCTCTACTCTTTCCTTTAAAAGGGAAGTAAGGTAACAAACACCACAGTTACAAAGCACTCCCAGAAAGGAGGAGATGAGGGTTCCAGAGAAAGGTTCTGAGCAGAGGCCCCTGTGGCAAACCAAGCCTCACATCACACTTGCCTTCTAACAGCAATACCTACTGAGGGCTTATCACTCCAGCCTCTGAAAAAGCTTTCTGCTCTCTCTGTAGATACGGATCTCATGCTGCTTTTTATAAGTACAAGACCAGCACTGGCAGGAGCCTCCCGCTGTTTTATATCTATGATTCCTACTTGACACCAGCTGAATCCTGGGCCAACCTTCTCACACCATCAGGCTCCCATTCTCTCCGTAACACCGCCTATGACGCTGTGTTCATAGCACTGCTGGTGGAGGAAGGGCACAAGAAGGATATCCTGTCTGCAGGATACGATGGCATGTACACATATTTTGCATCCAATGGTTTCTCTTTTGGCTCATCCCACCAGAACTGGAAAGCCATCAAAACTTTCTGCGATTCCAACAACCTGATGTTCATCCCCAGTGTTGGGCCAGGCTACATTGACACCAGCATTCGCCCCTGGAACAACCACAACACTCGGAACAGAGTCAATGGGAAGTACTATGAAACAGCTCTGCAGGCTGCTCTCATGGTCAGGCCAGAGATTGTCTCCATCACATCCTTCAACGAATGGCACGAAGGCACCCAGATTGAGAAAGCTGTTCCCAAGAAGACTCTGACACGCCTTTACCTGGACTACCTTCCTCATCAGCCCAACATGTACCTGGAGCTGACCCGCAGGTGGGCAGAACATTTCAGCAAAGAGAAAGAGCAGTGGTTGATGTGACTTCAGCATCTGCCTTACTCAAAGCCATCCCACCGACAGAGCTGCAGCACAGACAGGCAGGTCACTGAACCTGCAGCAGCCTGCAAGCACCCCAAGGACTGCAAGAGTCCCAGCTCTCAACCCACAGGAGGAAAAATGACAAGGAGTAGGAAATCTCTAAGCAGCAGCAAAGTCTAACTTCCTGCAGATGTAGCAGAGATGACCTTTTTAGCGCACTTCTGCAATGCATGGGGGTGCTGGCTTCAGGGCCAAAGATCCATTTTTTCTTATGGTGTGTATGTTCTGTGATGTTTGACATAGTTAGCTGGGTTCCAGTATGCATTTTACCTTAAGCCCTTGGTCTGCTGCCACCACAGATCCCTCACTCCACTAGCAACTTCAAAAGCATTTCCTTACCAGCTGGCTGCAAAAAAGAAATAAAAGGTCCTCTAAATTGTTTACTGTAGGTGAAACTAAACCATACAGTTTGGTTCATCCAAGCTCTTCTACACCAAAAAGTTCTGTGCTAGGTGTTGTTAATATGGCTTACTGTATCCAAATAACTCAAGATAATTACAGCCCAAATACTAGTGGCTATTTACCCGTACTGCTCTACATGCTGCCCAAGGAAATGCAACCATATCTCTACTAAAAGTTATTCAGTGGTTGTTTACTGCTCCAAGTTTTGAAAATTTAGACATGAAGTTGCTTTATTCCCTTTAGAATCAAGGGGAAAAACAAAAACAAAACAAAATAAAACAAAACAAACCACTTGCAATAAAAACACTGCTGAAAACACTATTCATTGTTTGAAAGTTCAGCTCACAGTAGCTTTCCTTCTTATAACATGATGGAAAGCACAGCAATGACAGCACAGCAGCAAGGACCTAGGCTACAGCAAGTGAGGATTTGCTCAAATGCAACAGATGTAGGCAGAGAAATAAAAGAAAGAAGCTTCTTACCTTCAGAAGGCCTCAGGAATGCAGGGATCTCCAGCAAGACACCCCCTACCTTCCCTGCCAACCCTTAAATGAGGGCCAGGAAGGGGTGCAACCTGGCTCTACTCATTCTGGTCACTCAGTGCATTGCTTGCAGCTGAGCTCCCCTGGGTTGGACCTGCCTTCCCACCAGGTGCTCCATCACTGCTTCAAGCTGTGACTCAGCATTTCCACTAGACCTCTATTTGTGGTTTAAAATATGCTGGGACCCTTCTAAACGAGCCATAAATTAGCTTATACTTGTATCAATAAAATGAGAAGCAGCAGTTCAGGATGTGAAACAGGGTTCTATTCACAATGACTCCATACACAGTCTAATTAAGTACCTGAGCTTTGTAAGTGATGCAATAAACAGACACAGGGAACGAGTTTTATGGGCAGGGAGGATCAGTGACATCATGCCATCCTGAAAACAGTCTAATACTCAAATTATTTTATTTTAGATCACATTACTAAAACAGGTATTTGGAAATTGTACAGCAGCATAAAGAGTTTAGCATAAATAGTTTCTCAGGATTCGGTAGAGGTAACACTAATTAACAGACACCCATCAACTGTTACTCTCATTACCTTTGTTTACTGACCTGACACAACTCATCAACCTCATTAAACAAGGTCATTAATACCGTCTGCTGAATGCACAGGCACATAGTGTCCAGCTTTACCAGCTCTGTAGAGCCTCAGAGTCCGAAGTCTTAAGATGATTCTGGGATCAAGCCATACTTCTGCCTCAGGATATCAACTGTAGATGTCAGTGCACTGGGGGGGGGGGGAATGAAACACAACTGTCAGAAAAAAAGTTTTTCCAACGATTAAATTGCATTTTTTTTTTTTTTTTTGTGAAAGAGCAACCAGCTAAAAAACACAGTCATTTTGAATTAAGGAGAGCATGAAGTGCAGAAACAAGGATGTTTTGTGTAGAAGCTTCTAGAAAGGAGTCTCCTGGGCTCAGCATTTGGAATGCTCCTTCAGGAGTTCTGAGTATGCTGGTAATTGAGTTAAATGACTTTAATCTGAAGGTTTAACCAGTAGCAGGAAACAAATAAAATAGGACCCACCATAACTTGAAAGCTTCATTTCATTTAAATAAAAAGCATTGCCCATGTATATATAGCAAAGAGTGCTTACCAGCCAGGACGAATGATGGTGAATTTCCCCGACACAGATAAGTCAACCACAGTTGACCCCAAACGACATTCAGGGCTCTGGACGTCCCCTATTGGGCCTCCATCAACAACTAAGGACAACTGAGGCCAAAGGTCTTGGAATTCCTGGAGAAATAAGAGATCTGGCTAACAATCCTGAAGGTGGTTTGTGACCACGTTCCAACCAATCCTGTTGAACAGTCTGTTGTCAGGAAGACGGCCTCTTTACTGTCACTCTCTTTTCTCTGTCACAAACACATCCCAGTTTGACATCTGAGAACAGATTTACCTTACATCTATAGAAAAACTACAACGCTTCTCAGCTCCAAAACTGTATGGTAGCAGCACTGTTTATTTAAGAACACATACACAAAAATTAGCAATGCTTTTGGTACAAAAAAGTGTACTTTTGGTACCATGCTCAACTATATCCCCACCAGGGTCTACAGCTTAGCAAGAAGACATCTCCATGAGCTCGTTCTCAAGCTGCAAGGAGCTGTACAGATAGCAGTATTCTCATTCCACATCCAACCCTCCTATAGCAATTTCTTCTCTTTCAGCTTTGGCACTCACTTCAAAAGGAAGTATAAGCATGTAAATATTACTTTTAAGCCCCACCTTTCACACTTTTTAAGGTGAGGATCACAGACCTTACAACCACACTTACCCCACAATACAGATCTGCAGGCTGTTTTAACAACAGACTGACATTTAAATAAACAAGGAAATAAACAAGCAGAGAAATCCTTGTTTTACTACTAACGCCGGCTTCCAATTATGAATGCCTCGGGCTCTGACAACCTGCCACAAAAATCTCACTTAGTAGCAAAAGCAGCCTTACCGAAACCGTCAGCGTGCTCGCCTGACTGCTGACGTTAGCACTTGTTAAAGCCAATGGTCCAGGGCAAGCTCGTGCCAGCTCCCTAATAAAAGGGTGGTTTGGAATGCGAACACCAACCAACTACAAGGAAGAAGAGAGCATGTTTTACATGCAGTAACCACAGACCTTTTAAATCTTGCTTTGCCTAAAGCCCTTGACCGAAAGCTGACATTTCAGAGAATTAATACACCAACACTTGCCACACAAGCAATAACAAGAAAAATAATCACTGTTAACTACGAATCGGAATTAAAGCTACTACAGCAGAAACATCACAACAGCATATCAACCATAATAAACACTAAGATGCATGCCGTGGCAAAGACCTACCGATGTAAAAGGGTTCAAGTCTTTATTTAGTTCTTCTGATCGCTTTAAGACCAGAGTCACAGGTCCCGGGAGCAAGTCCTGCAGCAGTTCATCTGGCACATTCACGTGGCAGTACCTACAGAGCAAGAGAGGGGCAGCCAGCTGCATAAGCCCTACCCCACGGGTCCCACAAGCTGGTGGGAGCACACAGAGCCCACATGCTAGGCTGCATGCGGCCACAGCCCCCCGAGGAAGCTCACCTGTAGATGTTCTCCACGTCCCCGAGGCAGATGGCCAGCGGCTTCGTCCCGTTCCGCCCCTTCAGGCTGTAGATGCTCCGCACGGCGCGGGAGTCCTGGGCCAGGCAGGCCACGCCGTACACCGTGTCCGTGGGCACGGCCACCAGCCCGCCCTCCTGCAGGGCACCGACGGCGGCTGCCACCGCCTCCCTCCAGCCTGCGGACACCGCCGGCTCAGTCCGGAGCCTCAACCGAACCCGCGCGGGGCTCTCATCGGCGGCCTCCGCGCTTCGAGCCTCCCACCCCGGGGATCTCCCGCCTCCCATCTCCCCCAGGCCCGGCCTCCCGCCGCTCATCAGCCCCCACCGCGTCCTTTCCCCACACCTCGCGGCTCCGGCCGGGCTGCGCTGCCGGGGAGAGGCAGCAAGCAGGAGCTGCGTGCGTGGCCAGGGCCCGGCGGACCCTCCGCGGCCCGAACCAACCCCGCCAGCGCCGCTCGCTGCACTCTCAGCATGTGAGAGCCACTTCCGCTTCCGGCCGCCGGAAGGAGGTGTCGCGCTGCACTTCCGGCCGCCAGAGGGAGGCGCCGCGCTGCACTTCCGGCCGCCAGAGGGAGGCGCCGCGCTGCACTTCCGGCCGCCATTGTAATAAGCTGGGGGAGGGGCAGGCGTTTCTATTGCGCTCATTCCATTCTAGGAGGAAGGTGAGAGCTCCAGGGGAATGGAGCGAATAAAAAGCCCTGTGGTGTTATATTAAAAAGCAAAAGTTGAAAAATAAACTGATTTCGAACTTAGAAAGTGCTGACGTGTGGTAGAAGGAACGATGCTGATGCTTATCTCCCAAATAGTTTGTCAGGACCCTGAGTAAAGACTATTGTAACACAGTGTTTAAATAAGCATTTAATTAGGATTCCATTAGTATTAATATTGCTTTCAATTCCAAAAAAAGTTAATTTCCACTTCTTTGTCGATATTTCAAAGTACAATATTAACTTCATACAAAATGAGCAATTAAGCAAACACCATTATTTCACATTTTACATTCTTCAAAAAATACAAATTCATATTTACTCTTTTTTGGGGGGTTTTGGAGATGCTCTTCCTTTGGAAGTACTGTACCTGTAACTAACATCTTCACATTGCTCAATGTAAGCACATTTGTTCCCGTGTTTCATAGTTAAATAAATTCCTTTAATACCATAAACACATTCTTGAAAAAACTGGGGTTTTCTTTTATTTTATCATCTCCAAGATCATTGCCCAGCTCCCCACACGTGTCAAACAAAACAAAAGCAATCACTAGACAGCCTATGTTCTCCTGGACGTCCCGGGTTGGCTGTTATGCAGATATCAATGCCGAAGCTGACGTGGGTAACTGACCAGGCCTGAGGTTCACACATCCCTGCCTGCCCTATTGATGCTAGTTGGTGTGAAACACAACCACTGCCACTCTCCACAACAAGGGTCAGACACAGCTCCGGTTCTAGAAGCAAGTGGAAGGACACAAAGCGACACAGCAAGAAATACCAGCTACTGTAACTACGGTACTGCAGAAACATACCTTTGATTTTGCTGAAAAAGATCGTATGAAAAAAATTTCTTGTAAGAAAAAGTAGAAATGGCATTTATTTGAGAAAGTGTACACTGCATAATGAACCAAATTTTGGCCAGCTTGCACACCACTAAAAGCATGGTGTGGGATTTTTAAACTAGTTCCAAGAACACACACACTTAGACTATGTACACTACTACATAAATATCCAGTTTAATTTGCATTTCTCAGTGCAGACACAGATTCCAACTCCTAGAACATGAGATATATATCAAGACAAGACGCAAAAAAGTTAAAAGTTCAGCCCTGTCCATGAGGATCAGCTACAGGTAACATTTATAAAAACTTGACATTGTTTCCAAAATACGCTAAGGAGAAAATAGTATACCAATTAAAAACTATGCAACCAGAAATTTGCAGGGTTTATTAAAGACATGCTTTTTTTTTTTTTTTTCTTCCTTTTTGCCTTACAGTCCAAATTGACTCTCACATTTCTGCCCACCTAGCTCAGATCGCTGATGCAAAGGACTCGTCACACCGATCTCATTTTTACAAAGACAGGTTTCAACATCCTCCTTTTTACAGGGAGGAAACTGAGGCCTGGAGAGCTGAGCGACGTGCCTGAGGTCGCACAGCCAGCCAGCAACACGAGGAGCATGGCACCAAGCTGCAGCACAGCCCTGGCTTCCCCTTGCTCCAGTTACCACCTGTGCTTCCAACCCCGACCCATCAGGAACAGCTTTTCATCTCTAATCAACTTCAAGGTCAATTACTGCCCAACTAATTTCCCCCCAGCAGTTCCACAACCAGCACGCCAATCATTAGTTCATTCTCAGTGTCTTAATTATAGTCGTCGTGGGAAGAGTACTGTAAACAGTTTAACAATGTTGCTGCAGTTGCAAACACGATATCTCAGATGACAGAGAAGTGCCACCTTCCGCAGTAAGGCAGATAACATGACATCAAAATGATCTGGCAAAGACAAATTTTAAAGGTGCAACATGCCTGTTTTGGAACAGCTTGTCACTTCTGTTCACACTCCTGGGACAGGAGGAGGGAGGAGAAAGGACAAAGCCAGGATCGTGGCTGGAAGAAAGTACTGATTTCCAACAGAAGTGACAAGCAGCTCACCAGAAAGCGTGAGAGAAAAGGCCTGCTAAAGCACAGTGCTCTCAGTGAAATATTTGCATAGATCGGACATTTGCTAACGATGCATAATTTCTCTTGGATATAGACAGGGTAGGGCTATATGTCACTGAGCTAGTAGTTATTATATATATTCAATTAGACAGACACAGACAGACTGACCACATGGGACAATGATCTTTAGCTACAAGTATTGCACCGAGTTAAGTGCTCATCTTTGCACACCCCTGTTAACTTTTACTCAGAGCGAAAATAAACTTTGTGAAAGTATATACAAAAGAAATTGCAGCAATTGGGTTAAAGATAAAATAACCTAAAGTGCATTTTAGATACCAGTATGAGGTTCTGCGAACTAGTCTTTCTGGACACAGTCAGCATTACAGAAGTGCCCAATTCGTACTTTGTTCTATGTAATTCAGTACCAGCATTTCAAGAGTGCTGATTTTCCATTCCTCTACCAACTAGAAGCATGAAAAGCAACTTCCACAGCCTTCAACTGCATGCCAAGTCTGCTTGCTTGGGTCACTGCTTGGCCGATGTTGGTAACCAGACCCATTCTACATATTTCAGCTTCTGCACTCATACAGAAAACGTAAGTAACCAATAAATCCCCACAAGCCACAAAACAGCAAATCCTTTAACACAGGTGGACCTAGAGCAGTTGTGCTCTCTGACTGATGATAATTCAAGGAATTCATGAAATACAGGTTTTACAGAGGGAGGACACACTGCTCTCAGAGGCTCCAGCACACTAGCAGGAAATCCTACATCTTGTCAGATCTACAGTGACAGAAGCTCCACACTTTTTAATAAAAACATTATGAAAATGCTAAAAGCTGGGGCAACAAGTGCTGCCCCTCAGGGGTCAGTACTGGGGTCGATGCTCTTAAACATCTTCATCAGTGCCACTGACAGTGGGGTGGTGTGCACTCTCAGCAGTTTGCAGATGACACCAAACTGCTGAAAAGGGCTTGGGGGTAAAGGATATGAGCCAACACTGTGCCCTCACGGCCCAGAGAGCCAGCTGTATCCTGGACTGCATTCAAAGCAACATGGGGGCAGGATCACACCTCCCTTGCCCTGCTGGCTCTGCTCTGCATTGGTGAGACCTCACCCTGAGTGCTGTGCCCAGACATGGAGCCCCCAGTACAGGAGAGACACAGACCTGTTGGAGCACATCCAGAGAAGGGCCACAAAAAAATGATCTGAAGGATGGAACACCGCCCTGCAATGACAGGCTGAGAGCTGTGGCCGTGCCTGGAGGAGAGAAGGCTCCAGGGAGACCTGATATCAGCCTTCCAATATTTAAAGGGGGGGCTATAAAAAAAGTGTTTTGTTTTTACAATAAGGGTGCTGAGGCACTGGCACAGATTGCCCAGAGAGGAGGGGGATGTCCCACCCCTGGAGACATTCAAGGTCAGGCTGGACCGGGCTCTGAGCACCTGATGGAGCTGTAGATGTCCATTCATTGCAAGGGGATTGGACTAGATGGCCTTTAAGAGGCTCTTCCAACTCAAACGATCCTATGATAAGCTCCCTGGCACCAAGGAATCACCGGGCTTTGCTGTGATTGACTGCCCTCTCATGCCAGCTGCTCACACACCTCCTCCCTTCCAAGCATGTTCACAACCACCCAGCAGCACAACGTTTGATCACACAGCACTGGGGATGATGCAAATGTGAAACATATCAGATACACAGCGTGTAGAAAACAGACCAACAGCGAAAGAACAAAAGCAAGTATTGTACAACACAACAGCTGGGATGCACAGCTCACAGCCCGTGCACTCAGAATCACACTCTTCTTCCCTTATTACAAGCTTTAATTAATTTCATCTAAATCAACACCTGTCTGACACGCATATAAAGAGGAAAACTGCAAACCCAACACACCTAAAAGTCAGTATAAACCTGGAACGCATTGCTTTTCTAAAACACCAATATGAAACAGTAGCTGTGAAGAGAAAGCAGCAGAGGGGTTAACCTCTTATCTCCACTCAGAAAGGATGTATGCAGCATCTTGCTGCTGCTAATCACCACACCTCCAAACTAACTTCTAATTTCAAAGCCTTTGGCAGATGTTTTTTCACTCATTTCTACCACAAGGGAGTTTCTGAAGATGCTACCTGGCCTAATCACAAGCATGTTTTATGTGAACTAAGTCACAAGTAGCCAGACTAGAAAGGAAAAAATGCTTCCCTGAAGGATGGAAAGGCTCAGAAAAGGTTGCTAAACCTCTCAGCTGTCACATTTCAGGGCACATCTTGTCCCCATCAGAGAAAACCCCACACCTCAAGGGGAATCTATGTGCTCCTGCATTAGCAAACTCTCACGTGCACACACACACACACAATTACATCCACCCACCCTCATGCACCAGTGCCACACTATGCCAAGGAAAGGGGCAAGGAGACTCACTCAAGGGGAAACAGTTCCACTCATGCAGACTTGAGGCTGTTTCTTCTGTGCTGAAAGCAGTTCTTGCTGCCACACAACCAGACTGCATCACAAAATGTTACTATGGGGAAAAGAAAAACAAAGGGGACCACACCACCACACTGTCCTCGAGGGATTGCCATTACAAGAACAAAACATCAGGTGCTTTGTTAATCCATGTTTCATGGATGCAAACCTTATTGCTGCAGGACCCACATCCCCATTGTAATAGACTGCATAGCCCTGCAGTGTGAGCCAGCACTCCCAGACAGGAAACATCAGTAGCGTGTTTCCAGTTCAGGTGATGCCTCCAAACTCATCACTGCAATCAGCAAGAATGTTCTGTCCTAGCAGAGTGACACAGCACTTTCCAGAGTCTCTCCTCGCTCACCTGGATGGACAACCCTTGTTTTACCCTTCTGCATTTAACAACTGGAAGCAAGTTGACACAGAGGTGAAAAGCCAGTTCCTTTCAGCCCATTTCCAGCTGTGCCATGGCAGTGCATTTGCAAGACAGTGAGATAGCTTAAGCCACCGTCTCAGCTAAAACTGACAGTGGTGTGGTAAGGCTGCACAGGGAACATCACAAGAGAGTTAAAAAGCCTTCAAAATCATCAGGTTATCTTGGGGAGATCTGGCTGCATTCATATCACTCCCCCCCACAGGTGCAGACAGCGGCTATGATCAGATAGGAGCAAAGAAGAGTGAAAGATCTCTATCCACTAGGAGTTTGCATTCCTAAATTTAGTGCACAGAGACAGTCCACTTAATTGGCTTATAGTCGTTATCTTTGTATCTCACTAATGACAACACTGTAAACTGAATAAAGACTATTTAATATTCTTTCCTTTAGCACAAAAGACTGACAGCCAAAGCCAGAAAGATGGATAAAATACTATAAAATTACATCTTTTAAAATAATGCAGCATAAATAAACCATTTAGAATGAGACTGCATTTATTGCAACATTACAGGCTTTTTGGTGGAAGGGGGGGTTTGTGTTTTATTTACCCTGAGTAGGTTAGAATATAGTTTGATATGAAAAACTACTATGTCGTGTAACATTTTTTTAGTCAAGAAATAGCCCCGTGCACAAAAAGCTGGCATTGCATTAGGTTGGAGGCAGATTCAGGCAGAAACTATATAGCTTAACAGAAAAGAGGAAGCATTTCTGGGCAGCTGAAGGAGAAACTCACTGAACCCAAACTGAACTTACATGAAATCGTTCTGAAAATTTTCCTAGAGTTCTTCTTGACAAAAGATGAGAGCAATCAGCAAAGGCACCATGCTCCTGATTAATCGATTGGAGGGCTCGTTTAAGAGGATGACTCGTTTCTGAAGAGAGCCAAATGAATCAGAAGAGCAGCAGGCACCAATCTGACAATACCTGGAACTCACTGCATCCTTCAAAGACAGGCAAACAGACTCTCGAGTCTGAGTGAGCGGGGGCTCCTATAGTGTTTCCATACATCTGCCACCACATTTTAAGTCCTAGTTAAATTAAATGATCTATAAGGAGCACAAGTACCTCATGCTCTCTTGCAATAAGCTCCCCAGACTCTTCTGTAGGCTTCAGTAATAGCCACAGTACAATGCAAACCCAGGCATCAACTCCCAGCTCAGTGACGTGACAATCGCGTTCCAATAAAATTGCAGATAAATCACCTTCTACTACAACAAAACCATTTTTTGCTACAGCAAATTCCTGTCCTGGGCTCCCCTTATAGTGCATGGTTAGTATCAGACATAAGAGACAAAAGAAAAATCATAGACCCAAGGAGTTGTAACAAAGACTCACTCGCTGCCAGTACCTTAAGCCCAAATGTAAGTGATGTGCAATTGGAGACAAACTAACCCCCCTTTTCTTTTAAAAATCTTTTTGCACACGAGTAACCTTAACTTCCGTGTTCACATATGACAAGCAAAAGTGACAGACAGTGCAGCCAAAACAGTTCATATATAACTTAGCTTTTTTTTTTTTTTGCCTTTTCTATTTTTAGATAGATTCTTAAAGATGGATGTACCTGGGACGTGACTAAGATGACATCTGTGAAGCAGAAATAAGCCACAAAACTTCCAAAGAGGAAGGAAAAAGAATCGATCCTTCAGTTTCTGCTTCTAAGAGGAAGGTTTTACCCTCCAGGTGCAAAAGAAAATCCAGAACATCTTCATTTAGAGAAGTTGCTATTCAGACCAATGTCTTCCTCACCCTGCAGTAGTGCTTCGATTGGAATTATATTAGATGGGGTCTCAGGACTTTGGAGGGACAGGAAGTCCGATACATCCATGGCACTTAATGTTTCAGTCTGTAAGTCTGAAGGGTTAACTATTTGACTGCTCTGCCCACGTGAGGGAGAAGGGGAAGAGGAAGAGGAAGGAAAGGTCTGAGGCTGCAGCTGGGGAGCTGGCTGCTCCGAAGCCTTCGGTTCAGGTGAGGAATTCTCCTTCTTAATGGTGACTTTGTCCTTGGCAGAGTCTCGGCAGGCACACTGACACTGGCAGGCTTCCTCCTGCTTTATAATAATGACAGGAACACTGAGACCAATCTGCTGAACAGGGTTTCCTGAAGGTGAAACAAAGTTAAAACACACGTAACTAAACAGCATAATCTCACCACGGGAGAAACAAATCATCGTTAGACACCTCAAAGGAGAGACTACTTATTACTTTTTCAAACATAATGAATACCCTCAGAAGAAAGTAAACAAGAAAAAAATACAGACAGGTACTCTCTGCTAACGGCCAACCTGAACAGGCTGAGCCCAGATTTTAGAAGTCTGGTCTAAATTTTTTTCACACAGAACACTATGTCACCTTTCTGACAGGCAGACTGCTTGTGGAAGCAATTAAAATCACCACACATCCTGGTTAAGCTAATACTATTATAGGCAAACAGAAAGAAAAAAAGGTTTTTTTTTTTTGAATCAAACATACTTACCTGTGTTGCCAGCTACTGGTAATGCAGTGGTAAAAAAGACCTTTTCTACTACTTTTGGAACTTGTGGCTTAAAGGAAAAAAAAAGAATAAGAAAGAGTGAGAGTCAATTCCCAACAAATTTCTGTTGTTCAAGCTCTAAATATCTGCATGCAAAAGAAGCAGATACTCCAAAGAGAATACATAGGAAAACATTAAATTAATTAATGTTTTATTTGGTCCTGGCTATTCCAAAACTAAGCATATTATTTCAGTAGTCCTGAAGATGATGAGTTGTCTCCCTCTGCACTACATGCCTGTCAACACAGCTTTTGACAACTGATTTAATGAATCGTTAAGAAGCTGTCATGCTTGCTCATACTATTTGCAGCCATTCATTCACTCTAAGAGGAACAGGGATGGTGCAAGCTGTTTCAAAACTACGCTGAGTATACTAACCATTTGTTCTTGGCTTTGTGGAGAACCAGTGGCACCATTTAATATCCATTGCAAGTTCTGCTCTCCCATGACGATGCTGGACTGCAGAATAGCGGTGCTCTGAGAAGGAGTAATTGTTATGGTTGGATTGCTAGTCAGAACAGAGTTCGCACCAACAGGCACAGTCTGAACTACAGCTGGCAGGGGCTCAGTGGCACTTGATGCTGTTGGGGCAGGTGCCCCAGCAACCACTGAAAGTCCTTGTACAATGGGCTGCGGTGGTGTCTGAGTGTGCTGCAGGAAGTCTTGGTGACTGGCTGCAAACTGTGTGCTGTGAGGAACAGGCACTTCTGGGGATTGTAAAACAGTTGCAGGATTTCCAAATGCAGCTTGCTGTGAGCTGGTTCCTATGGAGGAGGGAGCAGCAGGTGCTGCTGAGGCTTGTAGTGCTGAATGTGAAGGCTCAGAGATGCCAAGTTGCAGTACAAGTGGAAGTGACAGCGATGCTGAATCTCCTGCAGAAGGCGGAACAGCAGTGACTGAGTCTGCGTGACCATTAAAAGCTTCAATCAAGGCAGCTGTCAAAGGAAACAAAGAAAAAGTATACATACGTCAGTTCTCATCATACCTGAATAAACAACTCTCTCAATATAGTTAACAGCCAGCTAACAGGTTTTTGCTAAGTAAAGCACTGGCATTTTTCATGTCTTCAGACTAGTGTTCAAGAACATATAGTACTAAACAGTGAAATCTAAAAGCAGGTCCAAATTCAGGAAGCTAGTAACACTGAATGCTACACACAAACTGTTTGGCCCCATTAGCTCTCTCTAAAAAGCCTTTTCCATCAGCACGTTCGTGCAGCTACATCAAGAGAGAAAGTTCAAAGAAGATATTTATATGAGACATCCAAGAGCATCAGTGTTGGGACTGAACAAGGGCATGCTGTAAATACACAGCTCGTTCCCCTGCCACTGCACAAGTGTTTCGCCATCTGTGAATGTATTTCAACACCAAAGCACTGCAGTGTGGAAGCTGAAGTTGTCTGTTTGCTATTTAAACTTATGTAGGGCAGCAGACTTCAGTTTGAGTTGCTGAACCAAGCATATGCGTGCAGAGAGGGAAAGCTGTCAAAAAACTTCTTTAAAATATTGCAGATACAATTTGTACCTGTCTGCTTAGAGTCTTCCTGATTTGTGGTGTGATCTGTGCTCTGAAACATAGACTCAAAGATGCTTGCTGGTGAGATTGTGCTAAGATCTTGTCCATGTGTCTGGCAAATAAAAAGAAAAGAGGAAGACGTTATATCTTGAGTCTCCATAAATAGCACAAATCCCAGTCAGGCAACATATCAACATCAGAAACCTCTGCTCAATTAACCAGGCAACTTCAGGAAACAGAGCATATTTCGTGTCATACATTCATAAAACGTAAAATGACATTTAGTTTTTATTGTCCACAATCAAATTTACCACGATAACACGATGAGCAAATCCTTACAAAAATAAGCAAGTCCTTTTAAAGGAAAATATATTCTTCTGCATCACTACTTTGTTTAAACATTGCTTCTTGTAACACTTGGCTAGAAATACAAAAAGACACTAGTTTGGTATGTCTGCAAAACCTCTTCTGGAGCAGAAACAAAATAGCTTGCTTAGATAATTATCTGGACTATGCACTACTGACACTCACATTACCGAAGCAATAAAATATATTAAAAACCTACATGCTGCTTCCCTATTGAAGTACACAGTATGGACACGGTCTTATCACTATTTAATTTTCCTCCATGTAACATTTAACCTCCGTCACCAGTTACCAATAAGAAAAGAATATAATTACTGTAAAATCATACGGTGAGCTTTTAAAAAATGGTATGATTTAATCACTACGTATTTTAGAAGAAAGTCTCTCTCTTTCACTCGGTTATTCTGCTGCTAGACTTTGGAGTCATTTACATCAGCTCTGAGTTAAAAGAGCCAATAAAGTGCAATTACTTCCTGAACAGGCTCTTCAAGCACTTACAGCTTTATTCACTGATGTACTTGCAAAAAGATGTAATCTATTTAAAGGGCACCTGAAAGCTACTCTTTGATAACCTAATTAAGTGACTGTGCCACTTAATACAACAAATTATTCTATAGAAGTGATCCAACTAATACCTAAAACCCAAATTTAAACAGAAAAGGCTATGGAAAATATCCTAAAAGTCTAAATACATAATACTAGTTCTGCCCCAAATAAGGTTTCTCTCGGTAGCAGATTTAATGAAGACCTTACACAGCTGTACAAAACCAAAAGCTTGCCTGAATATTTGCTTCTCTGTATTCCTGTCTGGTCTCTTTGAGAGGTGAACTTGTCATGCTTAGTCTGGACACGTCCAAAACTCCCCACCCAGGCAAATGAAACATGCTGGACAACGTATCAACTGCTTACCTCCTTGATTTACTGCTCAGTCTGCTCTAATCCTACAGAGGAAAACTTATCATAGCTGCACCTCTGACTTACGCTAGGTATTAACGCAATACATCATTTGCATATACTCTTCACTTCAACCCTGTTCCTTCTAACCAATCCAATTTTGGTTTTATATTGAGAAGTTAATGCTAGAATGTTGTTGTTGGCTTTCTTTTTCTTGAGAAAAAAACAGTCCCCTAGCTATTAAAAGAAAGAACAGCACTGATCACGGGAAGGGAAATTGATATATGCTAATACAACTTCACCCAGAGTCCAAATTACATATATTGTTCCAACATCCCAAAATGGACACAATAATGTCAGATTGACAGACTGAGCAGAGTGTGTAGGAAACACACACACTTGTCAAGAGGCAGCCTCCTGCAAACTGCAACAAAGCACACCAACAAGGCAGTATTTAGTACACCTAAAGCAATTCTAATCAATTATTCTGTGGCAGAGTACATCTCTCCTAGTAGCAGAATGATAGCTTAAAGGAAAGCATGCTGCAGGCTGGACTAATTGAAACAGAAGCAACCACCAGTCATACGTATCTCATCTACTGTATTCCAGTCAACAGGTCAAGCACATTGTTAGGGGAAAAAACCACTCAACTCAAATTACAAGCGAAGCAATTCAGAGACAATAACTCACTAGATTAGAGTTCTCCCGCAGCTCTGAATCTGTTGATATGAGGCTTAAATCACTCAGACAAAGCGAGTGGCTTGTATCCTGTAAAGAAGAAAAGAAATTGAGTTAAATCTTTTTAAAAAGGGACAGGTTGCTTTCCAAAACATTAAGCAACAAAGAATTTTAAATGAGCACGAGCAAAGCAGCCTGTGGAAAACAAAAATTCCAGTCATTCATAGTCAGCCTTTGTTTTACTTCAAACATTTATTTACACAGTGCTGACTGAAACAAAGAGTTTACAGGAGACAGCATGACCATGTATAGAATTGCCTACAGACTACTACTAACCTCAGACACATTGTTATTGGGAAGTGCATTGTAGGTATGTCCTTTCTCATGGCCTTTCATGTGACTCTTGAGACTATACTGTGTACTAAAAGTCTTCTCGCAGCCATTGCTGGGACAGAAGAAGGGCTTCTCCCCTACAGGCAGCATGAAAACACACATGACAAACTTATATGAGACATATTTTTAAACAACGTAGGATAATAATAGTATTATATACATAGAAGCACGTTTTTCTCCAAAACACAACTTCAGTTAGTATAAAAGGCAAAAACTTAACATAGGTCAGGTATTTCAAAGTCTTTCTGCACTAGTGCACATACTGATAAGAGAAAGGGGTACCTTTCCCTCTATACAAATTGCTACTTACAGCCAAGCCAGCAGCAGTAGCAGCTAAGAAACAGTTCCTTAACCTGCCACCACAGTGCCCTATTCAAAAGGCTGGGTCCCATCCCACAAATGGTCTTAATGATACTCTGGAAAACAGTGAGTAATTATTACCTGGCACGTTGGAACTTGTATGAATAGATTTGAGAGTCACTATAATGCCACTTCATACACTCAACATTCTTGGAAAGAGCCTTGCAAACAAAAGCTCCCATTTTATCAAGTGAATTGATACATGAACACAGTATTTAACTCGTATGCATCATTACTGACACATTTGTGAAACATGCTGATGAAATTCAAGACCTGTGAGGCATACATGGAGGTGACTTTTCTCCATGGTTCTGTTTCTTTGTTCTCATCTGAAATACAAGCTGAATTTTTGACTGCCCACCTATGTTTGCACGTTACCAGTTTGCTCAACACAGGTTGAAAGATATATTCCTAGAGATATCTAGGAAACAAATGATTCACAGCAGATCCACTGAGTTTTATCTATTTAAATAGCTGTGTTTAGCAATCCTGAATGTATTGTGTAACTTAAAGAATAAAAGCAATTGTGCCAGGGCTGCTATGAAAGAATTTTTGTTTTTATGAATTACATGCAAGGGTAAAAAACACATGATTACCTTGCCTGATAGGTAAAACATCTAATTAAATGTCCTTGCTAGATTATTTTATATGCAAGTATAAACACATATTAGGATCCTAAGAGTTAGTACAAACTAAATAGACTCAATTAAAGCAAAACCAAATGCCCCGGACTCACCAGTATGTGTCCTAACATGTGTTTTGAGGTGATGGCTTGCAGCAAAAGCCTTTCCACAGCCGTCATGTTCACACCTGAATGAAAGATGAGGGAAGAATCAGCATCAAGATTCTTTCACAGGCGTGTTACCACTTCTTGTTATGCTCTGCAATAGTCACAGGACTCCAAAGGGCTGGCCTGATACTAATCTCTGCTAGTCATTTACATCTCCCAACTGCTGCTAAGCATGCTATGCAGGCAGGATTCTGACTGTGACTTTAAATTTCAAACACAAATTCCTCATTTGAGGGTTTGGTGAGCTGTTGTGGAATAAATACTGCATCTCAACAGAGAAGCAGCAATGCGTTTCACAAACATGTTTATCTTGGAATATGTTTCTGTCTAAAAAAGAATATTCTAACTTGATGATTCTGGTCATTTGAAGAGAGTTATTTCGTCCACTTTTACAGACATCTGAGAAAGTTCCAGAACAAACATGCTCAAATGCTAGCCTCCTTCATTTTATTTAAACAAGTTCTCATTAGCGGCAGCAATAGCTGTCTTTTGGTACAAAAATAAGTTTTCATTAATGACAGCAATAGTTCTCTTTTGGCACAGGCAATCCATTACAGAAGTTCCAGAGCAGTAAAAATTGCCATCTAGTAACTTACCGAAATGGCTTTTCTCCTGTATGTGTTCGAATGTGCTTCCTCAGGTCACTGTGTGTTGTGAAGTATTTACTGCAGCCTTCTGATTCACAGTTAAATGTTTTCCCTGTGTGAAGTCTCTGATGTGCTTTCAACCTAAAATGAGTTAAAAACAAATCCCTCGTATGGTTTGTCACACAAGCCAGCCTCTCCCCAAGGCAAGCCATCCACTTCAATGTACAAGACAGGATCAAATGCTTAATGTATGTAATTGATATCACTTCTGAAGTCCTCGTAGAATCTGAGAATTCCTCATGTCTGTGCACCATCTTCAAAACTACCATAAAATAAATAAGCTAAGTACATTATTACAACTTCTGTCATCCTGGACATCTATGCCATCTTGGTACCCATTTCCCACATTTCTCCAAGAGAAATATGCAGAGAATTCCTACCTGTACAGTGTATTGAATGCCTTTTCACAGCCCTGCACATCACATTCAAACGGCTTCTCCTTAGTGTGCACTCGAACATGGATTTTGAGGCTGTAAGAGGTAAGAAAGGCTTTGCCACAGCCTTCTTGATTGCAGACAAAAGTGTATTCCCCACGATGTGTCTTTTGGTGAGTGCGCAGGTTTCCAGCAGTGCTATAGGTTCGTGGACAGCCCTCAAAAGTGCACTGGTATCTCTTAACCTATGGGATATAAACGTTGCATAATTTAGTTTTAATCATTTCTGGAATCCAGAGACAGTATGATGGATTCTGATGTCAGAGGAAAGAAAAAATAACAAACAGTTTAATTATCAGACTATTTAATAGATCTGCTGTACCATGTGAAGAGTGGCATGCACTGGAAAGAAGGCTGACCTTACAGAATAGAAAATTGAAAATAATTGAAAAGGAAAAGGGGAAAAAAAAATAATTCCATACATATATAGCTAGAAATCAAAAGTTGGAAAGGATCCCCAAGATTACATCAAACCAACTCACTATTCCCATCCAGAGCACCTCCACTGCTTATAGCAGAGCTACTTACAGAGGAGGAAGACAAGGAAGGATGTACTTTCACAAGCTGACCCTCAAAAAAACCAGCCTGAGTGCTGAATTAACAGGCTGAAGGAATGTACAATTGTTTTAAATCTCCTATAGTGCTACTTAATTTTATCTCAAAAGCAGCCTTCGCCGTGCTGTGTTCTCCTGTGTTCACTCAAACAGCACATGCCTGAAGTATATTGAATTAAACAGGGTGCTTCATATCACAGGTGCCACAGATTTCACAGCCATCTAGATCACCAGGAAACAGTTCCATATGAATTAGATTTGACAGCCTTCCCATCTTCTGCAACAGGCAGGAAGAGACCACGTCAGGAAACTTCCAGCGTGCAAGTCATAACACTTAATTAAATCTCATTCTCTCTTGTGAAGGAAAAGGAGTAGGCCTTGATATGCTTGAGTAATCTCCCTCCAACATTAATTATCAGGCTGACGGCTTTCATTTGACTGTTTCAGCTGAGAATCCTTAACACCTAAAAGTAATTATACAGCTCAGGAGAGAACGTGATGCTTGACAGGCAAGAAGCAGAAGCATTTCAGAAGATGTTGATTTTGAAATCCTTAGAAAGGTGATGCAAAGTCACAACAGAGGAGCAAAAACCATCAGATTTAGTATTCTAACAAGTAGACAGAAAGATAATCTAGCAGGTCATGGTCAGCAATCTTCCTCTTTACCAAGGCACTCAACACCTACCTCACAGTACACAGCATTACTGCTTAGCAAACGCTTCAGACAAAAAGAAAATTTAAAACTAACTGACAAAAAAAAACACTGAGTTGTAGTTTGCTACCACAGTAGAGATAGATGAACCTATAGATAACCAGCATGTAACATCTATGGGTCTTAACAACTGCTCATCTCTTGTTGCTTTATGTATACATCCATCAGAAAACTTGAAACTCTTTAATTACCACAGCTTGGGGGCTGAAAACACAATAACATGGGATCCCCTGACCTGTGTTCATGTAAGCTAATGTAATACAGTGCCACAAGGATAATTAACGGGATCTGGAACATATATATTACACTAATAGTTACCAACAAATATATGAGCATAACAATACAGTTAAAAGATAATTGATAAATTTGGTTGTGTGTTGAGTCTACCAAAACAGAAGGAAAAGTACAGACTTGTAAAATACAGACACAAGGTCAGAAAGCACATTTTCTCAGAAGAAAATGTCCACCAGAGATCTTCAGATTCACTACAATTTATATCAGTTTGGAAGTCAATTCTTACCCTTTAGAAATTTAAGGCAGCTGGTAATCAGTTTTACATGCTGCATTATAGGGCGTTTTCCACTGTGCTTCCCGTAATAAAAGGGAGTTGACAGAGACATGAGCTACCTAGAAACTATTAGGTGAAGAGTCCTTTGTGGTTACAGTTAAGCAGAAAGTGAAAGGAAAAGAATATTTATTACACAGTAATGATTTGGTCCCAGCTGCCATATACCCATTTAAAGGAAGATGGCAATGACATGTTCAGTTGGAAGGCCTTGTAGAGCTCCTCCTTTTCTTCAAAGACTAAATTGTTATTTTGCAGATTTAGAAGGATGCTGGAGACAGAAGCAATACTGTTACAAATAAATAAAACTCCTCATACAACAGCAAAGCTCTTAATTCTCTTTTCAACTTAGGAAATTCAGCACATCACAAATATTATACACATGAAATGATGTAGATACCGACCATGAAAGACTGGCAGACAGAGCAGCAAGTACTCAGGGCCACTGTCATGTGCAAGGAACACAACAGAAACAGGGCAGCTACAGGAAAAGCCAGGGATGGTTGGGTACAACGTGTACAGGAACAAGCTGCTTTGAAGACAAAGGCTGTGGCTGTATCACATCAGATTTTTTGCAGAAGATAATATGCTCCTCACACACCAGAGGGAAGCTAGAAGTCTTCATTAAATATTTACCCCAGAAGTAAGAACTAATTGTCCAATCATCAACAACGACTCACAAAAGCTGAACCAAAGGCCACTTCAATTGCTCGGTTTGCCTTTACATTGTCTTCAGTTTAGGATTTTCCACTTAGGTTTACATTTTGTCTACCACCACTGATTAAAACTACAATGGAACTGAAATAGAAGACTGCAATTGCATTTATTCTCATGCAGACAATTACAGCGAGAGAAGTTTATGACAACACAAGGAAGTTAAAGGGACTTAAAGGAGAGTAAAACTTTCCTTCACAGATGTCTAAGGTTGACCTGAAAGTATGAGACTTTAAAACATTCATCTTCATTATTAGGACCTCCTCAGATGTTTTGGAAATGCCAAAGGATTGAACTGGTAGCACTGAGAGCTGACCCAAGCATTCAGAGATTTTAAAGTTACTTTTTCCTCCTCCAAAAACTTTCCAAGCATCTGAAATCCTTGAAAAAAAAGGAAATGAGCTGTTTGCTCTACACTCAATTCCACTGCATTCAAATTATAGGGCAATTCCTCCCCTCTCACCTTGAAAATTAAGCCAAGGGATGGGAAATAAATTCAGACAAAGAACTGAATCAGGCAGTTCCAGGTTTTACAAGCGTTTTTTTAAAAGGCAGCATAGAAAAATATATCAGTTTAACAGCATGTGTAAAGCCATCAACACCAATGTAACTAGTACACAACTGTTCTCACACACTGCAGACTGCAAGCTGATTGTTCTACTAAAAGAAAGGAAAATACTGGCATGACTGACATACCAAAATTAAACATTTTAGCAGCTAAGGGAGGATGCAGCTGCTACTAGCGTGAATAATATTTGAACAAACAGCATCCTTTGAACGGGTCCATTGCACAAACCTTGCTCCAGAAGTTTCACAACTGATTGCAAAGCTGACCTCCTACAGCCCCGTATCCTTGTTGCTGAGTGAGTGACAATCAAGGCTGCCTGCTAATTTAAATTATTCACAGCATTCAAACCGAGCTTCCTTCCTAAGCAAGGGCTCATTTCTACAGTTCTCACTCGCACTGAATATCAGTTACACGAGCAGCTGATACTACTGCCACTGATACTCGCTAAGGCACCAGTAAGAGTTTAACTCAGCAGGGCCAAGAAAGTAGGGCGAAGTTGTTAGAAATATGTCAGCATTTGAATCCACTTTGCCTTGCACCTAAGAAGTAACAAACCTACAAGCCATCACCACTTTGCATGCAGGTAGAATTCATCAGAGAAACAGAATTAGAAGCAGCCTCCATTTTAACACGTAAGCTAACTTAAGCTTTTAAGACAGCAGATGGTACTCTGAGGTTTCTCTTGCTTTCTTCTCAGTTTCCCTGGGAGTGACACAATAAAGCTAAAAAGGAATTTTAAGTTTGGCATCTTAAGCTTCATATTTTAGCTAATTCTGCGAGGGTAGATCTTAACCTGCAATTTAGATGCACTTTTCTCAGGAATGTGGTTCACCACAGAATAACAGAGCTCACGCTCTTTTTAGCTGAACTCAGAAAATAATTATCCAAACAATACAACAGCAGAACTAATACTACACCGCTGGTACTAACAGAAACCGGATTACTATAAATGTTTATCTGTTGCCATATTCTCCTCTAGCTTGCAGATGTCAAAAAGCACTTCCTGCTGCTTCACAAGAAAACAACAAGATATGAGATTAGAAACTGAAGACATTCACAGCTATACTGCTGACACACCAAAGGACCGTAGAACACAGCTATTCCTCCCTGCACAAAGCACTACTACTGCTAACAGTAACAGTGGGTTGATGGAATCACTCATAAGAACCAGCTATGTGGTGACCCTTAAGAACAGGAAAAGCTGCTGCCTGCCTCCTGGCACACACTTTTAGTCACCGTATTTTTCAAAGCATCTGAGGTCATCAGATGAATACTAAGCACGACAAGCACAAATTTAAAAATATATTTAACTACTTACTTCTTTAAGCTTGGTTTCTGGGCATTCAGACTGCAAAGTGAGTGTTGCGCCTTCAATGTTTCTTGGCATAGGAGTTGAACCAGGATTTATTGTTAGGTGAATCTGATCTGGAGAAATAATATGTTGCACATAACCCTGGGACATTCCTTCATGATCTGCTATTAAATGAAATCCTTCTTCATGACCCTCCGGTAAAAAAGGCAAGTGATCACCACATTGTCCTTCATCCTCATCATCTTCCAGCACGCTGTCTTGCTCTATGAGAACAGTTGTCCTGTCATAGACTGTCCCGGACGATGAAGAAACCAGTCCGTTTTTATCAGCAAACCTCATCATATTGTCATCTTGGGTTAATTCGTCATCGTCCACTTCATAGTAGATAACGTTGCCTTCGGGACTGTTTTCCCCCATGGCTCACCGCCGCTCACTGCGGTATCCTGAAGCGGGACCGTAACAACCCATCTGCAACAGAGGGACGGGAAGGCGGAGGCTCAGACAGGGCCGGCCCGTTCGAGCCTCATTTCAGGTGCGGGCACACCCCCGTTCTCCGCACACCTCCGTTCTCCACACAACTCCTCCCAGAGCTCAAAGACCCCCGCAACACTCCCAGGCGTCGGCACCGCGCCGCAGCCCGCACCCTACGGGCCGAAGCAGGCCTTTCCTCCCATCCCCTAGCTTAGCGATGCCTTAGTCCATCCAGCTCCGCTGCCACCCGCCGTCAGGGCCCACCCCAACCCCGCACACAAGCCCTAGGGGCCACCCCGTCTCGCTCCGACCGCGCTCACCGAGCTCCCGGTAGCGGCGGCACCTCCTTCCCCACCCCAGCGGCACCATGATTACCAGCGCACTCACTTCCGCTTCCGGCCGCGCGCGGCACGACGGGAAGGCCGCGCCCGCCGCGGGGGTTGATGGGAACGGGGTGCTACGCATGCGCAGTGGGCTGCTGCGCTGGGCCCGGCCCTAACGTGAGGGAAGCGGCGTGTGGGGCGGTGGGGGAGTGCGGACACGGAGCCCAGCTCCTCTTAAATAAATCCATAGCGTCAAACCAGTCGCACAGCAGGGAACAAATTGCAACTGCGTACCCGTCTGTGCAGTTTTCTCTCTAGACGAAGTCGGAAGTAGAGTTAAAATGAGGTTTTCCTCAGTGCTTCATTGTCCATACTGACCATCAGGATCCCCCAAGGCCACATCACAGAACCACAGAACGGCCGGGGTTGGAAGGGACCTCAAGGATGGTGAATCTCCAACCCCCTGCCACACGCAGGGCCACCAACCTCCACATTTCACACCAGCCCAGGCTGCCCAGGGCCCCATCCAACCTGGCCTTGAACACCTCCAGGGATGGACGGGGCATCCACAGCCTCTCTGGGCAGCTGTTCCAGCACCTCACCACTCTCATAGTAAAGTGGTGCTGACATCCAACCTCAATCTGCCCTTCCTCAACTTCAAACCATTTCCCCTTGTCCTGCTGTTATCTCCCCTTTCCAAGAGTTGATTCCCCTCCTGTTTGTAGGCTCCCTTTAGGTCCTGAAGGCTGCAATGAGGTCACCCCTCAGCCTTCTTTTCTCCAGGCTGAACAAGCCCAGCTCCCTCAGCCTGTCTTCGTGGTGGAGGTGCTCCAGTCCCCTGATCATCAGACACCAGATAACAAACTGCTCCACCACTGCACGCTGAGTACTGCTGCATCTTTATGAAGAGATAGGAATGTTGAGTAGCCCTGAAACACCACCCAGGCCAACCCCCATGAGGCAGAAGCCCGTGGCGTTGCTCAATGCTGGGCCATCAGCCGGGTTTAAAACTACCCATCTTCTTGTAGCCCAGGGTCTTGTCCTTGATTGCAGTGCTGCCTTGTGGTGCTGCACTCTCCCAGAGGGTTACAGAGTGCTGGGGAAGGCATGGAAATGCTCGTATCCTACAGTGGATAGGGCTGCTCCGTGCCTGTAACAGGTGTGACTTAATGCACACTTAAAACCAAGAGCCCAAAGCAGACAAGGCTGGAAAATGCACTGGGATGTTTTTATTTAAATAACGACTTAAAAATTCTGTGCTTTAATACAAGTTAAATACAAGAGTAAATATCAGCTTTTATATTTTTGCTTGTCTACGTACAGCTTATTTAGAAATTCAATATACTTTACAGCTTATTAACAGTGACACCTGATTCTAAATGCCTGAGCTGCATTTAATAGCAAAAGATTGTATAAAATACTGTGATTAAAAAAAAAACAAACTGATATACTGTACATTTTTTTCTTTACAGTAGTTTCATATCTAAAAATATGATTAGCTGCATCTGAAATTCACGATAAATTGTTCTCTTTCAGGAGGAATTGATGGATAAATTGCTGAGCTTTCCTCTTTTCTGTTATATCAGGCATAGGATGTCCAGGAGGAGGTCTAAGTAATAAGCCACCAAATATACTAGCTGCATTTTTAAAAGAGAGAGAGAAAGAAAAAAGAGAGCACCAGTCAACAGCAAGCTATTAAGGGTAATTCCACCAATCTCAATTAGTTGTAATGAGAGAGCCTGGTTTCAGCAGGAGTTAGATAAAGCTGATGACACACTGACCTCCCTGTGACACCGTAAAACTTTTTTCAGGCTACTGCAAGGATGCAAAATCCATTTTTCTGTGGATTTTAAGTAATGACATACTTCAAAACAGTAGAGACCATGACTGCAATTGCTTTGGATAAATATGTTCTGCCCTACTAACTGAAAAACCCCTCTGAACAGAATGGTTATTTTGCTTGCCTTACCTAGAATATTCACATCCAAATTGTTCTTCCCTGAATTTTTCAGTAGTTCTCGTAGAAATGCCATTAGATATTCAAACACGTTTTTATGGCACTCTGGCAGGTTAGAGATAATCTGAGTGGAGAAAAAAAAAAAAAACATATATTGAAGAAATGACAATAACTTGGAAGCTTTGTCTACTACCAACATCACACTGTCTGTATATGGGAACAGCTCTTAATAACCCAAGTTCTGGATCATTTCTTTTATGATAAGATTACATTTCTCATAGCAAAATGCTGTAATTTGTCTACAATAAACCAGTCTACCTCCTTCCAGAAATGGTCTCCCATTGAAGCTGGCATTACCTGGCTGCTCAGCAGGTAGTTGTTGGCACACTCTAAACAGCTGTTGTAGAACTTGTAGCAGATGACTGGCTCTGGCAGGCTTTCCAAGAAGAGCAGCAGTGCCTCTGCTACCGAGTGGTTGCTGCCAACTGGTCCAAAGGTGGTTAAGGAAGAAGTTAAGCACAGTGTGGTCTATTTTGGCAGTATGTGTGCTGAAACACTAATCTTCACTCCGAGGTCTCCGAGAACTACTGTTCACAGCTTTGAGTTAAATTGCTTGGCCCCACATAGCAAACTGTTTCCATTGGCAATTAGATACCGATGTAGTTAATCAACAATCATACATCAATATAACAAGGACTCAGCAGAGGCATTAGGACTGATTGCAAATAGCAGCAAAGAGAAGCACATCTCAGTTACCATGAGATGAGAGAGAGCAGTTTAAAAACCATGACGGAGCGCAGAAGACTGATGAAACCTTTCTCAGTTTTGATCTTTTGCTTGGGCACAGTGAGCCCAATCAGACATCAGTCTAAAAGGATACGGAGGGTATCATGCATTCCTTTGTCCAAACAGTCTCGGATTTGCTCAAATTCAGACCTAAGGCCTGGTTGCTGAAATAGGTCCTCCTGCAAAGGCCACCATTAATCAGTCTCAAGGAAAAACAGAAGTTATTTGGGTAAATAGAGCATTGCCATTATAAAATGTCAGGAAAAACATCCCTAGGTTGGTAGTTATCAGCACAAAGCTCACCATGAGCAGTTTTTAGGAAGGCTATGAGACCGCAGGAAAGAGCAATGCAAAAGGAGAGCTGCTGGTGTATGCCACACACAGACTGCATCACCTTCACAAAACTTTGCAACCCAGGGTAATAGGATCTCTTATCTCAAAAATATCCATTTTCACTCTTTACCATTAGCCAAACATCCACACTTAGCAATGGTTGCCTTTACTAGCATCTTCTCCAAAACTTAACCTAATGCAAACAAATTATTTTGCAGCTCCAGCACGAGCACTGCCAACCTGCTGGGAAGCATTGCGGTATAAGTGATCCACCATCATCCACAGCTCCTTGGGAATTTCCAGAGGCTTTTCAGCTTGAGTAGCATTATTGCTCATTTCCAGTGGCATCAGGGTCTGAGAGAGAGAGGTAAGGAGGAAAAAATAAACTAGGAACAAAGTGAGCTGGCCAGCTTCTTGCTCAACTCTGCAAATTGCTTCACAGAGTTTACAGCTCAGAACTAGGACTTGTTAAGCTGTGCAGCTGCACTCACCAGTTTTCACAGACTGCTGTGTCAGGCACAATCATAAGCACAGACAGAAAAGATGCTCTCAATCACACTTCACACACACCTTTTTTCAAAGCGCAGGCAGAGCAAATGGCACATTAATGACAGCAATGTACCCAAAATGGGTTGGTTCATCCACACAAAGCACTAAAACAAGGTGTGGAGAAGTATCAGCATTTTCAGACTATGGACCAGGGGAGTGAAAGAAGGCTCTGTGGCAATAAATAAGACAATCACCTAATTTTAATGGTGTCTGTGGGTTCAGAAGGGAAGCTTATCTTTAACTCACAAGATTCCGAATGGATTCTGCAGACATGTCTTGGATCGGTTCCCTCATGTGACACAGCGTGTGAATGGGAGACCCAAAGCAACTGGGCAAGTAGTTTCCTGTTACAGACAGAAAATAATCCTTCCCCCTGTCTAGATGCAAGACCAAGATGTCTTCAAGTTTTTCTTCTCCAGAGTTTAAGTGTGTAGCTGTTGATTTATTAACAAACAGTTCCAACTCAATTGTGATCTCAGAACCTGACGGAAGATAAGAAAACCATACTGAGTTTCAAAAAAGGCATTAAACCAATAATATGTAAACAAGCATAGCACTCTCAAAATAGCACAAAGAACAAAGCCAACATGTGACAATATTAGCTCATTAACATGAAATGAACAATGAAGAGCTCACCTGGCAGCAGAAAGCCCTTACTCGGATTAGCAATCAGCCACTCCTTGCAATAGGTAACCTCATCTGGTTTGCTGATAAATTCAAACTGGCAGGGCACTTGTCCATTGCGGATCGTAAACTTCTCTACCTGCAGCTGCATGTATTTGACGTCCTCAAAATGGAACTAAAAAACAAACATCAGCCAACATCATCAGCCAATCCCCCCTCGCCAAGCACCAGCAGCAATTCCTCACATTGCTGTCCCATAGTTTAATCATTAAGCAGCAAGATATCCAGATTAACCCTCTTGCTCCCACATCCCGCCTCTTCCAGGATTAAAAAGGATTACACTTATTTACACTCTGTGCAGCAGTGTGCCCTTTAAAACAAATGCTCCCCTCAAATAACCTCAGTGGAATTTGAGAACAAGGTATCTAAGCCTCTCGGTTACTTATCTTTTACAGTCCCCAACACACAAAGCAAATGCTGGTCTTGTGACCTTCTCCAAATCCCTCAGAATTTTACATTTTATGTTTCCAAGAACAAGTAACAGAAAGAGATACTTGCTGTTACTTGAAGCTACCCTTTTATTCTCCATCTCATAACATGGCTGTATGTTTCAGCTCGGTAGCCTGACTGGAACCAGACCGTATGGTCCAACATCCATCTAACATACTGCAACCATGAGAAAACACATCTAGGGTCTAGGAATGCTTGATTTGTCCAGCAACTCACAACAGATGGACAGACCCTACCTCTCTCTGGGAGAGGGTCACCGAGGGAATGTTGGCGTTTTCCATCTTATCCAGGGAGCGCACGATTTCCTCAAAGACCTTTCGGTACAGCTCCTCATTCACAACTTTCACCTGAAAAGGACACACATAGCACCAACTCATATTTACTGTGCCTCCACAGGTGAGCTATAATATATGGGCCTAAAACATGAAGTGATTCCATTTTAGCAGTACAATGCATTTGAAGAATAGAACTCCTTGGAGCACTACTGCTCTAAGATCTCCTCGGGATCCAGCAATAAAGGACCTTGCTATAACCAAGAAGAGAGGCAAGAGAATCACCCACAGTCAGGGCTTTTGCTTATTTGTTTGTTATTTACAAAGTTTGACAGCACACTCCAGTGATGTAGCATTCCTGCACTGCAAACTTCTGAAAAAATGATTAAAGAAAAAAAATATGTCTAAAAAAATACCTGCAGATACTCTTAAGTTATTCTGCCAAAGTGATGCATCACTTAACACAACCTTATCTTATCATGCTCAGTATATTACCCAGCCCATCTTGCAAGCCATCGTTCCATGTAGATGCCATAAAAGTGGAGACAATCCAGCAGGAGAGCCTCCCTCCTCCTCCCACACACAGGACAAGGTCAGCAGACTTATTTCCTTCAGCACTGACACACTTACCCCAATATCAAACACAGAGCTAACTGGCTTATGGTCGCTGATCTTCAGAGCCATATGGCTACGGTAGCTCAGCTGAGCAATGTTCTGGCCTTTCCAGAGTATCCGATCACACCAAGCTGGAACACGGCACTTCTCACTAGGACAGAGAGGTGAAAATTACAGCTTCCAGGCACAGTTCAGGTGGAATAACAATGCAAGGCAGAACACTGCTCTCCCAAGAACCAGGTGTTTTGAACAAGGCCCGTTTCTGTATTTCTTTTTCACTTTATTTTTACTGCCTTCGAGGGTAACATCAGTGTCACATACGAAGCAATCACTGTACCTCGTGTCCCACTCATCACAGCCAGCGTCGTATTTGTATGTTGGCTGGAAAGAAATCTCTCCCTCTGTATAGCCTTCAAAGACAGCTTTTGCATTCATCTGCCTCTTTAGCTACAGAAGAAAAAAAGAAGAAAAGTGGAACAAGCTCAAGCACAACCCCCATATGAGCTAAAGGAGAGATGTTCAGCATTGAGAAGCTGAGTAGTACATGAGCAATCCCTAATTAGCACCCTCAGCACCACCTGCAGGTGGTTGAGGCATCAGTACCTGGTCGTATTGGCAAAGCTCTGGAAATGCTTTCTCATCTACAAGCTGCTTCACTTTCGTCACATCCAGTTCTTCCAGCCGATAGTTGAGGTCACCCAACCACAAGATCACACTGCAAGAGAACGTAGACCAGAAGTCTGCACATGGGCCCAAAGATGCCCATGTGAGCTCTCTAATCTCCTCATGATCAGGTGGATGTTCTGTCTGTCTTGCTGCACCACAAGCAAGAGTTGGAACTTGGATGAGAAGCCACTTTTTCTGCCTTTGCTGTTTTTAATTCCCACCCTGCATGTTTGTCACCATCTTTTCATAGCTGGTGTTTAGTGAGGAATATAAAAAGCACTAAAACGCATCGAGGAGATTCATGTCTATTATTGCCCCCTTCCTGCTTCATGCAGGAACTAAAACAAGGCTTCTTAGAGCATAAGTGGGCAAGTGACTTGCCAGAACCATATAGGTGACCACTATCAAAACCAGAGTTGTAGAGAAGTGTTTCTGGCCTTTCCAGGCTAGCAATTAAAGCATTAACCACCCTCCTCACATCCCTGCCTAGAAAACAGCCCACCACATTCATAATGCTCTGTCTTGCTTCCTGCAGTGATCCCCACAATCAAATGAGAAGCATACTCGTGTTTGCTGATAGTGAGAGGTGGCAAATTTGGATTCGATTGGCAGAACTGCATCCGAGAGCAGATGTCTTTGAAGTCCTGGTTCCTCCTCTCATATTCCTCCGTGTGAGCCGCAAGGTGAGAATTCACAATGCACACACTTGTGTTATGGAATTTAAACCTTATGGCAACACCACCTTTGTTACCCTGAAAGAGAAACAGCGCTCAGAAACTTTTCTGTACACAGCAGATGAATCCAGAAATGAGTTAATAGCAGCGGACAACACAGAAGATGCTGAGGCAGACCACAAATTCCAGAAGGATGAAAACCCAATTGATAATTGCAAGTGATAAGTGCTTTGTGAATTTTAGCTCACGTGAGGATCACACAGCAACACAAGGTGGCAAGCAAACGCACAGAGCCCAGTTTGTAACTTAGGATTTAGCTGGCACTAAAGGAAGTTCAAATCAATAAGAGTGCTGGTCAGTTGCTTCATCGAGTCCTGAAACCTGTTTAGCAACAAATTAAACCTTTCAACATAGAACATAAAGATTTGAAAGTGGAGGAGGAAGTACGTGGCTCAGCTGGTCCAAAATACCTCTGCCAAGTTACAGCTGCAGAAATGACAGTGAAAGGACATAGATTTCATTCCGATGGAGCAGAACGGCAAGAGGCCACTAAGTCCCCCTCAGGAAAACTATAATCTGGATGGACAGGTTTCTTGTGTTTCCTCACATTAATTGCCTTAGGCAAAACCACAGCCATCATCAAACCTCATGGCCCCATACAGCCCAACACATGAAAAAAGCTTTCAAGGTCTGTAGGGCTTTGAGAGCAGATGGTGGTTCCCTCCAGCAACACCCTGAGCCACCAGATGCATTTCTAAAGGCAGCTGCATCTTTTAGCTGGAAGAATAACCTCTACATTTAAGGAGAGGGGCTCCCAGGGTTCTCCAAAGTCTCACGTACTGTTGTCAATTCTTACCATCCTCCCCATGATGCCAGTTCCCACAGTCCCGATTTCCACCTCAGAGATGTTCAAAGCAAGGTCTGCTTTCACATACAACAGAAGCATTATTCCCACGAGTCGCACAAGTTTCACCTGAAAAACAGATCCTGTTGCATTAAACACCAGAACAGGAGAAGGCACGTCGCCTCCCAGCCCAGAACACAGGTCAGAGTATACACAAAGGAGAGTTGCAGGCTCATCCAACAGACCACCTCGACACACGGTTACAGGCACTCCAGCAGCACAGCACAGGAGGGAGCCAGGGAGCAATGCTGCAGTAAAGGAAACAGAAGCCCAAAGCAAAGCCCGAGGCACAGGCAGCCCATAGAAGGAGCTTCCCTTAGACAACTGACGAGAGACAAAGCAGAAGTAAGGAGAAGGAGCCAAAACACAAGCAGTATTCCTTCCAAGATGCCTTGACAGCTCATTCAAGCATGCATACCAGGAGACAGACAGGGCAAACAATGAGATGCTTCCTATTCTCTACCCCCAAACCGGAGGAGCTCCACTAAGGCATGGCGCCCAGCTGTCCTGCCTGCCCTCTGCCTTGGCATTCTGCACAGTAACACTGCCTACGTCACCTTCTGACTGAGCAAAAGCCTGCAGACAATGCCCCTCTGAAAGACACAGCGATTGAAAATAGGAGAACAAGGTGAAAAGAGGCCCGACTGGAAAACGATTCCACACTCAAACCTCCCCAGAAGTCCCATTTACCTTTGCATATTTGGCATCTGGGTGAAGGCTATCAGTTACAGCTTTAAACCACTCTTCTTCCTTCGGTGTGTCATTGAAAAAGAAGGCTTCTTTACTCAGATCAAGCTCCTGGAAACTGCATTAGAGGAAGGAACCCGTGGATGCACGCACTTGTTTATAACTCTCCAGCCCTTTCCTCCAGGAAAGAACTAAAACAGTTTATGCTCTAACTTATAACTGAATTGGAATTTTCAGATATGCTCATTTCAGAGGTATGTTAAATGTAAAGCTGAGTTATATTGAATTGCATTAAAGATGATGTAAAACTGCAGTGCCGAAGAGCCCAACCACCAGAACAACAGCCCTTCCAGGCTATGCACACACACACACACACACTCTGAAGCAATGCAGCAGAGTAAGGCAATGCAAACATTCCTCAGCTGTCCTCAGGTGTCCTGGCTGAACACCTCCATGCTATGGCTTCACAAGCAAAGCAACCCAGGGCTGAGGTTTGGAGGGAAGAACAGGAGGGAGGCACTCACCCCACACAGTAAACGTCCGGAGGTACAGAGTCCCATCTCAGCCAAGGCTGGAGGCTTTCTTTGGGGGACTGACCATTCACATTGTAAGTCCCAACAAAAAACCTGCAAAAAAATCCACTTTTGCTAAATCCCAGAGCTGCAAATATCCCTATTATTAACCCAAGTAATTACTAATTATTTAGGAGTAACTTGTTTCCAGAGGGAGTTAAGACCACATGGCAAAGCTTAAATTCCTACAGTGATTTAATTACAGTAGCACCTTTACGTGCCTGTTTTACAGAAAAATACACTTTTTTTGCACACAGTGTAAAAGCACACACGGATTGAGCTGTGCAGTAGCAGTCTGAAATGACAAATTCATCACATCACCAGCACAGATGGTTCCTGACCACAGAAAAGTTTTTGCTCATCATTAGATTATTCCTCCTAAGCTCTTAGGAGCTCATTAGAACAAAAGCAATGTTAAACAGTGACCTGAAGCAGCGAGAGAGATGGCAGGGCTGCATGGAACCAACGCACCTCCAGGCACAGAAAACCTCATCCTGCTTCCAAAATAAGGAATGATCATTACCTGAAGTTCTGGATGTACGTGTAGGAATCCTCCCTTTGCACAAGCTCAGATTTGACAATAGTATCTCGTAGCCCAAACTTTGGTTCTGATAAGATTGAAGCCATGTTTGAGACCATCACGCTGGACGACCGCACCATTTCTGTTGTCACCTCTGGCTTGAGTTTGCTTTGCCTGTAAGTGAATGCAGAACTGTGAGATGAAGCACAGGATAAGCACACACCCTGAAAAACTTTGTTCTGCTGCTGAGGACGTGACCTAAATCTTCCTCTCTGTTTCACCAGCCAATGATCAGAACAAGCAGACAAGAGTGAAACGAGCACTTCTTATGACAGCTCAGACCTTCTCTAGATAAAACCAGTTTAACCAACTGAAAGAACAAATCCTTCTGGCTCATCCAGTACAGCCTGTTGGATCAGGGCTGATTTTGCCCTCCTGGATGTTGATATAAAACCATACACATTTCCTGCTCCCTGGAACAGGTGGATGCCAGTCCCATCGCCCTCTGCTCAACCCTTCAGATGACAGTAGAAGAATGAAAAACTGTTTTTGTAGCAGAAAACTCCCATTTCTGTCCAGTAAGGAGGCAGCAAGGAGTGGATGGGGGTTTTTATTTAGTATCTTGTGGCTCTGTGAGTTACTTCAAGTTCCTTCTGACACAGCTCAGGAGTTCCCACGAGGAGGTAAGTGATATAAGTTCAACAACCTGCATTGTGAGTGTCAAGGATGGCACAGAGATGGACTTTGAAGGATATGCAGCAGGGTCCACAAACTCCTGGGAACTGAAAAATGAAACTCTAACATTCTAGGAGTGTATCTATGAGATGAGGTGGCCCTAAGCCAAAGCTCTCTGAATTCAAAACAAACAACAGCAGCCGGGTCCTGTCCCACTACACAGCAAAATATGCCCAAATAGGGGGACTGGCAGGACTGGCTCCAAGAGGCAGTGCAAAAATTCCCTGGACTTCATTTTTCCTCTCTTAAATAGAATCTTAAGGTTCTCTTCTCAAAAAGCTGCTCTAGATCCTCGTTCCTGTGGTGAATGCTAGCAGATAGAAGCAGATAATGCAGCAGCCACGTATCCTGTGCTGGTGCCCTGCACAGACACTGGGACCACAGAGACCAAGTTCCCCCTCTTGCTTTCCAGCTGAAAACCAGGAAACCAGACAGAGAGCTCTCTGCAGTTTCTCCTTCTTCCTCTCAACACCAGAACACCATCAGCTTGCCCACTGCAGCTCGTTCCTGCCACGCACCATTCCACAGAAGCACCCAGAAAAGAATCACTTCGAATGTGATTCAGGCGAAGTCAGAGAGAATCCATACCTGGGAGCACTCCTGTCAGTGCTGTCCTGGCTCCAGCCTGGACTGACTGCAAGCTTCTTTCCATTCTGCTTGATGCCTTCAGAGCCAACTGCTTCTGGAAAGAGAGAAAAAAGTTTCACATGAAACACAAAGTGGACTTGAACTTAGCAAGCACAGGCAAACAGAAGGGAAACCAATGTAGCTTAGGTCTGTACAGAGAACCAAAGCACCTCGGTTATCTCGGGATCTGTCACTTATCTGATGGGCTGGCAGGGCAGGGGGATAGGCAGGAGGGGCACACAGCGTGGCACAGGGCTGCAGAGCTGCCCACCCCCCTGGGTTTTATCCCAGGCATGCAAAAAGCTGCACTGATAATAAGCTTTCCCTTTCCGCAGCAAGACAGGAAGTGCAAAGAAAGGAAGAAAAAAATAAAAAGCACACTGCTATTTAAAGGCTTTCTGCTCATCTGCAGCAGCACAGCAAAGCACTGGAGCCCCTCCTGCAAAGCAGTGCAGTACAGCCTCTGTGCAAACCCACCACAGCTGCAGCAGAAACAGTGCCTCAATGCAAATCACACTTCCTAAAAAAACAACAGGGCAGACCCTATGCAAATGCAATTAGTTTTAGGTATACAATAGTAATTACATGGCACTTTGTTAGAGCCTGCAGCGCTTGTTTCAGCTACGACATTCTGCTCCTACAAGGGGGCAGAACACAGGATTTTGCATAGCTTTTCCATATGTCCATGCACAAAAGGCAATCTCAGGGCTACGACACGTGGCACACAAATCTAAAGATGACACAGAAGACGCTCGTAAGGCTCCATTCATTCGGCTGAGCACAGTTCAGAAAAATGATTAAGTATTATTGCTGCTGTAGAGCATCCTCTGGGGCACGAGCACATCCCACAGACAGAACTCTGAGTACTCTGAGTATAAACACACTCACAAGAAGTGGTCGCATTCACAGCCTGGAAAACCTCTTCTGCCCAAAGAGCCCTCTGAGAAGAAAGGCTGTCTAAGAGGATTAATCAGTGGCTGCTTCCATGAGCACATGATTCAAACCTCATTACGGATCACACACAGTCCCACAGTGCTGAGCAGGAGCAGACTTTGATAAGAGAAAACCTCCACCAGCAGCACCACTGCAGCACAACGCTCCCTCAGAGCCCATCCAACCAAAAGTGCCCCAGTCGTGTGAGCTGGGATGTGTGTTCTCTGCAGGCATTAAGCACTTCTTCAGAGCTGCCTGAGCCTCTGCAGTGCTCCTGATAAGCACCACGCTGTGCATCTTGCCAACTTGAACTTTGGCAGTAGAGCAATTGGACTGCTGCTGCTTTTGGAGCAGGGAACAGAAGTTTGGGCTCTATTGACCTCAGAGGACAACGCTGGGCAGCATGGGAGATGTCAGTGGCTGCTGTGTGCTGTGCAGCACCGTGTGACACAAAGATCACGGCCACGTGTCACACCTTCACGTTTTAACCTCATTAACAGCAATAACTTTTATGTCGGATTCTTCTAAGGAAGAGATTAGCCCTGGAAATGGGTTGTTTCCTTCAGATAAGTTTGTATCGAACTAGATGTTGCTCAAGCCAAAGGGGTCCATCATTTGGCAACCTAAAGTGGAATATTTTAGCAATACACAACCTCGTGTAATCTTTGAATGGGGCACAGAACCAACGAGCTCTGTGCAGGGATAAGAGAGCAGCAGAACACAGACAGCCTGAACCAGGATTTGCAGTTAGAAGGGACTTCAGGGACAACAAAGACTTGCTATGAAAAGCATGCAGCAACATTCCAGCACCGTTCTGCAGCAGGAAGGTGTATCCTATCTTCACATAAGGCCAGATTCAGCTTAGCATCCAGAAGGGAGAACTACCTGTGCCATTCATTGCTTGCAGCAGTGCATCCAGCCCATCCCTCCCTGCACAGAAGCACACAGGCCAAGTCTGCACACACAGATAGGGCACTAGAGAAGGGCCTAACTCAAACTGGGAACATCGACCACAGAAGTTAAAGCCCATTAAAATCCCTTCCTGGATCCCTGATGCATTCACCAGCCTTAATCCACAGAAGAAAGAAGGAACCAGTAGTGCTCTATCTAGCAAATGGCAGCATTTGCACACTATTTAAATGTGCTTTGGTTTGCATATGGGAGTCTCTCGCTCAGTGTTCATGATCCCATAATGACAGAGTGGGAGATATTATGGAAAACGGCAGGCAAACCCTCACTCTGTATTACTTTCTGTCCCAAAAGACCCTGAGCCATGGTGCTTTCTTCTTCTAAGAGAGAATAAAAGAAAAGAGAGATCCCTGAACAACTCAGACTGAAGAAACACACAACAAAACCTTGAGAAAGCAATTTTGTCACAGCTCAGAAGCAGAGTTTGATAGGAGAGCTGCTTCCCAAAGAGCTCACAATGCAAAGGGAATTCCTGGGCTCCAGATGCAACAAAAACATCCCAGCACAGCACCGGGCTCCGGTGCCACTCAGTGCTTTTCCTCCTAAACACACACCCAGGTCCTTCCCAGTTGCTTTGAAACCCCGTGTTAAACAGCACAGCTGGACAGATGTTCCCCCATCCCCAGCTCAGTGCATTTTGAGCCACTGTCTCACATCTGAATTACAGAATTCACCTCTTCTCGGCAGAGAATAAGAGAGGAGGAATGACAGCAACAACCCAGACAAAGGCAGGTAAAGCAGAAATGGATTAACCTCTATTTTGAAGGCCACGCTGAGTGCGGCGTTGCTCAGCTTTCTCTGCGCTTTCTCACACGCTCCCTTCGCACAGCAGCAGCTCCTGGGAGCAGGAGGGGAAAAGGCGGACAGCACGGCACGGCACGGCACAACACGGGGCGGACCCACAGCCGGGCCGAGAACAGCTGAAAGGTCGCAGCCACAGCACATGAAAACCGACACCGGATTCACCATCGAGGAAAGAGCAGCCCGGAATCGAAGCCAGCACGCGGCCCTCGGGGTCCCAAAGCTGCCGAGCTCCCCCTGCACAGAAGCTCCGAGCCGCCCTGCCCAGGAGCGTGGGCTGAACCGCTGCTGCACGGAGCGAACCCTTCGTCCCTCACCGCAGCCCTCGGGGCAGCAGGAAGAGCTCCCCATGGCTGCGAGCGGACAGCGTGCCTTCCCCAAAGCACGACTATGCGCTAAGCAAGCGCCCGGACCCCTCCAGATCCTCCCTCCCTCAACCCATCAGGCTCTCATCGCTCGGACCCAACATCGGGGTGAGCACCCGAGCACGGCGGTTCCGACGGGACGGACCTCGAATCCCGGCCCTACCAGTTCCCTGCCGTCCCCCCTAAGCGCTCACCTCGGCGGGGCCGCTCGCCTGCCGACATCGCGGCACCCGGCCGCCCCCGGTCCCGCTCCGCCCCGGCCCCGCTCCGCCTCGCTCCGCCCGCCGGAGGACGGCTGTCAGTCCCACCCGCCCCACGCAGGAGCCGGGGCCGGCCCTGAGGCCCTGACCGCAGCATGAAGTCTTTGGGACAGCAGCAGCGTGCTTCCATCCCCCCCCCCCCTAAAAAAAAAACAACCCAGAGGGAGCCGTGATGGAAAGAGCACCGGGCTGCGTGCTGCCGATACCGAGGAAATCAGAGCACAGAGTGTGGGAGGAGACAGCTTTCTCCATGTGGTCTCCCAGAATACACAGAGCAAATCTCCGTTTGGCCTTCCGACTGCACAGCATGCAGGTGTGTATCACAGCACTGCCTCGAAGTGCTGCTCCCCTCTGCTGAGCCACCTGGTGCTGCAGAACGGTGACACAAAGCATCGCTGCTGTGCGTGAGGTTGAGCAGTAAGTACAAATGCAGCCTGGGCTCCTGCATCCCTACCACTGAACACACCTACCTGTGCTGCACTTGCTGACCTCCTGCAGGAACGTGCGGGTGTGTGAACCAAAAGGCAGCTGCACTGTGAGACCATCGCCTTCCGAGCGGATCCGAACGGTCACATCTGAACCTGTGACACCAAGAGGAGGAGAGGAGCTTGTATCAATGCTGCCCATTGCTCAGGAGCAGCCCCATCTCTGCTCTCTGCTGCTAAGCATGCCTCTGCGGGCTTTCACCAGCAGGTTTCCCCAGGTCTTACCATTTCACTTTCACATTTTGCATGAGGATGTAATTAAAAAAATGCAAAAATCACTCTTTGGAATATGTTTTGTTCTGCTCATCAAGTGATAGGGAATGCAATGGAAACAGGGACAGGTACCCTGGGGGAAGCATACGATGCTGCCAGGCTGCGCAGGGGTGGGGTCAGGAAGACCAAGGCTCAGCTAGAACTGGATTTGGCAATGGGCACAAAGAAGAAGATAGGTTTCTATGGGTGCAGCAACTGGGAAAGGAAAGTCCAGGAGGGTATACCATCCTTTAATGAGCAAGAAAGCCAGGCTGGTGACAACAGACCAGGAGAAGGCTGGCTGGGCTGTGGGTGTCCTCAGTTACTGCAGGGGAGTTGGACCAGATGGCCTTTAAGGGTCCCTTTCAACTCAAACCATTCTGTGATTCTATGATTCATTCAGCAGCTGCAGCAGCACAGGCATAACAGCAATATGAAAACTCACCAATGACATGAAGGTCACCATCAGGTATCACTGCAAACAGAAAAGAAAGTTCTGTTACAAAGCTGAGTCACAGGATTGTAGCGTTTGATTTAACACTTCGAGGTTGGATTACTGAGCACAGCCTTCTATCTGCTCCCTGAAGGCACAGGAGTGTGTAGTGCAGCCCTACAGGAGCTGCACCAAGGTGCTGCTCCGGATTGCAAAAGGATTGATAAAGCAGAGCCCTTCAGCTATGCCATAAGATGCATCAGCTTCACCAGAGATCACAAACTGATGAGAAAACACAATGGGCTGAGTAGATCACAGCAAGTAAACAACAAAATACAGACTCCGCACCCCTCCATCCCTTCTTTTGGAGGTGGCCACTGAGCCCCGAAGTGTGTGAATACCTTCTTCCACTGCAAACCCCTCTGCGATGGGGATAACTTTCTCCAGCCAGACGTCCTCCGCAGTGATGGCCATCCGCCGGTGGGTGTACACGTAGATCCTGCAAACACGGAGCAGAGGCTGGAGGGAATGCCTCGGTCCGGGCAGACCCCACCCCACACAAATCCCTCCCCTCCCAGGCACAAGCCCGGTTTGCCCCATCTCGGCACCCACGCGTGCTGCCCGCCGCGCTCCACCAGGCCCAGCAGCCGGCTCTCCACGCTTTGCCCCGCAGCCACGGTTCCTTGCACGGCTTGCGGTGTGGGTCAAGGAACGGCAAACAGAGTTGGAAGTCGAGGGGTCAGAAAGGGAGGAGAAAAAGAGCGAACTCGCCATCCCTTCCCTGGACGCGCACAGGGCAAAGGATATGATTCGACACGTCGCCCCATCGAGAAGAGTCTCCTGGATGGCCACCGACTGGTCCATCCTCCGTGCCCGCGGGGTGGGGGCCGGAGGTCAGCGAGGAGCTCGGGGGATCGAGATGGGGGGTCGGGACGGGGATGGGGGTCGGGACCGCGATGCGGCCGCGCTCGGTGCCGCCGTTACCGGGAGCCGCCGCCTCCCTGTCGCCCCTCTCCCCGCCCCGCTCTCCCGGCCTGCCCCAGGGCTCCGTTAACCCTTCGGCTCCGGCCGCAGGGATGGAGCTGCGCCGGTGCGGCCCCGCGAGGTTCTCCGGGCTTCGGTAGCCGCTGCTGGGGCTCCTCACCGCGGCCGGAACCGCCGCCCTCCGCCCGGACAGAGGCTCGCAAAGCGCCAGGAAGCGACCGAGCATCATTTCCCTCTCCGCTGGATGGGGACCGGGAAGGATTTTTAAACGGGATGCTGCTGGGTTAATGGGGCGGAGAGCAGGGAGGGCAGCGAGAAAGGCTGAGCAGAAGCGGAGTACGGGCGAGGGGGGGCCACGGAGCGTCCTCAGGCTGAGAGTATTGCGTGTACAGAGCCGGGCCTGCGGCAATGCAGAGCCGCTAACTTCCTATTGCTATCAGGAGGGGCTCTTTTTTGCGGCAGCACCTGGAATGTTTTGTTAAATGTCGTGACCCAGCTGACTTCCGAGCTTTAATTATGCAAATAAATGGTGCAGAGGGCGTAAGCAGGTGCTGGGAAATGTCAGCAGATGCCGACGTGCCAAACAGAGGAGTTCGGTGTGTGTCAGCTCTTTCCACTGCTGTAAAAGTAACAGCAAAAGTTGGGCAGATATGGAAAAATCAGCAGCCCATGCTTTCTGCTCCTTCTCAGCAATGGTGCTGAGCAGATGAAAGACTGCAAAGAGGAAATGAAAGGAGAACAGTGAGAAATATCTGCTACAAACTCCAGAGCACTCTTATGAGAAACGTGGTGCTGCGAGTCGGTTCTGAAACAGAAATAGCTTAGAGCTCCATCCCGTTGTTGCTTTCTGCTGATACACTGATGTGACAACATGCCTCAGCCCATGCCAAGGCTTTGGTGCAGCATCACTGCAGCGTGGAAAGGCCGGTGATGGATGCACACTGCCTGCCCTCAGCCCCACATCCACTGCATGGAGCTCCCAGCAATACATCCTTCCTGCTGCTGTCCCAGCACAGCCCTATGGCTGGGATCCCCTTCCCATCACATCCATCGAGCTGAGCTGTGCCCAAAGCAGCCTGACATCGACCCAAGAGACCGATGCTTCTTTATTATTATTATTATTCTATTATTTTCTTAAAAGAGAACAGGAAGAGGACAGAGTGTGTTTGCACAGTGGCACCACAGAGCCATTACCAGCTGCCTGTGAGGCAGGAGCAGGCTGGGAGCACTAGGGCCAGCTCCTGTTACAGACTCATGCTTGTGTCTCTGCTCTACTTTTACACATAGAGATTCATAGATATGAAACAGGATGGTCTAACATGATGCTTCCAGCTCAGCCCCATTTCCCTGCCTAAGATCTGGAGACAAAACAGTACAGCCTTCTAGGAGAGGAGGTATTATTTAGAAACAAGTGGGTGTTCAGACAGCTGTACTGCAAACACGTAACTACATTGTGTAAGCTGTGCCTTGGGTCAAAGCAGAGGTTCCTGGGTTCCAAGCTGGCTCAGCACCCTCCCACTCCTATACCTGAGGTCTCTCCTTCCAGCATCCAGCATCCCTGCAGCACAGAGGTGCAGTGCTGCAGCTCACAGCTCCTGGAGATGATGTGTAGTAGGGATCACCTGCATGGGGGGAGAAGTCACCATCTACAAACTCCAGGGATCTACAAGCATGGGGATGCAACAGAGGGTGTTTGATAGTGACCTCAGCTGAAATCAAGGAGGGGAAAGGCTGCAGGTCTGCTGTTTACCCGTGGAGGGGAGTGGAGGCCTTGCAGCTCAGGAGGAGGGCTGCCCCCCACACCAGGAGCTGCAGCAGTGGGGATGCAGCCACCTGCCCAGCATCATTCACATGAACTTTGCCATCCAGCTTCAGGCAGCTGCCCTTGATGGTGGCAGGGCAGCACTCCTGGAAGCAGGCAGCCTTCACCCCCTGGGCACAGACAGGCTTGGCAGCCTTGCAGGCTTTGCTGCATCCTGCCACGTAATTGAAGCCCGTCTTCTTCATCTGAAAGGAGGAGAGAGATTCATCTGCTGGTCCTGCTCAGCCTCTGGCATTTGCATTGAGGGGATGCACACGGACTGCAGCACATCCCACCTGTCCTGTCCCAGCCATACCTCGCAGAAATCGTGCCCAACAAAGCATCTAGTTGTGCTCTTCTTGCCTTTGAAACATCCATCCCCATGGCAGGAGAATGCTGCGCAGATTTTTCCCTGCAAGACAAGAGCAGAGGAGACCTGTGCAGGCCTGGTGCAGGCAGCAGGATGCCCAGGGCCAGATCTGGACCTCGGGCAACCCTTCCTTCCACAGTGCCCTCCCAAACCTCCACTGCATCTCAGTATTTGCCATCATCTCTCTGCAGCATTTCACACTCGGAGATATGAGACAGCTCCCATCTGCCACTGCAGGAAACCTCACTGCAACACCACCACAAGTTTCAAACCTCCTTTTCCTTCCTCTCAGTGAGCTGTGCAGAGATAAAGCTCCTTCCAGCCCATCACTTGGGTGCCCCAGCACCACCCCACCCCTTCTGTGGCTCGAGGAGACTTTGTCCCACAGCCAGCTCGGGCTGCTTGGGGCAATGCAGATGGTGTGCTTAGCACCCTTACATCTCTGTCCTTGCAAAGCTCATTAAGGATTTGTTCCCCTTTTGAGGCAGCTTTTGCACAAAGATCACATCGGGTACCTACATTTCGTGGGGGGGGCCGTGGGGTCGTGGTGGTGGTGATGGTGGTTGTGGGTGGCACGGTGGTGGAGGGAAGATCACCTGTGGGCACAGAGGAGCCCTGAGGACACAGCCCATGTGCAGCCTCCATGGGGCAGAGGAACTGCAGTGATGCAGCCAGCCCAGCATGATGGGTCTGCACACCCATTTCTCTCACATGCAGTGGGATAAACCATGGAGCAGTTACCATAGGAGCTTGCATTGAGCTGCAGGCAGAGTGAGGTGTTGCAGCACTCCATGGTGCACTGTTGTAGGATCATGCTGCCATTGGTCCTGCACAGCTCTGCACTGCACACACTGCTGCACCTGGCAGTGTAGTTCGTGCTGGAGAAACGATAAAGCTGCAACAGCAGAACCAAAGGAAAAACAAACAAACAAAAAACTAGAAGTGTGAAGAGAGGCCGTTACGGAGGAGCAAAAATAATGGACAGACTGTGAGAGAGGCAAAGGAAAATCAGGTGTTGTGCTCACAGCCCCCAGCAGCCACCATAAGCTCCGTACCTCGCAGAAGGTCTCATTGTGGCAGGTGGCCGTCGTGTTGCTGTGGACCTCATCCTGGTAACACCTCTCCCCGAAGCACTGGAAGCTCTGACAGCTGAGCTGGGGGGAGGACGTGCCGGGGGTCACAGCGCAGCAGAGCTTCTGCATGGCCAGTAGCCCCCTTCCCTCTCCTTACCAGGATTTGTTCTGTATGGTTCATGGAGGCGTTGGCAGCCACTGAAGCCTGGCTGATGGTCACCAAGGTGGTGGTGGTCATTGAGGTGTGGTTGGAGGCAGCCATGGAGGCATTGGTGGTAGCCACTGAGGTCTGCTTGGTGGCCACCAATGCCTGGTTGGAGGTGGCCACTGAGGCCTGCTTGGCGGCCACCAGTGCCTGGTTGGAGGTGGCCACTGAGGCACTGGTGGTAGCCACTGAGGTCTGCTTGGTGGCCACCAGTGCTTGGTTGGAGGTGGCCACTGAGGCACTGGTGACAGACATCAAGGTCTGCTTGGTGGCCACTGATGCTTGGTTGGAGGCAGCCACTGAGGCACTCGTTGTAGCCACTGAGGTCTGCTTGGTGGCCACCAATGCCTGGTTGAAGATGGCCACTGAGGCAGTGGTGGCAGACACTGAGGTCTTCTTGGCGGCCACCAGTGCCTGGTTGGAGGTGGCCACCGAGGCACTGGTGGTAGCCACTGAGGCCTGCTTGGCGGCCACCAGTGCCTGGTTGGAGGTGGCCACTGAGGCATTGGTTGTAGCCACTGAGGTCTGCTTGGTGGCCACCAATGCCTGGTTGGAGACGACCACTGAGCTGTTGGCAGCAGTCACCAAGGCCTGCTTTGTGGCCACAGAAGCTTTGGTGGCAGCCACCGAGGCGTGGTTGGCGGCTATGGACATGTTGACCACTTTGCGCCCTGAAAAACACAAAGTTCCCCCTTGGTGAAGGAAACAGCATCCATGTGCTTAACGAGCTCTGTGGTTCCCTATCCTGAACAAGAACAAAGACCCGTTTGCAACCAGCAGTGAGGAGCCTGCCCAGCAGGTCAGAGATAATCACTGACTATGGCAATGTTACAGCAGCTTCACCCTTCCCCTTTAAGGCACACTGCATAGGAGGTACAGCCATTTCTGGAGTCAAAACCTCAAGAAAAGTTTCTTGAGCACAGCTCTGTCTGATAGCTTACAGCCAAGAGGGGACAGTGACATTGTCCCATCACACCAAGTTGCCTTTGCCCCGTTCCCAAGAGGATCCTCTCCTGTGCACTCACCTGCTATGGCAAGAGGGCCCTGGGTGCAGAAGTGCAGAGCCAAGACACAGAGCAGCAGGCCTGAAACAGAGCAGAGAAAACTGGGACCATCAAAGGCCAAGTTCAGTTCTGGCAGCCTCCCTGGGAGAGCAAGGATCCGTGCAGGCTGTGGGGTACCAGCTCTGGGATGGACGCTGCTCAGAGCGCCCATTACCTTGAGCAGGGAGGAGCTGTTGGTGAGCTGCCATCGTCCCCACCAGCAACCTCAGCTGGGACCTGGCAAACAGATGCAATCAGAACTGGGCAATCAGAACCAGCTCATCACCCAGAAGTTATCCTTCTGGTCTGGCATCAGGGACCAAGAGCCAGGCCCTTCCACTCTCGGTTGCAGCAGCAGGCTGAGGAACCCTGAGAGCACTTCTCCCCATGGGCTCAGCCCAGCCCTGCCAAACAGGAGCCCCCTGGGAGGCCATGTGCTGCTGTTGGTGTGGAAACCCTCCATCCTCGTGTAACACAGAGCTCTGAGCAGTGCCAGATTGGCACCACACACAGCAAACTGCTGATGCTTGTAAATGAAGCAGCTGCCCAGCTCAGGATGGTGGCACACACATCCCCGTTGCATGGAATTCTGAATCCAGTTGTCTGGATTCAGAATTGCTTCCAACACTGATCCCTGCACTGCTCACATCGTGGGTGGGGAATTTCTACCTCCTCTGGTGTTTCCTGAGATACACTACTCTCCATTGAATGAAAGCAGACATTTTCCTTGCAAAATCTTTGCCAGTTTAAATAAGAAAACAGTGGAGGTAACTCCAAACAGGCTCCAAGGCTGTTTTCCAAATACTCCCCTTCTGCCTTAGGATTTAAGCTCAGATAGCATTCCTAGGGCACTCTTTCAGGATGACAGAAAACAATACAGGCTGGAGTTTCTCACCTCCCAGAGCAGGGCAGCCCCCCCACCCAGAGCAGGTTAGGACAGCCCAAACAGAGGAGAGTACAGCTCCAGCACAGCCAGGCTCACCTCCAGAACAGTCTAAGAACAAACCAGAAAACGCTCACCCTGAAACAAGTTTCTCCTCCCAAGCAGGGAAAAGAACCTGTTCACAGACTCACCCTGTGTGTCCGTGCCCTGAAAGCCCCTGCGCACCAGAGGAAGCCTGCAGCTGCTGCAAGAGATGGAGAACCTCTGAGCACCGAGCAGCTGCAGCACCTGCAGCACAGCTCACACCCTGGAGCCAGTGAGCAGCCCCACCCTGCCAACCACCAGCTGCGCAAACTGTCACCCAGGGAGAAGGGTTTGTTACCTGCAGCTCTGCTGGATTTGGAGATGCAAATGTATGTGTGCAGTGAAAACAGAGAAAGGGATTTTTAAGGCTAGAGATGTCACACCAGAACATCTATACCAAAACGAAAGCCCACTGTAGGCAGGGCTGCCACAAAGCACAAGGCCTCTGTCCAATGCCTCTTTTCTCCTCACAGGATTTTAATTCATGTGGCAGTACCACAGTCCAAGAGAACCAAAGGAAGGATTTGTGCTAGTATCTACCAAAGTCAATGCCAGTGCTGGACAAACTAACACAAACTACCCGCACGGCAGCTCATCCTAAACAAAGGTCATTTATTTGTCCCCTGAAAAAAATCCCAGTAGCCAAAGCTTCACAGGAAGCCAGACTTGAAGCCAAAGCAGCAATGCAAGCCAAATATCTGCTCTGCAAAGGAGCACAAAGAAAGACATTAAACTATTATATAGTACAAGATTGTCAGCATGCAATGTTCGTATGGGCTTTAAAGAAGGCAGTCCTCACCATAAAAACTTCCATCAGCACTGGAATAAGAGAGAAGTAATTGTCTCTAACAATTCAAACCATGTAGAAAGTTTCTGAAAAATACCATTATCAAATCTCCTCCTTCCAGCATACAAAAGGAGACGCACTTTCAGCACTTCCTAAGTTAAAATCAATTTATTTTTAAGTTGTTTTTTTTTTTAATATAAAATAACACAATCACAAGACTGCTTTTCACAAAGGGCTTACTAGAAAGTGATTCTATAAAGTATCCTATGTTCATGCAAATAGAAAAATCAATAAACTGAAGAACTGGAGCTGGTGACACTTCTCCATTTTTTTTTCTGATGTGAAATCCTTCACCTGGCAAAAGTTACAGCAGTCCCTGACGTTTCAAGTCTTCGTAGGTCTTTTTATTCACCACATTCCCACTGGAGTCCTCATATTCCTCCTAGAGTGGAATGAACAGTTTAGAGACACCTGCATGCAGCCTGACTCAGGTTGTGTTACAGCATACACAGTTTAGCTCCAGTTGCATCTGAGCACAGCCACTCTGTCAGGAGCCTCTCTACATGAAGATATGCAGAGGATCTACCAGCAAGCTCAGTAAGATCTTATCTAGACTCAGAATAATTACAGAAGGCTCTGAAGTGCACTGGAGACCTCAGCCTGTGATACAGCTTGTTAGAAACTCTCCAGCCAGAGCCACTTCATGCAAGGTAGATGAAGACTCCCAAGTACATTGGACTAGAAACATCCCAGTGCTTCTACCATCTTACCTCTGTATCAGGCTGCCACCTCTCTGAAGCCTTCTGTAGTTTCAGCTTTGCCCACACTGTAAATACAAAGGCATTCACAATATGAACACCATTTTGCTTCAAATACTGGGTTTTAAACTACTAAAATACATCAGCTTTTAAAATAAAAAAAATAAAATAAACCCCAACCACTGTCACTCCTGTGCCTTTCACTAAGTACTGCAGGCTTTCAAAATCTCCCTAGAGGCTCCACCATTTCTGAATGTTTTGCTGGCTTCCCCATGGAGATTGTGATGAGTATCAATTAAGTAACAGTTGCATGGGATCACACAGTCACACTCTGAATAAATGATGGCCTGCTACACTTGGCTGAGATTCCATACATAAAACACTGCAGACAAAATAGCTGGCAACAAACAGACACTTGGCTGGCATTCCTAGCAAACATCTACTTCTGCAGGCATTCAACAAGAAACAAAGACATCCTCCCTCTAAGAGCTGTGAGAGATGTTCAATGAAGGGTAATCCCACCAGCATCATGCTTCTTACACTCCTTCCTTAAATTAGTCACCAGTCATGGGGTAATAAAATTCTTGGCCAGAGCTAGCAAATACCAACGTTCTCGTAGCACATTCCCAGTCCTGTGCAAAGAAATGCCATCAAGACTTACGTGAGACAGCATCCTCAATCTGTGTGACATTGGCAAAATGTGCAGTGTTGGGGATGCCCAGGCATCTCATTCCATGAGCGTGACGCCACTCCTGGGAACAAGAGGCAAAAGTCACTGAGAGGGAATGCCACCTCACCCACAATGCCTATTAGAAGACCTATTATAAACTAAACAGTATAAAACAAGACACAAATCTCCCAAACATTTTTTTTCTGATGGTAACAAGACACTGACAGTACTCTGCATCAATCAGGCCTGGATATCAGTGTTCAAACAAGAGGAGACTGGACATAAATTGGCAGAACAGATCTTCATATGCTCTGGATAATTTCCAGTTTCAATAGCATGGCTTTGCAGCATCAGTGCAGACACACATTTTGTAAGTGGAAGAAATGCCACTCGGATGCTCGTGTCATTTATTCATTATTTATTACAAAGATTATCTGAATGTGGCACTGATGGTTCTTGTGACAAAACCTTACTTACTGCAAAATGGCGTTGAAAAGCTTTGGGCCCTCGGTAGGTGTAGTTACCACAAATCTCACAGTTGTAGTTGATGTTTAAACCATGTAATTTATATAACCAGTACGGGATTGGCTGAGAAAGGAATACAAAGAAAGATTAGGCCAAGTGACAAGGGAGGTTCAAACAGAAGAGAAGCGTGGAGTTAAGTGGAATCCCCCACTTGTTCAGAGCTAAATCCAGACGTAACAGACTCAGTTACCTTGCCATCCCAACCAAGAGGCAGATTTTTAGGATTATAAATGATTTCATTTTCTTCATCTTCACTCTCACTCTCACTGATCTGCTCTTCTTCCTCCTCCTCCCTCTCTTCCCCTGTCCGTGCTTGCTTACGTTGCACATTCTCATGAGTAAGGTGTCTCTGTTCCTAGAGTGTGAGAAAATAGAAGGTACTGTTCACACAACACAACAGCAACAAAATAAGATGGCAAGCCAATGGCAGCTACCACTATACTCCAAACTGAAGAAAGGATTTAATGCAAGCATTAAGGAGGAATAAGAAAGAAATAAAGGCAGGCAGGTTTCCCCACAGGAACATATAAACTTCTGGAAAGAAAACCAATTCTTCTGGACACACAGTCTATGAAGACACTGCGTAAAGACAAGAATGATCTTCTGGTCACTGCTGGACCAAAAGCTCAATGACAAAATAAAATTCTTACCCCAAGAACTTCTACATATTCATATATCTGAGCTTCCAGGAATGCAAGATCTTTATTTCTTTCAGTGTCTCTGAAAACAGATAAGGAAATTTCACTAAGTCCATTCCAGAACTGCAAGCACCAAACATATGGAACTCCTAAGGACATGTTTGACTTGTGTGCAGCAAGAAAAGAGAAACAGCCCACATAAACTAAACTGCATGCAAACTATTCAGCTCTGATATCTTACATTTGGTTCAGGACCAACATAAAAGGATTCCAACACTCTGGGAATCTAACACAACTATATAGTGGTGATGTTTATATCCCAGTGATGGGACCAGCACCGACCTGAGAATGACCTTTAAGAACTCACCTTTTGATTCCCTTTGTCTTTGGATTCTTAGCAAACAAGGAAGGATCGAGTGCTTCCAGGGACTTGCCTTTAGTACTAAAAAGTCTCTGAGCACGCTCTTCCAGAGTCCTGTAGAGAAACAGGGAGGAGATGAATTCAGATCACAGTTTTTCTATTTCCAGAATATTATTTGAATTCATGCAACAACATCATAAATTCAGCTTTTAAGAGATGAAGTGATTTTCTATGATCATTGTCTTCGTTTTTTAGACCAAATTCTTCTACAAAAGAGACTTCAGTACAGCATACTTTTCAAAACTGTAGATCACAGAATTTCCTGATTGGTTTTCAACATGTTGAACATCATTAAAGTAATTCTTGTACAGTAGAGAAACCAAACAAATATCCCATAAAGGAATGCAAGGTGGAAAGACCTCAAAAACTGAAAAAGAATTAGGAAAAGAGTGCATCTTACCCGCCACATTTCAGTCCCAGTGCCAGTAATGCTGATTTTAGTCTGTCCAGTCCTAAGGAGGCCAATTCCTATTCAATACAGCAAATCACAGTAAGATAAGCTATGAAAATATAAATAATATGGCTGTATGTCTCATTAAAAAAAAAAAAAAAAAAAGAGGAAGAAGGAATATGAACAGCACTAAAGAAATGACTGTCAAGTGTGTGCCACTCCTTGCTGAAAAAATGAGGAATGTGCCAAATCTCAATAGACCTTTCAAGTTGCAGCCCTCTAGTGGGAGAAATTAAATCATCAGCATAACCAAAGTTTCATCCAGAGCGTACAGAGCCAAAAACAAAAGCTGAAGAAGAAAGATGATGGAAAGAAACCAAATGGTTAAGCTGCCATCTGCCCAAAATTTAGAAGCAGGTGCACAGCACTGAATACCTACTTCCCAAGAGGAAAACGCTGAGAGATCCAAGTGGGCTCCAGCATGAGTGAGGGCACTGCTGGTCTCTTTCTGCCAAGAGAAGACATATGGAACATCTGTGTGATACTCTGTAACTCTTCATGCAATACAGTTATCCAACATACACAAAAGCAGTTCAATTCACACACAGAAACATTCTATCACTGAACCATGCAATGAACTAACAGAAAAGATTCAAAGCAAGCAAATGTTTAAAAAGGCTACTTTCAAATGCAAGTTCCCTTCAAACTCCACCTTTTGACAGACCTAACCTCAGCAGTGATTTAACACAAACAATTCATAAGAAATCCATCACAAACACAGAAGCATTCACTCTGAATTCACAGCTGCTCACCGGCCAGCCAGGGAATGTTCCATTTTCCCACTTTTTCTCAAACTCAGTCTGAATTTTCCCAAAGAGCTCATTCTGGTCCAGTAATGGTTTCACTCGGTCTGTGTACTCCTGTAGGTACTCAAGAAGCATTTCGAGATACCTGGCAGAGTAATTATCAGCACAGACAATTCCATATCAAAGTACTGATATAATAATATCAAAGTTATCAAGATTAGAGTAACTTTTAATACAATAAACTAAAGTACTTCCACAGAATAAGAAGCCAAATGGCTTTCCACATTTTGTTGTGCTTAATGTCAAGAAGCCCAATGGCTCTCCACATTTTCTTGTGCTTCATGTTCTCTCAGGGCTCAACAGATTTATGACTGAGTTACTACAGCTCAATTTATATCACCTATGCTTGATTGCTAACTCTGTTCCTGGACACTTGAAAAGCAAATTCCTTCTCACCAACTGTCATAAATGAAGCAGGCAGGACAAAAGGCTCACCTCTTATATTCAGCATTTTTTCTCTCCTTGGGAATGTCAAAGAGTTGGTCAAATGTAGACAGATAAGTGATGTAATCCAGTTTCTAAGAAGAAAAAAAGTTTGAGTCAGACTTTATACACATCCAGCCAAATCAACATCCAAATTCCAGTTACCAGACCAGAAGAAAAACACAAAGCTCATGACTTTATTCTGCATGGTCTGCATAGGGCTGGGGTTTACCATGTGCTTTCTAACATAGTGCAAAACAAGCACTCTGAAACAGCTATTTGGAAATGACATTTAAAGCAAACCAACAATGAACCAATGAAAGAAAGAGCCCTCAGCCTTCAGCACTGAAGTATAACACAACTGGGTGCCCACATTAATGCAACCACTTACCTCTGATGATTTCAGATTAATGTATTTGAGATAGCAATCATGCAGATCTAAGTATCGTCCGTATCCTTCTTCATCTGTGAACTCCACCAGGTCTGCAGGAAAGAGCATGCAGAGCTTTGTTACGAACTTAACATTCTCTGCTTATTATATGCATGCTTTAGAATCTGAAAATAATTAACTGCAGACTAATTTATCTTTCTTAAGCATGTTTATAATGCAAACGGGTACTCATTGACTAGATGTCTGCTAGCTTCCTTGTGTTATATCAGAACATTCCTCAAAAGAATCATCACAACCGTGGAATATTTCTGCAGCTCAGAAGAATTTAAATGAAATAAGAACATTTGTCATGGTTAATGTAGGAAAAGGGAGGTAGAACTCTGAAACATGCAAAACAGATCAGACAGGTCACTAAATCACAGCAAGCAATGTATTCTCACTTAAACTGGCTTCGAAAAAGAAACAAACAAAACCCTACAGACTTACTTTGAGCTTCTTCACTTGGGTTGTCTCTGGCCTTCAACAGTTCCTCAAACTCCACTGACATTGGAACACAAATCTTCAAGAACAGACAGAAGTTACAGAAAAAGTGATCAGTTCAGCTAATATCCAGGAGTAATACATACAGACTGCAAACAGTAAAACTGGTAACTGAACAGGTGTTCAAAGCAGTTCTTCATGATTACATTTGCACTAAGGAAAAAAAGTACAACCCAGTGACTCTGACTTTAGACAATGTTATGCAGGCAAGAATGAATACTAGCTCAGAAGCAGAATGTTCTTAAACTAATAAGTGTGTGGAGGACATGGTGAGCATCCTGCATTTTCTCTTACTCAGATACAGGCTTATATAAAGCCTTAAAGCACCACCTATTCCTGAATGCTTTGTTTTCCTGAGCGACATTTTAATACAGCAGAGATGAAGCCCAACACACCACAAATCAGTTATTCTTACGAAGCAGCTAATTACTTACCTCATTGGGATGCTTCCGGTGAAACTCTTTAATTTGTTTCAGTCTGTTGTAGAATTCTGCAAATTCATTTGGCCCTGAAATGGCACTGAGCTCTTCCTTCCGTAAGCTACAGGTTCATGAAAAGAAGACGGATTGCAAACAAAAAAGAAAGCATGCTTATGCTGATATAATCTTTTTGGAAACGTAATGCTGCATTCTGCTCCCACAAAACACCAGTGAGACTGACAGCACAGCTCCACAAAGCCCCAGTGATGTTCCACAGGCAGCCAGGCCCATGCTTTGCAGATCTGGATCACATCTCTACTGAAAATGCTACAGTCTCAGTTACAAACACTCAAGTTCCCCTCAATGATTCAATCCAAGAAAACAATGAAATGTTTGTATTGTGCACGAACGCGTTTAACGTGAAGTCTGGGTCCTCCTCCAGCAGGTTCAGGGCTGACCCCCAGCCTTGTACTGCAGTGTCTGTGCAGTGTTTACAGCAGACCCAGAGGAGCCCCAGGTCCTCTATCCGCGAGCCAGCAGGCTGCACACTCACCCATCCTTGTCGTCATACAGGTCCCTCAGGTTGCCGCTCACTTCCATGTACCTCTAAAACACAACACAAACCCCACGCTGCCACCGCGAACCTCAGCCGGGCCCGGCCCCGCAGCTCGGCAGCCTCCTGGGCCGATCCATACGGATCTTGGGACGGCAGCGGCCCTCCCCGCCCGACTCACGTCCTGCATGGCCCGCGTCCGGTGGTCGGAGTTGATCTGATCGCGGAGCTACGGGGAAAGGAACGGCGTCAGCGAGGGCCTGGGCCCGGCGCATCCCCCCACACGACCCCACCGGACCCCCCGCCATTCCCCGGGCGCACCGTGGACTTCTTGGTGAGCATCTCCTTCACCATGACGTCCATCAGCCGCTCCCGCTCCTCATGATAACGCCGCTGCTGCTCCAGGATCGTCTCCATCCTCTCGCGTCCCGCCCGGAAGTCGAAGCGCGCTACTTCCGGCGCAGTCTGTGCGCTACCGGAAGGGTCCGGTCCCGCCCTGAGCCGCGCCGGAAGGGTCCGGGCTGAACGTGGGACCGCGGTGATTCTCGCCGCTGCGAAGCGGGGGGAGGCAGAGCTATGAAGCCGCTCTGCCGACATCTTGTGCAGCCTCGAGGCGGTGTGGAGCGGTGGGAAGCCGCTCCGGTATCGGATGGTGGAAGAGGAGAGCTGAACGCCTACAAGTCCTGTCCCAAATGCTGCCAGCATGGCGGCTTTGTCCCCATGTGCATTGAAAAGGAGAGGTGCTCACAGCCTCAACAGCCTCTGGGCCTCCAGGAGATCAGCACGGGTGTCAGTGCCAACCCCTGATAGTGCACAGCTGCTCCCAGACACACCCATGTCCCCACACAAACGGGCAGCACACGGCCTCCCTCTAACCAGGGCTACCCACCCAACAGAGTCAATCAGTGCCCTTTGTCACAGGGCCCAGGCAGCGATTAGAAAAGCCACAGCTTGAGTTACCCGCCTCAGAATCGCTGTGAGCACCCTGCAGCTCTGCTCCTGCCCTCCTGGGGATGGGCGAGCACTGCAGGTGCCCCGAGGCCGGGATGAAAACCTCCAGCCTGAGGGCGGCTGTGGGCAGCGTTACACAGCTGTGAATCACAGCTCGAACAGGAACGGGCCCAGCAGAACAAAACGTGTCCAGCCTGGTGCTGCCTCCTTTCTGTCTGCCCTGGGTCACGGCCGTTGCTCCTGGGAAAAACAGCTGAGCTTTGTGGGCTTTGGGCATCAGGGCTCAAAGGATGTGGCTCTGGAGGATGTCCTCCTGAAGAGGTCACGGTTGTGGCTTTCCACTTCTTCTTGGATTTTAATTACCACCTTCAGATCTACTCGAAATGCTCAGAAGCGTGTCAGTGCTTTGCCCCCACTTTGCCAATGCAAAACTATAATTAAATTTAAACTCATAAATAAATTCTTCTTCTTTTTTTTTTTTTCTTCCCCTACGATGCATAATAAATTTATTTAACTCAAAAGCTAAAACAACAACAACAAAAAATTTGGCTTCATTATGGGAGACAAAGATGATCCTGCCGTGGGAACATTCATTGCACTGAGGGAATGATACTGGTAGGAGCATTGTATTTAATTAAGTCTTGTACCAAAGACTTCCCCTAAGTGTGTCACTTCTTCCTCACGAATACCCATCTAAAAATACAAGTGGAGATAAGATTTTGGACTTGGTGTTCTTCCCTTTCCCTTCGCATGAAACTTCATCCTCAGAAAGGAGCTGAAACCCAGTGGGGACCCCCAGCCATGTGGGCTTGGTGAACTGGGAGCCTGATGCTTCTCTTCTTCCTCCTCTGCCCATCAGCAGCGCCATGGGAGGAGGCAGGCTGTGGACTGAGCTGTGCAGGGCTGGGAAGGCAATGTGGGAGCAGCCACCGTGCTTGGTGTGGATGGAGGGACAGTTTTCCTGCCAGGAGAGGCGGGACAATGGGAATAAAGGTGGCTCTGTGAGTTCTGCTGCACCCCCACCTTCCTGGACCTTTGCTGGGGGCCTGGAAGAAGGGATAACATCGGGAGGAGCATGCAGAATGCCTGCAGGACTCAGCCACATCCCTATCCTCATGCAACAGAGGCAAAGGAGAAACTCAACTCTGATTCCCCACTACCCCAGGCAGAATGGACAGTAGTGGTTCTGGGCTTGTTACCATACACAGGGCCAAGTCTCGGCCCCAGCAGCACCTGGCCTCCAGACCCATTCCTGCAGGGCTGCAGGAGCTGCTGGGGCAGGTCCATGCTGGGTTAAGGAGCTCAGGAGAGGCTGTGCTGGAGCCGTGACCCGATGCTGCATGTACATGCATGCAGCTGGGAAATGGGTGACCGCCAGCAGGGAGCTGAAAAGTCTGCCTGGAAGGAGAGAGAGCCCTCATCCACAGGGCAGAGAGAGGTGCCCACAGCAAGCCCAAAAAGCATGTGGCAGGAGCCACCATGTCCCTCTGTGGGGTGGCTTTTCCCCAGGAGAGCTGAGCTCAGTGCCTGGTTAATGCTGGGCTCCCAGTGAGGGCCCTGCTCCCCTGGCTGCGTGCTGAGGAGTATTTCCGTGCCTGCTTCAGACCATGCTCTGGGAGCCCAGGGGAGGTTTGTGCATGACATCACCCTCCCCCTCCCGTAAATCAGGCACGGGGCTGCGCACAGCCGTGACCCATTCATGACAGGGATAAAATCCAGATGTTCCAGCACTACGTGCAGCTGGGTCATTTCCTTTTTTGGCTAAAAACGTGAGGCTCTTGAGGCTGAGCAAAAGAGGAGCCTGGGGGCCCTTTGTACAGAAACCTTTTGTGGTTAATCCCTGGAAACAGCGCTGCAGAAACAAGGGCTCGTGGTGCTGCTGCTGCAGGACAGGCTCAGCCAGAAACCTCCAGGGCCTGAGCTACTCACTCCTTGTTTGAGGCCAAACAGCAGCAAAACGAGAGCCTGGCACAGGTCACAAGCAGCAAAAGTCTTACATGAAAAAGAAAGGAAAAAAAAAAGCAACAAAACCATAGTTTTTGCAGGAGCTGATCCAGGAGTGTGCAGGAGCAGAGCCAGCATCGTGGTCCTGCTGCAGCAGCACCCGTGGGGTGCGGGGGCTGGTGAGCCTGCAGGAAGCCGTGGCAGCTGTTAGTAAATGTAAAGGAATCTGCGGAAAACAGTTTCAGATGTTAGGGGAACAACTGGCTCCCCAGCTGATAAAAGTGAGTAACAAGCACTCAGTGCTGTGGGGCAGGCTGCCAGGAGGAGCCTGCAGCCACATCCCCAGCAAAGCTCCCCACAGCCCAGAGTGTGGGGCGCAGGATGGGGAAGCTGCTGTGTGCAGTGGGGTGCGAGGCAGTACACAGAGCAGTGGCAGGGCTGTGATCAGCCACAAAGCATCGCTGCTCTGATGCTGCAGACAGACAGTGGACGTGGACAGACAGGCAGCCGCTATAGGGAGAGGGAGCTGCCATTCCTCTGTCCTCAGCCGGAGGGTCTGGTACAGCTGGTGGGTTGGGAAAGAGGAGAAAGGAGCATGGTGGGGGATCAGCCCCACTCCTATATTGGGATAGGAATGGGGCAGGATTGAGCATGGAACTGCAGTACTGCCCTGTGCCTGCTGCTTGAGAAACACACGGGAACGAGTGTCACTAAAACGGTTTATTATATAAAGCTTTAGGAAACATACAAGGGGCTGACATTCAGGACACTTCCTTCTAGAGACTGCTCCAAGCGCCTCAGAATAGCAAACACACAAACTCTGATTTGCCTGCATCAAAGCTTTCAAATGAGAGTTCAACCAAGATCTGAATACAGAGTTAATAACACTTCAACATGCATAATTTTTTCTGCTCCTACTGAATCCTGGGCAGGCGGGATAGTCCCTTCATCCCACAGCTGGTTACAGAATAACAGATAATCATGACAAAAGAATACAAAAAGAGGGAAAAAAAAAAACCAAAAAACGAATAAACATCACAAGAAGATGCCTTCAGAGAAGCAAGGGTTAAGCAGGAAAGCAGGGCTGGGGGAAGTGCCCCATGCAGGGCAGAGCAGGGGGGATGCAGACTAGGCAGAAGCACAAGCTCCCCCTGCAAAGGAGCTCTGGGGGGGCAGGGCCAGCCAAGCCACCAGGCAAGGTTGGCTCATGCCCTTGTGTGAGCTTTTAGACACCTTGTTGTTAACAGTTAAGAACAGGCAGGGGTTTGGGGCAGTGCTACAGCCCTGTGAGTGCCTGAGCTCTGTCACAGAGCCACGCTGAGAAAAGGGTGCAGCACATAGGTGGCAGAGTGGCTACAGGAATCCCATGGTGGTGACACGTGCTCCCACTCCAGCCCGGTGTCCCCAAGCCTCCCAAATAGGACAGAGAGCCCCACATGCACAGGTTGTGCAACACTGGGCTGCGAAGACATCCACTGTGAACACCGACAAGACCAGAGTGGGAGTTGCTGCCCTGCAGCATGCAGAGCAGGGAAAAAAGAAGAATGAGCACTGTGCCCAGGGAAGCGAATGCATGCTGCCAGCGTGCAGATCCAGCAGCCCTGCACTGAAGCTGCTGCTGCTGCCCTTTGCTCTGCTCATGCCCAGTCAGACAGTAAGCAAAAGGAAAGAGTAAATAATGGGGATCTTGAAGCTCCTTTTCAACTTTATTTAGCTTTGGCTCTGCACAGAGCCACAGTGTAGCATACTCTAGCCTTCAAGGAGGGGCACAGGAACCTCCTGAACACACAGTGGTTAGGGGTCAGCCCTCATCTCCTACGCTTTGTACCCTGCCCCTGCAATGCTGTCAGGGGTAACTGGCACAAAGACTCTGAAGAATAGAGAAAGCCCCTGCCCCACAGTGTCCTCCAAGGCTCATAGGTCGTTGCTGCAGTCGCGGCACAGGATCTCGTCATTGTCAGGGATAAAGCCTTTCCCGACCAGCGAGGTGTCACAGCGGGCACAGTTAAAGCAGTTATGGTGCCAGTGACGATCCTCAAAGGAGATATATTTGCCACCACCGAAGCCTGTGGGAGGGACAGAGAACAGCATTAAAACCCTCAGGGAGCAATTTGGACAAGCTGTTTGCACAGCTAGAGGTCTTGGTTCATCTCCAAGCCACAGCCTGCCAGTAGGAAGCACACTGTCTCTAGGGCCGTCCTGCTCACCTGTGATAGGCTTTGTGCAGGCACTGCACTTCTTGGCATAGAGGTTCCCAAAGCACTTGATGCAGTAGGGGTTGTCATCCTGGGAGGTGAACTGCTGGCCAGCCAGGGGGGTCATGCAGCCTGTGCAGACAAAACACTCCTTGTGCCACGGCTCGTCCCGGTAGGTCACTCCTCCCTTGGTCAGGGTCTGTGGGAAGAGAGAGCACATGTGACACAGGGGCAGTGCCACACCTGAGCAGCTATCAGCCAGGGTGCTGGCACCTGAATCATTCTCTGATGGGGTGTGGAGAGAGCTGGTACACAGTCTGCCCATCCCTAGCACTGCTAGAGCGGAGCAGCCACTGACTGCGGCAGGGCTGGGTTGTGCAGGGGCACCCTGTCCTCTCCTCTCAGCCAACAGATCCCCCTGCTTTGGAAACATGACCCCCCAGCACAGGAGGATGGCTCGGCCTGCCATGATAGACATACCTTTTTGCAGCGAGTGCAGCGAGGAGCAAACTTGCTCTCGTAACAGGGGACACAGTAATAATCCTTCTTGTCTGGGATGAAGGATCGTGACCCGATGGGCTGCTGGCAGCTGCTGCATATGAAACAGTGCTCGTGCCAGGTTTGTCCATTGTACTCCAGCTTGCGGGATCCTGCAAGAAGAGCTGTGCTCAGAGGGGTAGTGGGGAGCACATATGCTCACACAGGACATGGAGACTGTGCAGGACAATGCAGGCTCCTGCCCACCACAATAGAGTGATGTGGGTGAGTGGAACGTGTGGGAAGCTGGGGGAGAGCCCCAGGAGCAGCAGCAGCCACGAGTAGGGGCTGTAGCAACACTCCTCTGGCACCAATATGGCCACCGCAGAGCAGTCTGTTGTAACCCGTATCTGCAGAATGCCAGAATGGCCAAGCAAAGGCGCACCTTTGCCTCAGGCTATCTTCAGAGCCACTCACATGCCTTCAACCATTCCTTCCCTTTTTGTCAGCACATACCAGAAAATGCCCAGGAAACCCTTTGTTTTCTCCTCCTCAGCTCACTTCCCCACAAGAAAGGGAAACAGACACAGTCAGGGCTGTGCTGATCACAGCCTGTTGTCCCACCAGACTGTGCCCAGCCCACACCGTGCAGTGAAGGAGCAGTGGGAGGGCAGAGATTCATCTCTCACTTGCTGCCCTGGCATTGGACCTTGCAGCTTCACGCAATGGGACTGGGAGCAAACCACAGTGCCCACCCGCTCCTACCTGGCATGACTGTCTTCTCACAGGCGATGCACTTGGAGGAGAACTCATTGCAGTAGCAGTCATTGCACAGCAGCTCCTCGTCCTGGCAGGTGAAGGGTTCATCAGCCAGCGAGCGGTCACAGCGGAAGCAGCGGAAGCAGTGCTCGTGGTAGTGGCGATCTTCATAGTACAGCTCCTGGGGAGGACAGTAGAATGAGATGGGGATGGGCACCTATGGACTGCATTGCCCGGCATGTTCCCATACTCACCCTGCAGTCGTGGCCGATCAGCTCCTTGCACTCATCACATGTATTGGCAAAGTGGGCATCGTAGCAGGGGATGCAGTATGGGCCATTGTCCATCTGGATGTACTTGCGCCCATACAAGGACTCCTTGCAGTTGTCGCAGTCGAAGCACTCGGTCATGGTGCCGGTCTGAGGGCCACCTTCACCTGCTAAGAAAGCAGCAGAGTGCTCACTCAGAGTTGCTTTGCACTGCCTGGGATGTGCCTGCAGTGCCCCGTGTTCCCAGGACACAAGGACAGGACAGGGAACCGAGCTCCTGCACCTGAACACACTCCTCAAATCCGCCTGCAGACAGCTGGGATGGATCTAACCACATGAGCACGCAGACACTCAGAGAAATACAGATGCACGCACAGGGAGCTCTGCACTGTTTGGCTCCTGGGAAACAAAGGGTAAATGAGGATCTAAAAAGAAGGAATGTTTTTCCACATGGGAAGTTTTGACTTAGCACCCAGAGCAGGCCCACAAGCGTTCTGTGCGTGTGTGTACCTACTGCTATACCACAGCCAGACACCAGCAGGGAAAGCTGCCACGAGCCTCTTTCAGAGATCCCTAATCAGCCCCCCAAGGGCAGGGCCCCTGCAGATGGCCCCGGGCTGCTGCTGCCCGATCGAACTACAGCATTCAGAGCTGGAACAGCTCCAGGACTTTAAAGCAGCTGCTCAGCAGGGGAGCTGGAATCGGGCACCTCACACTGCACCGGGCTGCAGTTGTATCCCACCAAACCTCCTTGCACGTGTTGCTCCATGCATATGTTGCTCCAGCTACAAATTCTTTTCAGGGAGCAAGCAAAGGGGAGGGCATGTACTTTACAAACAAGAGCGGTGTTTAGGGTTTGCATGCAGATCTGACATCGCTCCTTGCCCCGTCTTCCTGCAGGCAGGCAGGGTGCAGAACTTGGGTACTTTCTTTGGAACATTAATTCCAGAATGAGAGTATCTTCCTGCTGTTTGGTTGAACTTGGTTATTCCTAAATATGGAATTCTCCGCTTGCAAATTCACACCCTTCTGTAATACCAGCTTGCTGTCAAGTGCAGACAAGCCCATGGAATTACATCTGAGCAGTCACGGCACAGCCACGCACTGCAGTTCCCTCCAGGATCCCACTTGCTCCAGGAGGAGCCACGCAGCTCCATCCCCAACCCAGTGCCCAGGGGGGCTGGGAGCCCCCCACTTTGTGCCTGCTGCCCCAAAGCTCCCCCCTGGGGCAGCAACAATTCACTGGTGCAAGGCAGGATCTGCTCCAGACAGCTCTGAGTCAGGCAGTGAGTTCCCCAGTGCTATTCTTGGTCAAGCTCCATGGCTCCCAGCTGTTGTGAAGCCTGGTATGTGCTGATAGCACTGCTGGGGAATAAATCCAGCGTTCCCACATGGCTACGTGACCAGCGGATGGGGAAAAAAGTCCCCATTCAGATGCTCGTTACCCAGCTGCCGCCTGCCCCAGGGGATGGCTTAATCCCCACCAGCAGCTCAGGGCCATTGCTCTGCCTCACAGCTCCCAGCTCGGCACTGGGATGGAGCTTTGTTCAAAAGAGCCAAGTGGGTTCTTGTGCCAGTGCTCCCCTTGCTGCCACAGCTCTGTCCTCAAGCATCTTCTCTTTGTGGTGCCCATGCAAGGAGGAGCTCCCACATCCCCCCTGCTACCCTGCTTACCCTCGACTGCTGCAGCTACCTGGGACCTTTCTCTCTGGTGAAGAAAGAAAATGAAATTACCACTCTTCTCCTCCCAGCCCTTCTGAACAGAAGAACTTTCCAAGGTGTGTCTGTAATAAAAGGGCCTCTAATAAGCACTCCTGCCCCAGGAACCACGATACTGCCAGGGCTCGGAGCTACTGTGTTTGCTCAATGGGCTGTGCTATCTCTGTGGTCCTAAAATATAGGGTCAGAGAACATCAGGAAACACGAGGGAAGGAAAAGAAAAGCACAATGGGAGAAGCCTTGGCTTCTGCTGGGGAGACGCACTCAGTCTGTGAGCGATGCTGGCCGCAGCCCGGAGGCTGTCCCTCCTTGTCCCCAGCCACAAAGCAAGTCACAGCATTTTGCCAAGGACAGTGAGGTGGGTAGTGCTGCAGGAGTGCATGGAACAAGGAACAAAACTCACAGAAACCCTCTGAAAATGATATTCCAAGTTCTGCTCAAAAGCAGTGCCCCAAATTGTACCGTGCCAGTACAATACCCAACCTGCTTGCAAGGGGCTTGCACTTTGCTGGTGTGCCAAAGCCCCCAAAATGAAGACTGGGAGAACTGGGTGCACTGGAAGCAAAGCGTTGCTTCCCTGGGGCAGTTCTGCTTCGAGCAGATTCTCCCCAGATGTAGTCTGCTTCCGTTGGTCCTAGCTGTGGGGTGTGGGGTCGGCAGAGCCAAGCATCACGTGGCTGGGGTTGCTGCGAGAGCACACAGGATCAGGCGCTGTGCTGCCTTTTGCAGAGAATAAAACCCAGGCCCAGGAAGTTTACTCAGAGTTATTTGACTTAGATAAGCTGCAAGGAAGTGATCTGTTTGCTCTCTTTGTTCTGGTCGTGCATACAGTGTCGTGCAGCGGTGACAAATCCTGCACAACACCACAGCAACCTCCACATCTTCACCCACGGATGTGGCACCAAGGTCACAGCCCAGAGAAAGGCGAGACAAAAGAAACACAGTGAAGGAGTAGGTCAAAAGTCCCCATTTCTTACTGTGATTGCAGTGAGGATCTGGGAAATTGTTTCAATTCGTGAAGACAAGAAGTGGAGTTTTAAAACGTATTAAAAATGTGTCCTGGCTTCAAGACCCTTTAAGTTGATGCTGAGACTTTTGGGCAGTCATCATGCGTGCTAATCAGCATGTGCTGATACTCTGCAGTCTGCACCACCCTGTAAACACCAGTTGTGATCTAGGCTGGTGTCAGCAACGCCTCCAGACAACAGCCAAGGTGTTGCCCCAACCTGATAGGATTCCAGCAGCAAAGAGTGTTCACCCACTCACCCATCTCAGGACGAAGGCTGCCAGACCTGAGGCACTCTTGCAGCTGTCCGAGGGCAGAAATAACATCAGCTCTCTGCCTGCCAGCTGCCTACCCAATCCTTCTGCTTGACAGAGTAGTGCTCATGGCAGAAAGGAAGCTCAGTTTCTCGCCTGTGCCCAAGAACAAACAGCTTTGGCAACAAGAGCTCTCCTCGCAAACAATATTTAAAGTGTTCCGGGATGCAAACCTGATCAGTCTGGAACAGAGCTCAGAATAGCTGCACGTATGGGAAAGGTCAGCAGATCGCCAAGGACGCACAGCAGAGGCTGCTTTCTAATTAGAGAGTACCAGGCACATAACACCATGCCGGTGTCATTGTGCACGGCAACACCTCAGAGGGCTTAGCAACAGCCCCAGGAGATCATTACATTCATTTTAGTGTCTTGAACTATTATGCAAAGAATAGGACCAAGGCCAGACTTTCTGCTGCATGCAATCACTTTAGAGTTTAATCACTTTTGGAGGCAATTCGGGCTACCATGAAGTCTCACACACACAGCGAACCTACAGTCCTGTGTAACTCCATATGCGTTTGTTGCTCGTTGTCAGGTCACAACCAGCTGCTCCACCAGGCAATCCAACGAGGCTATTCCCAGGGAAACACTTAATCTTCCCAGGACACAGGAATAGAGCTGCCTTTATGTGTTGGGTTCCTGCCACTCCTCGCCCTGCCTGCTGCCCTGGCGCTCGCACTTCACACCTACAGGCACGCAGTGGGCACAGTGCAGCACTGCAGGATGGGCTCCCATGTAAGGATGAAACCTCCTGGCGAGGCAGCTTTGGAAGATGGTCTTCAGCATGCTTTGAGGTCAACAGAGGAGAACGCTCTTTGTTCCCCTTGGCTTTCCAGAACCATTATAGGTGCTGGAATCCGCGTGACATTGTTTCTGCCTCTCATCCAACCCTAAAAGGGAAACCAGCTGCTCACTCAGGGGAGCAGTGCTGGCCCCTGCACGAGGCTGTGGATTGAAAGCCATCCCCTTCCCCTATACCACCTCTGGGGGCCACGTGGGGATGGCTCTTGCCCCTGTGCTCCCAAACTTGTGAGCTGCAGGCCTGGGCCAGCAGTCCAGCATCCATGCTGCTGCTGGATCTGCCTCCAGGTGAGAGCTGGGGGAGCCAAGAGGGTGCCGGGCATTTGGCCAGCTGGATCCTCCCTGCACAGGGCTCCGCCTGCTCCGAGCACCCCTGAGTCACATCCTGCTCACAGCTACACCTCCCAACTCCCTCCCAGCTCCATGGGCAGCCTGGATGAGGCAGTGGTTACCTGGAGCAACGGAGTGTGAGCACAGCCCACCTCCTGTACCACTGGGGTGCTGTCCCCTGGTTTGCAGGCATCCAAAAACCTGCAGCACCGTTGCTTCTCCAAGCACAGGGAGACTGATTGCTGTCCTGGAGCTCTGCAATGCATCCATTGAGATGGCTGCCACAGCTGTGAGGAAACACCCTGCACTGCCATGAGATCTGTGCCAGCAGAACTGAATTTTGTTCAGCACAGCAGGCAGCTTCTTGAAGCTACAAGAGAAAGAAGCAGCAGGAATAGTTAAAGCATCTGACAAGGAATAAGGGCAGCTGAGGCTGTGCATAGTTTTAATACACTCTTTGAATGGTAAATTGAGGGTTTCCTAGTGGTCAGAAAAGACCTCAGAGTGCAAAACCAGAGCCCATTGTCTCCTCCCAGCAGCTCTTATATGACCAAGGTTAGTGCAGAGACTCAACTGTCCCACGTACGGTCTGATCTTACTCAGAGAATCTCACATGCTGACAGAGAGAAAGCCCCACACTGGTGTATGCAACAAGAGGTGCCCCAACCAGCAGAAAGGAGGCATCATCATCATCAGTTTATATGTAGTGGCACAGCACGCTGTGTATGCTGTTATTTATTTTCCACAACAGCATCACACCATGGAGGAGGAGAACATACACAGCTTGAGGGAGTTCAGCCCCATCTCTACAAGGCCAGGACTCTCCTTTTATGTCTTCTTGCATCAGAATCAGCAGTGCTGATTCTGGAAGCAAAATGCACGACTTAAGTTCCCATTGAATTCTGCTAGACAAGATACACTTCAGAAGATCTGGAAAACAAATTATTTCCTAGTGGAGATTAATTTTTTGGACTACTATATGTAATGAGGTTTCCCAGGAAGGCCAACACACTTTGAGAGACTGCATGGAAAACATGCAGTCTGCACATGGAAATAGCCTCACCCTTGATGTGCTTACTGACTTTCCAGCAGACCTGGACAGGTTGGCAGCTCCATGCCCCAAAAGCTGCTATGCCCACAGGGACACGGTGGGGCTGTCAGGACGTGCAGGGTTGTGAGGCACTCCAAGACACTGTTTCAGAGCACTACTGAGTTCATAGACCCTGATCCTCTGGTAATAAATTCCTCATTCTTCCTCTGAAGATAAGGAAACGTAAAACTTTTCCAACATGAATGGAAAACCTGCTGCTGCTAAGTCGGGCTCTCACAAAGCAGTATCCCCATACAAGGTAATGGCACAAAGTTCTGAGCCAGTGTTTGTACGCACTGTGACATTTGTCCTTTACAGAAAGAACCTCTTTTTAATGAGGCCACTCTTCAAGGGAATCCAACTTTCCACACCACTGTGGAAAAGCAGGCAGGATGGCCCATCTGAGATTCAACTTGTTATTGCTTGCGGTCAGGACCTTGTTTCACATTTGTCTTTAAGCTACTTCTGTCCCTTTCCTATCTGAGCAGGTCCAATGACCTCAGCTACAGGAGGAAGCATCTCCAGAGCTGAGCATGAAGGCCAGCATTTGGAGGCAGAGAAACGCGAGATCCATTCAAGTGAGAAATTCAGGCTTCTCCTAGGTGCTCATCCTCACTGCCTCTCCCCACCTTCCAAAAGGGACAGCAGAGCTCAGGCAGACAAGGATAAAGGCAATACCCCACTCAGTTCTTGCTGCAGGCTTACTTTCTTTAGGGAAAGGGAATTCTTACTGGGTTGAAAAAAGAGGCGTAAGTCCCTCCTACGCAACCAGAAAATGAAAAACTCTGCCCAGGGAGAAAGGAAACAATTTCAGAGTTAAGACTGCAACACACTAAACAATAAGGATTATTTCAGATTCTGAACAAATCCTGCCTTGAATGGAAAGCAGAGCTGCGAGGACCCACTTGGAACAAGAGCCCCATGTCATTCTGCTGGCATGGAAACTCAACATTTGTTCAAGAGATCAGCTGTTAATCTTACTTAAAATGTACACAAAGTAAGCAAATTCTGTGCATGCAACAGGAAGTCAGAAATTGAAACCACTTGGTCTGCTTGGACCCCAGTGATTCAAACCGACCACTTAACTCGAGGAGGAAGTCCAAAAGCAGAGCAGTTAGACCCAAACACATCAGAAACTTCTCCCCAGTGAAATGAAGTCTCATTTGCCAGATGGTCAGGGAATATGGGGCTTCAAAACGTGCCAGAGCATGGCCCAAGCTCCCCACGGCAGGTACCTGACCCTGTGCCACATCGACTGAGCCAGGGGAGCCCCCACTGGCAGCAGCTTGCAACAAGCACTGCTGCTGAAGCTGGTACTGGCTCCAAGGCAGCAGCTGCAGACATGGCCAGGGTGACCATAATAGGAAGAAAGACACTGGAGCCAAGTTTCAAGGAGCGTGACTGAGCACGGGAGCTTCGGCGTGATCAGAGGAGTGGGGATTCACTGCTCGGGGCAGTGACTGTTGGATGCTTTAAAAAAGCCTGAAAAAAGGAGTAAGAATCAAAATGTGCAACTGCTTCCTGAATGCCGTTTGAAAGAAGGGTATTCTCCCACTAGATTATGGGAACAGGGATACCAAAAACATGCATGCTGAGAGCACAGTCTTAAGACTTGCCTCGCTGAAGGCACCATGTGGCTCAGCCATAGCACCGCTCCTGGAGTTGGCTTCATCATCTCCCACTGAACTCCCAGCATGGGAACATTCACAGTCCATTCCTTCTTAGGGAGTCTTGGCCTCAACAGCATCAGCAGAAGTGTTATTAGGAAACATGGGCCTGACTATTCCCATTCGGAGAGCCTGCCAGTAGCGGATCCACACATTTCTTTAGTTTCCCTTTCTTTTCCTTTTTCAACTAGAAAATTAGGCAAAAATAAGGAATATATTTATTGTGCAGGGCTGAATAAACCTTTCAGATGCACTGAGCAGACCATATGCTTACCGCTGTCCTACTGGCAACAGTTATGCAAGAACACAAACAAACCCTAAAGATAGTCATCAAAACAAATTAACAGGCAGCAGCTGGCCTCCAGGCCCCAGGTTTCATACCAGGTCCAGGCAGGAGCTAATCTGGAAAGTGCCTGTTGCTTAGAGGTGGATTAATCTATCAGTAAGCCTCCTTTGCCCTTGTCATTACAAAGTGATGGACAAGAAAAGGTGGTGGGGGATCGTAACTGGATGAGGGTTCAAGTAGAAAGTCATAAAGAGAGTATATATAAATGCACACGAAACTGCAAAGTGGTGTTTGTGGGCTTCGTGTTACCTCGCTGTTGCAGCACATGCTTTTCTTGCTCCGTCTGCTGCAGCCCCATCTCAGCCCATCAGGATCACAATGAGGCACCTGTATGGAGGCAGCGTTCTCCACCAAACAAACGTATATCAAATACACACCCATAAAAAGACCAACAAACCAACCAACCCCACATTCATGCCACAAACTCAGCAGAACTTCGCGGCAGAGTGCAGGCTGTCCTACATCTCTAAATGCAGAAACACAGTGAGATCCATGCAGCACCCTGTCTGTGACAGGAAGAAAAAGGGAGTCCCAAGGACCAAGCACGCTGGAGGATAATAATCTAGCAGAGAACATTTAGTTTTGGACTGAACTGATTGATGCCCATAAAACCCAGCTGACTTGGTCCATGGCCATGTAGATGCCTAACTGCTTATCCAACTGCACAGGACGAGGGCTCCAGCAGTAAAGTTTCAAAATCTCTTTGCCCCAAGAAATAAAGGTCAAACCCAGTACACTACAACTCAAACATGAAAGCATGACAGGAAATGACTAACTGCACACTGAGGCCAATTTACCTTCGTCTTGGATCTACCCACTACACAAAGATCTTGCAATACAAACAGACATCACAGCTTCCAAGCAGAAAAAAAGAATCAGGCTGCTCGAGGTGCTTGCTTTGGGGTCTGTGCATCTCAGTACGGACATCACTGCAAAACAAAGGCGTTCTGCTTTATTTCCCTAATGTTCTCTTACAATTCCAGCTCAGTGCTGTAGTTTTTGTTTCCCCTAGCTGTTTTCTTACATGAGGATAAAGCCGCTCTTAGTTCAGAAGCGATGAATAATTTAGATTTCTTTTTACAAAGTGTTTTGTAGTCCCTGAATAAAAGATTATGTCTCTGCTTTGCACGGGAGCTTCAAGCTTGCCTCTAAGCATGCGTCCACATTGGCAGGATGCAAGGGACAGATGCAGCCACGTGCATGCTTTGTGCACCTATGCTGAAAAGCAGTCCTGCATGGTCTGAGCCCACTCCTTATTAATCACCTTCACCTGAGAGCCTGACAGCTCTTTTGTTGATTAAGGATCCACTCAACTTTAGTTTTTGTTGTTGACATTTTTTTAATACACAAAGTAACTTTGATCTACAGGAGCAGGAAAAGACATCCAGAACAGACACATTTTATTTAACACATGCCTATTGCTTCAAGGACAAAGGGATTTTTTTTTTTTTCCCCCAAGTTTGGTCAAAATATTCTCTTTTTGAGTCAATTCCTGTCTCCGTAGTCTGAACATTCATAGTTGCCTCCTGCACATAACAGCGATGCTGAGGAAGGCGGATGGCACTGCATCTGCACACAAAACCAGCAGAGCAAAGCAAAAGCCAATGTGATCAGGGAGACGCTGCACTGCCACGCAGCTGCCTTCTTGCTGTCTGATCGTCAGCCAGGGGCCTCTTTGCCCTCACTTCTTCTGCAACAGCCTGCAGTCCTCCCTACCGCACTTCTTACAGCTGCTGTGTCCCTCGCAAGCAAAGGCAATTACAGCTTTGTAACCCACAGCATGCGAACACTTCAAAATCTGGGGAAGGACTGAATCCTGGCAGAGGCAAGTTGTCTCAGGTTACCATCCCAAGAACTGCTCGCCTGTGGTCTGAAACACAACTAAGATTCTCTGTTGCCTGGGAGATGCTGCATGTGCCAGCTGCAGCCATCCCGAAAAAGGCAGCGCTCCCAAGGACGGCAAGCCAAGCTGAGAAGGACATGGCATGGGAAGAGGGAGGCCTCCTGGAGCCACTCTCCTGCCAACGTAGACATGAAATAAGTTTCAGTCTTCTACAGCTAATGATCTCTCTGCTAAGTGATCTGGTCATCAATGGGTCTCCTTGGTAAAGCACTTCTCGCTGAGATCTTTTAAAATTAGTCTGAAGCACTGCACATTTTTCAGCTGTAGAAGTTGTGATTATTATGTGAATACACATTCTACACAAAGCTTCTTAGAAATAACCCACTGCAAACACTAAAGATGAATTTGCAGGAAGCCACATGCTTTCCAGTTTTTGCCATACACTGAGATGTGAAGACTTTGGTGGTACTTCTGAAAGCGAAAACTTGCCACGTCCAAAAGATGCAATGGAAGCAGCTATTATAAATGGTCACAAACCCAAAATCAAGTGTAAATGCCTCTGCATCACTCACACAGTAAACATGGAGTCCCCAGTGTGTGGAGGAGCCCACCCCACAGCTGTGCTGCAGCCCCATGCCCTGCTGCTGGCAGGTGCCACCACAAAGCACATGTGCTGACTGCCCAGAAACTCAACAGCTGAAAAGCGCTCCTTTGCTGAGCAAACACACACAGATAAGAAAGAGCAACACTAACCAGCCCTCTGTCCAGACCTGTGGCTCATTCACAGATCCTCATCTTCTTGCTTGAATTTACAAGGAGACCCACATAAAACAGATTTAAAAAAAAAGGGAAACATCCAAGGCTTCCACACAAAGACCAAGAAGAGCTGATGTTTCAGCCCATGATGCAGAAGATGCAAAGCAATGTCCCATTTCTTTGCTGCAGAGGAGATGCTCCAAACTCTTTCCCTGAAGGAAGCAACAGCAAGCTGCTCTCTGCCAAGAGTTGCAGAGCTCCCAGGGTTGTCTGCATGCTCCTGCACTTCAGGCTTCACTGCAGCAAGAAAACATCAGCACCCTACAACCCTCTGCTCTCCTCATGAATCAGACCAAAAACCAATCTACCCACAGACAACGTGTCCTAAGTTGGCAGAGCTGGGAACCCAAACCTCCGGGCTGTTGTTACCTTGCATGGTGGCAGTGAAGGATCTGTGCAGAGCCTGAGGATGAGCTGGGGTGGCTCCCACTGAATCACAGTGCAGCACTCACAGCAGGTGCAGAGCAAGGGACTCTCTCCTGTAAGTCAGCACCTCGCTCGCAGAACGCTCGAGTGCTCGCCCAGGAACAAAAGCAGCCACATCATAAACCAGAGGGTGACATCAGCATGGGGATTGCATTTCCTGCACGGGTTCAGATTTCATTACTTGTGACATGAAATTGGACTCTTACAATTTGAGTTACTCTATATTTTCATGAGGGGCACAGGAATCCCTGATTCCAATTTGTTGGATATAAATTGCTTCTCGACCTCCTGAAGACAGCAACGCTCACTGATTTCCACTGGAAATGGTCAGTGCAATTTGTACAGCACCATCCACTTGGGACCCAGCTGTTCAAAATCCCTGGACTGCTCTTTCCCCTTCTTATTCCAAGCTCTGCTTTGCATCTCCTTCTGAAATTAAAGCTCAGAGCTATCAAGGATCTGACAGCATGTATTTCATCACTCTTGGGTTGAGTCATTGTTTCGGAGCATGAAGCATGATGCAGTGTGTGCTTATGGTCCAACACCTCTGCCAACATGAAGTGCATTTGCAATTTTCCACATACAGCTGCTCAGGCTCTCCAAAAGCAACACATCCAAGACTCCTATACAAGCCCAACGGGCCAGAATTAATCTTCCTGTGTATTACATGATGTTTGCACAGGGTTGAGAAATACTAGAAATAAAAGTTCTCTTGGCTGAGTTACATGCAACACAGTGTACTTTCTGCTATTAATGACTTCAGTAAGTACCTCTGACACTCCACATATTCCAGAAACCTCTTATTTAGGCATCACAGCAGTTTTCTTGGTAGGAAAGCGTTCACTGAGTTAAAGGTAGCCACTGAAATGTCTTAAATTTTAATTGCTGTCTTTTCTATTTGAAGAGTTTTATGTGCTTGGAGAAGAGGCAGGTAGTAACTAACCTTCACCCAGGACACAAACTGAAGATTAGTTTGCTCGGAAGGTGGTTTAGCTCCCTGACATCCCATCACAAACACCACAAATACATACGATGACCCAGTGCAAGACCATAAACACCAGAGTGCTCAGTTTCCATGGACCTGACATCTTGTTCCTCTCACAGGATTCTTGCTTGGTCAGTTCCCCAGCAGCTGTCATCAGCAGAAGCACTACTTACCCTTACAACACCTGCAGGGCATGGAGCTGATTTATCTCCCTCCTGGGATTTGCACCTCAGAGGGTTTTGGCACAGGGCAAGCTTGGCAGAGCTAAAAAAAGGAACCAAGATCCATATTGCTGGCCAGCAACGGAACCAGAAAGCTTCCTTCTCCTCCCGAGACGCAGCAGCATGGAAAACATGATGCCCACTCATGCATGCTATAGACCTATGTCCAAACAGATCCCACAGACTGCTCTCCTTGTGAGAAGCAGGGGAGAAGGAAAGGTTGAGGTGAGCAGACTCAGCACTGTGCCTGACCCCAGGCTCCAGACCTTACACCCGAGCGACGTGGTGTCTTTGTGAGCAGCTCCCAGCACTGGAACTTTGTGCTTTCAAAGCAAGAAGCCAGAGGATAGCACCGCAGCAACGTGGCACATGGAGCTACACCCCAGTTGTGTAGGTCTTAACAGCCATTAGAACCATTTCTTCCTTAACTGAGGGCAGTGGAATTCCGAGGTAAGGTCAAAAGCCCAACAAAAGCAGCTCTGGGCAGTGCCTGGGAGCTCCACTCTGACAATAGTGCTCCGAGGCAGCTTGGGGTCTCCTCCTCCCGTTGTTTTTTCACCACCCTTGTATCCTAAGCACTACGAAGGAATCCTGCCATCAGCTGTGGACCTCAAAGAGGAATTTCTGTCCTTTCAGACAGACATTTACATTGTTATTTCCTTTCTTTTGGTTCATTAGAAGAGCTTAAAAAAAGAAAAACAAAACAAAAAAACGGATATTTCTCCCCTGTAGTGCTGAGCTATTGATACACACTGTTTTGGTAGGAAATGGCATGATCTACATCCACCATCCAAACAGCAAGAGAAATTACCTAACCTCAAACATACTCACACAAGGGAAATCCTGTGGGCTTGGATCATTCGAGAAATAAGCTTGCTTTACAACTACAGGAACAACACATGTCCAGAACGGCCTCTGTGCTGCTAAGATACAGTTTGAAAAGTCAACTGCCAGTTGTTTCTGCTATTTGCACTTTATATTTAAAAATCTCCCAAAGACTTCAGGAGCCAGAGCTCAGCCTGGAAAGGATTTTTATGGTTGCACTACAAGCCCACGGAAAGCAGGGATCTCAAATAGAAAGAGGCCATTACAGCAGACATCGCTCCCTGGCCCTGCCTGAAGCAGCTGGGATGATCTCTCCAGGTAACCAAATTACTGCTACTAAAACCCATGCTGATATTGAAAGAAATTTGGAGAAGATGCCAAGTCGTCACTCTTCTTCCCATGTAACAAGATAAGAACCACATTAATTTAAGAGTTTCTAAGTAAGCACTTGAAATTCGAGTAAACAGATTTTAAATATCAAGACCCTATTTACATTCCAGTGTAATAATTAAATATTTAATATCTTGTGGTTCCAGCATTCTAGGTTTTTCTAAGCACCAAAATATTTTGTCATGTAAAAAACATCTGCAGCAGCTGGAAGACATCAATTTGGCCTACAAAAGATTTGTTAGTTTAAATACACATAAATAAAACGTTCATTTTATTTCCAAAAAGCTAACACTGCTTGGTTTAGTTTTATTAGGGTGCTTAGTGAATAATGCTTAATACTGGCAGGGTGTATCAGAATCTACAGTGGCACAAACACACATAGCTATCTGTTAACTAAAACAAGTCTTGTATTTAGTTAGAGCTGGTCTGTATTGACTCACCCGAATCATGCAGAGCAATAGGAAAACCAGCTTGTTAATAGTTGAATCCCTAGTTGTATTCTTTCTCCTAGGTTCCCAAGTTCCCAGCACTGAAATCTATCTAAAAAAAAACACTGACAAGATGAAACTTCTCTTCTGAGCTGGGATTCAGATATCCATGGTACAGAACACCAGTGTCTATGCATGCCTTTTCTCCCCAAGAAGCTCCTGCCTAATCTTAGTGCAGCGTTTTAAAAATAAATCAAGTAAACAAGGGGCACTGCTGAGATCATAAAAGGAAGTTGAATTTGGCTTCGTACGCACAGGGATCACCTTTCTGGGCAACAGTTTGCAAAGGGTTATTTATTAGCTGCTCATTTTACTTCTGCTGGAAGATGCTGAGGCTTTACTGAAGTTTCTGCAGAGCACACAGCAGCATTCAGTGTTTGCTCAGCTAATAGTTAAATCACTGCAGCTCTCTGATGACTTGAAGATTATGGGTGTAGGAAAAGGGAATGCTCAGCAAGGGGAACTTTCAGCAGCCACCACCAAACTGTGGTTAAAACAGACACCAATGACTCCATTCAGCTCCCAAACCTCAGACAGTTTCCATTTTCTCAATAACAAAGCATTTTTGTGGGGTGAGGTAACAGGCCTCCATCTGCCAGGTCTAACTCTGCTATGATTCCTTCCGAGCGTGGCTGAGTGAGGCCCTGGGGCCAGCAAGCACAAGGCTGGCGTCCCAGACATCCAGGGACAAAGGGACAGACGTCGAGAAGAAGCCTCCTGGGACTGTCCCTCTGGTTCTGCTGGGAGACGGTGGCAAAAAAAGCCTCAGATGGGCTCCAAGCAGAGCACAGCTGGAGGGCTCCAGGGGCTGAGGAAGGAGCAAGACTTTTCAGTGAGGCTGGACTGGAGCAGAAGACGGATGGATGCTGGGGGTTCAGTGGTCAGCCATCCATCACACGCAGTCAGACACACAGAGCACCGGGGTTTGGAAGCAATGTGGGTCTTTGAGCACACATTACGAGACACAGCACAAACAGAAACGTAGCCTCCCCACAATAAAATGCTTCAGGGATCACCATGCAGGCAGGGCTGTTCCTTCCCCACCAAACTGCTGAGCTGAGCCTCAGAGCAGAGGGCAGGAAGGATTTTGGTTCTGCTCTTGCTTTGTTTCTGCATTTGGCAGCTTGTATATATCCCAGCATCTCAGTTCCAGAAGCACCAAGCACCATTTGTTTCACATCAGCTCAGCTCCTCTTATGAGCAGACCCTTCATGCAGTCCCATGAAGCCTCCCATCAGGAACTCCGTGCCCAATTCTTTCCCATCTTTTGAAGCTTGGCCATCCACCCTGCCTAAGGATGGAGAACACGCAGCAGAAGGCTCCCTTGTGCAAAGGTAAAACCCTCAGAACAGCAAGGCAATGAGCGCAGCTGAGCTCGGAGGGAGAGGTGGCTCCACAGCATGCAACATCAGGAAAGGAGTTTTATGGAATCTTCTGATCTTCTGCTATGTTTCTTTCCCCCCCCCGTCCCCGTCCCTGCATATAGAAGTCTTTGAAAACCAATGCAGGAAATTGTGCCAGACACGGCAGCAGCTGGTGAGAATGGACGAGCAGCAACTTGGGCAGGTCAGGACATCCTGAACACAGCTTAGCTCCAACTTGTGTAAATAGCACTGCCAAGGGCTCTTATTCATCCCGCTCAGATCCCTCATTCTGCCTGTGCGACAGATGGCAGCTGAGCACAAGTTTTAAGAATGTCAATTCAGAGGGATTAGGAAATATTTACAGAAAATCCATCCTGATTGCATTATTTTAGTCTGGTACGTCAGGTTTTATATTTACAAGGACAACAACAAAGATTCCCAAGTTGAAACTGCCCCAAAGCCATTTTGCGCAAATTTAATTGAAATACACAACCTCCAGATCTATGACATTACTGCAATACAAAGCAAGAATCAAGGAGGACAGAAATAACCAACAAACCTGTAAGAACCCATGGAGCAGCTCCAACTTTTCTCTCAACTCACCTGCAACCCAAATTGAGCAACGTGCCAATTAGAGAAACTTCACTCCCAGAAATGCCAATTTGCTAAACCTTAACCCTTATTTCTGCAGGTCAGACAGCCTCCATTTCATGCACTGGTGCAAACCGAGGAGAAGCTTCTTAATGTCAGGAGATACAGAAAATATTTCCACAGCTCTGTTGCTACTTTTCCTGACTGGTCTTGCCTCCTATATGTCCAAGTCTTCCCACCATCTAAAGCAAAGGCAATTCTTCAAAGTTGGTTTGGTGAGGGCCTTTGCATTGCTGCGGCTGTTTGTCCTGAAGTTTTGAAAATGTTAACAGTGATCTCATTGCTGCCTGGTTTAATACCAGGTACCCAGATGGATACCTGGAAAGCTCGGCCTTTCCCAGCCATGACAAGACATCTCCCAAGTCTTCCTCTGAAGAATGCTGCTGTCACATCTCAAAAATCCACACTGCTAATGCTAGCCCGAGTGCAAGGTCAGCCAAAGAGGACTTCCATCAGAGACGGGCTCTGCTGGAGAAGGCTCCCTGGAGATGGTAAGAATAGCACACTTGATCCCAGATGGCAACAATATGCGGTGCACATTTCCAGCAAATGCAGGGATGGGGCAGAGGACTGCGCAAACTGACCGAAGGCCACCCTGCTTTCTGCCATCTGCTCGCTGGATGCAGGATCCTCAGCTGAGGCCTTTGGGAAAGGTCAGCAGAGGCTTAAAGGCTCTCAAGATATTGCTTTTGTTCTCACTGTAAGCTTCCCAATTCCTTTGTTAAAAGATACAGATCTCTCTGTAAGGCACTTATTTGGAGCCAAGAGTTTAGATATTATTGCAAAACATATGCTTAAAAGAGACTGGAAATGATGTTGGCAGTGTTACAGAGGGGAGCGAAGCACAGCTTTGGGTCAAAACAAAAAAAAAATAAATCTAAGCTAGTAAGCAATTCCCATGTGATGGCTTAGAAGAGCCAGCAAAAGCTTCTTCTAGAAAGAAAACAATACTGTGAGAACGAAGCTAACAAGAGCTGGCTCTTGGAAAAATAAAAAGGCCAGTAATAAGCCAGAGTATTGCCAACAGCACATATCCAAGAGAATCTTTCTGGGAAACCAGCTCAAGTCATTGCACTGGAGAGCCCTGAGGGACTAGGGACCTCGAGGCTAAATGCTGGCAAATTGCTTCATCAGTTAAGGTTGGTTCCAGTGTTTTCTACTGCGTAAGAATAATTTGTTTTAGCCTACAGGTCTCTACAGAGCAACGGGTGAATTCAGGCTGCTTCCTCTGGGAAGGGAAATGAGGTGCTTGGCAAAGCCCTGCTCACATGGGACATTTTTAGGAGGTTTCCCACCATCCCTTCAGCCCACCCTGTCAGCTTTGCTCTGCATTACCCCTCATGCCCCTTTGGGCCACTTACCTGCTGGGAAACCCCCAGCTGCTTCTGCCAGTTCTCCACCAGCAAGAGTTGCCACAAGAATAGGATTGCTGTGCCTCCATAAAAGTATCTTCTGGAGACTCATTCACCCCAAATGGATGAAGTCAGAGCAATTATTCTGATGCAGCTTGTTTTCCAGAGGAATGAAGAGGAGACCGTGCTCTATCTCTGAGAGAGATTAGCTAATCCATCAGGAAAGAGACATACTGATGCAGAGAGATAAGGGAAAGGCTTTTGTCTGAGGTCTTCTCTTTCATTTCCAGTCCACTTACTCATAGTCACAGGAGTATGCAGAGAGTACAGAGACAACAAACGGGATCTCTAAATGTCTTCTGGACCAGCAGAGAAAAATCCTGTGCTGGCAGGGGATGGCAAGACACTACTTATCTTCCTCCTCTTCCAACCCTTTCTCTGATTCATGTTGCCACCTTCCTTCCAATTGACCTAAATAACATGTTCAGGCAGCGCTGGAAGTATTTCCGCCTCATACTTCAATAGCAGCAAGATCTCCACATCTGGAAAGGGTATTGCTCAGGAAAGTCACACCACAGGTGGCTTAAGAGTGCCTTTCCCAAGAAAGGAAGAGAATCATCCTGTCTTGTCTCATTGCACCAGTAAGGTTTCCTGACTGCAGGAGAACAAAAGTTGCCCAGCAGCACAGAAAACAATTGTGCTGCTTGTGCCCAAACCCCAGCTAATCTGAACAATGTGGGCAGAGTATTCAATTACCTCATTTCCAGGTGTGCTGTCAGCCTGAGCCACGATTGGCTTAGGATGAAAGAGGAAAAAGCTGCTCCTAGATCTGGACTTGTCTGCATCATTTATGGTAATTATTGCCCAGCAGCCTGTAATCTTTTCATGTCATATCGCACTCTCAGCCCTTGGTCTCTCTCTACAAACTTTTGATCCCAGAAGAGACTGAAGATCAGAGTGCAGGACCCCGTAGAGCAGCAGGCACGCTGGGCCCCAGTCACAGAAAAGAAAGCAAAGCAAGCTACACTACAAGGACTTGGGCAGTTCAGTCAGCTTCAGATACAAAGCGATTACATGTGCTAACAACATCCAAGCACTTGAAGCAGATGCGTGTCCAAACACTTATTCTACCTGTCCAGCTATTAATTTCAACTCTTGTAAAAGAACATAGCATTCCATGGGAATCATAGGAATACAGGGAGAATCCAACCCCTATCACTACCTGGTTGTTTCATGCTGAGTTTTTTTTAACCCTCTCCAAAACTCTTTCTTTCTTTACCACGAGTTCAAGTATTCGTGATAGCACTGTAGATATCCAATCTCTTTGCAGCACCCCAGACTTCTGATCAACATGTTATCTTGCAGCAGTGGCCTTCACAGGCTGTGCACTGAGTAAATGAAAAAGTTAAAAATCCATTGACAATGTACTTCTTGTCAACAAGGAAATGTATTGTTGGAGAATACAGGAAAGGGCTCCAGAGCTGCCACACAGATCCTGGGAGATCAATTTCTTCTTCAGAGTTCTCCTATACAGGAGAAAGGAGGTATACTTGATCCGCACCACCTCATTTTCAGGTAAATTGAGCTTCAAACAGTAAAGGAGAGAAAACAAGCAAGCAAAACCCACACATCTTTGTGCTGCAGCATGACTGGTTAGTCCATAACAGCTATCTACTATCTCTACATTTTTTATTAGCTCATGTTTACTTTGGCTGCACATCCAAGCAGTCATTTAACCAGGGTGAGAGAGGAAAATCTTGGACTCTTAACAATGGCCAAGCAGTTTAATCTGCCACTGGGGATGATGACTTGCCTCCTATTGGTGTTTAGTACTGGCAGGGTCAAGCGTAACATGTGGTGAAGGAAGCACTAGGGAAGCAAATCTGCAGCCATTCCATCAACACTGAGCATTTCCTTGAGCTATTCAGAGGTCCCTTTCCTCCTTGTGAGCAGAGAATGGCTCCAGCTGTCCAGTCACCTGCACTGGCTTCTCTGCTCACAGGATTTATGAGCTTAGGGGCTGCTAACAGCTCAGGTTGGATGCAGCACATTCCTCTGGCACAGAGCTTAGATGCTCAGAACCCAGCTAGAAGGCAGTTAAGATTATGTCCTTGGATGATGCTGGAAGCTGATTTATGCTCCTGAACTTGAGTGGCACTAAGCAGGCTGGGCATAAACATCACCCAGCTTTTGTCCAGCAATGACCCTAATCAGAAGTGGCTGATTTAAAGATTGTTTTTTTATTAGAAAATTTCAAAATACTTTATATAAAATAAGTGTCAAACTTGCAAGCCTATTGCCATATGCAGTGATACATTCAGAGGCAAAAGAGAAAGTCAAAGAGATGCTGCGCTAAGAGCAAGAACATGAATTTAGGATTTTTATTGCATTGCTACTTAGACTCCATGCTAAGCTATTTCCAAATAACTCTCTCAAGAATTTTAAGACTATTACCTTACTCCTAATGTCCTTGTCCTGTTTCATCCCAAAGTAATACTACCCCATCAGCGTGTTCCTATTGACTAAGGGCAGAATCATTTGTGAAAACTGTCCTCCGTTTAGCAAACACCAACAGACACCAAGTGACTCACACAGCAGAAGCAATTCTGCAAGGATGAAATACAGGAAGGTGGAAGCCATGTGGCATTCTTCAGTTTCCCTTTTTTTGCAATCAGACCCTTGATATTTTCTTCGACAGGAAAACTGACACTCCCCCTTCCCTGTAAACTGCTGACAATTGTATTTTACACCTGGCAAAGCCAGAGCAAAACGGAAAGAAGAAACAAAGAACAAGGACTTTTCTCAGCAACTACATCTCCCTAGAATGGAATATTTTTCTTTCTGACTGCTGCTGAATACACGTTACTTATTAATGGATAAAGTCCAGTAACGACCCATTAGTCATTACAATAAGTGTCACCTCTTCTCTACTGAGCACCCACAGCACAGAGTGCAGTACTGAGTCACCAAACCCAGCATCCCCACCAGAACCCTCAAATCTGTGCAGCCGAATCCCTTCACTTGCCAAACTCTCAGCCCTTGCCCCTGAACATCCTAGGTTTCAGAAGCAAGCCTAAGCTCTCAGTAGTAACCTGAAGATTAAATAATACCGGTAAAGTTTTTCTGCCCTCTGACAAATGGTCTTTTCTTTGCTGCAGCTGGTAGCTATTGTTAGAGGTGCTCTTTCTGTTCTCATCCATTTACAATTGTTCTAATGGCACCAGACAAAATGTTGCTCTCTCTCAATTTTTCCAGTCAGGGTCTCAAAATTGCAGCTGTATCAGCAGAAACAGTCAAAATCCTATAAGGAATGAGGAGCCGTGAGCTGCACTCCAGAGTGGAAAGCTGAGCAGAAGTGGCAGTGCCAGAGCAAGCTGGTGCTCTGCAGTGGGCACAGGCAATGAGTGTCAACCAGGGATACCAAGCAGCAGAGGAGAAATGACTTCCTTATATGAGCAATTACCAGAAATTATGAAGCTGTTTGTCCAGTAAAAAAAGCTTGGCTTCCATTCAGACCAAGCAGCCAGTCAGTCCCAAGTTTTCTGTAAATATATATATTTGTCTATGGAAACTCTCTGACATGAAAGGTGAGGCAGAGGAAAAAAGGTTTATACTCGTGTCTCTCCTGAGGCTACTGATGCAATTAGGGTTCTTCAAGCATGACCTCATGCAAGCTAAGCACAGTGAAAATCCCGCAGACACGAGCAAGAACCCCAGCAGGCCACTGTGAAAACCTTGCGTGTCACTGCTGTGATTACCATAAAAGTCCCTTTCCTGGGAGAGGGGGAGCAGGAATCATTTGAGCACTAAGAATAACCAATTTGTTCCATTTTCCTGTTAGTACTGCAGAAAACAGCAGGTCATGTAACAGCATCAGCCAGGCTACAACTGGGAACACAGCAGAAAGCATCTTGCCTCATAGCACAAGCAATAGAGCGAGTCCTGGCTGTGAACTATACCAAGTGCTTCCAAAAGTGGTGCACTGGGAATTCCAGTAACCTGCCCACCGAGAAGTTCTTCCCGAGTCTGACATTTAAAGGTTCATTGCGGTCTCGAAGCTGGGGAGAGAATCAACTCTTTGAAAGGGTAGATAACTGCAGGACGAGGGGAAATGGTTTTAAGTTGAGGGAGGGGAGATTTAGGTTGGACATCAGGGGGAAATTCTTTACAGAGAGAGTAGTGAGGTACTAGAACAGGCTGCCCAGAGAGGTTGTGGATGCCTCGTCCCTGGAAGTGTTCAAGGCCAGACTGGATGGGGCCCTGGGCAGCCTGGTCTAGCATTAAAGGTTGGTGGCCCTGTGTGTGGCAGGGGATTGGAGATTCATGATCCTTGAGGTCCATTCCAACCCTGGCCATTCTGTGATTCTGTGAAGCTGCCAAGTCCAAAACGTGTACAATCACTGAGCTTCTAACCCTCAGAAACCTACTGTCCAGTGACCACTGTTTACAGCCAGACAAAGCTCATTCTCTATAGGAAAAAAACACGTGTGAGGAGGGCAACTGCCTTCCTTCCCCATGGGGACCTTGGAGCCTCCAGCTGAAGCAGTGTCCTCAGTCAGCGTGGCTGCTTCAGAGCCTGTTCTCAAACCAACTGCAGTGTAAACAGGAAGCTGAGCTGACAGCAGACGTGCTACAGATGGCTGCAAATCCTTCACAGGGAACGGCAGTGACCTCCCACTCTCCTACAGACCCAGCAACCAGTCTGGCCCTCAGCACCCAAGCTCTGCAGATGCTATTCTGAAGGCAGGGGAGATGCGCAGGTTTTCCACCAAGAGACATCCAACGTGGAGCAACAGTGGTACCCCAGCAGCTGGGACTGTGGAACTGTTCCCAGGGCATCCCACTGAGGAACTGGAGGTATTTCCAAGCACCGCCCTGCCTTCAGCTGCGGCAGGGCTGTGTCACCAGCCTTAAGAGTATACAAAATTACAGTCCTAGCTGGTAAGAATGAAACCAGAGCTCTGAACTCTGAGCTATTAAAACTTCTAAGGAAGAAGAGAGCAAGAGAAGGAGGAAACCATGTGGTTTCCATCCCAGGAAAAGAATGGCACAAAAATAAGATGGGAGAAAAGTTAGACTTCCCTTTCTCTACCATCCTGCTGATGGCGCATCAGGAATTTAAACCACATTTCGACAAAGTAAATTAGGGAAATAAATTAGGCAGTTTTCAACGCCTTTGTGAACACCAGGAAAACATGATTTGTTTCAAAGGCAGGTTTTTAAAAACTGGATGCTCCCGAGGAAATACACAAGAAAAGGCTTCTCAAAAGCAAACAGAAGAGGAATATTTGGCATCACGTACTTATAGCAGCTGGAAGAACAGTAGGTTTCTAGAGCCACCTGGAACAGGGTATGAAGGTGTTCTGATTTATGATTTTCAAAACAGGGAAACAACGAATGTATGAAACTCCAATTAAGCAGAGAGACACCAGCACCAAAGCCTGCACTATGAAGATGAGAAACCACCACCAGGTGCCATCACCTTCAACTAACACGCTCCATCCAGGATGACTGTAAGCTAAACCAATATTCCCATGAATTCTCATAACAGAGACAAATTCATTAACATAACCGCAAGTACAAGATACATACAAAGCTGGAAACCAAACCAGAAGACCTTACCTGTAAGGAAACATAAGGAGCCGAAACCAAACCGTGCTCAGTAAAACGAAGGCGTTTTGCAACGACACGGAGCCGTCTCACAAAGCAGCGAGGTGCCAGCTGTGACCGCTGGAGGTTTTGTTTAACAGAAGAAAGCGGAGGAGCTTTACCCCAAACCAGCCCCGGGACTCCCTGCACACAGAACATTCCTCTATACCGAATGTGAGCATTGGCTTTTGCTTTGCTTCAGAGTTTATAAGCCGGGTAAAGTTTCAGCGCTTTCTTAATGAAACGCAGCTTAAGCACCGCATCTTTACAGCCTGGCAAAGGGAAGCGGCGCAAAGACTTCATTGGTGCTTTCAGAGAACAAAACCCACCGAGTTGATCCGAAGGGGCTCCTTCTGGGGCGACGCAAACCCCGCACAGATGCTCACCACCCCTCACCGCCGTACCGGGAGCCGAAAGCCCGAAGCGGGCTGCTCCCCCCCCGGGTTCCCACCTCCCCTCCCAGCCCTACCTGCTCGCCGTCCCGCTGTTCGCCCCGTCGCCGGGCTGCGCTGGGCACGGCTCTGCTCTGCTCAACAGCGCTGAACGCGGCCCCGCCCGACCCGGGGCGGAGCGCAGCCGAGGGGCGGTGGGTTGGGCCGGGCCGGGGGCGGTGAGGAGGGGGAAGCAGGGCGGTCCGTGCGCCGTGAAGAGGTGGAGGAGCCCCGTGTGCCGCCTGGAGCTCCGGTTCCCCACGGGCACGGCGCTGCGGGGCCTTCATGGCGCACAACGGGAGCGGGAACGGCCTCTGCCCGGTGATGGGACGGAGAACTACGGGCCGGGCCGCGGCTTAGCGTAAGGGGAAACGACCGAGCCTCGGGACGAGGTTGGGTTCAGCCCCGGTGCGGGCGGCGGAGGAGGCACGGAGAGAGCAAACCGCTCGAGCCGAGGGCGGCAGCAGAGCGCGGGATGAGCGCCGCTGTCGCCATGGAGACGGCGTGATGACGTTGCGTCAGCGTGATGACGCCGCGGCGACGTGACCACGCTGCGTCGACGTGATGACGTCACGCACTCAGGCCCCGCCCCTCGGCGCGGTGAGATCGTCGCTCCGCACGCGGCTGTGCTGTGCCGTATCGCGCCCTGTCGCGATGTCGGCCGCCTTCAGGAAAGCTGCCAAATCGAGGCAGCGGCAGCACCGCGAGCGGGCACAGGTGGGTGAGCGGCATCGGGGATTCCCGGACGGATCGCGGGACCTCGGTGCGATTTCGGTCCTTTGCTTCACCTTCTTCCCTGCCTGTCCCCGCAGCCCGCCTGCAGGAAGAAGCTGGGGCTGCTGGAGAAGAAGCAGGACTACCGGCTGCGGGCACAGTGAGTCGGGGAGCGGGGGGTGCGAGCTGAACGGCTTTATCTCTGTGCTGGAGCTGTTGGAGGGGGTCCAGAGGATGATCAGAGCTCTGGAGTATTTCCATTGTAAGGACAGGGGGCTGGAGCACCTCCACCACGAGGACAGGCTGAGGGAGCTGGGCTTGTTCAGCCTGGAGAAAAGAAGGCTGAGGGGTGAGCTCATTGCAGCCTTTCAGTACCTAAAGGGGGCCTACAGACAGGAGGGGAACCAACTCTTGGAAAGGGGAGATAACAGCAGGACAAGGGGAAATGGTTTGAAGTTGAGGGAGGGGAGATTGAGGTTGGATGTCAGGGGGAAGTTCTTTACAGAGAGAGTGGTGAGGTGCTGGAACAGCTGCCCAGAGAGGCTGTGGATGCCCCATCCATCCCTGGAGGTGTTCAAGACCAGGTTGGTTGGGGCCCTGGGCAGCCTGGGCTGGTGTGAAATGTGGAGGTTGGTGGCCCTGCATGTGGCAGGAGGTTGGAGATTTGTGATCCTTGAGGTCCCTTCCAACCCCAGCCATTCTGTGACAGCTGAGGGAGCTGGGCTTGTTCAGCCTGGAGAAGAGAAGGCTGTGGGGAGGCCTCATCGCAGCCTCACAGTATTTAAAAGAGAATGATAAAAAAGAAGGGAATCAGCTTTTAACTCAGATAGGTAGCAATAGGACAAGGAGTGGTTTTAAGCTTGTGGATGGAAGGTTTATATTGGATGCAGGGGGAAGTTCTTTACAGAGAGAGTGGTGAGGAGCTGGAACAGGAAGCCTAGAGAGTCTATGGATGCTCCATCCCTGGGGGTATTCAAGACCAGACTGGATGGAGCCCTGGGCAGCCTGCTCTAGTACCAGATCTGAAGGTTGGTGGACCTGACTATGGCAGGGGGTTGGAACTTGGTGATCCTTGGGGTCCTTTCCAGCCATTCTATGATCCCTCGGATTTGGACCAAACTGAGCAGCCCAACACACGGCAGCTCTGCATCACTGTGCCTCCTGTCAGGGAATGTGGGCTCAGGGGAACTCTGTGCTGCTCTGCCTTCCTCCCAGGGACTATCACAAGAAGCAAAATGCCCTCCGAGCGCTTCAGAAGAAAGCTCTGGATAAGAATCCTGATGAGTTCTACTTCAAAATGATCCGTACGCAGCTGAAGGTGAGAAAGCAGATTGCCTTAAAGTAAGATGACACTGCTGCACCAAGTCACACTTTTTTTAAAGTTAGTTCATGTTTTTAATTTAAGAATTAGTAAATAAACCAACAGAGTGGGCTTGGTGCCCATTGCAGTCTTTGAAGAAAATGAGATGTAACAGACGAAAAGGTTCTGCCTTATTTAATTTAAATCAGAGCCCATAGTACTCTGTACCAAGAACTGCATCTACACACTGCACTCTTTTTAGGATGGAGTTCATGTAATTCAGCAGCCAAAGGATGAAGTGACCCCTGAACAAATGAAACTGATGAAGACACAGGATCTTAAGTATGTGGAAATGAAAAGAGTGGCAGAAGCCAAGGTAATACACTTCATTTTCTCAGAGTTTGCCTAGAATTGTTCTGTTTACTTTTTTTTTTTTTTAAAGAGTGGTGGTGTATATTGTGCCTACATTTAGTGAAATCTGGTCTGTGTAATACTGAAAACTAAAGATGGAAACATCAGTAGAATTCTGTATATGGAACTACAGAAAGCTGCTAAAGCTGTACATTATCAGAAAGCACAGCAAACCTTTGTGTACATTTCAGATGTTAAACACATACATGTCAACAGTATTATTGGTACTGAAATGGGTAACCATGACTTGAAAAGGACTTGAAGATAGGACACAAACCAGATGCATTTTTTTAATATTAAAAAGAAAGGAGTTCAGGTATTCATAAGCTCGAGGAACAAACAGGAATTCCTTTCAAAGAGGCATCAGTCCTCCTTGTTAGAGATCTTTGGCAAAACTGCTTACCTGTTGTTTCCTGCAGAAAATCGAAAGGCTGAAGTCAGAGCTCCATCTGCTGGATGTTGAGGGGAAGCAGCCGAACAAGCACATGTTCTTTTTTGATACTAAGAAAGAAGGTAAGATGTAAATCTCTGGCAAAGCCTATTTTTTCCCCCCCAGTTTGTTTCAGGTGGTGTAAAAATCTATAAGGCAGTATTGTGCTTGCTTTATGCAGCTATTATAAAAAGATGATTTTATTTCAGGAGCTCTGGAAATCTGTTTTGATTACTAGAGAATACCTCTGTTCTCCAGGAGCTGTTTAGCTGGGTCTCTCTCTGCTGCTGGCTGTACATAAGCTACATGTTTGGAAGGTTTGCTGAATGTTGGTCCAAGAAGTCTGCGTGAGTTTATTCCTAAAATCTTTTTAATTCTTTTTATAAATTTATAGTTCAAGAGTTTGATATTGCAACTCATCTGAATACTGTTCCAGAGCTGGTAGACAGAGTCTACAACCGACCAACCATTGAAACACTGCAGAAAGAGACAGTGAAAGGAGCTACTGATCCTGCTCATTTAAAGGTAGTTTTTTTTCTTAATGCTTTACTTTTTTAATAGATATAATAAGCAGTGAGAAGCTTTCATTGAACCACCGTATAAGTGAACAAAGTTGTTCTGTTATCTTGGAATTTTTCTTTGTGATGCAAGACTGTAGTGGATGTCATTTAGTCATCACTTACCTGGAGACTGCAGTCAAATCTTCTGGACCAAAGTGGAGAACTTGTTTGGTTGTGTCCCAGTCCACTGGGGATTATAAACCAAGAGCTGTGAAGTTTGGGCCAGAAAGAAGTGATACATACCTGATGAGGATGCTTCCTTGACTCCTGTAAAAAAAAAAAAATATCTGCATCCCTGAACCTGAAGCAGATGTTTCTATTAAAGTCATTTGTAAAATTTATTTGGCTGTACTGTATTACCAACAGTAACAGTACTTTAGCAGAAGTAATAAGTCCTCAGGATGAATTACTTGCACAATCAACTTTTATTCTGATGTTTTAATATGACAGCACTCTGCCCTAGAAGTAGCTAAACTTGGCTTTAACAGTGGAAACACCCCTTAATTAGTTTAGATATTGGGCAGTTCTATAAGCTGAAGCCAGTATGTGTAAGGTAAAAATAAACTTGTCTTAAACTGCCGTGTGGTAAATTTGTAACCTGTTGTTTTCTGAGCCAGATGTCAGATAACAAACACCCTCTGGTGTCTTCCATCTTGCCAGCTTTCTTGGTTTGGCTTGTCAGTAAAGCAGTTGAACAAGTTTTCTCTCTAAATGTCTGAGTCACATTATAAGCATGTTTGGATCTGTTCTCCTTAATTTAATTACTTCAATCACACCTGCTGTAACACCTTTTTATGCTGGGAAAACCATCAGCTCCTGGTGGGTAAACATGACCAAACAAGTTGCATTTTGGGAGGCCTCTCTGCAGTTTTTGTGCACTTCAGGAATTGATCTCTCACTTATCCAGAGTGAAAAAAGACATCTGTGAGTTTTCCTTATGGAGTTAAATGTTACTTTGCACTCAACATTGAAATTAAGAAGAGATGTAAAACTGAAACTCTGACTGCTTACCAAATGATGTTCCACAGCATCTCAGCTAGAAAACGTGTGGTGCTTTTTATTTGCTTCTTTTTTTTCCTATGGTTAAGATTTAGGAGATTAAAACAAGTATGAAGAATAAAGACCTAACTGGAAAACTAGTCTGAAAAAATCAAGATATTAAACAGTTCTCTGGAATCCAACCACGATACTGAAGCAGCATTCTTTAAAATGATTGAAATGTAAAAAATGTTTGTGAGGTCCAAGTGCCTCAGAATAGGTCAGCTGTGAACTGTAGTGTCTTGTTCCTCGTTCTTAGAAATGCTTCTTGTTTTTTCCTTCCAGAAATTAGACCAACAAAGGAAGAATCAGTATGACCTCCTGAAGCAGCGCATTGAGCGAGAAAAGAGCATGTTTGTTATTGCACAGAAAATCCAGACACGTAAAGATCTTTTGGTGAGAGCTTTAACTCTGTTTCTCTGGAGCTGTTTTGTTCAGGTTGCTGGGTCTTGTTGTCTCTGTATGAGTTTCTTCACTCTTGTTTTACCCTGACTTATTTTTAGCAGTTACCTGGAAATGTAATTATCTTTAATATGGAGAAAGCAAGGAGAGGATTCTGAGAAGCATTCAGACTGTGACATGACTAGATGTCTGCTAATCCAACTTTGTCACGTCAACAACAACAAAGGCTCAACTCTTGAGCACGCAGTCATCTTTAAAATGTCATCACCTCCCAAATACTAAAAAGTAGCAGAGGGAAGGAAGCAGTTCTCTTGCTTCCAAGTTCTTAACCCAGTGACCAAAAAGAACTCTCTCCACTGATGTTTGCACTCACTGGTGCTTTTGAACAAAACAGACTTTCTGCCTGACAAACTAAGGACAGAAAGAACAGATGGAAGTGTAATTCCAATCTAAGCAGTGGAAAGTGACCATTTTTCACTAATGCTTTGTCACCTCCAGACAGGGAGTTCATAATGCAAGGTTAAAAAAAAAAAAACACATGACAGCAGATAAAATAGTTACTCTGTTTTTTTCCCCCTTTTCCAGGACAAAACTCATAAAGTAAAGGTGAAGAAGGAGACAACAAATGGCCCAGCTATTTACAAATTCAAGTTTCAGCGGAAGCGTTGATCGTTCCATTGAATAACCACTGCTACAGTCCTTGTTTGGGAAGAGTATTTTCCTTATGGTGAAGGATCCATTTGCTTTTCATCACAGCCTAACACTCGGTTAAAACAAATTACCACGGGTCTGCTGTAGCCATAAATATATTTTATCTAATTAATTGATTAATAAATCAAAGAGTTTGTTCTCTTGGTATTTACAGTGGGAAGCCACAAGAGGTGCCTGTCTGTCCTAGTAATACACACCATAAACCATCCTTGTGAAATCAAGGTCAGAATAAAGAGACTGGGAGATGCACGCAGAGTAACAAATGCTGGAACAGTTTCTGTTTAAGATTTTGGACCACTGCAGTGCCTAAACCATCAGACTTCAGAGCAGTTCTTTTTAGCTAAGTTTTCAAACAGGTTCAAGTTGAATCCTGATCTTCCTAATGACTATTTTTGCCCTGCATCTTTCTTATTTTCCTCTTCTGCTTTATCTATCTGCACTTTGAAATTTGAGAGGTGAAAGACATCAGCTAACAACAGCACCTGAATTCTGCAATGCAGCCTTAGCAAGGACTCTTCTGGAATGGCACTGGAAGCAGAGGAATGCTTCACTCCATAGAACAGAGAAATGCTGTTTCTGTAGCTGAGAAGAGCTACAGAATGTGCCTACATATGTAGGTGTAGCTGTGCTTCTTTTACCCTGTGCCTTACAACAGAGCAGTGCCCACGTAACCGAACTGCCAGTGCAACTAACAAGTGTGAACAGAGAGGCAATACTGAGATTCACAAACAAGGACAGGCGATCCAAAAGGCAAATGTAGGACAAAAGTTTGTGCTGTTTATGTTATGCTGGTTGCAGCGTTGGTAGTTGGGAGGGGGTTTCAACTGAGAACAATGAAGACATATCACTGAGTGCCCTGGAGCAGTTCAGGCAAGTAGGAGAGCCTGGGCGTAAACATTCCTTTTCTTATCTCTTTGCTTGGAATACAGCTGCCAATAGTAAGCATATGCCTATGCCAAGGTAGTTAAAAAAAAAAAGATGATGCTCTTCCCAAGCCCATCCCATTCAGTTTTCTCATATAGGCTCAAACATAACTTTTTTTAGGTGCTGAAGTGCAGCTTTGGTTGTTATTTCTGCCATTGCAAAAGTTCCAAATCTAGCAAGAGCTCTGCAATATTGTTTTTCCTCTGGGAAGCATGAAGGGAGGGGCTGTGCTTTGCCCTTAAAAGCAACGAAGACTTTTCCAGTGCAACAAGAAGTTTTGCTAATTCGCTATTGATGGCGTAATGAAAATCTCCCATCCAAAAACCAGGGGGAAAAAATAAAATACGGGGAAAACTCTCCTCTCCTCTCCGATAGGAAACGAGGTCGGGGCCGGCAGAGGGCAGCAGCAGCGCACGGCCCTTCTCTATTGCTACAAAGGTTTCTTGGCTTCAAGGCTGCAGTAGGGGCAGGCTTTGCTTCTTTGGCAGAGATTTTTACTAAACCTGAGGATTTGAGCAGTGTAATTTCTGAACTTTGAAAGTTTAGGTTAGCAGTACTCAGAGACATGTAAGAAAAGGGATGAAAAGCACGGTAGAAAGAAGCAAGCTGTAAGTGTCAGCTATATATTCTGGGACTTTATAATTGTGTTGGAGAAGCACATCGAGGTCCCAGCACACTGACCGGACTGAGATTTGTAAGAATAAATATTTTATCTCCATTGAGAGTTGCTGAAGAGGATGGGGAAGGCAGGAAAGAGGTGCTGCCTGGCAGGAACTGAAAGCAGCAACCTGAACAAGAGCCTACAAGTTGGTGCTCTGAGTGCCTCTGAGCCCTTTGGTAGATTGAGTGCTGCAATGGGCACAAGTGATCAATCCCTGGAAGACAGCCATTGCTCCCCAGCAAAGGGGTGAGATATTATGGGATGTAGTGGGTAGCTGTAAGGCTTTGTACTGTCACTGCTGCTCGCTATGGAAGATCCTAAGGTGGGTGCCATAGCCACAGCTCTCCTCCCAAGCACACAAGTGTTATGAGCTTTTGATGGAGACAACAGCTCTGTGCTCTCTGTACAGGGCATGCAGTGCAAAAGCTGTACTTATTCTCAGCTGCTTTCTGCTGGGACACCAGGGAAGTCTCACCAAAGGGAAACAGGTCATCCAGATTTAAGCAAGATGAATTCCCACTGGGATGGATGAAAGAGCTGCTCAGATACAGAAGGGCAGCAGGGAGCCTTGCAGATGGGACTGAGGACCTGCTCCTTCAGCCAAGAAAGATAAAGGCAGTACAAATTTCTTGGGAAGCCTTGCATGTATGTGCTGATGGCAGAGAGAAGAGCTGTCACCAATAAAAGTGCACACAAGCTGCCCAGAAACAAATCTGGGCTGGAAATCAAGTTTTCTAGGAGGTTCTGGAAAAGCCTCTTGATAAAAGAGATTGAAGCAAAAACATCCTTTGTGATGAGGGTTGCAGGACAGCTGTGCATGCCAGCAGACAGCTCCATCCCTGCAAGGAACCAAACCCCTCCCTGCAGCTCATCCCCCAAACCTCGCCCTTGTTGATGCCTCAAGCCCTCACCCCAAGCAGTGAAATCCTTCTGCAAGAGCCTGGGGAGAGCCAACCCCAGACATGAACCCACTGCCCACCCAACCACAGTGGGAGATCTGAAGGGCCCCACTGATGGGATCCCCATAGGACCAGGACTGCCTGCAGCAATTTTCTGCCTGCAATAATTACAGTATCAAAAGGCTGAACCAACAGGTTCTTTAGCAAGGAGATTCCCTGCAGCTTGCAAGATACAGATATCAAAATACCCCACAGATTCAGCTCGGGTTTCAGGTGACTCAGAGTAATATTGTGCCATTTAATAATTTCATGTAATTCCTTGTTCAAGCTGAAGAACTCAATTGGTAATGGCTGTCTATAAAAGTTAATAGCAGGCTACATTAAAACACTTGTAGGATTATCTCTAGGCAACTGTAACGGTTTGTTAGCAGCAGGAGGGCCACTACCAACCCTTCAGCTTTGAGAACTGCTTCCTTCAGACCTCATTTTTGGGTTCCAAACTGGCCTGGAGGGCAGCACAGTGGGACACCTTGCCCCGCTCAGAACCAGAAGCCAGCATGCCTGAGGGCTTTTAATGAGTCTGTAGCAGTCACAGTGGTCAGATCCTGGTGCTTCCATCTTCTGTGTGCTATCAGCAAGGAGATCCCACCCCAGCACCCACCAGTCAGTGCAGCATCACCTACCTCAGTGCCCAGGTACTGGGAGGCTCTTCTCCAGGTGCTGATGTCCCAGTGCTCCCCATGGCAGAGATATGGGGGCACAGCCAACCCCAAAGCCCATTGTCCTCATGTGGGGTTCAGCCAAGATGAGCAGCCCAAGGGCACTGAGGAGAGAAGGGTGGCAGAGCTCCTCACTGCTCAGCACAGCGGGGAGTTGAAAGAGCAGGATGTAAATCAGGAGGCACTAATTGCTGCTCTGCACAGCTGGCCTCCAGCTCTACTCCACAGGCTCCCAGCCCACCAGGACATGACTGCTCCTCCCCCCAAGTCTGAGCATTGCCCCAACACCTGCATACATTCCCCCCTCCCCCCTCTCCCTCCAGACATCACTCCTGCCCAATTCAATTCAAATTCAATTACAGAGGGTTTTGGCCAAATAAATACCTCTGTTGGGAGATGAGCATCATCAGAGCAGGCCAAGTTGAAAACAGCAAATATTTGCTGGATTTCTATCCCAGCAGCTTTTGGTGCCTCGAGAGCAGGAAGGTGAGCTCTGAGGAAGGAGCCCATTATTTGGTGAAAGCATATTCCCAGACATCCCTGGCTTGGCATACCAAAGACTGAAACAGTAAGTTAGTGCATATAGATCATCATTTACTGAAGCACAAGCCCTGATGCACCTTTCTAGGGAAGCTCTAATTTATTATGCATTGTCATTAGCTGCAGCAGGGCCTTCATTAGAGCTAGAGTTAAGGTCTGTTTTGGCTGCCTCATCAGCATCAGTGAACTGCGTCCCTGCGAGGTTTGATACAATTTAATTAACCTAATTAAAAGCTCTGATTGCAGAGATGATTGGGGTAGAGCCAGCAGCAACTGCATATTTATAACGAGCTGGAAGGTGTGGGACTGGAGCCAAATGATATGCATCTCTAATGAGCTGGTGCTATTGAAGTGTGGATTTGGAACACTAACATTTATTTTTGGCAACAATGGCCAGTTTATCTTCGTGATAGAAGTGATCACAGCTTGATCTCATGTAGCAGGGAGCTCAGCACTGCTCTCCCTGGGCCTCTGCAGCTGAGAAGGGGAGAGATCCCACTGCCCCCCGGTGCACTGCAGGCTGCCCCTTGGTGTGCACACAATCCTGAGCATGGTCTGGCACCCCTGGTAAGCCAGGTGGGAGAGCCTGAGCTCCAGATATCAAGCTGTCTGCTGTAGCACCCATGGCAGGGGCTCACAGGTTTCTGCAGCTCTGGCTGATAGGGCTGGCAAATACCAACACCTGGCTTTGCTCTACCCAGGGCCACGGGGAGGGATGTGAACATCTTTTTTTCTCCTGTTTTAAGGACAGAGATGGGAATTCCTGCATCTCTGAGCTGTCTCGCTGCCTTGGTGCACCTCTGTGTGTCCTGGTGGGGGTCACCCTATGGGTGGCACCCACTGTGATTGTGGGCATTGCTACTGAGCTGGCCAGCAGCCTGCTCTGCAAGGGGGGGCTGATCCTATATTCCCAGCCTGCTTGTCTCTGCCATGGGGTCAAAGCATGAGGGAGGTGGGTGACGGCTGCAGGACATTCCTCCACTCGGAAAACTTGATCCGCATTAATTGTGCTGAAAGGAGCCCTTCTGATAACGAGTACGGAATGGAAGCGTAGATAATACTCATCTCTGAGTGCCATTAATCTTTAAAACTGGAACAATAAGTGAAAACACTGCGGGGCATATGAAGCAAGGTGTGATTCACATCTGCTCCTCCGCGGCCGCCGCCTGATTTATTGGCGCGAGGCGACTTTTCCTGCGCAGTTTCAACAGAGCCTCATTACATAACACTGCACAATGTTTGCTCACCTCCATCAATCACAGCTTCTCTTCTGACCCCCTCTTCCCACCCAGTGCAGGAGCACCCAGGAGTCCCTGAGCATGGAGCTCAGCCCTCCCCAGTGCATCTCACACTGCTGAAGCCTTCTCTCAATGATAGGATGAGTTTCCTGCCCCCGGTCGTGCCACATCCATCTTCCTGTTTGATGCCTTTCATTCTCAAGCAGCTCTCTCTGGGATTCGCTTTCTTTTATTGAAATGGTGGGTTTGCTGCAGTGACCTTTCTGCTGGCTCCGAGGGGTGGTGGGCAGCAGCAGTCCCAGGAAGGCGCTGACCTGTGGCTTTGAACGAGTTCAAAGCATTGCTTCCCTCTGCCTTTTGGCCATAGCCCTCAATAGAGCCCTCAGACAGATTTTCTCCCCCCATGCCTGAAAAGACATCACCAGAGACATTTCCCCTTGCAGCCTCTTTAATATTTACGCTGACTTTGTCAGTGGATAATATATTCCACTTTCTTTAGCCCTCTGAAAGCTGGCATTCCTCCTTGCAGTGCAGTTGGAGTTAGTGTTGTGCACAGGGCTGGACCCATCCGGGGGATGCAGGTGGTCCTGGACCACAGCTGCTGCCTGCATCCCATCTCATGAAACTGTCCTGGGACAGCTCTGACATGGTCCTGCCCAGTCCTCATCCTCTCTGCAGAGATGCTCCCTGAAACTGTGCTCTGAGTTTCGCCACTCTGAGCTGCAGTGATGGCAGAGAAGTGCAGAGGGAATGATGCCATTGATAAAATCATGACACAGAAGGACCTCTCCAGTCTTTGCCATTTTCACTTGGCATAAACATCCTTCCTGGCCTGGTGAAAACCCAAACTCCAGCCAGGAGCATCAGATATGGGCTGCAGGGTGCCACGCGTGTCCTATGCCTGGCTCCATGTAGCATGGAAAGCCTGCAGACAAGGTGCAACATCTTGCCCCAAGAAATGCCACCAGGCCAAGTGCTCACTGGGACAAAAACCCACCCTCACCTCCAGAGAGGACAGAACAGAGCCCCAAAGCAGCAGCTGTGGTTACAGCTGTGATTGCAGGCATAGGGCAGAGCTCTTTGCTTCCTTACAGAGGTGCTGTGGGAGAGGACAGGTCCAGGCCAGGTGTTCTCACTGGGGACGTGGATCTGGCCTGAGGTGGCCCTTAGGTGCCCAGTGTGTGACGGACACGATGAAGCACACAGCTGCACGGGGGTCACATTTTTTCAGCCCCGTGTTGCCCCAGCAAACAAATGTCCCAGGATGCAGACAATAATGTTTTTATGAGCCTCTAAATTCTAGCCTCAAATGCTCTTTGTAGTGGACTAATAGCCAACACGTGGCCCTTCGTCTCATGCTGAACTTTTGTGGTCCTGCAGGGGAAGAAAAGGCCCTGGTGAGCATTTACACTGAGCACTTTGTTCTCACAGATTTGTAGAGCAGAGAGAATAATGTATTGAGACTCTCAGCCCGTGCCAGTTTGGCTTCATTTGTCCTTCTGAACTTGCCCTGAGAGATAATGTTTCCTTCTAATCTGCTGCCGTCCACCTACAGCAGGGATCCAGTGAATAATTCTTCCAAACAAGCCTTTATTCTTAAGGCTCTATCTGGCCCTAACCCTTTCTCCCCCTTACAGAGTAATTGTTGTGTTCATTACATGATAATGGCCCGAGCTGTATTCCAGCCCACACTTGCCATGGCCACACAAACAAGGTTCAGGCTGCGCTGCTCTCAGGATAATGCTGCTCATTTGGCATTATTTGAAGGAATGTGCCAGGCATCCAGCAGCAGGCATGCTGCCTTGTCCTGCGTCAGCGCCGCCGTCAGATGCAGCGCATTGCGCTCCCGCGAGAACCCAACACATCCTCCAAGAGCTGGGGCTTTATTTTCCTGCACGTGATAATAAATAGCTGTTGTACCCCTATGGGAAGGAGGCACAAGGAAGAGGAAACACGACTCAGAAGTCTCTGGTTAATGGAACAAATCTTTTCTGCTCAGGTACTTACGTCGCCTTTTCACAATGATATTTTAATAAGCCTACGGAAGCTTCACAAATTGCCCTTTCCATCTGCCACTGGTGCCTCTCTGAGCACATGTGAGTGTCAGGAGCACAGGGATGGATGCTAGCTCTGTGCAGCTCTCAGTGCTTGCCAAGGGGGGGATCCTGTCCAGGCAATCCAAGACAAAAACCCCTGGGCTGCAGCTTCATGCACACACATACATCAGAACACGCAGGTATGTGATATTTGCAGTCATGCTCAAGATTCCCTTCATTACAAAGCAATGGTGAAAAAAGCCCAGAAAGGCACTGGCAGAAGCTGGATGTCCTCAGCCCATCCTGCAAACCCCCTCCTCCCAAAAAACAGCCACTGCCCCATCCCCAGGCTGAGATCCTGCCACCGCCCCGCGTGGGACAGCTTGTTCCCAGGGTGCTCCAAAAACCTGAGCGGAATCAGCAGTGTCCTTTGTGCATCTCTGGGCTGGGCTGCTGCCAAATTCCTCTGCACCCACTGCTCCATTCCATGCGTCAATCATTTCTTGGCAACACGAGAAGAGTCGGGAGGCAACTTCAGACAGTTCGGTTGCTTTCATTTAAAGGTGAAAAATACACACAGTGCATAAGCAGGGGCTGCTCTGCCTGCACAGCAAGCAAGGCTGCTGAACCTTCCTGTTACAAAAGGAAAAGCAGCAGCAGGAGGCAGAGCTGGGTGTTTTGGGAGCCTGCAGCATCCCAGTGCTGACTGGCAGTGCTGGCAGTGGGGCCCTTGGGAACAGAACAGGAAAGTCCGGGTGACTCAGAACTCCCTGGCATGGGCACAGTGGTTCCAGGTGAGCACAGCCAGGGATGTGCTCCTGGGCAGGGACCTGGAGCAGTGGATTAAGGCTGGGAGCACCCGTGGGGATCTAAGGAGGTGTGAGGCACGGCAACCAGCAACAGGTGCATAGGGGGTGAGAGCAGAAGCTGCAGATATTGCTGCTCCAAAAAGGCAAGAGGAATGGACATGAGAATGGAGGAACTTTAATGGCCCAGCTACGCCTGCAGCCCTGCATGGCCAGTGCCCAGACCCCAGCACTGCAGGTGGGCTCAGCAAGTGAACAGCCCTGGGACATCGCACTCTGCCCTGGGGTCAGGAACACCAGTTGGGGTCAGCAAACTGCCCCACGGCTTTCCCAGGGCTGAATGCTCCCCGTGGCTCTCTGCCTTATTCCTTCCCTTTGCTTCTTCCTCTTGCACAATCACTTTGATCTGCACTGCGGGGGATCACTGTGAAAAATTCACGTTCCATGGACGCTGAACAGCAGCACTCCTGCAGCCTCCAGGGACCATCCTGTGTGAGACAGAAGCACAACTCCTCGCACGTTGCTTCAGGATGGGCTGGGAGTGGTTCCTGCGTGGTGCAGCTGATGGGGAAGCTGTGACCGTGTCCTACCCATCCCAGAGCACCAGGCGGGCGCAGACTGGGAACCATCCCCTCTCTGTGCCGCCAGGCATTGGGAGGGAAGGGAAGGGATGCAGCCCGAGGCCGGCACAGCAGGAAGTCAGGCTTGCTGAGCTGGGTGTGGAGCATGTGGGGATGCTTGTCTGGGCTCCCGGAGCATTTTCCAAACACTTTAATTACAGTGATTTATAAGGCAAAAGTGTGGGGGCGAGAGCTTGGGAAAGGCATTAGGAGGTTTGTTCCGAGGCTCTAATCAGGGGAAGGTGATGTGGGGCGGTGGGGGGAGGCTGCAGAACCTCTCTGGATGCCAGAGGTGTGCTCACAGCATCCCTGAGACCTCAGTGCAGGATGTGCCCTGGTGGGGACCAGCAGCAGGAGCACCACCAGCACCCAGTGCCCATCCCCTGCACTGCAGAAGCCCCTTCTCTTGAGCCTCCATCACATTACACACACACACTTCCACCTGCACACACAAACACCCCATTCCTGCAGCTTTCTGACCTCAGAACCAACAGCTCCCAGAGCTACACAGAGTGCTGAGGGGCAGCAGCTCTTATTTTAAACCTCCATCCCCCCAGCCTGGTTCGCTCCGAGGAGACTGTCACTCCTCCAGCACCCCGATTACACTGGAAGAAGCAAGAGAAACATCAGGCTGCTGTCCTGGCTGGTGGCACAGCACATAGCCCAGCCCCAGGCAAACCATGGGGACGCAGAGCACTGGGCTGGCGGCTCTGACCCCAAGCTGCCACCGGACACGGCCCCAGCGGGGTGGCCAGAGCCCATGTCACCCCTGCTGCATTCCTGCTCCTTGGCCTGCTTTGTGATAAATAACCTTTTCCTGTCCTTTTTGACACTGATGTTTATTGATGGTTGAGATCCCTCGTAGCACCGCACATCCCGCGGCCGTGGAGCCGGCTCTGCTCAGCCAGGCTGCCCGCAGCCCCTCTAACACGTTGTGCCCAGATGTGTCGGGGTGGCCGTTGGCAGCATCTCCCACTGAAACACACCACAAGGGACAGGGTAAAAAAGAGAGTCCTTTAAATAAACCCATCCCTGCTTCCCAAAGCAGAGCTGTCTCTGCAGGCATTGCTGAGCATCCTCAGCTGGGCAGAGCACTGCTGCTGTTGGGCAACATCCCGATGGCAAAGGGTCCATCCTCAGCCCCAAAGCAGGCTTGCAAATGTCCTCGGGATGCCCCGTGGTCACAGCAGACAGTAGCTGCAGGCCAGGGCTCTCCCAGCTGGAGCACATCTGCACCAAACCCACACTGCGTTGGGTGCACACCGCCCTGCCCCACCCGGGCAGGATTTGCTGATTAAGGGATAAGTAATCACTCTCCAACCCAAAGCTCACGTTATCACTTAATTGAATGCAATTGATTGAGAAGCTAAAAGCAGCCCTGGCTTAGAGTGTTGCAGATGGTGCTTGGGAGTAGGGCAGCACGCTGAACCCTTAAAAGCATTGGCATCAAGGGCAGACGCGGACTTGCTCTCCTAAACTGTCTCACATGTCATTATTATGAACGGGAACCAGCAGCAGCAGGGCAGCTCCAGGGGAACATTACTTATCGTGCCTGAAGCCTGCACAAACAACCTCTTATTCTTGCCCCTTCTGCCCCCGGTGGGCGGGGTGTGCTCCCACGGAGAGTTCAAGGGAAGGAAGTGTGCATCTGCAGGGCGATGTGGGGGCAGCCGGCTCAGAAGTGCTCTGAGCTCGAGCCCAGAGCACGGGCATGGAGCCCGGGAGCCCTGCTGCCCCAGCACCAGGGAGATGTGGGATCAACCCCCATCACAGCCGGCCCCAGCGAGGGAAAGAACAGATGCTGGGCTCCTCAAAGCACGGGGATGCAGGACTAGGGCATTTCTGCACTGCAAGCAGTGTCTCTGCTTGTGCAAATGAACGTGCATGCACTGAGCCCGGTGGCAGAACAGCACAGGACATCTCACCTGATTTTGTTTTCACCACTGCTGCCCAGGCGTGCTCAGCTTTTGCTCACCTTGAGCTCATCTCTCCCCTTCGGTTGTGTTTTTCATGCAGTCGGTGCTAGCAGCTCTGCAGAAGGAGGTGCATACTTTATTAACTCAGCTACTTTCTTCCCCTCTAATTAAAATCAAACTACAGCTGATGCACCCTGCATACTTTGCAGCTGTAAAGCAACCTGCTTTCCTGCTCTGCTCTGTGAAACCTCCATCAGAAGCAATTTTATCTACCTGCTGAGCTGAGCACGGTGCAGCCCTGTGGAAACGGAGGCATCCGAGGATGCATCTGACCAGAGCCCTCTGAACCCAAAGTTCCAGGCTCCAAGTCTGAGCCAGGTTGGGGTCAGGCAGTCTGAAAGGAAAAGCATCAGCACAGCTCATCATGCTGCTCACATGGCAAACAAGCCAAGGAACAGCATGAGCCTTTCAACACAGAGCCTTGGGGGCGGAGGTGCCCCTGGCAACTTCTACTCCATCACCCCGAATGAAGCCATTGCATGGGGATTTTCTTCCTTAGGAAGGGATGGAGTTTCTGCAAAAAGCTGAGACTTTCCCCCATGGCCCTCGTGCTGGTGCTGGCAGACGCCATGTTGGAAGCAATACATCATCAATGGAAGGTACCTAATGATATATTGCCCTAATACATCACCATAGCAACAGGGCTCTAATAACGTATTATTCTAATGCATTACCCAAGCACACGTTCCTCCTGATGATGTATGGCCGGGATCGCCGTGCTCCGACAAATCCAGATGCAGTGCAGCTCCCCTGGGTGCCATATGCTGTCCTGTAGCAGTGCCACCACCTCATGGATACACCGAGCTGGGGGTTCAGGGAGGGACACCTCTCATGGGAACGGGAGCTGCTGGATGCTGGTGTCATCCTGCACAGTGAGGCACAGCAGCGTATCTGGAAATAACACAGAGCTTTCTCCCACCCCTGTAGGCACCCCTGGATGGAGGTAGAGATGGACAGTGCTCACCTGGACTGCCACTGATGCGTCCCCAGAGTGACAGCACAGTGCTCACACAGCTGCCACGCGTTCCATCCTGGCACTTGGGGAGTTCAGCGGGGAGATGCCAGCAGCTGTGTGCTCCTCCAGCCCCATCCAAGGTAGCATGGCCTTGGGCTCGCTCCTTCGCAAGGAAAATGCCAGCTGGAATTCTCCTGCCACCCCTCACAGGGCCAGCATTGTTCCCAATTCACACTATCTTTTTGACCATTCAAATGCCATTCATTCAGTCACCCCGATGCGTAGGACAGTTATCTGAAATGTTTTCCCAAACAGCGTAGTGACTATAGAGCAACAATTCATGGAATTGCTCAGGGACATCTGCACAGAGCGGGGCTGAATGCGCTCTGTGTGGAGCCCGGATTCCGCTGCCATGGCTGAATGAAGGGCAGGAGGAACTGTTTCAGCAGTGCCATTCCAGCTCCCAGCAGAGCCATCTGACCAACACAGGGAAGGCTGCATCGTGCTCTCTCTGCTCTGCTGGCTGTGCAGGGACTGCAGGCAAAGCCCTCTCAGAAGCCCCTAGAGAGTGAAAGCTAATTAGCAGCTTAACGCTAATTACAGCTGCAGCTTATTTTGTCCTCGGCCATAAAAGGAGCAGCAGTGCTGCCTGCAGCGATTGGACTAAGGATGCTCTAGGGGATCCAGAGAGCCCTGTGCAGGGCTGTGTGTCCCCATGGATGGGGCAGCACTGCAGTGCCTCTATCAGCCCCACAGATGTGAAGCAGAAGGGAAAACATGGCCCAAAAGCAGCAGGGGCACAACGTGCTCCAAGGTGCTGTCCCACACGGTGTGAGAGAGATGTGGGGTCAGCCCAAAGCCAGACTAGGACAGGGGGACAGCATTGGAATTGGGCACTTTGGGCACTCAGATCTGGGGTACCCTGAGCATCCCACGCAGGAGCCATCTCACCCAGCAGCATCCCTGTCACATCACCTGGCCAGCACAGGCCTTGGGGTGGCTCGTGGCCATTCCCTACCACGTCCCTGCTGCTGGGAGTGCATGAGCCCTCCCTGTGCCACGGAGCTCCTGCACAGCCTCCAGCATTTCAGGGGGACAGCAGTGACAAATTGCAGAGTCTGCAGCACAGAAAAAGGGAAACAGAGGGACCAAAGGAGAAATGATTGCGTTATCGACAGAGCTTCCAGTAGCTGATGGATGAGGACACCCAAATGACTGTTTAAGGTTTCAGGAGAATCCTTCCAAACAGCACAGTGAGGGCAAAGCTGGGATTAACTGTAGCTCCTGAGGGAGTCCTGCAGAGATGCACCCTCACTGTGCTGCACTGCAAGGCAGGTGATATTCCTCTTGTCCTCATGGGGTCAGGAACAACCCCTGGAGATACACACAGTGACACACAGCTTGGTGGGACCCTTCCAAATTTCTGAGATTTTCACCTCCTCTCTGAATGGTTTCCAGAGTGATCAAAATTAAAAATAGAGAACATCACCTTCTAATCTGGGGAGCTGGGTTTACAGAGCATCAGCCAGCCCTGTTCTAAGGAAAAGGGAATACCCCCCCCCAGCATGGCAGGAGGGGCAGCCACAGCCCTGCAGTGCCATATGTTGGGCACAGCCTTGAAAGCCAGCAGGCAGCTCCGTGCTGGGATCTGGCACAACTCCAGGCTGAGGTTCCAAGGGAGAATTTGTAGATCGAATGTTAATGAATATTATAGCTGTTATCTGGAAAGGCTGTGCTGACTTCACTCTGCTGCCAATTGCAAATAGTGATTATTTTTTTCCCCCCTTGTAACTGATAGCAATTCCAGCACAGCTGATGATTCAGGAGAAGCAACCAAAGGTGGATGAGAACAGGTGACCCTCATCACACCCAGCTCTGACACTTCCAACAACACTTGCACTGAGATCTTCATTGCCTGGATCCCATCTGCCTTTCCTCTTGCAAACTCATCGTGCCCCATCACCACCCCCAGCCCCACTAAGGAGCATCAAAAGGATCTCTAACTGCATAAATCACGCTGTAGCTCTGTGAAGAAAGGGGCAGGCAGGGACTGCTACGAATGCAGAACTGCCATGAAGCCATGCCCAGTGCATGGGATGGGGCTCTGGTGGTAGAGCCTCCTGGGAGAGCAGCAGGGAGGAAGGGTGCTGCAGCCACCCCAAAGGGACCCCCATCCTCCCCCACTGCAGCATCCCACCGTGATTTATGTGGCACTCGTGCAATTGATGTGCTTTGTGCCTGGGGACAGCTAAATGGTAGCTCTGTCATTAGTTTAAGCAGAGGTTAAAGGTGATCAATAACAAGGGTTTCATGCCCAATTGATCACCCCTTGCTATTTATTTCTAGCTTTTGCTTACCATCCCGTGCAGCTTTTAGAAATAGTAATTAAAGATATAACAAGCGTTCCGCTAAGCGGAATATCAAGCACCACTGGTATCGATCCCATTCTCTCCCTCTCAGTGCTGTTGCCCTGTGTCCATCCTTGGCATCAGCTGGGAGTTGCAGGCACTGGGATGGGCTGCATTCCCCCCCATGGAGCTGGTCCAGCCACCAAGTCCCTGCAGCACCCAGATGCAGCCCCACGCTGCACCCCAGCACCCAAATAGAGCATCCAGAGGCGACCTGCAGAGCTGAACACATGGGATCTGCTATCTGCACTGGAAAGAAACAGTGAGATTGTAACGCAGCATTGGACCAGCAAAAGTAATTCGGTGATGTTGGGAAGGGTTTTGGGTCGTGTGCTTCTGGGGAGGTTTGTGGGATGCAGCTGAAAGACCTGGTGGGGCGATGCTGGGTTGTGGGACAGGACTGCTGCTGGGCCCTGGGTGGTATGCAGCCACAACAGCCCCATAAGCTGAAGGAGCAATGGAGTGAGAGCCAACAATGGGATGCTTCCAGAGCTGGGAAAACTCATTTCTTCAGCTCACAAAAAGTTCTCACTGGAAAAAACTAAATTGCACACTGCTGCTGAGAGTCAATGAAGTCGTGTTAGGAAAACAAAATGCTAGGAGTCCTTCTACCAGGAGCAAAGGCCCTTTGTGCTGCAGTGCCCATGAATGAAAACACAGCTCTCCCACCTACCTCTGCTCCACACAGGGCAGAAGGGACCGAGGGGACCCAGCGCTGCAGCTGCCTGAAGTGAATGCAGGAGATGCTCCCTGGGAGGGCAGCAGGATTCCTCAGTGCAGCACTGTGCAGTCATTCCAGCTCTGCGATAACGTTTAAAGAAAGACAAAGCAGAAATCCCCCACCCCACAGGAATGCGAAGCCCCAGCAGTTTCCCCTTCTCTTCAGCCCTCCAGCACTCAGAGCTCACCTTTGTGACTTAACATTTATGACACCGTAGAGATTAATATCACCAGAAAATAGCATTTCTTCTTGCCTGCAAGGAAGCGAGCAGAAGAACCAGGAGTAAAGCCCTGCAGCTCCAGTGTGGTCTAGAGGAAAACGTGCAGCTGTCACCACTGTAGATGTAGACCACTGCTATCAGCACAGCAGTTCCCAGTCTGAATAGCCATCACCTGTCCCTACCTCGGTTTGTCCTAAAATTAACCGTGAAAACCTTCACCATTTTCAAGCTAGACATATATGCAATTAAAGACAGCCGATGCAGTGGCCAGACTCTGTGAAACTGATGTGTTTGCAGCAAATGTGAGAATAAGAACTCCGCTCTGATCTCCTGGAGTTTTGACCAGCTGCAGATTTACAGCTCGGCACCATCTGAAAGCTGAGAGGCACAACGTGCAGAGCTACAGGTGAAAGAAAACCACTGGATGAATTTCCCCCCCCCCCCCCCCCCCCCCCCCCCCCACACACACACACACACACACACACACAGAGAGAAATACACACACACACACACACACAGAGAGAAATACACACACACACACACACACAGAGAGAAATACACACACACACACACACACACACACACACACACACACACAGAGAGAAATACACACACACACACACACAGAGAGAAATACACACACACACACACACACAGAGAGAAATACACACACACACACACACAGAGAGAAATACACACACACACACACACAGAGAGAAATACACACACACACACACACACACACACACACACACACACACACAGAGAGAAATACACACACACAGAAATACACAAAGAAATGAAGGAGAGAATGGGCTGCAAAGCTTCAGCCCCCAGCAGACCTTCCTGAGCACAGGGATGGAGCAGCCAGGCTGGAAACACCGCAGGAAGATGCTGCAGTGTGTGAGCACTGACTGCTGTCCTTTTTGGCCTTGTGGGGAATAAAAGCAAAGAGAGCTGGGGGGTAAGAAGCAGGCAGGTGATCAGGAATGGGCTGATGCACAGCCAGGGCTTAACAACCCTTCCCTGCAAAGCCAGAAGTGACACTCAGCCCGACCAGCAGCGTGGCACTGAGTGGTGGGAGATGCCAACAAGCTCTGTGCCATTGCATCTCCACCCGCCTTCACAGCCCCCCACCTCCCACTGCCAGGAGACACTTAGTCCTAATGAAAAGGAAGGGAAACTTTCATGGGTGAGTTTACACGGACCCCAAAAGCAGATGCCCACTGTAGGTGTGCTGTGTGCATCACTGCAGCGGGTGAGAGCTGCATGCAGCAGCAATGGGAGCGATGCCGAGCTCCCCGGCTCTGCAGAGCTCTGTGGGGTTTGCATGAAGGACTTAACGAGCTCTGCATTTCCCACTTAGACACACACACACAAAACAGGTGATGCCGAGCAGCCAAACAACAGCAGCACTGGCACTCAATTAAAACACATGCAAACAACGGCGGCGTTAGCATAGAATTAAAATATCTGCTCAACCAGACGGTGCTGAATATCCTCGCAGGAGAGCAAGGTTGGAAATGGGCAAGGTACTAACTGCAATGCTCCCAACTTCCATGCAAATCAATGACTTTCTGCTGCCGCATTTGGCAGTGAAGGGCTGCGGGCACAGCAGGTGCCGGGCAGGGATCAGGGTGAGCACAAGAACAGGCTCTGCTGGAAGGATGAAGGGACACAGCATCAGTGGTTCCATGTAACCATGCCTGGAGAGGCACAGATCTGCAGGACAAGCGCACCCCGGTGCTCTCCCAGTGGCAGCACTCATGTTCCAAGGTAAGAAATCTCAGAAATGAGTTGGATATTGGCACCACGCAACCTTATCCCAAGCACAGAGAAAGCTGAGCAGCACCTCACCGCCTTCATCTACTAAAAAATAAAAATAATTTGGAAAAAAAAAACACAAATGGTGGCTTGCTGAATATTGCTCACCTTACAGAAAGAAGCAATTTCCCTCTGATTGCCAAGCATAAAACAGCACACGGACAGTGCAGCTACATTGCCTGGCCCTGTTCTGCACACCAAGAGCTCCGTGCCAGCGTGGACAGGGCAGTTCTGTGCTCAGAGCAGCCCCAGCTCTGGGGTGCACAGAACTGCTCCCTTCCCGTATCTGCACTCCATACACTGAATGTTCTGCTGTGTTTGTTGGCGCATCGCTTCTACATCTGCATCTCCTTCATGTACCAACACCATCCTGCACTCCCGCGCCGAACTCTGATACAACCACAGCACTTGAGGAAAAAAAAACAAACAAATGGAGGAAGTCAAACAAAAAAAAAGTAACCATGCCTGCAGTAATCACCATTTAATCCCTGACCAAGAAGACAACAAAATCTCAGCCAGGCGACCCTTAGGGGGGTTGGGGAGGCACTGCTTTGCAACACAGCTGAGCGCTGCAGAAATCAGATGCACCGAGCAGGGTTTCTCTTTGCACAGGAGGGCTCACACAGCAGCGCTGCCGGCGCCTGATCCGAGCTGACACCTCACAACCCAGGGCCGTGCGCCCTCCCAGCGCATCTCATCCATTACAGCAATGCAGTGTGAGCGCTGCCCCTTCCTCCCCAGTGCCGGGGCTGCTTGCCAGCCGCGCTGCCTCGGAGGGCAGGAGATGCTGCAGTCGTTCCTGGTATGGGAAAGAGGCGCAGTTAAAAGCGCTCGGTGCAAACAAGAGTTGCTTTTTAAAGAAGTAAAAAACAAAAAAAAGCCACAAAAAAACCTCTGCTTTCGTCGGATCGTTTCCCCTTTTGTTTCCTCCTCCCCGAGAGCCCTGGGGAAGGCAGCAGAGCTGCAGTGGAGCACAATGGTACGTGTGTGCGAGATGCACAAAAGAACAGAGAGAGAGTGCGGAGTTGATAATAAATCTAAATTCCTCTATGACACATGGACTCAAACTCCTGTTCCCAAGAATTTATCATCACACTCCTCCACTTTTTTCTTTAAAGCATACGATCTGAACAGCCACGCATTTCCTTATTTCTAAACTGCAGCGCGCATTCAGCAAATACAGAGCGATTCAGTAAATACAGCAAAACTTCTGGAATCCAGGACCTTACTGCCCCACCATTCTGTGCTTTTAGATCAAGTCATGCCTGCAAGAGAAGGCACCTCAGCCTCTATCACACCTGAAAACACACAGCCCCACACCTGAGCCTCCCTGGATGCTGTCCATTTGGGGGAAGCCAACACTGAGCCCCCTGGATGCTCTCCATTTGGGGGAAGCCAACACTGCCCCAAACTGCAGCACTCCCAGCCCAGCAACACATCGGAAGCCGTTCCAACGTGCAGCAAAACCACTTCACCAAGTGACTTTATTTTTTAAAGTCTCGGAAAACCACTTGCTGGAATTTGGGGTGAGCAACGCCGTGATGTTTTTGTATCTGCTAACATAGAGTGCCTACACGGAAATGTTGGGAATGGGGTAATTTATAACGTGAATGTTGCCAATGTTGTGTTGTTGCTTTGGGAAGCGCTGCATGCCCGCCCCAAAGGCGCAACAAAAATCAAGCTGCAATAAATGCAAGAGTTTTCACGTGCGAGTTTCTGAGCGTAAGTTACATTTAATATATAAAAATGCATATATCTGAATTTACCTGCAGGGCTACACCCAGAATATCCCCTCTTTATCCCTAGAAAATCCTATCTGAAGCTGCTGGCTCATGGGATGGAATTGATGCCCGGACTCCAGCAGGGCCAGCAGTGCCACACTAGGAGCTGAAACCACGGGAAGTTCTCTGCCAAATTAAAAGGAAATTGGATGTTTTACCCCCGGCTCTCAACCTCGCATCCGAGCAGTGCAGGCACACACGGCACAGTTCCCTCTGCACAAAACACCGCTGGACCCAAAGGACACGCAGTGGCGGCTGCAGTCCCCGCGGTACTGGAAGAGAAGAGCGTTAGGAGATGGGGGTCGGTCCTTCTAAACAACACGGCAATTTGCAGCTTTCCCTGTGGCAACCGCGACCCACCGGGGCACGAAGCCGTGAGAATTGGGGACAGCGGAACACGTCGGAGCGAAAAAACAAAAACGAAAACCACAACAACGCGGCGTTTCGAGCTCTGCTCACGGACGTCTGTTATCCCTGCGAGAAGCGGAGAGAAGTTCTCTTTTCTACTCACGCTGCAAAGCAGAAGTTCGGCGCAGCGTAACGAACTCGCGGCACAGCGGGACGCTCCTTCGGCGCTCCGGAGCGCGGGGTGGAACCGAACGGCAGCGGGGAGCGCACCGAGGGTGGGATGCGGGGGGGATGGTGGGGATGGGGGCCAGATGGACCCCGGCCCGAGGCCGCCCCGCTCCCGAAAGACGACACGAGACCGGTTCCTGGGTAAATGGTTTATGTAAGTAATAAAATATTTACTATAACATAAATAGAAACGTACCCTCGCAGTCTACATTTGTTTTGCAATAAAGATACAAACGAAAAAAAAAAAACCAACAACAAAACAAAACAGAAACAAAAAAAAAAAACAAAAAACCGAAACCAAAGGGGAAAAGGGGGATGGAGGGGTGGGAGTGGGGATGAACCGAACCGAACCTACCAACGGGAGGGAGTGAGCTCCGCGCACGGTTAGAAAATAAATAGAAAGGGGCCGGGACGGGCAGCGCCGCGTCCTACGGCCGGGCCGGAGCCGGGGGCCCCGCGGGAGGGAATAAATTAGAGATCGCAAACCTTTGGCTACTTCTGCTGCGGCCGCGAGCGGCTCCGGCGCCCGAATAAATAGGGCTGGGGAGGGCGGCCGGGCCGGGCCAGTCCGAGGAAGGAAGGAAGGAATCGGGGCGCGTCCCGCCGCCCGCGCCCGCTCCGCCGCCGCCGTCGGGGCCCAGCGGCGGGGCCGGCGGTCACGGCACGGCACCGGGCATCGCGTGGTGCAGCGGCGAAGTGTCCGCCTGTGCGTAAACGTCCTCCATGGGCGGGTGCGGGAGCCCGGCCGGCGTCATGCGCTTCTCCTTCTGCCGCCGGTTGCAGAACCAGACCCGCACCACCTCCTTCTCCAGCTGCAGGGAGTCCGCCAGGGAGGTGATCTCGTGCGCCGAGGGCTTGGGGCACTTGAGGAAGTGGTTCTCCAGGGCGCCCTTGACGCCCACCTCGATGGAGGTGCGCTTCTTGCGCTTCCTGCCCTGCGCCGCGATCTTGTCCAGGTTGGTGGGGCTGCCCGTGCTGGAGTCCGTCTCCTCCAGCCACTTGTTGAGCAGAGGCTTCAGCTTGCACATGTTCTTGAAGCTCAGCTGCAGCGCCTCGAAGCGGCAGATGGTGGTCTGCGAGAAGACGTTCCCGTAGAGGGTACCGAGCGCCAGCCCCACGTCGGCCTGCGTGAAGCCCAGCTTGATCCGCCGCTGCTTGAACTGCTTGGCGAACTGCTCCAGGTCGTCGGAGCTCGGCGCGTCCTCGTCCGACGGTTCGGGCGGCCCCAGCGGCGGCGGCGGCGAGGCCGCCAACTCGTGGCCCGCCGCCTCCTCGGCGCCCAGCGGGTCGCGCAGCCCGTGCCCGTGGTGCAGCGCCGGGCCGGGCGGGCCCAGCATCCCGTTGAGGCCGCCGTAGGGCTGCCCGTAAAGCAGCGGCTGCCCCGACGGCGGCGACATGGGGGGCAGGTGGGGGGGCGGCCCCGCGCCCTGCGCCCAGCCGCCGGCCTGGGGCACCAGGTGCGGCCGCGGGTGGAAGGCGGCGGCGGGGGGCAGCTCCTCGCGGGGCCCTCCCGGACCCCCCTTGCCGTGCTCGGCCGCCGGCGGGAGGTGCGCGCCGCCTCCTCCTCCTCCGCCGCTGCCCCAGTCCGTGCCGGCGCTGGGCAGCCACTGGTGGTGCGCCAGCCCGACGGCGTGCCCGGCGGCGGCGGGGGCCAGGCCCTGCAGGTACTCGTGGTGCATCATCTTCTGCACCTCGCGGTACGTGGTGCCCTGATGCAGGCGATCGCTGTCGGGGTGCAGCAGCGCGGCGGAGCGCGGGAGGTACTGCGCGGCGGCGGCCATGGCCGTCTGCGGGACGCGGCGCCGCGCCGCTCTTTAGAGCCCCGCGCCCGGGTGCCGCGCCGCCGCTCGCCGGCCACGCCCCCGCGTCCCATTGGCCCGCCCGCCGCCACCGCCGGCCCGCGCCGCTCCGCCATTGGACGCCGCCGGCCCGGGGCGCCGCCCAGCGCTCGCCTTTCCCATTGGCTGCGGGTGGGCCGCCGCCGCCGCGCGATTGGCTGGAGACGCGCTCGGCGGGGCGGCCCGCGTGCGGCCGGCGGCGAGGCGGGCGCCGATTGGAGGAGGGCGCTTCATTCATGCCGGGCGGCGGGCGTCCACGTGGGCCGGGCGCGGGCGAGGGGCGCGGGCCGGGGCGGTGGCGGGAGAGGGGCACGTGGGCGGGGCTGTGCGGCGGTGTATGGCACGGTATGGTGCTGTATGGCAGGGTATGGTGCTGTATGGCATGTTATGGTGCTGTATTGCATGTTATGGTGCTATATGGCACGGTACAGTGCAGTGGAGAGTGGCATGGTGCGGTACAGTCGTGTTTGGCACTGTACAGCCCAATAAAGCACAGCACAGTCCTGTACAGTACAGTGTGTATGGCACTGTATGGCACTGTGGAGATGTATACATCCTGCACTGTATGGCCGCAGGGGCACCATCAGCTGCAGTTACTGCTTTCAGCACTGGCAGACATTAGCAGTGCATATCTGTGTGTTGTCTACATTACATCCCACTTCCCCGACCCCTTTTTGCAGCTCCCAGGGGTGGAAGGGTCTCCTTGTTCTGGAGATATGCTTCGCTGCTCTCGCTCTGTCAGAAAGCGTTTTTGTTCTAATGCTGCACTCAAACAAAGTGCAGTTTGGCTCTATAACAGTTATTTGGTGCTGGGAGAAACTTCCCCTGCAGCTGCTTTGTCTGATTGTTGTTTAATGATGGTGAAGCGGAGACGAAGGGCAGCAGCTGCCCCAAATCGTCGGGAGGTGGGAGCTCTGTCTGAGCCATTGGACAAAACCCGGAGAGGATGTGTTTGGGTGTCACAGGACATGTGAGGCCAGGGAGGAGAGGGAGCAGCCCTGGGGGAGTCCCTGAGCCGGTTTGAGGGCTGGCACGGGATGAAGGGCGGAGGAGTTTGTGGGAAAAGGCAATGGCAATGAGCAACGGCCGTGTCTGGCGGGGCTGGGAGAGGGGCAGGGGACACCTTAATTAACCCAGCTCCAGACTTCACTGGGGCTCGAGGCCCAACGTGAATGAGGATGGGCACCGGGAACATTAATCACTTCTGAAAATTAATCTCTTCGCCTCCTTGCTCCCATTTGTAACACGGGAACAGAGACAGTGACCTTTGCCAAGGGCTCGGGCGGCCGCCGAAGCAGCAGATCAATACAGGGACGAGTGCAACATGTCAATGGCCGTGTGCAGGTGCCCTCCTGCTCTCCTGGTGGATTTGGACACCGGGAGCCGCCTCTCAGAGGCTTTTCCTTCCAAGGTGTGCAGCTCTTTGCTCTCTGTTGCACTGTTTGGCTGCATCCTCAGCCAAGGTGCGCTGCCCCATGCGGGCCCCCCATCCCATTCATTCTCTCTGTGCCAGCAGTGAACCATCCCATGGTGCAGGTGTTCTAGCCTTGCAGAGAGCCCAGGCTTTGGACTTCACAGGAGAAATGGGTTCCATAGATCACAGAGCACATTTACTAAGGAAAATATTGCTCTTTTATTTTCTTCTTATTTTTTTTTTTCTTCCCAAGGAATCCTTTGCAAATACTGCATACGTTTGTAATGAATGTAACACTTTCCGATGATTCAGTGACATGCTGTAAAGTATCACACTTGGATAAGCATTTTCTGTATATTTTTTTCTCACCCAACTCGTATTCATGTCAGCTCCCCATGATGCAGTGCTGCAATATTCAAATTTTTGGTAGCCAATTGCTCTTGATATTTATATCCATTTTTAAGGGAATCATAATGAATAAATGTGCTCAGCTCTAACTTTATGCAAAATAAGCCGTGTGTACATCAGTAAATCATTAGTAGAAATTAATCATTTCCAAAGGCTGAGGATGAGATCTCCTTTCAAACTCCTATTTATGTGTTTGAGAATTCACCAAAGGAGAAAATGCATTATGTGATAACTCGATCCCCATCACAGCTGAATTAGAAAGTAATATTGGTTTATACTCAAATGATCTTCTCAAAGCAAGGTATCGTGCACAGATTGTGCTCTAGGTTTGCTTAGCTTGGTAGAAGTTGAATTTAAAGACTGGAAATAACAACGAATGGAGGAAGATGAGAAATTCCCATTTAATGCCTTCCTTGGTAGCTCCACTTACAGAACTGAGTGGCAAAGTTGCTCCAACTGAAAGGAGATGCAAAGGAGAGCAGTGACCCAAAGCACTCAGCGATGAGGGGCTGAGATGCAGCCACATCCCAATAGGAGGGCACCCAAGTTTTCTAGCAAAACCTCGTTTCCTCAATGAGCCCCATCAGGAATATTGGCCCCCTGGTCCATTCCTACTTCCAGGAATGAACAGCCCCATGGGTGATGTTCGATGTGATTCATTCTCTGTGTGACTGATAGCACCACACTGCCCGACTACAGCACAGATAACTAATGGTACAACGTGTCTTTTGGCATTTGAGGGCAAAATACTCGTTTTGCTTTGCTCATCCACACTTTCAGAATTCTTAATTTAGGGAGAGATATCCAACAGAATAACAGCTGAGACAACGGACTTAATCACAAAAGTAGCAAGGAATGGAAATGGAGAAATGGTCGATATGGATATGCAAGGTATGCTGCCTGCAATGGGCAGTAGGTGTAGATGTTCATGTAATTATCTGAAAACTGCCCCAAAGATGTTCTCACGAAGCCAAGATGAATGCAAAAAAGTGCTGCTCTCATCTTTTATTGAACCAATGAAACTTAGACTAAGCAGCCACTAAATTCCTATTTACACAACAGACCTTAATCGCTGCGAAGGAAGCACTCGAAAGCATTCAACAAATAATCCCTGTTTATGAAAGCGCCATAATATGCATTTACATAATCCCCACTTTAAAAAGCTCTATCAGCTCTCAAGTCCTTCAGCTGGAGATGCATGCGGGGGCTGAGAGGCACCAAATACAGCAGAAGCAATACATGGCTCCCAGTGGGGCACTGGGGTGACCACTGCAAAGGGCTCAGCATGCATTGGGCACTGCCAGAGCATCCAGTCCCTCTCTGCTCTCTCAGCCCGTTCCCCAAATATCACACTGCTTCATCACGTGTGTCTGCTACCAAAAGGAAACAACTCATCTGCAGTGCTTCCTATTGGTGTTCAGTCCTGGGAAAGCAGGATTGAGTTCAGTTGGGCTAAGGAAGGGAAAATACACACAGCCCAATTCATTTCCAGCCTCAGATTGATGCGTGCATCCATAACCATGTGTATGTGTCTTCTGCAGTCAACTCTGCCATGAGCATTTATAATACAAATGAGAAAAGGGACCCACAAAAACACTGGGATTTACCTGGCCAGCATTCCAGCAATGGGAAATTTTAGCTGCAAAACCTCATCCCCTTCCACAGTTCCATGTCAGCCAGACCCAAGCCTGGAGCTACAGCCCAGGTAAGCCTCATTACTGCTCCATCTTTCTCCAGAAGCCAAAGGGCCCAGTGCTGGACTGCTGGGGCAGGGCAGGTCCCAACTTTGTTCTTCAGGGCTTCTCCTGGGAGCTTCCTGCACACGGTGCCCATTGCAGTGCCTCATCCCAGAACAGAGCATGCTCCTGAATGGGGGAGATAGGTGGGCTCAGCAGCATCAAGCATTCCTTCCCCGAGCAACCCCAAAGCTCAGGGATTTTGCTCAGTGCGTTCCAAGTGCCGTTCCACCTTAATAATAAAGCTCACGAGGGAAGGTTTCCATTTAACGAGGCTCTTTGCAGTTTACATAAAACAACCACATGAATAAATACCCAGTTTAGAAAAGATAAGACCTGGGGATGAGTTTGGAGCGGGTTCAGCACCGAGGATTATGCATGCAGCAGATGAAGGTGCCTACAGTTGTGCTGTCGCCCTGTCTTGTCGATCTGCAGTCACCTCTGATGCAGCAGCAGCTGCAGCCAAACAGCACAGCAATGTTGGGGCACTCGCAGCTGGACCTGCAGCTCTGTGCATGCAGCACCCTGCAGCCTGGCTGCTGCAAAAGAAGGGTTTGCACGGGAACAATTTTCTACTCTCCAAACAGATCCAGCATTGAACACAGTGTCCTTTTCTTGTCCCCACCCCACAGTGATTGCTCTGACAACTCACAGCTCCAGACAGCGGTGTTCCACCCAACAGGCAGTGCTTCCCAGGCTGGCTGCCCCAACGGGATGTTTAGGGCAGATGTGGGAGAACAGGGAGACAGCTGTTTTCCTTGCGGCGAGGTTGAGGTGTGAGGGTTGGGAGCTGAAGTGATGAAACCCTGCAGTTTTGTTGTTGTTACAAATTACGACTTGTTTGAGCCCTCCTCCTTGGGTTCTGATCTGTTGCGTTGGTGCGAATCCACGTGTTTATGCTCTGCCAGCTTGGGTTCAAAGTGGTGTAGATCCACTTATTGCCAGGACCACACATCCTACCCTGCTCTGCTGCACCGCCGCTGCCATCGTGTTGGTGCTTTGTGGGACCCCTCATTGGTCATTGGGCAGAGGGCAAGGGGCTGAGGAGAAGGAAAGCATCCATTTTATACAAAACTATTAACATGCACCTGGGACAGAGGATTGTGTGTGATTGAGCATGGGCCAGGTTGTGACACTGCCACTAAATCCCGTTGCTCCACGCTTCTTTTTGAGCCCTATCTGGTCATAGTCTGGTCAAACCTTTGAATAACTCACCCAGTCTGTCTGTTCCTGTCCTCCTTTGGCCTTTTCCTTACTCTTGTAAATCATCCTGTTAACCTTTTTCTGTCCTGTAGAGAGCCCCAATGAGATTACCAAGGGCTGTGCACCACCGACCAACACGATACAGCCAGATGTACCAGGTCCTACCCACAGACTGTGAGGTAAGGAGTTTCTTAAGCAAGCCAAGAGTGTGGAGCTGAGTGGGAAGAGCAGGTGCTGTATGGGACAAACCCTCCTAGCCACGATGCTGGACACATTCACACTGCTGTGCTGGGAGAGGAGGAGCTGAGGATGAGGAGCCTGCCCGGTGCTCTGGCAGGATGCTCTATCTCTGAGTCATGGCTGTCCTGGAGCCACACCAGCCCCTTGGCCAGACAAGCTTTTCCTTCATTAACTCTTTCCTGTAGGAGAGGCAGAAGCCGATTAATTACAACTTAGGCTTTTTTTTTTTTTTTTCTTCTATTAAACTCCTATGAGCTCCAGGGGAAGAGCCTTAAGACTCCACTCTGATCCTGCTGCCACTGACGCCAGTAAAAAGCTCTCCGCAGACGTGGATGGGAGGAGGCAGTGATTCCACGCCTGCGTTCAGCCTGGAGCATGGCCACACTGGGTGCTGGTGCTCCTCCCTCTCAATGCTGTCCCTTATGCAGTCCCTGCCCTGGGGGTGGCATTGTTGGAGAGACCGTTCCTCCTGGTCCCAGCCATCCCATCACCACCCAACCCTTGCTCTTGAATCTCATCGTTCTCCTCCTCATAAAGAAAGACTCAACACCTCTCACCTTCCAAGCCTAATGGACTTAATTAATTGGACTTTGAAATAGCGATGACCAGATCTGCAATGATAGATTTTGGCTCATTCCCAGTGCTCACAACTGCATTCCCAGAAGAGAAACATTCACAAACAAGGACCAAATCACAGCTCCTGCAAGTGGGCGAACCTTAGGAAAGCACTGCTCAGCTGTGTTTTTTTAGTTCACAGGTAGACAGCTCAGGTTCTCAGTGCAGAACAGGCACACCAATGAAAGCAGTGCATTATTTACCCAGCGTGCGACCAATGCAACCATTCTGGATATAGGGCAGCATAGTTCAAAGTCAAGTTTTGATTTGTTTCTTGTGCTGCGAGTCGTTGGCTGGCAGTGGCCCAGCACTGCTCAGGCTGCTGACAGAACTGTCTAGCAGGGCTGTGAGCTGTGCTGCAGCTTGTCACTCCTGTAATTGAGCCACGCTGTGGGCAGCAAACACCCACTGCACTCACCAGGCCCCCAGGGCTCGGCCTTTCTCCTGAATCACAGCACGGTGATGTGTCACCTCCTCTTCCCATCCCGCTTACTGAGGGCAGCAGCTCCCAGCACCCCACCAACCCCGTGCTGAGGCTGCAGGAGGAGCCGTGCAGCTGCAGCTCTGCCCACTGACACTGTCCGTCTGTCCTTCCAGGGGTGGGAAAGGGGTTCAGTGGCACCTGGGGATACAAAAGTGGAAGAGCTCTCATTAACAGGGAGGTTAAAGAAGCCGGGATATACATCGAAGTGAGGAAAAACGGGTTCAGCAGACATCACATTTCATCTTTATTCCTTTTTCTGTCAATCCATTTCTTATTGCCTGGTAAATTTTCTTTCAGGGGACCTCGGTTCAGCAATTCAGAACTGCTTCAATCCCCCGGCTGAGCGCGACCTCGCAGGCAGGTTGTTTAATATTCAGGGTCAGAATTCCAATGGCCTCAGTGCCTCAGCTCAGCTTCAGTTGTTTCTGCAAAGCTATAAAAGTTCACAGGGAAAAAAAAAAACAACCATGCAACCGCCCCAACCTACACTCAGTTTGCAGTTTTACCATTGGTGGGGGCTCATAGAAGGGCTGACCACTTTTGCATAAGGACTTGAGAGCAGATTTCCACACAAACAAAGAGGAACCACGCTTTGCAAATGTGTCTCGGCAGAGCAGATTCCTGCAGAATGGAGTTGATACCTGCACTAACCCTAAGTGGCTCCTGCACTGCATCTCCCCCTCTTTATTGAGGTCTCCCAGCACATCACAACCCATTTGTCTTTAACCACATGATCACAAACAGAGCGTTTCTCCATTTCAGCTGCCACAAACAGATGCTCCATGCTTCAGAACAAAGGATCTGGGCGATGGTTGAGCGCTTCTTCTCCGTGTGCGTAGCCCCTTCTAACTGTATGCAGCAGAGAAAACACAAGAACTTATTTAGAGTGGGCAAAGTATGTGGTTAAGATTCACTGCCGGAGCACTGGGAAAAAGCAGCACGGAGAAGCACTGTGAAAAAGGAGACCTGAAGCACTGATAACTTTTACCAGAATATTTTCTCTCCACACCAGAAACAATCTTTTCCAGTACATATTCTTCTCTCTACTGATATTTTTCCAAATTCCTATTCCTGTAGTGCTCACAAACAGGGCAGAAGAGCTCTAGAAGTGCTGCCAGCTCAAAGTCATGCCTCCCCAGCCCCCCAGCTGCACTGCTCCCTATTTGCAACCTATCCCCCCATGCTAGGTATATTTTCATTAGATACCCAACCTCTGGTTCTGATTAAATAACTTGTATAATTAGATTGAGACATCTGCTCATCCCTGGGGGAAAAAATCCTTTTCAGCACTGGACCAAGTCTGATTTGGTTAATTACCTTTGCAGTTCTGTATTAATGCAGTTTTTTGATGGCAAGATGCTATGGTATCAGGCTTATTCCTCCTGGCTTTCACAGCACTACAGTGAGACAGTTCAGGGATTAGGAACCAGGCACCAAGCCCAGGATTTCCCTCCTCTCTTCACTCATCTCAACACTCTTCTGTTTTTTGCTGATTAAAATATTTGGCTTTACTCGCCTGTTGAATACAGTTTCCAGGCTCTCTGAGGTGCAAGGATAACAGACTCCCAGTGACTGCCACAGAGCAACACATCCTGGGATGCTTTGGAGTAATCACATTTCTTAGGGCTCTTTGGCGATGCAAATATTTATCAGTGAGCAAATCATAGGATGGCTTGGGTAGGAAGGATCCCAAAAGACCACCTCCTTCCAAATGCATTGCTGTTGGCACTGCTGGCTCCTCGCTTCAGCCCTCAGAGATGCAGCATCCACACACAGACTGGCAAAGAGCCATGGGCACGAAGGAGAGGAACACGGCGACCTGCTCAGCCCTGCCCACACTGCTCCTTTCCTTTGGTGACTGCAGGTGGCAGCTCTTGCAGCCAGCTGTGTGCTGAGCTCCAGCTGTGTGCCACGTTCCAGCTGTGCAATGAGCTCCAGCTGCAGTGCAGGCAGAGGCTGTCTGTCAGACAAGCATCACCAAAGCTGCATAAAAAGGATGAAGAAGTGGAGATTTGCGTGAAGGCTTGGAAAAATGCACTTGGAGAAGTGGGTGGCAGCAGCCCAGTGGGTGCCAGCCCTGGGGGGTCTGCAGAGCTGTGGGCAGACGCTGCTCCAAGTGCAGGTGGGTGCTGCACACAGCTCCAGCAGCCCAGTGCCCGCAGCTCCAGGGCATTTCAGCAGGCTGCTCTGGCCCCAGTGCTGCTGGCAATGGTGAGAACCCAATCAGGAGCAAACTGAATGTTATGCAATCGGGCATTTTTCTATCAACAGATGGAAACACCTAAGAAGATGTAAATCGGCTGTTTGATAATCAGGCCATAACACAAGGAGAGTCTGAGGTTTCCCAGGGAAACTTCTACTCTCAGAGGCACGTACTTGCTGTTTATGTGACATGCCAGCCTGTCTCAGGGCTGTCTGAGGAGCTCTCCTGGGCAGCCAGAAGGCGCCTTCACATAAAATCGTCCCGGCTCTTCTCAAAGCAAAAATATATTCAGTGCAGGATATAATTGTAACACAAATCTGTGAGTTTTATTTTTAAAAAAGTGCTAGAAAGGATGGGGAGGAAAAGCAGAGGGCAGAAGAGCAGACAGATGCCCACAGGAGCTGTGTCCGGCACTGGGCTGTCAGCAGCACTGCGCTCCCAGCAATGCCGCCTCTCAGTTCTGCACTGCTCTGACAGGTTGCAGAGATTTCCCGTGGCAGAAGTGATGTTTGTTATTCAATAGCTGTTAGGGTGTTTTGTTTGTTTTATTTTCTTCCCGCAGCTTCGTCCAGTTTGTTTGTTTGAAATTCATGGAAGCCTTCGACAGCCGCGGCGTTGTGCGGCAGATAAGGGAAACGTTTCACAGAGGGCCACCTCCTGGTGTTTGGGGAAGCAGAGATAATCAGTGCATCACCTCTGGGTGGCTTCTTCACGCTGCTCACAATTGCAGAGACCGCTGTCTTTTCATCCTACACCTCACTGAGGAATCTGTGGAGCTGTCCCTTGAGTGGATGTGTTGCTATAGCCTGGACCGACTTCATTTCCCAGGTCTATAGATTCTTTGATGGCAATACTAGATGACTTTCAGCGGTCCCTTCCAACTCAAATGATTCTATGAATTTCACCTGATTGCCATCAGCTGTGGTTTGTGCAACCAAGAGCACACAAACACCCAAAGTGGGGAAATGCTTCAAGCAGAGACCACTATAGAATCAGAGAATCACAAAATCACGGAGGTTGGAAAAGCCTTGTGAGATCTCCCACCCAAAACCCAACCCAACCCCACCATGCACACCGACCATGTCCCCAAGTGCCACATCCCCATGGTTTTGAACACCTGCAAGGACAGTGACCCACCACTCCCAAGGCAGCCCATGCATCACCTCTCTTTGGAGAAGAAATTTCTCCTAATATCCAACCTGACTTCCTAACATCCAACTGCTGATGCACCTGCACTGTATCCCTACCAGAAACTTCTCATTTTCAGTGGTGAATTCCCCAAAGTGGATCTAAGGAGGTGATGCTTCCTACTGCATGTGGCAGCAGATGGGTGCAGCAGCTCCCAGGCTTCAGCCCAGCCCTGAAACCAAAGTCCAGGTGCCAGAAGGATAAGACAACAGGAAGGTGTGATGCACCCCTGGCAGAAGGCGTACCAGCAGCCACACAAAGCTGGCATCTCACCAGGAGCAGTCGGTGGCTTTTCTTCAGTGAGCTTCTGTAAAGAGAAACGCTGGATCACGAGGAGCCAGTGGGAGGGGTGGGAGAAGACAAAATGTTGTGTCTCTCTGGCATCCCTTCTGTGCATGTTGCAGATGCCCAATTCCCAGATCTCCTGCAGGGCTCCTCCATCACAGCCCACCCAGCAAAGAGTGGCCCAAGCAAAGCTGGATCCAATTGCACAAAGCTGGATCATGGATCATAAAGACAGCTTTGCTTAGTTAATCCTCTGATTGATTTTAAGGCTTCGCAAAGACTCAAAGACTATTAAGAGATTTGTGTTGGCAATGCTTGGCACACGGGCACTGTTTCTGCTGTGGCTCACCCAATGCTTAATCAGTCGTGGCCTCAGCCCCTTCTAAGGACAGAGCAACCCCTGAAACCTTCATTTACATTACAAACCTCTCTCTAACCATTTGGTGAAACACCCTCTGGAAGAGCAATGCCCATGCATGAGCAAAGCCCCAGTGGGCTGCAGACCCCGAAGCCTGGCTGCCACGATCGTGGGACTGCCAGGACTTGGTCTGGGGTTCTCTTTGCTTTGCAGCATGGTGCCATGGTGCAACATGCTGCGCTGCCACACGTCCTCCAGTCTCACCAAACCCACTGCCCACGCGCTCGCCTTGCTGTGCTCTCCATTTGGCAGCAGCTCTGCGACGCATCCCCAGTTGCTCCCTGTCTCACTCCACAACCCCATCTCTGCTGGGACGGGATGCAATGTGCTGAGTGTGCAGACCTGGAGTGCTTGCTCTCGCTTTGACTGCAGCTGCTCATGTGCCTGCCTGTTTGCTGCAGCACCTGCCTCCTCATGTCCAGATTCAAACTGCAGATAATACAACCCTGCTAGCCTCCTGGGCAGGGTTGTGTGTGCTGGGAGAAACGCTGCCCTTGAACATTGGGTGTGAGTCTGTGGGATTCTTCAGATAGTTTCTGCTTCTGGCTTGTCTGGAAGAGGCTGAAGCCTGACCCTCAGCCCCAGCTTGCTGCTCTTTGCCAGCAACCATGCCCAGGTGACAGCCAGCAGGTGCGGCTGCTTTTCTCGTTGCCAGCATCCCGGATTATTTGCGTCAAACTAAACTATGGGCAGTTCTGTTTCCTCCTGTCAGTGGGGTGCTTTGCTACAGCAGATAGGAGCTTTCCACAGAGCTGGTTTTTAAGCAGCAGCCCAAATGTTTGTTTGGCTTTTCAGGCTTGGTCCAGGGCACTGGCAGCCTCCTGAGCTGAGCCCCGTGGACACCCCTAGGCAGAAAAGAGCTCTTCAGCACAGACTGTTGTTGGCACAGAGCAGTGCAGCCCCAGATGCCACCGATGAGGGTCAGGACGTGCTCAGCCTCCTCCCCAAGCTGGCAGCCAGGCTGCAAGCAGTGCTGTTGCTCAGTGAGATGCAACCTCCTGGATTTCCTCCCTGGGTTATGCCACAATGGCAGAGGTGGAAGCGTTGGACTGTGCCCAGTGCACACTGTGAGCAATGCAAAATGCGCTCTCGAGCGTTGCTGAACGGTTTGTTTCACTGCAGGCAGATACCAGGTGTTGCACAGAGCCCTCACGTCAGCAGCAGGGCAGGTTGCATACATGACACAGCTCTCAGGGTTGGGCTGCTGCTGCCAGCTGCATACAGGGCATCACAAGGTGGGATCGGGATGCTCAGTCCAGTCCTCAGGGCACGTGTGTGTGTGCAGAGCAGGAGACCCACCACAGACAGCACCCATGGAGCCAAATGAAAGAGAGGCTCGTGGGTTTATTGCAGCAGCTTGAAAGGGAATGAAAAACTCAGGGGAGGGCTCTTCACGTGCCAGAAGCCTTCAAATGGAAAGATCCCAAACCAACAAGAGCTGGTTGGAAAGCATCAAGCCCTTTACCTGGCTCTGCCACTGCTTTGTGTCCCCACTGTGGGGTTGAGGAGTGTCCCAGAGCTGTTCTTTCTGTCTGTGGGACCAGAAAAGCAGCCAGAGAGGATGGCATAGTGGGGGGGGGCAGCGAGCACAGGAAGCAACTTTACTACTCATTGGGATGACCAGGAAAGGGAGAAGCCTGCAACTATGAACCATTGAAGCAGATAGCACAGAGGAGTAATGAGCTTGAAGCCCATGAGAATCAGGCCTAACAGCAGTCAAGGAACAGGGGCTTCTTACAAATAAGCTGAGCCTAACGAGCCCAAACGACCCCTTCGACCCCTTCGTTCAAGACACTGATGGTGCCAAAGACAGAACTCGTTTCTATTCCTCAGCAGAGCTGACCCACGGGCACCCAGCAGAGGTGGGCAGTGGGATGTCATAAACCACTGCTTTCAGATCAGCGACCACAGCAGGACGGGGAGCTGCAGGAGCTGCCTCGTTTCTGCCTTTTTTAATAGGGTGAGAATTCTGAAGCTGTGAGACAGGAATGCAGGCAGAGACCTGGCAGCTCCGTGGTGCTCAGCTGAGCAAAGAAAGCTGTTAATAACCCGTAACCCCCAGAGGGAGGAAGGGAGGGAGGGCCGGTTCTGTTTTTGCTTAACCAGGGTCTCCTGCCATTCCTGCATTATAATATCAAAGACCTGTGTGCTGAGAACTAGATAGAAAAGCAGGAGCAGCCCCAAATGGACATGTGCCAAACCTGCGGATCTCAGTGGGGTTTGCTGCGGGAGGGCAGGATTGGAGACACAGTCTGGGGAAGCAAAGGCTCAGGGGACAGGATCAGTCTCTAATTATCGTGCAGTTAATGTGAACGAGCAGCTGGGTGAGGAGAGGGAGGGACAGCAGACACCAGATGAGAAGCACTGACCTGAAGCTAAGGAAGGAGAAGTTTACACCAGACACAGAAAAAATAGTCATAGCATAAAGAACTGGCATAAAGCAGAATCCTGCAGGGAGGAGCTGGAAAACTCAATTTCAGGATGCACTTACAAGGAAACCAGGTGCAGTGTGAGCAGGAGAGGTGCGATGGTGATGGCAGCAGAAGGACCTGGTGGTCTCACAGCCTTGTTGTTCCCAATGGCCCCAGGTGTGCAGTGCCTGGAGAATGGATGGGCAGCAGTAACCTACCAGCAGCACCACTGTCAGCAGGAACCATCTGGGCATTTAACATACTGTTATATCAAAAAGAAGAAAACGTGGTGGTCAGAAACACTCTAAAGGAATAGTGAGGGCCATTTCTACCAATATCTCTCTGGGAAAATGTACATGCACAAGCACAAGATGCTGCTATATTTTAATCTGAGTTCAGCAACTCCTGCTCCTACTCCAGAACTGAACACTTAATAAATGATGCTCAGCCATTCCATCCCATTAAGGACCCCAACAAGCACGTGTTTCAGATTCCAGCACCTTGAGGGGCAAACTGAAGCATCTCAGTTGCCTTCAGGTGCCACCAGGGCCAGCAGCTGCATGGGAGCACTGCAGATGGGCATTTTCTGTCAAAGCATTCTAAGGGAAAAGAATGGTTTTGACATGGGTGGGTTTTTTTTTTTTTTCAGATTGTCATTCTGAAGGATCAGAATTTTTCTAACAGTATTTTGACACTTCCAACCAAAATAATATCCGTTCTTTGGCACATGCATTGATCGCGTGGTAATTTTAATATTAGAGATTAATACAGATTAATTCCTTCTGTGTAATTAGACCGAACCTTGCTAAGACTTTGAGTACTGTCCTATGAATTGTCAGCCTGCCTGAGTATCTTCACACAGCTGAGAACTACAACTTGGCTGCACTTGCTGTGGTTCGAGCCAGAGAGAAAAACAGGTAACCAAACGGTAACGTAAACTTCAATGGAAAGGTAATTTTGCTCTGCTGGTTGACTAATGATTTTGGCTGAAAATGTACGTTCACCAAACTGCCCCTTTGTATTGTAATGAGTCAAATGCAATTTCCTATCATCAAACTTGTAGATGGCAGCCAAGAAAATCATGGCTAATTGAGGTGAATTATGACACTGAGTTTGTAGCTCTGCTGGATGGGGATTGTCTCTGTCCAGGTTACTCAGCCAAGCTGAAGTTTCAGTTCTGTATTTCAGATTCTAGCAAACAGGTTCTTTCCAATGAGAAACACCTGAAGGAATTTGGACCCAGCGTATCATCTTTATGAGACTAGAGCCCCTCGGTCCCAATAGGACCCATGAGGCAGATCTTCCACATTTAAGGAGAGAACCCACCAGCTTGTCCAAAACCATGGAAGCCCTGTTAATCCCCAGGTTACAGCACAGCTGTGGCAGATTGTAATGCCTCTTGTGGGAGATGAGCAGTGGTTGCAGCCACAGAGCCTGACAAAAGCCCTGCTAGCAATCAACCCCTTATCTCTGCACCTGACCTCATGCTTCGCTATGCCCTATCTCAGGTCAGGAAGAGGACTCTTGCCCTGGATGCCCAACTCCCCCTTTGAGTTTCAGGAACAAGCCTGTCCACAGCTGAGGAGCCCTCTGGTTTCTTCCCACCAAGAACTTGTTTGTTGCAGCCTCAGATGAATCCTTCCTACAACTGTGGTTAACCTCTTCCTATGGTTAGGCTCCTTATGATTCACCTATGCTAAACATTTTGCAATTAAACTCCCCCAGAGAGCAAAACAAGCCTTTATGAGAGCTGCAGAAGGCCTCTGTCTCTGGCTGAACCGGGTCGTCTGCTTTTGTTCCCATGGCTTTTTCATAACTGCTTTGCTAGTTCTCATCCTTGGGTTGCAAACTGGTGTGACCATAAGCTTTCATGAGATGGTCTGAAAATACAGAGAGAGAGTGCTGGTGGGGTCTTTCAGCCTGTTCCTTGAAACTAATCCTTTTTGATTGGTAGAAACACATTTTGATGAGACAACTAAACCCCTCCAGCAAAGCAAGTCCCTAAAATACAGCAAGGTACATATCTTAGGATGCTCCTAAACTCACAAATAGAAGCAATTTACAAAAAATAAAAGGGGATCATCACAGAGAGAAGAAACTGCATCACACAAACGGCTCCGAAAACAGATGCACAAAACCAAGGTCTAAATACTGGCATCATTGTGAAAGCCATTTTTGAGTTAAAAATATCATTGGCAATACCTAAGTATTGGTGAGATCTGTTAGGAATATTTTCCATGTTCAGAGAACGCTCACAGCTCAGCAACAATCCTTCAGCACTTCTGTATGAAGGCTTAAAAGCTTTTCTATAATTTCAAGGGGAAAAAAAAGAAAGGTTCAGCTCCAACTCCGAGCCAAAGTTTGCTGTGCAGTTAAAAAGTAAATGAACTTGTGGGTTTGACTCCTCTGTTTCCTTCTCACAGTGCCTTCTACACTCCGACAGCAGAGCACACAGCTTGAACACGGAGGCTTCATGTTTTATTAATGGTGTCCAATTCATTTCCTGTTTTCATGCTGATAACCTACCGAGGTAGAGGAAGGAATTCAGGTGGCAAGACCTCAGATCCATTTTTCTTCTACCCATGAACGGTTCTCAAGCGGGTATTTCACCAGCAAAATCTCCTCGCTGCATGTATTACTGCACTCCCTCCCCAGCAGAACCTGGGCTGCCTTCATTGCTGCGCCTTGAGAGCCTCTGTGCTCTCCTCAAGGTGAGAGCCTGGAGGTTCTGATCCGATCGACATTCACTTCTTATTTTCATTGCTGTCCTTTCTACATCACCAGCCTCATAATGCACCAAAATCCTACCCCAGCAGAAATCCCCCTGTCAAACCAAGCCTGCGTTAGCAATACCATTCCCTGTTTGTAGAAAAGCCAGTTCAAGACAAATCATTGCAGAGGTCGACCCAGTAGCTATTCAAAGAGATCTTACTTTTGTCCAAAACAGTGTTACCACTCTAATGAAATGGGGTGATTTTAAGAAGGCCAATGCTTTGTGCATTCTTTTCCAAGCAGAGCTCTTATGTCTCTTTCCAAGTGAGCTCTCCACGCTTACAGTACTCCATAAGACACAGCTACAGAAAACGGCAGTGCTGGGAGGGGTCTGCCCATGTGGGAGGTAAAATGCATTTAGGTGCTGAAGATAAGCAGTAATCCTGGCACCTGGGGAAGCTGGAGCTGGTGCAGTACCTGCCATATGTGCTACGGGTATTTGAAATGCAGACCTTGCTCGGGCACCTCCTGGGAAAGCAGACAGCTCTGCTTCAGCCCAGCAGCAGCTCTGAGCACCTCATTAGCTGCTTTCTTCCACAGCCATCAGGCAGGAAAGTTGACCACACTAACGAGCACCTTGTCCCAGAGCTGTGGCTCTCACGGGGAGCAGCAGAGCTGCAGCACCGCGTGGGTTCTGCCCAGCAGCAGCACTGCCACTGGGTGCAGCTCTGCCCTGTGCTACTTCACACCAGCCTTCACAAAGGCCTGGAGACACAATACAGAGGTGAGTCTGACAAAACACTCCTGCAAACACCCTAAAACTCCTTTCTGAAATGTAAGAAACAATGATGGTTCCCCCACGATTCCCACACTGGCCAAGGATGCCCGTCCTGCTCCAATGCTTCACCTTCCCTTTTTAAAGAAACACATTAACAACAATTACTCTCCTCCAGCTTCTTCTTCCTAGGAAAGCTTCCCCCTGAGCGAAGAGCAGTCCCCTGCACAGCACAGCCCTGCTCTGTGGTACAGGAGGGGCTGTGCCACCGAACTCTCAGGGTTTCTTTTAGGACTTTTTTTCTTTGAAAGATAACCAGCCCTGTGATGGGATCGGGAACCTCCTCTGCGCTGGCAGAAGATGTGCACGCCTGGAGGTGCGAGTGTGTGGTCTTTGGGTGTGGGGAGGAGGGAAGGGGGGGGTGACCTGAATGTTGGAGTTCAGAGCTGATTTTTTTTTTTTTTTTTTTGCTTTGCCTTCTCTTGCATTGGGAAACCCAAGCAGTTAAAGGAGTTCCCTTTCCTACCTGTGATGGAATAAAAGCGTTGCAGAGCTGAGCTGCCTCTCGGTGAGCAGAAGCACTGCGGGGCTGAGGCTGGAAGGGATCCTGGAAGGGAGCTCACATAGGACCACATCTTCTGCCTTCTGAGCCTCCATTCCACATCTTCAATGCCATCCTTGTGGTTCAGAGGAGAAGAAATGCCATTATTTTACAAATGGGAATGGAGATTCTCAGGTCAGCCAGGACATTTGCAGCTAGGGCACACAGGAATACCCGCATGCCATAACCTTAGTTCAGAAAGGAGAGAACTGGCCACCTCACACCCCCTCAACATATTCTACACAAACATTGAGCCACGTGTGCTGTAGGAGTCTCAGTGCCCAGCTTCCTCCTGTCTCAATGATTTAGCCCCGGTCTGGCAGGGAGACAGGACCACAGGACTCTGCAATTCTTCCCTTACAGACAATTTTTGTTTGACTTGTTGTTAATCTGTGGTGACAGAAACTCCACAGCCCCCCAGCAATCTGCTCCAGCAGTGACCTACCTCTACCATCAGAAGGATTTCCTATTTTTTCCCCTGACTCTCCAGGGCCCAGTTTAAGCCATTAGAAGAAGAGTGTGGGAGAATGGAGCTCCCTCTCCTCCTCGCTGCACCATTTTGCTTGTGTGGCAGCAGCTCTGCTGTAACCTATTTGTCTCCTCCAGACCAAATAAAACACAAACACACTTTTGTCAGCCCCTCTTTGCAAACTCTGCTTTCTAACTTTCTATTTAGACATTCATACTGTTCACTTCCAGACGTGCATCAGCTGGAGAACGTCTCTTGTGAATTCCACTTCAAGCTTTGCTGCTGTTCAGTAGCATGGAAGAATGACTGCACGTCTTCCAGTGACATGTTTGTACACCTTAACATGGTGTTGGACTGGTTTTGTATTAAAAAAAGAAAGAGAGCTTAGATTGCATTTTTAAGCATCAGAGTGTGACGCAATGCCAGGCACTAAAGTACCTACAGCCCTGTAGGTCTGATGGGGCACAAAAGAGAAGAGCCCATGTTCCCATCCCCACGCCCAGCACAATCTGTATTGCTGATAACATCAAGAAGCATGTGATCACATGGCCCAGCTGGCATTGCTGACGGATCCTAGCATCTGCTTTTTTTTTTCTTTTAAAGAAATAAGTCATCTAATGATCAGTGCCCCCATAGGGGCGTATGGCACCTTGCTTAAACACCCTGCAGGTCAGAAAAAATGTGAAGTCCTTTTTGGAATACTTCTTTAACTGTCAGTGCAATAATCAGAGCAAGAACATTTCTGACTGCAGGCAAAATAAGCAAATTTTAAACCATTGGGCACTTTTTATGGTCATTGGCAACTTTGAAAGCTGGCTGTCCTGATGCTGGAAGGATACAGGTGAAGCCAACTGCTTGGGATCACCCAGCTCTGCTGATGGGCACTGTCACAGGGTGGCATGTTATGTAAACGCTCCTGCTCTGCATTCTTGGCAGCAGACCACATGAAAATTCCCTTCAGATGTTGATGGGATTAAAAAAAAAAAAAAAAAAAAAAAATCATATGTATGAAAATCACCTTATCATTTACAATGCAAATCTTGGAAGGAAAGTTGGTAAATTAAGTTAGAGAATCGCCTAAATTAAGCTGGCATTCTATTCTAGTGCTTCAAACTCTGAAAACATTGCTGGCTGACAAAACAAGCCCTGGAATGATTAGCAAAAACCCTCCTTCAGAGGCAGCAGACGAGCAATCCCTTTGAACCTTCGCAGCACATCATAAACGCTCAGCAGACTTACAGTGTGGCAGTCCCAGTGCTATCAATTATTTACCCTTTTTCTGTTTACCTTCAGGCAGCAAGTAATTATTTTTAAATATTAATTTAGTTGTGTCATGTACAGTTTGTGGTTTAGCTCTGAGATCTGAGATGCAGAAAAGCAAACTGCATCTCAAATCACATTTAGCTGGTGACGCATTGATAGTCGGATCCCCACTCCAGCTACTCAGCAGCTGCACTCAACTTCTTCCATCATTAGAAACAAAACTCTGTTCATTGCAGGAATGTGAAAGCAATTTTCTTAATAGGAAAAGACACTTATTTTTTTTAGTCTAGAAGTCCCAGAAATTGGAAAATCTGAATAGGAGAATATATTGTTCTAAAAAGTTTCAGGGTTTATTCGGCTGATTTTTTTTTTTTTTTTTTTTTTTTGCTTCCTCTTTTTGTTTCTCTCAAAATTTTTCCCACAGTGTTTTATTCTCTCCATCTTCAGCTAATTTAAGCTGGGAAGAAGTCGGCTGTTGTTCCTGTAGCCCTGAGAGAAAGAGATCCTGGGGGACAGGAGCTGCCTTCCTGCACTGAAAACACCACGTCTTAGAACCTCAAAGGAGAAGATGGCTCTTGTCAGCTCACATGAATGTCTTTCCGCTGGAGATTTGTTCTTCATTTTTTAAAGTTCCTGCCAGGAAAACTAACACCCATTCTGATTCACTTGTACTGAGATACAGACACCTGCCTGCAGAGGTGGAAGCAATAGCAAGTTCAGGGCGAACTGCTGGCTCCAGTGAGAGCAGCAGGACTGGCATCTTCCTGAACCAAACCACTGCTGACTTTCAGCCTGCTGATGCTCAGGTTTTGTACTGTGGCACTTTGAGCTTTTCCTTAGCATAAGCTCTTAGAAAAAGTCTCGACTGCAGCTGTCTCTGTGACAGAAGCAAGAAGAAACAGAACCCCAACAGAGAAACTTGTGCATCTTTGCTGGTTATTGCTGGTTCCACTGGCATTACAGACCCTAGCTGGCCATTTCTCACCCTGCAAGGTTCTGCACGACTCCACCAACGCCAGCAGCTCATCCTTCTGACAAAGAACTCATAGCCACACTGTGAACTGTGATGCAGCACTGGAAGACAACATGAGCAGCATCACATGATTGCAGGATCCAGCTAAGGTACTGCACTGCCCCAGCCAAGGAATATCTGTAAAATGACCCAGTGAACAGCAGTGTTTCATAACGAGAAAAAACAACAGTGATATCTGATCAAATCGTATTCTTCCCGCCCCCCCCCCAAGCTTTGCCTCCTTAAGTCATTCCTCCCTGTCAATCCTGCCCCATTATTGCTGCTGCTACAACCTCGCTAATGTGCACTCATGTTTTCCAAGAGAAGGGCCATGTCACGCATCTTTTTTTAATCTAAGTAGGAAATTGCAACCTCTGCTTCACCTCCAGTTCACCTCCCACCTCCCCCACCACTGTAAATATGGATGGAAGGGCCAGAAGCAGCAGCTGAGATGATGCGTGGTGTGAAGGGAATGCCACCACGGAGATGAACTTCTTGTAGTCTGCAAGAAATCTGCTCCAGCTGAGTAGATCCCTTGGAAAGCCAGATGCCTTGCTTTCATTCTAATCCATAGTATTGTACATCATGCATTAGCTTAGAGATTTAAGATTAGCTGTATACAGGTGAAGTCTTCTGTGCTTTTTGTATTTTAAAACAAAATTTTCATTATAAAAGACTTTTATGGAACAGAAGCAATCAGAAGTCTCTCTCCTATTCCCATTCTGGTGTCCTACTTGACTCTAGGGTCAGACTTTGGTACATAGATGTACATATTCTGCAATCTGAAGCCATAAAGCTGCCTTGCTCCTGAAGTCTCATGGCACGTGCTTAATTCCAGCCCTAACATGAGAAGAAAGGACAACAGCATCTAAGAGGAGATCCAATAAAGTAAAAGACACAAACTGGAGAACCAAGTGGGCCTGTTGTCAGGCAGCAAACTCCTTAAACTTCTTCCTGATCTATAGGCCTTTTATTTGGTGTTAACAAACAACTCCGAGGCTGGAAATCACCTCTGCTTTGCTGGCTTGGCTCCCATTTACCTTGGTAGCAACAATGACCAAATGCTGCCTGGATAGATGCCAAGTTTCTCTTCACCTTGGCCAGCAGATTTAGATCACATCCTTTCTCGAAGTCATTTTATCCAAGGTGAATGGGGATAATGGCTGAAGAACCAACTCAAGTGTTAAGGGTAACGGCGGTGACTCCTCTCTTCCCATCAGGAGCCACGCAAGTAGGCAGAAGGCCACAGACCCCAGAGGTGAATCAGACCCTTCAAAAGTGCAAATGGAATACATAAAGACACACGGAGTCTATGTATATTCTACCCTACAGGGCCAATAATTTCTTTCTTTCTTTCTTTCTTTCTTTTTTCCAGGTTAAATCTGCCACACTTTCTGATACGGATTTCTACAGCTGTGTGTAGGTCAGCCCTATCTTCAGCCTTCCGCGAGGTGGCACGGTGGATGTGTGATGATGGCTCCAAGCTGAACGTGAAGACAGGGGAACAGAATGAATCACAGAGTGATAGAGAAGATACCTCAGTTTTAATAAGGATGGGAAGATAAAGGTTTCTCCTTCTTACAAATTCACATTAATTCAGTGTATTAATGAGCAGCACGCTAGTATGACACAGCTTTTCATTCATGGCTCCTGGTTCCTATGGAAAAAAAAACTATTGACAGAGACACAGAGAGAACCAGTGGGGCAAGAGTAACTGGAATGCAGCATTCATTAGCTTTGGTCACTGTGAGTTATAAATGAATCTAAAGTCTAAAGCCTTATCTACAATAGCACTGAAAAGCAGGTCCCTGTCAATATAAATCAGAGATCATTTCAAGGGTGGTAATTCCACACCCACATATTTGAGCATCTATACATAATGCTGCTGAGATTTACTCTGTAAATTCATCACACAGGTAAAACTGAAACCTATAGTGCTGTCCATGGGCTTAAGAAAAAAAAGGTGTATAAGAGCTGAGGAGAAAAGTTTTTTAAATGCTATTTCTGGTAATCTATACATATCTCTTGTTAAAATTAACTGATTCTGTGTGCTGTGTGTATCATACAGATCCACATACCCAGGAGCATCCTGTCTAACCATTAGTCATGACTGATAATGAATGAAGAAATAAAAGTTGTGGCAACTGGACCATAAGTGACTCATAGTGATACAAACTGTTTTTGTCAATTATGGCCTTTTTAAGCAGATCAGGCACTGCTACTGAATCTCATACTGCGGGTTTCACAACAGCAGGTTTGTCAGGCAGAATTTAAATGAGGAAAAGTGTAATGCAAAGAGCCAGAAAGAATTCTACCTCACAGACTGAAGGCAGGAGATGCAATGATACAGATAGCTCCAAGTCAAATGCTAACTGTTTGCTCCTCCTGGAAAGCAGCATCCGAAATGGTAAAGCAAACCTTAAAAAATCCTGTGAGGACAGCTACTCTGCCTACAGCAACTGCCTCCTGTATTATTTTAAGCTTCCAGAAAGTTAGTTGCTTTATACCATATATATGTACATAGATATGTAAGTGTATAGGTATAAAACACAATCGCTGTACAAAAAAAGCTGAAAATGCTGTGGACTCCTAATCCCTACACAATGATTGCTGTGATGAGGCAATCGCGCCCTATCAGTCTTAGCAGATGAGAAACATTGTTGTGGATCTATTGACTGTGCTTCTGTAGACAGGAGTGAAGCTAAAGCACTATGGACCAGGTCTGGAATCAGCAAGAAGCATGAAATTCCACCTGTGTGTCATTTCTGAGTGTAACATGCCACGCTACATTGCTCGTAGTATGAGTGCAGCAGTCAGATGCTCTGTGATTTCAGGTGGAAAACAGCCTGTTATCAATTCAAATCCTACAACAGCCTGACAAGTCCCAGACACCACCAGCAGCTGACTTCAGGCTTCAGTTTAGCTCTTGATACTCTTCGCAGAAACCAATCTCACAATTAGTGTTGTCATTACGAAGCAAATGGGAACGTGTGATGTCTTATAAACGTTATAGGGTCATCTGTTATTTTTGACAACATTTTTCTAAGAACAATACGAGCACATATTTCACAGGACCACAGAATGGCTTGTGTTGGAAGGGACCTTAAAGGCCCCCAACCCCACCCCTGCTGTGGGCTGTTCCCCCCTCACCAGCTCAGGCTGCCCAGAACCCAGAAGCACCTGCAAGGATGGGGCACCCACACTTCTCTGTGCAGCAGCATGAAGAATTGGGTAAAGAATTTCTTCCTGATAAATGATCTAAATCGAATCTCTTTTAGTCATCCCCTGTCCTAATGCTACAGTGTCTGATAAAGTCTCTCCCCACCATACCTGTAGCCCTCCTCTCGGTGCCATAAGGCTGCCAAGAGGTCTCCCTGGAGCCTTTTGCGGACTGAACCCCGGCTCAAGGAAGAAAGGTTTAGATTAAAGTCAGGAAGTTCTTCACAGAGAGTGTGGTGAGGAGCTGGAACAGGCTGCCTAGAGAGGCAGTGGATGCCCCATTCCTGGAGGCATTCAAGACCAGGTTGGATGGATGGCGCCCTGGGCAGCCTGATCTGGTATTAAATGTGGAGGTTGGTGGTTCTGACCATGGCAGGGGGTTGGAATTTGGTGATCCTTGGGGTCCCTTCCAACCCAAACCATTCCATGATCCTCCTCAGCCTCTCCCCGCAGGGCGGCGCGGACCGGCGCTGTCCATGGTGCTGAAACGGAGCGGCGCTGAGCGCTGCGGGAACGGAGCGCACGGAGCCCGCCGGACATCAGCAGCGAACATTGACTACAAGGAACCCACGAGCGAAGGGGAGCAAACGCTGCCTGTCCGACCTTCCGATACTCACAGACGGTTTTCAGGGACAATCAGGGCAGCCAAGAAAACAGTGACATGCAGAAATGGCAGATAAAATTGCAATGAAACGTCTGTTGACATTGATTTGGAGCCCGCGGCCAGAGATGAATGATTGAAACACTAGGCTTGTTAAAGCTAGAATGCTTTTGATTTCTCTTCTCTGCACTGAACAAGATTTAGCTGGAGGGAAGTTAACAATCAGCTAATTGACATTGAATTAACCATGAAATGCAGTATAACTACTTTTCTTCTGAAGTACTCTTCAGCAATGCTTTAACAAGGCTTTTAATTAATGATTATTGCTTATAACACACAGTAGATCTTCTTTTATTTGTTTTAAAATCTGGTGTCCTTCAAGGGTGTCAACCTAAGTACTCTCTGTGCTCACCTGTCTGCTAATGGAATCCAAACAAATGATCGAAATAAAAGCAATTCCTTCTCCCTCTCGCAAAGCTTAACAACACATCACTTTCTCCACTTTCCAGATCAGGTGAAGAAAGAAATACTCCATAAAAATGAGGTGAGGAAATCCACTGCATCCTTTGGCAAAGGTGAAGATATTGAGGGAGAACTATGGCACATTTTCAGATAATCCACTGAATTCTCTGTTGCCTTTGGGATAATAATAGCATTTGAAGAACTGTCACCCGCATGAGCAAAAAAAAAAAAAAAAAAGAAAATGCTTGTTTGCTGCACATCTGAGAACATGGAATGGCACTGACAGCAGTGGGCACAATTATCATCAGTGCAGCTGCATATGATGGGGAGATGGCAAAATCTGTGTTGCTAATGGCTGCAGCAAGCCTGTGAGTGGAATATTGCTCAGAGAATAAAGCTGAATGCATTAGAAAAACGACCAGGAGTATACAGGTAACAATCAAATACAGGACAGATTTTTGCATGTTAAGAAGATATTATTATAGCAGCAGTGGGCATCACACTTTAAGGTGTTTAACTTCCCTCTCACCTGTGAGATGTTTCCCTTTATTTTACAGAAGCACAGGGATATGGAGGGAACCACCTTTTTTCCTACTTCTTTTGAGAGAACTCTACTCTTCAGGTAATTCTAAGACAGTGTTCCTTCAATTTCTGATGTTCCTGGTCTCATTTTCTCCAAAAATACTGCCTCGGCCCTGACAAATCTTCCTAATGAAATGTAAGAGCACACTCATCACCACTATCAACATAAAAACTTCTTCTAAAAGAAAACAATCCTAAGAGCTTTCAAGATGACAGCAAGGCAGGCACAGGTTGCCTGGAAGGAGAGGGCTGTGTGCCAGCAGGGCTGAGCCAGATGGGGCAGTGAGGGATAAATCTGTTGCACTGAGCCCATGAAGATGTGAGTGTGCACAAGGCAGCAGGTAGAAAGCTTGTGAGAATTTTGCTCCCAACTCTCTACAAATTGGGCAATGAAAATTGCAATATCTAACAGATGACACAGCCTACAGACTTTAACCGTACAAGTAGCAGTTTACTGACTGCATTCCCTTTTCTGTTCCCCAGCATTGCAGTGCTTTCCTTACACCCTCATTAATAACCAAGAAACAAGATAACTTTTAGGTGTTCGGTCTTTTTTTTTTTTTTTTTTTTTTTTTGTCTTGAAAAGGGGGAAAAAAAGAGTTGTAAAGCTCAATTTATCAAGCGAGCAACTCTGCTGGAGGGAGTAAAGTGCTGAAAAAGGGAGAGATAGAGTATCGCTTAAAGCTTTGAGCTCACACAAAGCATTCCCATTCAGCAGGTGTAGACATCAAAATAAATAGCCCTCTGGCAATCTTCCAGACGGCCTAAATCTCCAGGCATATTCAGCCTGATTACCTTAGATTTTTTTTTTTTTTTCAGTCTTGCTGTCTCTGCATTTACTTGTTCGACATCCCTTGCCAGCTACAGGGAAACAGCTGTGTCTGGCCTAGGGTGTGAACATCTGGTTCTGTCAAATCCAGCTGTGAGTCTTCTGCAACACAAGTCCATTACATACTAGTATAGACAAGTGCAAGTAATGAACACTGAAGGAAACAATTCCAAACTACTCATTCACAGGAGAGGGGCCTACGTAACTTCCAGCTTCTCAGAAAGAGAACCCAGTATAAGTGAGCTGAGAAGTGAGAAGATCTTGCCAGTACTCCAGATTGCAGAGGCCTGCAAAGTTGTCTATACCTAAAGGAGAATGACCTGTCTTCCTTCGTCAATCAACCACTGTAATCTTCAATCTGTTTCAGCCTATATTGCCAGATGCTGTGCAAGCGTATTTCCCAGGTTTCAGTCACTGCTATCAGTAATATCTGTCCCCTAAAAGAAGAACGTTAGAACTGTTACTATTCAATTCCCCCTCTGGTGAGTGGCCAACATAGAAACTCCAGATAACTTATTAGCAGCCATAGTTGATAGCCATCTGTTTGATGCCCCATCCCTGGAGACTTTCAAGGCGAGGCTGGATGAGGTCCTGGCCAACCTGATCTAGCCATGGTGTCCCTGTTCACTGCAAGGGAGTTAGACTAGATGGCCTTCAGAGGTCCCTTCCAACTCTAAGGATTCAATGATTCTAATAAGAAAAACAGCATGCTGCCTTCCGGCATCCTGAGACCAACACAAAATCATCTCATGGAACCATGCAGATGGTAGGGAGGGAAGAGCTAGAGGATCAAGGTCATCACCCACAGGCACCAGCAGGCCTGGAAGAGTCAAGCAGGCTTAGCAGGCGAGAGTCACAACAAGTTCCAGGCCTCAGAAACAGCAAGAGGCTTTTACACAGAGGTGCTGGTGGCATTACACATGCTGGCTGGAATCATCTGTCCAAGCCAGGCTGCGCTCAGCCCTTCTGCTGAGAACAGATGAATTTGGAAGAAAGAGGAGAGAAAAGAAACGAGGGATATTATTGCTTCCCTGCACATCCTCACTCCAGCAAGGCTCAGCCATGTTTCCAGCATCTCCCATGAGACCATGGCTCTACTTGGTGGCACATACTGCTTATGTTCTGCCACAGAACTTGCAATATCTCCCTATGGCAATATGAAACCAGGGCTTTTGGGACTATCACAGGTTTAGACTATGAGCCTTGCAGAGCTCTCAGGGATAAAAGGGTAGAAAAGGGTAGCACGGTCAGGAAAATAGAACTAGGCTCAGTTGTGCCTCACACATCAGTACAACTGCTAACCTAGCAGTACGGTAGAGGTAAAGCTTCCAAGCTGTACAACTTCATTACAGGAGCTTACTTTTACACTACACCTACATTTTAGCTGCTGAGCCTGGTACAGCTAGCATAGGAAGCATCTTCTTCAGGGCATGGCCATGGTGTTGGCAGAACTTGTGTTGCAGCTTGTCTGAAAGCCAGACCAGTGAGCGATGCTGTCTGTTACCTTCTCCTCTCACTCTTCAGACAAACACACACAGTCACACACATCACGGTGATGCTCAACTCCATGTTCCCACACAAGACCTGCAAGATGCTCAGACAGAGCTGGAGGCAATGCTGCTTTACCCCATCCTTCCAGCCGCAGCTCTATTTCTCTCCCGGGGGAAAATTACAGGTTCTTCTCAAAGAGGACAGTTTCTTGTTTCCCAGACGTTTCTTGGCTAGTCATTCAGGCTGCCAGTCTTCTGGAGAAAGCTTTCCCAACACAACACTCCTCCACATAAGGCTTGGCTGGTGGAGCTATGGGTTCCACAGGTCCCTCCATCCCCCATTCTCTGATTCTGGATGCGTTGACTTGTCAAAAAACAAGGAGTGTAATTAGAGGGAACAGGTCCCAAGATGCCTCTTCCACTTTTGGCAGCTGACAGAAGATGTGAGCTCAGCACTGCTGAATTCCACACCTCAGTCACACCCTTTGGAAACACTGCAGCACATCAATCACACCGATAGATCACAATGCCACCTGTGATGGCCACCTATGACACTCGGTCACAGAGATGAAAAAACAGCAATTCCTTTTTTTTATCACCCTCAGAGATGAGTCTCCGTCAACACAAGCACTGGCATTTCCATTTCCTCACTATTGCTTGGTCCACGAGGATTCTTCTCATATTCTCCTGGGTATTTTCCTTTAGCTGAGTGGGTGCTGAAGGCTTTCTCAGCCTTGCTTTGTTGGCCAGCTCTCCTTATTTCTCCCAGGACCATGTGGAAATGGTCTCCTTTGCTAACCATTCTTGTTAGCCCATCAGGTCCCCATTAAATTAGTTTACCTCAATACTAATAGAAGAAGAGTTATATTTCACACAGAGAAAAATGGTTAGATAGATTTGAGAGTTTAATATATATTTCAGTAGGTTACAATGCTGTCAGTTGCTTTTGCTTTCATAGATTTTCTGCCAAATGGGAATTTTCCCTCAAGGAAGCTCCAAAAACCTTCTCAGGCTCTCAAAAACTATTTGTTTGGCTCAGTTAACTCAGGATCTCTTAAAATTTTGTCAAACACATCAAACCAAATGGCCCCAGGCAAAGATCTTGCACAGCAAGTTTCAACCCACACAAACTTCTAGCACTAGCTTGTGAACCCCTGGAAGCACAGGCTTACAAAGGACACTTTGTGTACAGAGGAGGACCTCCAAAAGGTTTTGATCCTCTGTAGTAAAATGAACACGAGCAGTTTCACCACTTTCACCAGATCTGATGCTTTGGTTGTATATTGCATATTCCTGTTTTCTATAAGTCTTTGGGGTACGAGTGGCAGTTCAGGATGTAAAGCCCCTCATGACACAGGAACCCAACCCAGGCTAGAAACAGTTTTAATACTGTTAATCACCATAACTAGCCTCAAAGCTTAGTTGTCTGTCCTTTTCTCCCCCCTCCTTCACAAAAGGGTAAGAAATCTTTTTGCATTCACCTTGCCAGAACTCTACCTCGTCGCACAGTGCTTGCACGTTGTGTCCATTGCTCTCAATGGCATCTTGTGGGAAGCTCTGAGCAGAGGATGCCCAACACGTTGCCTTGCACACTTGCAGCTCTGCTTATCTTATTTGCAGTGCAGCGTGAGCTCAGGTGAGCTGAAGGACAAGAGTCATACAGAGATGTAGAGCACCATGTCACAGCCTCTCTGACGTTCACATTTGTCTTTTCTGACAATACCTAATAAAGCTCAAATGACAAAAGGTGACATACTGTATGTGTTTTATCTCATTAATAATTAAGCATATTTATCTCTTAAATCAGATGTGACTTGCACCACAACATCAGTAATTAAATTAAATATTGATGTGTGATGGTTGTGTGCCGAGGCTGCATGGGTAAGTGGAATTGCCATATCTAATTAACATCCTGAAGAAGTAGCCCCATTAGGGTTGTTAGTTAAACCTCCGAATCGTAACAGTATCAGAAGCCCTACTAGTATTTAAGAACCCTAATTAATAGGAACTTCATCAGATTTGATGAATATCTTCACTCGCTTTGGAGGCCAATGATTGGACTTTTGTTGAATTACCGCGAAGTTGCAACCTGTTTAGAACAGCTAACCGTGCCACGCTTTATCTTCACATCCATCAGGCAAGGCTGCTTATTTGCTCTTCTGAAGAAACACGTAGCAACAGCACAAGGTTAAAGAGCAGAAAAACACTGGAAATGACCCTCTCTGCCGTTCTTTTGCTTATCTCCCTCTTTTCTCATTGGCAGAGCATCGCATGCAAGAGAACACTGCGCCAACCTGGAGAGCCTGCCTGCTCTCTGCAAGGCTGCAGGCTTGGCTGGTGCCCCCAGTTTTGAGTGCTACCTTCTGCCTTACTATAAACAGCATTTCTCCTTGAAAAAGGCTACAAGGATATTTTTTTTTTCTGAAATGCTCATTAATTTCTAGTGTTCTGTAAGCAGTTTAGTGATGCTACTGCAACCCTGATTGCTGTTCTCCTGTGTGCTGAGTTGAGAATACAAAATTACTTCACTTGGGATTAGATACAGATTCCAGCCAGGATTTCAGGATGAAATGCAACTGTATGACTCCTCGCAAAATACAATTCAAATAATATTTGTTATGTGGTCTGAGCATATTGCATCATTTGAAGTGATTAATGCTCATGTTCATTTAACTACGACATGCTACTCTCTGCTGCCACTGAGTGAACAAAAACCAAGCGTGTGGCAAAGCTGTTCCCCAATTTGTGCTTTAGAAGCAGTTCCAAAGCCAGCCACCCTTCCCAAGAGTCGAGAAACAATTCTCTGCTGAAAAGATTCCTTCTGCAACTCCTAGAAGTAAATGACAATGGAGGGAATTGTCCCCAACCAACCGCCTCAGGGCTGCGGCAACTGCACCCGGAGGTTCTGGTCATAATGAGAGAGTCTGATACTGATTTTCTTCCTATCTTTCTCATTACAGCTGAGGGCTGCGCAGAGGTTATTTATTACTCCATGCAGTGAGAAGTTCCAAATGCTATTTCTTATTCCATTACCATCGTGTCTCACTGCCTTTCTTCCTTCCACTCAGCTCCATCCCTGCACAGCCGCTGCCAATGGCTGCATTTCCTGCTTACTGCATCAAAACTCAGGCCCAGCCCAGCATAACACACACAGCTGCATTAACGTTGCACCTCACACAGAAACCACGTGTGCTACCAAATAAAACCTTGTAAAGAATCAAAGCTGCAGACACGCAAACTCGTGCCACAGTGCCACCCTTTTCCCTCCCTCTCTGCAGAAACTGCCACCACTGAACCTCTCACAGGTACCACCTGCCAGCATGACTTGGCCTAATTACTCTATTAATCAAGGCCAGGCAGCTTCAGCCCTTAAAAAACAGTGTGGCTGCATACAAAAGACTTCACGTCCTTCCTAGAGCCTCGTTAGCAAGGAGAGTTTGAAAGAAGCTGAAAGTGCTGGTCGTCATTTCAGCTCCGCGTGGAGCACAGTATCTAGCCAGGGGGAAGAGACTTCTTTTGGTCAGACACAAACACTACCTGTGCCTGTTTGGCAGGTAGGAGCAGGCTCAGAAGCTCTCACCATGCAGATACCGAATGCAAATGTCAACTGTGACATGTGCAAACATATTGCTTGTGTTTTAGCAAAGCAGCAGAACGAGCTCACTCTTTTTTTTTCTATGAGGCAAAATCACACCTGCTTACGGGATGGATCTCCCTGAGCATTTTGGGATGCAGCATTGGTAGTTCTATTCCTAACACACTCAGGGCCAAGTGAGTTACCCCCCGTGCTAAGCAAGTAGGCTGCCTGTCAGCTTTACAGAATCACAGAATGGCCAGTGTTAGAAGGGACCTCAAGGATCATGAATCTCCAACCTCCCTGCCACAGGCAGGGCCACCAATCATCCCACCTAATGCTAGACCAGGCTGCCCAGGGCCCCATCCAATCTGGCCTTGAACACCTCCAGGATGGGGCATCCACAACCTCTCTGGGCAGCCTGTTCCAGTGCCTCACCATATTTACTGACATTCCAAGCAATGTATCAAACGTAATTCCAGAAACATGTGCAGCAGCTGAGTGTTTAGCAAACTTTACCATCCTTTAAGTGTCAGCTTACATTGCTTGAGGAGCCTGACTGTATCATTTTGCATTTAGGACTTTTTTTTTCCCCCTTCTTTCTTATTGAGCAGTCAGATTCTTGGTTGAATAGGCAGCATTAAGACATTACGACATTTGAAAGCTACTGACAGTTTCGTGGCTACTTCTTCTTGAGGGGTGTAATTTCCTTTATTAAGACTCAGATGAATTACAACACAGATAAAGGTGCAGCCATTTGAAATAGTCAGTTCCAAGCCCAATCTTAAAACACATGAAGTGAAAGAACCTTCACCACGCATTTATGAAATCTCATTGTTGTTCACTGTTCCTCTCTCATCTTTCACCCAGCTTGTATGTTTATTAACAAGAAGTCAGATACTTAATGGTAATTAGATATGACCTTCAGTGCGTTCTAAGTTGTTACCCCCCTTACCCAAATCTTTGCTTCCTAGGAAAAGTCACAATTCTAACTCAACCAAGAAAGTTGTGCAAACAAATAGATATTTCCCCACTTGGAAAAGCTGTCTGCAAAGAGCTCTCATTTTATGGTTGACTTTGCCAGGTGCAAAGCAGAACTGATGCAGCTGTAGGACTGTGCTATCCTTGAGTGGCTTCTTAGCCCTATGGCCCAGCTCAGGTTAACTGTGCCATAAACTAAGAGAAGGGCCCCCTGTGTGCACACCCACACATCTGCTCTGTTATTGTATATGGAATACAAGGAATACACATCTATCTTTCTGTAATGCCACTGGTCACAGTTGATGGTATTACTCAGGACAAAAAAAAAAAAAAGCAATCTAAAAAGCAGAAGAGCTGGAGACCAAGCATGGTACATAAATGAGGGGATCTTGGGGCAGACGAGCAGCAAGAATGAAAGAAATGACTCTGAGATCACCCATATTTCGGGGCAGTTTGGGACCTGGCTTGCTGCTAATCTGAGAGCCTGCTCTGTAACACCATGGCTTCACCATTCTGCTCTTTGGTTTCCCCCTCCCTGCGTGCATCATCGCTCATTCCAGCAGTGCTGAGCTCCCTCTCTCCAAGCCATACGAACTTTGATGGCAGTGGAACTATCCAGATTTCATGCTTTTAAATAGCACATGCTGTATTCAATGAATTTCAAAGACACGCTAAGCCCAAATTACTGCTATCCATGGATCTTGAGAAGCTTTTATAAATGGCTGCATTACAGTGCAGTACAAAGCAGTGATTTCCATAATGCTTGTCTAATGTATAGAGCATTTTACATAGAACAGGCCCCGTTTCATCTTGAAATGCTTTTTAATTAATTCAATTCATTAATACTGCTTGTCATGGCTAAACTCTTGAGACTTAACAAAAACTTTACTTCAGCAGTTGTCAACACATTTCATTAAAACATATGTTTTTGAATGCTTTCTGATAACATCACTATTCTTCATATGTAGAGTGCAGTACTTAAATGTATTAAATAGAGAAGAAGAGGGTGAGCAGAAACCTTTGCTCTGTATTGACAACGCTGCATTTAGAGATTAGAAAGGAGTCTGCTGTCCTAGGTGATAGCATGGCCCTTATCTTACCAAAGCTAAACCTCACCCAGTGCTCACTTTGCTCCCTCAGTACCTTGGGGGCTTTCCAAGAGGTGCCCAGTCCTTCTGACCCCATTACATTCATGGAAGGAAAGCAAAGATAGAGCACAGGCAGAACTGGTGGCTGGAAAAGCCATCTAGGCTCTATCTCTGGATGACTGTACTTTGGGCAAAGGGCGAGTTGGGTTTTGTACTCTTTTCTGACAGGGAAAAACTGAGAATCGCTGAGGAGTTTCAAAACTGGCAGCAAAATCTGGAAATCCGTGCAAGCAGATCGAGGAGGAGGAAGATGGATGGTCTGAAGGTGATGTAGCAGGTCGATACGAAAAAGCCTCTTAAGAAATCCAGTGAAAAAAAAAACAAACAACAAGAATACAGTGAGTTTGGAGCAAGTTATTAAGAAAGGCTCTTGAATTTCCGTAGGTGAGTCCCACCTGCCCTTCTCAGGAATCTGTAATTGTGGAGTGCATTTGGCCTGACCCAGCGATGTCTTCATCTCTGAGAAGCATTCCCTCATGACCCCACAAGGCAGCCCGACTGCTTTCAAGCCCTCTTTCCACCTGAAAGCACATCTCCCTCTCCTTTTATCACCTCTGAGATGCACGCACACAGCTGGGGCAGCGGCACTGGGAGCAAAGTGCTCTTTCCCTCAGTGCAGCCAAAGCCTTCTAAAGCTTGCCACAAATTACATAAAATTGTCCAGGACAGGTGACAGACATATACATTAATATTCAAGAGTTCAGAACACTTGACCTCTGAATCAAGTAGTCGGGCAGAACGATGCCTTGTAGCTCTGCTTCTCATTGACCAGAGCACAGTGCTGACCCACAGATCCAGAGATATCCCACCCAACACATACACCTCTGGGGTTATACATAATTCCTCCTTCCAACGCATCAAACTGTTGGGGGGGAGGTGGGGAAAAGACAAAGCTGCCAGCTGACCCTCATCAGAGCTCTGCTCTGAGTAACCCCATGTGGGCACAGGGCTGGGAAACGCTCCTTTCCAAGCCACAAACCCCAATTATCTTAAACAATAGGAAAGAAGCACATATCTGGATACCACTGAATTATTATTATTATTTTTTAAAGGCAAAACACTATCCCAGGAGAGATCTGTTAAATGGCTGAAGAATGTAAAACATCCAAAACTCTTTCTGTAGTGTTTCCTCTGATTATTTGTGTGTCCTGCCTATATCTCAGGCCATGCTGCCCACCTGTACTGTAAGCCACCTTTCTGTCTTGCAAGCTAAGGGCTCTAATGTTTTTTAATGTTGTCTCCTGTGTGTGTTTTGTGTAGTGGAATACTTTACAAATCAAAATGTTATTGGGGAATAAGCCCAGGATCTCCAGCGTAACATTTCCTGGCTCTACTGCACACACATCTATTGTTCAAGATTGAATTGGTCCCAAGAAGCAGCAGAGCATGTGAAAGCCGCTATGAATTTTGCAAAGTGGCTTCAGGGCAGTAAAACACGTCAGAAGAATAAGGTGCAAAATCTGAAAGTCCAAATTTAGGAATCCCAGTCAATACTAAAGACTGAAAAAAAATAAATAAATGAGTCAATGCCCTTGGTTATAAGCTGATACACTTTTACCTTGAGACATTCTTAATAGAGCTGAAAACAGCACGCGTAGCCAGGAAACAAAATAAACCCAATTATTAATAGGTTATGTGCAATTAAACCGTTAGCCTTCACTTAATACACCGTGTGATTCACAAGACTGATTTTGTTAGCATTTTTTTTTTTGGTAGCTGCCGCATTCCTCTTATTCAGTGCTTTCTAAAAACCAAAACAAAGAACCTCCTGCAATGCTATTTCTGTTTAGTTCCCACAAAAGTAGGGTAAGTAGGGTCTTCTCCTGAAGCTTGCTGCACTGAAACCACTCCTATTCAACCTTGTGCAGCCTTTTCTCCATCCAGATATCAAAATAAGGTCTGCCAAAAACAAGAGGTGCCCTCCTCTGAAAGGAGATGGAGAGGAATGCCTTGGCACAACTAACCTACACCATTCCCCATTCCAGAGGCCCTTCTGATCATTGGGTCCTCCAAGCAACCACTGGGACAGTCGTGCCATTGCTCCCAGCATCACCTGCCTTTGTTACAAATGGGATTCCATTCCTTCTGTTGAAAGCAGTAGGATCCTTTGCTACAAACGACTGCTTTTTCACCTTGTTTTCTTTTCCCAAAGCTGCGGTGTACAATGAGATTAAACTGAATGTTTGATTAAGGCGAATTAATTGCATAGTTGCGATAATGACTTATTTTTTTTCCCTGTAGTTTTTAAGTATAAGCTTTTAAACATATGAAACTCATTTGCGTTCAGCAAATCATGTGTATCATCCCCAATTTGCTCATTGAAGGTCCATGCAAAACAGTCACGAAACCAAAAAGTAACAAAAAAGAATATCAATCTTTAGAATTCCCTGAAATGAACAAAAGTTTCCGTGTTTACTGAGACTGAATTCCTCAAGGACACGGTTCAGAGATTTACCCTGATAAAACAGAAATGAATTATAAAGAGAAGCATATGCAAGGGGGGGAGAAAGAATATTTTATGTGTAACTAAGCACGAGGAATGGTAAAAAATAAAAACTAGTAACAAGGAACTATTTCCAAATTTGCTATGCATACGACACACAGCCTAATGCAAAGTTATACGCTGCAGTTATTTAATATCTTTCTTCAAAGGCTTTGCTAATAAGTCAATGACTGAACATCTAAAGGGAAAAAATATTTCTCTTTATAGTTTTAGATAATTGTCCCTGAAAAAAATAACAAACCTTTAATTACAACTCAGATGAAGAAAGCTTGATTTGTGTGCTGTGCCCAAATGCTGAGGAGTCTGATGTAAAATATTTGTAATATTTAGGGAACCCTGAGTTTTACATAAAAGTAAACAGCATTGCCTGAAGGCACAATTTCCAGCAACACAATAAAATGTGCAGTGAATTTATGGTGGCCATCCATTAGCTCTTACCAAGGCAACGTCGCCCATATCTGTCGTCCATCATTATAATAGAGGGTTAATGCACCGAATTTACATAAAAAAGTCATATTGTCTGCATGAATTATTTACACTCTCAGCTGTTTTTACAGCTTGGTTTCAAGCTGGATTCTGGGAGAGATTCTGCCAGTAAATTACTCTGTGGAGACCTGACTGTATAACTACAAACTGAGCTTGCAATGGAAAAAGAAAAAGAGATGGGAATGCGCAAGGCAGGAGTTGGAGCAGGGGCAGCTCCATGGGCACAGGGGGATGAGGCAAGGCAGGCAAGCACTGGAAGAACTCACCCACCACATTCTGTGCACAGAGATGTGTACATTCACAGTCCCACGTGGTTACAGATCAGCGAGGTGCAGAAATTGAGGGCAGTTCCAATGAACTAGCACAGGGCAATCTGCACGCCGACTGCAATCGGTGCCTACTTCTCCCCTCCACTAAGGGGTAAAATTTAAAATTTTTTGTCAGGGGAAAAAAAAAAAAACATTTCCTCCTAACAAAAAATACATAGGGTATGGACACACCAAGAGCTCCTTCATCCAAGAGATGGAGCTCCTGTTGAAACAGAGCATTTCCAAGGGGCTTCGGTGGCATTTTGTGATTTCATGGACAGGTTGGCTGAGCAACCTCAAGTCTCTCAGCTCCTCTAGATACACCAAAGAGCTGTGTCCAAACTGCAAGCCCTCTAAGTCTGGACTGACGCCATCTCAGTGAGGATTTCAATATGCATAAAAGGGTCCTTTTCAGTTCGATCAGATTTTAGAACCGTGGAATCACCAAGGTTGGAAAAGACCTCCTAGATCATCCAAGTCCAACCATCCATCCACCGTCAGTATTTCCCACTGAACCACGTCCCTCAGTACAACATCTGAACATTACTTGATCACTTCTAGGGATGGTGACTCCATCACCTCCCTGGGAATTTAGCACACACACAGCCTTAAGAGAAGGCTACAGAAAAAAGACACCTAAAAGTCAAAAACAAACTCTTTGAAAGCACTTAAGAAACACATACAGTGGATGGAGCCTTGGCCAAGCTGTGACACCCTGCGAGCTCTGGGCCACAGCTATTTGACATCAGTTGCTGAATGCCATCAGCAACCACAAAAGTTACAGCATCATGGAGAGCTTGCTGCTGAGTCCCACTTTCCCTTAGAAAAGGCAATTCTGGAAGTTGCTTTGGGATTTGAGCTAGCTTGTTTCCTACTCGTTTTCATGGTAGATCAAAGCTGGGATCGCCCAACTCAGGTTTACTAAGAATTTCCATAAGCTGTACCTGGCTTCTTGGTCCACTATTCCATAATAATCAAGCACTGTAGTTACCATGGCAACTGACATTTACTGATGTAAGGGATATTAACCCCAGTTCTTCTGTTTCCTTTACAGCACATCACTCATTCCGCACAGGTTTGTGACTTCGGATCCTGCTGCTCCAGGCTGGGAATCGTGCTCCATCACCTGTAGGAGAGAGCTCAGCATCCCGTGACATGGACTGCATGTTCCAGCCATGTCCCCAGTGGAGCTTCCCCTTCCACACCAACCTCACAGCTCCAAAAGCCGTTCTTCCCCCTACATAAAGGGGCAGGACCTGTGGCCCAGCCATGCTGTGAAAGGGCTCTGCTGTACAACCACTGCACGTGGCCTCACCAAACTCCCAACAGGCTGCACCAGCAGTGGTAATTCTTCCTCCTGATTGTTTACACCCCTTAAATATTTGCAGACTTACCATGTACCATCCTCAGCTGCAGGTAAGCCAAGCTATACATATTTATCTCACTTAATCTTCCCTCATAAATCAATCTCTCAAGTCAATCTCTCCACTCCCTAATTATTTTTGTTGCTCTTCTCTGAACTCCCTCCAACGTGTCAATCAATATCTTCCTGGTAATGAAGTGCTCTGCAAGGAGCACAGTATTCTAGGGGCAGCTGTTCTGAAGCGGTATACAGTGCAACGATGCAACCAATATGGATTTTCAGTCTTCACAGGAAGGATGATCTAATGGTAAGGACACCAGCTTGGGGCTTTGGAGACCTGTGCTCAAGTTCCTGCTCTGACAGACTCTTTGTGTGACCTTGGTCAAGTCACTTAGTTTGTCTGTACTTAACTTGATCATCTGTAAACACCATGGTGTCTGGTACACACAGAGTGAAATATGATGTTCACAGGGCAGGATAAGGACTGGCTGTGTATGGAAAATGCTGATGCTCAGCCAACCGGCAGCTTTCTAGAGCAGCTCATTGGCCACTGATATGGAGATGTGTGTGTTCCTTGGTACAGCATTTTTAAAGAGCCTTGTCAGCTGTATCTTAGACTTGTCAGCTACACTGGGACCTCATCCTTTTGTCTTCCTTTTAACTACTCTCATGTATTTCATATTTGTTCCACCACCAGGACTGGCTTCAGCTGCATCTGCCGAAAGGTGTCCTCCAAAATCCCAGAGCTTCAGTTTTCTGACAGATTTCCCTCTCACATTACAGAGGGGTGAAAGCACAAAGAGCCAAGCCCCGAGCACATCATTGTACCCCAGCACCAGGTGCAGAGTGGGCTCTGGGGGCTCATCTGCTGCCCCAAGGGAGATAATGGGAACAAGACTGTGCAACTACAACATGCAGGGGAACCTCATTCCCCACTTCCAGAAACACACAAAAACTTGCCTCATTTGATCACTCAGGTCTTAAACAGAACACAGACTCCATGCAGTCTTACACTGTTACTTGTTCACAAACTACACAAACATTTCGTACCATGAAGTATATCCAGAGATTTGTAATTAACGCTTGCTTAAAACTTCTCTAAGTTAGCACAACTTTTTGTTTTAAGAACATCTTGCTCTCCTCCTTTCTCTTTTAAAAAGGAAGGTGGGGAATACCAAAGTAACCAAAGAAATCTGAGGATTGCAGTTATTATTCATCAGGCTCCCAGAAATGCATTATAATGTACTATAGGCTGTAAGACTAAAAATTATTCCCCACTGAAATGGTATTCACACAGCTTCTGCTGTACCGAGGCGTACATCGTAATATAATCATAATAACTAAAGTAAGTTTCCCTTGGGGATTATACCTCTGTGTGATTTAATCCTTAAATTTGTTTTGCTTTCATCCCCAGGAGAAGAGAGATTTCAGTTATAAAGTATTCTTCCTAGAAATATCAGACACCGCACATGCATTCATAATCTGCACTTACATTTACAAAGCCCGGGCCAGGGGGTAGGAGGGATGGGAAGCCTAAGTGCTACCTTTAAGTCTGAAGAAACATCATTTGTTTTTCCAAAAAAGAAAGGGAAGGCAGCAGGAGCAGTTCTGCTCATGGGGAAAACCACCAAGTTGTTCTCTGCTCACGCCATGGAGGAAAGGATTCGCCTTCAAAAGAGCGATGATGCACAGAATGGCAGAACAGGGGAGGTCAGAGAGAAAGGGATTTGCTTTGTAACCAAGAACAGAGCAAAGTGGAAACTTGGTGTAAGAGCTTCTAGGGTTTCTGTTTAATTCCGGGTCTTAATTCCTGGTTCAGTGTCAGATTGGGCACTTCAGCATCACAAAACCACCACCACAGTTTGCCAGATACGCATGCTGTTCCTCGATTGTTGGTCCCAAAGCAGACAGACTCTTCCATACTGTTTGGCATTCTCCTAATACATATGAGAGATCGGGAAAGGGGGGAGCATCCCCTGGCCAGGCAGACACCATTTACATCATCTGCGATGGTGAATAGTGAAGCACCAACAAATTAAACGACAGCAAAGTTCAGGTTCTATTACAGCTTCATCACCTTCTGCAAAAGTGACTCAAATAGTTTTGTTTCCATACCAGCATTCAAGAACACTGCTCCAAACACTTATTTGGAGAATACAATTCCAATTTGCCACTTTCAGTAGACACTGAACCACGACTCCCCTTCTCATTCCCTTGTAGATGTTTGGAGAAAGCAGAGTCACCCAAGTGGAAGAAATGCATGCATTGCCACCGAGCAATTCAAAAATAGCCTGATAAATAAGAAAGGCCACTTTGAGTCATAAACGTGCTGTACAAGGTGAGCTACACCTGGAGTGCACAGCTACGTGGAACCACCAGCTGCAACCACACAGGTGTGAGGGCTGTGCTGCTGCCCTGGATGGTCACAGTCAGAGGGGCAGCAACACCCAGAGGATGAGCAGCCACTGAATCTGTGAGCGGTCAGCTGCCAAACTGTTTAACAAGATACTCCCAGTTCAACTGAAAGCACCGCAGAAGGACAGATGAAGCAGTCAGACTAGCCCAGGCAAAGCCACTCTCATCATCCCTGAGATCAGGACCATAAGGGACTTCCCCTTCACTTTCAGGGCTTTTTCCCTTGTAAATTAGCCTGGCTGCAGAACAGCAGCAGCCTGGGCATACTGACAGCAATCTGTGCCACTCTTTGGAGTGCCCCAACTCTTCAGGTTGGGTGTCAAAGCCATGCAGAGCCAGCATAGCTCCAGAAGAGAGGTCATGGCAGGAAAACGGGTCCCAGACAGTTCCTGGGAGGCAGGTAATCAGATTGTGCTTGCAAGAACATCAAACCAAGCACGTGCTTCTGCTTCCTTGTGATGAGCACAGTTAGGGCAGATGGGATGGGAGGAACCTTTCGACATGAAAGTCTCTCAGCAGAAGTCAGAGGCAGGCACGACACTCTGTGGGCTTCCCAAACCATGCCTTGGGGTGCAGCATGGTGCAGGTTTGGGTGTCCCAGCCTCCCACAGTGCCTCCAGCACAGCTCAAGAGCTCAGACATACCTTGCTGGAGCTCAGACATACCTTGCTGGAGCTCCATGGGACCTGATTCTCCAGGGGCAAAGCAGAGGACTAACGCCTTCCCTTGGAGCAAGCAGCTCACACAGGAGGCACAGGAAGGCAGCTGTATGCCTACATCCACTGTTCTCTCCTGGTTTGGGTATGGCAGTCTGGGAGCACATCATCCAACCAGGCCTGGGGTCCAGCATCACTATGAGAACTCATCACCAGGCAGCAGGCACGCTACAGAGGTTGCATGGCATGCCTCTGCAGAAGAGATGCATCTCCCATTCCCACACAGTATGTACTCACAGGACCACACTGAGATCCTGACAGTTTTGGCTGCTGGGCAGTATTCAGAGCCGTATGAAAGAGAATCCTCCAGAAAACTCATGGCAGTCAGCTGGACAGAAGCACTATGGAGCAGTACTGCTGAGCAAGAGCAGACACCCGTGTTCCTATGTTTGTCTGATCCATCCTAGAATTCACTGCTCAGAGATGTCATTTTGCAGTATTGTCTTGGGGTACATATGTTTAATGACAGATACAACAGCACACTGAAACAGCCTTTGGCAGTCTGCAAGAAACAACCCTAGGATGATACCGTGTCAGGCTGTGCTGCACCAGCGGCAGTGACAGGCTGCCCAAAAGCACTCAGATGCTGTGGGATGCTCTCGGCAGCCCAGCACCTCTCACAGCCTCTGTTGGCAGGTGACAGCACAGCCTGCAGGACCCTCTGTCCCCATGAGGAAAACAGCCACCCTGCCTGCACACCAAATCCAAGGTGGGATTCAGCTCAGCAGGTGCTGGAAGGACATCACCTGAGCGGGACATCCTGATCTTGCACATTGGAATAGCTGCATGCTTGTTAACAGTCTTACTGTTTACTTAAAGCTGGTCAACACAAAAGTGATAAAGATGAATCACAATTTCAGCAGAGAAAATGAGAAAAAAAATTAAGTTGTGATGCCACCTTGCAGGGAGTTGAGGAGAAGGCATCCCTATCATTTCTAGAGCTCTTATGATGGAATTATTTCACCAGCCTGCAGCAGGTGAGAACAGGAATCCAAGGCACAGCAAAGCTTTCATGGAGAACTCAAATCCAGCTCTGGTTCTAGTTCTGAGGAAATTACCCTTCCTCACACAGGCTGCAGGGCTGCTCTAAGCTGATGCACAGTACCAAGTTACCATACTGTGGCTGTTATTAATAGCACAGCTGTATTGATCCCATAAGGCTGCATTTAAAAATAGGGTGATTTGAATTAATAGCTTTTACCTCGTTGTGCTGGGGGCCACGCAGACACGCTGCAAATCAGACGGTCCCTGCCCCAAAGTGCTCCCAAACCAGATCAGAACAAGCAGCAGCAGGTGGAGGAGACGGACTGCAGGGGAGGGAGGAGGAGGAAGTGGAAGGCAAGCAGCAAGCAGAACTCTGCTCAGCAACAGCCCAGCACTGCCAGCTGGCAGGGACTCTCAGGCATCAAAGATGAGTCTTCAGAAGGCCTGAGAGAAGGTTAAGGAAGTGGCTGTTTAAAGGGAGTTCCCCTTCTGTCTGTGTAACAGCCCGCAGGAGGAGCGCACAGTGCAGCAGACAGCCCTACCTTCCTAAGGGCTGGGTGCTGCTGCACGGGTCAGAATTGCCCCATGAGGTTTGCCTGCTTCTCTGCCATTCGGTCAGATACAATCCTGTCTTGGAATTTCTACCCAGAACATTTAAAAGATCGTAGAATAGACTTTAAAGGCGCTAATGATGTAATTATGAAGATGCACAAAGGACATCTCAGCGTTCCAAGACAAATTCAAACCAAGCGCACTGCCAACATGCCACACTCCGTGCTTCCCCTTTGAAAAAAAACTGGCTTTCTGCACTTCAAAGAGGGCTTTGCTTCACTTGTTTAGCACAAGATGCAAATACGTTGTCAGATAGAGCAGGAGAAAAAAATGCATTTTGCACCACAGGGAGCAAAAATACCCATCAGCCACTCAGACGGGAATGAGCTCAGGTTTGGGAGGCACAGCAGGATTGCGGGGGGGAAGGACAGAGGCTTCTTCTATGTAGTTTACTCCATTTTTAATTAAAAAAATATAAAAAATATCTATCAGATCTCCACGCAGCAAGAGGAGCAAGCAAATTTCAACAGACCAAAGCCAGGGTAGAAGTGAGTGGAGAAAGCAAAGCATAACCATGACACAATCCTCCATCTAACTGTGTGTGAGCTCAGTTCAGTTGTTCCCCAACCCCCCCTTCACCTCATTCCCACCGTGGGGAGGATAAACCACCACTTTCTGCCCAGCTGACACACAGCAGAGAATCTGCTTGTGCTCCCTGGGAGAAGCACACCAGCTGCCTTCCCTGTTAGATGGTGTTGGTTACCGAGCAGAGCAGGGCTGAATGATGCCACCAACTGCAAAAGATGCACTGCACAGAGGTGGCTCTGCTACACGCTCCTATCACAGTGGGAGAAAAAAAAGATATATATTTTTAAGAAGTTTTCTTCCTTGGAAGTCTGTTTGGATTGTGGGCTCTTTAAAGCAGAGCTTGTCTGAGGGGGGAATTACAGCAAAAACGTTCCTAACACATAGATCTCTAGGGAAGCTGCAAAGTAGAGATCCTTAAGAAAGCGATTTGGCTTTCCATAGGAAACCCAACGAGGGGGAGCTTGGGCACATGGAAGCAGACACCGGCAGCACAGTGGGGCCAGGCAGAGGCCAGGCTCTGCTCCCCCTAGCACCCAAGGGAGCCCCACACTGCTGTGCTCAGATCACTCCCTGTCTGTTCCCCACTCCCACTCCGTGCCACAGTTTGAGTTCTAGCACTGTGCTGCAGGAATGTGAAATTGTGTCCCTCCCCTCAGCAAAGCAGAGCAGCTCGCAGGGTTCCGAGAAGTTTCATCTAAGGGCTGTCTGCAGGGAGGCTGAAAAGGGGTTGAGGCCTTTCATCCTTTCATCTTCAATTTAATAAGGCAGCGGCGAGGGTTGGCACCGCCTGCCCTCCCTGTGCTCTCCAGGCATTTCACTCCACACCTACAATTTACTGGAGCCTTTCCACGAGCTCTGCTGTTCCCAGGCACACAGGTGGTAGAGCACAGGACAACAGCTAAGAGCTCAGTGTTGTTTTGGACACTCTCCCAGCCTGAGCCCCAGTTTCATTTCCCCAGCCTCCCTCGACGTGATGCAATGCCCACTGCATGGGCACGGTGGCTGCACCCTGAGCTCAGCCTCAGGAATGTTTGCCCCACCAGGAACTGCCCTGCCCTGGCCCCTGCTGCCCCACAGAATGGCAGGGAGTTCCCCAGCAATGCCAGAGCCAACTACAGCTTCCTTACGAAATATGGGAACGTTTCAAACTTCCTGCTCCAACTTTAATTTGCAATTTAGAGCTGCTGCAAGAACTCAGTTTATCATAATAGAGGTTCTTATTTATGGAGTTCATCCAAAAATAAAGTTAGGAGAATGGATTTAAGGAGAAGTACGCATGTAAGGAGGAGAAGCACCGCCGCAATGCTCTGCTCTGGGAGGAGTGTCAAGGTCCTGGCAGATAACAGGAGCTCAATGCTGCGCTTTGGTACAGCTGCCACAGGGAATACAGTCAGGAACAGAGCAGAACCTCAGTGTTGAACCCTGTTTCTTTCAGTCAGAAGCTTCCTGCATGTAATCCCACGTGGCAGGTAAATGCTTCAAGTCAAGTTCCTGAACCTGTACCTGGTGACTTACAGATAACCCACAGATAATTCCATTTCCAGACAGCACGTTCCAAGCTGAGGGCCCTGATCTGTGCCCCTTACTTCCACAGCTTTCAAAATTGCTTTCTCAAGAGGAAAAACAAGAATGAAGAAAGCTATCCTTTCTCTCTTCGCTTAGAACATACCTCAGCTGATCTTATTTTCCACTGTACTATTTCTCACAATTCCTACCCCACCTCGCATTCCTAGGCACCTCCAGTCCTGCTCTTGTTCTACAGCATGCTCCATCAGCTTAAAGGAATGGCTGAGACCCCAAAGTTCATAAATAAAGCAACAGCACACATGAACATGGCACCACAATGGCAAAAGGTTGATGCTTCTACTCGCCTCCCCAAAGGCATCTCATGGGGGTCTACAGAAACAGCTCAGCCCTCCCTCCTTCCCCACACCACTGTGGGCTCAGCCATGGCCCAGCAGCTCAGGGTTTCTGCAGAAGGGAGAGCACAGATCCAGCACCTAAAGTGACCTTACTTAGCTACTGGTAAGCGTGATGCTATCACCAGTAATGTATGAATGCTTTATGCTCCCTGATCTGTGTTCCCGTGTAACCTGGGTTGCTGGGAACAAGGGGGAAGGATCCTGCTGTATGATACTCTGGAATACAGCACGACCTTGAGGACAATTTATTTCAAGGGGAAAAAGCACAGCAAGCCTTCTGTCAGAGCTCTCAGAGAAGCAGACCCTGCTCATTCCCCAAATATATTCAGAGGAGAGGCAAATGCTTTGCACTGCAATTCAAGGCTGCCTGAGTTCTCACCTGTAGATACGCAGATAAACTTATATCATCAGCTTCCAGGTTTCTGTGGGCTGGATGTCAGCAACAGCTACTGTGATTTAGTGCAACAGCTCCGAATGGATTAAATCACACAGGCATTTGAATTTTACCCAGGCTTGTCCCACAAATCTCAGAAACCACTGCCTTGCATAAAAGCTTCCTCTCAATACCCCTGAGGAATCATGGCAAAAAAAAAACCCAAAAATTAGGTTGGAAATAAGAAACAAAGATTTTTAGAACAGAAGCAGCACAAATAGCAGGTTCAAAAATATCTTAGTTGCATTAAGGTAGAAACTCTTTCCATCTGCTTTAACACACCTTGCCCATTTTTGATGTGCTATCATCCATCTTAGCATACCTCTTAAATGAAGCCAGTTTCCATCTGATTTCCATAACACATACTCTTCACAAGGGATAACACTGTATTTTAACTTCTAGACCACTTTAATGAGCACAGTATCACTAAAACATCCCCCATGCGGCAGGCTGCACAACCAGTGGTATTTTCTATTTCACAGCCTCCTCAAGGAGTGGAATAGCAAAAAGAAACTTCCTATCAGCTATACAGAAGTTGGATTTCACTTTCTATCTTGAGCAATAGAAGTGATTTCTGAGTTGACGGTCTCCAGAATTTAATAGCATCTTGTGTTTATTTCAGCATTGCCACTGCAAGGAAACCTGAACCAAGGCAAAAAGCACAGAACAACAGCAGGCAGCTCTCTAAGAACTGATTAGAAGGATGCATCTGGTGCATGCACTTTTCTTCACTTGTGTTTATAGTGTTTAGGCTGAGAAACATCCACCACCAAACCAGCAGTTCTTCTAGTGATGTTATGACACCCTATGGGTGTTACATCTACTTTCTGTCCCACAGAGCTGCCATCCAGATCCCAGGAACTATGCAACATTACTCCCATACATATAGGCTTGGTCAACTCACTCACCATTGTATTCCAGGCTTTCCTTGTGATCCCTATCACATATCCCAAAAGGAGTAGAGTTTGCAGAACAGCTCAACCCATCTCAGGACAAAGCACAGTGCTGCTACATGCTTCTGTTCTTATTCCAGCTAGGCCAATGCTAGAGGAGAATCTCAGGTGTGGGCAACCTGATGTGATTTCACAGGGAGGACAAATCCTCAGAGAAATGATGCACAGGTGTGAGTGTTTCCCCAGTGTCACACCTCTCAGGTCATTCAGAGGCTCTTCACACTCAGGCTGAGTTCAAAAGATTAGCAGCACGTGAGATCAGATAGCAGCTGATAGTGCACATAATCGTGTAATCTCTTCTCTTTGGTTTTTGAGGCAGATACAACTGTGCCTAAAGAAGATACCAATCTGTCTACCTAATAATCACAAATACCTTATAAAATATGCCTGAAATGAATAAATTGTGAAGGTACGAAGGGAAAACATAAATATCCTCATTAACTCACGCATACATACACAAAACTTTACATAACATACGGAGCAGTTGGAAAGATGCCCGCAGACGTAATTGCATTTCTGTGTGGAGAGCATTTACACCCTCTCATCTCTTCTTTCCCCATTCATTTTAGTAATTACATGGAGAGAAGCAGCTAACATGCTTGTAATTAAAACCAGCAGCGAAGGATTCTGAGGTGTTTTGATACAGAAGTGACATGGAACCCAAGCAGAGCGGGCAGGAGGGGATTGCTGCAGCCATCCAAAAGAAGGCAGAAGGAAAGGGTGATGCTGGAGGGTCCACGTGGTGCCCTGGAGGATGATACATGGCAGCAAGCGAAGGGAATAGAAGTCCCAGCCATCAGTGCCCTCCACGCTCAATGTTTGCTGAAGGATATGAGATCACACAACCCAGAGTCTCTTTGCTGCTGCTGGAGACCTCTTGTTCGTGTCTGCTTGGCACAAAACCTGCGGTGCTCCATCTTCTGTTCACTTCCCTTGGCGGTTTATTGGCAAAGGCTGTAACAGTTATTTCAGTTGAGTGGGTGGAGCTGCGATGAAAACTCCAGTCTCCTCATTTTGGCGATGAATATTCATGATTGAAGCAATCTGTACCAGGCAGACTTTGTTGCCCTTTCTCTTTCTTCCTTGCTACCCAAGTAAGAGCTGTGCCAAATGTTACAGCCCGTGTGCAAACACTCAGCTGGTCCATTCTGAAATGAAAGCTGGGCAGCGTGCGTGGTTAAGCTGGAAGGTTTGCATGTGTTGAACTGAAGCACAGCATGCTTGTGGCCCAGGGACCAAGAGCTCCCTGGAAGAGCTGGATAGATGGCAGACAGCAGGAGTGAGTGATGAGGAGCTGAGCTTTTTCCTGGTTGCTTCTGCCTCAGCACAGTCCAGAAAACGGCTTCTGAAAGTGCTATCTCTGGGGCAATTTTTGCAGACAGGGAAAGACCTGCACCTTCTTTCTGCAAAAAATGGAAGCATTCATCCCAGAAGAGATGCCCTCACCCAAAACGAGCTGTCAGCAGCACTGTTCTGACAACAGAATATTGTGGTGTGGTAAGTCACCACCAGAGGATGAATTTCCTTCTAGGAGAGCCATTCCCTGAAGTGTGGATCAGCAGTTACATGCCAGGACAGAGACATTATCAAAACAGTTAGGTGAAGATGGATCTTCTGAAAGCCTAAGCTGTAATTAATTCTTAGTGCTGTCTTGATGACCTTGGTGTCTTTGGAGCTCCAGCCTGGTCAGACGCTGTGCTGGCTCAGGGCTGTCATCAGCTGTCTGGATGGCACCCATCCAGATGGCCCCAGTGCCAACCAACCACCCCGACCACACTGCTGCTCCCTGGCACGGTGCTCTAAATGGCACATTCCTCCCTTACAGATATGCAAATTTGTTTCTAATACACACACAGGAAAAAAAAAAAAAAAAAAAAAAGGAAATTACAAACAGCTAATTAGGGTCAAAGGAACGCTTCATACCAATTAGTGAAACCAAGACCCTTTCATTTGGAATCGTCCTGCTCTCTCGGCTGCTGAGACAGTTCAGTCAAGCTGCCTTCATTTCAACACAACAGTAATTCAACAGCGTTCAGTGCTCATTCTTTCTGTGAGGTATAAGTTCTGCCTTCCTGTGACTACTGAAAGCTACGGAGAAATAGATATTAGGATTGTTGATGCCATAAATTTTTCAGAGGACATTTGTCAGGAGAGAAATATTGAAGAGCATGACCAAATCCCTACCTTAAAGAGAAGGTGATAAATGCATCTTGGTTTACTTGGTCAGCTCAGCTCAGAGCAGAGGGCTTGGGTGGATTTTTTCCCACAGAGCTTGGTCAGAATCCCAAATTCTTGCTCTTTCTTCCAGCTCAGGTCAAACCCTACAGCCCTTTTCCTCTGGCTGCAGAGCAGGGCAGAGCGCAGAGCAGAGGCACTCTGCAATTATTCCTTAGAGAGCAACTAAAGAGGTGCATTAGAAGGCCTGGACTGATGAGAGGAACAAATTGAAGGCAGGATTAGGATGAGGGAATTCCCACAGCTGCAGCAGGTACAGAAAACCCACAGAAAGGCCTGTGCACACCAGAGGGAGATAACAAAGGGCGAGGTAATGCGCGCTTCAGCAAATGTGGCTTTGCTGACCGTTTTCCTCCACCAGATTTGCGGGTTGTTTACCTCCAGTTCTTTCACTAAAATATATAATTGGCAGTTCAATTAAAAAGACAAGAAAAGTGTACGCTGTGGCACAGCCTCGGGGTACCCCAGCCTGTGCGCTAACAAGGTCAGCCAGCGTATTTGTTGTGCTATTCAACAGAGGAAAACAGAGGGGCAGCTCCACTGCACCGCACAGCTTGCTGCACAGGGGAGTTTTCTCTTCCTCACCTATCTGCCAGTTCCCATTTTGGAAAGGGCAGTGCCCTGGGACACTTACAGAGCCCTGCCAGCTTTTTAGCTTTGGCTTTTCCGAAGGAACTGTGGAAGTATTCCCCAAACAAAGGATTTCCAAGCTTTGATGTCCTTTTAGTGCTCTGCTTAGCGCAGAGTAAATATTTCTGCTGATGGGGCTGGGAAAACAAACAGCCCCTGGTCAGCCTGTCTGTGGTGAGGCAGATACACCGCGTCCCAAATAAAGAACAGCACTTTCTCTTCACTTTCTGCCAGGGAGAAGGAGACATTCAGTGATACTTTGATATCAGTGCTGTTGGCTGCTCTGCTCCAAACCAAACATGCCACGAGACTCACCTAAGGCTGCTTTCAGAAACGTGCATAGGAAGAGCTGCAGCGAGCACCAAACTGCCTTCAGAGCATCCTCACTCACCTACAGCACAGAAAGGACAGGGTGGAAAAGCAGCATGCCTTCAGCTGCCAGGGCAGACAGCAGCAGGAATGGCCCCAGCAGCTCCTCCTGCAGCTCCTACAGCAATATTCCATTGCTGAGCTCTAGGAGCATCTCCCCTGTGCATAGAGCAAGAAACCTCCACACACCCCAGGACCCATCACTTTGCCCAGCATCTGTGTTTCCCTTCAGAAGGGCAGATGATCCCTCCTGAAGCTCTGCAGCACGTTTTGCAGCCAGACCTCCAAGGAAAGGGACGTCAGATCAGCTCACCTCCAAGGAGTGCAACGTTTGGAGCTCTAGCACAGAGTTACCCTGCTAATTTCCTTGGTGAGTGCCAGAGTCAGGATGCTACAAGCTTGTTTTGGCCTCGTGCCATTACAGAGTGTGAAAGAGCAGCTGAAACAAGCAGCACATAACTCAAGTGTGGGAAACACGGGATGGAGAGAAATCCTGATTGTGTCCGAGGCTGATGAACGGGCAGTAGGAAAACACACAAATCTTGTTTTATCAGTAAAGAAAGAGGTGTTCAGGGACCCCAGACCCCACCCACAACACATATACCCACAAACTCAGCTGAGAACAGAGAACCGTGCCCAAAAAACACTGCTTTTAGCACTGAGAAAGCTGAAGGCCCTGGGGAGTGCCTTGGAGTGTTGTCATTAAGGTGACAGATAACCTGTGTGGAGCTGGTGAGTCGGGCCTGAGAAAGCACTGCGGTAATGGTAGGATGCTCCTGCCAAACAAATCTGAAATCAGCAATTTGGTGGTGTTTTTATTTTTTTCCTCCAACAACGGAGGAATACAGTTTTGTCATTCATTTTCACTTTCTCTCCAGCCACTCTGGAGTACGATCTCCATAATTTTCTATTTCTAAGGATTTTCCATTCAGCACTCGTGCTAAACACATAGCGCAGCGTTATCTGCCCGCTGTCTGCTTGAATTTGATGATCAGTTTCACAAGGCTAAGTCTGTAGTTTATATTGCATATAAACTGTTGGGTATATTGCAGATCTCTGAGCCAAGATTTGCACAACTGGATTTTCACAGGATGTGGGAATAAGAGAATTGATTCATATACTGTCACCAGGTTCCCAGTTGAGTATTGGGCAAAGATTTGGCATTTCTGCTTCACACTGTGCTGCCAACTTGAGTGTCTCTGTCCCGCCGTGGAACAGGAACATCCCACAGAAATTCAATAATTAATTAATACAAAGTAAATCTCCAACCTTCACATAAAATTTTTACTACAAAGCATTCACAAAACTGCTTTTACAATACAGAAATATCAAGTGGGAATCTCATGAATAAATCTAAATAATGAAGGCATTTGAAATCCAACATTTACTTGGCTTTATACTTGGGAAAAAAAAAAAAAGAGTGAGACAGAAAATATGGCAAAAAGTGACGAGCTGTGATGGGTTGCTTTGGAGCAGGGAAGGCGACAGGAGCACTGCACACTGCTGCAGCCCGGCGCCTGCTCTGCACACACGCACTCATACACGTAGAGGCAGGCATCAACATTTTTCAAAGCTCATTAATTCCCTGGTGTCAGCAGCCAGCTCTCTCTCCAGCAGATCCCCTGATAGCAAAGGGGAAATGCATGCACTGAGGAGGACTTTGCTGTGTCCCCATCCCCATGCCAGCCCCTATCATGGGTTTGCTTGGTGCCTAAGGGATAGCTGCAGGTTCTCAGAGGGCACAAGGGTGCTCAGTGCCTTTGGAAGGCAGCAGTTCTGTCATTTCTGATGGCTCTCAGGACACAGGTGCTATGCTTGCACTGACTGCTGCAGCAATGCAGCACGCTGGCCCTAGGCTCCATGCTTACAAACTTGTGCTGTATTACGGCAATGGAGTCGCGGCTAAAGGAGAAATAATGCGAGAGGAGGGGATGGAGAAGAGCTCTGCCCAAGGCAGCATGAAAATAAGCCATAGCAGGTCTTTCTGATGAGCTTTTCCAGCGTGCCCTGCCCCTCTCAGGAGACACATCAAAGGGGGACGGGGAAATCAGCACACGGCAGAAAAGCCACTGGAGCCCGCTTGCTCAGCACAGGCAAAATTAATTAAGAGGGAGGGAGAGAAAGAGCCAATATGAGTCTGATTCTGTCAGAGAGCAAAGAACTGACAAACAGCAAATGCTAATTCAGGAGTTTCCCGTATTTGTTCACACTTGTCAGTGGAAAAGAGGATTGCAATTCAGATTTGAAATGGAGTGGATTCGGATAGCTCTGATGCAGCACATCTACTTCAGCAAGCTTATAGAAACTAAAGGGAGCTCAAGAAAACCCCAGCCTCTACAAGGCAGGGTTTTGGGAAAGCACATCAGTATGTCGCTTCTGCTGTTACAGAAAACAGTGGGAGGGTGAGGCCACACACAATAGGAGAATACATAGAGACCTCTCACCCCGGTGTCAGTGTGCATCTTATCAGAATGAGACAGTCAAAACCAACAAAAACTCAGGAGAAATTATTCTATTTGGCCTAATAGCCCGTATCACATTAGTATTACTCTTTTACATCCTGAACGCTACAGGTTTCGAAACATGTTAGCAGGAAGGGACAAAATGTCCAATAGAAATCCCTTACAATGTGGGATTTCCAGGCTTTCGGGTGCTGTAGGAGGGAGTCCCTTGGAAATGCTCATAAATTAATTAGATTAAAGATGTAAAGCCATCAGTCCAGGGGCATCATTGCTCCGCTATTTTTCCTCGCTCATAATTCAGGAAGGAGACGAAGCATCTGAGCCCAGTTTGGGACTAATAATTTCTAAATAAAAGATAAATATGTCAGGGCTTCATAAATAGAAAGGAGAGCACAGCGCTATAAATAAGCTTTAATATTTGTTTTATTCTAAAGTAAATCTGGTTGAGCTCCTGCCTTTTGCAGAATGCTCCTATTACTATTATGCATCTGGGTGCATTAAAAAATTCCTTGGGAAAGGAGACTTGCTTTATGCCCCAAAGAACTCCTGCAGCACCACAACGTAGCTCGGCCAAGCTGGTCACCCATAAGCATTCAGCAAACAGCCACAGCACTGCACCTGCTCCGAGCAGGTTCAAACTGCATGGCAGGTGCACCATTGGTGCATACCACCTCTTTTGTCTTTTCTTCCTGTTTAGAAGCATTGCAACCCCGCTCCTCAAATATATACACAATGCAATTGTGTCTGAAGAGCTCCCACAGCGCCTTCTAACTCATGGCTAAGATGTGTGAGAAGGGAGATCCCAGCAGCTCACAGCCCTCAGTGACCAGGCAAACTGCCCAAGAAACCAGTCCACTCATACAATGCTTTCTAGGGGCAGCATGAAGGCTATCAGGCCACCATCTCTGCCCAGCAGTCAACCAAGGTAAGGCTTGCTTCATCTGGGGTGTGAAAGGCGCTTTGTTCGAGTCAAATAGAATCCTATATCAGCAACATACATTAATAACTGATAACACATAAAATATTCAGTGCATTTAATACTATCAAGCTAATTAGGTGTTGGTTTGCCAGGAATAAAGGCGAGGTTTAAAAATCCGAGATGACACGATTACCACTGAGTAAGACATTCTTGCTCATCCTGAACACAGGCTAAAAGCAGAGGTGACTGAGACAAGTCACCAGGCTGGAAGCCAAACTTATTTCACGCACTAAATCTGCAATGAAAATTCTAATGAAGCCATCCTGACAAGCTAAAACAGCGCTCTGCAGGCCAGAGGTCCCCAGCCAGCTCCTCTAAGGCAGATGGGGAAGCATTACCTTGCAGGAGGGTCACTCGGTGCATGGAGCACATGTTACTGCTAAAGCTAGCATTGCAAAGCTGCCAAGACTGCCATGAAAAGTTGGCCATCCAGATGAAAGAAAAATAAAAAGTCACTTGCCACCCCATAAAGTAATTGTGCTGGAGAAAGTGCTTATTAAAGACATGTACCTGCTCCACTGAGGCAGGGAAGAAGGACTTGCAAAGCTGTTCCACGAGCTTGAAATGCTGTGTGTACCAATCTCTCATTCTGTGTGAGAGCACCGGTGTTAAATCGGGTCAGAACTACACTTGCTCTGGGGAGAAGAAAGGCTCACTTTGAAGACAGGCTGGTTACCCTGTTTTTCTTCCTACACCACAGCTTTCAGATTGCAGCTAGAACTTGAAGGGAGTTGTTCCCACAAGCTCTCCAGCCCAATGTCTCCACCCGAGAGGCTTGAGTAAATAGCAGAAGCTCTGGATATGAATCAGATGGAAAAGATTCAGCCCTCTCTCTGCTAGGTCTGAGTTCAAAGGCATCCGTGGCTGAACAGCTAAATTGAGATCAGTATCTGCGTGTGAGGGCAGAACGGAGTGCTCAGTAATAATGAACTGCTCACCCCTGTGTGCTCCTGTCTAGATGTGGTGGAGCAGGTTGGAAGAGGAGTCTGCACCACTGTGCATCACATGGAGGCTGGTGGATCATTTCTGGAGGTGTTCCTTCCTTTGTTTTGCTGCTCCTCAGCTGCCTCCAGCTGAAGCCCAAGCCTGATCTCACCTGGAGCCCTCAGCTCTGTGACAGACTCCTCCTGCTTCATGCTATGGGCAGAGCAGCTGCTGGCATGGCAGTTAGCATCATCCATTAAATGGGCAGAAACCAGAGAGGACTCAAGAAGGGAAGGGTGTGTTCACGGACCACAAAGCAGCTCCGTGTCAGTGCTGAGAACACAGGTGCCTCTGGAGACCAGGTGCTCAGTGACAAAGCTGTTCACACCTCTGCAAATCACAGCATCCACATCTATGCTCCTCTGCAGACACAGCCCAAACTCCTCAGGAGCACAGGTACCTCACTTGGAGCTGATGCTGGAATACAGCCGGAGCCCACAGCTAGGGTGTGCCTGTACCTCCCTCTGCGAAGCTGCCTGCTTCATTATCTGCAAAGCAGCACACCTGGGAAGATGAGCCAAAGAAGTATTAGATATAATCAGATATTTTCTGTCTTCAGCTGCCACCCATGTGCACACCTTCCCTACAAGCTGTGGAGTGAACCTGCTAACAATTCTATTAATAACGAGCAGCGTGTGTAGGTGAACTGGATGAACTTGTGTGAAAGCAAAACCCCAAAGGTACATCAGTTGCTCTGTTCAAAGCGAGCAGATAACTATCCCAGGCTGCAGGCAACTCCCCCCTCCCCTTTCCCACCTCCTCCTTTAGGACATCTCCAGGCATGTCCAGGGTGGTGCAGCCTGGCAAGCAGACCTGCAGTCAGTGATGCACACAACTGAAAAAGAAGAGAATCACAAAGCCAGCGGTGGCACTGGGAAACACTGAGTGCCAGGAGGTCCTCTGCTGCCCTTGGGGAGTCAAGGGGCCTGGTCTGAGCATTGCTGTGAGCAGAACGCTGAGGCTCCAGGATAATGCTGGGGAAGCAGCTCAGCACAGCCCAGGGTCGCGTGCATCAGGTGCACACACCTTGCCTGCCTCTCCTCTCCTCCCTCCTTCACATCTAAGGACGGAACTCAAAGAGAGAGCTCAAGGGGAAAATAGAAAGTAAAATGTCTCTATGCAAAACAATAGGCTGAGTTAACGATGGTGTTAGTTAATGCTGTCCTCCCATAGCCCAGGTATCCCAGTAGCCTCTTTCCAGTCCTTCCACAGAGCAGTCTTGTCCTCACCTTGCGTGGTGGGCAGTGTAAGCAGTTTGTACAAGTGCGTGCACAGTTCTGCAGGCACAGAGGAAACAGCTGCAGCCCAAGAGACACAGGGCACCAAACAGTCCCTGCAGCACTCCAGGTTATGAAGAGTCTCCTGATCTGAAGTTCACTTGCACACAGACCCTGCAAACGGCCTCATCCACAGGGACAAATTCACTGAACACACACAAGTTCTCATTCCTATCCCACAACACCCAGAACAGACTGAGATCTCTGCACAGTTTTCCCCAAAGTCTCCCATATGTGCAGATGCTACTCAGAGATGAGGGTCTCTGACTGAGAATCATACGTGGAACATGTTGAAAAGGGTCAGACACTGTACATGGTGTATGTGAAGTCATTCAACAACACAGCTGTATTAATAATGCCACAGACAGTAACCCTTTCCAAACGATGGGAACATTTTGCTTGCCAAGCAGGAGACAGAAACTGCCACAAAACCCAGAGCTGAGGTTGGGGGGCTGGAATAGTGAGAACACAGTGCATCATCAGAGATACTACTGCTCTATCAAACAGTGCCTTCGTTCTCCAGAATGGAGAGGTGTATTAAAATTCCAGATTCACCTGGTAATAAATTCTGTCATTTAAAGACAAGTATTACACCTTCTGCAAACTGGGAAGGGAAAGGAAGAGGGGCTGGACAGGCAGACCCCTGCTGAGTGCTGCTCTGGCTCTGTGCCATTCCCTGACTGACAGCTGATAATTATCTTTGATTTAATGTCATTTAATGTTCTCTCCCCCCTACCCCAAGAACCTTGGTTATTCTCCTCCTGTACAGACATATGCTAGGAAAAGGAAGGTTTGGAAAGAAAAGGCAAAAAGGAACATACTGCTTCAGTAAGCAACAGAGAAACTGACAACTTTATATATTTTCTCAAAATTTTAAATGTACTGTCAGCTAGGAAAACTACAATTAAAGCTCTAAAGAAGAGCGTATACAGCATGGGTAAATAACCAGCCTTAGATATAAATCCATTTAGGCAGTTTGGGGATTTTGTTGTTGTTGGTTTTTTTTCTTTCTTTCTTTCTTTTTCTAATATCTGCAGAGCAGCAGCACCGAGCATTCCTGCAGATCAGTTCTGGAATCTGGATGCCAACACTGCACACAATACAGGAAATATTATTCCTGCTGCTGTGTATACAAATCCTGGGGTAGCCAAAGAACCACATTCACAGAAATGGAGCTGAAAAGCAAGGCCCTTTGCTTTGGGAATGGTCTGAAAGATTTCACCAAAAGAATTAGTATAAAACCAGAGCTGTGTTTTACCTGTGACAAAGAGACAGACTGAGGCATCACCTCCAGATTTACATACTCCAAAATGCATTGGGGAAAGAAAGCAGGAGAGGCCAGCACAAAGCCGTGCTGCACATCCCTTAATACTGCCATAAACCAAACTGCAATTTGGTTTGTCCCTTGGTGCTCGAATCGTCCCCTCCTCTGTTCCCTGGCCTTAGGAGCAGGCTTAGCTGGGAGTGCCTGTGCTGCTGCCAGGAGGATGAGCAGCTCAGTGTAAACCTGACCAGCATCATCCCTCACCCACCTCCCCGCTATGGGCAGTTGCTGGCAGCACTCAGCACTTGTTCAACCTGTACCAAACTCTTCAAACCCTGTGTTTCTTCTCTTATCTGTGTGCTGGGAAAGGAGAGCTTCTGGCTCTGCTGCCAATGCTCTCCAATCTCATTGTTACACCTCAGCTCGGTGTCCTTATGCCATAGGCCCTGACGTGCCACCCTGATGCACTTACTCCCATTCACCTCTTGTACCGTTGCAAAAACTCTCCAGAAGAATATGATTTTGTGTCTGTGCATCAAAGAAAGTGGAAGGCATGATTCTTCCTTTGCATGAGGATCTGTATTCACCGACGGCATCTTTTATAAACACATCATGTATTCCACCTAAAGGTGCTGTGTGCTCAGAAAGAGCCAAATACATTAGCATTCTTCAACCATAACTTTTGAAGTCGGCATTTGACTATTTTTGCATTTCTTCCAGGTTGTAGTTAGACAACTCCTAATTCTATGGGGAAAGCAAAGACTATAAAATGCCAGAGCTTCACTCTGCTGAAATAACATTAGCGAAATATCAAGTCCTTTATGATGTCATGAGGGATTCCTTAATGTGACTATAGCCTCCTAATGACATCATAAAAAACAACTGCAACATCAGAAAACAGCCAAGGGTCATCAATCAGCCCATCCTCTCTCCTACCCACCGGGGGCAGCAGCCCAACTTGCTCCTATCTGCTTTTTATGAGCAGTGCTGTCCGCTGAATAGCACGCAGAGAAGAGACTAATAATCATACAAATATCAGGGAGAGCGGTCAATCATCACCTGAAATGTTCAGTACACCTGAGGGAAATGCGGGTGCTGCAGCCCGAAGAGTCTGCAAGGTTAGCATGTAGAGGAGACAACATTTCTGCCTTCGAGGTGACCCGCCGTTCTCTGGGCAACAGGCAACAGCAGGCAGCAATGCAGTCATTTTTAAAACTCCGGGAAAACGGGGGCTAAAAATGAATCTTTGCTTGAGAATCTTTCTCTTCGTTCCCCCCAGCCCTCAGCGAAAGCTTTTTTTTCCGCTCTGCCCAGACACCCATCTGCACATCCCATAGTACAAAGCCTTTGCTGAAAGCAGCCTTTGTACCGTCGAGCTGAAATGGGTGGTAGCCCCATCGAGATGCACTGACTGCCAATTCCTCTGGCAGCAATGGAAACTGCCTTCTCCGTTTGAAAACGCAATGTCTCAAAGCCTCATTATACAGCTCTTAGGGGGAGCTGGAAGTCTTCCAGGGTTGGGGACGTCTTGAGGAGCTCCCTGGACTCTCAGAAAAAAAAGAAAAAGAAAAAAAAAAAGAAATAATACGAAAGAAATTACAGATACCGAAGCCTCTAAAAGTTTCACAGTCACTGTTGGAAGGTGCTGAAAACTGTGCTTCTGCCAGCATGGTGCTGCCCAGCAGAGAGGGATTGCTTTGGCAGATCAAAGAAAGGATCTGGTTCCTTGTTCCTCCTAATGTTACAAGTGTTTATGCAGCGTGCTCCTGAGCAGTGGCTGTAGGAAGTCCTACTTTGCCATCCTCAAGTACAACCACTTCTACAGGTGCAGATCCTAAGGGGTAACCAAGAACTTTGGCACTGCTGTGAGCCCTGAACAGATGGAGCCACACAGAGCGCTGCCTAAGGAGGGAAAGTTGCTGGAAAGTTCCTTCTGTAGTTGGAAAAGGGCATCAAATAGACCCTTAGAACAAGGTAGTAACTGTCCCAGCTGCAGAAAATCTTTGGGATAACTGCAAGTCCTGGTTTGGCTGTTGGTCAGAGCTCCTGCCACAGCTCTGTTTGCCAGTTTTCCAACAGTGCCAGGGAGGCAGGAGGGGAATGACCCTCTGTAGCAGCCTCAGAAGTCACAAAGGCTTTTCTTTATCAATCCCTGCATATGGAAGTATTGTGAGGAAGGATTTGGCACACCTCTCAAATTAGCCAAAGCTGAAGTTTCTCTCTCAGCTTTGCAGCAGGGTGCCCCCAAGCCCTGTGGCTGAGCACTCCCAGCTGTGCAGGGTAAGGCCTTCACCATCTTCACTAAGCAGCTTGCAGGAAGAGGCTGTTTTCACAAATTCCTACTGGAAGGTTGCATTTTGACTTTATTTCAGGGCTCCTGCATCTCAAAGCAGCTAATGGAGGAGCACACAGCACCCTTCTCCCCTCTTTTCCACATCCTTCTAGGGACAAACAGCGTGGTATCAACTCAATGACTGGCCCACGTGCAGGTCAAGTCAATTAAATCAAGCAGAAATGAAAGTCACCCAATTAGCAGGTGAGGGAGTGGCTCCTCCACTGCCTTCTCCCAGATGCCTGTACATCTCCTTGCAGCTCCCTGCCCCCATATGGTCCCTGGCCATGCAAATTCCCAACTCTTAACACCTGCTGGGCCAGTCACGTCTGTTTACCCATTAGCTAACAGATATTAGGTTATGTGTTTATCTCCAATCTGAGGTAAAAACAATTTGTATAGTCCTTCAACCTGAGCCAGTTCTCCACCCAAAAGCCCCCCATCGTCTCCCAGAAATGGTGGTCCCAGTGGAACCAACTCACAAAGCTGAGGAGGTCTCACACTTTCAGCACTGATGCTGCACGAGATCCTTTCCTGGCAATTTCTCAATTGCTTTTGTTCCAAACAGCAGTCCTGTGCTGAGCCACTCTCAGGCAGTGCCTTAATTTAAGGAAAGCAGAGCCCATGCAGATCACTTACACATCAGCATAAAGCACAGAGGAAAGGAGGAGGCAGTGCTGCCGGCGTTTTGGACAAACAAGATATTCAATAATTTTAATCTCAGGGTAACTCTGCTATTTCCAGATTATATAATCCCACCCTTGCAGAGGGTTATTCAAGCAGACTGTCACATTAAATACATGCATTTGCCGCGTATGTTAATTGCAGCAGAAAGCTGTTAAGCAAATAAGCGTGTTGCGCCAAAATGTTATTCTTTTAGCAGGTCTGCTCCTTCCACAGATCTCCAATTCACAGGCCACGCTCCTGCAGAATGCACATTTCAGTTTGAGGCACAGGAAAGCATTCACTGAACTGATCAATTTTTTTATCGTGTTGACTCTTGGTTAAATTTTCAGGCGTGCTGTGCCACAGCAGTCAATTCTTTTTAACAGGTTTATTTCCACAGCAAGATTTCAATGGAAAGATTTAAAATCTAATACGTGCAGAAGGGCTAACAAAAATTTATTTTCTTAACAGATAGGAGCAGTAATAAACGGTGTGGCTTTTTGTCTGGCACATCCCACGCTGATACCATCCACTTCCTCAGTCCTTTTTATCACTTTAGAGTTGGTTTCTGTGCAAAGGCAGCTGTGTTCTAGCATTCCCCATCTAAGCATTGATAATAGTTAGTGTTTATTATGTAATAACAACCCTTAGCTGCGTGTTATGCTTAGAGAAAGCCAAAATGACCGAAAGAAAACTGGATTTTTTGATCGTGTACTTCTGGTTCAGTGAAAAGAAGGGTATATATTACACGCAGGGGAGGAATAGTGCTACCATGGTGATTCCACATTCACACGGTTTGGTTTCCTTAGGCTGAAATGAAGGAGGAGCCTCCACAAATCTGAATACGTGCGCACCATCTTCTGACACTCCATCACCGAGTCCGCTCTTTCTTTTGTGAAATCGAGGAACAGCTGGTTCATTTCACATGCAAGATAGGAGAATCGGTGGTGGAAGTAGAGCAGATTGTCAATGGACTGGTTTTGAAATGGTCGTTGGCCTCCCTTCCTCCAGAGAGGTACAGAATATCTGCTTTTCATGTGCAAAGCTGAACGCTAATTAAGGATTCTAGTCGTGAGTGTCCCAGCCAAGAGCCACGCCAGGGTAGCTGAGGGCAGTTTTTGAGGGGAAAAGGAAGTTTCTCTGCTCGTCTCCGACTTGGTAAAAAGACAAATCTCATCTTTGTAAGCCTGAATTTGCACATTCCAACTCATGCCCAAAATTTTAAAAATAAGGCAGAAATGTGGCCTAAGGCATGCCCCTGGGATTATTCTTCATGGGATCAGAAAAAAACAGGAGGTGTATGTGCACTGTGCATTCAGATACATAAGAAATAACACAGCATTCTTACCTGTAATAGGTGCCAAAACATCCTCCATCCATATTCACGAAAGTTTTGTTCCATCTGTCATTCCAGCAAAATTCTGTTATTTCTGGTTTTGGTAAACTTATGCATCCATATCATTTCTCTCGCTTATCAGGATCTCAGTCACATTTGTGCAGTGCTGTCAGCCATATCCTGAAGGCACGGGAGAACTTGAGGTATTCCTTCAATTAGAATTTGCAGTTGAAAAAAAAAACCTACTGATGATGCATAAAATCCCAAATTTATTTTGCCCCCTCAGAGAGCGGCCAGGAAAAGCATTCTGACAACTGCAGCCACCCCACTCCTGCCAGCAGACCTGACTTCAGGAGAGAAGATTAGCAAAGCGAGGTCAAATTCACACCATTACTTTTCAGTTTTAGTTTCTCCTTTTGACCGTTTTCTCATATGATCTATATCCAGCTGCACTTCAAGTAAAAGTCAAGATAAACTGAATATAAAGCTAACCAACACAGTCTCCTTCCACGAGCAATGTGCAGGAAGGTGTTCCCTTGAAGTGCCTCTAAATGAGCCACATCTACCAAATAAACTCTATGGCCCCTGGGAGCCAAATGCTGGCCAGCCATGGGCTGCTGCAGCACTGCACTCGTACAAAGGAACCATAAGAGCAGCCCACTACAGGCAGTGCCAGAAAAACAGTCAAGGGATGGAAATGGACTAAACTTGCAAGCAAGGGATGTAGAGAATCGGGAAGGCATGTGAGATTCAGAAACTCAGCCAGGTCTCTCTGCAGGGAGCTCAGTGTAGGCAACACGTATGATATCAGCTAGAGAGCAAACTGAAGCAAGACTCAGTTCTGTCGACTGAGTCTCTCTGAAGCTGATCTTATCTCAGCTAGAAGTCTTCCTCTTACTGAAAACTTGGCACACTAATCAGCTAATCCCACTAACGTAGCATGAGAAAGACTGGGAGATTGTTATCCAGGATGAGCACTATCTACCTCAGGCTACAGAGCTTCATTTAAGTTCATCTTCTCACAGCTCCACGCCTGGTCTCTGCATCAGAATCACGGTCAGCTGCACTGCCCTGGCATCCTTCTGCTCTGCTGTGAGCAACCTGCAGCCTTCAGCTTGCTCTGAGTGAGGGTTAAGCCAAATGCTTCTGGAGGTCCCCCCAAGTGCAATGAAGCTGGTGTTCCAGAGCTGCAAGGTGGCTGAACAGATGCTCTGTACGAAGGGACACATCACCCTGAGATGCCAGCTTGCTCCCTACTCAAGGGGCAGTTTCCCAAGCTAATTTTCAACGTAAAGCCAAAGGGGATTTGATCATTAATGCAATTAAATAATTGAACCGAGGCGATTAGATGTGTGACTAACATGTGACCTCTGCTGCTCCCATATTATACCATCTTCTCCAAACCACCCCCACTGCTGCCCTCGCACTCAGCATCAATTGACTGCAGGACTGAATTGCAAAACCCCTTCCCTCTGCCTCAAGGAACACGCTCAGATGTGTGCTGAAGCCACACGTCCTGCACTGCCAACCACAGTGCCAGCAGGGAACCACCCTCACACAGAGCACCAGGACCTGCTCCTCAGCCACAGAGCCTTCATCCCATCCGTGCCACTAACAGTGCATTCAGAAAGCTGCTTGCATCTCACCTTGGAGCATCCAACCCAACTGTGTGGAGCTTCACTTCAACTAGAGATGAGTGTGCTGTGGTCAGGGATGCCCAGGTACTGAGATGTCGTTTTCTTCCTGGGAATGGCAAGCTCTTGGGGATGTCTCCCTGGCTATCCTTCTCTGTCTTCCTTCAGCTGTGTTGGACATTATTCCAGCAAGCTCTGTGAACTAAATTTCAGAAAGTTTTCCTTCTTTCAACAATCAGAATTCAAAATATGTTTCTCTGCCATACGTAGGAGAGCAGAGGGTGCACCAGGTGAGCAGAATGGAAGCTGAGCTGCAAAGTCCCTCAGAGCTCCTTTTCTCAAAGTGCACTGCCTGCTTCTGGTCTACCTGAAAGCAAAAAGCACAATTCTCCACTACACCAGAGATCAGAGAAACACAGCTGTATGTGGTTAGACAGGATTTAAGGTCTACAAGTGTATGTTAGTGAAATATGTATTTCAGGGAATTTTTCTCTCTGCTGCCACAAAAGGTTATTGCTGACAGCTGTATATGAGAAATCACAGTGTGTGTACCAATCTTAAGGACAGCACATGAAATTGCATTACAGCTGTGATGGCAAAAAAGCGACTGTTTCTTTGATGGGGGCTATTACACAGGACTTCAAGTCACGTTACAAAATACTGTCGGTCTTGGATGTTCCTATTGCTTGAACTGGCAAAAATCTAACCAAACTGAAGGAACAATGATGACAACTGCAGTAATCCTGAAAGTCTGTTCTCAGAGGGCAAGCTGTATGCTCTTGTAATGCCCGTTCATGTGCCCCAAACCCTCCATTCAGCTTCCACAGCAGGCAAAGAAAACAGGGCATGTGATGGGCTCTGCTTTCCTTGCCTTTGGTTAAGTCAGACCCTTGTGATTTGTTGACAGAACTGAATGAGATGGTCAGGAGGTAACGCTCCTTATCCCTCAACTGGGAATGCCTTATTGTTAGGAAAACTCACTGCAATTAGAGAGAAAAGCGTGTGATGTGAGTCAAGAGGTGGACTGTGATGATCCGTGTTTGTTTCCAGCTCACATACACAATGTCAAATAAGTCACTTGAACTTCAGGTGTATCACTTCCCATTCTTCGCTCCCCACATCAAGCCCTCACTTTAGGCAAACATAGAACCCACTTGCCTTTGCCTGAAGGCACTGCTGTAATAAAAAATAAACATTAATAACAATTAAGAGCGCTTGGAAATGCAAGGTTAACTGTGGCCCGCCTCTGGCTGTCATGAAGGTGAGCTTTGCAAATCTGTCCACAGAAACAGCAGTCCTGTAAAGCCATCATAACCACGACAGGCATTGACTGCAGACGTGCAGCCCAGGCAGCAGCATTGCCTTTCTGTACTCGCAGCTGCTGGGCCCGCTCTGCAAGGTGATTTCCTCCGCACGCGCTGTGTTTTGTTTGTTAAAAAACTATGGTGTAAAAGCTGATGGGAATGTCTCTGTCAACGTATCAGTTTATGCCAAACAAAGAGCTCTGAATTCATGCCAAATATGAAGTCAAGTGTCTTAATGGAGATATTCATAACCTGTGAATAGAAGTAAAAGCTAATGCCATTTTGCCTTTTACTGGTGTCAGTGATCTGCGCTCTCTGTATGCAGATGGCAAAAACCTGATAAGCCTTTATTTGATTGTTAGTAAATCTAGATTGCGTATGGGCATCTCATTCAAAGAAGTGTATAAAATTGTTGGTACTGTCTGCCCTTTTCTCCCCATAAACATTTGTCAGTTCACTCCCCATCTGCTGCTCTATGTATACACATGCCCAGGCTAATGTTAGCTGAGGCTGCAATACAGCTATGTTAAATAATTTTATCTGATTTGTTGGATGATGGTATTTCTAATGGAAAACAACATGGTAATTTCAGAATGTTACTGATTAGATGAAAATGATATTGCATCAAAGTTACTTCCTTAATTTATTCTGAAAAAAACAAGAAGGATTTCTCTATTAAGATGCTTAATTAAAATCTATCTCTCTCCATACAAAATCTATACTTCAGGTCCTGCATGTCATGTCTGAAAAGAACAAAGGCTGATTAGCATCTTTTACACTCTGCTTTTCTTTATGTCACTTATACATTCATTACAGCAATTCTAGCCAGGTTTGGAAGGGCTGAGAGAAAGGACGCTATTGTATGGACTGGCTGAGCACAGGCAGAAGAACAAAAGAATGCAGCAGAGCTTTTTAGGCTCACAGAGAAAATGGGAGGAGTGGCTGGAGTCCAGATGGGACTGGGGGTTGGGTGTGGTGGGGAGATTTTAGGGCACTTGCTGCTTCCAGGGAGCCTGAGAAGAACACTTTGCATAAATAACATCACAGGAGCTCATAACAACACAGCCAAAGTCAGACAGCTCCGTCACTCAGAGTTTCAGGATTCCGTCCCAAGCTTAGGAATGAAATAGGATAGAGGTTGTCTGAGCATCAGTGATATGGAGCACATGAACATGCATACACACACCCATCTTTTCCAGCCTTAAATATTCTGTGCACAGAGGTGCACACATGCACTCACACTCACAACCAGGCTGGTAGGAACAAGGGAAAAAACTGAATTCCACTTTCTTCAATGAAGCACTGAACTATGTGTTGCTGTGTTGCATTTCTGGCCTGTAGTGACTCTTTCTTTAACATATTATACGCAGAGAACTCTCAGATCTGCAAATAGGAGAACTTTCCATCTGTCCTGCTTGTGAAAACTGAAGTTTGCATCAGCCCAAACATCCACCTCATCTGACGGACATTCGCATCTGTCAGCTGCAAACTAAGGCATTGTTCGATGCAGGAAAGGCATACAAAATCCTTAAAACGTTATTTTATGTCATATCCAAAACAAGATGAGGAAGTCCTCACAGTTCTGTGTACTGTCAATGTCATTTACACCCAGAACCACCTTTAGCAGCACAACTTTCAGACGCACAGCCAACCTCCTGTTAGGAGCTTTGCAAACGAGCTGAGTATCCAAGCCTGGGTGCAACACAGCTTATCCTTAGCCTCCAACAACACACTTTGTTAAGCAACAGCATCAGACAACAGACTTCAATTCCCTTTTTAGATCAAACTGAAATATACATATGAGACGCTTCATTTAATGTGTTACCTCCAGTTCTTCCCACTTAGTGCCTGGGAGATGTGTGAAGAAGAGCCGGGCAGGTGGTAGAGCTCCTGCTGGGTCCTGGGCTGTGCATGGCATGGAAAGCATCCTGTTCTGATTCTCCACGCAGAAGGCAGCAGTGCAGGGTATGCCCAAGAGCAGGCGGGTGGGAAGGGTCAGAGCAGACCTGGGTGGAAGCAGGGATGAGAACAAAACAGACATCCACAGGAACAGCAGAAGACCTGAAGAAGTGGTTTTCTGAGGATCCCGCTTGTGGAATGGTTTTGTGAAACTTGCCATTGTATTTCTATTGTAATTGCTATGCTTGATCAAATAACTTAATGACACATTCAGCCAGGTATTCCTTCAGTAAGAATATTCCCTGTCATTTCCATCTGTGGTACGCAGGTCCGATAGGTGTAGAAATACAACACTACTGTATGGCCTGACAACTGAGTTGTGGTCATTCACAGAAAGCTGACTTCAGTGGGGGTCACAGCAGTGCTAGCATAGCTGCTGTGATCTGATGATCTAAAAGCCAGAATTTTGGAAGTTATGATGGACAGAGCACATGATAGATCGGTCCCGCTCTCTGTAAGTTTTATATCCTGACAAAAATAAGACTCTGACTCTGACAAGCATCAGCATGAAGATGGGATGTTCACGATAGATGTTCACGATATCAGCAGTGCAGCCCCAGTACCAATTCACTCAGGGCACAGAGGACAGGGAGGGAAGAAGCCATCAGAGAAAGTGAGGATGCAGTCACCACTGTTATCACCACTTTGCTTTTTTTACTTCTCCAAGATCCTCACAAGGAGCCTGGCTCCCAGACCTTGCACGTGTCTAACTCGAAACCAGGAAAGTGTGGCCAACAGATGCAGCACAAAGACAGGCTGTTGAATATTTCTTCCCTCATCACTGAAGGATCCCTGCTGGTTGTAATCAAGATCCATAAACCTGCAACTTGAGTCAGTGTGAACACTGAGATCCCAGCTTCATTTATTGCTGCTGAATTCAACCATATGTACACGTTGTGGCACGAGCCCAAGGATTAGGTGAGATTCACTGCATTAACCTTCTACCATCATGATGTTACAAAGCAGGAGCTCAACCCAAGAGGCACAAAAATGAGACTGGACAAAGCTCTGCACTGTGAACTGTGACCCTGGGCTGGTCCGTGTGGAATGAGATGAATCACTTAACAGATCTCTTTTCTTTCTACCTGCATGATGAAACTTTCACTTAGTGTTTCAGCAAAGTATGATAGCGGTCAGAATTTTGCTCTGACAAACACATGCTCTAAAATTGATGAAATTCATGCAGTAATGTAAATGCCACTTAATGTTCTGTTTTTGAAAAAGCAAAGTGAAAACAAACGTCTTCTAACTTAAATAAATGCAGCACCAAATTTATCCGAATGCAAGGTCATTTACAGACAGTAAATCAGTTTACCTTGCAGATAATGATTTAGTTCAGTAAGGGGATGGCTGGTATTGCTGCACTACTTTTTTTTTATGCAAATGCATGTGAAGATCAGAACACTGCCTGCTGTCCAACAGAGCGCTCCTCATTTGGTTGGTTTGTGGTTAGGAAAGTGATTATTTCTCACTGCAAACTAACAACATGCCAGCCATGAATCACACAGAATCACACACAATGACCCAGGTTGGAAGGGACCTCAAGGATCGTGAAGCTCCAACCCCTCTGCCACAGTCAGGGCCACCAACCTCCACATTTAATAACAGAAAAGGCTGCCCATGGTCCCATCCAACCTGGCCTTGAACACCTCCAGGGATGGAAGGGGCATCCACAGCCCCTCTGGGCACCTGTTCCAACTTGAACAACTGAACAATGAAGTTAACCAATTGTTAGCTAGCAGTATGAAATCACCTGTAAAAGATCCTAATGCAGATCTCCACTGTAAGTTCCTGGGTGTAAATACACAAATGGATCTGCCTTAAAATCATCTCTGATCTGGGAGCAAGCGAAGTTAATCACACACACACACACATCTAAGTAGAGGGTTGTAAATCAAACGTGCTTCCCAGCTGTAACCAGTGCAAGTACCCAAAATTATACACGCAATACGACCCGGAACAAAAAGAAGTGAAAGATATGAATGCTGCAAGCCAAGTTTTCTTACTTAGGGAAGAAAAATATGCAAGATCTAGCCTCTGCAGTAACAGTGTGATGAAGAGACAGACCTCAGGATATTTCTTCCCTCATCACGGAGGACAGGTGCCCCGCTGGGCGCAATCACCACCCAACCTCCGGGCTGCAGGACGGCCGCGCTCCGCAGTGCTGATTTCAGGCCGTGTGTCTATTGATTCATACTTCTAGTTCATTTCTTAGTTTCATTTCCTTCACATCAGCACGAAGTAGTGAAGCATTCGCTTAAACGTAAGCCATTTCCATTCAATTTCGGTAAAATATGAAGTGGATGGGTTAAATCTGCAAGGCCAAAGAGCTGCAAAGCCAGGCAAAGCTCTCTGCTTTCGTTGCTCCTCACCTGACTCAAGGGCACCACGAACAAAGCTTGTCTGATAGAATTTTGTAGCATCCAAAAAACTTTTCTTCCTTATAAGCCATCTAGCTAGAACGTTCCTCTTGTTTTACAGTCCTTTACCTGACAGCACATAGTTTGTTTTCAGCAAATTCAAGTTTCCTTCTTTATTACCACATCACGGTGGTAATTCCTCTTCTATACACCCCGATTTTCTTTTATGAATTTGATTGTTATACGTATATCAAAATGTCATTGAACACCAGGGCGGGTGTAACAAGAGAGATGTGTGTACTTTGTGTCATTAATACCCAATAGAATCACGTTCATAATAAAATTGAGTGTAACTTTGCCTCTAAGTTATTACAAATGGTCTGAATATTTTCACTTCAAATTACCCTGAAGATGTCACAGTACTTGCTCAGTTCCATTATAAGTCTGTCACTGCCATCAGTGGTGTCTAGTCCAGAAAACATCTGTCTGCATAAAGAAGATTCCCTAAAACATATTTTAGTTGAATCAGAGAATGGCCTGGGTTGCAAAGGAGCACAATGCTCATCCAGTTCCAACCCCCTGCTATGTGCAGGGTCACCAACCAGCAGACCAGGCTGCCCAGAGCCACATCCAGCCTGGCCTTGAATGCCTGCAGGGATGGGGCATCCACAGCCTCCTTGGGCAACCTGTTCCAGTGCCTCACCACCCTCTGCTGCATTCAGGATGCTTATCTGTAAGCTTCCAAATGTGGGAAATCATTCTCTGAAATCCTCTGAAATCATTCCCAAAGATTAAAAATAAGAACAGCTAAAAATAAAATAATATTCATTCTTTCTTTCTTTTGATGGAGATGTATAAATTAATTCTTCCTTGCTACCTGGCTGAAATGAAAACAAGGACTGCAGTTATGACACGGAGTTTCTATGCCCTCGTAAGTCTTTCTCAAAGTTCACATCATTTATATGAGTTTGTAGTCTGTGAAGTTGTGTTTAAAAACAAAGAAAGAAAAACCCACACCAAAACCCAGAATGTATCCACCACTGGGACCTCTTCAGCTAGCACAGCCCGGCTCTCCTCCTGGTCTCTGAAATCATAACTCTTACGCTTTTGATTCCCTTAGTCCTGAAACTATAAAACCCTTATTTCTATAAGGTCTTTTATTGTCATCCACATAGTCAATAGTGTCATTTTCATTCATATCATTCTGTGGGGAAGTTAGAGGAAATGAACCAGACGGAACAGAGCTATAAATAAGATGCAGCTACTCTGTTCCCAGTGCAGATTCAACAGCATTCTTGTAAAGCCACAAAAATACAGGTCTGGAATGATGGGAAGTTTTCTTCTTGCTCGACTTCTGAGATTGCTTTCACGCAGTGGCCAGTCTTTATTATTGACTTCTGTGGATAAAAGATGCATTTGCTTAAAACCAGCTCTGTGAGTACAAACAACACAGCATGCACACGCTGCATGTGCACATTAGCTTGTGCTGATGAGAAAAACTCAAGAATCACAGAAACTCTTAAATACAAAGGATTCCACTTAGAATTCCCTCTTAATGAAAAGAATCTTTAGGGTGAAGAGGAAAATCTCACAGCAAGTGGATTACCACTGGTTTTCTTATGGGTTTGGCATACAATATGATGTTTTGCTTGCATCAGGATGGGTAACACTGGGTACCTTTTTGTGAGAAATGCTGGGGAGGAAAAAAAAAAAAACAAGTGCAAAAATCCAAAGGCAATTTTGCTGTGCTGACAGAATGCTTCAGATACCGGCTTCATGTAAATCTTTAGGAATGAAACAGGACTACTGGTGCTCCTACGGATGCCTCACACAAGAGCAGGTTTCATCCACGCTCAGCTGGGTGCCACCCAGCCTTTGCTCTGCGGTAACTGGGCTGACTTTTAAGTTACAAGGAAAAGGTTGTGCAGAAATAAAGCACTGATGCAAAAGGGAATTGAATGACCTAGAGAGAAACCTGACAGTACGGCTGAAACCACACCGGAGTGACAACATTAACTCTGAGCATCTCACCTGTAATTAAAGCGCCCAGAAGCCCAGGTGTCGCTGCTCCTTAATATTCACCTGTAAAAACAGAAGGCAGAGAGGCAATCCTAGCATGCTAGTGGTGGGTCCTCTCTGCACATACGGGTCATACATTCCTTGTGGGCCAGGGGAACCTCGGGGCTCGGCCACAGCAGGCACAATGCAGCCAATGGCTGCAGGAAAGCTGAGGGAGCTGCATGCTGGGGGAGTTCAGGGGGAACTTTCTGCTCTCGTTAATTTATGCTGGGCTACAAACTCGGTATCTAAGGAGGAATCTTTTGTCATATCATGCATCGCTGAGAGATACTCCAGAGATGAATGATATATAAAAAAATAGAAAGCGCTGCTCGTTGCCCAAGGCATGTGCTAGTTTGTTGCTGGTTTATGTTTCACTCAGGATGGCTCCATTAGCTCCAACAACCTCAAAAATAAAGCAGTGAAGCGCAATGCTGGTACCTTTGGGACCAGCACGATGCCCCAGAAAGGAAGAGCCTTCCTGAGATCCAAGCCTTACCTCCAGACAGCAGCACGAACTGCAAAGATGTTCCTATTTCCATGCTTTGTGCAGAACAGGTTAGGAGAAAGGGATCTGAAGAATATGACTCTGCATATTCATCCACTTCTGATTCCTGAATGAATGCTTATCTTAACATTAGAACTTCCTCAGTTTTGGCTAAACCTGCAAGCAGTATGCAAAATGTGTGAAGAGGGAAGTCTGATGCAGAGTAGATAGGCAGGAGGGACAGGAGTCTGAATTTTAGTATTTCTCCTGTTGCCTCTTTTATGGGAACTATTAACTGTAATTTAAGCCACAAATGTTAAAAGTGGTGTACAGATTTAAGGATTCTTTCATACCAATTAGAAATCATTTCTAGCTGCACTTCAATGAATAGGCTTTTATCTTTTGTTGTAGTGGAAAATCACTTATCCACTGTAGCACAGGGCATCTGCATAGATTTATTTCTTCTTATCTTTAATGGCATTGGCAAATACACAGTTAACACATTTCTGCAGCTGTTGGAACACCAGGCTTCTAAGAAAATCACAAGCTTAAGTATTCAGTTAAACCCAAGTTACAATTTAATTAACGGAGCAGTAGAATATTGGAGGATGATGTCACTTCATTGCTCCCACTGCACTTGGAGGCATATGGGAGGACCCCCTGCCCTCACCCAAGAACAGCACCATGCAATCCCTCACTTGCTGGAAGATGCTGACATCCGAAAAGCTAATAAGTGCTATTAAAATTTTGTTTCTACTTTGTCTTTAAGCTTTATTTTCACTCCTTTGCAGAATGTGAAACTGCGCATAAACTAAAAAAAAAATAAAACCACCCTCATCACTGATGAAGGAGACTGAATTATTTAATACCCATTTTTAGCTGCCTGTACAGGAATCACAAAGAACAATGTGAAGTATTCACTGTCACACTGGCTCCTTGGTGGTCTGTGTCAAACACCAAGGTTAAGCTAAAGCAGAGAGTTACACCATGCATTTTTGTCCTGTGATGTCCCTGCGATGTCCCCCTGCACAGCCCAGCCATGGCACTCTGTGTGGGCTCTGACCTCCCTGCTCTCTGCAGGCCACGAGATCACGACCTTAGGAAAACTGTTTCTCTTTCCTCTGTCACTGTGAATCATTTTCTTAGGTTAAGGGAGAAGAGATTTGAAAGAGAGCGATCACTATTTTTGGAAAAACAATTCAGCTATCAGATCATAACAGGAGCAGCAATTTGCCTAGCATTAGCTTGTGTGTGTATATTGTCAAGATCTTCTGCTCTAGCTGGCAAACTGAAGAGAAGGGCTAAATAGCAGCGTGCCTTGCAGGACATTTCTGTACAGCACCTCACACAGCAAGAGGTGACAGAGGAGAGCCAGCAGCAGCTTTGCATGCAGCATTCAGAAGACTGTTGCTAACACAGAAGATGAAATCATTGGAAAAAAGGTGTTTTTAGCAAGTAGGAAACTTGGGGCTATCAGCACCTGCCCAGTGTCAGCCACTTTCCTGGGGGCCTCCTGGCACTGAATCCTGCAATGATCAAACTGTGTGGCTGTGGGTCCCACTGCTTTCTCTTCTCCTATCAGTAGAAATCTGATAATAATAATAATAATCATCATCATCATCACCACAACAATAATGTCTTACGCTCAAAAGTTCTTAGAAAAAAAAAACAAACTAAACAAACCAAAACCATAGGATCTTCCATTAATGAAGCTACATTAACAGGATTCTCCCCAAAATCACTGGCTGTATTTTGAAGGGAAAAACTTGTATCGTCAAGTGCTGCCTTTATTCTTATTAGCTTTTTTTATTTTTCTTTATTAGCTCTATACTTATTTTTGTTATTGTTGTTGTTGTTTTTCTCCCCAGCTCCACTTGAGTGGCTACATATAATCACAGAAATTTATTTTACGTTCATCCTTTATATTGTTCCCTGGCCATCCCTTCGGGCTGCCTCTGCTATCTCCCCACTTGCTGAAGCAGAATATATTACAGAAGCAATTCTGGCCAACTGCTCCCACAAGAGTGGGCTCTTGTCAATGCATTGATCCAACAGAACGAGGGAAGGGGACTCTGCTCACGCCTCCCTCCCTCCTGCTGCACGATGCCACCTCTGAGAAATTACTTTCAAATGCTTTATTTTGACCACAGCAACACAACTTTTTTGCTTTCGTTGTTTCGTTCGCCTTGCAAAATTATTGCAAAATTTCCTCTGGAAGATTAAAAGACGAAGTCTGAAAGAACTGAGCAGAACTGACTCTCAGGTGATCTGGTGAGGACTGCTTTAAATCAGCATGCATTCACTGTGCCATCACAGCTCTCCTAATGCGTAGAGCAGCTCCAGCTGGCCCTCCTAAATGCACCATGCACGAGCTCTTCCAGCACAGCACACACAACACACCAGAACCCTAACACTTTTGCACAACTTCCAACCAGTTGGGCTCATCCATGCTCAAATGATGAGCAAAGCAAACTCAGCTGGCATCATCATGCATCAAATAGATGAGGATGACGCCAGCTGAGTTTGCTTTGCTCACTGTTGCACACAGAACAACAGCTTTCTAATGCTGATAATGCAGATGGGGGCCTAAATGCCACTACTTTCACCTGCAAGAGACCAAGTACCTTCCTCATATTCCTCAGTGCCATAATAACAGACTGCATAAAAAAGCAGGCTCCTATCAGAACTAGACTGTAAAATGTAATGCAGACAGGTTAGAAACATTCAGCTTAGTATGCAGTTATATGCATTGCAGTAGCTTACAACAGACATTGCAGAAGTCATTGATAACAATCAGGGGATATTATCCTCATATGGGAAGTGTTGCATGGATCCTTGTTTGTCCCCCAAACTATTTTGAGCTGAAAATGTACTTACATGGGAGGTAGCCTTAGAGTGCATTATCATGATTGGGTGCAGAAACCTCAGAGTTTTGTTTCTCATTTTCATTTAAAAATGCTTAGGGTTTGTTTCCATTCTGGCTCTGCTTTCTCCATTCCTGCGTGCCAAGCGATGACAAATCTCATCACTTCTGGGCCAAGTGGATATTACAGCTGCACAGAAGACATGAGAGTACTTTCAGAAGTATACAAGCTGTCACACCTCCCTGCTGTCTCATCTCTGAGAAGAGCAGAGGAGAGCCCTCAGCACAGGGCTTGAGCAGGACGTTGCCTCTGGCACATCCAGCAGTAACGCCAAGGAAGGATGATTCTAGCAGGACAGGCTGGTCTGGCTCTCTTCAGTATTATAAATAAAATGGTGAGACTGCATTCTGAGTTTTGCATTACTCTTAAGGAACTCTCTGCAAGAGGCCAATGACACTGAGAAACGCTGCCATCAGGATTTTACACGAGGTTCTCTGTCACTGGGGATTATGATTTGGGTAACGCACAAAAGAAGCCAACAGGGATGTCCTCTTGAACAGGAACAAGGCTGCAGCAGTCAGAATACGATGCTGCTTCAAGCACTGTCTGGGTTTTGCCGTGCCTTTTTGTCCCCACTTTTGGCACTGGGAAGCAGGAGCTAAGAAGGCAGATTGGCCTTCAGGTGCCTGCAAAAGGATTGTGGGGAGGAGACATAAATACTTGTCCTGGGACAACTCCTCCGAGCTCCATTTTTCTCTTCAATAACAACAAGGGAATTTTTTCTTATTGATTGCTTTTTGCAATCGAGCTTACCAAATAGAGCTTCCCTCAAATGATTCTTCCAGCTAACCTGATAGAAAACTAACCTTGTTATATTTATTGACAGAACATTGAAATAAATATTATAGGTCTAGAGGGAATGTTTCAGTCCATTGATTTTTTTTTTTTTTTTTTTAAGGAAAAAATAAATGCACCATATTCCCCTTGGCATATTATGTTGGGAATAATCTGAAAAAATGCTTACCCTGTTCCAAATATGTCTCAAGAATTTCTTCCAGTCTCAAAGAGCAGGCGCCCTTTTGAATAAATCTTGATCTTGAGCAAACAAGCAATTTGCAATTTTAATTATTTTGCAAAATTCTCCTCCTGTGATTTCAGGAAATGAGAAAGAAATCAGTTCATGCCTCTATCCAGAGCAGTGAGAAGATGTGAAGTTTTACTGAACCTCAATGGCAGGAGCATCAAAGCAGCAGAGAGCGAGTTGAATGGTAAATCAGCCAAGAGAGTTTAGGGGACAAAGAGGAAAAGGGTGCAATGGAAGAGCACTGAGGGCTCTTGAAGAAAGGGGAAGAGACTCGGAAAAATCTATAAAAAGAGCTCCAGGGCTGAAGAAAAATACATGAAACTGAGCAGAATTTTGCTTGGTTTTGATAAATATTGTACTTGGTAAGAAAAAGGCATTCAGAGATGATGCAATGCCCAGATGCTTAGCAAGGCTGTCTCTCTTCAGCAGCATGAACCAAAGAGCCACCACACAAGCAGCCAAATGGTCTTTTTCTGAGAGATCTGTGGGCAGCAACTGGGATTCGGTCACATAAACTCCCAGGGCAGGGGATCTGACTTCCTAAAGACAAAGATTTGAAATAATCTGAGCTGATACATGCAAATGTATTACAGTAGAATGCCACAAAGCTCCCCCAAACACTGTCACTTTCATTATCCGTGCAGCCTGATGTTACCTGTTTCACTCCAAGAACCAAAAAAGACACTAATCTTCTTAGAGGTTTAAAAACCTGAAACTAGACTTTGGAACAGGAGCAAACAGGCAGTAACAGAAACTACAACCAAAACCTGTCCCACGCTGCAGAAATGCTACAAGCTGCATCTTGATTTTATTTACCTACAGGGTCCTTAACGGAGTCAAAAGCATTGCTAACGTTGTGAGGAAACTTTCTGGGATTAGAAAGCTAAAGCCCAGCCCAAACACAGACAGAATACCACTGTATGCATCCCACAGGACTGGGTACAAACCCTGTATGCGTGTGGCTCTGAGCTAAAGAAGGGACTTGGATCCTTCCAAGGTTACATCCAGCATCTCATAGGTGGACATTATGTACAGCAGCTCTGTGCGCTAGTGGAAAAAAGATGTGCAAAGCCTTCTGGATGACAGCTTTCATTAAGAAACAAACTTGGCTCTTTTCATGGTTGGGGCTTTATTTAGAAGAGGCAGAAATGGAGACCAGTGGAGCTGCCATTTCTAGAACCTTTTCCTGATCCTTAAAGGTAGGATTGCAGCCTTTCCAATGGACAGAATTCAAACTTTGTGCATCAACACTTTTGAGCACGCACTGCCCACCAGTACATGGGAGCACGAAGTAGCCTTTGTGAAAACAGAAATCCTTTGGCACATTTGCATGACCTTTTAACGTGTATTTTCTGGACAACGTGGTAACAAAAGTGCTATAAGCAACACATCCTTAGGACCTTGCACAGTGCCACCTCGTGGTAATGCAGGACCACATTATAGAGCTCCAAACACTAAACATCCTATTAAAATTTGAATACAAAAAGCCAACAATATTTCTTGGCATCATCTCCTGGAAACATCAATGAGCCAAAATAAACATGGAAGTTATACAAAACCCTGTGCTGCTTTCTCCTTTAAAGGAGCTGCTCCTGTTGCATCCTAGCAGTTGGCTCAAAAGACCAACTCATGAATTTCTGGCTTTTCCAATACACAGCATCTGTTACACTGAGGGCCTGTGAATTCCTACAGCACCATTCACAGCAGACTCATTATGAGGGCTGTATGCTGAAGGGTAGACCACCATGTAAAATGCTGTCTCAGTCAAAGCTAAATTAAGGCAAGGCAGTCAAATGACTATTCCAAACCCCCAGATGCATAGAAATGGGAAAAAAAATGGAGATGAGTGGTAACAGTTGCACAAGACATTGAGATCTTCTCACTGGAGTGAAGGTGAAATGCATGCAAGGCTTGCAAGAACAACAACAACAACAACAAAAGAAGAGCAGGATACAAAGAGGTCTGTCCCAGTGCCAGCAGCCATAATAGCGAAATCGAGAAACATCTGAGAGTGAGCACACCAAGCCAAACTACAGCTACATGTATTACATGTCTAACAGAGACTAACAGCACCCACTCAAGAAAGCCTGCACAAACCACAGAAGCATTGCATCACTCAGATACTTCCCAGTCTCCAGCAACCAGTGCAAGAATATCCTAAATCAGCAGCAGTGCCTTTTTCTCAGTAGCATCCCATGGTTTCTTCCTCCACGAATTTGTCCAGTTTTGAAAACACTTGGACACTGAATTGAGGTAAAGAGAGGGCAGGTGCTCAGCTGGGGTGGATTGGCCCAATCACATTGATCCTACTGGAGATATACAGGTGTGTGTTAAACAAAGAGAGTTTCCACTTCATGTCTTAAAACCAACAGCAGTGCAACAATGTCCGTTTTGGTGCACATTTAGCCAAGTTGTGTTGCACTTTCTCACTCCTCTGTACCTCAGAGGCAGTTTACAAGAGCTGTTCAGATGACACAAAGGTAATTATTACTGCCTTTTATTGAAAATGTAGAATCTGGACAAGTCAAATAATTTTTGTAACGCTTTCCTTTGAGGTTGCGTGTATTTCTACTCAAGCATGGGCTTAATCATACTGCTGTATATTTTGCTTTCTAGAACCTTGGGTAATTGGCAACAGAAGGCAACCCTCTACAACAGAATGCCTTCTGCTGGGCCACCACAGCGTGAGGCCACGGAGCTGATAACTCACCTAAGCAGGGGCTGACAGACTACACTGAAAATTGGGAAGAAAAAAAAAAAAAAAGGGAAAAAAAGAAAGAAAGAGGGGGAGGGTGACAGAGAGAGAGAAATACATTTTTAAAGATAACCTGGAGGCAAATATAATATTTATACTTATTTATCCTCACAGCACAATCATAAGCCCCAAAACATGTCTAATGAGGTGGAATTGCAAAATGGCCATGAGTCCTACTTACTTGGCTTCTCAGTGGTCTCTTAGCAGTCACATGGATCCATATTTTTCAACTATGTGACTGCTGCAGGCAAAACTCCTATAAGTAAGAGTGAGAGTCACAGCAAGTCCTCAACTCCCAGTGGTATTCATCCACAAAAATGCCAACCTAGGAAAAATGAGTAGACAGAAAAATAAAAGTTGCAGGGGCAATTAAACACAGCAGACTGCTGCACTTAATGCTTGGTTCGCCTTTGTGGTGCATCCTCTGCTCAAATGAACTTTCGTTCCCAGCTTTCCAGTTTGAATGGCCTCAACTCTTCAAGCCTTCAGAAAATACCACAAATATGAAAGAAATGAAAACATGGCAGAAAGTTCCTCAGTCCGGTCACTGTTGTGTCTTCTACCTGTCAATTAGCAGATTCCAGCTTTATTTCAGTCCCTCTTAGAAAGTATATGAAACCTCTTCAGTGCTCTGGATTTTTCCCTTGATGTAACCTAACCTATACATTAAAACCAGTCCAAAGGTGACCAGGTTAACCATTATGGTTTCCAAAAAATGGCCTCAGATTCTTAACATGCTCTAAACATTAACTTTTGTCTTCATGTCCTGATACTCTTTTTCAGATGCTCTTTATTTGTTAGACATTATATGCACAGCACTTCAATACAAAAAAAAAAACCACTGCAAAAAATCCATTTTGAGGCACTCCCAGATGCACCCAATGACCTCAGTGCAGGCACTGGGACTGGGGAAGCAGCTCTGTAGGGTTTAGATTTTCCCTTTCTGAGCACCTAAGAAATTTTAGAGCGTCCTGTCTGTACTTAAATGAGCTTTCAGACAGGTTTTAGCTCTGCAGTTCAGGTACCAGGGTATGATTTGGGTATATCTACGCAACCCAAACTGAGCTTTCAGTTGGGGAAGCAGCATCAGAAAGAAATGGGGAAAATCTTTCAGAATAAACTGCTGTAATAAATCACTTACAACCCAAAAAAAGTCCACTTTGCTGTCTGAATTTAGAAGCACGAAGGAAAAATCCAAACCCCCAGCAAGCACAGTTCCTGACAGCTTTAGCAGTTACTGTTTGAGTATCTTCAGAACTGATCAAGCCCCATCCTGCCACGACACCTGCAGAGCCTCAGGCTGTGGCTCTGACAGACAGACGGACACGGGCAGCCCAGGCTCAGGCCCAGACCCCCACCCAGGCACAGCCCCAGGCCCAGGCGTAGTTCCAAGCCCAGGGCAGTGCCATGGTCACCATGCACCAGGCTCCCCCCTGCCATTGCCATCCTCATTGCAGCCTCGTAGACACATAAAAAACAAAACAAAACTGATCCCTACCAGGGGATGTGGAATTCAGCACAAAGCTACTTTTTAAACTGTGAAATGAGTGACTCCTTCATGTTGACTTGGAAGAGACAGCCTGAGATGACAGCAGTGGGTCCCCCAGAAGCATCATGTCATCGTGCTGGGCGCTGGGAAGCTGCATTCTAATCTCCGTTTACACTTAGCGTGGCAATTAAGTTTTGTCATCAGTGAACTTAATATCTTATAAGCTCTCTCTCTGATGTTGAAGATTTCTCCTTCTACCCAATGTATGAGCGTTTCGTATGAGAGGGTAAGAATAAATATTACCCTTTCTCTTTGGAAAATAAAATAAAATAAATGTTGCCTTATTTCAACTTTATTTATAGGCATTTATTTAACTAAGCAGTAAGTATATAACAGAGAGCTTGCATTACTCTGATACACAGCTGTTTAGTGCTGGCCTGAGTTCCTGTGGGTTGCATCTTTCATTCACCAAATCAGCCTGAAAGCTCAGTTTGTTTGCTAATATTTGTAATTAAACAAATATCTAACTGTTTGGTGGGATATGATAAACACATCTTCTATGTTCATTTGTAATTTCCTGTAGAAAAGAGAGTACTACAAGGCTGGAGCCAATAACTGGCGTTAATCTTCTTGATTCATTCACTGTGTCTTTCACTTCTAAGACATAATTTCAAATCTAGCCCAGACCAAAGTGACAGGAAATCTTTGTGATCTGATCACGGGAAAGGTCACAGTTAAAAGAATTTCCTAAGCTTTAGTCTGATTTGAACCACGGCACCAGGGCCACAGCATCACACCCAGGAAAGCTCCTGGCGCCCTCGATCTTCCCGTGCAACATCACAGGATCTGAACACCTCCTGACGAGGAAGGAACATGCAGCTCCGTGCAGACACCTCCTTCTTCCCAGGCCCTGCGCTCACCTCCTGCTGCCCATGCACTCCAGAGGCCCCCCGTGCACTCAGCTGATGACATTGCCACCTGTGCCTGGGGAGCTGACCTTTTCAAGCCAGGCGATGCTGGCAGCTGCGACACAGGTTACACCTCCTTGGTGCAGAGCTGGTGACAGTCACTTGACCCTCCTTAGCAGTGAGCGAACGCATTGTCTGCGGACAGAGGGGAAAATGAAGTCTGCTTTACGGATTCCTCACCCCACGCGCACCGAGCCATTCATCTTCGCCTGCGTGCCCCGCGTAGAGTCATATTTATGTACCTGTGGGGGCTGTAAGGAGCTTGTTTATTATTTGTTTTCATTTAATGATCTCTGTCACTCTCCCCTAGGAATACCCATATGCACTATGCAAATCATATTAAGCCCTTGGCAATAGTGAGAATGCCTTCAGCAGTAATATCTTGTACGTTAGCTCTTTGAATGTAGGCAACTCGGTTACTGAACCAAGCCCTCCCCGCGCTCCCCCCAGCCGGCTCTGTTTGCTGATGGACTCATTCCCCCCAACACAGCACCTGCTCCAGGCTCTGGGTTCCCAACGTGTGGTCTGCAGTCCCATCTCTCCAGAAAGCTGGCTGCATTGCCTGCTGAGTGCTCACAGGAGGAAAAAAAGCATTTCGTTAGTTGCTTTTTTCTAGCAACTATCTTCCGTTCAGGCGGTGGATTTGATTGGATGATACGGATATTATCTGATCACAAATCAGAAGGAAATTGGTCAAAGTAGAGGTCAGCAAATTATGATTAATTCTGATGATAAAAGAGCATCCATACTGTGGAGAAAAGGCTTGGGAATTGACGAGAATTCCTTTTCTTTAAATGCAGCATTGCAGAAACTTTGGGATTAGCTCATTGACCCTGAGATCAGAAATACGTGTTTCCTGGTAATGACTCCCCTGTAACCTTTGCCAGTCCACTTAACCTTTCTAAACCACATTTTCTTATCTGTAATACAGGGATAAAAATCTTGAGTCACCCTCATAGAAATCTGGGAGGTCTAAATTGCAAACAAAAATACGATCTTAGTAGGAATCACTGCTTTTGTTGAGGGAAAAAAATGATGTTTCTCATAACCCCTCGTCACGAGCTTTACAATCCCCAGAGTCTGAGTTAGACCTTGTCAGGTCTAACAAGTCACACAGTGCTTTCAAATGCATTATTTTGAAAATATATATTACATTTCAACTTATCCTTCATTATCCTTATCCCTGTCTCCTTTTAGCTCTCCGCATTGCTGCTTTGCTATTCTAGTCCACATGATCTGCACTTTGATTAATTAATTTATTCTGATTATTTAACTCCTTTTTCATTTTTCCATATTCTTCTTCCCTGATTTTTTTTTTTTTTTTTTTTGCTTATCTCCCTGTCAGTCTTTTCTTTGTATCTCTTTCTATTTCTGCCCTCAAGTAATTGTTTTTCTTTTTCATCTCCGCTTCTTCCATTTATTATCTTCATATATGGAAAAATATACACTAATACCTCCAGGGAAAATAATCCACAATGCAGACACTCAGCGAGAGAGAGGAGATCCAAAGAAGCTGCAGAGCTGAAAGAGATCTAGCCAAGACAGCAAAGTGAAGATTAGATATGGTTCTGCAAGAAGATACGGCTACAGAAAAGGCTAATGAAATCTTGTCAACAGATGCAGAGGCATCACCTTGTGTTACAGACCAGATAGACTTAAATCCCACCTTATAGGATTTCTTGTTAGCTCATATGGAAGACTGCATTAGTTTGTGCGTGACGTGCTGCCTGAGCAATAAACCTGTCTATCCAGGTAGGTATATGGACCAAGTCCCAGCACTCACTGTAGAAATGACAAGGGAAGGCAAAGAGGGTCAGTAAAATACAAGCAGAAAGGAAAACTGATGGAAAATGCAGAATAGAACTCTTAGCTCGGTCAGGAAGTGGTTAAAGAGCTCACAAAAATGTGGCAAATATAGAACATATCTGATTATCAGGGAGGAGAAATGCATTTTCACACCATGAATAAGGAGATAAAAAGAAAACAAGGTAACCTAGGTTAAATGTAATGAAAAACATGAGACTGTGGAGCTGGGTCTTAGATAAGAGGGCCGTAAGATCCATCACTTGGACCTTTAATGACAAGATACAGAAATATAATTATTGTTGTTTTAAATTATCCCCAACCAGGTTCTGTACTACGTGAAATCTTGCCTACCTGTACAAGCACTATAGAGAGGAACTGAGGTTCTCAGTGCCATGGAATGAGGACAGACCAGGTTTGTTTTCTGCGTGCTTCTACTAGAAGCAGCAATTTTTAGTTTAACACGCACCCAAATATTCGAATGTCTCCCCAGAATGATCAAGTTGACAAGTGCCCTTCCAGCAAATTTCTTCCAGATTCAGTCCCACCAAAATCAACACAGAATGAAACCATGGAAGTTTCAGCATTGCTTTCCATTCAGCTGCAATAACGTTGTGTGAGATGCATGTTCAAACTTGGAACGTAATGAGCTTTGTCTGCTACAAAGCCACGCAGCAAGTCAGTGTTAATAAAAATATACTATAAATAATTAACAATAATTTAAATATTCATATGTTGTTGGGGGCAAGGCCTTTTATCAGGCAGTTGAGGATACATTAGTGAGCCATAATACATTTCACAAGGTTAACTTTATCCCAAAAATGCTACCCTTGTGCATAGTGCAATAAGGCGCCGGAACGGCCATCAGACAGCTTGCTAATATATAACTACAATATTCATACTTGATGAGATACCGTTTCATAAATGGTTGATGCATATGAGTAAGCTTTAAAAAAAATATATATTGGAAGCATTAATTTCATTTGTCTAATGCTGATACTGTGCCTCTCTACCTTTGTTTTATAAAGCGTTATTTCTTTTTTTTTTATCCGGAGAGGCGATTTTTCTTCCGCAGCATTGGAAATGTCACCTTAAATTGTCACTGGAAGGTAGAATTGCTCCTGAGCCAAATGATACTGTATATAACTGCAAACATCGTCTCCCCCAGGTGAGTTTAGGAGCTATGGTTTCCTGTTTTGTAAGCGTTCAGAGATGTGGCTTTGCCTCTGGAGCTGAACAGAAAGCCCGTGTTGAGTGTATGCTCTCCTATCCATATGCACATGTAACTTGATATTAACATGATCCATACCCACACAATGATAAAAGGAAGCAAAAAGGTCTTTGTCTAAATATAGATGTTGATGCTGGGAAGCCTCTTCAATGCTCCCTCTGCACGTAGCTGTGCCGTGAGACTCCTCTCCGTGGGAAGGGATGCAGTCCTGCCAGCAAGCTGCATTCAGCTGTGCTGTTAACCCCCTGCTACAGCATCGTTAAAGAACGTTCCTAAGCACTTTGGGGGAAAAACAAAACAAAACAAAACAAAATAAAACAAACCACAATTTGGAAATGGTTACATATCAAAAAGTCCAAAATCAATGAGAGAAGTCAGCGTTCCAATAGTGCTGACGGTTCATTTGCATTTCTCATCTCTAATACTGACTGCTCAAGCTTTTTCTGTTAAACGAACAGTCTGCTGCTGTTCAGTTTATGTTAAGCTTATTAACTAAAGTCTACAGAACAGACTTACTCAGAGGAAAGCAGCATGGTTAGCTGCGCCCTGCGATACCACCGAGCTGCTGCTTCGCAACAAAACACAACCACGGAAAAAAACAAATGCAGTTACCAATAGAAATCATTTCACAAACTGAAAAAAATATATTATTTCGAATACATTTGCAGAGATGGTCAGCAGCAATAACCGCAATCAGGTTTCCAACAAGAAAATTAATCTCAAATGCCATCTCTAATTGATTTGGCAGGAGAGGTTCGGCACTGTTCGGCAGCACCGCTTCGGCCCCCTGTGCTCACATCCCAGTCCTGCCAATGAGGACTTGCAGCCAAATTTAAAAGTTTGAAGTTCTTTCTTCACCTCTGGAGGAATTTTACTCAAATCCTCACAGCACCTCCTACTTGCTTGAGTAGGAAGTCAGATAATTGCCCTTAACGCGAACAGCCGCCCAGCATCCAAGAGGAGCTACAATGTGATTTGAATTCATTTCTCTGGTGGACATATTCAAAACAAAGGAGTTGGGCTGACCTTTCCAGAACAGCTTGTATCAGGAATACAGATTCAGGAAGCCTCGGATTTCTTTCCCCCTCACATCTAATCCCATGGTAAGACCCCAAGTGCTCCGACCCTCCGCACAGAAGACAAAGCGTTGTTTTTGCACTTCATTTGCAAATGAGCAACGTTGACAACGCATAAAAAGCATCCTTCAGGAACTGGGTCATTTTTCCCCATTATCCCATGAGTAAACCTACAGAAGAGCTCATGCAGAGCAAGCAGAGCTCAATGTAGACCAGATGTTCCACCACGCGTACCTGAGTCCATCTCCACCAACTGCTGATCAAAGACATCGGCCCCAATCCAGGAACACAGAAAAATTCCTTTCCCTTTCCATTCTCACTCCTACATTTCCACTGAAATAATTTGTTCTGAATTAATTCACAGCTAATCAACAACTTAACAAAGGAACAACGTGCTAGACAACAGCTTTTGCACTTACCTCTTCATCCCCATTCTGTGCTCCATTGTGTGTTAGTAAGTGTGTATCCACTCCATGTTTAGAGCCAAATGCTGGTCAATGGTTTGCGAAAGAGAGAGACAGAAAATCTCCATTTCATTCCTGAGTTTGCTACACCACCAGGCAAAGCACTGCCTGACGCAAACAGCCCATCCTTATAACAGGAATAATTAAACTACCATTGACAAAGTCGAACAAGTAAAGTGTTTTCAGATCCCTGAATGCCAGCACTATGAAAGAATAAAGCATACTGCTGCAGAGTGGAAAATCATAACCAGATGGATACAAGCATGACATTTTTTTTTTGTATTAAAAACAAAAGGAAGAAAGGAGGGCTATGCTACTTCTCTTGCATGGCTGCGAGGTGCTGGTCACAGGGTCACAGCTACCCCTGACATGCCCTTGCCTTTCACTGAACTCAGAGGCCTTACAAAATAAGTGAGCTCAAGAATCACTTTTTCAGATCCAGGGTGTCAGAGTTCTTCACCTGGACCCGGGGACACACTATAAAGTCACCTTCTGGTCCTCAGAGCCTCTGCTCAGTCTGCCCTGCTGTAATTACCGGGCAGCCGCTGCCTCCAGATAAATCTAATAGACTTTTTGCCTCTGTCAGATTAAAACTTACCTATCAACTCACTGCAGTGCTTTAGCTCTCCCTAAATCTGTGCTTGGGAGAGAATTTATGACCAAGAATTGCACTTTGCAAAATGATTAAAGTTACCAAACATCCATAAAAAGTTGCAGCAGTAGATATCTTTTTTTTTTTTTTTTTTTTAACGTCTGCTTAATTTACGAGAGGTGGAAGGTTTATTGTCATTTAGAGTCCACAGTGATGCAGCAATTCAGCATTTTGCTGAAAGCCGTGCACAGCTGCTTTCTCACTTATGATTTTTACATGTTTTTAAATGGCCGTGTTTGTAACTGGATGCATGCAGGGAAGTGGGAACAGCCTCTCCTCATTCCCTGCTCTGCACGTGAAGCAGGTTGTGTTGCTCCTCACAGGACTATGGGCCATGTGCTGAGCGCCAGCACTTCAAAGCTCATGTCTTCCTCTCTCTCTCTTGCACTCTTCTGAGTACAATATAATTAATCAGGCACGTAAGCACCTCGGCTGCAGGTCCAGGGTTGGACTTCCTACACGCAAGGACACTGACCTGCCACGTTAACACAGTGGGAAGTGTTGTGTCAGCCCGTTCCTGCAGTGGAGTTTCTGTCTGGCAGACCCAAGACAGTGAACTCTGCACCAAAACAGAAGACATCACCCTGCACTGTGGCTCTCACCCACACTACAGACTGCTCAGGAGAGGAATCCTTCCACCATCGTCAGCTTACAGTCAGTTGCCCATCATTTCAAATGAAATTGACAAGGAAAATGTATGGAGATGTCTATCATCTCTTTAGAACTCTCTCCGCCAGTGGCAAACTGAGCCATTCAGAGCCCTGAGGTTGGACACAAGACTTGATCACCACCCAGGCACCCTGGCTGCACTCTGTGCAGGTTACAGCTTGCTAACAGCTCAGGTTCCAACACACATCTGCACCACATGCTCATCAAAACTGTGCTGCTGAGATTTCTGAGGTCTGACCAGCACAGTGTGCACATCTCCAAGCTGAGAGCTGTGCAGTGGAGTGTGGGGATGCCTCACCTATCTGCCTACCCCACTGATAGCAGTTATTCCCTTATATTTTGTTCTTTTTCTTTTCATTCTCTTCGTCTTATACTTTACAAAGCTAGCTTTCTGTTTGTAACTGAAAACTAATTAAAGATATTTTGGTTTATCTTAGTAGGAAATCCAGCCTCTCCCCTTGAGCATTATAATTTCCCTGCTTAATTGAATTCTACATTGTGTTTATAATGTAATTTTAAGAATCACTAAAAACAAACTCAAAAGGCTCTTTTCATTAATTCTGAATTTCTTTTGCAACAGGCAGCGTTTTATCTATGAGAAGGCTGGAGTTCCTGTCAATTGTAATAAAATCCAAATGCTTCTTAATAACTGGAGTGAAGTCAAAAGGAACCACAACAATGAGGAATTAGAGATTAGCAGCTGTAATCATGGACTAATTGAAACAATAGCCTATTAACTGGTGTCTTGGCGGTCCTTGCAGATGCAGGAAGAAATACGTAACTGAAGTTGGCATTGCTAAGCACAGGGACTCGTCCTTGGTAATGAAACCCTTCTCTTGCCAGGAGGAGACCTCACACTTTCCCTTTCAGTGAGAATATGCATAGTAATGAGGACTTCCTTAGTGCATATGAAAGTATTAAATGCTAATTGCTGGCATTTAGTTAAGTCCCACAATTAGGAGAACGTTTCACGCTAAAGAACTACAAACCCAGCTTAGCTCTGTACCATCAGCAGTCAGAGATGCGAACTCTCCCTCTGTAAACAAATTATTTTGTTGTCTGAGTTTGTTTCCGAGGTAGGTAGATATCACATCATTAGGATATGGCACGTTTAAGTAACTTAATCAATATTAATGGAGCGAATATTAACACGTCAGCTTCAGCAAAGCAGCTGCAGGGAGGGCTTGGGAAGGTCAACTCTTCTGAGGATGCCCACCAGCAGCAGCCCCCTCTGGTTTGTTACACAGGAGGAGCTGATATGGAGGGATGGCTGCAGTGCAGGGAATGTTTGTATCACCTCACAAAGTGCTCTGAGCAAGGAGCCCAGCAGCAGGGAAATAAATACCTGCTGAAGGAACGTGCACACCCATGTGCTTCCTCGTGGCAGCTGCCTGCAGCCAAGTGACCAAAATTACACATATTTCCTGGGCAGTCCATTGGTTAATGCAGCAGGTGCTGGAAAGAAAAGAGAAAAGGACTCGGCAGAGTTCAAGCCTTCAAAAAATAAATGCTCTTTGAGAAAAAGAAGGAGGGAAAACGATGATGATTTACCTCAACAACACCAGAAAGGGGCCCAGCAGCACGAAAGCAGTGCCATGGAACAGCAGTGCTGGAGCTGATAGGGCAGCAGCCTGAAATCCATCGCACAGAGTGGGATATGATGTAAATGTTGTCCATCATAAAAATCAATGGGTCTTTTGCTAAGTGGTCAATATTTATTTAGCTTTAGCATTGTTTAATTCAATGCATCAATTAAAGATAGTGTAATGTCTGATTTGGTCCCAAGCTGCTGTTTCTGTTTGTCGTTACCTCATCTGTTTGATATCACTCATGTCTTTAAGTCCCTGCTCTTTTGTCCCCTTGCATAACTCAAGGACAGGAGTAATTGACGTGAAACTTTTAAAAATTAATTTCACCGCATATGCCACTAACAGAGAGTGCAAGTCCTCAGAATCATTTATAACTTCATGGTGATTGGCCCTGACAAAACAATACCTTAAAAACTCACGAAAGTAAATTATGGTCCAGGCAAATGGCTGAGCCCACGCCGGGCCCAGAGCTTGGAGCACAGCCAGGCAAAAAAACAAAGTAATGTGCTTTTGATATTAATAACAGAGATGATATTGATCCGCAAGCCAGTGTCACTTCTGCGCTCAGGCAAGGAGATTGCTTCAGGCATTTAGACCACTGAAAGCCACTTTCCATATAGGCCATTTAATTCTGGGAGTCTTTAATTATATGAAATGGAAGCCAGTTAAAGGGCCAGATACCTATTTACTCATCTTAGATGTGGGCTGTGATTCAGGAAGCTGTCAAAAAGGTATATAACTCAATTCTTAGATTGCAAAATGCAGTCGTCTTTTCAAATGTTTATTTCATCTGTGTATTTCTTTGGCTCAGAGCCTGTTGGGAATTTGTAGGAACATGGACTCAAATTATAGGATGTTATTTTTCAAAAGACCTGAAGCTAATTTTCCTATTTTTTTGGATCTGACAAAGGCAGCAACTCAGACAAGCCAACTTCTCTTACTGAAACACAGGGAGCAGTGGAAAAGAGTTCAGATCTACAGTTTGAAAATACTCTCCATCACGTGTGAGATTGTGAATACCTAAAAGTGCACTCATTATCCCCCCCCCCCCAAGAAAAATAAAAGATCAGATCTGCATAAATAAATTACTTGCTTTAAATCTACTGGGAGAGGTTGTGCCCCAAGATGTTTCTCCAGAGAAGGATGCTGAGGAGGACCAGGGACTGTTTGTATTCTTGCTACATCCTCCCCTTCTCAGAGGACAGATTTTCCTAGGGCTAAGGTAGGGGGAAGTGGAGTGCATGTGGGGCTCCAGAAAGTTGTAAGCAGTGCAACCTGTGAAGGATGGTTTGCTGCAAACCCTACGACTGTCTGCCTTCTGCCTACAGTCACGATCCTCATCCAGGATCACTCAAAATCAGTTGTTCTCTCCTTCCCATCCAACTCTGAATCAGCATAAGGAAGGTCAAAGAGACCATGTGCTTAATGCTAAAGTGGAGCCAAGCTGCCATGCTGCTAAACAACCCTTCCTCTTCTGTACAGCATTATAAAGCCTCTGTGTAGCTATGAGAAACAAGTTGTTGGCTGGGTGGTTTTTTTTAGGACATGGATTGAGCTGAGTCCTAAATGCAGCTGTGGCATTTTAACAGCCCTGTGAACAGGAATACGTAATACAGTATAAAAGACATTCTTCACCATTCTTGTATTTCTTGATGGCAATGTTTATGCCAGAGGATTTCAATACACAGGGCACTTTATCCTCATCGTTTCAGAGTCAGATTCTGAGTAATCATGAATTACAAAGCAGCTTAAAAGAGTAGGAGGAAAAGAAATCTAAAAAGCACGAGGCTCAGAGGTGCCTCAGCAGCAGAATGCTAGAGCAGATACAAACTGCATTCAAGAGGTGATGAGGTGAGCTCTTAAGACTTGGCAGCCCCCTCTGACAGTGCAAAAAGCAGTTAGTGAAGATTTACATTGCTAGCGACTTTCGGTGGATGATGATGCTTTAATTTAACAAAAAGAGAAAGAGCAAAATGAAGCAACTCTACCAGCATTATGCCACCGTGTGCATCAGCAGCACAATGTTGCCCCAGTTACCTCCTGCCAAAAGGCCTAAGCAGACCCAGAGAAGATCAGCAAAGTGTCTGTGACGTCACAGAATCAAATCACAAAACAGTTTGAGTTGGAAGGGGCCATTAAAGGCCATCTAGTCCAAATCCCCTGCAATAAACAGGGACACCCTCAGCTACATCCAGCAGGACTGAACAACAGCTCCCTTCAGTATGAAATTAACTGGATTAACTAGATCACTTTGGGGGAAAATGAGCATTATCGTGACAAGTTATCCAGGTGTCTTCACCCTCTCCTCTCCTTGAACCCCCCCCCAGAAATGCTCAGAGAGATCATTTGGGGAAAAGGAATATCCACCTCTATTCCTTCCCCCAGCAGCTGCAGTCAGAGCCCAGGCCAGGGAGCAGCATGGGCAGCCTGCCCACTGCAGGTCCATGTGTCAGAACACAGCCCCGCTGCATCCCGGTGCCCTGCTAATTAACAGCAGGAATGCGAGGCAATATCTCATAATCTAATACCACAAATTGCATGCTTTGAGGACAAGAAGATGAATCCTTGCTTGGTAATAATTTCAGGGCGCCACCTGAACGGTCTTGCCCATCGTTGTTCCAAAGACTTTTCATATTTCTCACTGGCACTTTGTCATCCCCAACAGTTTACATGCCTGGTGAGCCCAAGCATGAGGAAACTTGCAGCTCCTCAGCCAGTGTGAGGATAACTCAGCCCTATTGATGGGGAAAACGATGGGAAAAATGAAGAGATGCGTAACAAGACTTCAGATTCTAAGTGCTGCCATGTGCTATTGGGATTCTGCTGCCATTCCACTCACACTTGGACATGGGACCTCCCAGAAACGATGCTGGGTTTGTTGGTAGATTCAGGTATTGAAAAGGCTGAAAGAAAGAGAGCCTGCTGCATCATCCGAAAGGTCCCAGTGCTGCATCTCTCAAATAGATGAATGGTTACAAAATGAGCAAAACACCAAAAAGCAACGTGTGTCTGAAAAAAAAGAACAAAAACACTGCACCTCAAATGCTACCAGCACAACATCCGCAAATACCTGCAGTCAACATTCATCCAATTTAATAAGACTAGGTGGGAGCAGTAGAGGTAGAAGGGGGTTGGTGCTATGCCAGCACACATTTTCCCTCTGTAATCTGTCACGTTTCTCTTTTAATTTCTGTAAATAAACAAGACTGGCCTTCTGCCTACTTTGGATGAGATATATCTGTGTGCCCTCTCACATTCCCTTCTGGTTTTGGACTGGAAACCTCCAAAATGAAAGAGTTAACTCACTTCCTGGATTAAATATTTACATAAAAATGTTCAGGAAGGTGTGTGTAAATTATAAATAATGTAAGGCAGGACTGGTCTCGGTTAGAGCTAAGAGACCCAAATTGTATCATCATAATACATTATTCACATATAATGCATCTATTCTCCTCCATTAGTGTTACTAGAAAAAGCCCCTGAGTGCTTAACTTGAATTTAGAGGAGTGTAATAAATGTGAGATAAACAAATAGCAGTGGGGATGCATCTGTAGTTAAACAAGTGTAAATTGGAGCTCAGCCTAATTCCTCCAAACTACACCTCGAACAAACATGGCGCTCCAGAAACAAGAGATCAGTTACACAATGCCAAAAAAAAAAAAAAGACACATAATTCCAAATTATCAGCTATAGCTCCCTAAAAAAATAAAGAAACAAAAGGAGTTTCCATGGAGAAAAACATTCTGCTTAATATCCTCCGATGAAGTTATACTTAAATAACCTTCATGTTGTGACAGAAAATGACAAATGGAGAGAATGCGGTGCTAAAATCACGCTTGCTCCTCACGCCCAACGTTTTAAATTTGAAATAATTTAATAATGATTTAATAACAATAATTTAATAACTTAATTTTAAAGTAAGTGACTTAAAAGGGCTGCCGGCCTTCCCTCTTAGCATAAAGCATGATGAGTGGGCTCGTCTGTAGGTATTTGCTCAGGGCTGTGTCTGTTCATGCCTACTTTAAATCAATTTGTCTTTGTAATTTACGCTTTGATCAAATCTTTTAACTCTAGTTTTAATTTTTTTTCTTGTTTAAACCTTCTGATATTTCCTCCTTACCAGCCCCCCAGACAAGGGGCAGTGAGCAGAGATGTGTTTGTGGAGCAGACAGGTGGGGGCTGAGGCAGGAGGTGGTGAACTGCTGTGCTTCCATACAGCTCCAACACGCGGAGCAGCGCTCGTGTCTCTGCAGATCCCCTCAATTCCTTACATTTGTTTTGACGAGAGGGAAAATGCAGAATTAATTAATTAAATCTGCAATGTAGATTTGTATATTAAAAAAATAGTTCAATAGTACCAAACGTATTTTCAGCACAGAAAAAAAACGGAATTACAGTGTAAAAATGTCACACTCTGAACGGCCCCCACAAGTGACCAACATCCACTGCAATGATAACTGAAATCTTCTGGTCCAAATATGGCCACAGCCAAAAACAAAGACCAACATCCCCAAACCATAGGCAGCTGCCCCACCTCCCCTCCACTCGATGGGACAGGCAGAGTGGATCCCGCTGGGGGGGTCACAGTGATGACAAGCACTCCCAGGCTCCTGCCAGCCCAAGGAAAAGCTACCCTGCCTGTTGTCCCACGTTTTCTTTTCAAGTAGAGAACTTCTTTTCCCCGGGCCCAGAGAAATATCATCAGCTGCTGATTGCTGAGAGCTCAAGAAGTGATTTATTAATTTCCCACTCACTTTCAGGCTGGGAACATGACTGCACTCAATAGCCACCACCTGACTCCTTGGGCTGCTCCTGCCAGGTGTCTCCTGGTGCCTGGAGCCTCTCCACTGCTTTTTCACACGGGTTTATATTACTGTAATATACAGAATTGTTTTGGTATTTCTCAAGGCAATTTTTTACTTTTTTTTTTTTTTTCTCTCCATATTTTCCTGGAAGTGAAATGAATAACTGTCCCCTTTTCCCTTGACAACACAAATATTTCTTCCTGCTTCGAGCTCTGACTCTTACCTACATGGTAACATTTCTGTATCACAGAATCACAGAATGGCTCAGGCTGGAAAGGAACCCAATAATCATCAAGATCTAAACACCCTGCCACAGGGCTACCAACCTCCAGGTCTGGTACTAGAGCAGGTTCCCCAGGGCCCCATCCAACCTGCTTTTGAACACCTCCAGGGATGGGGCATCCACAGCATCTACAGCCTCTCTGGGCAACCTGAACATTCTCATCCCCCTTCCTGAATTGCCCACAAGAAGATCACGGAGCCAACACTGGACATTCCTATTAGTCAGGCATCCTCCAGTGCACCTTCAGTTTCCATCCTGAGTTGCTTTCAGCATCTCTCGCAGACCACATAGATCTCTCTTTCCATTGGACTTGGCCAGAAGGAAGAACAACTTCAGATGAACTGAGATATTTCTCAAGCTGCACCTAACGCCATTGATCTGACAGCAGGGCAGCTGCCTGGTGGCACGTTTGTTTGCTGCAAATGGTGCACAAAATATCCAACCTGAACACAGTTCTGGTGAGAAACAAAAGGAGTGTTGCACAGCCTGAAAGTCATGGTGCTACAGAGCAAAAACAGCCCCGCTTCAGGGTGGCTTCTTCATTTGCTGGAGGTCAAAGAGCTGGAAAAAAATCACTTGTTGCAAGCATAGCACGAAGGATGTGCACTCAGCAAACTCTGCTGACACATGAGGCAGTGCTTTCTCTCCCTCAGCCAGCTTCATCACTGCTGAATACGCAGCTCTGTGATGTTCGCTTCAGTCTTTGTATTGAGATGCAGGTCTAAGAATTTCATGAACAACTGCAATCACTTACAAACCACCAGTTTTGATAGCAGCGGTTATGAGAATGACTACAACAACACTCCAGTTCTATTATCTCTCTAAAATCAGCTAAATTATACAACAAAGTTAATTACATTAAGCAAATTCGTGAAGCTTCGTAAAACAAAAAGGAGAGGAAGAATGAGGTGAAGCTGAGGATCTCCTATATATAGAAGAACTGCTGATGGAAAATACCAGGTCAATCACATTCAAGTCTTTAGATCTGTTTGTATTCCTTAACTTACAATACTGATCCTTAGAAAATATGCTTTTTTGGCTGCTTTCCATCTGCAGTTCGCTAGAAATAGAATTGTTCTAAGCCTGATCGCTCCCCCACGATATTTGCATGCCCGTCTCCCAGTGGGGCAGCACACGGTATTCAGACCCTGAACGCTGACTTAAAAACAAACAGCAAAATGACAGACCTGTTTTCCTGGCTCTCGAAAAGCGCTATGTAAAGAAGAGCCTGAAGTGTGAAAAATGACACGACTTCCCCAATTACCGCGCTGCGAGCAGATGACGGCGTTAACTAATGGCAGCAAGGAAAACATTTCTTTTTTTCCTCCAAAATTTCAAGAAGAGTAATATTATTTATAGGTATATCCATACACTTATTTAATGTGATAGTGTCCCTTTAAGTAAACTTGTCACAGAAGATTTATTTTTTCCCTCATTGTCTACGAGTGCAGTGCAAGAGCACAAAAGGTCCCCTGGCCAGGACACAGCCCCAGAGGCTCCAGCTAACAAAGCAGCTGACGGGGAGAGACTGGGTGACACAATGGATGAAGTGTTCCCAAGATCCTGCTGCTACAGATAGAGGAAATGTAAAAACAACCAATATTCGATTCAAAGGAATTACAAATAACATTAGCATCAAAAAATATTAAAATTGCAGCATGGGAGAATGGGGAAAGGTTGTGGATATCAACTATTTAATTATTTCCAAATAGTTTATCATATATCTAGATGTAATAACTCAATTTTATGCCACTTGCATGGAAATCTATTTCATTCTTTTCTTACGTTTTTTAGCTTTTCCATCATTCTGTTCCATTTAATGAATACACGGATTTTGAATATTAGGTGAATAGTCCTTGCAACTGAACACAAAAGGGAAATGATGCAGATAGCATTATGGTCCCGCTTCTTCTCCTTGCATTAGGTTGGAAATGATATGCAGTGGGGATTATGCTTTGTTTAAAGCTGAGCCTCTGCCTCTAAAAGAATACATTATACAAATCTTCTAATGTTGTTGAAATTCCCCAAAACTTGATTGTGTCAGACATAATGTGGCAATGAGGTTCTTATCCCTACCTTATGCCGAATAAATATCTAATATCAGAGAGTATAACCTTGGAAAAGTATACACCAGGGACCATCCCTCATGTCAATAATTCATCGTGCTGGTGGTGGGAAGGTGCATTCAGCTCGCCCCTAACATTATACAGAATACATTAATGCCCACACAGCCACAGCTCCCGGGAAGGAAGAGGGGGAAGGGGTGAGTGCAGGAAGGACGGACGGACGGACAGATTCCCATCAGTTTAAAGAAATTCGAAATTATTCGACGAAGCATTCGCTCTGCAAAACGCAAAACAAACAAGCTCCCTCCTCGGGCAGTCCATCATCAGGCTCATTTGCAGGACGCAGCGTACGCTGCGCACCTTGTCACGCATGCACGCGCTGCCGAGATTTGTTTTGCATCCCCTAATTGCCACGGATGAGGCTTTGCTCCCTTTGCTCAGTGCAGGAGGAATGGGGCTGCTGGGAACCCAGCACAACACGCTGACCCTGGGAGTCCCGTATTAATTCCACTGACGTTAATCCTTGAATCAATACATTCGGATACGGCGGTCTTTCTATAGGCACAAATACAGTTGCCATTCAAATGAGCTCAAATAAATAATTTTCTGATAGTGCGTATCCACCTCAAAGATGATTGCGGTTTTGATTAAGGACCCAAAGCGAGGGTGAATTTTAATATAGTTTGGGGTCTTTTGCGTTCTCATTTGCTCTTTAACTGCTTTAGTTTTAATGATTTAGGAACCGAAAGACTAACTAAGAAACCCAACGGTCATTATCTCAAATAATGAGACTTTTTAATGCAAAATCAATGTTTGTTATAATGAAAATAGATTCCTCAGCTCCTACAGGGCGATACGTACAATTCTTTTTCGCCATTAGATGGAATGTGATTGCTTATTTTCACCAACACGATGAGCATTTTTATTCAGAGTAAAAATAAAATGTCAGATCCTATTTACTGTTCCTAAGCACACATATTTAACCAGAAGTGCCCACCGTATGACTGAAGCTGAAGAAATTGGGAATAATTTCCTGTGAACTTTCAGAAGCTTGGGGAAGAAATGCTGAATTTCCAGCAAGTAACAAAAAAAGCTCTGGGAAAGAATTGTCAGGTTGCGTTCCGGCTCCTGCTCAGATGGTTGGCCAAACTCTTTGTTGTGTCAACCAAACCAAAATCAACTGCTAATGCCAAATATCTAAAGCAGATTTAATGGAGTAAAATAAAACGGTTCTTCCAGAACAAGATATCAAAACTGTGATCAATGCTGAACGGTTTTTGTATGTGTTTGTGGTGAATTTTGATCTCTGAGAAACATCCCTAATAATAGTCCAGAGCTATTTGCTATTAAGAGCCTAGATATCTAAAGCAATGCATACGAACTCCAGGGCTAAATGCTTCCTTTCCAAACACTTTGTGCATCTCTGAATACTCCTGTTTGGCTTGTTTATTCATGCAATACCTAAAGGGTGTGAAATCAGAACATGAAAAAGATGACAGAATTTGCAGCAGAGCTGCCAATATCCTTTAAAATATTGTCTTGGGTTGTCTACAGGTATCAGGTGGAGAACAAGTTCTCACTAGAAGAGAACTACAACTGGAAACAAATCCACACGGGAATCTTCAGACGCTGCCCAGCCACGCATCCGGGCCTAATTATAATTAACTATAATTGGCGTGAGGAGTAGAAGTGCTACCCTTCATTAACAATAAATACAAAGAAAAGATCTGTAAAACAAACTGCAATCCGCCTATGAAAATAACTCAGGAGTTCCGTGAGCAAGAAACACTGAATGGAAACTATTTTGTGCTCCTTCAGTAAAACACAGCATTAATTTCATGACAGATAATAACTTCAGTCACAGCTAAACTTCACAGGACAAATCCGATGGTTGATTGTCAAGGGTGATAAAAAAATACTGGCAAAATATATTCAAGGAGGAGTGTTACTTATATGTCATTTTGAGGTAGGATGCAGGCAGAAGGAAGGCCTAAATTCCTGGAGGAAATTGCTCGTTATCTCTGAGATCTTAACAGCAACCACCCTACATGGCCAGCACCTCCTGGGCAAGAGCTCCCAAACACTTCAGAAGGCATCTCTAAGATGCACGGCAACGAAGTTTCAGGATGGGACTGCTTTCAGTGAAGGAGTTTCCTTAACGTGATGCATCTTCAGTGTTGAAATCACACCCTTCAGTAAGAAATGGGGCAGAGCCAGTTATAGCCAGGAGTCAGACAGCGAGGCAGCTTTCAGCTGAGCCTGGAACTAACATCACGTATATGAAAAATCAAGCGTTGGCCTCTCTTGCAGCCTTGCCTGCCAGGGGAGCAGCTTTCCTTCTTGAACTCCTTTTCTCCCTTCTCCTCAGCATTTAGGAGTTTGAAAATCTGCAATGCATCTTTTTCCACGCGCAGGTGTATTCACTCTCAGCTAAACTGAAGGCCCAATCAGCATACATAAACTCTGCCCCTGAGCAGTCTGTACTGGTTTATACAGAGATTAGGATTGCTTTGAATTACACATGCAATCAGGACATTTCATACAGCAAATTGTGGTCATTTTGACAACTATACAGCAAGCTTAATTTCAGGCCCAAGTATATATGATATTCAGAGATACAATGAGGTAATTTAACATTTTAAAAGGGAAGTATATAGTATGAATTAGTAGAAAAATCTTGACACTTACAAACCTGTTCTAAAGATGTATTGTTCCTTCTTCTTCAGATAAAAAAAAAGAAAATCCGTTTCTATTAAGAATAAATTAACCACTAAAGAAAAATTCCACTGGAGGTCAATTCGTACTGGGAACCTCTGTTAAAGTTGGAAAAGGAGGAGGAAGAAAGGGAGGCATGCAGATAGAAAGAAGCATGCAGAACGCAGCACTGCTGCACGCAGCCCCGTGGCTGCAAACTCAGAGGATGTCAGCAGCTCCACTAACAGAGAGAGCTTCAGAGTACACACAGTCTGCACTGTGACATACAGAGAACTACGCATGCATGCATAAACACACCTAGCTATGATGGAAGAAAGCTGCCTTCTTGTCTGAGGTATGGGAATCCTAAGCATGGAGATCTCACATGACAGGCTTGCTCCTGCTCTGTAACCCTGCAGTGATGAGCAGAAGGCTGACCAGATGTATCTGGAGATCTAGATGTTGCTTATGACTTTTACCCCCTAAACACCCATAAAAGCAAATAAAAATTGCGTTTGAACCCTGATCTCTTTGAAGCAATCTTGTTTCTCTGTCAACTCTGAAGTCAAACCTGGGCTATTTTCTGTATATACTTTCATTGCTCTCTTCTTCTTCAAAATAAAATACTTCATGTTCAGCCAGACTCCATATGGAGGAGAAGTGAGTGCACGTGTGTGCACTCCATCAGCTATCCTGAAGGCAAATGGCAAAAAAGCTGCATTTACCATCTGAATTCCTACAGTAAAAATTTCAGCTTTAACACCTTCTAAGGCTTAAAAGAATTTCTCACCATTTTTCTTCTGCAATTAAGCGAAGGTTTGTCACAGTTCATGACTGTGCCAAACAAGTGTCATGCTTAGGCTTGTGAGTAAGATATTGGCTGCGTGGTCACAGCAGGTCATCGTGTTCTCATACTTTATAAATCCTCATAGCCCCACTCCAGCTCTCAGTTCATATGCTCTATAGAAGCTCCTCTTGCTCAAAAGACACCCTGGGTTGAACTGAAGTTATGTGCTGACAGCTGGTGCACTCTGGAGGAGCGTTTTTTGCCTCCAAACAGCTGGAAGACCTACAGATTTTTGTTTGGTTCCATAAACATTGCAACAGCGAGGAAAAAGCATGAGAGATTCATTGCTAGGACTTCCCATGGTATTTAGCAAAGATAATACAGCTACCCACAACACAGCTTTTGTGTTAGAAGCATCGATGTTTTTGTTCCTTAATTTCTGGTAGTCTGCCATCCTCTGCCATCCAGTATGCCATCTCTTTTCAGTTCATGTCGGAAGGCATAAAAACTAAGCTAGTTTTATAACACTTCTATTATTTGGAATTATAGAGTTTGTTCACACTTTGATTGATAGCAGCACCATCGTTTTAGTCTAATTTACAGCTCAACATTTTATACTCCTGCCAAAAAGGGTTAAAAGCCCTTTCTCTTTGAAAACATTTAGTACCTGACCTTTACACAGCTGATTTTATTCCTCTGGCAGAATTTTTAGATTTCTCCATTCTTTCAATTGAGCCATGATATTGACCAGAATCTTCTAATTTCTTCAAACTGTGTCTTCCCAATTATTTATTTAAAAGCTATGTAGATAAGCTCTCCATTCTCACCTAGATCAGAGATAAGAGAGAAAATGGCCTTTTTAGAGTGTCTCTGCTTTTTAAAGCAGATAGAAATAATAAGGTTGACAAAGGAAAAAGGAAAATTGAGCATTATGAGGGTAATAACTTAGAAAGTGTCAGATTCAGAATAATTGAATTCAATGACATTTAATGCTATGGAAAACAATAGCAGCAGCCCAGCCGCCCATCTGATTCATGTCTAGTTCATGTTTAACAAAACAAGGCTAAGGGTCATGCAGTCATGAGTCCCATAAATAACCTGTTAATGGGATTTCCAAACAAGCTGTCCTCAAAATGGTTTTTCGTCTCACAGAAAGAATATTAAAATGCAAATGGATTCGGGCTGTGTCCTCATAAACAACCATGTTCATTTAACCTCTGACCTCAGCGTTTAACTGTCCATTCCAGCAATTTGTATGGTATTAGCCACAGCACGCCACTCCAAAGTGCTAACTTTGAGAAGAGAGCACTCAATGAATGGGTTACTATCCGTGATGCTCAGTTAATCACGTCAAAATGATTTTATAGGCAGGAAGCCATTCTTTTAAAACTTCCTTTTATTCAGTCGACGTGTTTGCTAAGAGAGGAAAAAAGGCTCAACAACAACAACAACAACACGACCACGAGGAGTGGGAGGAGAGGCTGAGCTTGTGCCAAGGCCTCAGCATCGCGGCCTGCGATGACCACAGAACCTGCAGCACCGTTGGGTCACAGCTGTAAGGAATGGGGCTTCTTTTAATGCACTGCATGCAAAAGGCCCCACTGCCTGCCAGAAATAACACATGCATCTTCGTTCCAATTCGGCCACATCACACCTCGCGTTCAAGGCAAACTCTTTAAAAAGCCTACAGGACCAGGCCTGGTGTAACATTACAACAGCAGCAAGGAAAACATCTGGTAGTTCCCAGTTAGAACTATAAGGAAAGTGAAATACTCAAAGCATTCACAGAATCACAGAATGGCCAGGGTTGGAAGGGACATCAAAGATCATGAATCTCCACCCCCCCTCACCCCCCTTCTCAACCACATGAAGGGCCACCAACCTCCACATTGAATACATTCTAAACTGTGCAGGTAGCATGGAGTCCATGCTGGGCTAAAATAACAACAGTGCACACTACTCAGCTCCAATAGACAAGGCTCAAAGTAAATCGAGACTCAAAGTAAATCATTGCTTGAATTTAGCATTTATCCTTCCATTCATTACTTCGTATTTTGTGAAAGCGTGCAAGGTGCCAGAGGGAAACACAGTCAGAGGTGCTCAGCCACTATGAACTTCTGGAACTTCGTTCCAAAGTTGATATAATGGATGGATAGAAATTAATTTGGGTGACAGATTCAAGAAGTTCTCAACTGTCCAAAGCTTAGCAGAATTAAGTAAAGCTAAGAAAGACAAAGCAATCTTTGGAGACGCTGGCCACATTTCGTGTAATGGGGGGATCAAACTGACAACTTCAACTGAGAATGGAGACAACACAGGAAAAACTACAACATTATCATAAGTGTAAGATCATGAACGACATGTCCAAAGTCAGCAGATACAGATTATTCGGTACAAGAGACATAAGTATACACATATTAATATCCTTCAATAGTTAAAGGATGTTCTGATTACTCAGGCACTTGTAACAGCCACTAAAACAAGTTCTTCATGTTTTTTAATCTAGCTGCCTCACTCCTTTCTGAATGATTCTTTCTATCCCATTTTTCTCTGCTTTTAGATCTGTTGTCTTTGACGTGCTCATTTCCTCTTCTCCTCTCCTCAATCTCGGTTTGCCCCACTAACTCATTGCTAAGCATTTGGCAAATCTATATATTCAGGAAATCTGACTTTGGCCATCAGAGTCTCACAGAGTCCCCAGGCCATGCAGTGACTCCGTTACCGCAGCGTGGGTAAGGATCTGTGCACAGTTATAGCCACAGCTCTGGCTGAGTGAAGTCCATCCCTTTTGAGTTGTATCTCAGCCCCATAAAGTTAGAGCTGGAAACTTTTTTTTTTTTCCTGTAACGAGCTGAAAGCACAGTCATTAATGCTGCGATCGGTCTAATCCAGAGCATTTGTCGCTGCTAATTATTACGGACAAGCCTCTTTATTGAACCACATCCTCTTATCGACATTAGGATGCATGAGCCGAGGCTGTTGTTTTAAACGCACTCATTAACCACACAAATCAGCCCTGTTGACAGAGCGCTTTTGAATTAAGCTTCAGACTGTAGTCATTGGACAAGGAGCAATTTATAATGCCATTAGCAACACTTGCGAAGGTTACAGGCATCAAAAATTGTTCAGCCGTAATTATTCTTAATGGATACAAGGAATAAACTGACGCAGGACAGCTTTTTCATTAGCTTTCAATCAAGGCTGATGGCTTTGAGAAATGTACAGTAAGTGTGTTTTGGGGAGAAATAATGATGTTGCAGCACCTTTCATTGCAAAATGCTCTCAGTTTAGAACTTAACTTTTAATAACCTTAATTTGATATAATTAAAAAATCTGATTTGCTTTGAAGATCTTGCAATGAATGTTTTGGCTGCCGTTTAACCCTTTTTCAAGTCATCATCCTGAAGATGCTAAAATAAAAATCTTTATAGGTACTTTGAATTCTCACGGAAAGGATCGGACCTGTGATTTCCTACACAGCTACCAACCAGTACAGACATTTACAATGAACCTGGAGCAGAAGGAGGATGGAGGGAATTTTATAAAGCATACCCACACCAGAAAAAAAGTGGAAGACTGGAACTCAGGAAGGTTAGAAGCTTTGCTTCAATATAGAGATGCTACTGTACTGTATGGCGACCAAAAAAGAGAAGCTTTATGCTGTCATGTAACCACTGCTATATACACCCTATATGCACCATGCACTCATCAGGTTGCAAACAGGAATTCCCCACACGCATACAACTGAATCCACAAAAAAATTTTCCTCGAGCCATAAATTTGCTTCTGCATCAATGCGTGTGTATAAATGGGGCCTTTTAAAATAAATCATTTGGAGAATCCACAGCTTGAGTCACCCAGCAAGATTCCATGGAAACCACGCTCCACAATCCAGAACTGGGCCCTGGGGGGGAACATTCTGATCAGATTGGTACATGCTTAATTGCAGCCCATGCGATCACTCAGCACTACCCACTATTCCGTGCTAGATAAAAGCAAACTATCTGTGATGTGAATCCGAACATGTAACCACTTATTTGGGAAGAGATGTCATGGAAGAATTTAGGCAGTGTTATTTTTCAGCAATATACTCAGGTGGGAATACCAGAAGGAGAAAAACAGCTTTCCAAAAAGCAACGGTAGCTAGCTGAATTCCTACCCAATTGCTGCAACTTAGGGGAAAAAATGTGAAAAGCCAAATTTCAGTAGATTTACATATCAAAGCATTAAAAGTCATGAAAAAACAATATTCCATAGGAGAAGCCCATTTACTAATTTACCACTTGGCCTTCACAACGACTTCAACATGTAATAGCCTTTCTGAAAACAGTGGTTCAGGTTTTTCTTTAGCGAATGTAAATTGCAGCTCAGGAGAACACAGCCTGCAGTCCTCAGACACAGCACTACGAATGAGGAGCAGCTGCTTTTGCATTTTTTATCCCAAAATGTAGTAAAATTGACACGTAAGCGCACAAAGCCAGCTAAAGTCCTACAAATCAAACCCTCCTTTCCCTTCTAAAATCTCTAATGTTTTGAAGCACAAATGGCATGAAGGTGTTTTTAAAAGTGGGAAGGTCACTACAGAAGTGTGAAGAAAGGGTAAGGAAAGAGTTCTCCCTGGTGCTCCAGTTGGTAACGTTCAGCCCCTCCAGGCCATAGCACTGAGTAAAGCAGAAGAGATGTCTCTGTTGGGAAGAACATAAATATCTTTCCAGCTCCTCTGGTGATTAAGGTGTCAGAGGTCGTGCTTCTCTCAAACAAATGAACTGAGAGGTGAGGTTTTAGACATTAATAGTAAATTTGACCAACACTGCAAGAGAGCTCAGCAGAGGACCAGCAATGTCAAAAGCAGACGGAACGAGGCAATACTGGTTGCTGTAGCATTAACAGCATAACATTTGGTCAGCGTGAAGCAAAGGGCTTGAGAACAGAGGTAGCAGATCTCAGAGTCAAGAAGGGTTCAGCAGAAGGACACGGTTTTACATAACTATACAAATCTATACTATAGATTATAGATATGTAATGCTATAGATTATAGATATAGCTATACAAATCTATACTAAGACTATACAAATCCCTTGACAAACTGATTTCAGGATGCAGTAAGTCTAGGAACCTCTAAGACAGCAAGCAGTACTTAAAGATACCCACATTCTCTAGCAATACAGATAATGAGCATTCCTATACACAAGCAGAGAAGCTACAGAGAAAGGACATAATCTTGAAACAACTCAGATGGCAAAGACAGAGTTCTGAACCCAATCTCATTACTCCTTTGGCAGTAGCCAGGAAGTGAATGGAGTCAGGTTGGCACTGTCAGGTAGGAAAGCAAGGAAAGCCCTTGGAGGTGATCCTGGGAGAGGAGGGAATTAAATGTTCATGCCATGCCAGAGCATCACATGATAAAATACCACTTGCAGATGAGCCCATGTGCAGATACAGTTTACTTTGTCACTGGGAAGACTGCTGGCAGGTGAGATGGTCCAGGTGAGATAAATCAGCATCAGAGGGTTATTCCCCATGGCCTTTCTTCCAACCCAGATGAAGTCACATCCCTCTGCAGGGTATCAAAACCCACCCAGCGCAAGACTTTACATTCTTGTGTCATCTCAAAAGATCTATGTTTTTCCATTTGCTGTTAAAATAATGTTTAGGACAGAAGGAATCCCATCCCTGTCTATTTCAGTGCCCTAAGCTTTTAATGACAGATTACATCTGACACACATAGGTTTGCAATCTACAGTGTACCTGAAGTTCCACACTGCAGAGAGAGGTCCCTTCCTGAGCCAGGAAGGCACCACTGAACAGCCCCCTGTTACTGACGATAGATTTCATCAGTTATAATCACTATTGTTGATTCTATTATTGACTCGTATGCAAAATGTCTTTTAATAAGCTCTTATGCCTACACAAGACTTGTAACTGTTGCCTTGTCATCATGCCAACCTAGCCAAGGATATTACCCATCCAGAACAGCTTTGCCAGGCTTTCTATCCTATTGCAAAACTGAAGGCCACGGGAGAGGAAAGAAATACCTTCCACTTTTCCTCGGGGATATTAGAGGCCACAGTCTTAAACACATCATTAGGCCCTGAACTTTCTGAAGACAACCTTGGGTCATCAGGTGGGAGTCTTCTCCAACCTGTAGCCTCTGTGGCTGAGTATCAGGCACGAGGAATGTGTTTTGCCTAGAAACTCACTGTGACTGTTAACTGAGATGTAGAAAGAGCACTGAATAAAACGCACAGAATCAAGGGCTACATCTAACAGCTTAAGTAGGTCCCTGCAAATTGTGCCCACATGAAATCTCTGCATAATCAACTTCTTTCTTTTGAAAAGTACTTTCCAAAGAGACATTGAAACTTTTCAAATAGGCAAGTCTAGAGAATCTGTCTGTTAACCATCTTCCCTTCACGCTAACTAGCCTGTTCTCTTTTACCTCCCCTCTTCTTCATCCTCTCTTCTGCATGCTAACCGAAAGACAAGCACTGAACGTGTGGCAACAGGATTGCTGTGAATCCTTGCCCTGGCTGAGCTGAGTTAGTGAGGACAAGTTTGACTCTTGATGGAAAAGACAAACATTGGGGTTTTTATTTAGGGATCTCATTTTAGTCTTATGCCGTGAGTTTTAAAGTACTTCTTGTTTTAATAAACTACATTTTGAAGTCCATGTAACAGCAACATGACTGATTCTAAGGCTGTGCTCAGCTCCTAACAGCAGACGGGATAGAGGTCCTTCTCCAGTCTATTAGAAGAATTTAATGACCATGGAGAGGCAAGCAGAGATTTGTATCACTTGGTTGCTCAGTGTCATTGTTCCAGTCTTCACAGTGGAGAAGCAACACATTTCTTTTAAGTAAAATATTGCTGGGAACTCATTGCTTCTGCAATTACCTCTGAAACACATTGTTTCCTCAAAGCCATTAACATGTCAGATCATGGCAGTGCTTGACATCCAAACACGCCTTGGAGGGCTGCAATTCAACTTAAGGATCACCTCCTCTGAACAGGACAACCTGCAAATTTCACAGAATCGGGGAGAGATTCTCAGGGTACACTTTGATCATGCAGCTTCCTAAATTAAAAGCAAAACTGTAAGTGTTAAACATCTTTAACAAGACATTAAACCTCAGCCATAATCCAGGAAGGGTCCCTTAATGAGTAATGACATATGTTGTGAAGGCAGTTATCTCCTAATGTTCAATACTGAACAGTACTGTGGAATGGCACGGCGTTCAAAAGGGATGTATCACCACTAATGAGAGGATAATTTGAAGCTGCTCTTCTAGAACCCCAGAGGAGACTTTCTAATGCTGTAGGATGGCAAAGAATGCAATTCTCCATCTTATTGCATGCTTTCAAGAGGAATGGGAAGTGACAAAATTACTCAGAGACAGAACAAAAGATGGGATGGAGATGGGCATTTGGAGAGTCCCTAGAAGGGCTGCCCTTCTTTCATCCCCAAAGCAGGTCTTGGTGCAAATCAATCACCCCTCTCTGCTCTTCGTTGCACCCACTGACCACCAAAAGCCCACAAGATAGCAGAGCACAGCAAAATCTTTAACTTTGCACATCCTGACTGCTGCCAGTTTGATGCAACTTCAACGTTGCAGGCCCACACATAAAGGAGAAGGGAAGGGTGTATTTCTGAGGTTTGTCTTGCAGAATAAAATAAGCAGTATGTGAAGACAGAGTAATTGTGAAATAATAAAAAAAAAATTCTAAGGGTTTCGTAAGAAACATGAGTATCTACCAGGATTTCTGGATATATGTGATAAGTTTGCTTCTAGCTCACATATGGCTTGCAAACTGCATAAGATGGGGTTTGCCATGTACAATTTAGAGAGAAACACAGACGCTCTTATTGTGCAAGAATTAAGAAAGAGAAAGACCAGAGACCTGATCATTTTCCACACATTTCTTTATGTGAAAAGCTGTTCGAGTCCACAGAATCAGTGATTTCCCACACATTCTATTATGAAAGTTTTTTTTTTTTTTTTTTTTTTTTACAGAATTCCAATGAGTTTTTCTCCTGATCAAAAGGCTTTGTGCTCTCTAAAGCAGCACCTCCTTAGTGAGCAATTCCTTGCTCTGCAGGACAGATGGGCACACAGAGATAGCAGTGGGTTCTGCTCTCACCAGCTGATCTGAGGCAGCACGGCCAGCTGTGCTGCTCCAGGACCAAGGCATGGCTGGGGTGGGGATCCAGCCAAGGACAAGGGACACTCAAGTAGAAGCCTGCCTACAACTGTACCAGTGCTCGTGCAAAACTGCCCATCTCCAGCCAGCATCTATTTTACTTGTGTTGCTATTTTTAAGGTTTACCTTCAGAGATTTAAAGGAAAAGCTGCAGGATGGCAATCATAAAGGTTTCTTGCATGACCAGAAAAGCCCTGATTTGGTGCTAGAAGAGTATTTAATAATCACTGATACGAAACACACAACTCAGCCCTCATCCCCGACCCTTCCCCTCATGAAATGACATATGCAAATTAAGTGCATAACAATCAATTAGACACATTGCCATATGCTGAAGCAGGCATTACTGGTTTCTACCTGCTCATCCCTGCCTCTAGACCAAGGAACCAATGCCAGAGATGGCAACAGCTTGCCACTGCACTGCAGGGGCTACACCTGGCAATGGAGCCAGACAGAGCTAGGAACTTGGTGATCTTTAAGGTCTTTCCCAACCTGAACAGTTCTATGATTCTAGGAACCTGCACAGGGTTTCCTAAATTCCAATAGTTCCTTCTGAACCACCCTTGGGCTCTGCAGCACCTTCCAGATGAAGACCCAACTAGCCTAACAGCCCGCCCCCAGCAGGAGCCAATAACTTACATACAAGTACAGCCTAAAAACAGGCAAAGTACACAATGATATTTCATTCTTTTCCACAGATTCTTTCCCTATGTCCCAGTACTTTGTAGCCTGGGGACTTTTTGAGGCCAAAATTGCATGTCCTGATATAAGAACTTCTACAGCCACCTCCTTCTGTTAATTTTGTACATAGGAAATAACAGCTTTGGTTGATGGCTTCCAGATAGTACACTAAAAGAAACAATACTCACTAATTTTCTTTTTTTTTCTTTCTTTTTCTTTTTTTTTTAAGGTTATCTGTGTCGTTCTATCATGCATTTGCCCATTTGTCTTTTCCATGTCTTAACCTACTCTGTCATTTCTCATATAGAAACTCTATCTATCGCTGGTGTCATTTGCTGGTTTGTTTCCAGTTCCGTTATGTCCTTTTCAGACAGCAGAGCTGCATGGTATTTTCTGTGCAGGAGGCCTCAGACTTGCACACTGTCACAACACCACATTTCCACTTTGCTGCCTGTTCCTTTCCCATCAGTTTCTAGTATTTGGATTCCTTTTTTGGCTACTGTTGAGTGCCAGTTTGACATTTTCACAGATGTATCTATGATAGCTTCAACATCTCAACCCTCAGCAACAGCAAGCAGTTGGAAGTACAACATTTTATATGTGGCACTAAGACATTTTTAATTTTTTCCCCTCTTATGAGTCACTTCACATTAATTTACATTGAATTGTGTTTGCTATTTAATGCCTCCTCAGTCTCACAAGGTCTGTTTGTTTGCAGTCCCTCATGGTTATTTCACTTCTCTATACCACTTTCACTTGGAAGGTGAAAGGAATGGTTCCAGGAGTGGTTCAGAGGAATCTTGAAGCCAAGGGCAGAACTTCTGCCACCTTTCACAGTCCTTTCAGTCACTTTCTCTGACTTCTCTGGTCTGCCCTTAAACTCTACCCCCTAAAATGCCTCATCCAGCATCAGAACAGAGATGAACACGTCAACGTCCTCAATGTTTCCTTAAACATATTCCCTTAAACCTTACACCAATCTATGCTTTATCCCCAAAGAAAGGAAACAACCCCATGACCAGCAGTAACACCATCCAGAAGCCTCTGATGCAGAACTTAACAACACCCCATCAAATTCACTGATGTTTTTCACGTGCACATTCCAGACCATCAGACAGCAGCACTCCCATGCCCGAACAATGGTGTTTTGTAGGAGGGAAGAAAAATGCCTGCTGCCACGTGGCAGAGCAGTGGCAGCAGCTGGAAGAGAATCCAGACCACCGCATTTCTTCTCAGAGTTGCATCCCTCTATCCAACATGGGAAGAGCTGGGGGAGGAATAAAGACAAGCAGTTAAGAGCTGTGTATCTAGCAGTATCTAGCACGTGATGAGACGGTGATGTGAAATTCACAAAATCCAAACTCGAATTATTGACCTAGATGCCTCCACCTCTTGTTTTTTGTTTGGTTTGGTTGTCGTTTTCTTTTGTTTTGTTCTGGTCACCCCATTTCCCCGTTTTCTAAATGACTGCCCTACTTTAAAGAGGAGAGAGCAAGCTCTTATTTCACTGCGTGGTGCGCAGCGCTCACCCCCTCCCTAAGTGGAGTAACAGCGGGGGTCTTCAGCACTCACAGGGGCAGAAAAAAGGACAAGAAAACCGTCTTTGTTCCAGACAGACAGTACAAGGTCACGTTACTATGGCAGCATGAACCATTTCCCCTCATTCTAGCTAGTAGTTCAACATTGCCCATAGTTTATTCCCTGGGAAGCCTAATCCAGAGTTCAGGTTTGTATATGTGGGGTTAGAGGTCAACAGCAATATGACAATGGCCCAGTCAAAAGAAAAGAAAGCTATGATATAGCAGAATCAAAGAGTCGGTTCACCAATCACTGGGGGCTGGCTGGGATGGAGGAGCTGGAATTCATCCTCTCGCTTTAGCCTAAGGTTCTTGATTCAGCTGTTTTGTTTTCAGCCTACAGAATGCCTGCATGGTGAACAATGGAGATGACACTGGAGCGAGCAGTAAAGGATGAGAAGGAAGCACTGACTGTGCAGCACCTGCCCTGCTCTGTGCTGTGCTTTCAAACAAATTTACCATTGCATCTGCAGGCATTTTGATCTAACGTGGGCATTTTCCCTACGTCATCCCTTAGAACTGTGAATAATATTTTAGTGGGGTATCAAGTCTTCACAGAGAGCCTGCTAGAAGGCAGACTTTCTGACTAAATGTGTACGTGAGCATTTGTGGATGTAGAGCCTCAGTTCTGCAATGGAACTGAACAGACAGACTCTTAAAATATTTTTAGAGGAGCAGAAGGTAAAGCATGCACATGAGTTAAAACACTCATGTCACAAGCCTTAAAGGAAAATACAGAATTATGATTGTCTTTCATTCACTGTGCTCAGGTACTCACTCCCATACTGTTTACGTATGTCTTTCCCATCTAATTTCTATTTTGTTTCGGAAATCGTGAGCTCCCTCCTATCACATAGAGAATTTTCTGAAAAATGAGTCCATAATTAATGTTTTATTCTGCAAGTAACGAGAAAAGGAGAAAAAAATTAGCTCCAGTTGCACCAACTTCAAGAGGCTCTGTCCCACCCAGCAAAGGGCAAAATTCCACGTTCTGGTGCCCCAACTCAATTAAACCATTCAGTATTTGTTAGCATTTTCTGAGCTGAACTATGTTCCAGGTCCTTTCAAGCCCCTCTGGCTTCTCTGCTTGCATCCTCTGCAGGCTCGCTGCTTAACTGCAGAAATTAAAAGCAAATCAACCATTCCAACTTATAAGTGCTGAGCCACCTACACTCAACACTGAACCTCTGAATGCATCACGAAAAGCATTACAAAACAAAAACTTAACATTACCAGCATAGCCCTTTCCCAAAGGGTCACAAAATATTTCCAGATCCAGCGAGACTCATTGCCAGACCACTCACCTTCCCACCCAGGATGCCATCATCCCAATGTCTGTGTCCAAGCACAATTACTGGGGCTCTCAGTGTCTGACCCACCTGTAAAAGCTGCATATCAGGTTTATTCTGATTGCTGAGCTAGACTCAGTGGGAAGCTCATAGAACTCTACAGTAATTAAGTAGCAGTAAGGACCTTCTGCAGAGAAATAACTTTCTGGCGGTGTTCTCCCATTCTCTGTGCCTTTCCCACCTGCACGCTGCCCTGGCAAGTGACCAGAAGTCTGAAGGCTGTATTTAATTTGCATAAATCAGAGGTGATTACGATTACTTTCCTCATTAATACACCAAGTACTGATTAATAATTGGGAATGTTCTGCTGCATTTGTGCGGTGCTGAATGCACAGCGCATGCCAGAAATGTTTACAAAAACAAAACTAAAGTGCTCCGTCTCAACACAAAGGACAAAAATGCACATCAGGATGTGATCTTTGCTCCAAAAGGAAGAGAAGGAGCTGCCAGTCTCAGCAGATCCTGCAGGACATATCTTCATTTATAGCATCCCAGACCTTTGGTGCTAATTGTAGGGAGGCACTCACCAGGAGCACGAGTTGGGCACAGGAGGATTGAAATGTTTTCTTCCCACCTGCACTGGACATGTGCAGGAAACCTACTGACACTGCACATTCTCTCATTTCAATATGACAATAGACATTATCTACCAGCATATTTATTGCTTACATAGATGTGAATTATTTACATGGGAAATTGATTTATCTATCAAATAATTAGTAAACTTCAATAATTGCAAAATCCTCTTAGCAATCTGTTGACATTTAATTAACATACAATAACTGTCTTATTAAATCTCCATTAAATAACTATTGAAGGTAATTAAAACCCATATGTAGGATTCCACAGTTCCAGGGGAAACATCATTATAGCTCAATAAGAAAAGCCTGGAGCTGAGCTGCTCTCTGATTTCTCATGGCACAAGTCACTCTGGTTTATGGTAAGGATGGCTCTGTGCACCTTATATGAAACGTGACATGGAGAACGTGAATGAAAAGCAATGAAATGCTCCAAAACTGTCTGGACCCAATGTGAACCATCATGTCTTCCTTACACACTTGTACAAAGGCATCAGGAGAGGCAAGAAGTTGACATGGGGATTTGGTTCCTCTCAACACCCATCACTCATATTGAGGCACCCGAGGCTCAAAAACTTTTTCACATGTCATTCTGACGAGTTTATTTGGAATTTGCAATGATTTGGTCACAGTTGGTCCCCTAAATCCCCAATACCTACATTGCTGCCTTCTGCTAAGCCCAAAATGCCTGCTTCTGTGTGATCAGGACGATTCCAGAGGGATACAGGGAACTTCCAAGCATGAGGGAGGACAAATCACACCTGGGGTTTGCTTCCAACCCTACCAACAGTGTTGACTGTTCATAAAATTCAAACAAAAACAAATATTCTGCCTTTCCCTCCTGTTTTTGGAATGAAATTACCAACATTTTGCCTCTGCTGCTCCACCTGCAGCACGTGAGACACTGTGAGCAAGTATGAGATCTGTTAGAGTGGAAACTGAGCATATGAAGGCAAGTACATTTGTGGGTGTTGCTGCTCACTCCAAAGCAAGTCAAAGTCAGAATAAAGTCAGATCCCAGGAAACATCAGCAATCAGAATGAGGAAATCCACCTCCTTGTTGTTGACCTAAGCCTCATAGTATTCAGGACTTCTCTTCTACATACAGTAATTTTCTGAACACCTAAGCATATGTATAAAAGTGAAATCAAATGACTGCCACAGACTTGACAGAAGTGCTGAACTAAGAACCACACGTTGTCCTCTGCTGAAGGGCATCACCTTCAGAACGTGAAGCTTTGTGAATATTGCTCTCTGCTATTGCCTATTCTGCCTATTTAGAGTGGGATTAATAATGATCTCCAAAGCACGTTGCTGCGTTACTCCATTTCATGCAAGCTGTACAGACCCCAGAAATCAGTGGTCATTAAGGAGAAATACCACTTTATCCCCATCAAGGTACGAATGTGTATCTGAAAAGGACCTTGTTTTTGAAAATAGCCAAATAGATACTGAAAAGGAAAACAAACCTCTAATCAGACAGAAAACGCTGCTCTGAGAGCAGGGGCAACGCTCGCAGTAATTCAGCAACATTCAGGTTATAATGAGAGCCCACGATGCATTATTTGAGTCTTAACTTCTTTTAGTCTGAGGTCCCTGAATAATTAACCTGCTTTGTTTCAATTCATTTCAATGTCTGTATCCCACTGCTTATGAAATCTGAGCGTGTGCCATGCGGCAAGCAGCCCCATCCCTTCCCAAGTGCATCGTAACACCAGCGTAGAGACTGACACAGAACACATTATTCACTATGATTCTCAGGATTCCAGGATTTGGACACTTCATGCTCAAAACAAAAACGAAATTGCTTTGTTAAAAAAAAAAAATAGAACTACTTTCGAGAGCGTGAAGTTTATCCCAGTGGCAAAAGAATACAATTTGTTGTTTTGATGCTGGCATTATACCCGATTTATGGCTTATAAAATCTCAAATAAAACAGATTACGCTATTTTATAATCACCTCCACTCGGAAATTAAGTGGTTTAAAATTAATAAACTGGTGTTCAGTGGCAAAGTGCGGCTATATCGAGATTTGAATGCAGCTAATAATGCTGTAATTCACCGTCACTGATGACGTGAGGATGAAAAGGTCCTCTGCTCATGTAAGCAGCAGCTAAAATAAAGGCTTGTGTTCACCCAGAGCTTTCTGGCTGTGCCATGGAGGATGCTGAACAGTTTAAGCATTTCTCTCAACGTTACGACCCTATTTTGTTTTAATCCACGCCTTTCTGATTCCCCTATTCATCTTCACGGCAGCATCTTTGCAATACCAACCCACTTTACTATTAGGAAATGTCATTGTTGCTGGAAATTCATCTGTCATTTTACAAGTCTCTTTCAAAGGGAGAAATAACAGGTTGTCTCAGAGAGAGGAAATAGCACAGAAACAAAAATAGTACGCTCTTTGCTCCCACGGGGACAAACCAAGTAATGTTTAACTGTGACACGATAAACAAAAGATCAAAAAGGATTAGAACTAATGGCTCTGTAAATAGTGTATTCATCAGAGAGGGATCCTGCCAGAATCGCAAGGAAATTGTACCCACTTTTGGCTGCCAATTTCGGAGGAACATCCTGATTTCTTAACTCTGTATTTATGGAACGGTGGATGATGGCTACAGCTCTGCTATCACCATCGCCCTCATCTTCTTTTTACGTTATTGCCAGGATTTTTCCTGAAGAATTATTAACAGTCTTCTGCACAGAAGTAACAATGGCAGGTTCCACAGAGGTCACTGTCAATGACAGCCATGTTTCTGAGAGCCAAAGCATATCCAGAAAAAGAGCCTGCCTTCCAAAAGGGACATTCGGGCACTCAAGCCACAGGGACTTCAGACACACAGGATCATAGGACCATAGAATGGCCAGGGTTGGAAGGGACCCAAGGATCATTAAGTTCCAACCCCCTGCCACAGGTAGAGCCACCAACCTCCAGATCTGGTACCAGAGCAGGCTGCCCATCCAACCTGGCCTTGAACATCTCCAGGAATGGGGCATCCACAGCCTCTTTTGGCAGCCTGTTCAGCACCTCACCACTCTCTCTATGAAGAGCTTCCCCCTGACGTCCAATCTAAACCTTCCCTTGAATGAAACACTTCCCAATTTCTCTGCAGCTGTGAGACAAGGCAAGGGCAGGAACATCCCAGTAGAGGAGTGTGGGTACACAGAAGTGGTTGGGAACCAACCTCCTTGGTTTGTGTAACGCATCGGGGTCAGCTAAAGGCAAGCAGCAGTGAGGGCAAGGCTGGAATCCTTTATCAAACACTTGCAGATATTCTAAGAGAAGTAGAACTGAAATTCCACTTATTTGCAGATAAACTCCCAGCACCACATCCATGAATATTTTGCTCTCAAGCAAGTATTCTCCATGCAATGTATTACTCCTTGTGTACCAAACTTGCACTATTTCTGACACCACCATCAATGCCATGAGGGCCACACACCCGAAATGGAAAACTGCAGTGCTGCTGTGCCCCACGTGCACTTCCAGCTTGTTTCTCTTTGCTCCCATTGCACTACAAGAAAGCTAATCGGAGAAGAGCCTTCATTTCCTCCTCCCCTGCATCACCAGGTGGGTTACAACGAGCACAGCCCACACCAAACAGCTGCATGCTGTTGTGTGAAGCCTTCCAATGGCTTTCCATTCACCACGTATGGACGCGAGGCCTTCGTGCAGCACTTGCAATGTAATTAGAATTCAATACTAAGGAAAAAAAAAATGTCCAGAAGAAAGGATGCAAAGATTACAATCTAAATACAATGTTGCTAGTTGAAAGAAATGAATGTAGAGTATTGAATGTTCAAAATTGTGTTGAATTAGATAAGCAAATCCCATGTAGACTTTGTTAATGATTCATAATCAGCTAATAAGCTCATCTCTAGTAGAATAATGATCCATGGACCTGTTAGCTCATTTATCACTATGTTTTACAACACCAGCAAAGAAACTAATTAAATCCCAGCATCATTACACAGAATTCCTTTTAATAGAGATACAATGATGCACTAGAGGCTACAGATTACACTGCAAATTGTACCAAGAGATTCCGGACAGCGAGTTTTAATTAACATGTTAGCGAGAAGCTGCTCACTTAAATAATAACTAACCAGGAAACATCTGCACACTCAAAAACATGGGATGAAGAATAAGGTGAGCAGCGACACATGAGGCATTGCAGCTGTCGATTCCCTGCATGCCTTCCCCAGCAGAGAGCAGAGCAGAGCATTGGCCCACCATGCAGTGCTGGAGGTGCCAGCAGGATCCATGCAATAGAGGACTGAAAAAGGGTCAGTGCAGCACCAGCACCTCATTGTGCTCTTTGTGCTCACTGGGGGACAGAGCATGCACAGCTGCTCCCCAGTCAAGTTCTTTTTGCATGAGGAAAGGCAGAAATGAAAGAATGAAGCAGCAGTGGAGTGACTGAGCAGCCCATCAATAGCAGGATTCTGAAATGAGGTGGCACTACAGCAAGAAAGCAATGGAACACAACTGTTGGTATTCCTTTCTCATCTGAACGTCCAAACCAGAGTAAGCAGCACGCAGAACTTACGCAGTTTCTCTGAGGCAAGAAATGGTGTTTGCCAATATCTTTCAATATATTGCAAATGTGCAGCCCCAAATCACAAGCAGATGTTACAGCTATTGAAAAAGTAATCTAGAAGGCACCAATCTGCAGCAGAACTCCCGACTCACTCTGCCTTTGCCACTCAGCTCCCTGATTGCACCAGCTGCACTCTGCTGACACTTCCATCCCTTCCAGCTCACACGTTTATCTTCACCCTCAGATCAAGTCTATCCAGATCAAGAAGAGCAGCCCACCACGCTTCTCTCCTTATGGAGCAAAGAGGGATTCTTGCTCAGCCTCCAGGATCCAACCTTCATGTCTGCTGCTGTGGTTCAAACACTTTACGTGGTCTCCATCCAACACCCCCTCCCCAAATTCCTGCCTTATCAGCCAGTGTGATTTTAGGCCACAGGCAAAAATAAATGTGTTTTAGATAACTCAGCATAAATTCAGCTATTTTGCTATAAAAGTGGTAGTTCTGACTTCCAAATGGGAAGAAATTCGTTTTAATTTAACTATAAACTATTCTTCGTTGTCAGCAAAATGCTCGTGTGGCTGCAAAACCTACATGGATTTCACGTGCCATGTAGATTATTCCAAGCATTGCAATTCAGAAAAACTTTGCCACAGATTTAGTGAAATCCCTAAAGGAACAAAAATGAGCTCTTAGGAAATAACCCCATCTGGTTCCCCCAAAAGCAATCGCTTCTGTTGAGTGTGATCTACACCATTCTTTACCGTTTATGACCCACTAAAGATATGATGACAATATACCAGGAACAGAAGGAATAAAAAGTTCCTCCAGATTCAATCTATATGTCTATTGAAATTAAATCAAACGCTTCCTTCCACTAAAAATTGTAATTAATTAAAATTAAAAACAGCAGGAAATACAGACTTAGGCTTGGTCTCGTGCTCTGCCACAAAAGCCACAATAACAGGGACAGGAATGGCAATTTGCTTTATCTCAAATGTTATTTTCCATCCAAATGCAGCTTGATCAAAACTTCTGGCAAATTTAAAAAGAAAAAAGATCACTCGTTACTTAAATTCAAATTAATATCTAATTAAAATAAAGTGAATAAATAGGATAACCTCTCTGATGCTTATTAACATACATACACATCTGAGCTAAAGAGAATAAACTGCCAAGTCCAAAGCATAGGCCAACTGGGACTGGAAATCAGTGCCTTACAGCTTCTAAAAATCTACTGGTACATTTTCCTTAATAAATAATCTTCAAAAGTAAACACACAGAGTGAACTGAGTGGCTCTGATGGATCTCCTTTGTCCAGAATCCCCTTCGGAGGGCCACATTCCCTCTCTGGAACGGCTCCCCAATGATGAGTCCATCCCATGAATCAGATGAACACAAACACTGGGACATTTTTTTTTCCCCCAAAGCTGTGGTTGTGAAATAAACACACAGTTCAATCAGTGGGAAACGTGGAGAAAAGAGGAACAGGCTTGGCTCGAGCATGGTCCATTTTAAACATAGCTCTCACTGGATTTTTACAGGAATTTACTGCTGAAGATTGCAGCATCCATTGGAAGCGTCCATCAGAGCAACTGGGCACTCCAGCACGATCGTCAGCTTCTCCTCATTGATTTCTCTGAGATTTGTATCATCTGATGAAATGTAATTAAAGACTCCAATGGTGCCAATTATAGATTTGAAGGGGCTGAAGTTGGCGCTCACATTATCACATGGCAAAATGCAGCGATGCTGTAAACATCCATTAGCCATTACGGTTCTCATTAGGCCCTGAAAACAACTCATTAGTGTCCTCAGACATGACAGATAAGTATAACAAACAAGATAAAGCTATCAATATATTCATTGTTACAAAATCAGGGCTTCCTCCATCAGACTGCGCAAGGTGACGACCAGGAGGTCAAATACAACTCCTGCAGAAATGAACACTGACTGAGACCTGGTCCAAGCACAGCATGTGCAAAGCCTACACCATCAGCACAGCAGCTTATCTAAATGTACAATGCAGGTTTGGTTTGCTATGTGCCATCACAGTTGCTCAGTCAAGGCTAAATTGTAGAAAAAAAACCCGGTTGCTTAAAATGTTGAGTTTTTACAAAGCTGTTCAAATTTTCAGCTATTTTAGAAACGAGATGCAGGTTCTCAGATTCAGATCTGTCGATGCAGTGAAGGTTCTGGTTGCCTATACAAAACCCAGCAGGGCTGTCAGGAGGTACAGCGATGTGACACAGCCACCCCAGCACTAAGCACGGTGATGCTGCACACTGCTGAAGGTGCCCTGTTCCTTCTGAACTGAGATGCTCAACACTAATTGTGTTCAGAGTAGAGACAGACAGCTGCATGGATGCATCTCACCACTAACCAGCTATTTTTCACTCTTCCTTCTCCCAGCTTCTCCAGATCTGCTGCAGCCTTGGTACCATTTCCAATAAAGGCTGTCATTAGCTCTTTTCTGTATATCTGCTCCTTTCAACAATTCCCTTTCCACACTCCCCTTTCAACAGCTTTGCACATCACTGCAGGAGAACTCTGCAAAGTCTTCTGCAGAAGTGCAGCTCAACAGCAGAGCGGAACGTGGCGGGGGTGCACATGGACAGAGATGGAAACAACAATGCAAATGTTAATGCCACGATGTGAATCACCATGTTTCAGAGCAGTGTTACTGAAGGTGACTGCAGACCATTTCCACACCTCGTCCAGACGGAGCTGCTCACCATGCTGCCATTATAAACAGTATTAACACCATATATTCCTGCAGTAACAGAACAAAAAGCATTCAAGGAATACTGTGACCTTACTGCCCCCTATTCCAAAGCATAGAAAATTACAGCTTTCCACAAAGCAGCTGACAGAGAACAGGAAAGCCTTCCTCTGGCAGGCACTGATTGGAGATGGATTTCTGTTGGTTCCATGGCACTTACCACTCCTATGCACTGCTTGTGTGTGGCCACTGAATGCAGAAAGCACTGCAAAGAAAGAGCTTGTTTTCACCCAGAACTACTCTTAATAACTCTTAGAAAACCAGATTAAGGGAGAACTCATTGTGGCCTTCCAATACTCAATGGGAGTGACAGTTTACATGGGTTGATAGTGATAGGACAAGGGGGAGTGGTTTTAAACTAAGACGGGGGAGGTTTAGGTTGGATGTTAGGAGGAAGTTTTTCACCCAGAGGGTGGTGATACAGAGGAACACGTTGCCCAAGGAGGCTGTGGATGCCCCATCCCTGCAGGCATTCAAGGCCAGGCTGGATGTGGCTCTGGGCAGCCTGGTCTGCGGGTTGGTGACCCTGCACATAGCAGGGGGTTGGAACATGATGATCTTTGAGGTCCTTTTCAATGCATTCTGTGATTAACAGCACCCAAATATAACCACCAAAACAGACCCAAGATGCAGAAGGCATGTCACCCAAACACTCTATTTGTTGGGGTATTTTCCTGACGCACAGAATATATTACTCAGTCACTCAAGCAAAGAGAACCCAGAAGTCCAAAGCTTCTATGTTCCCCCACCCTTGATATACACACCAGTACCTCTGCTGTCCTCCTTGTTCCTCCTTTTCCTCTGCCCACCACCACCACTTCATGCAGCCACAGAGGATGGATGTGAGCACACTGCAGCACAGCTACCAGCATTTTGACTCTGAATATTCAAGGCAATTTCTTTCAATGACTGAAGTGCTCCACGCATCAGAATAAGGTAGGGTCAGCAAACTGTGCAAGAAAACCAGGAGGCAAGACCTCAAGGTCCAATGTGTAACAGAAGGACATTCATACACATCCACACACACACACAATCTATTTCCATCGGTACCGATTTCCCTGCAATAAGGATTGCTTTCTATCAGTAATCTTTGCAGATAGCCAAAGTCCCCGTGATACAATGGAGACAGCAAATACAAAACAAGATTATGGCAACCATTTATTTTCCCCACCAGCTTACTGCATTCTACCTGGGGACTGATTTGTTCACTCTATTCCTTAAGACGTGCAACAACAAACTCAAATGTCACTGTTGTATATTCTCTATAATCCAACCCAGATGTCGTGGGCACAGAGCTACCAGAGAGGTCTCTTCTTTTTAGCATAGGGATCCTTTTGGGTTTGAAGAAGAGTTGAAGAATTTGAAGATTTAACTTTTGAATTGAATCTGAACTGTTTGCAACTTTTTGATTTTTTATAAATACAGAACAGATTCTTATTCCTCTCCTTTCCTCATAGAGAACTGCAGTAAATTTTAAGTACAGTTCATACAGGCGACAATCTCACAGCACAGCCTTAATTTACAATTAAGTGAATTAATGCAAAGTAATTCGGATGCTTGTAAAAACACCCAATTTTGGGGATTAGCAATTATGGGTTACTTTCCTCATTAGGTAGTAAATATTAAACAACATTTCCTCTAGAATTTTTCCTTGTTTTTTGATTTCCCACCTTCTTCCTCTTCACGACAATTATTCCTTCCCCACTCTCAGGCTCACAGATTTTGCCTACATTCATTACATGTAAAAATTTCTGTGCTGGTTCTCCCACGAGCAGAGAACATCCCAAATAAAATAAAGCATGAACAAATGACCTTTCTTGTCTCAAAAAATACGGGGCAAACTACACTGCCTCTTTGTTGGATTTTGAAGGGGATTCTGGCTGAAGACTGAAGCTTAGGTTTTGAGCAAAGGTAATTTCTGAAGGTGGAATCACAGCTTAAGAAACTCTCCGGAGAATATTCTTGATGCAAAGCTAACAAGACTTTGTGATAATTTCTTAGAAACTGGCCTCATTCCAAGTTGGATTTTAAACACAGATTATAAAGCAAACACCATCCCCCACAAGTATTAAGGAAGAAGAAAATAACAGAACGGGGGCTGCAGAAATGGTCTCTATTGTGGGACCAAAACCTGTCAATCAAGCGAGTTGACAGGCATCACGAATTGACAGACAGGCCCTCTCTCTTGACTTCAGTTATCTGGGGGAATGGGAAAAGTGTCTGCAAGAACATGTTAAATTGCCAAAGTCATTACCAGTCACCAATTACCAAAGAAAAGATAACAAGGTGTATTTTAGAAAAATCGATGCAACAACATGCATTTCAATAAAGCGAGTTTTTCCGAACTTTAGAAAACAAAATGAACTATTTAGGGAATACATGATGGTTTTCTCGTGGAATCCCAAGCACTTTGCTATGCCAGCAGGCTTTGGAGATTCATCACTATTCTCTCTATATTTTGTACGGGGGCCAGAGGTCAACCAACAAGTATTTCCCTTTGTCTCTTCTTAAGCTCAAACTAAAGAAGAACAGCAAGTGCTGTGCCCCAGTGATTACACTGAGGCTCCACGCCAGGCCGGCCACAGCCCAAAAGCCATTTTGCTTGCCAAGTGCACTTCATCCAGGTGCAGGAACAAATTCTATTCCATGTAAATAAGGTACAGAAGAGAAACCAAGGGATGCTTACTGCCAGGTTTGACTTTTCCCTGCTGAAGAGTCCCCTCGTGAATTGTATCAGATCCACTGCAAGATCTTGAGATGTGTGCCTGGGCTGGGAATGCCTCATTTCCCCCACATCACACTATTCACAACTTTCCTGTAGTCGCGACATGAGTCAACCGAAATTTCTTCTGGCAAAAGAGTTAAGAGGCCTCCAAATCATGCTGGGAGGGAGCGGAGGCTTTGCTGCAGGGGAGGGTTGACCCCTTGTTTCTGTCACCTGCCTTCTGCCAGCACAGCCAACAACAGGCAAGAGAACCCTTTTCGTCATAAATAAAAACATTCACTTATGCCAAATTAAAGCATACCTGCATTCAGATTTTCCAAGCTCTCGTTACAGTAATTAAATATCATCACAAATATGTTGAACATACAATTTTTTTTTCCCCCTGGATTGCTGCCCATTAATTGCTTGTTGGATTATTCTGAGTGTTTTCCTTCTTCTGACATAGCTGGCATTATGAGGCTCACGTTCAGGAGGTGCCAGAGCTTTCAGTGGGAAGAAGCTCCCAGGATTTCAGCCACAGTCTGTAAGCGGGGTCTGCATGGCTGCACAGCCAGCACTGAGATCAAAGAGAATGGGGAATCACCTCCTGAAGCTCTCCCTGCTGTGTCCAGCATCACAATGGTCTGATACCATCTTCTGTTTCTCCACAATGGTCCCTGGAAGGAAGAATAAAACCTGCTTCTCCAGGCTTTCCTTGCCCACCTCTAGGCTACCTTTCCAGCCTTGCAGTGGCTCATCTGACATACAATCTCACTCGTACCCCCTTTAATAGATCTTGCTGGTTCTTCTCAGGTCACAGCTCTCTCAGATTCTTTTGGACAACAACATGGCAGCCAACAATTCCCCTCAGGAGCCAACAGAGGACAGCAAATTTCATCGTCAGTTTCTGCTGCTGATGGTTACCTCCAACCTGACACTGAGCCACGTTCAGAATCCCATCCCATTAACTGAGATACAGAAAGCAGAGAGCCTTGCTACGCCTCCTCACACCTGGAAACAGGACACAGACCTGACACTGCCTGTTACCACACTGAATGGTATATTCCATGAACGTAGGAAGCACATGCACAGCTCATGCTGCTCGAGTCTTGGCACACCTTGGAACAGTTGGATCATTCACTCTTGACATTAAAGGTAAAAATTGAGGAAAGAAATAGCAACCTGCATTTTAACTGAAAATGTGTTTTTTTTTTCCAAATTTATACATCCGGTGCAAAGAAAAAAATCGTCTGTAACCATCAGTAATACGAACAGGATCTGGCAATTATCTCTTTATAAAAACTACCTAGTAGTAAGAGAACCTAAATGATTATTACAAAGTCAGACCAAGCTCCAAGAATAATTCACATTAAGGAGCTAATTATTACTTGTAATTCACACATGAGAAGTAAGGCTGGCACAAGGGACACAGAGCAGAACTGGCTTGTGTTTCCTAATGGCCACATCCTATTAATGCAGTACCAGATCTGGAGGTTGGTGGCCCTGCCTGTGGCAGGGGGTCGGAGCATGATGATCCTTGGGGACCCTTCCAACCCAAGCCATTCAATGATTCTACTGCACAAATCCACACTCATTGGGCTCCATTGGACCCAGTGCATACATAGAGCAGAGCTCTTTGATCAAAGAATTTGTTTGAGTGACATACCAAGCATACACACAGACACAGAGCCTAAATTTCAGATGCAGGGCTGCTCTCTCTAATTTTGCTCTGATTTAATCAAACAAATCAATTCTATTTCCCCCATTTTACAGCAGGTTCGAGCCAGTCCAAGCAACTGCACGTGGGTTTGCAATGCTCCCAGCTCTGTGGGAAGCACTGGGCAGCAGATTTCAGGCAGTGGCACAACGTCACTGCACTGCAACTCCTGACTTGGAAGATCTGAATTTACACTCTTGATCCTCTGCAGCACCAGGCTGACATTTGATGTATGTAGCTCTGCCTTCCAGCAGAACCCTCACACCAGATAATGTGATCAAATCAAAACTACTTTCCATACAATTATAAAACATAACAGGCTACAGCAAAAAAATGTAAAACCTCCAAAGCAGCTCAAAGCTAATTAATTTCTATTACTAGTGAAAGAAGAACCACTTAACGTGTCTTTTCTTATTTAAATTGCTGTTGACGGCACCTGCTTTTTTTTTTTTATTCTTGGGAAATCCTGCTACAATACTAGTTAAATTATGTAAGACTGTAGAATTTATGAAGATAAGGCAATTAGCATTACAAAAACAATTCCAGGTTACAATTTATGGTGAGAAGAAAAGAGTTATGATGCTCCGTTAAATCATTCCGTGATGTATTACATACTTAGTTAAACCTTCTAGTTGCAAAAATTTAAGGCTAAATGGTGTCATTGTGTTCAGTAATTAATTATTTTGTTTCATTTAGTGGATACTTCATCTATATTGTGAAGGCAGGACTCAAGTTAACGAAGTACTGATGCCCAAGTGCATCACCGTGCAGCACCTGCAGAGCCCAACAAGAGCAGGAGCCATGGGCACAGCCCCAACACATAGCATCCAGCAGCTCAGATTCCAATTTATCCATCAGCCTGAACGTCATTAAGACTGCTGCTATGTCACGGGGGCTGTGCAATGCAAAAGTCACACTTAAAGGGCAAAATTAATATTCTGAAATGGTCCCTGCACTCTGAAGACCACATCCTACAACGTGGGCTTGGTAATGCATCCATGGCAGTGACTCAAATAAAAGGTCCTGTGCAAAAAAGCAAATGGGATGAAAGCAAGCTGGAAGTCATAATGCAAAACTGGAGTAGTTTCTTAATATGGAACATCCAGTTTAATTTCATTTTCTTTTAAGGAGTTCTAAGCAATGTTATCTAGGAAGGACTGGTGCAGTGAAAAATGCTTTGGAACAGACATCCTCGCATGCACTGAGAAGTATCTCCAATGTCCTGGAGCACGGGGCTGCTCTTTGGCTAGGAGAACTAAACAGAAACTGAGATGTGCACAACATGCTGAAGGACAACATTCTATACAATAGAAACAGTTCTAGAATTATCTATCGACCTTTCAAAGCAAATCCATGGCAGCAATCATAGAACCACAGAAAGGCCTGGGTTGAAAAGGACCTCAAAGGTCTCCTTGTTCCAACCCCCCTGCCATGGTTCCAACACATTCTCCAACCACTAGACCAGGCTTCACTGTCTTTCAGCACTTCCCAAGGTTGGGGCTCTCACCCCCTTCACCCGTTACTCTTCCCCCAAATTCAGTCCAGAGTCCACTTCAGAAGTGAAAGAGCATCCCTTCATTTTTTTGGTGCTCATTAAATAATGTATGGGATTCGGCCTCAGCACTGAACATCAGCAATGTACAGACACCAATCGCATCAGGAGAATTCACAGCGTTGTTTTAAATCATTCCATGAGATATTAAATTTTTATTTGTGAACAACGCCGTTTCCATAAATAGAATATTTTTGCATACAAGAACGGCTCTCCCTCCTCCAATAACAAACATCACAACGTTAAGACCTTTCAGGTATCAGACATCCTGCTCCATAATGGAATTACGGGATAACACGGCGTTTAACAGGGACTCTTTTGCCCTCCAAAGACTTGCCTGAATTTTGCCGAGCTCATTTCACAGGAGACCTCGCAGAGATCAGTTATGACTTTTATTAAAGTCAAACCAATACCTGTTTCCATATCAGCCTAAAGGAAATTTCTTTCTGTATCTCTGATTGAAGTTTAATGGGTACTGCACAAAGAAAATGCACTTAACCTCCTCACCCAGCTCTTCCATGGAGGAAGTCGACTCAACACGTGTTCCACTCTCCTGAGACAAAATCAAAGCCAGAGCTTCTCAATTTTATAATATTTCTCAGAGTAAAACAGAGCAGACAGCTTCATATGCTGTCACTACATGAGAATCTCGCGTGTATTGGACTTCGATAACCTTAATAAATGAGTCAGTGCTGAAAAAGAATATAAACATATACAGCATGCATTAAAGAGGGAAAACAAATGGAACTTAATGGTAGATTTATGTTAACGTGTATAAACACATGTGCAACATCAGGATTTTAGAACACCAGGTAAGATATCATGCTAAGATGCCATTTTCCTATTAACGTATGTTAAAATGAAGCTGTAACATCAATTATCCCACCAAGATAAATCAGATCTGACTGGAAGGGAACCTTGCTGCAGGAAACTGCATCCAATACGGCTGCACAGCACTGCCACTGAGCAGTGCCACACGGTCACTGGTCCCTCACACCAGTTGGTCTCATTTTAATGTGGCTTTTGTGCCCTGAATAAACGTTACAGAGCAGCAGACTTTAAGGATCTGTTCTCCAAAGTTTTATCAACTTTTATGCAGAGAAACATCAAGGACTTCTCAATAATTTTCGCTATGAGAGATGGAGAAAGCTCCTTCTGTCTTGCTTCTATTCCCCAGCCTCAAAGGGAGAATCTTGTAGCAATTTAGATAGAGCAGGCCAAAGGAAAGGGAATTCTGAATGATTTTTGAACGGTTTATTTAAATTTCCATAGCAATGCTCCAAACTCCACTTGCATTTGCCACTTCACTGATAAACAGACAGCTTTGCATTTGCTGTTTCAGCCAATAGACAGAACATTGCCTTGCTGCAGACCTGCTCTGGATTCACTCTCTGTATCTTTAGGACTCATTGGGCCTAATTGCCACACTTTGTGTTCTGATCACTGTGGCTGCCATTGCTCACACTGCGGCAGCTCTGAGCTGGGTTTCAAGTGCAAGATGGAGGCTGCCATTTCCCATAAGGAGGATGAAAGCACAGCCCGCTGGGCTGGCATGACTTTTACTTGAAGGTATTAATAACATGTCAGATGATGGGATGTGCTGAATCCTAAACACTCACTTCTCCTCTGTGAATGTGCGACGTCCCCGTTCAGCAACATGCAGCCCAGCTGCTTCACCCAATCCTCCTGCAGCATCCTATGGAACACAAGCAGCATCTTTTCCCAACAACATCCCTGAGCTCATCCACAGAAAAAATAACGATGCGCTGCTTTGCATGGGTTTAAATTAGCCTATATCCCACCATTTTGAGAAAAATATTTTCCTTCGTACTTGGCTCTACGTTGGAGACCACAGCCCATAGTATTCTTGGTAGCTACTACTTCAAAATGGTTGCAAACTGTTTTCATTCAATCGGCCATACATTTTGTACTCTAGCAGTGTTTTCACATTCAGTTTTGAGTTTGAATCAGATGTTTCTAATCATACAGATCACTTCTGTCCTTTAAACCCTACATAGAATCATAGAATAGCTTTGGTTGGAAGGGACCCCAAGGATCATCAAGTTCCAATCCCCTTCCACAGGCAGGGCCACCACGATGCTCTTTAATGCATATATATATATATATATATATATATATATATATATATATATACATACATACACATATATACACATACACACACATATAGGCAAAAGTAGCACGTCCCTATCTCATGGCCTTAGATATGAGATAACTTTGGCTAAAAATAAAATGAAAACAAAAATCTTGCATCTTATTTCATGCTATTTTTCCTATTGCTTTCTGGAACTAAAGACCCCATCAGGACCACAGCCATCACTGAGTGCTCTGCAAACCCAAAGGGAAGGGCAGGGAGGGATAAAAGAGAAAAACAACCAGAACCAACAGCATCAAATGAAAGATAACCAACAGACTCCTTCCCCAAGATGAGACTCAAAGGGCAAAGGAAGTTAATGTTGGAATTTCAGATTTAATCCATTCTTGAGCAGGAAGAGCAATCACTTTGGCCTTAACCTTAGCTTTGAAAACCCTGTTTTGCATACATGCTGTTTCAACATTTCTGGGTTGCAATTCAGCATCAAATAATCAATATTCAGCCTGTTCCCCTTGCAGCCTCTGACACACAGACCCAATCCCACCCCCCAGCAGAGCGCTGACACTATTTGCAATTGAGGAACGCATTTCCAGCAGCCTTAGAGGATGAAAGCATCTCCATGTATTAAAGAACACTCCTGTGTGTACAGATCAGACATTGCAAACTTCTGCAGGTTGCTGGCACGTGTGCACTGTCTGATCTCTGCATTCCTTCCACTGCTGCAACTGCTTCCCGCATTCCTCAAACAGGAACAGGGGTGTTGCAGTGAAAGAGTTGCAAACACGTCAAAATTTGGATGGTGATAAATGGACATAAAGCAGGATTTTTAGAAGATTTCCTCAAACTTCAGTGCAGAGATCCAATGATTTTCTGCAGTTTTAACACCAGCTTCTATCATAGCAATGGATACGCCATCGTTTTACACACTGCAATCTGCAGATGTAGTTCTGTGAGAAACTACTTTGTCTTCATTCAGATGAGCTCTTTGCTATTAGTAGCACCGCCATAATGCCTGAGCCTCAAGTGAGAAATCATGAGCAACATCCCTACTTAACAGGAACACACCTGAAAATATATTTAGACAGGTGTAAACCAGACAAACCATCAGCTCTGTATTTCCAGTACAGAACTTTTCAAGCACACACAGGATATAGCCTGGAAGGAATAAGATTTATTCTGCTTTACTGCAAAACCCTAACATAAAAACCTTTCTATTCATCTCACGCCCTTAATTTGTGACATGAGGACATTTAAAAGCAATTACAGACTGGATGTTCTAATTAAGAAGAACAAATTCCAGGCTTACAGCGAGAATCTGGAAATGGATTTGTGGTGGCAAATCCATCTCCTGTTGTTACTGAGCCCAGAAAGAACTTTGGGAAGCCAACCTGCCATGGTTGTGCTGTGCCTTCCATCACAACTCAGACCATGCTGCGTATTTCCCACTCACCAAAGTTTCTCTGGTGAGATTGAAAGTACCTGTGAGAGCCCTCTGAACTATGCTACAGATTTAAACAGTGAAACATACGCTGTGTGATCAGCTCTAAGACTAAAGAAAAAAGAAGAAAATAAACCTAGAGCCTAATAAGGCATGAGCAGAGCAGAGCCAAAGCCACTCTGGTATCTGTCAGATATCTGTATCTCAGCTCCTCGCACAGTTTTAGTTATAAAAGCACTTCCAGGCCTTTGAGGATGTACAGATCACAAATGAGGGCACCCAAAGCAATGCATGCAGCGTGTCACACACACATACAACCAGAGGATGGGACTTAACTTCTGCTTCTCAGCTCTGCGACTCGCACCACTCTCATTAAGTCCATTCTTACATGTTTACATAACCATGTAAAACGTTTACTTGTTTAAGATTCACCTTTGGTGAAAGAGATCATTCACCTGCACATCCCATATAGTACCAGCTATATACAGCTCAGTGAAATTATGAATGAGAGTAATACCTAAGTCTCCATTGCTTTCAGTTACAGAGGTGCTGCGCTCCCTAAAGAGACTACTGCAAAAAAAGCGTGCTATAGGATGCTTGACTTTTGTTCCTCACATTACAAAAGAAAGATGTACAGTAAAGAGAAAGCCATTCTGATGTCAAATCCCTGAAAAACTTCAGAAAACCCTCAGAGTTCAAGCAGCATCCTGTTGGGCAGGAAACAACCCAGCACATGGCCAGGCGCATGCATGGTGAGCTAGACGTAGAATCTCAGTTTGAGTGGGAAGGAACCTTCAAGAACACCTGGTTCCATCCCCCTGCTTTGGGTTCCAAGTCTCCCAGAACTCTTTCTGGGCTTGTTGCAGTAATATCCTACTTACACCCCATTTTTCAAAATCATGATGCCCCCACGTGTCCTTGCAGTGAGCTCCCTGACCCAGCTGACCCTGTTCTGGAGGCACAGGGCTGAGCATCCCACCCTCAGCAGCCCCACAGCATCTCCTGCGTGCTGAGCTCGGTGCCACAGCCCCACAGCAGCACTGAAATGGTTAAGGTCAAAACACAGCGGTCCTATGTAAAGGAGAAATTTCCCTGTCCTTGCCTAAGTGAATGGCTGGGATTAAACTGACAGCCCACCTTAGTGATGGTGGAATAATTGGTTGTTCAGCTCTGTCCTTGTCAGAGCGGTGACAGTTCTGCAGATGTCCTGCTCAGCTCTCCAAAGGTTAGCCTCAGCTGGAGCCGCTGTTCATTAATCATTCCTTGCTGACAGGGCTCTGAGCAGCCCACATCTGCCACTCGGTCCCCCTCAATCCCTGCTGCACCCAGCTTGTGTGTAATCACTGCTGGCTTTCTTAAGAGGCTGTTTGATAAGGGAATATGCATCTGGTGTGAGGCGCACGGCGACTGCCGCTGCTGGTGGCTCCTTCAGCCAAGAGCTGATAATAGGAATTTAGTGCCTTTGTCCAAGACAGTCTGCTACAAAAACACCGAGCTGTGGACTGGGTGTACAAGTAGCAGAGAGCGTCGTTGGTTTTTTTTTTTTTTTTTTTTTTTTTTTTTTTTTACAGTGCTTGTTATGCCTTCATGTGCTAACAGGCTTCAGGCTCTCTCACTGTAAAGACAGGGGGAGGTGGGATCCCAACAACCTCACCTGGGCACATGGCAAAAGAAGCTGCACCCGATCCAGAGAGAGTGGGAAAACTCCTCTGTGCAGCTCTCACTGGGGTAGAAAAGCCTGGAGGCGTTTTTTTCATCCAGACATTCCTGATTTCCAGCTCCTGGGTCTCAGCAGCCACATCACTGCAGCACATACCAAAATACCCCATCCTGCACTGCCTTGGCCTGGGGGAGCCAGGTCATTTAAAGAAGATCATACCCATCTAATTAATTCTACTCTTAGAATCACCTGTGATGGGTAGCTTAGAAAAAAACAGAGGAAGGATAAGTGGGACAGGTGTCAGCATCTTGGTATGCACACAGCTCCTCGTGCCACAGACAGGGAATGTTTTGGCAGCACAGGACATTTAGAGTTGCACTGCAGAGCAGTGTGAGCAATTGCAAAACACACAGCCTTCAAACAGTTCCTGAAGTCCGTTTGCTGCATATGTGTAGGTTTGAAAAAGAAAAAATCCAAAGCCGGGTTGAGGTTCTGCATCACTCGTGCCCTCCCAGCCTGGATAGAAAGCCAAATGGAAAAGCAACCAGAGCTAATGAAGGGAAAAGAGTTACTTTCAGAAAACCAGAAAAAGTAAAGGGTGTACATAATAGCTACCGTCCCCTGGAGGGCTATGGATGGGTTTTGTTCAGGGAAAATCCCCTGCGGTGGGGGAGGGGATTGCTTTCAACTTTCAGTTTCATTCATTAACGTGTGAATAAACTCCACATCCTCCAGTTACAAATATATATTTGTTATGAACCTTGATTATATTAAAATAAGCATCAGCACTCAGACTACCTGTGTATTACAGCTGGCAAGACTGTGTAAGAAATTAAATTATTACCCACTTCCCAATCTTAATACAAGATTACCCACCGACTTTCCTTAGCGTGCTGCTGTTAATATGTGAGCAATGCAGGAATCATCGTTCCAAACAATTGATTAACTGTCTAGCCCACAAAGTTTAAAAAGGAACAAACAAGGACACTAAGTGATTAGCATTCCTCTTTTAATTTGCAAATCCTGTCTTCGCAGCTAAAAAGCCCGATGCCTCAGGCTCCATCCAGCACACGGATCCTCTCCTGACAGAGGAAAGGAGGTGCTGCACACTCACGCAGCTGACACGCTGGATTAAAGCAATCAGCACGTTGACCATTAATCACAACCGAAGGCCTTACGGTGCACACAGGGGGATGGCAGTGGGCACGTTCCCAAGGGGAGCAGCAGCAGCCGTGCAGCATTTCAAAGTGCTGAGCCAACCCAGCGCTGTGGTTTGGGGATTGTGAGCTGTTACAGCTGTGGATCCTCTGTTCACTGAGTAAAGTTTGGATTCGGATGTGAAAACGAAGCAACAGGCAGTAGACTGCCTTCTGATTTCCACTTTGAAATTCCCTTTGCACCAGCATAACCCAGTCCAAATGGCACGTAAAGAACCAGGGCCCCCATCAGCTAAAGCTGAAGCAGCAGACACAGCTAGGCAGGGGATTAAGGAAACATCAGGAGTGCTCAGCAATCAAAACTGATGTCTGTCTCATTGCTGGATGGCATATGAACAACACAACACTATCCACGGTTAGCCAGGGATTGCACAAGGAGCCAAAACCAGGCCTTGAATATAAGAGATTAACGCTGATGAAGAGCTAAATTGAAACAGAAGATGACCAACTGCCTTGCTAATTATTTCCTCATTATTGTTATTGCTACATATGGCAGTAGTGCACATTTCATTGAGTCACTCAAATGCATAACAAAGTGACCTGGAAAACGGTGGTTCCAGAGGAGCAGAGTACAGCTACTGTTGTTTCCCATAGACATTAAGAAACTCTCAGATACAAATTCTTCACTGAGATGTGTGTACCACTGGAAGACTTCCTGCACCTCTGCTTCCACCTCACCACACACCCCATGGGTGAGGGACACGGGAGCTGCAGCATTACTGTGACCAAGGAATGCTTTTCCATTCTCAGACTTCAGCAGCAAGACACGTGTGATCACTCCTATTAATGCGCTCCCTCTGCTGGTCCTAAAGAAATCACTGCTGGCAAAAGAAATGGTCTGCAGAGCTGTGCCAACACCTGTGCTCACCCACACAAAAAGCTGGAGACTGCAAAAGCCCCAGATCTCAGCTTAAGTTTCAGAGGAAGAGACTTCTGGGTTTTTCCAAAGAGAGACCCGAGAGCAAAGTGCTGCCCAGGAAAGCACTGCCAGCTGGTGGGGAAAAAGGCTGCACAGAGGTTGGATGGATGGATGCCCACTGGCACCTGTAACCTCCACGAGTGGAATTCTGCAGATGGAGACTCCAGAAGGTGTAAAATGAAGAAAAGAGGCAGAGAAGTTCTCTATTTTGCAAACGTTATGAAAGCGAATGTATTTAGTATAGCTTGTAATATGAAAACTAGATTCATCGAGTTGATGTGAAAATAAAGGGGATTTGGTATTCAAAGAGGGGACAGACATAATCCAGATTACAAATTTTTGGTGGGCCATCTAACACCTTGTCAGTGCAAAAACATCATATGTTAAATGGCTCGGAAACCATGACAACACTGGCTGTCTGGAGCTCACACAAGCTCAATCAAGGCATAATCAAGGATTTTCTTACGTGATTGTCCATTATTTCCTTCTCAGTCAGAGATGCACATTATAGTAAAAGGATCGGAGTGGAATCACCAGCATTAATTACATGCTAGATTGGCTCTGGCCTCCTTAAGCATCTGCCAAAATGAATTTGGAGCATCTTTTGGACATTCAGAGGAGTCCTGTCCCGCTCCCACACAGGCCATAAACTGTCTCTCAGATGGGACAGAGTGATACCACAATCAGCACAGGGGGCAGAAGCCCTTCTCCTCTCCAGCCAGGCATGCACGGATCCCAGACCCTTGCAGATTTAAGCTGAAACATCCCAAGCCTGTTCACATGGGCACCACTCTTTAAGTCAGACTTAACAAAACCAGTTGATCGCATTGGTTCCTCCCCCATCCTATTCATCTAATGATTAAGTGCTTAAATTTGGAATTCCATTTCCAGATGTTGTTCACACAGGCTCTTCACAGCCTCTTTCAGCCCTTGCTGGGTGTTTGCTTGCATTCCTCTGCCACTTCTGCACAGGGACTCGGCTCAGCCTCTCAAGGTAAATTCCTTCAGAAGGACTGAGCAGAGAGAAAAAAGAAGTCTGGAAATCTGAAAGAACTTTTAAATAATTCAAAATCTAACAAACCGAACCACATCTATTTACTGAAACATATTAGTATTAAACTACACTTCTTTAACATGGAATTGAGATTCTGTCCTGCTAGATGACCATCAAGCCAAGAAAAATATTGCAACAAAAATCTTACAAAACCCCATTAATGAAACTGTCCTCTAGGGTGAAAACCCTGACTGACACTGTGAGAGTGTTGTGGCGATAGTATGATTGGATATATTTCAATGCATCATACAGATAAAGCACTGCATGAATGTGCACAGCTGGACTTCTCCCCCAGATCTGCTGCAGAAATGCACCAAAGAAACTTCTTGGCTGCTTCACGCTGCTTTACAGGCAGTTCAGCCCAGATCCTGGAAGCTCAATGGCACTGTGCGGGTTTGGGGCTGATGGGAATCCTCTCCACTCAGAAGCTGCAGTCCTCAACCAGAGCAAGAAGAGCCCATTTTGAGCAGTACCGGGTTTCTCAGAGAACACAAAAGCACAGGGCAAACCTGGATCACAGAGTGCTGCTCTATCCAGGCAAGCAGTCTCTGGGCACTCCCATTTGCTCCAGAGAGCAGATCAGGAGAGCAGGGAAGTAGGAAACCTGATGGCACTGCTACAAACACACTCTGGTTCCAATCAAAAACTCAACAGCAACCTCATAAGAACTTCAGGTTTGGGAGCATAGAATTGGGGATGCTACGAAAGCAACATATAGAGAAAATGCACCATTAGTTCCCACTAAACTCCATTCAGATGGGCCTAAGGATTAAGAAACTTTAGTCAATCCATTCAGCAGATCAACATGACTTTGAGATGTATCCCATTCAAGTTATATTGAAGTCATATTAAAGTTCCTTCACCTCTGGGATGCTTCATAGCTCCCATAACCCAACAAACAGCACCTCTGCTGGTGCTACAGGTTTCCAGAAATCCCCAGCTGCACCAACATCCTCAGACAAGCGCTTAGAATCATAGAATCGCTCAGGTTGGAGAAGAACTTAAAAATCATCAAGCCCAACCACAACCAAACCATACTACCCTAACTTTAACAACCCTCCGCTAAACCACATCCTTGAGCAAACAACTTCCCAAGGAGGCGCCAGGCTTTGGTTACAGGCTAGGGTGTGGGAGTGACAAGTTTGCTGTAAAATAGCTGAAGACAATCCCCCAACACTTCTCCAGCCCTACACGCTACGCTGCCCTCCCCGCAGCCTGCTGCTCACGCGGGCTGTGCGAGCGGCCGCAGTCGGCAGTAATTGCTGTTGACATTGTTCAGAGCTTTGCCTCACTGCCAGAGACAAATCTTTCATTCATGAAGAAGTGCTTGTTAGGCCAGCACCAGCCTCCAAACCCACTTAATTAAATTGTAGGAGGGAAAAAAAAAAAAAAAAAAAAAGTTGCTTGGCTCTGGTGGGAAATTTACACACAAAGGCCCGGTGTCTGGTGCTTCTCCCCACCATTGTGTGTCCGGAGCAGTCCTACAATGCAGCAGCATCTCTCCCCCTTCCCCTTCCTTCCAGGCACTGCAAAGACAGCAGTGACCCTCATTAAAAGCCGGGTTTGTTGTGGAATGTTTTCCCAATGATTCACCAACAGGGATTTTCTCCTTGGCAATCAAGGGCACTAAGCGCTGGGTAAGGGCTCTCCACAGGCTGATTGCTTAAAGAATTTCAAAAGTAAGGAACGTAAACAGGTCTGTGGAAAAAGGCTCTTTTGAGCAGTTATGTAAACATTCCCCACCCGGCCAGCAAGGCTCCGTGCTGGAGCTGCATCCCCAGCCTTCATCCAACTCCAATCCTCACACAGCGCAACACTGCAACTCCAAACCAAACCAGCAAACCATACAGCCTCCCAAAGATGCACGCTGCAGCAGCAAGCAGACGTGGCCACACTCCATCCTAGGGGCGTAGGGTGTTCTCTGATGGGTTGGGAAGAGGAGAGCTGCCCAGCACGAAGCAAAGCTTCAGCACCGCCGATGGAATGCAACAAACCATCGGGAAAAGTACGCAGCAACTATCACTAATACTGAATCATCGTAAATGCTCTTCTCTGCGAGCAATATTCCTTGCTGTGTGAATAACAACAATCCGTTCTATACTAACATATCATCACTGAATAATTTTTCTATTATATGGTAAGTAATGTTCAGGGTAAAATTGCCTAATTCTGGATGACAGCTGCATTCAGCCATTTCCGCATGCTTCTCTGCTGTAATTGAGTATTGACTTATGTAAAAGAAAATGTTTATGTCTTTATGCGGAGCACAATAAATTAATAGGAACGATACTGTCTTTACTCTTGGAGATTCTATACAATCAATATGAAATTCCAACAGTAAAACATTAAGAGGAGCTAATTAAGAAGGTGGAGCTAGGAATCAAAGAAAAGCATCAAACCTGCCCACAATTCACACCAAAAGAATTAATGGCACAGTCGAGAACGTAACGTTATAACCTGAGCATTAAATGGAAGCCACTGCTGACGCCACTGGAAGGCAGCTGATAGAACCACACAGTGCCCCTGGGGTTGGCATCTGGCAGCTGTGGTCACTAGAATGCTGTGCATGGGCATTCCTCCAATGACATTCTCTGTGGGCAGCATCTGAACACGATCAAGTTTTGAGCTTGTCACAAGAAAAGCGAATGGTGAAACTGAGTGAGTGGCTTATTTTGAACACCTGCATGCATTCACTTCAGCATCAGCTGAAGTTCAGCCAATGAACAGAAATCCTCCGACGTGTAAATTTTGAGGATCTGCTCCAAAATCTCAGTGATCTGCTATTGAGAGCTCATCTGACATAGCTGGATGGAAATGATCTGTCTTTAACCCACAGCATGGCTTCTCAGTACTGAAGAATGCCACTCACCTGATCCATTAGGCAAAATGATCACACCCCATTATTTAATGGGAGCAAAGAGATTGTGGCAGAGTGCTGTCGCAGAAGGAAGGTGCTCCATTTTAGGGTAAAACCTCTGATTTATTTGAGGCATTAATCTAGCAGCAGGAAACCAGTAAGCCCGTGACAATGTTCCTTTCAATTTACATTACCTCCTAATTATCTGCATGTGAATGAATTTGTTCTGTTTTTGAGACAGGGTAAGGAACAATAAACTCACAGTGCTAAAACATGCAGAATGTGAATTGAGCACATGGAGATGGCTCAGAATTCAGAGCTGCACTACGATTATAGGAAGCTTCCTCAGTCCTTTATGGGTGCTGTGCCTAAATGATCAGCTATGGAGCTCATTACAGCATAATGGGAAGTCCAGAGATGATGGCTTAACCTTCCCAATAATCACACCCCATCCTTGCCATGCTGGCTTGTCCTTAACGGCTTCATCATCTCCTGTTATCTCATTTTAGCGTAGATCTTAAAGACTGTGGTGAAAGCTACTCTGGTCTGCAAGGCATTTTGCATCTGTGCTTCGTTCCAAACAGGAACCCACACTGCTGCACAGGGCCATGCACTGCATGTGCCATCCTATCACATCCCATCACACCTGCACTCATTCTGTTTGCCCACCTTTCTCACAGAGCACACAAGGCACACACATCCAGAAAGCCAACAAGTTTTCTTGTCCATGCTACATAACCAAAAAGCAACTATGGTTTGCAGAGGATTCATTTTACCTTTTAAAGGAAATTCATTTTCTACACAAAAATTAGAACCAAAACCAATGAATAACTTTTTTTTTTTCCTTTCTTTTTAGTTATGTCATTTGATGTAATAGAACTCCAAGACTTGGTGCATCTGGCCCTGGCTTAGAGGTTTGCTTCTGACACATCAGCCTTTTTAGGGCATCTTGGAGGGAAGTGTAACAAGCAGAATTACGTGAAGCTGATGGCATCACATTTACTGAAACACTCTATGCAGTGACAGTCTGGGCAGTGAGAAAATATGTGCCAAAATGGGAAGGTAAAACTTAGCAGCACTACCACAAAAACCACAGAATCCTTCACAGAGCCCACAGCCCATCTACAGCTGCCTGAGGAAGCACACAGCTGCAATGCACAGCACCCATAAGAGGCAAGGGCTTTCTCCAGGCAAAGAAGTTTACCACCAGGAACACCTACATCTATTTTAAAAGCTTATGAAGTAAGAATCCTAGAGATTTTAAAACGCTTTATGGGTTTGCTGCATATCTTATGAGAGGAACACAAAAAAAAACCAACAACCAAGTGGGACAACAAGAAATCCAACAAAATCTTACTAATATTACAATCAGTCAAATATTGAAAAATAGCTCTTCAGAATGTAAGCCACTTTTGCTCATGCTTGCAAAGCAATTTTTCCAAACTTGATCCTGTGCATGAATGACTCACCCCACAGCCACGCTGGTCACAGTGAACCATGGGACTCTGCAAAGCAGCCTCAGAAATAGCTTTCCATCAGCACACACTTGCAGGCCAAACTATTTAGCATTGTGTGTTTGTAACAGGAGATGGGTGTAAAAATGATTCCTGAGATGTCCCTGCAGAATCAAATCCACCAAAAATGGGGCAACGTCCTTACTCTTCCTTGATTCTTAATTAAACCAATTATTTGGTTTATATATAGGAGGGGTTTGGAACTAGATGATCTTAAGGTCCCTTCCAACCCAAACCATTCTATGATTCTATGATCTTCTATTCCTCAGTCTTTTTGTTTCCTCTTCCATGAGTTAGGCTACATTACTATTTTGATTTGTTTTCACTAGTAGTGGATTTTGGCAATGGAATTGAGTTGAAATCGTTACAGTTTATAACGTGCCTTTTGTACTTGTAATTCACAGGCTTGGAGCAGAAGATAAAAGCATTAATTTGTCAATCAGTCCCACTCCATATTCTGAAACAGATTGAGAAAACACACAGAAATGATCACTGTGCATCTCCCAGAGGTAAAGGAACTTGGAACACTGTACTGCAAGACCTATTTTCAGTTTATAAATCAGACCCCATCCATTGTCAGATGTGTTTTGGAAACCCTCAGAAACCTGTGCAGAACTCCAGCATGGTCATGATGCCAAGGATCTTTGCAGCATAGAGCAAAACCTTGCAATGTGCAGATGATGACAAGTGAGCACACCTGCAGCCCCAAAACAAGAGCACACCAACAGTGAGCTCCCAAGGAGCCCCATTTAAGCTCTGCTGCATTTAAATCAACGAGGCCTGAGTGATGTCAGACCTGGTATCAAAACCAGGAGCCCAGAGTGCCCCAATCCCAACAAAAGTGTTGTGGGAGGAATAACATTTTGTATGCATGCAAGGTATGTAATAAAAGCATTTTGTGTATGTGTAAATACATTTAATCTCAGCACACGCCTGTGAGAGGAAATACACATCCTTATGACAACTCAGAGAAAGACAAACAGCCCCAAACCCTTTTATGAACGTCCTTCAAATGCCTGAGGAAGCCTTACAAAAATCAGCCTGAATGCAGAAAATGAATGAAAACGTCACTAAAATCATAAATGAAAATAAAAAAAACCATAAAAATAAGTTCCCTTACCTTTTGATAAATGGCCAGAACAGGTGGAAAATGTACCTCAAGTGAGACAGAAGGAAAGGAAAACCAACTCTGAGAGGTTCCCCATAAGCAGTGCTGGGAGCAGAGGATCTGGAGCTGCCTATGGAGCACTGCTGTGCTCAGCACTCTGTGCCATAAGCACGAGCTGCAGGGAAACAGGCTCCGTTCTCTTTGCAGAGTTCATTTCTTTTATTGATGCTCATCTGATGACACATTTGTTTTCGGTTAAGCTGAGCATAAATATGTTTTTATTTCATTCATTTCGTATTGTTATTTATATAGCCAGATGCCTGCTGTGATCACTGACAGAGCAATCCCAGCCAAGATATTCACTGAGACTTATTCCATCTCTTTCAAGAGATTCCATCCATTCCTTTCAAGAAAACACTTCTATTCGGGCTCTGCTTAGGAGCTGCTTTTTTTTTTTTTTTTCTATTGTGTTCCCCAATTCCTTCCCTAGGCCACAGCAGGAGGAGCTGCAGGGAGCAACACGGGCAGCGTGTTGGAAAGCTGAGCTGTTATCTCCCTGCACGGTGCTGGGTGACACAGTGTTCCCAGGACATCTCCGCTCCACTTCCCCACATTCCATCACAGCACCAGAGATGAACGCTCACGTGTGCAAGAAACACCAACAGAAATTCTAAGGGACATCAGCAGAGACTTCCAAAGCTGGAATCTATTGATTTCCATTACAACCGTTTTAAACGGTGAGGAATTACAGCCCTTATTATGATTTGCTTTCTGTGCAAACAGCTTTTCCATGTGAAAAATGGCACCTTCCTAAGCACGGGACATCAGATTCCCACAAAGTGGGGGAGATCTGCCATGGGAATTTTTGGATATTTTACAAACAAATATTGCTGTCCTTAAAACAAAGACCACCCCCAGCACGTAACTAATAAAAAGCTTTTGCCAATAGACCTTAACAATATGATAATTTATTTAAAACAGATACAGCCCGGAAAGTGACCCACTTAAAATTATTAAAAAAGATACGGCGTTTATTTTTTGCTGTCCATAAAACAGGCGGTGGCTTATGAATATGCAAACTGATCAGATGTAATTAACATGATTGGCTCCTACTGAAATACAATCTTCTGTGTTTAAGGGAGTTGGATGCAGAAACTAATGAGGTCAAGTTAATATGCTTGTGAAGGAAGCATCAGCTGTCAATGCAGCTGATGAGGATGCCTATGCTAAGCCTCTTTTCCCAGAGAATAATTTAAAAAGCAGATATACGTACAGCAAAATTCTCCTTGATAAACTAGGAAACCACAAGAGCACGGAGTCAAGCAGCTTTGATAAATGTGAGATGATTAATAAGGAAGAAATAAAAGCTTGTGTCCGATTACAGCAACACAATAAACATGGCATTTAATTAACTAGAAGGTTTTCAACAAGTGTTATGGGCAATTAGCTTACTATCACAACACCAGCCTCATCCATCCTATCCGAAACGCAGTGCCAGCAGGTGACCTGCAAACATCCACTAACCTTAAGAAAAAGGTAAAACGTAACTAAATTGATTATGAAATCAGCAATTAAGCTAAGAAGGTTTGACCTCAGCACAAGTCACTGAGAAGAAGCTGCTGAATGTTTAAGGGTTTCTTTTCTAATGGGTAAAATCCCCCCAGACATCAGTCGTCTCAAATCCCCATTCCTGTCCTTTGCAGAAAGAAAGGTTTGCTTCCATGTAAGACACATAGAAAATAATTTTAAAAATTACTTATTGGTGTTGTAAACATTCCTTTAGACCTTTGTTTGCAGTCACTACATAGGGGGTATAGTGAAACCTGTAGAATAGAACTGAACATTCTCTTACAGGACAGGAAGAAGGCAGAATGGACCCATTCCCATCCTCCTCCCAGTCCCAGTCAGAGCTTTGGGCAGAAGTTGTGCTTGTGGCAGCTGAGAGCAGCAAGGCAGAAAACAGCCTGCCAGCCTTCTGTAGTTCACTATGCCCTATCTGGGGGGTATTTATCATCACCCTTTGGAAGTTTAAGTTTTCCAGCTTTTCTACCCTCTCGCAAGAGAAATCTGCCTGCCGCTATTCATCTGCCCCAATTCCCTCAACAAGAAGAGTTGTAAATCTGGGTCCTTTCCTCAGGCAATAAACACTTTGGTGAAATTACTGCTCGGCAGTCAGTTGGAAGCTTGCATTTAACCTTATGCTTGGATGGCCTGATCTTCTCCTAGCAGGTTACAGCAAGTGGTCACACAACGGCTGAGCTCCAGGCTGAAGCTGATGTCCCAGCTGCTGGGATCTGGAGAGCTGTGAGTGACAGCTGGCTCTCTTAGCAGAAGCAAAGTTTGGGAAGTCGTCTGTGAGGTAGGAACTGAGGATCTGGTCAGTCAGGATGACAAAGACATGAATTGATTGACACTAAAAAGGTATAATTAATTTTGAGAGGAACGAAGCCAAACATCAGAAAAGGGCTCTGAAATGATCAAAGGTCGGAGATGAAGAGCCATATGAATTTGGAAAGAACTAAATATTGGTCTAACTTGTCTCTGTGAGCTCAAGTGGAAGCTACTGACAAACCTGTGCCGAGCCCCAGGAGCCAGAGTTGTGCACATGGAACCTATAGGAGCCCAATGTGAGCATCAAGGGATGATATAGAAAACAACCTGCAGGGTTAGAGAAGCTCTCCAACAGATATTTGGATGGCAAAGCATTTTCCTGACAGAACGCAAAGCAGGAAAGGACAAGGAACTTCTGAGCACCATCTATGACCAAACTTTGCACAGGGTGGAACAAAATCAGTGATGCAGTATAGGAAGCCATTGGCAACCTGCTGGTTTTTATATTGCATGAATAACTTCGGTAAAGGAACAGAGCATAACTTAAGTCATTTGCAAATCACTTCAAACCGTAAGGGGCAAGTCTGGTAAACTCCCATATGTTATTACTGTGCATATTCCTTTGTTTTTCATTAAAAAAAAATACCCAAAAATCAAGCCCTAACAAGTCTGTAACAAAGAGGAAGGGAAGGTTTGGATCTTGGTTCCTGCAAGGTGGAACAAGATACAACAATTCACTTAAAGGAGAAAAACCCCAAGGTTTGACATTAAGAGAAATCCACGAGATGAGTTAAGTTCTGGAAGAGATCACCAGGAACACAGAAAATCAGTGTTGTTTTCAAAAACCCATTCATCAGGAGTAGCTTAAGACATAGTCATCCTAAATGAACAGATGAAACATCCTCTAACAATACTTTTCAATCTCACTTTGTGCAACTGGAGCACGGTGCCCATCTGTACAACACAGAGGAGCAGCTCTCCACCACCTCAACTGCTCTGCAAAGTGCAGAGGAAAATCCCAATTCTGCTCATTCCCAGAGCTCCACCGTGGGCTGCTCAGGAAACACTGCAAAGTTCACTTATGCTGTTAGCAAATACCTTTTGCTGTACTCTTTTCATACTATAGGTTCCACTGGCATCCCAGCACCAAGTGCTGCTGCCCTGGCTCCATCTGCCTGGTGTATCCCATACCCCTTTAATCCCAGGCCCCAGAAACTCTTTCACCCCCCAGCTCCCGCAGGGTAACACTGACACCCAGTGACCAGTTGTACAGCAGCCTCCTGCAAGTGCTCCCATTCTGAGGTAAGAGACAAAAGTTATTTGCCCATCAGTTACCCAGTTCCTCCTTGTGCTTCCTGGAAAGCCTGGCTAGGAACTGAGCCAGACAAGGAAGCGCTCTGCTGCACTTTTTGCTTAAATTCTGCATCCAGGGGAGCTCTCCAGCCAACCCCTCCCACAGCACCACTGCTTTTTGCTGACTGCTCTCTGCTAACTGGCAAGAATTAATGCAAACATAGGGCACATACATTATCCATCCCATGAAAAGTCAATATATTTTACACGGATAAGTTGAGCAAGGCTTGGAGGCAGTTTTATAAGGAGATGGAGTAAATAAATACAGCCCTGCACTCAGCAGAAGCTGATGGCCATGCAGCAGGCCCTGAGCACACCTCCATTGTGCAGCATTCAGACCAAATCTGGATTTGGTGCTGCATTTACACCTCCCAGAGCAGAAGAACTCTGTGTTCCCACGGTGCTTCCACTTGCCAATGGGAATGCAACATGAACTGAAGCCTGCAGCACTGCCCTCCAAAGAGAGCAGGTACAGCACTGGGTGTGTAGCCATGTCCACAGCGGGTGAAGGAAGCAGTCACAAGGCAAATCAAGCAAATTGAGTTGGCTCCAGAAAGCGTGATTTGCATGCATAAAATAAAATTATTGCATGCTTTGGAAATTAAAGGCCTTCTTTACTCATAATAGTGCAAAAGCTAATTATAGTTACTGGAGACGTTTGCTGTTTACTCATAATAAGCACCTTGATGCAACATAATTAAAATGACTGCTAGCTCACCAGTGTTGACACAGAATCACCGATGTTGGAAAAGACCTCCGAGATCATCCAGTCCAACTGCCCACCTGCCACCACTATTTCCCTACTAAATTTTCCCCTTTAGTACAACATCTACACGTTTCTTGAACACCCCCAGGGACAGCAACTCAACCACAGCAAGGACAACTCCCAGCTCTGTGCACCTTGCCAAGAGCAGCAGGGCTGAACCATGCAGGCTGCCCTCCCGCATGCCGTGGTGCCAAACACATTGCATTCCCACTAATGCAACAAGGACACATCCTTATGGTGTGTTTCAGAGTTCTGCTCAATGCACGAAGCCTTCGCTGCCCCTTGAGCTGAGCATACATGGGGACCAGAGGCAGTGATGTGGAAGCTGTGAGCCTCAGCACTGACAGCAGGCGGTACCACGGCATGGTGATGCTGGCAGCTCCAGGGCACCTTTGGTCCACATTGGAGGAGTTCAGGTGGAGCACTGCCCACTAGCACTGCATTCAATGAGATTTCTATTCCAAATCACAGTCATCTGGTCAACACAAGCTGAGAATGTCCATTGGCTTGATTCTTTAATCGTGGTCACAACAGTCACCCACCTGAGATCCTGGAATGGATGTGGGATGCAGGCATAGACCATCCTTTCGCCAGGGCTGCAACTACTTCTAATCTGCAGGAAGCCCATTATGAATTCTCCCTCCCTCTTTTCTCTTTATGTGTATTAAATAAAACCATAAATCCCCACAGACATATGTACTGGAGTCGCAGTAAAGTTCCCTTCCAGAAGATCAAGAATTTTAATAAAAGACATAAATTCTGTTTCAGCCTTGAATCAGAGTGGCAGCTTCTCAGTGCCCAGATCACTGCATGGTTAAAGAGAAAATACTCTACTGCAAACCTGCCTAGACTTCACATTAAATATCAGGCTGTGGCTTCCATTTTGAAGACAGGCTTACTTTATTCTTCAATAATTTTTAGCAACTTAGGAAGTCTGCTAAACTGGGATGTATAGTGCTCTGGAAAGGAGTTCAGCTTGCATTCTGGAATCCACAAGCAACCTGCTATAGGAGCACTCCAGCAAAAGTCCACCTCCAGGCAGACTGCAGAAGTTTGTGTTACATATCAAAGACTAATGTGGGAGCTTGTCACCTCTAATCAGTTTATTTACCTCTTTCTTTGAGATCTTTTCATGCACTTTCACTCAAATGCAAGGATGAAGCAAAATATTTGCAGTGGTTCATCCATTTAGAACTGGCTGCAGGTGGATGAACCCCACGCCTCTCACATCAGCTCAGCACATGAGCTGCCACCGTTCTCTCACTCAAGAGGGCTGATGATGCTCAAGCCATCCTAAGTTCCTCCTCTCAGAACTGTTATTAATATAACCCAATGATCAAGAGTAAAACATTTGCTGATGCTGCTGCCAGCCTTTTCCCTAGGCTTTAACGAAGCCCTTTGGGAGCAGTGGCACCCACAGCCCAACGGAGCAGCTCTCCAGACCAAGGGCTGACTGCACTTCACATAAAGGAGGTTGCTTTGTGAAGGCAAGTTCACCACTTTTGTTTTGATATTCTGTACTGGGGCAGCCGCCCCGAGGTGATAAACCTGCCCCAAGGTTTGCTCTATGTGATTCAGAATAATGGTGCTCAATTCATCTGCCATCTTTAACTCAATAGATGGATCAAAGTGCCATCACCTGAAAGCAATGGGATCACGAAATTAAACCCAGAGCATGGTGAGCCACGTGAGTCCCTTCATGGAGGAGCTATTGTGACATTGCCTTTGCCCCTTAGTAAACTGAGAAACTACCTCTGAGAGTAATTTTGACCATATAAAAAACACTGTAATACATAATTAAAAGCTCTGGCACAAACAACTCATCATTCATTTTGCGTTTTTCTTTGACAGTATATCTAATTCTTTCATTTTGGTGGGTGGGGTGGGAACTCTTGAATGCAATTAACACCTCCACGCTGCTTTAAGCAAGGTGCGTGGCTGTAGCACATTATTCAGCACCATGCATGGCCTAACTTTCCAACCAATGTTCCCACTTAACAGCTAACATTCCACTCTAATTGAGACACCAGTTCCCTTACAGAGGTAGAATCCTGCATAGCTATATCTAACATATATCTCAAACCAGAGTCAGGTCTAATTTACAGACATCCCAACCGTGCTTTAAAATGAAGACAGAACACACTGCGAATGAAGAAAATGCTGGTAGCCCTTCTAGAGTTCTGTTAGAATGGTAATTAATACATGAATTCTAAAGACCCAGCCACAATCAGGCGATCTGATAAGTTTCAGAAGACTTAATTTGGTATCAGAGGCATGAAAGACAAAACCATGCCCTGTGCATTCTCCAAATTGTTGATGATCGTGTCTTTACCTGCTTACAACAGAGTGGGATAGCAAAGACAAAAGCTGCAAGCGTGACATTATTTCTGCTCAAAGCTAATTGTCTCACTGCTATCACAGGCATCAAAGTGAGGAAAGATCACAGGCATTCGGACAAATTGATGCTAAATAGTCTACAAAGAGCTGTGCCTTCGTTTTGTCTGTCCTGTTGGGTAGAACTGCTTAAATATCACAGCTGAGGGATGGTTTGATCACTCACAAGCAACCCAGGACCTGCCTGGTAGGAGCAGGGCACGCACTTTGAAAACATAATAGCTCTGACCCTTCATAGCTATCCACAATGAATGGATTAATTGGAATCTTATGAAGACCTTTATCCTTGATCTGCTTTCCCTGGGCTAAGGATGCTAAAATACTGAGGTACAGTAGTTTATTATGCCTTCAAATTAGATGGGTATTACAATCAAGAGTTTATTTCACCTGTGCGAGCAGAGACAATAAGTAATGATAAAACAACTTTACATAAAAGGCCTTGTGTAAGTTCAAAGTTTTTCCACAAACGTTAATTAAAGACTCAACAGCAATCCAACTTCAGTATTATCTGCTTCTTCCACCTAGAAAAGTTTTGGCTTTTTTTTTTGTTTTAAGAGATCTAGCTTTGCTGGGAGAGGATCATTTATGACACACTGCTCTACATTCATGACCAAGTGGTAATTCAAGTTTTCCTTCTCGAGCACTAAGATGAAAGCAAAACATGGTAATGAGGAGGTTACTGCAATGCATTTCCCATGCTTGGAAATCAAGTTGAATGGAACTGGGATCCAAAGAAAGTTCTCAGTAAACCAAAGGAGGATCTGACAGACCTCACCAAATTCAATAGCTCAACGCTCCCGTGTGATACAAGAAAATCACTTTGCTTTCTGCTCTTCACAACTCTGCCAGAGTCCTTCCTGCACAGACCAAGGAAGAGATATATAGAATACAATAGAATACATTCTAATAGAAAAACGTAGACGGTTTTTCGGGAAGCCAAAAAGCATACAGAGAAGAGAAATCCAACAGACAAACTTCAAAACACGTTTCAGCAAGCTCTCAAATTGGAACCTCTCACACAAACTAACCAGCCTCACAGAACGGTCACTACTGAGTTCTAAAGGATTTGAATTGGTGTTTGTATTGTTCAAGATTCTGATAGTCTGCAAAAGAGTGAAGGCTTCCACAGTTGGACTCTGCTGGAGACGTGATGCTCAGCTAAGCTCAGCTTTAATGTTATACTCCTGAATAATGCCAGCCACAGCAGGGACATGCAGATTCCTGCCACCAGGAAGACTTATGGCCATGTTTTCCTTTGCTCTGATGACTGGCTACACGCTCACCATCCCTCCCACAACGACCCACAAGCGCCTGCGTGAGATTTTCTTGGGGAAAAACAGTGATAAATGAGTCTCAATAGCAGCAAATCAGTCTTCAGGAACAGCCTTTGCCTTCCTAATACCTGCTCTCAGCACACAGACAGAATACAAACAGCGGGTGCACAGATGGGCAGCAGTGGGACAGCCACTGAGCCCAGCCCCTTGGTTTGTGGGTGCGCTTGCTGCCTGTGTGTTCACCTCTGATTCGGATTCATGTCCCTCATAATTACAAAGCAGCAGCAGGGCTTGGTGTCCACACAGATTTTGATGGACACAGCATCAATAAACTCAGCTATTTCATTTCAGAATGATGTAAATGCCATACAGAGCCACTGGTTGGCAGGAAGGGTCAGCTCCGAGGCGGCACTGCTTCAATCCCAGCTGGGTTTGGGATGCACAGAGGGAGATGATGGCACCAGCTTGGCAAGCAAGGCAACAAAACGAGATTGGATTTGTGATGTATATTCATAACACCTCCCCTCTTCCCATCTGTAAAGTATTCCTAGTGTGCCACAGCATTCTGGTGAGCATTAGGAGACAGTGGGCAGGAACACTGAGCTCTGGACAGTGAGCAGCTTCACAGCATCTTGCCAAACAGTGGAGCTCACAGAACTGCTGGAATGAACACAGACAATGCAGATGTTGCCTATCTCCTGACTAAACAGGGTTGAAACACCACTGTAAAGAATGCAAAGTCCTTTTTTGTGGCTCAAGGCAGAATAAGCTATTGTTATGCCATTCATAATGCAAGTTTGCCTCTCACGCTATAAAGAACTACAAGGGCTCAAACTTCACAGATCTTTTCCAGCTCTTGACTATCTGTGATGCTAGAAAGCTTCCCTACTGCCTAACACAGAAGCTCTCTTTCTGCAGGAAGGGACATCTCTGCCTGCTGTGGTTCAGACAAAACACTTCAATGCTGTCTGAAGCTGAAACCCCCCAGCAAACTCCTTGTGTTTCACCTTCACGTGGTGGATGACTTTTTTTCCCAGCTCATCACAGCTGCCAAACCACCATCCATTTGCTGAGTCTACAGCCACACTGACATCTCCATACACATCACTGTGTGTCATGTCTTAAGTCCACATTCTGGAAGCTGACCTACCATTATCTCACTCATCCCATCTCCTACGTGGATAACAACTCGGGCAGTGATTATACCCACACATCCCACAGGCTTCCCTCTTCCTCCTTCCCCTCCTACTGCACATCTCCCTTTCATCTCCATTCCCTAAGCTTCCCTGGCCTTTTCCCAGAGCATATGCAGCAAAAAACCTGTTGGAACGGGAGCTCTGTCAAACCTAAATTCCCTGACACTTAAAGGAACTCCTCAAATCAGACTGAAAAGAATCTCTAATGACGGCTTATTTTTAATTCTTCTTAAATAGAGGACTCTAATGAATTTTCCTGAGATATTGGGGGAGTAAGGCAGATCTAGGTTTTCACAGATTCCTTCATGAATATTTCTCACTACATACTGGATGTCATTATTCTACTGAGAATCAATTAGCCCAAATGTTGTTATGACAGTTGCAGAAAAATTGTATTTTTAGCAACAATTTATAGTGTTCTGTCTCTTCCCAAGCAATCTTCACAGAAACTTCAAACCCAATCAGACGGTGAAAAAACCCCTTTGATGAGAAAGAAATAAATGTGATTGGGAAGGTTTCTGAAAGAAAACAGCAGCTTTTGATTCTGAAATGCACCCTTACTTTAGTGGAGTCCAACTGAGCCTATAAGCAGACCAAAAGGAAAAGATAGGAAAAAAGAAAAAACAACAGAAAGAGATTTCTTTTATTTTCTCTCTTTCACTTGATGCATTTCAGCATGGATTCAGAAGACATTTCAGCATGGACAAAGAAGCAGACTTGGCAATCACATCACATGCTGTCACGCACGTTGTTTTCATAACAGCCTGGTGTCCCAGCTCAGTTCCCTGCCAACAGCAGGTTTCCTTCTACACTTAAGCACATTAAAATGAACACACAGGCACCAAAGAGATCACAGCTCCCTGACTTTCTTGTCTGACCACCTCAGACTTCTGCTGCAAACAGGCAAAGCAAGCAGGCACTCTTTTAATGGAAAGAAGCCTTAGAGCCATCAGGCTGGCAGCAAAACAAGTTGAAAACGTGTCTTAAGAGTCTGAAATATCAGTAGCACCTTTCAGCAGAACAACTCTTCCCAGGGCAGAATTAAGGAAGACATTTGAAACCGGGATGTGATCAGGAAAGAGTGCACCTCATGCCAGAACTACGTGGGACTGTCATCCCAACTGCAACTCTTGAGAGAAAAGTCAAAGGTCCCAGATGCTGGAACTCATCCCTTTCCATGCCATTGCACCAAGCTCTCTGTGCTGCACAAGTTTTCTGGGGAAGCATACACTTTCCATACACCAAATCCAATCTGGAGCCTCTTTCAGAGACAAAGATGTACTGATGAGCCCCAGATAAGAAAAAAAAAACTGCAATGCCCAAACTTACATAAAGCAACTCCCTCATAAGCTTTTGCAAACCCAATGATAACAACATTTTTAAAGCTTTTCCTCTGTTTTTTGCCCTGATTACTGTATCTTGCTTCCTTACAGTTATATCATCACAACAGTGAGATCAGAACAAAATAATAGGTGTCTATTGTTAAAGAGAGACTGAAGCTCGACTTCCCTTTCCACTGACTCCATAGGAGATATGACAGCCAGTAGCTTTACTTCCCAGCCCAGACACGAGGGTCAGACTTCCTTCCTATCCAAGGAAGATAGCCCACAGAGCAAAAATTCTGCCTTGTGGATCATTTCAGTGGTTTCTGTAAAGCCATTTGTTGTGACATATGGTGGCACGCGTGACATGCCGAGTCCTGCCCTGCACTACTAATGCTGCACTGCAGTGCCAGAGCCACAGCACAAGGAAACGCAGGGCAGGATGGATGCCTGGAGACACAAGCAGTCCCAGGAACATGCAGAGTCATCAATCTCACGCTGAACCAGTGAAAAGGGTTCTGTCACAGCATACTGAGCACTGGGAGCAGAGCAGGCAGCGAGTAATCCGGGGTGGAAGAGCATACATGGATGTGAAAACAGTCATGAAAAAGCCTTTCTCTACGAGACAGCGAGCCCTTTGGTTACCAAATGCACAAGGAGCTGTTTCTTACTATGGTTTTCAGGGAATTTCTCATTTTAGTAAAAGAAGGGGGAGTTAGAAGTTGCACAAATCAAACTTCCATCACCATCAGCACAAAGAATCCACCAGTCTGAGCCACCACGTTCCTACACAGCAGAAATGAGAACATGAAACAAAAGAGGAAAAATGAATGCTTGTTGAAAAGAGATGCAAAACATCCTCTGGAAACATTACAAAACCAAAAGCACAGTTTGACCTCAAGGATGGTGTTTTGTAAATACTACTTGGTTTTTGAGTCCTGTGGGTACAAGTGGTAAGACTATATAGCTACATATTAAAAGAACCAAGCAAACCTACCTGCAAAGCCTTTAGGATTTGGATACACTGAGCAGTATCGCTCATATCAGGCAGCACATTACCACACAGAGAAATAATCAATGGGGGGATGGATAATTTGGGAAGTGGGAATTAAGTCTGAGGAGGTCTCACTGTGACAGGCGTCTCTCGACAGGTGGTGAATTCAGCATAGAAATCCTCAGGAAAATACAGCTTGGGCCTGGAGATGTTTAAGGAGATAATTGGAACTGTGAAAAAGGAAGATTTTAATCCAACCCAAAATTTAAAGCGAAGATGCATTGATGTGCACCCTGTCAGAGTTTGAATGCATTGGAGAGCTGTGACAAATGAAAGCCTGGAGGAAATGCAAAGTTATGTGCTGATCTTCTGAAAATAGGGGGCTTGCTAATTTAATCAAACTTCCCCTCTGCATAATTAAAAAAAAAGTCTACAGTACATCATTGTGTATCATTCAATAACAAAAGAACAACCCGTAAATGAATATTCTTAAGCATCTCTGCTAAACACAGTTCTAAGACACCTAAAAAGTCATTTTTCCCCTTGGAAAGTTCACAGGACTGGCACAATTTGTTGTGTTCCTTTAAGTCTTTGTTGCCTAAATAGGAGCTACCATTCAAAGCTAATCTGAATAACTGAATCACGGGAAAAATACCCTCCAACCATGAAAAATGAATATTCAACATTCCCACCTTATCTCATCCTCTTTGTAGTTGTTTCTCCTCTGCATATTAAGTGGACCTCATCACATGAAACTAATGCTGTGTTAACTCTGCAAGAGGGGAAAGACTTGTCACTAATCCAGAAGGATCCCCCCATAGAACCAAGGCCCTGTTTAGTGGGATAATTTAGGCCACATTACCCATTTTTCTTCAAGTTCTGGAATCATAGAATCACCAAGGTTGGAAAAGACCTACAAGATCATTCCGTTCAACCATCCACCAATCACCAATAGTTCTCACTAAAAGGAGAAGGAAACAAAATAATTGATCAATTTATCAGCCTCCCACCAACCACTGTGCAATCTGAGTACTGTGTGCCAATGCTGGCACACTGGGAAGTCTTCTGTGAAGCCTGACCCTAAAAACACACTGAAATGTAGCTGATTGGCAAAGTGCCTTGTTGACATAAACTGAAAAAGATCCGGAGAACATCACAGGCACAACTCCTTTGTACCTACACTACCCACTGACTGCAGCCTTTCAGTACCTAAAGGGAGCCTACAAACGGGAAGGGAATCAACTCTTGGAAAGGGTTGATAATAGCAGGACAAGGGGAAATGGTTTGAAGTTGAGGGAGGGAAGATTGAGGTTGGACATCAGGGGGAAGTTCTTTGCTATGAGAGTGGTGAGGTGCTGGAACAGCTGCCCGGAGAGGCTGTGGATGCCCTGTCCATCCCTGGAGGTGTTCAAGGACAGGTTGGATGGGGCCTGAGCAGCCTGGGCTGCTGTTAAATGTGGAGGTTGATGGCCCTGCATGTGGCAGGGGGTTGGAGCTTCGTGATCCTTGGGGTCCCTTCCAACCCTGGCCATTCTGTGATTCTTAGAAGAGCCAGCACTCAAGAGTCTGAAAGCAGGCACTGAAAGGTGGGAGAAAAAGGAAGAGCAGAAAATCAGGGAAAAGAATATGCAAGAAGTAAAGAAACCACTGCCAACACGGCAGGATATGTGCTGTTACTGCAGGAGAAAGAGCTCCGAGTGACGCAGGGACAGACCGCCCCTGGCATCCCGCAAAAACATCGCCCTTACTTGAAATAGATTCCAGTTTAAGGGAAATTTAAGGAGAAAGATGACTTGACATTAGCTTATAAACAGGTTATTTTAAAAGCAAGAAGTTTGCATCGTGATGCATCCTTAGCACCAGCACAGGGCATCTCCCCAGTGGACACCTGGAGCCGTGGCAGAGCCCTCCGCAGTCAGCACTGGATCGCTGAGCGCCGACCGCTGCTGCAGACTTCAGGAAGTGTCTGTCACAACTCATCTATTTTGATGTCCGTTATGAAACCCTCCTGGGGTTAAATAATACACAGATACAAGACAGTTTCACCTCCACTAGAAGGGTTTTAAAAATGAAATTAGACATGTTTTTTTGAGGCAAAATCTTTTGCAGTTATCTCCCCAGTTCTGCACGTATTCCTATAGAATCCGTGGCCAAAGGAACCTCCTCTAAACCATTTCCCATCACCTCCTCTGATCTGTCAACTTCAATTGGACTTGTCCTGTAGCATTGCTCGTCCTGTATTGAGAGGATAACAAACAAACAACTCAACTTATCCTTCTACATTTATAATCTCAGTCTACAAACTGTATTTATTCTGCTGGCTTGAAAGTCCGAACTATTCCAACCATGGGATGCACTACAGCACATTCTAGATTGCTGTGCTTCAAGTATTTCCACCATTTGTCTCTGCTCCACCAGCAGCTGTGGTACAGAAACATAGGGAGAGTATTTTCTTCACTCTGAGGATGCCCCCTCTAACAAACAGAGGAGGAAGAAATGAATATGCAGATCTCTCTATTAGCAGACTTCACTGACCAATCAAAGGATGGTCAGTTTTAATAAGAAGAGTCATTAGGGTCATCATTTATTTTTGGAAGAACTAAATGAATTCTTCTGAATGGAATTGTCCTATAACTCCATTCCTCCTGGGGCTTCTTTAGGAGGAAAAATGTATTCCAAATCAGATTGACTGAGAAAGCTAGAGAAGTGTCTTGCTAGCTTAACATGTAAAGCATGAAAAAAAAATAAATAGGAAGCCTATGAGACCATGTGAGGCTGTATGAGCTGTATGCAAAGATCTTGCCAGAAGAATTTCTAAATGGAGATAATTGCATGTATAAGTAGACCAAAAATAAGAATACTCAAAAGACAACTTGAGCTCTCAGAATAACTTGTTAATATTTGCCAATAACCCAGAGCAAATGGTGCACTAAAGCCTATGTAGGAAGGTGGGCTGATTACAGATTTCAGCAAGATGCTGTCACGCCCAGGTGAGATAACAGGATTCCCAATGCTCATTGTCTGTTTACCATTCTAGACCAGAAGGGACAACACTGCTACACGTGTAGGAATTGTACCAGATGCTTTGACTGAAAAAGATAAGAATCTTTGATTTGTACTGTGTTTCTCATCTCTCTGTAATCTCTCCCCTCAACAGCAATTGTTGACAAACATACTACAAATAAGCTCCAAGAGCAGAGGGATGAATATTTTGTTAAATGCATCTTCTTACAAGCCAAATCATTATAAATGAGCAGCAGAGCATCACAAGCGATGGCAGAAAGGAATAGGCAATTGCTGTCAAGTCATATCTGCATTTTGCACTCAGTAGCCAAAAATAGCAACTCTTCAATTCCCAATTACGTTGACTAGCAAGCACTGGTGCAGGTAGTGGAAGAAATGATGAAGACTTTCTTTGTAATGGTCACTACCACAGCTGCACCTTTTGGCTTATTTCTTATTTGCGGTATGCCAGGAAGGGAGCGTACAGAAAACTGCATGAGCATAAGATAAGCAGCAAATTTGGGGGTAAAATGACTGCAGAGAAATAAGTTTCCTACCCAGTTGTCTGGAGTTTTTTTTTTTTATTTCCTGAAGAACTCCTAAACAAACCTGCTCCTTCATATCTAACGATTCACCAAAGTATTTCCTAAGTAGTCAAGCACAGCAGGATAAGGACAATGGAAAAGCAATACCACAAATACTCATTCGAATCAAGAGAAGCATGGTTGCTTGAGCTGTGTTCAACTCTTCATTGTACCATTAGTATGACAACAAGTGATAATTAACGATTAGACAAAATTAAATTTAGTTAAGCAGGCTAATATCGATAAATTGAGCAGTTTGCATTTATACAGGGGGAGCAGACAATTCCAAGTGATGCCCTTTTATGACAGTTAAGTAACACAAGCTCACATTTAAACTTCAGACTTAAAACTGAGGCAATTAGACTGATTAAATTGAGGAAATAAGACCGATAAACCTCAGGAGAAACTGTCTGCTTATGGACATCCGATGAGTTACATACAGCCACCTATTTAAATGTTTGTGCAGTGGCAGTGTGACTTGTGCCAGTATAACCATTACAAGTTCAAACCAGCAATGAACTGCTGGAAGGAATCCATTCCTTCCACTGCCAACCTCAGCAGCAACATCTATGGCCCAGTGATGAGAACTGAGCTCCCAATGGGAAGAGGAAAGAACTGATATGCTGCCAGATGACAACACAGAAGAAATGGATCCATAAAAGCTCCTTAGGAAATCTTCTGTGTTTGAATTAATAGCAGGATTTGGGTTTCTGTAGAGTCACTGACTGCTAGATGGGTGAAATATCCAGATAGATCAGATGCGTGTTATATACTTCTGCAACATTCACCTGATTCAATCTTTCAAGATTGAATTCCTCCTCCCTTAGAAAGAAATGGGGCGCTAAGACGTTCAGGGCCAATTCTTGTCCAATTCATTTTGCATACGCTGGGCTTGGACTGGAATATGGAATGCAAATGGAGCATTGGTGAATACAGAAATTAGTGAAAGAGAGGGAAGAGCACTGGCAGTGCTACAGAAAACAGAAGGGAAACAAAAAATGGGTTTGTACACTGAATGCAGTCATTACAACAGGGAAATAAGTGACATAAATGATAAAGGGACACATACAGAGGGAGAGGTACATTGGGAAATCACGAGATAGTAGGTCATGCTGAACAAATCTGATTAAGTTCCATGAAAAAAGTCGCAATAAGAACTGATGGAACAGACTAACAGACATAATGTATTTGGACTTCGAGATGGCTTATAATACTTCACAGCAGAAAAAGCGAGGGCACAAGGTCAGTAAATACAGCGCAGAGAAATGAGGGAATTCAATGCTGAATACAAACCAAGGGCAGAAAGAAGCAGCATATGGGAGAAGACCAGACCAAGCACTGACAGCTGTGCACATGGCCAAGCAATTGACTGCCTCATCCTTAGACAAGGCATCAAAAGCAAAGATGGACTTCTGGAAGAAATTAAAGCTGTGGCCATGAATACCCAGCTGGATATGGGTGGTACGTTTGGAGTCCTGAGCACCCTGATGAAAGCTCAAAACTGCTGTCCTGCTTGCTATGAAGCAAGTTCTTGTGTAATTGAACTTCTGGGATAACAGACCAGCACAAGACTCTTTACAGTGGTGACAACAACTGGAATATTTTACTCTAACTTTGTGATAGAAAGTAATAATTTTCTATCACTGTCAATAATTTTCTATCACTGTCAATAATTTTCTATCACATGAGAAGTCCAATCAGTATGTGCCTGCTTTCCTAACTTCCCAATTTTAGCTTCACCAACTGGAACTTTCTCTTTTAATGATGTCAGAAAGGATTCAGTCCATGCACAGAAACAGACAGAAGGTATATAATTCTGAGGGTCACATTATGCAGGCGTAGAGACCATGAAACAACGGACTTGGCAGATGACAGAGGATGGTGAAGATGGCAGCAGACAGGCAGGCAACAGCTCTGGCAGCCTGAACTTGGAAAAAGAACACTACCATTGTTAGAACACAAGAGAGTTTACTTCGTGATGTTTTAAACGTAGACCTTAATGCCTGATTAATATATTCCACTGCAATCTTCAACAGATTGCATTGAAATGACAAACAGTGACATAAGATAATTGTAGATAAAACCTCCAAATGCCTAATTAGTTTGCTTATTTATTCTTTCATAATGCTCTGAGATGTTAACGCAGCCCCTCTCTTGCATTCTTCAGCACTTGACATTCTTCATTTTCCAAGTGTTCTTGTGAGCTGCAGAAGTGCCAGACATTTGCCCCAAGCTTAATTCAGACTGTATTGTGCATCGCTCTGCTTGTGGGAATGGATCTTTCTGAAATGGAGAGAAGCTACTTTATTTCCAATAGAAGTGTTCAACGCTATTTATTTACAGAGAAAGCATCTTCTAAGCCTGTTTCCCAGCATAGTCCTGCTAGCAGTGCCACGTTTGGCAAACTGTACTGAAGAGTACTAAACATCTAAGAGCAGAAATGACCAGATGTCACTCATTTAATCACCAAGTTCTCTCTACCTCTATCCCTCATCTTCATAACAATCTCTTGAAAAGTGTCGTTATCTACTTGAAATTACCAACAGGGCATGGATCTCTACTATTTTACAAGCAACCAATCCCAAGAAAAGGGCACAGTGTTCTGAACGTCTCCGGTCTTGATAGTGTGAAAGCAATAACAACAGCAAGAACTGTACACAGTGCAGTTGCACACACAGCAGCCCTGCTTCCATAACCCACAGCCCTGCTGTCTCTGCAGATTTTTAGTTCTCATCTCAGCCTCTGTCAAACATCTGCTGTTCAAACTCGAGCCCCCAAAATATCTTTGATATGTTCAATAAAATGTTCAATAAACGTTTTGCAGTTAGATTGCAGCAAAATTTCAGTCATTCTGTGACTCAGTACTCAAAAGCCTGGTGCCTGGTGCTCAGAGCTGATGTGAATTAGCAGCACCCTTTGCAACAGTTTGTCTTCCATGGCATTTAATTGAAGGCAGAAATCCAAAGAACAGACACTGCAGTCATACAACTTTTTTTGACTTACAGCCTTTGAAAGCACTGATCAGAGTACTGATCATACATCATTTATGTAAGAGCCTGTTTTATTACTGCCAATATCTCCCAGGATGCTGAAACAAAGTGGTGCAGAGGCACACCTCTAGGCCATCCTGACTGGCAACATCAAAACTATGTTAGACCTGTACACTTTCCAGTTCCTCCTGCAGCCAGATGAGCATTTTCTGCTTTTCAATAGCAAGGAAGTACAGAAACCTCCAAATATCTTGAAGTCCACAGATAGAGATAAAAGACCTTAAAGAATTCACCCACCTGACGTGGAGGATAGAGAGGTCCCCACAGGTAGGAATGAGAACAGGGGACAAGTAGCATAATAAATTCAGTTCTCCGTGTGGGCAGTATTAGATCTGACAAAGCCCACACAGAAACCTGGACTATAGCTAAAAGGCAAAGTCAGATCAAGATGCCAGCACAGCAGCTGCAAGCACGCATACACAGCCACCCATAGCATCACTATTAGCTCTCCCGTTTTGCTTCAAGGTGTAACCAAGGTACTCGTGGCCAGCTTCTCAAAGAAAGTCAGAGGTGTTCAATATTTTTTGCTCAACAAGAAGGGAATGCAGCAGGAAGAGAAATGATTAGGGAAATGAAGACATGATCACCGTTTGAATCTATACCGCTGATTGGTGCACCAAATACTTCTCCGGATCTGATGAGTGAGAAAGCAGTGCTCATTTACAAAGGGAAACACACAACTCTCAGCAGCAGCAAGCTTTCTGCTCCTCCAGAGCCACATCCTTCCAAAGTGGTTAAAAAATGAGAAAACAAATGGCTGTGCTGGGAGAAAGCACGGCCTTCGCTTAAGCAGACCTATAAATCAGGAGCCTGACGCGGGATGCGAACGATGGCTGGCAGGGCTCGAGCTGCTCCAGGCAGACCCCACAAGGACACACAGTGCATCTGTAATGAAACAGCACCCAAACGGCTGTTAACCCTCCATTCTCCTCCAAGTTCCTATTGCAGGATGCTGCTGAAGAAACGTCCCTTTCTATACAAAGCTCAGCCAAAACTCACGGCGGCACTGCAGTGAATGTCAGAGGAGACCAGGTCAGCAGGACCTCTGCTTTAATTATAGCACTGACTCTCTGTGCATTTACAAATCATTCTTTTATTCATTCACATGTCCTTGCAAGTCTTTGTCTGTTTGTTTTTCACTCAGAAGACTGAAGCCATGCTAGAGTTTTCTTTTCCCCTTTTCCACCTGCCTTGGTGAACGCTAAGAGGCAAGGCTCAAAGCCAGAAAGAAAAGGACAGAAAAGCTTTTTCATTTTCACTGAAATACCATTATGCGTGAGTATGTGATTTTTCATTTTAACAACATTATTTTGACCAAAACAAAATATTTCCAGCACACTTCTGACATGCTCATTGTATTACAGGCTTTAAAACCATTACTGGTGTACAAACTGCAATTTTATTCCTTTTTCTTTTCCCTTGCTCCCCCAATGCAGACATTCCAGGCAGTGCACCAGCACCAGCTTCACACCCAATCCCATTTCACTGGACATCCTTCATCCTGCCACTTCTCCCCCTGTTCCAATTTCTTTTTCTGGGACACCCATGACAGTATTTCCCTATTTTCACAAGCTGTCTTAGTAAGCCCATTAACCTTATCACCAATACAGATGATCAAGTGACCTTCCCTCCCACCAGGTCTGCTCCTCACACAAGCTGACTGCCACGTCCCCTGCTTCACAGCTGCAAAGGTTTAGAATCCAACCCCACATCTGTGCATGTTTATTTGGTGCACTCTGCTGTACAGCCACATGCAACAATAGGGGGATACACAATCAAAATTTTCCAGGTAATTAATTCAGCCTATGGATAAAAACCACTTCCCATGCATCTCTGCACGCATACGTACACCAAAAAAAAGTTGCAAACATTTTGCATTCTTCTCTTTTCCTCTGATGATTCTGCATCACTAGAAGGCCTGAATTAGTAATAGCTCTCCTGCAGCACGGAGGCTTGCTCCTGCCCTTGGTTATTTCCCCGTTAGCTGCAAAGATGTGCAAGGACTGCCTCCAGAGCAAAGCTCCTGCCCGACCCAGCGCTGACAGCTGTGTGCATCCCGTGGCTCCATCCTCCCTGAGAGCTGTCACTGTCACTTCTGCATTAAGTCCCCACCAGCCAAAGGACCAAATATGCCAATTACAATCCCGAACTGCGGTGAACCAGCTCGCAGCACTGTAAGAATGGACGTGCTTTATGCAAACACATTAACCTTTCACCTTAGAACTCAAAAAATATGACTTCAATACAAAGCAGGTTTCTGAGTGCTCTCCGTTTCTTAAGTTGAGAGATTCCTCCACAGTCAGTTTTCTTGCTTTTGGTCTGCTCAGAAGCACACTATTCCAATGTTTTGCTCTCTATCCTGCCCTATGTTTCTCTGTAATATGAGCTGCAGGACCAGACCACGTTGCTGTGACCACCCCTTGCATGGTGCTACCCACAAACACTTCCAGGTGGATGCAGAACAGCTGGTTCCCCATGCTGACAGATGCTTGCAGCCGCAGTAGGAGTCATTCTGCTGCCAGGGCATCACACACTGCTTGCTCCACAACTGCTTGCAGGAAGGCAGTGAGCCAGAAAGAAACATCCTATGCACCTGGATGCCTCTTTCAGCTCCCATGTACCCACATTTCATTACTGCACGGTGATCTGCAGCCTGGCTCCCTCTAGTGTGAGCTGTCAATAATCTGATTCCATCATTTGAAACACCACGCTTCAGTAAGTTTTTTTGAACAAAGCATCCTCAGCTACTTGTGTGATATTTCAGGAGCTGGTAAGCTGTCTCTGAGTAAAACATCCCCGAGCTGCTTTAGTGATTAATGCATGTGCATTGCTTTCAATTAAACCATTTCTGCTTCTCAGTAGGGATTTGAGTTTGAAGTTTCACTTCCAACTGGAAGGAGCAGAGTAGTGTGATAGGGATACACCTGCACACAGCCACAGCCTGCAGGTAACACTGCAAACAAGGCATCGCTGTGACATTCCAGAGCTGGAATTTTGCCTACTCCTGCTTCATACAACAGCTTACAAGCACCAGAGAATGAAAATATCGAGGAACACCGAGATAAAACCACAACCCAGTCTGATAATATAACCCCCAATAAGCACCTGTTATAACTATTAGTAATAACAACAGAAACTGCTAGTGGGAGTTATCCATACGGAGGCAGTGAGTAAACATCCAATGAAGTACCTTGAAAAACAGCCTCAGAAAGAAATTAAGAAAAAATGAGAGAATGTTCCCCATTGCCACAGGGGAGAAATTAAGTTCCACTGAGCTTTCTTATTTAAGCCTGGCTTTGTCAGCATCACTTGTCAGCACACTGCTCTAAGCCAATTAGATGACTAAAACCTGTTGGGTAAAAGCACATTTGTGTTTCTTTTACTTTAGGAACTATTTCAGGAACACAATGCAATTAATGAATTTAACACAATGAATTTAAACCACGCTTTCTGTGAGCAACATTAAAGAAAGGCCTGGATTTCAAACAAGAGCCAGAGAGATTGCTCTGTGCAACTATTTAAACTCAGTTTGATCAGAGGCTGCTTTGTGTAGAAGTCGGTCATTTCGGAGTCACTGGTTACTTGTCAGGTCCAACAGAAGAGATGAAGACAGGCAGGTAGAAAATAAGTAGCCCGCTTCTATCAGTCATATTAAAATCCTCATTCTATCTGCCTATCTTTGCTCTTTTGAAAGCGATTTACGTGAACATTTAAAAACTACCTGCAAGTAGATGCGTGTTGTCAGGCTAACTTCATTTCACCATGAAAGATAGCTGAAGTTTAGCTGTGTTTGAACTACAGATGGATACAGAAGGTGCTCCCAAGGGAAAGAAATAAACCAACGCTCTGCCATGAGAAAGGGATGGAAGGAAGCTGGCCTTGCAACCTGCACAAAGACTGGGAGGGAAGGGGCCTCTCCTTGTAAATACGTGGGCAAAAAGGGGAAGAAAGCTAATACCTTCCAGGATAAATTGATCTATGTTAAAAAACAGCGCTGTTTTCAAAATAAAAATCCAATAAGATTTCTGAAAGCATCTAGGGAGCAACAGGTGCAGGACGTAGGTGATATAACTGCATGCTATTGCAGGATGGGAGATCTTAATGTGTTCATCTGAGTGGCTGGAACTCACTCCCATATCAGAGGTCCCTGTGTCATCAGCCAGTTTCAAACCCCTCATTGTAGCAGTGCTGCTGCTCTGCTGGGAGGAACTGCTCAGCATCCCTAAGCTGTGGCTTTGCTCAAGAGCAGAGGAAGGAGGCTGAGGTGAGTCCCCATCACTGAAGAGTTTGAGGAAAGCATTGACCTCTGAGTGAAATAAATGTGAATCTCTTGGAAACAAAGCCAAGAGGTGAGGAACCAGCAGATCTTTGAATTGCTGATGTCTCCCCTGGGTGCACCTGGGTTCTGAAATAAGAAAGGGAGAGCTGAGGGCAGGGATTTTTTTGGTGGTCAGAGCTATGGACCCAGGCCAGGGGAGGTCACCCGAATCCTTCAAGTCCTAAAGAGATCCAATGCTGCAAGACTTCCTCAGAAGTGAAGTACTATAAACCAACACAGAAGAGGAGAGAGTGAGATTTCATCCCACGACCTCAAACACAGTTTCTTGGTTCTACTGCATCATTATTTATAACCAGAGAGCAAACAAAATGATTTAAGCATAAGACTTCTCTGTCCTGCCCTAACAGTACAGAACAGTATGTATATTTCAATAAATGTACTGCCCGATGTATCAGTCATCCCCACCAGATTATGGATCTCTCTCTCTCTCATTAAGAGCCATCACTGCACTTTGCAGACTATCATAAAACATGTCAGGAGTGCCACGTTGTGCTGGATGTCATAGGGTCTGCAGCATAAACCTCAGAGCCCCAAGGTACAAATGGATTCAGCCACGCTCTAACTTCTTTGGTAGCAGGAAAGAAAGAAGAAAAGCAGGCTTGGATGAGCAAAAGAGAAGAACTGACAGATAAGGACACCTTGGAAATAAGCCATTAATTGACTACCTCGCGATTAGAAATGCAAACAAATTCAGAACCTAATTAAATCTTTCTTACTATTTCCATTACACGGTTGTAAATTTTTTTTTTTCAACCTTTGTACAGACGCAATTAAATAAATTTAAAGGCAATGTAAAATAAATCCCAATTAAACATGCCATTTACAAGTCACTTTGCAAACGTGGAGGCAGACCACTTACCTGAAATACAAAAAAAAAGAACCATAAAATAAATGTTGTTGGCCAAACACGTCTGAGCATAACTAAATAGAGGAGAAAAGACAGAGGAGAGACAGTAGAGCACTGTGAAGCAGGGGCAGGTTTATTTCTATGAAGGAATGAACTGCAAATCTGATCATGTGCTTCAAACAATACTGCAGGTTCGCACTGTAACTTACACTTATTTACAGCCATATTTCATTCATTCCCAATTCTTCTATTGTAGTGCAAAGCTGTGCTTGAGCAAAAGAAAAACATCCGTAGGATGTCTTCTTGTACAGAGTTTGATATCAGAAAGTTGTATGTCAAGGAACCACTGCCACTGGAGGTCACCATCTTCTGGAGCAAGAGAAGAGAAAGGTCCAACACACACCTCAGCCCCAAACAAATCATTTTATTACAGCATCTGGTATTCCCCAGAGTTCTGGCCAATAGATAAGCAGTAGTTCAAGCAACAGGAGCTGCTGTATACCCAAGCACAGGCTGGTTGCAGTAGTCAATGTTGGCTTCTGAGCATTTAGGCTTTGGGAAAATGACTCATAGAAATTTTAAAACCACTGCCGAGCACACAAAATTCCCATCCTCCCACATTATGCCTTGAAAACAACCAGTACAAAAGCTTAAGTACTCCTTATGCATAGATTTAGGTTAAACGACCACAAACATTCCCAATTAAAATTTGAGAGCTGGGAATCTCTAAATCAATCCATCCTTACTCTTCTTGTCTAAAAAGATCCCACTTCACTGCATGAAAATGCAGCATAGGGATGATGGACACAAACTTCTTTCATTTCTAAAGGAACGTAAAGCAAGAAAGTTCCCTACTGCTAAACATTTTGGGGCATCACGTAATGAGTTACACATCTTCCATCTCCACCCCAATGGGAATCTGAAGCACATTGTACCAACAACAAAAGAAAAGCAAAGCAGAAAATCAGCCATTCGTGGCCATGACTGCAAAGAAAAAAATTAATTTTGAAATATGAACGAACTAAGATTTAGCACCCATTTGAGTGATAACTACAGAATATCACAGGAAAAAGACTGCAGGTGAATCTCCATTGGTTTGATACCGAAGTATAAACGCTAACAGGAGTTCAGATCACAGAACAGCAAGAGGAAAAAAATAAAAAGGTCATATCAGAAGTTAAATACAGTGGGCAAATCTGCCAGACCAGGTGCAGAACTGCAACACGCCGTGCCCCAGATTCTTGGCACGAGGGATAATATTTGAAACACACATCACTAAGTAGGAGCGTCAGATACGAGACATTTATTTTAGATTTCAGGAAACAGCCCCGTCAGGCAGAGGCTGCAAGATCTCCCTCTCCATATTATCTTCAAACACATCTGAGTGAAAGGGCAAACAGAAATTTGAAAGAGATGATTGCTTCCTTTGTGGGGGATACGGTTACCCACTGAGACAGGAACATACATGAATTCCGATTTGCAATCATTTCCACTATTTATGAGGTCACTGGACTTGCTCCTGCTGAGCTCAATTTAGCAAGAGCTTTGGCTAGATCAGTGCAGAGAATATTACAATCACATTGACTTGGTGATGGCCAAACTGCCACAGATACGGAACTCAAAAACATCCATAGGCTGAATGCTAGAGGCAAATCAGCAGACAGTCAGGTTTTATAACCTAAGACGTAAGTGTGGATGTTCTTGGTTTGAAACAAGATTTTGTATGGAGCAGCACCATACAAAATTAATTATAGGCTTAAAGCCATCATTAATTCCAAGCCAAGGATAAAGAGGATCTCTCTCTTGCACTAAGGTAGGCATAAGGAGCTAACAAGAGCAGCCATGCCAACAAGGAAAGTTGATTTCAGATGCATTACAGCACTGGATCTTGTTCTATAATATTAGAAGAAATCTACAGTGTAATCTAAGATTAAGAACACGCTTCTCAACCAGCACAAAGTTCAGATTTGCAAATGGACTTCAGGGAAGTCCACAGCAATCACACTTGCACGCACTATTTTGGAGACTATCAAAACTAGAAAAGGGATGTAGTACATAAAAACATTTCAGCTATCTTAAACTTCATGCATAACTCGTAATTGATAAACATCAGCATTCTACTTTTTGTTTTCACAGCTCCTTGACAGCAGTAAGATAATAGTCCAAATACTAATAAAATTGAAATTGCACTCCACAATTTTTACTGCGAAGACAATAATATAAATATAAGTCCAAAAGATCCGAAAGAAAATGTTAGAACACACAGGATAACATACAGAGAGTGAAGCTTCCATGCATAGAGACAGGGCTCTGCCTGGTACCTTTGAGAAACCTCTACAGGTGGTGATTCAGCAATCTCTGAGCAGCTTGCCACTGCTCTTCCTACTTGTTGCTCTCTCATTGATGAGTGTAAACCACAGCACCCAAATAGCTTTAGGAATTTTGAATCATCGTGCAGAAACAGAGCCTCAAAAGGAAAGAAACTCCTGAAACAGAATCTCACTTTGCACTGTGACTTGCAGTCTGCAGCAAAATGTATTTATCTACCTGCCTGGCTCCTTGGAAAACAAGGCAGCTTCCCACAGCACATTTGACTCCCAGAACGATTAGAGGAGGAATGCTTCCTCTCTCCCATCAGTCTTCTATTTCATGCTGTTTGCAGCACGCTTGCAGCTCTCCCAGCTGACCAGCTTTGTGTTACGTGGGGCAGTGACAGCTCAGCTGCAAGGCACAGGAAGTCATGAAAGCACATCTCGTCCTTCAGTTTCATACAGCATAAAATAATTACAATAAAATCCCACATAAGAATCCGGATTGGATCCAATCCCTTGCTTTAGCACAGAGCCAGTCTCCGTACTGACAACTAATTTGTTATCTTGTACAGTTTTGAGAAATGGAATACACACCCAAAGCATGCACCAAGGTACTGCATCCTTAGAAGAGCAGCAATCTGTAAAACATGGTCCAAGCTCCTTCTTGAGAGCCCAGCAATCCAAACTATTTCTATGACGTATCCTAAGGATAGAGGCTGCGCTCCAAATAAACTGCACAGGGCAGCTCTGTGGCTGGAATACTCCCCTGACAAGCATTAACCACTACAGCTTATTTTCATGCAGTGTTAGCAATGTGGAGAGTGCCTGAACCCAGGGGAGCACAGGGCAGAACTGCAGGACTGAGGATGGTGAATGAAAGATCTCTCTGAAATGTCTTTGCGTGAACTAATGGTTAAAATGGGTGTGACAGAACTGAAGATAGTTCTGTCAATATCTACAGAGAAACAGTGAGGGCAGAAAGCGGGAGAAAAGGGAAATTCAGTACAAGGAAGGTGCTGTGAAATAGCATAGATTTAAACCTGAGCAATAGCTAGTGTAGGAATTTGTTCATTAGCAAAGTTAGCGCTGGAGGCATCAAAAGGTACTTTTTCCCCCCCCTCTTAAAATGCATTATGTCATCTTCCTGAAAAAAAAAGACAGCTGCATTCCATAAACCAACGTAAAGGAATTTTGAAATAATAAACTACAGAAAAAGAGAAACTTGTTTGTAAATCACTGGTATATATCCTACACGAGGGAAAGTCAACTCTGACCTCCGCAGAAAGTTTACATTTCCACGCACACTACAGAGTGTTAAATTGGAGCATTTGCTATTTACAACTTGAAGAAAACCATTCGGGCTGGAAGATGTGCAGTGTGTGCTGTACATTCCCCTTCTTACACAACTAGGAACATCCCCTTGCTTCAATCCCCTCTTCACATCCCAGGCTTTTGTGCAGACCTGTCTATCACAGCAGCCAGAGCAATGGAAATTGAACCAAGATGTTTCATCTGGAGATGTCGCCTTATTATTTTTTCTAAGTGCAATCTTTGGCTTTATTATCCTGAAGTATTTTCTATTGGTGTTTGCACAGAAAGGAAGCCATGTGCATTTTAAAAGAGCCGCAAAGGCCGCTATAGACAGAGTTGAGAATAATGCGCCTCTGCTTCCCAGAGAACCAACCCATAGGAAAAAAAAAAACAACATTCCAGTAATTCAGTTTATCCCTAAGTATAAAATAACTGAAGTCAAGGTGCCTACGCTGTTATTATTTTTTCTGATGTTTTTGACACCAACGTGCTGAATTTTATGGCATTCACAGTTTCAAAAGCAGCGAGTTCCCACTTGGTGTAGTCGTAATACTCCTTAATATTTTCATTTTGATGTAATTTACGGCCCCAGCTTTTTAAATATCCGCTCTGTAATAATGTTTAATTTCAGGGGTCACTCCGCCAAGGAGTATATTAAAGCTTATAAAACTCATTTCCAAAGCTCAAATATCAAGCTGTGATCAGGTTAGGAGGGCAGCATCTGTGAATATTTCATCTTTTATCATGCTGATAATAAGGAGATGACAGAGGCACATTATTACAATGAGAGAATTGCTCATTTCAGCCCTGGCTGCTGGAAGCTAGGGTCTGCAGTGTGTGTTACTCAATAAAAGCAATTCTGATATGAAAAGCAAGTTTACTGAGCCACCACTGTGTCTTATTTGATTGTAATGAATAATATATGGGCCCAAGAGCTCGTGCATCTGGTAGGGAGAAAGAAAGGAAAAGGTTTAAGTTAGGAGGGGCACTTGAATGTAGGCAATAATTTATCAAACCTGCACTTTATTGTTTAGAAATAAAGTTACGAGATAACCGTTCATTAGACTTACTGGTCTGATAACAAATCTTAAAGGTCTGCTAACACAAAGACAGGACATTTGTCTGCACTGGCAGGACAAGCTCCATCTTCCACCCTTCCATTTACATCAACAAACGATGACCAAGCATTGGGCCAGGTCAAGGATTGCAACCTCTTCTGCTGGAAAGCTCCTGGCCACCACGTTTCACACTAACCTCTATCAAAAGAAATACGTGAGAAAAAGTTTGCCTATCATCTTGTGTAAGAAAGGGAAAACACCCAAGGAACTCTCATCTCTCTTGGATTATTTGATAACATCATCGTGGCTCAAATGTACTTCTGCCATTTGAAAACTGCTTCCTATGAAAACAGAGTTTTGATTAATTTCACAGAGAACACCACTCACCATTTGTCCAAATTTGTTAAATTTAACCGCTGGTATCATCATACCTCCCCTGAGCCTGTTTGCTTTCAATCTCATTTGTTCTGCAATTAAGATGTCAAATTGAAACTGGTTTGCATCGTTCGAGCCACAGTTCCCATTATTACAGGCATTTTATGATAACATTTATTTTAGAACAGAATGTTACATATAAAAAACTACTTCATTATTTATTATTACTTTAATATAATGCTTATTTTCTATTAAAACTACAGACAGGTTTTTGGATTACACATTTACATGTTCTCATACAGGTGAACCGTATGCTGAATTATCAGATTAAGCACCATTACATTGAAGAAATCCATAACTGCGTAATTGACAATTTTATTTGGAGAAATTGATAAACATTCTAGTTTTCAGAATTGTTGCATCAGAATATCAAGCCAACCTCATGTGCCAAGCAAACCTTCACATCACTGGGTACCACATGATGCTCAGTTGAGCTTCCAGACAAATTACAGTCAGCTTTTCTCATCTCCTGGTAGCATCTTGTCAGAGGTCATGGGTTCATTTACTTTTCCCTTTCCAACTCTTTTAAACAGGACAAATGCTCCTCTGCCACCATTACAAACTGACCTCCATCACAGAGTACAGGTTAGGAACCAGAACTGGAGAAAATCAGTTCTATAGGCAGATTTTGGCTTCCTGGAAATGCTGGAAAATATTGTTTTCTTTCTTAAAACATCTCTGTAATAAACTGTCACGTTCCCACTAAATCTGAGGGATACAGAGGACTACAGCTTTAAGTCACCTGCCTCCCTGCCAAATTAGTCTAACTCTCAAAAATCAATTATTTATTATCAGCAACAGCATCAAACAAGGCCGTTTCTTTTCTGAACTTCTGGGAACAAATGGCCCCGATCACGAAGATAATACGACTTCTGAATTGTCATTATCACCACGCTGTGATAATGACATATCATTTTGGCACTTCTAACTCTGTCTGCTCCAATCTCCTGTTGTATTTAACTCATTTACGCCTAAATATTTATTCTGCCTGCCTTCAAGCCTTTCCCTCCGCTCGCAACCCTACAGGTTCAGTAGGGCTGGAAGTTTGTGTCATTAATTTCATGCTTTTAACTCTTTCATTCTTCTATGGCTGCAGTTGCTACAAGCTGAAATAGCATTCTCTCCTTTTCAGAAAAAAAAAATAGGGAAAAAGTTGAATACGAGTGACAGGAATATAAGAAAGCTTCCCAAAGTGCTTACATCCATACACTTCTTTCAGTAAATGCAGGGTAAGGAACAGATCACCACAGAAAGGCTCTGGTTGATATGAACACCAGGGAGGGCATCTTTTCAGAGCTAACTTTCTGCTGTGTGTGTCTCAGTGCACCATGAGTGCCAGATGTCACCTCTTAACAGAGCATCTTCTTGTTTCACTCCTTACGTGGCTCTACACCACGCCTCTTACACCAAACTGTTTGCTGCTTGAATGCTGCAGCATCGCACAGCGACCAACCTCATCTCTTAACAGCAAGATTTAAACCTCCAGTCATTAACCTGAGCTTCTCTGGCTTCAGTTGGCTGTAGATGATGCTCATGTATGAAGAAGAAAAGTCTTCTATGGTCTACCATAGAAGTCTACTACGTTCTACTAGATACTACTCGCACAAAGAGCAGCACTCAAAACCCAATACCCCCATGTATGCAAAGCTTTTGGATTTTAATACTGAAATAGAAACACTGCTCAGAGACCTGTTTAAATAATAATGTTAAAAATAAACTCAAAGCAACAATTTAAATAAAATAAAAATAGCAAACACAACAGCAGCCCTTCCAGTGCAGGTTTCAGGGTGGGTGAGTGCTGATGGATTTGCCATTTGCTCTAACAGACTGCAGTTTGCCAGAGTTTTCCCCCATCCTCTCAACCTTAAACTCTACAAAAACCATTTGACTGCATAATTCTGCATACATAATCCCAAGTCTGTTTTATTAGGTGATTTTATATCAATTAGCATTAGGCATATCAGAACAGGAGCAACTTTCCAGCACCCACACAGTCACTTTCACTACCCAACTCAGCAGCCCTGTCCTTCCCACCCCCAAAACTTCTCCCAGCTCCTCTGAGCAAGACAGCAAAAGATTTCCTCACCATTTTATTCCCCACTCTTCCTCCTCATAACATCGCATTAGCGAGCCTTTAATTACAGTGACCCCCATTTTTGATCAAAATCAATTAAAAAAAAAACCCTGTAGCTTCACATTGATTTAAATTTAATAACTTGGCCTGCCAAACAGCTTAATTTGCCACTTGAAATTATCTTCTTGCTTTTATCTTTTGTTATAGCACAGAGTTAGATTCACTATTAATGGACAAAGCAGCACTTACTAGTGAGTATATAACCTTAAATACTTGATTAAAAAGTGCTGTTCCCATTTACAGAAGGTATTACTGTACTCAGTAGCTTTTAAATGGTTTGTTAATGGCTTACTCTTTTCAGTCATCATCAAAATTAAAGTATTACTAATAAATGTGTTTTATGAACTTAAGAAATATGCTTGTTCAGCTGTAAGAGCTCACTTGCGAGTGATATTTGCTCCTTACAATAAATTCCTGCTATTCGGTGGTTGTAATGGTCCTATTAATGGAATAATAACTGTGTGAACATTACGAGCACTGCTTAGATGATGACTTGTCCATTACACTCACCACAAAGCTGGAAGGTCATCCAACATACTACTGGATGTTCCATCACGTGGATGTGGATTCTTAAAAACCTACAAGGCAGGTACCTTATTTCAGCCTGAATGCACCAAAACAGAATCTAGAAGAACCACTTGGGATGTTCTAGCAGGAGAGTTTCCATGTTTTTAATCACACAGAGACAGGGCTCTGCTCACAAACTCCCAACAACTCGTACACTGGCACTGCCCAGGATTACATCCTAATGTAAGACCATTATTACACGTTGTTTCATTGCTGCATCCAGGAGACCCAACTCAACTAGCACAACCAGCACCACCCTCCCTCTCCTTTGCTCATCCTCCCCCAGCACTGAAGTAATGGGGAAAAACTAAGAGAAAACACAAACAAGTCCAGAATGGATTCCTGCACTACAAATAGCACAGAAAAAGTGGGGGAAAAAAAACGTTCTGCTATGGTTCAGAGCTTTTGAAAGATTGTCTATGCCATGCTTAAGATATTCTGAGATACATGCCCCATACTTTGCTATGTTGCTGCACGAGTGAAGCCTAAGACAGGTCTTTACAGACCTGCCACAAGAAAAGTCCATGCAAATGAATGTCACTGCACCTGCTGAGAGTTTGTAGCTGCTGGATTTTTCCCACATTTACGGTTCTATATAAGTGGTGGTCATAGAAGTACATGGATAAACTCACTGAGAGATGAGTTAAATGCTAATTCAGGGAAGCTGGCACACAAACCAGAGGAAGAGAGGATCATGCCCCAGCAGTGCTGGGACAGGAAAGATTTCTGGTCAGGAAAGCTGGAAATCAGCCATCAACTCAAAGGCAAAACAGCAACTGCGCAATCTTGGCTAGAGCTCCAACAAGCGTGGTGTAATTTTGCATTCCCACACATTTACTAAGATCCAGGCCAAAGCCCACACCTCCTACAGAATAACAGCCTTCTCTCCGCTTCACTTTCCTGTTTAGCAAATACGACACAAGGCAGAATTATACAGCACAGTGCAGAGAACACAGGCATAGATTAGAATGATAGAGTGGCACTCTTCGCCTCTCAAATGTAAACCTTCCAGGCAAGGAGAACTCATTCTGCACACAGCAGCTATAGATAGTCTTGAGAGGGGCGGGGAGAGGGAAAAAAACCAACATTACAACTCTCATCTTTTCACTTGGTGGCATTATTTGCATTTCCCTTAATACATGCAAGCTCCTGCTGAATAGCTAGGTGTTATTATTCATTACAATTTTCTATTATGCTGTGATAAATGACACTCCCAGGGGTAGAGCTGCTCTACGAATGCTTATTACAGTCATTTAAGTAGGAGTTGATTTAGCTTAAATAGGTTGTTTCATATAGCTATATGCCCCAGCTATAGGGGCCTGCCACTGCTATTCGTTTCAGCTCTGGAATAACTAGGATTTAATTGAATTATAACTGTTTTGTGCATGTATTACACTGTATCCTCTTCATTATATCTTGTAAAATATGACAGTGCTGATTAATTCCACACGTTGCAGAGCAAGAATCTTTTTATTCTGTTTAGATACTTTTTTTTTTTAATCCTTCAATTTTCAAGTGATTAAAAAGATCATCTCTCTCAAGAGACGACTCTATAGAGGACGATTTGCAAGTGGCACCAATCTGCTGCTTCTGCAAGAAAAGCACACATCCTTCACCCAGGTACCCCAAGGCATGCGAAGTGCAGTGCCCAACTGCTGCACAGCACTGCCTGGATATAGGAGGGCAGGTATGAATTTGGCAGAGCAGACTGAAACCCTCGTAGGGCTCGGCCCTTGTCTTTCCCACTGCTGGGTTTTTGTAAGCACATTAATTGAGAGCATATCTTACACCATCTTAGTTCAGTTTGCATCAGTACGGCAGGCGTTGAAGCCCAAATGCAAGCAAGGCTGTTCACTTTCTGAAAGCATCAAGTTTAATGCACAGAAAGTGTTTCATACTGCAACTGAGATTACAAAATTTAGCAAAGAGTGAATGGAAGGTTAAAAATAATTGGTGCTCAGAAGAAAAAATTCCCCCCTGAAAATGGAACCAACCAGTCAGGCCCATTTTAACATTATGTTCCTAACATTCATAAGGTTGAAACACTCCAGCAACAGCCACAGGTTGAAAGTCAGGCCAGTCCTCAGTGCTGTTTCCCCACCACAGGTTTGTTTCCTAAATCTAACACTGATTTTTCACTTTATTCCTCTCCTGGTTTTGGCATTGGGTTTTTTGATGGGTCGGCAGCTTGCAGTTTGGGTTTTCCTGCATAATGCAGAGAACTGCAGGCAGCATTACTTATATAGCATTACTCTGCCAGGCCAGATACAGCCATGATGGAATGGCATTCGCATCATCAATCAGAAGTTCTAACTCAGAATGCTGTAGTCCTATAGCTGACTCTGAGCATGTAAAGGTAAGAAGGAAAACCAACAAACAACCAGCAAATTACCTCATCCACGTCCAAAATTAGATATTTTCTAGGAACTTCTTAAGATGCCTGAATTATCTGTTGGCAGGGCGTTCCACCTATTGCTACAACAGCACAAATCACCAACACAAATGGGATTTCTGTAATTGTATCACCTACATACGTGTGCTGTAACAGTAGAAATGTTGATAAATAAGCAATTTCAAGTCAAAAAGTAAATTTATTTAATGACAACAGAAAAGGATGACCTCTGCATTCAGCTGCCACTTGCATTGTTCTTCAAATAATCTTCAGCATCGATTCACAGACCCAGATACAGCAGTTTTTACACCAACTTTGTCCCAGTATTAAAATAAGTCTTTTAAATGGCATGCAGTAATGAATTAAACACAAGCTAGCTAAGGCAAACGGTAAGCCAACAGCTGAAAATATTCCAGTGAGAATATGTAAAGCAATTAAACTTTAACTACTTTTAAAACAAATTCTTTTAAATGCTAATGGCCATTGTTTTCTCACTTGGTAAGTAAAATTGTGTCATGGAAGGTTAGATGATTGCCAAGATTTAATTGAATGTCTAAAAGAAAGGGAAATGTTTCTTTAAAAAGCTAAGATGGACCTCTTACCACATTCCTACAGCGAAATGTCCTATAACAATGGAACTGTGATTTGCTGAAATTAAAATGCTATTATGGTGGAATTAGGGCTTCAATATTTTTAGCAGCTTAAATAGGCCTTGCATTTTTAAAGGACATCTGATAATAGATAATTACATTTCATCTTAAAGAAACCGAGTTGTTTTCTTAAGGAAAAATACTTTTCTTTCTTCCATAGAGGTTAAAGCATAGCCATCATTAGTAGCTGCAATAGGCTTCAGGTGCCTACTTCAGCTTGGGGATGGATATTAGCATATAAATAGCCGGCGGTAGCTGCTTGATTCTACCTATTTTATGTTTCAGTGTGGCATCACGATGCACTTAACAAGAAAAGGGGAGGGGGGGAGCAGCGTGTTTGAGGAAGGGGCTCCTGGGTTTAGAGGGGGCCTCACTATAATGGAAATCCCAACAGCACTGAGTTTGGTGGGGCCTTTGCTTTTTGTTGTTGCTGTTGACCTTGCTGCTCTTTTTGGAAGGTTTTTGTGTGCCTCGTGCAATCTTGGAGCCCCACACAGCAGCGTGGCACTGCGTTAAGGTGAGGTGCGTTGGGTTAAGCAGCAGCTGGAAGAACACAGGAGTGAGACAAAGCGGTGCAGTTTCTAAAGCATGATTGTAACTGCTTATGTTTTTTTACCTTTATAAAATAATTTCTCTCCTTTGCATTACTGGAAAGCAGCGGGCTGTTGCTGCTCTGCCAACCCAGCTCACATGCATCGTGTTCCCTCGTGGGAGAGCAGAGGGGAAAGAGAGCCACGAGCGTTCCCCGTCCTCTGCTTCACGCTGACCTTCAAGATTTACTGCTTTAAAATGTTAATCATCCTGAGTGACATTTCTTGTGTCACTCAGCTGATTGCTAGAGCAGAGGGAGAAGTGTTCTTTTTACCCAGACTTTCCCCCCAGCCAGGGGGATGAGCAGGCAAGGGCAGAGGTGAGGCCGATGCTCAGGAGCACAGAGCAGGCTGCCCTCAGTGCTGCATGCTTATGAGCAAAGCAGCGAGACCTGGAGTGGAAGGAGCCCGCCTGGCTGTACACAGAGACCCTTCCCCAAGTTACAGTCATGCAGCATCACATACCCAAGCCACTAAAGCAGGCCTTCAGTCTGTGAGAGCTGCAGCCAAGGTGATGGGACCACATCAAAAGCAGCAGCACCCAGTGCAACACAGGGCTGTCCTCAACATGAGGCTGTCACAGTGCTCCATTCCAAGCACAAAGTGCAGCAGGTCCCTTAGGCACCTCCAGAAAAATTTGTGCCTTCATCAAGACACAACACCATGGTACATCAGATTTGGCAGTCAACAGCATAAAATATAAGATGGCTGTTCAGAAGTAATGGGCTTTTCATGCCACACAGCCTAAGCTCTGAGCTCTTCATACTCCCCAGATAGCTGTCCATCATTCCCAAATACAATGCAGAGAACTGGTCCTCATGGGGCTGCTGGAGGCTGTTGTTAGGACACTGAACGCAGCCCTTGGTGTCTGTGTGCTTTGAGCACTGGAGCTATAAATACAACTTGCATGATATAGATGCATTCCAACTAACTGCAGTAATGCAATGCAGGATTCTAAAAAGTTGGCTGCAATTACAAAGCAGCCAGCCCTGCAGACAACGCTTCAGCAAATGCTGCCTTTGAATATCCTGCCAAAATGAAGCCCTTCTAAGCAAGCTTCAAACCTTCTTCCCTTACATCTCCACTTTCTGGAGCGCTGGTCTTAGACAAAACCCGAGTTGAATCAACATAAAACATTACCAGAGGCCATAAGGCAAACTGTCCATTTTCTTGCAAGATTTGAAATGCTAAAATTGAGAGTTGAAAAAAGTACAGTAAGATTTTTGATTGGGCTGACTAAGCGGCCATTAAAAATGTTACTGTTTGATTATAAATAAAATATTAGAAGAAAAAATTAAATACCAGTCCCATCATTTTTAATATTACCATCCCGCTTACAGCTAATCAAGTCAAAGGAAGGTCAGAGACCTCTATCATCCAACAAACAGCTCTTGATTCATTGCATTAGTCAAAATTTTTAGATTGTAAGAATGTGAAATAACCCTACCCATTTATCTGCATCATTATCATTTTTAAATACGTTATTTAATCTCCATGACCTTTGCATTATAGTTTATACTGACTGAAGCCGGACCAACAATCTGCAAGTTAAACAGAATCCATCACTCACCAATTCTGATGGCTCTTCATTATTAGAAAGGCTAGGGGGAAAAATAATCTTTTAAGTTGTAAAGCCTACTTTTATGGGTTTAAATTGTTTAAATAGAACTAAAACTTCCTGAAGTAAGAGGAGGAACACTAAAGTATAGGCACAGAACATTTCAAGTATTTTAATTCTTTAAGAAGTTTGAAATAGAGACAAATGCCTCAAAAATAAGAGGCTGGCAGTGGGATCCATTATCTGGCTGGCTGGAAGCCCCTCACCAGCCAGAGATGTGGGTTGGGTTTGTGCTGCACCAATAAACACAGCCATAGCACACACATTAAGGAGGAGGACCACAAGAAACAAGAAAGAAAATTGGTAAGAGAGAACTGCAGCCTGGACTGTTTGAAAACATCAAGTTCATTAAACTTACACAGCCACAACATCTATGAAGGACCAGCATCTTTAGAAAATCCCCCAAGAGAGAAAAGGTTGATAGGTTTATTTCCTAAACCCAATGCGAAAGCCTATCTTGAACTTGAAATCTTTTCTGCCAAAGACCACGGGACACATGTATTGCAAATATCAGAGTGGTGACAGCTGTGTCTTCAGGAGGGTTGTGAGCTCGTTAACTGGTTAATTCCCATAGCTAAACAATTCTAGTTGGGAACATTGCTGTTGATGGTACGACTCATCAGCACAGCAGAATTTAATTCCAGCTAAGTCAGATTTCATCCCCTTGTGAAGCACACCAGAACGGCTGCACAGAAGTACGTGAACAGCAGCAGCAGAACTGGGGATCAGCTCTGTCCGGGAAGCAATCCATCTCAGCTCAGTTATTTCTCACGTACTCAATGTATTCAATACACAACCATTGTGCTGCTGTACTTACATAGCAGCAAGTACTCATAACTATGGCTGCAGTACTTGAGCTTTCAGTTCTGATCACTTCTCATGAGAAACATGCAGAAGCAGTTTGGCTGTCGAGCTCCAAGTTTCCAGCCAGCACTGACACACTAATGAAGAACAACAGAGCTGTGCACTTCCCTTTGACAGCTGCACCCAGAAGAGTTTAAGGGACAAAACCAACCAACCAGAAACACAACAACAGTCTTCAGGAAAAAGACAACAAACCACACGACATGAGACATAATTTAGATTTGTATTTCCCAGACCAGGAATATTTGTCACATATTAACATCCTGCCATCTCAGGAAGCCTCACAGTAATGACTGTGCTCTGTAATAATTGTACCTTAGTCCTTCTGACATGGTTTCAGTAAAGATATTCCTAGTGGTTTGGCAAACATGAGCACGAGAGTACCAAGGTCCTGCAAGAACAAGGATTTCATAGCATGGCATGACAACGCTCCTAGCACGGAACAGCTCAATCAGCATCATTGCAAAGCTAATTTTGCAGACAGTTGTGTTGTTTTACATCTCAACTTAGTAGATACTGCTCTACGTGCAACAACCTAATTAGCAAAGAAAACAGCAGGACCTGAGCAAGGGAAATGCAGGCATTCTTTTCCAAGGAACTCAAAGGACACATGGCAAGAGCCCAAGGATGGATGAGCTCACAGTGGTAGAAACATGGCAGCAGCACACACTGTAAATCAGCCCCAGCTCAGGCAACAGGGCACTCTTCTTGCCTTTAATGAGATAGTTTTCCCCCGCACAGAAGCAGCTATCAATAGAAGTGTCTTTGATATCATTCATAGGAAACACTATTTTCAGCTGGAGCAGCCTAAATCCAGGCCCTACTGCTTCCATCCGTGAGGACATCCAGCTCATGTACCTGCAAAGGTGGGGCTTCACTTTGCATTACTTATTCATCAACTTCAATAAACAAAGTCAATAAACAAAGGCTCTGCTTTTAGTCACCCTGATTGTATAACCAATGAACATACAGACGTTATAATCATGAAACATACAAAAGAGTTTAGCCAAGCAAGTTATCACACCAAAAAAAAGAATAGATAGAGTGCTTACCCTCATCCTAAGCTCACCGGAAAACTCCAAAGGAGAAATCCCCAGGAAGAGACCCTTCCCCACTCCTAGTCAGCTCTTAAATGGGGTCTAGGAGAGGTGCAGCCAGGCTCCACCCCTTCTGATAGCACAGGAGAATTGCCTTCACCTGTGCTCCCAGGGCTGACTCATTGCTCACCTCAGGTGGTCAATCAGAGACTCAGGCCCTGATTCAGCAGTTCCCATACACTGATCAAATAAAATATGTCATTCTGAAAGCGTTCTTTATTTCCCTTGCTTAAATAGTTGAGGCTGTTTCCCCTCGTCCTGTCACCTCTCAAGTTGCACCAGGAGAGGTTTAGGTTGGATATCAGGAAAAACTTCTTTACAGAAAGGGCTGCGAAGCACTAGGATAGGCTCCTCGGGGAGGTGGTTGAGTCACAGTCACTGAATGTGCTTTAAAACCATCTGGATGTGATTTAGCTCTCCTAAATATTCAGAATTTCCTAGGAATTTGTTGCATGTTTAGGAATTCTCCACGTACCCAAATTCCCTACTAGCAACCCAAGTGCCTGCAGAACTACAAGTAGGCACAGCGTTCCCACGTAATAAATTCTGCAGTTGGATTCTCCATGCAGTACTATTGGCAAGCTTTATTCATCACGTTAAAAATGCATATCCATTCCAAAAATTTGTGCAATACATTTTGGCGTTGCAAATACCAATAGAATTTCTTCTTCTTTCACCTTACTTTTTCTGCTGGGAGGTAAGGAGGTATTATACTTGAAAAGTAACCCAGAAATGCATGGCACCACCAAGACTGGCAGGTCTCCTGAGTACAGAAATATCCGTAATCGTAATTAAACCATAAAGTGCTGGTAGCATCTGTTTCCTCACATCCCTGCGGGGCTTACATGTAGCACTTGAAGTGATCTCGGTATACTGGTCAAAAGGGTTAATTATTCTACAGTGGTAAGTAGGAAAAAAAAGAAAAGAACACCGAAGGGGAAAATGTCACTGAGGAAACGTATATTACTGAATCAATGGCCAGCAACTGAAGAACAGATTCACAGCAGGCTGCTAATGATGAGACAAAGATTACAGCTAGGCATGTCTTGCTGGCAAGCCCATCAGCTCAGCAATAATAGTGCTGAGGTAGAGCACGTTAGAACGGATGATGTGTACCAAGAAGGAGAAGAAAATGAAGAGGATGGGTTAATAAATTAATAAACAAAACACGTGCTCTCGTTCAATTCTTGTTCATTCTTCTAATTATTTTAAGTTCCGTGAGCTGACCATACGCAGGGATTACTCCTTTCTAATCACACTTCAACAGATGAGGGCTTTTTTCCTCCCTTAAAGACTGTCTCTACAGAGATCTGTGTTCCAAAGCAGTCCACAAAACTTAAGGCTTTTTAAAAGGGTCATGTTCACAGGGCCAGAAACATGCGTTCAGTTACGACTGCTGAACCTATAAAAAATGTGTCATTTTGAATTGCAGAGATGAAGTACAACACAGTGAGATCTGTTCGGTTTCCTAATGCCTTAAGAATATTTTGTTCACTGTATAGTTATCACACACTCATTTCTGCAAGGCATGCTGCTTCTTGTACATGTCAGCTGAAACGACAGCAGCCCTATTCAAAGACAGATGATGTACCTCCTGCTGTGCTAGCAAACAGACACTCAACAAGACTTGACTTTCACTGCTAACAGGCATGGACATTGAACTTTGCAAATGAAGCCTCAGACTGAAAGAATGTGTCCAAAAAGCCCAGAGCTTCAGACTCCAAGTTGCAGTCTCTGCCTCTTAGCTTGATCGAAGCAGCTCTCTCAGTTGGCCTTGTTCTTTCCAGATCTTTAATTCAAATTGTGAATTAAGAAAAGACTCTAAATAGAAAAAGACAAGACTTGAATGTTGACAGTCAAAAACATAACATTCTGGAAAACCAGCATAGTTCCCTGCTTAGCAGAAAGCTAATTTGAGTCCCCCTTATGATGAGGACAACCGATTTGCTGCGGATTTCCAACATCCTACTGTTATATCGTGCAAAAGCTTTGTCATGTGGACACTGGAATAAATGAAATTGGAATAAATGCGTAAGTGAAAGTGTGTGTCAAACTTGTTTCATTTGTAGGAACAAGAAGCTTCCTAGTTAATCTATCTAATTGATGACCTGGAAGGCAAGAAACAGTAAAGGACTTCTTCTCAGATCTGGGAGGATAACGGTGACTGCATGCTTCTACCTACCACTATTTAAACCAAACAGCACGTACCAAAGCAAATGCAATCATGGAAGTTGCCTACAAGTGTAGGCTGCAGATTTAACCCTTTCTTCAGGTTTACGGTAGGAAAGCCAGCACAGCTTATCTAAGAAAGTGCCACTGGGAGCAGGGTTGAGTGACACGAGAAATAGAGAGAGTAAAGAACAGAACATCTTTGGAGGACTTTGGGAATCTGTAGAAGAAACTGTTCTTCTCTGAGGTCTCAGCAACTAGGAGGCAAATGCAGGCAATTGTGAATGGATCAGGGGATTTCTTTCTAAATAGGAGGCAGAGCAACGCTTCCTACAGAACAATAATGGTTGGATACTAATGCTCAGCAACTGCCATTCTATCCACGGGTTGGTAAAAACCTTTTCTGCTGATGTAACTGAATATATCTCTGTCACTCTGCAAAATCACATTCCCAGATCTCTTCAGTTGTGGACTGCAAGTAGTTCAGTGCTTGGGGATGAGACCCACTGATGTGTTGAGCCGTTAGCACTTATTTCCATAGGAAAGTGACCTATAATGAGGTAAAGCAATGAGCCATCAGCTAAACATCCTCTGATACTTTTTCTTATGTGTTTCTGTCTTATGGAATTCAGAATTACTTCGGCTTGTCTATCGTTTAAGCACAATTTTACATTACAAATCACAGTTATCCAGCATTACTGAGACCCAGGAGCTACAGCTTACCATCCCAGTTAAGAAAACACCTTTATTTCTGCTCTAACATTGCAGATATGAAGGGATGACACCACACGACTTATGCTAAATTACAAATCCATTCCCAATATTTGTTCCACGCTCGCAAATTTTTTAAATTTACTAGGGTAGCACTCAAAACACCCGTACAGAGAGAAAGCAAAGCTCTGCGCTGACAGACAGACGGACTAATGAGACAGAGCTTCGCTTGGTCTGAGCGGGTGGAGCATCTCACCGCACATCTCCACCAGCGGGGGGGGGGGGAAAAAACCCGTAGTTAAGAATATGGCTGGGAAGTAATGTATTTAAAACCGCACCTGACACGAGAAATGAAAGAGAATAAATGTATACAGCTAGTGAGGCTTCCAGGGAGCGGGGGGACGTCAGCACTCTGCTGACAGGGCCTCTCCTGTCAGCGCCCGTCTCTCTGCACGGCAGCTGTCAGTCATGGCACAGCACTCCCCAAGGAGTTCATTGTGCCGGCAGACAGCGGCGAGAGAAGCGCTCCTAGGCGTCAGAGCGGCAGATGGAGTGTATCTGTCAATCATTGTCACTAATTATTAACTTCTGTCACTCAGAGCAAGGCAACATCTCACTGCCTGATCCTCTGCGATTTGATCCGCGCCGCCACCTCAGAGACGGGCAGACCAAACCTTCCATCTCGCGGCACGCGGAGCTCCGGCAGGTCAGTGTGCCGTGCCGGGAGCTCCGTGCGCATGGAGGATGCTGAGAAGGGCACGCTCTGCTCACCGTGCCCACTGTGCAGGCAGAGGAGCGTGGAGGTACGGCTGCTGAACTTCCACCGAGGAGCAATGATGGACTCCGAATGCGTGCAAAGTAACCGGCGCGTGTCCGGCTGCCCCTCGTACGTTCGCTACGTTAATTATCTCGTAAAACTAATTCTGAAGAGAGGCGGTTTCTTTTAGTAAAATGTCCTTTTTAGGACATGTAGTGAGGTTAAGGCAGCAGAACCAACACAAGGGATCGCAATGCCCTTTTGCATAAGCCAGAAAATTACCAGCCGTGATTTCTGATTTCTGCTTGCCTGGGTTTTCTAACTTGGAATTTTCATACAGGTACTCGTAATTCCATGCAACACCATTGGCCATGCTTGCTAATGAGAAGAATCAATTAACAAAGCGTACTGCTGCAGCAAAACCAGATCTGTTCTCTGCCCCTATGGAATCCTGCATGGCCAAACCCAGAGCAGCATCCCCAGACTGATGAAGAGCATTTATTATATCGCCCGTAATATTTAATTAAAACAGCCACAATGCCTTCAGTACTTTCAATTGGGTAGAGCCAAGAGGCTCCAAACACTTAATATAAAATCAGACATTTTCAGTTTTTCATCAGGAGCTTCTGCTTTTGGAAAAGTCTTATGCACAGACCTATTTAGACACAAACAACCCCAAGTGAGCTTCAATCCTCTCTCTGTCCTTTCTTCTGACTGGTAAGCTTATTAACAATGGGATTTGCTCAGGCATAGAAGGTGCTGTGGATTTTTAATTCTTCCTATTGCATTCTAACAGATCCTATTCTACTCTAATACAACCAGATGGAAAAAAAAAGTGGATGTGGAAAGGGGACTCAAGGCACAGCAACAGAAGATCACAGAGGGGTTGTCCACAGGTATATGGATCTTCATGAAGAGAAAAAGTCAAATATTATTTGAAAAAAAGCAGCCCAACATTCTGGAACAGCACTTTTTCACAGCAGAGATGATCCTGTTCCAACAGGGTTGCCCATGGTCTCATGACACCTTCAATGGTTTGTGTCTCCAGAGAAACAAAGCCAAGTGCATTGTGCTTTTAGAAACACTAATGGATTCAAGAAAGAATTAACAGTTGTAATACAGTACTAAGATGTCCATTGCCATTATTCTCCATTTTTAAGTCTCCTAATGTGTTATTAGAACTTAAGTTTTTAGTAGGCTCTGTTCTGACCTTAAATTCTATTAACCTGTATCCAATACCACTCAGCCTGACCACGACACCTCAATAGCCAGCTAATGCCTTCCATCTCCTTTGCTTCATTTCCAAGAAAAAAAAGTAATCAATACAGTTCAAATCTTAAGAACTCATGCTGCACTTGAAGATTCCTGATGAAATACGTCGTTATGCACTTACAGGTTTGAACAGCACACTCTTCCTTTATTATCTTCCCCTATGAATGCCATGAGACTTTTTGATACCAAAGGACAGAGATCAAGCTCAATACTTCCCTCTCACCAAAAAAGAGCTAATAAGATTTAAAGAAATAAAATAAAATTGTAGCAATTTTGCCGAAGCCTGTTCAAGGTCCTTAGTCACTTCTCTCTTAGAATACTTCTGACTCAGAACCAAATCAAATTTCAAACTGACAAACAAAAGAAATAGGAGGAAAACATTGCCCCAAGGGGAAGCAGCTGCTGGAAACTGCATAACAAACTGATACTTCAGATCTTGGAAAATTTTTATTTATTTCCTCAGATCTTACACGTGCGATTTTTGAAGAAAATGTATTTCGGTGCCTCTCATTATAAGGATTTTTGTGAACATACTGCCTTTATTGGAAAATGGGAAGAAAAAGAAACCACAAGACCATTTCTATTCTCTCTGTTTGATATCGTGAGCATCTGTTGTCATTGTGGCACAAAGTACATTCCATTTCCTTTCATAACCAGTGACAACAAGAATCACTAACAGCATTTTAGTGCAAGAAACTTTTATAAAATATTACAATCAAATCAATTGCATTAACACATTTGAACCCCTAAGTTCAACGCAGTGGAAAACACAATACTTCTTTATTATATCATCTGTCTGGTCATATCTACATCACCCGTAACTAAAACCAAAAGTGTTGGGAGTCCTTTTTATCCAGAGTTAGCAAAAGGAATTACCTGACAGCTGAGAATGAAAAACCACTAATCAGCATTCCAGTGTATTGAAAAGTTTGAACAATATGATTAAAGAAACTTCTGCAATAATAAGGGACGTGTGCGATTCTATCTTACCTTGCTAACAAAACTCCTCTGGGATTTCTTATTCCATCACACAGTAACTAAGCTGGAATATTACGTTAAACAACTCCCACATTCTACCCGTATTTAGAAAATATTTAAAATGAAGAGTTAATGTTCTCTCAGCATAATACACTTCACTAAAACGTTCAGATTTCCGATCAAATTATTTGCCCAAAGCAAGAAGCAAATGGGAAGTCAGAAGGTTCCAAATAAGCCTTCAGCCACATCGTGTTTGTAAAGGTGGACTTTTAATCATCCTTTCTGAAGTTTGTTTTTAAGAAATGAAACAAAGAATTCTGACTGCTGAGTGGAAAATTGAATGAGGGGATACAGAGAAAGAAGGCAGAAAACAGTATATGTTGTAAGTCCTGCAAGCATCCTGTGTACTCCCTGGTAAGAAACAGCACTGAAGAGGAAACTTGGGAACCAATAGGCCATAGAAACTCCACAAATTTAGGAGGGAAGATGGCGAGGAAACAAAACCAAAATAACGTCTTTGTCCACATATTCCACATCACAATAGTCAGTCGTGAAGCACTCCTATACTGTTCACATCATGATAGAAAGTGAAATAAATCATAGTGCATCTTGGAACTGCGTGCAGATAAGAAAGAGCAGCGTTTGTAATGCATTCTTTGTTTTGCTCGGCAGTATGGGACCCTATAGCCACAAGTTTACCCATAAACAAAATCGGGTCATCCACAGATCATTTACCTGGAAACTACAATGCTTGATAAATATTCCCAAGTTACACAGAATTACATCCTCTCTTTGTATTCCCATTAAGCTCAAATTTTAATCTGTATTTATGTTCCTTGGCTAACTTTACAGAGAGATACTTTGCAAGTATCCGTGTGCTGAACAAAATGCTCCAGCAGAGTTTTACCTGGTGCTGCCAAAACAGAAAAAATACTATGCATAATATTTCAAACCTCCAAACCAATAAAACTGTTACCTGGTACTACTTGACATATGTGAGTTTCAGACTTGTGCACATCTGGAATAGCACATGCACTCTGTTTGCTTCCATCGTTACGGTGTAATGACACAGAATCACAAAGCACACCCGAATCTGGGCTTTCGTTTTGCTCAGATCTTCAACTATATTTAAACCCAGCCACAAGAAGGTCAAATCCATAGTTAAGTGTAGCAGCTGCTTATGTCAAGAATATTGTCATGGGAACATATGAGGGTGTACAGTTATCCTACATTTCAAATTCATTTCAAGTAAAAGAGAGCAACCTAAATAACAGACACAGGCACCCCCCTACACAATCTCTGCTTTAATCACGTCTCAACCTACACTGTTTTTCTTCAAACCATTCCTAGATTCATTACATTTCAGATATCATCAATGGGAGAAATGCGATGACAAAACCACGCGTCACGACCGCTTGGCTTAGAAAACAGCTTTCTGAATGTTGACAGTGCATGTTTCCAAGCAAGACAAATACAAATCCCAGGAACCCAGAACTGTTATTCCTAACATCGTTTTGTCGGTTAGGTCATGCAAACAGGCATAAAGAACCCTTAGGTTTTCAAAAAAGGAACTGCAAAACTCAGAGGAAACATTCAGCAGTCGGTTGACAAGCAGGACCTACGAGCCCAAATCCCCAACACTACCACAAGCAGACTCCTAAGGGCATCTGAGGTCTTTACATATTGAAGTCCCTATAGGCATCTGAGGTTGAAGTCCCTTATTGAAGTCCCCATAGGGCAAATTTCTGAGGCACTTCAGTTCCTGCCTCTGGACCCGGAGCCATCTCACATCACCCTGCAGCAGCTGAACAGCAGCAGACCCACAGCTGCACCCAGAGGTGTTCAGTGCAGCACTGCCCTCTGAGGTGGGCTCACAGGACACCACCTTTAGCACAGAAAATAGCATTTCCAAAAACTATCTTTCATCCTTTCCAATTTCTAATTTCGCCCACGTTTTTATTATGGACATCATATTTTAGCATGCATATAATTCATATAGAGAAAGGTTTGGAGAGCAGTTACCAGGCTGCATCTCTCATAGATGGGGAAGATCAAGTGGCAATACTGGTCGTGTTTTAAGAGTACCCTTAAAAAGCTGAGCAATGGGAACACCAGCAGGAAAGGCATTGCAGTGCTCTCAATACAAACGCTGCTGAGCTTTCCACTCAGGTCTTGGTGAACTCGGATCCTTTTTGAAACCCTGGTGGGATGCATAGAAATGAACCTCCTCCTTGCTGCATTCTGTATGAAAAAAAAAAAAAATAAAAGCCTAATCTGCCTCAGTGATTTCCAGAGGTCAGAATCCTTAACAAAAAAGGAAGTCTTCAGCCCTTATTTTGGCATTTTCTATTTGCTAGTTGAAACAACCTGGTGAGCAGGCTTTTGCAGATCCCAATTTTAGGTGGCAGGCATTTTCCCTCTGTGGTGCAGTGACAGCGAGATGCTTCAGACAGGAATCCTCACACTCAGATAAAGAAGCATCAGAGAACTGCTTTGAGCTGACAGCAGCACACGATTGTGCAACGAGACATAAGAGATGGGTGCTAAGATGCTAAAAAGCAGCTTGCTGTGTGACCTACTGGGTGGGTTTTGTTTTGTTTTGTTTTTTGCTTTCTACTGGCTTTGGTGTTCTATTCTCCACAGGCTTCTCGTGATTTAGCCTCAAATTTTGCTCTATTTATGAAGCATTACACACACAGATATAGAGCTAAGGACACACAGTGCAGTTCAGAAGACAGAAATTTGAACGCTGTGCAGTTCAAGAAGCTTTTAGATGCTATGATAAAGAGTCTGCGATGTTATGAGATGACAAAATACCTTTATCACGATAGAAGTTACGTGGAAGCCACCTTAAGCAGAGATGCTGAACCAATCAGGAATAGAAAATGAGCAAAAGGGACCAAGTTTTTGGTACCAAGCTAACATTATCATCCCTGTGCTGTCACTATAATGATGGACAGCAGTGGAGGAGAACAGAAAAGTTCACTCAGACTTTCCTGGGCCGATAGGAAGGAACTTTCCCAGTTCCAAAAATGAATGCTCAGCCCCATCCACATCTGTATTTTACCCAACAGGACACCAGAGCCACAGCAGTCCCAGAAGGACACCACCTCACCCCCGAGAGACGAGGTTGGTAATAATATCATAACCTTTATTATCCCAACAACAACAAAAAACCATTTCATAGCGAATAAGCCGGGATGCTTTGTGCCCTCACGGAAATCACAAGACCTGATAGCCTTAACGTTTGACTCTGAGTACGTCTGTCACGAAACAAGAGCGAGCCTTCAGCAGCCGCCGCCTGATTAGCCTCAGAGCCATCAGCATCCCAGCGTGGGGCTGCGCCGCACCGCTGCTCCGAGCCTTTAGGCGAAGGATTCTCATAATGAGGCGCAGTGCCGTGACTGAGGCCACACTTCTGCTCTGCTGAGCTGCTTGCTGAGAGGGACTGCATGCTCGCTCGTTATCATTTCATAGGGGTTTTTTTTGGTTTTTTTTTGTTTTTTTTCCTTTCTTTCTCTTTTTCTCTTATTATTCCTTTTCCTTCTCCCCAACGCTCGGTGCACTTCAGTCTGTGCTTAGTGCTGCCGCCAGGGCAGATCCATATGCTCACGTTTAATAACCTTATGGTGTGAGGCATATGATAAAATTGATGATAAAACAGTATTGTGTAGAAGAATCAGATATGGTAAGGTACGGGCTGATATCAAACCCTAATAAATAGGTGTAGCCATCCTCATTCCAACCAACTACACCGGTTCCAAAGGGAACACACTTCATACTCTTTCATTTACAATCCTCTACAGAATTAATAAGGGAAAAAAAAAGAAGGAAAAAATGATGACTCACTTTTTAAGTCCTCCCCCCCCAATATCTGAGAGCTTTTTCTCCCCCATCTTTATATATATATTGTTGTGAACATTGGGAAGCTGATGAATGCTACTGAAGCCAAAATGCAGTCACATCACTTCCATCTCACACACACTGATCGTTCTCTCTTTTGGGGGGGTTAGTTTTGGTTTTTTAAATGCCAAAAAATATACGTAGCTCCTTTATAATAATGGCAAATGATCCAGGTCTTCAGTTCACATTGCCATTGGCTTGCAAGCTAAGCAGAAAATTAAAGAAGGGCACACAGCAGAATTTGCATTGTTTCACATGCAGACCCTATGAGCACTGACAGTGGAAAGTACAAAACACGAGAAAGGAAAGCGTTAAAAATAAAAATGCTGAAGATAGCAATGATCTCCAAAGAGCAGCATTTCCATGTAATCGGAGAAACACTGAGTATGACAGCACAGCCTCACATCTCCTCTAATTTTACATGATTGGAAACCTCAAGTGTTCCAATCACGCATCTTTCCGTGGGATACTGCTACCTTCAAATCAATCAGGTTTACTTAAGCTGACTTCTAACTGCTGAGTTTGGGCAGATCTTTGTGTGTTACAAACACCTGAATGTTTCCTCCAGTCCTACAGCACGGACCAGAGCTCTGTTCTGCTGTCACAACGTCAGCAGTGTCCAAATGAACTGCTTTAAAGGCAGCTCGCCTATATTCCTGCAGTCACAGAAGCACTGTTAACCTGTAGATCTACCTGCAGCCGTGCTATTTCCCTTCTTTTCTTCTTCGTTTCACATAAGCAGCTTGTGGCAACAGGCTAAAGGCTCCACACAGCAGAACGGAGTGTCCAGAGCTGATCCTTGATTTTGGTCCAGCTCTACAGCTGCGTTCAGATTCACACTGCAATATTCTCAGTTATGTTTGAGAAGAAGTTATGCTCTTGTTTGGCATTTTGAGCAAGCGTTGGATAAAACAGAGTGCAACACAGAGAAAGGAAAACAGGAAAATCTGACTGTCCTGCAGACATTTAAATGATAATCACCTTTATGTTGGAAGTAAGTTTTCTGCTCAATTACTTTTGGCTGATTTGGGGATTCTCCTTCCTCTTCAAAGATGACTGCTTTTACAGTGAGCGCTTCTGGTGCTGTGTGCTCACACACAAAGATGCTCAGCAAACAAACCCAAATCCTTCTCTTACTCCCCAAGTTTCCCAGCTCTCTGTGATCAGATCAGACAGCTGCAGGCTTTGGAGCTTTCTGAAAGCATCACCTGGCCATCGAGCCGACTGGAAACATGCAGAAACTGCCAGTCTGCTTCATTGAAACAAATGCACATCATGCAGTAAAATCAAACATGAACCTCACGTGGCATTCCTCTTAGTGCTGGCTGAGCTGGGGGTTGCTCTGTTTTTGTTTCAGTGACCTGTTATCCTCAGCCCATGATGTCAGAAGCCACGTGCCTAATCGTGCTCACCCTTTCATCCCTAAGAGAGTTCTGTGATACAACCCTCCGTAAAATCAGCGTTAACTTTGTCAATAATCAATTCATGTGTTGCCCAGGACTGATGTGCTGAGAGCCATTCCTGGTTAAGCTAAGCTGACAGACTCTATTAGAGCACGGTACTGTCATGGAAATGGTGATCTTCACACAAGTGCATGTGACGGATAGCAATTACTTTGCTCTTTTCCATAAGAACTCTGCATGACATAGGAGTTATTATGAATGACTGATAAGATCACTGAATGCTTTACATCGTGATTTTCAAACGTGATTCATCCTTAATCATGGACTAAGCCTAACTGCTTATCTATAGCATCACGACCCGCTGCGTGCAGGAGAAGCAGATTAAGCCCATCACCTCCTAGCCAAAGTTACCATCAGAACGTGCTAATTACCATCACTTATGGAGACTGGCATCTTTCCTTATGACAGTGGAAGAACGCTTAATAATCTCAGCATCTCCCCTTCAGAAGCATTAACTTATTAGACAAGAGATTCTTTTCCAGAAAGCAATTATTTTAATCAATGCTAAATCATAGAAGTCATCATCTCTTAACAACTGTCTTTAAAAGCAATTAACTGCACAGTTGTTTCTAAACACCATCGGATCAGTGCTGTCAAAGGCAGAAGGAGAACTCTGCTTTTGAGTATGAGAAGGAGAAAAAAGTATATAAAGATTGCTAGGGAAAAAAAAGGGACGCCATCAAAATGAAATGCCTTCCTCACAGTTGTTGGCTTTCCTTATTAAAGGGCCCCCACGTCCCATAAACGTGTTGTGACATGGAAATATGTAAAAGCTGTGGCTATTCCAAAACTTTCTCTTGCAGACACTCCTCGGGTCACACATTCGCCAAGAGAGAACAAGACAGCCATCTAGAGGGCAAAGCCAATTGGTCTTTGGGTCACGGGGAGACCAAGCATCCAAACCCACTGAGAGCTGAGAAAACCACCGTGTCATTATTCTCAATGGGCATCCCATCATATCTCCCCTAGTAACCCAGAGATCAAAATGTGACAATATACAATGATCATTTATAAAGAAAACCCACGTTTTCTTGAAAGCAGGATGCTCGTTACTATGCACAACATCATCCCTAATTGTGGACGTGAAGTCACTTCTGCTGTATTCATCATTTCTTCTCCCTCTGTTGGCTCCAGGGCAGAGCACAGCACAACCAGGCAGGTAAGCAGCAGTGAGCTTTTGTGCTGCATGGTCGTAACACAGCTGCAATGTCCTAAGCACCCACTGCTGATCAATTGTGTAAAACATCACATTCAGTCATAGGAGCAGAGAGTTTCGAGTTGAGCTATTCACTGGTGTATATTTAAAAAATAATAAGTTTATACGTTTGGAGATTACAGTCCCCTGAAAAAGGATTGCAGGTGCTCCTTAGTGCTCACTCAGCTCCATTCCCAGCAGTGAAAAGGTTTCATGCACTTCTGTTAGCACAGCTGGCGTGGAGCAGGCATCGTAGATAAAAAGATTCAGAGAACAGGATGATTATTTAAAGAAAGAGGAGGAAAATCTTCCTAGAGTTTCATAGAATCACAGAGCCACCAAGGTTGGAAACGACCTACATCATCATCCAGCCCAGCCATCCACCAGTAGCTCTCACTGAGCCACGTCTCTCAGCACGACGTCTAAAGGTTTGATTCAGATCAAAAGAAACAAATAACCAATATTGCAGCTCTCTCTCTCTGTCCTGATGTCTCATTTTTGCTTTCTCCCATACCAGAGATATAACTGCCCATGGCATTACAGGCCCAGTAATTAAAACCCATTTTAAGCCCATTACAGACACCTGGATTACTGCCCACTGCAGGAGGACAAAAGCTGAACTCCCCCACCTCTCTTCCCATTTCTTCAACAGGGAGCAAAAGGAATGGAGTTGTCCTTTGGGAAGAGGGGGTGAGGGGAGGGCTGCTCATCACACCATGCACTCAGCATGGAGAAAGCCTACAAAGGCAAAGTTTTTCACTTCAGACACTTGCAGTCACTACTAATAAATTTGAGAACCCTATTAGAAAAGCTCGCTAGTTTAGTTAATTATTTTTCTTTATCATTTCCTGAAGCCAAGCTTTATTCCTGCATTTCAGAATCACGGCTATTTTTCCTTGAAAACGATCTTCAGAAAAGTCACAGCTCAGGTTCTCCACCAGTCTGGGCATCACACCCTGCTCTCCTAACGCCCAGCTGCAGCCCCCAGCATCATTCTGACCTCCTGCTTCAGGGCTGAGCAATGTTAACTGCTTCCCTTCCTTCTGAGCACGCCTGGCTGCTTTTCTCCCCTTACCTGACCAGGTGTCCCAGAGCCAAATCAGAATAATGAGGTCTGATTTATCAAGCTGATTGCTGGGGGGGGGGGGGGGGGGGGGAAGGGAAAGAAGTTATGTTATCTAAAGTAAAAAAAAAAAAAGCAGGAATGGAAACTTGAATGTTATGACACAAAAACGTGGATCAAGGACAGAAATGAAGAAAGCAGCCAAGCCAAGCTTTCATCTCCATCACATCTGCAGGGCAGCAGGCACGGCTGTATTCCCTGCTACCAAAACAAAGCAGGACCTCATAAACCTCATCAAGGAACCTCGCTGTGTCACAGGGGAACACCCAGCACTGCTCAGTGACTGCATCTGCTCCATCTGCCCCACCTTTGCTGGCAGTGTTGGGTCCCAATCCATTGGGACGTCTGGTGAGCCTGCAACAAGCTGGGGCTGATTTATTAACACAGCTGTAATTAAGGCCAAGCAGGATAGCAACACGTGATGCAAAGCTCAGCAGGTAAGGAATGGGAACGTTACTCTTTAGGAAACATTTCTGAAGATCTTGTTGTAGCTGTGATACGAGGGTGCCATCTGCTGCCCATGGGTGCTCAAAGCTGACACAGACCACCTGGGGGGTTTCTTTCTAATAGAAAATAATCACACACACGCAAGCAATAAAGGATTTTAAGTAATAAGTATGACAAGCAGCAGAAGGCAGAGCTTTGTAATGCAGCCCAAGGCTCAGCATTAACCAAAAGATGAGACCGAGGCTCTTTATCACATATGTGCCTTTAACATCTAGAGCCATCTTCTGGATACTGAGCATCACAGTGGCTTTAAGTTGAAAGGAAAGCAAAGGTTGACTAGAATTATTAAAGATTGTTTTAAAAAAGGAAAATAATATGGCAGTTTTATTTGCTTGTTCATGTAGCCCCATTTGACTGGACTTGTTGAGCACCTCATCCTCCAACAGAAAAACCAGTGCTATGGTTTGATCTTTTCTCATTTTATTAGCACAGAATCATGTACAGTGAAGACAAAGAGAGGAACGCATGTACCCAGAACATGGAAAAACTACAAAAATGGGAATGACTTCTTACCTCCTGTCATCTTGTCTCTTACTTCTCCCCCCACCTCGAGTACCTGAACGCTGCCACGGACTTTGCAAGCCACAAAAACCAAACTTGCAAGCCTGTGGCAAACCCTTACAAAACCCTGCAGTTCCATTACCAAAAAGGGGCCCAGGTTCAGAACAACTGCCCACAGAGACCTGGACTGGAGCATGTGAATTGCTAAGTCTCATACAGACTTGAGTAAATCTGGAGCAAATCCTTTAGTTACCGAGTATCACATAACAGCTTTAAAACAAAGGAAAAAACATTTACATGGTATGTGCGTACACCCTAATGTAAATGTATGTATATTCAATTGTACATAGTTCAATGAAAATCCATTCTATAAGCACAGAAGCAGTTTTTGTGGTTATGTCTGACCACATAAATACAAACAGTCACAGAGATCGCTTACAGTTACAGACCTTCTTGTGGAAATCTTTATAGTGGCACTTTGTAGTCAGTTGGTCCAGTGGCTTTGGAACACCTATACACACACAGGGATAGGCAGAAAGTGGCGAGATCTTTGTAGGCCAATAGCCAAGCTTACTGCATAACAAGGCTGATGTACAACATGACATCTGCAGCAATATTACCAATAAATTAGATGAAGACTGCTCCGATACACTTCCCATAATATGACGGCCAGCATTCATAAAAACAGAAAATATGCAATTCCATTCAGGTTGCATGGTGACAAAACAAGAAGCTGCTTGCCACAACGCAGAATCAACCCCTTGAGTGTCAGCTATCATCAGTAGGTTGTGGCACCCTGATATTTAATTGCTATGCAAGGAGAACACCTCCAGATGTTTTCCTAAAACTTGTCATGATTATCAGTCAGAAGATAAAAAGAGATCCCACCATCAGAAGCCAGGAATGCAGTCATTTCTTCACTTGGAAAGGGCTGAGCCTTGTTGCTCTGCTCCAGCAGATGGCAGACATTTCAGTTTAGTTAGCATTTGTTTTGTGAATAGGATTAATCAGATTTACGACACCCACGGTTTTGCAAAAGAGGACAGGTGGATTTATTTCTGGTTTTAGCACTGCCCTTCCATCAAAGGGGGCACACTGAGAGGTTGTCCAAAGGCAAAGTATCACCCTCTCTTCAAATGAAACTGCAGCTCAGTTCTCCAAGTGAGAACAGAGCTCTGCCTTGCATCCACTGCTCAGGTTCAGATTCCCAAGGATGCTCTGAGCAAACCATGGAGAGTGAAAACTTCATGGAATGACTTGTGAGCCACAACTAGAAGCATGGGTTTCACAAGCCTCGCTATTAACACTGACAACGTTTTGCATGACAAAAGGTTAAACTTAAGCAAAACTGGATATCCTATTGAACGACTCAAAAAAAAAAAAAGGCTGAGCAAGTGACAATTTGGTGTTTCACATTAAAATCAACTCAACCATTCTCAAGTTTTGACCGGGGCAATCAGTCATAAACAGACTGTTAGAACAGGACTCCAAACTGAAATACCACTGCACTTGTGATAGAGGTGGTTTCAAACTGACATTTCTAACACCACTGGCCTCAAAGTATTTTTACAGTAGTTTCAGCTGTCCGACATGAGTTACAAGCTGCGGTGCCACACTTAAGGCTGCTCTTCTCCTGTGAAACGCACTGCAGGCTTTCAGACTATTTTTCTCTTGTTCCACAAAGCTTTGGATTGAAGAGCTGACAAGTCTATCCAATGTCTTTAGTTTTCCTCTAGACTGCATTCCTGGGTGTGCCGTTGTGCGTCACTGCTTTCAGACTGGAGGCGCTGGCTTGATGGTTGCAGATTCTGTGGGAGGCAACACCTACCTCAAAGACCTCGTGAATGGCTTTGCGGAAGCAGTGGAAATTGTAGTCTATCAGACCTGTCAAAAAGGAGGAGAGGGGGAAAGGAAAAGCTGCTCAGCTTGGCACATTTATGTAGTCAGCAGAGCTCCAAAAGCAATGTACGTTTCATTTAACATACAGCTATTTTGTTGCTTACTGTAGTATGAATTTGAGATCTAATGGTCAAGTTTTACTAATGCCAGACTTTGTTTAGATTGTCTCTTTTTATAGAAACAAGGTGCTCATTTGGAATGCAAGGTTTGTATTTATAATTAAAGAGCAGATAAGGGGACAATACAAGACTCTACCCACCCCAAAAATGTTCTAACACATGGAACAGTTAAACATGGTAGAACAGCTTGGCCATGGCTTTAATGATAACTTCCACTGTGATGGTGTTGTTGATGTGTATCCTAAGTGTGCTGAGTGAAGCTTTAGACCAAATAGAGTACAGTTAGAATACATCTGCCTTCCACCTTTTGAACAGTCCATGAACACCAAGGTAAACATCATCATCATTTAAGTCCAATACCTTAAAATCAAGGCTTAGGATTTCATTTCTATCCCATAACATATGCAAGACCATTCATACCAATTGTCTTCTCAGGTCCAAGCAACCATATAGTTGGTTAAGCCTCAACACATTGAATACTGCCCTACATTCCTACTATGTATTTTGCCAGCCCACTGCTGTCCATTTCCTCAGTCGTATGTTAAAAAGGTTACAGGAGTGTAATAAAGGTAATGGACAATATGGTTATCACAACACAGCAGCTTGTCAAGCAGAACATAATAACTGACAGCACTATAACAGATGGTAATGACAAGACCTCATTAGCTACACAAGTAATTTCAACAGGAGGACATCAATTAAGGCACTGATTCACAAGAACAAAAATAAGATCTCTTTATCTCTAAGAAGGGAGAAAATTCCTCCCAGAAGAAATTAAACAAATTTAATTATACGAAATCAAGGTGATCTGTAAAGCCTTATTAATACCTTACAGCTGATAGAAATCAGTAGATAAAAGCCATGCAAAAGGGGGAAGCTCTTACCTTTGCGCTCAAAACTTTCTTCTCTAAGAATGCAAACTAATGCCAAAAACTTTGTTACTTCCTTTAAGTACAGGACTGTTGTGTTATTGAGCTTGATAATTGCCATTGACTCTTTATCATAAGCACTTCCAGTGCCATCTTCTTTTAACCTAAGAAAGAATGAGTTCACCCAAGGTACAAGTTAGTAAGATTCAGTAACTTGAGAGCAAATGCTTAATGCCTGTGAAATGTAGTGAAAAGAATAATGCCCATATTGATGGGAAGCAAGTGAAGAACTTTCAGCACGCAGGACTTAAGTGCAATTATAAGAGCATTATCACCACTTAAGTGCTACACGAAAGCCAGACATAAAGAGAAGAAAAGTCTCCATACAACCTACATTATCTGAATAGTTACCAGCAAGCTACCAGCAATGCATCCCTTTGATACAAGCTACCAACTGTGGCTGTTTAGTTGACACTGTTCCCAGCATTCTTAGTGGATATAGCATAGCACATGGCTTGTAACACAGTTTACCTTCAAACCAAAGAGTCAGTGCTACACACTATCTGGTAGCACCCAGGGCCACACATTATGGCATCCAGTAAGTGAAGATTCTAAGGCAAAACTGGTAAAAACTTCAATAAAGTAACACGTCAGCACAGTTACTTTTAATAAATGAATACAAAGGCTTTCTCAGTCCGCATCCTTTTGCTGTATGTGATACTGATAGTATATATTCTGATCCAAGTATTGGTCTGGTCAGTCACCTGGCCTGTTCAGTCACTTGAAGCAGCTCGTAAAAAGGTTAAATATAAGGTGCTATAGTCTACACATTTCTACAGTCACCCTCATAACTACTGAAGGCAAGTCTCATAGGAGCATGAAGAGCAGATGTAAAGACAGAAGCTTCAGGACTCACAGCACCCACTTTAATGGGAGCAGTCAGACAGTAAGCTCCTACCACGGACTGTTTAGAATTAAAGCCATACAACAACAAATCACAGCTAACAGAGCAATAAGACAAACTTTACAGTCAGCAAGGCTGGGGTGACCATGCCAAACCAGACACAGCAATACTCCCACTGTACATGGAACACTTGCCCCTGATGTCAAAAATGGATCCCCACAAACATGAGCAGAGAGGAAAAATTGATCACAGACTTAACCCAGCTGCCAAACCGTTTGGCTTTCCTCCAGTTGCTCACAGAACAAATGTGCTCCACAGAGGAACTGACAGCACACTGCAAGATGGTGCAGCAAACAGCACCTGCGCAGTCTGCAGCCTGCCCTACAGCTTGTGAGGACTTTATTTCCTAAGAGTATTCATCACTTACCCATATATACAGGAAACATCTATCACTACATCAATCATGTCACAGCACAATTCATACGACTGCATGTCCACAGGGGAACTGTCTGTTGCAATGTAGATTTTGCTGACTACATCGAAGAGAAAAGCTTTTTCAATGCCTGAATTCTTTGGAAAGAGAAAGAATTTGGATGAATGTTTACATTTCAAGTACAATTCATATACTTTCACATTCTTAACAGAGAGAAATGTTTTAAACAAGCAATTCAAAGGCTCAAAACACAAACAATATTCAGAGCACACAGTTTACATCTGAACAGAAGGAATTGCTTTACTGTTCCACATACTTCACTCAGAATTCTGTAAGATCACCACTTACTGATATAAAGATATTTAGTAGATTTTCCAGTGTTGGCAGTTGTGGAATGAGCTTCTGTACCACTTTACTGAAGGCTTCAAATATTGAGTGGTCGTAGATGCTGGTCAAATAAAAGCTGAGAGGGCAAGGCAGGAAGAAGGAAAAAAGAAAAGAGATCCATGAGTCCATCACAATTGCAGTAGAGATGGTGAAGCTTTGTTTTCTAACACTCAAGCCTGATGAGTCAACCAAGATGCTTTATCACAAATAATCTGTAACTGCTTTATCAAGAAACTCACTTCTGAGAGACTGGAATGAATGTTACACATCTCCTCACCTGCAGGAGATGTGAGGACAGAGAGAGAAAATTGTGCAAATGTTTTCACAATACACTTAGCCTACCAGAATACTTAAGGCAAAGGAAATAAATGCTTAACTAGGTTTCAGTGAGTCTTTTTCCCGACCTTCTATTTTGTCACACTACTATTGAGATGCTGGCCATGTTTACAGGCTCCACAAGAATCAAAACAGCAGTAAAAAGAGAAAAAAACGACATTTCATTGCACAGGGTCAGAAGAAGATGCCCTACAAAGCAGGCCAAAAGTCAGGGATGAGCCTAAGCTTTGCCAACCAGCTGTGCTGTAAAGCCAGCAGCAGGCAGTGCCAGCAGCCATGCTCCCTGCCCACCTCTCCAGGCCACCTGCACAAATTTGGCCTCATACACAGAATGAAAGCTGGGCAAGAGGATCTCGAATTATAAATGTGAGCTTATGATGAAGTCTGAGGGGCATCTGATGGCTAGCTACCTGACTGAGCTAAGGCAAATAGGGTCAGATGCAGCAGAACAGTCTGTAGTTTTAAGAAATTACCAAGACCTTATTCCAGTCCACTACTACATGTCAGAGCCATTAGTCTGTATGCACACAAGCAACAGCAAAATCACATTTGCAAGAATATAAAACTCACCTAAGGTGAAGTTTTTCAAGCCCAGCATCTGTGAGGTCATCATTAGCTCTCTGATGAATATCCCTCTGAGTTTCTATTTTATGGTCATCTGATAAACCATCCACTTTATGAATAAAAACTTCAAAGTTCATTTCTGGGTTGACCTTGTAGGCCTTTGAAACTGTGATGTGGAGTCTTGTTAAAGCTTCCATATAGTCATCCTGTGAACAAGTTTTGGCAGGAATAAATGAAAAGGCTTTATCTTCAACAACTATTCCATTCAGTACAAAAAAACTTCATTTCACTTCTGCAACGAAACAGAAGTTTGGTAGGAGAGAATACCTTGGAGAATCAGAAATCCACGCAGCTTAGACTCTGTTTCATTAGCTATGTTATACAAAACTAGGCTTCATAGCAAAAGGTGGTTATGCTTCAACTCCAGCACAGCGCAGCAGTGATCTCCAAGGCGGTCCCAACAACCAGGTACTCTCCATCGGTGCAATTCCTAAGTTCACTAGAAGCTACCAGAAACCTAACAGGGCCATTCCCTTGACATCGAGGTCAGAAGCGTGCTGCCACTACATGAACTCCAGAGCAACCAAAAGCAGAGGAAAGAGATAATTGGGTAATTCAGATCATCTAGCAGATCAGATCCTCACTGCTCCAGCTCGGAGTACTTGCCACTTTCCACTGGGGATATACATTCCACATAATCAATTCACGAAACTAAAAGCAATTGCCAACACATCCTTTCATACATAATGAATCTTTCACAAACTTATCTTAAAATACACTCCCGATCATTCTTCTCACAAAGTAAATGGAAACTTCTTCATAATTCTTAGGGATTTGTATTTACCTGAGCGTCAATAACATATATAAGAGCACCTGTTCCTCTGAAGATCATCTCATAATCAAATGTCGGGTCAAAAAAGTCCATCTGCCCTGGAAAATCCCATATTTGGAAATTCACAAATGAACTGTTGGAAATATCGTCCTTGTAGATCTTGTTGGTGCTTTCCAAGAACAGAGTCTCATTTGGAGACATCTTGTGAAACACCACCTGTTAAAAAGAACACAGATCACAGTCTTGATTTTGTCTCAGTAAAAGAGTTTGCAAGATTCAAGCCACAGAACTTCTAACAAATAGGTTTATCCTATATTCTAAAGTGTACTGCTTTTCCTACAGTTACTTCAGTTGTCCCTTTTGGTGCACAGACTGCTTCCTACATCAGCCAAGCACATAACCTACAGCCAACCAGAACCAAGCACTAACACACAGCCCATCACTTTTACAAGTGTAAGTAACGATGCAACCTAAAGACAGAGACATTCTGGCTATTTTCTAACAGTTCCTTCAAATTTTGCTCCATTAGCCAGATCACATCAGGTATAAAGCCTGTGTTAATCAAGCAAGCCTTTAAGAATGGTCCATTTCCAGTCTTAGAAACTCCTGTGCAAACTGCTTTAGTCTGGCACTCAGCATTATGACCCAACAGAATCAGACCACTCCAAAAGTGCAATACAATACAAACATAACAGCTCTCTTTCAGTGTCTGGAATAGCTAAGTCATTGCCTTCCATGAGCAGCTGATCTATCTTGGTTGCCCTTCTCCCTTCAGGTATCCTACAGGAATGCTGACAGCTCCCACACTGGCTGGTAACCCACTTAGCAGCGATGAAAAATATTCTTCATGCTGTGCTCAGAAAACCCCACTGAGACTTCAGCTCTTTCCTGAGCAAACAGGATATTTAAACATTTCAGTTACAGAATTCAGCCCCTAAAGAAACCACGTGCCACAATCTCTGCCCACCTGCATGACGCACAGCTGGGCGGGCAGCACAGCACCAGTGAGCTCCAAAGCAGTACGTCAGACTCAACTTTTGAGAATAAGGGGAAAGAAATGCACTTCCTCAAGGCAGAAGCATGAGAAAGCCAGGACTTTAAAGAGGTTTTAAACAGCAGGACATGTGTACTGAAAAGCGAGAACAGTTCTAGATAGGTTCCAGCTTTATTGCAAGGACTAAAAACTCCGCAGGGTTTGAAGAACTGGGTTGTAAAGCAATCTGGAAATCAGCAGTCCTTTGGAGCTCAGCATCTTTCACAAAGAAAGGGGCAGAAACTGGGAGCAAAGGTTAAAGCAGATGAGTCTCTGAGAAGCAGTGAGCTCATCCTTCCTCCTTTCAGACTGACCAGGACACAGCCTGGATCAAATCCCATTTCTGCTGCCTAGCGTCTACCCCCATTCTTTCTAGCTTTAAACAATTTGGATAAAGCAAAGGAAAGGGCTGTGGTAGAATCCAACTGGAAGCACAGAGTTAGCTCTAATACAGGCAAGTGACACCGGGCAAACACAAACAGAGCAGACAGGCCTGAAAAGTGCTACAAAGAGCTGATCTTCTACAGCACGGCTTTGCCTTTCCAACTGTTCCTTTTGCACTTTCACAATCCAATGGTTTCAGCAACTTCCCACCAGATGCCTGAGGTTGCAGCTTCCCCCCGACTTTTAAGTTTCACAAATTTTGACAGCAAATAACGCAATCAATCTGTCTGCTGGCCGTCACTCACATCGCTTAGAGACTTAGAAAACAAATCACGCCGCATTTGCACACAGAGGGAGGGGCATCGGGCCCAAATAACGACAAAAAACTGGAAAGCAACCACAGAGCAACCCAAAGGCAAAGTTTGCTCGCTACCACCTGGCGCACGTTTTGCAAAGGAAGGGACGGCTGGCTCTGCAGCACGGGCTGGATGTCGGACCCCCCGTTCGGAGGACGCAGCCGCCCAACGCCCCTCGATAGCGGCAGTGCCGGGGGGTTCGGCCGCCCCTCACCTTCTGGATGGAGGACTTTCCGCTGCGCCGCAGCCCCATCAGAAGGATCCGCGGCTTCGAGTCCGCCCCGCCCGCGCCGCCCCCGGGCCCTCCCGCACCGCCTCCTGGCCCTCCGGACCCCGGGCCGCCTTCCAGCTCAGCCTCTTCCTCCTCCTCCCCGTAGCCGAAGTCTTTAGGGAACGAGTCGGCCGCCCCGAAGCTGCCCCCCACCAGCGCCGGCTCCTCCGCCGCGCCCGCCGCGCCCGCTCCGCCGAACTGCAGCGCCATGTCGGCCCGGCCCGGCCCTCCGCCTGCGCCGCAGCGCCCCGCCCACCCGACCCCCTATTGGTTGGCAGAGAAACGCGCGACGCCGATTGGCTGAAGGAGTCGGCGCGGTGCGGAGCTCCGGTCAGGCGGATCGGGTCACGTGACGGCACTGGAGCACGTGAGCGGTGGGGGCGGTGCTGCGGGGCGGCCCGGGAAGCGGCGGCTGCGGAACAGCGGGGCTGCACGGACAGACGGACGCGGGTGGCTCTGCCCGTCCGCGGGTCACTCGTTTCCCCACCGGCAGCAGTTGCACGGCGCGGATGGTCGTTAAATGGAAATGGTTTGAAGTTGAAGGAGGGGAGATTGAGGTTGGATGTCACGGGGAAGTTATTTACTGCGAGAGTGGTGAGGTGCTGGAACAGCTGCCCAGAGGCTGTGGATGCCCCGTCCATCCCTGGAGGTGTTCAAGGCCAGGTTGGATGGGGCCCTGGGCAGCCTGGTCTAGTATTCAATGTGGAGGTTGGTGGCCCTGCATGTGGTGAGGGTTGGAGCTTCGTGACCCTTGAGGTCCCTTCCAACCCTGGCCATTCTGTGATCAATCCATTTCAAACGTGACTTCAAACCCAGGAGACCTAAGGCCTGCCTCCAGCCCTGTGCTTCCCTCGGCCTGACACCACCCCCTGCTGCTCCCCTATCAACAGGGGCTCAGGACTCACTGCTCACCCCCCTTACAGCACTGATTCATCTGCCTCATGCATTCTGCACAGCAGCCCCTTCCCAGCCTGCACACACACACTACAGTTCATGCTATATGTTCATTTACCTCCTGTAATAGAGATGAAAGTCCAGTGGGGGTTGTTTTGCTTTTGAAACTCTTACACTTATTTCCTCTTTCAGCTCCCTTTTATTCTCTTTGGTTCAACCACAGACACAGAAGTAAAACGAATAACCACAGAACAGCTGCACACTCACTAGTTTTCCTTTAAGATGAGGTACCCACAAAGACAAGCAGCGCTCACACAGAAGAGGCAGGACTGCAGTTCTCAGGAAGCCCTTTATTAAGTCAAGGTATGAAAGGAGAGACTACTGTTATTCATCACGCTTCTCTTCTTGAGGTGGTTCATATTGAGCCAGCTGTGGATTTAAAGAGAGGAATTCTGTTAGATGTCACATCTTAAGAGACACAGGAGCTCCAGAGTTGTATTGGCTGCAGCACAAGTTAATGTCCCACAGGGGGAAGGGTGACCTCCCCTGGTAAAACCCTGCCACAGACCTGTGCCAGGGCTCAGTCTAACACAAGTTCCCCACTTGCATTCAGCCTCTGGAAAGTCTTCATAGTAATGCATTAACTTCCCCCAGCCCTGCTTTTCAAAGCTCTTATGGAACCATAAGCTATACAGTAACAGATCAAAACAAACGGGACTGAATGATGAGGTGGAGTTTCCTGAGATGCCTTATCTTACTTATTTTGTAAAAAGTCTGTAGTTAGCAAAAACTGCATTCCAGAATACAAGTCCCTCATCAGAAGCTACATACAGGTAGGCAAGGAATGAAATGCATTCCCCAGCCACAAGGCTGAACAATAGATCATCATCATCAGTTATTCCAGTGAAAGTTAGCTGTATTGTAAGTGTCAAAGTACTCTTCTTGTCACATACGGAAGTACTTAGAAATATTAAATAGACTTTTACTTTGGTTTTCAGTTTTTTATTTTCTTCCAACACAGCTTCATATTTTTCCTTCATCTCTGCTACTTCCAAGCGAAGTGCCTCCACTTCTGGACTCTCGGGAGCTGAAGCTCCCAGGTGATGCTTCAGAAAGCTGATATTTACATGTTAAGTACTTCCTCAGATAGACAGAAAGACACTTGGTTTTAACATTTAATCATAAATTAGTGCTGCAATAAACATGACCAGAACAGTATTTAATCACTTGAATTACTGCCATGCTTCTCATCCTACAGAAAGAAGCTGAAAAAATAAGAAAGCTTTCCAAATTTATTGGTATATTCTAAAGAAAGACATCAGTACATACAAGACAGCTACTCACATTTCGCTACACCAACATCTTTTTTGGTAGCTTATCAGTTTATGTTCCAAACAGTGAAAGGACAACCAAACAGAGCAGGCTGCTTATAACAGCAAGAAACAATCCAAAAAGGACAAAAAAGGATACTCCAATGCACTGCTTGGTTTCTCTGGCTCTTCATATAAGGCTACTAGCACTGCAAATATGAAATATTCAACCATTATAAGACATTTGTGCAACTCCAGTTCTCAAAACACATACAGCAGTCAGAATGCATAACAGTTCTGTGCCGTGCTTACAACACATTCTCCTATTTAAGAAGATTCTCACCTATATCCTTCATGATAAGGACAGAGCTGTACAGGAGGAAGCAGTGCACCCCACATTTCAACAGTTGAGCAGAAGGGATTTTATTTTTTGACCACAGGATTTGAGTACAGAGCACAAAATAAATGACGTAACACACACACAGCAGAGCACACACTTCTATAATTTGCTTTCATAAATGCTTCTCAAGAACTACTTGCAGAGAGCTTAAGTGCCTCCCTCCCACTTTCAGCCACACGAATTGCACAGGCAAGTTGGTTTTAAGCTTAGCACTTAAGTTAGAAGCAAAATTCGGTTCCCACAGGGCTTAGAAGATTTGTTTCGCTGTCACACTTTGCATAGCCACACCTACAGGAAACCAAAGGGCCCCAACACGCCAGGGAAGGCTCAGCACAGAGCCGCACAGCTGCTACACCCCACAAGCAGTGCACTTTATCAAGCAGGAACACCAACATCCTGCTGAAAGGCTCCCCAGAACGCATACAGATAGCTTAATGGACTTAAGCCATAAGAAAACAAGCGCGCTGAGCTCGCAGCGTGCTTTTACTCCCTATCCTGATAAACACAGCCGCTTCCACAAAAACCCACGAGCTCCCCAGCGTTAGCAGCCCCGCACCCAGCAGCGCCGTCCCGTTGCTCTGCCCCAACGCCCAACTCCAGCAGCACCACGGCCCGACCCTCGGGCCGCCTTACCCTTAGTGAGCGTATCCAGCACCCCCGACTTCTCCAGGTAGCGCCGAAACTGCTCCCGCTTCGAGTCCGCGGCCTGAAGGAGGACGCCCACACGGTCAGAGCGCCGACGCACCCCTGCCTACGGAGGCGGTTCGGCCGGGCGAAGCGGCCCCTCCCCACCGCCGAAGGAGGGCACCGGGACGGCCCCGCCGCCCCTCGCGGGCCCGCAGCCCTACCTTGTGGTGCGCCATCTACCCCGCAGCGCCCGCACCGCCCGCGCCCGCCTCCTTTATGGCGCCCCGGCTTCCTACCGTTGCCATGGCGACGCAACCGGAAGTCCCGCCCTCTGCCTCGCTCTCGGCTCGGCCGTTGATTGGCCGGAGCCTGCTGGAGGCTTCCGGTCGCTGGAGGTTTGCGCCTGCGCAGTGCTTTCAAGTGTCAGTGTGGGCAGCGTGGTTGATCCGGCCATTAAGAAGAGCCCACCTGAGCCCTCCATGCCTGCCATGCGGGGTCCTTTCTAACCTCGAGCAGGCAGAAGCGTACTGCGTGCCACACGCGAGCCCCTCAGTGCCGTCTCTCTGCTCTTTAGGCTGTGCAGTGAACGCGTGTTTTACTTTTGAGGTGTCAAATGGCAAAACGTGGCTTGCAGACACTGCAGGGAGTGTAGGGGTTAAATGGCACCGGTGTGTGTCCGTGGTGTCAAACCCCACAGCGCCCACGGTTACACAGAGCTGTAACTGAATACACACAGAATGAGAACAGAGATAAAAAACAACAGCTGCTGGAGAAACACCTACTGAGAATGATTTTAATGATGCCAACACTTGGTGTGGATGCGGTCAAGTGGCTGCAAGCGAAAGCACCGTGCTGGTATCCTGGTTCCTTTTCTGTTTTCCTGGTTCTAAAAACGTTATTTATTGCTAATTGTTTTCTCTCAGGTATCCCAGTGCCTTCTTTCACCTAATTTCATTTACTGGTTTTCATAAAATACATTTTTAGACTGGAATTTTGTCTTCTACTTTTATCCGGCTTACGTATCGCCGGCTGTAATTTTAATCCTGACTTCTCCTCATGTGTGGATTTGTACGTGGATTTACATGATGTACGTTTTCCTTTGCAGCTGGAAGGTTAATGCAGAAGCTTGGCACAGAGGTTTAAGCCACCCCTCCGTCGCCAGCGAAGCAAGCAGATGGTTCAGAAGTCATTTAGCTAAAAGCAAAAGGGCCGCACAACTTCTATCTTAACCTCTGCAGAAGGCTAGAGCTGAATGAGGAAGAAGCAGCTCATGGCTGCTCTTGCTTCTATCACAAAGCCCAGCAGCTAGCCAAGCACAGAGCTTGGGCAGCCCTGCTATATCTGCAGGTCGGTGGGGGCCCGCCGGCTGCTCGCACTGCTCGACAGCGATGGACGCCCAGATAAGGGCAGCGGTTGGGGGCTGCCGCAGCCCCGGCTCTGCTTGGAGCCAATGCTGGCCTCCCCTGCTGAATCGGGGGTATTGGGGCGGCTGGGGTGCCGGGTGTCGGCTTTGGGGGGCAGTTGGCCTTGGCTCGTGCTGAGGCTGCTCCGTCTCCTGCTGCCGCTCTTTGTGAGGGAATTTGTGGAGGATCCGACGCTCTCGGCCACTGCGGAGCAGTTCCAGGAGGAGATGATTCCGTGCTGTCTTCTGAGGCTGGCAACGGGAAAAGGCTGCAGAGGGGGCTGCGACAGCATCTCAGCAAAGCTTCTTGAAGCGGTATCTGCATTCTGAGTACCAGCAAGGAAGTGTTTCTGATCAACTTCTTTCTGGGAATTCCTCCTTTCGGTCCCAAGCTTGCCCAGCAAGCCTTCAGTGCAGTTTGTGCTGGCATTCTGAGTCTGACCAGCTAAAGAATTTGTAGCTGGCTTTTTCTTCGGCAGTTTGTTTTCCTGATTGTGGTGGGTGTAATTGCCTCTATTTTCTGTGTGGTTATTTTGAATAGACTGGAACATGGGAGCAGAATTTAAGACCGGGTAGATGGCAGTGTCGGTTTGCTTTTCCATTAGAAAGGCATAACCGCTAAGTACAGAAGGGAGAGTTTTTTGAGGAGTTGCAGATACTCCCAGAGAAGAGCGGGGTATCACAGAGTATTTCTTGGATTTGTTTGTGTAGAAATTGCCACAGTAATCCTTGTTTTCCTCCTGCCCACAAAGACCTATTTTAATTTTTCGGAATCCGAGGTGGATAATTTCTAAGACATTTAAAAGCAATGATACGGTCGCTATTGACTGCATGAACAGGATGAACACTGTCTTTTCTGTTGGCCGTGATACAAAGCAGTCGACTACGTTTGGACACGGATCTCTTTGACATTTATAAAGGGGATCCAGGCGAAACCCGTAAAGCAGATACTGCCCAATCATGAAACCAACTTCCACTGCAGACCTAGTGAAAATGTGTATCACGTAAGTGCAGAGCAACGAACCTCGCAGGGGTGCTTTGTTCAGCTTTCTTTGGTCCAGCTGCCGGAGTTCCCTCTCCAGCCTTTTCCGATATTCTGTCATTTCTAATTCAGTGCTTTCAAGTTCCACTCTCACCTGAGCTTTCTTCTTCTGTCTCTCTTTCTCTAAGGCTCTTAGTCTGTATAAGGCATGGCCCATATACACCAAAGAAGGAGAAGACACAAAGATAACTTGCAAGACCCAGTATCTTATGAGAGAGATGGGAAAGGCCTCATCATAGCACACGTTCCTGCAGCCAGGTTGCTCAGTATTGCAAATAAATTCTGACTGTTCATCATTCCAGACGTCCTCGGTGGCCACTCCAAGGACAAGCATTCGGAACACGAAGAGGATGGTTAGCCAAATCTTGCCAATAATAGTGGAGTGAATGTGGACCTCCTCCAGAATGCCTCCAAGGAAATTCCAGTCTCCCATGGTTATTGTGCCATTTTAACACTAGAACGTATGAGAGAGCAAGCATCAGATATTGTAAAAGCTACAGCCCTTAAATTCATCTTGAATTCATTACAAAAAAACAACATCATCACATGGTGTCAATTGCAGCATGACATTACTCACTGGCATTGTAGGCTAAAAGACATTGGCATTTCTCAGCTAAAAGACATAGAAGTGCATCCACCTGTGTCTAATTTATCATTAAAAGACACCCAGGCAAGGATGTAACGATGGTATGCAGCATCCCTGTGCATCTGAGTCAGTGGAAAATACAGTGCCTGCCTCACAGCAGGACTGGATACCAGGGATCTGCTTCCCCACCATCCAGTAGATCCCACGTGAGAGTGGGATGTTTATCTGTAGGATAACTGAGAAGGTGATGAGTTTTTCTTTATTATTTGCAGACAAACAGAGAAATACTTCCTGGCCCTCATTTTCAGTGTTGTGAGCAATGTGTTGCAGCTGAAGTGATGGTTCTGTCAACTTTTTGCTGTGAAATCTGGTTACACTTAGGATCTCATGAGGAAGTAAAACACAACAAAAAGGCAGTGATTGATTATTTTTAAGTATTTTTAAGCATATAATTGAGAGCAAATAACTGCTAAGCAAATAAATAAACCCCTATCACCAGTCCCATTCCCTCTGCTTGATGACACCTCTGTTTGAACAGTGTCCAAGCACCAAGTGCTGCTACCTTTGCCCGTGAGCCTATGAAAAAAAAAAGAATGACTTATGCAAAAAATTATCTGCTGGCTTCATAAACAGTTCTGTTTGTAGATATAACATTACTTTGTTTGGAATTCAGTCACATTAAAAACAGCATAATCTGATTTCTTAGTACATAGGTCATTTAACACAGAGCTTTCGGTTCAGATGTAATTTTGGCACTGTAAAACAAGAATATTAAGGAAGTAAATGGATGGTAAATTCTTGTGGCTGCAATACCACTGACTACAGAGGAAATGCTACAGGAAGACAGCTAATAAACACAAAAATACACTTTCAAACTGGCAGACAAATAGGTGTTAGGCATCATAAAAGAGAAACAAGTGAAAATAAACAGCACGTTAGAAATAAAACATACCTTTCTTTGCAGAAAATGTGTAAAATTAAGCTGTATGGTATCCAGTGACATCTTCCATCCGTGTGCGTGGATTTCACATTCTGAACAGTTTATGTCACCACCGGAGCAATTGGTGGAGTGCAGGCTCTGCACACTTGAATTTATATTTGCTGGGGATGGAGGGAGGAGAAAATCAATGTGTTGGTCCGTCTGCTACAGCTCTGAGCACAATTCAACTGTGACTAAATTAATATTTATGGAGGGGGGGGGGGTGAGGAGGAGGGGAAATTACATTCAAAGAAAAGCTAGAATTGAAAAATCCACAGCTTGAGCTTCCTACCAACCATGTTCCCTTTCACCCTCCAAAGGAAAGAGGTACATCTGCTGTGTCGGAGCTTCCCAGCATAGGCAGAGATGAGGCAGGGATGGCTGGGTCCATAGCAGCCCAACACGAGGCCGAGACGTGGCACTAAGCACTCCTTTAGGTTTCTCTGATCAGTGCCCTGCTAAAGTGCATCGCCAATACAAGTGTCCTGCGTAGGATGTGAACACACTTCCTCTACAACAGCTCTGAAGAGCCCGTCGATACCTTTTAATTTCGGTCTGAGGATCAGTCAATAGGTCACGTCCGATTTCACAGCTCGGTGGCAGTGAGGGAAGCACTCGATTGCTCCAGCTGTGCCACCAGTGCTCTCTGTAAGCACTTGCAGCAGCTGTGAGGCATCATCCTGCTGCTGCTACAGAGGGATCTTCATCCATCCACGCGGTCTGCAGATGCCTCCCAACCTTTGCAAAGATGCTGAAGTTCTGTTTGATAATCTCAGGCGTTAGAGGAAACGTTGGAAGTATCCACTGACAACTTCATGCTAGTGATGTGCTGCTCTGTGCTTTAGTGCAGGGATTTTGCAGCTATAACTGTTTACACGGACTGGCACACCAATGCTCAGCATTTAGCAGTGCCAGGACAGAGCACTGCTTTCTTTCAGGTCAAGATCATAGTCACAGAATGGCCTGGGTTGAAAAGGACCACTGTGATCATCATGTTCCAACCCCCTGCTATGTGCAGGTCACCAACCAGCAGACCAGGCTGCCCAGAGCCACATCCAGCCTGGCCTTGAATGCCTGCAGGGATGGGGCATCCACAGCCTCCTTGGGCAACATGTTCCATTCTCTTTTACTGTAGTTGTTTTTTGCTGTAAGATAAACTATGTTTCATCTAACTACTAAATTGCGTTTTCTTAGCTCAAGGTCAAACTCCCTAAAATTCCTTTGATCAGGGAAACATTCTCCCAAGACCTTTTCGTTCCTACTCATCAGTAATGTGCACTTCATGTGCAGAATTAATTTTTATTTCCTACTCAATTTGTCTGACCCACAACGACCAACTGGATAACCAGAGCACAGACATCAGCAACGTCCCACGGGCTGTCAGCACAGCGCAGACTCACTCTGATGGTTCTGTTTCCATGGTTACGTCAGGGTCACAAAGGATGAACTGCAATACCAACAAATTTGGACAATCATACTACTTAACATTGTCCATGATTGCAAAATGCAGCAGTACCGTTTTAGGAGGCAGATTGCTGTATAGAGATACACTGCTGATATTTCACCATTCTCAGTGCTGGTGTATGGGATCAATTGTTATTGATATCCATGCAAATCAGTAGATGCAGACTGGTGGGTCTGCTTTCCTAAGCACTATTTCTGAGGATGCCCTGAGGGTGAAGGTGGTTTTTGGTCATTGGTTATTTTTAAGCTTAGGCAGCATGCAGCATTTCTACTGGGGATGTTCTTTATTCCTGCACAAGTTCCTCAATCCCTTGCAAAGAGCTCCTTGCAAGGCAGCAGGGCACCCAATGTTCCACACTAAGCTGAGAGACAGCTCAGTAATATTCAGGACTTCCCAGCTTAGGAATTTTGTAGATTAAAGGTGGCAACATTTAAATGCCATTCCTACAGCTAAGAAATACCAGCCTGACATGCCTCAGCACCTTCAAACAAAAAGTGGTTGGCACAGCACCAGTTGACACTGAGCAACAGCTGTGCTGGAGCCGGAGGGCAGCAGTTGTGGCTCTCAGCTGCCCTGCACTGCTCAGATCTGGGTTCTGTGCTTTGCCCCATCGAGGCAGTGCACTGCTGTTGTGCAGGGGTGCAGAGCTCCTCCGGATCCCCCAGGTCTCAGTCCCCACCAGATCACCCTTCAGACCCCAGGAAAGCAACAGAGCGAGTCCTCCTGGAAATTACTACCACACAAACAAAGCAGGGGATTGGGAAAAACAGCACAGATTTACCAAAGGCAGCTCATATCTGAGCAACTGGACAGTGTCCTGCAAGATAACATCTTTAGCCAAGGTGGGGGAGCAGTGCTCATCGTTCACCTGCATTGCAACACACTGCTCCCCACAGCCTTCCTGGAGACACACAGAGATGCAAGCAGGGCTGGGAGAGGCCATGCAGACATCCCATCTGCAGCTGCCCCAGGTGAGAGGTATGCAGCCCCACTGCTGCTGCTGACATGGGGTGGAGGGGACAGCTGTGGGGACCCCCAGGACAAAGCACACAGGGCTCAGCAGAGACCAGGCTGCACCACACTGCCACATGGTTCTGTTTATTCAGATATCGGAATTAAATCAGTGCACTATTTCATGAATAAGATGGGACTAATTCTGAATTAAAAAGCACGAAGAGCAGCTCTTATTCTCCCTCCCCAGGGAGAGCAGTGCCAAGTGACTGTTTGCAAAGCGCTTCTTCCTCTCCTTAGAGCATGCAGCTTTGGCCATAGCATCCCCCACTCTGCCCTGGACCTCAGTCTTCTTTGAAGCTCAGCTTGTCCTTCACCTTCCGTGCCATGTATGCAGCCGTGAGCACAGAGCAGGTCACAGTGAAGACACACAGGGCAGAGAAGTGGTGTGCCAGGTCACCCTGCAGCGAGGAATAGATGTGCCGCCTGGACTCATAGTCCAGCACCACAGCCTCAATCTGTGCCAGAGTGCAAAGCACCAAGAAAACATGAAAAATCTGATGGCTCTGCCCAAAGAAATAGCATTTCCCAGGGAGCAACTTTTCTGGGTAAGGATGGGAGAAAAAAAAGGCACCGATGAGGAAGAACAGCACCTGGCACTTGTGGTACAGCAGAGCCGGGTCCGTGTGCCCCGCAGGTGATGCGGTGCAGATGCGGTGCACAACAGGGCTGATGTCCAGCAGGTAGGCCAGGCCTGAGGGCACCTCCTGGCACAGCCGGCTCAGCAGCCATGCTGACTGATGGAAGTGGAACTTGGCATAGCACGAGCCTGCACATGACAGCCAGGCCAGCAGCGCAGCCGTGGGCATGAAGAAGCCCTGGATCCTCTCGTGCCAGCTGGGCTCGATGGCATAGTAATAGTGCACCAGTGCACTGCCATACTGGTAGATGGCCACCCCTACGTAGTCCATGAAGAAGAAGCAGTAGTGCCAGAACTCAGACTTGGCCTGCAGGAGGTGAGCGAGTGTGCTGAACGTCAGGTAGGTGATGGATGCCGTGATGATGATGAGGAGCGGCTGGGCGTGCGGGTCCTGCCCAAAATCCACCCTCTGAGAGAGCTGCTGGAAACGCAGCAGCAGGATCAGCGTGGCCACCAGGTGAGTCCACACGTTGATGGCTTCGTTGTGTTGCTGGAAGAGTGTGGAGAAGTAATAGCTCCAGGTTTGGTGCACCGGGCGGTAGCCGGTGTGGATGTAAGGCTTCCAGAAAACCCTCGGCACCTCGGAGCTGCTGACAGTGGTGGGCACTGGGGGGGCCAGCAGCTGGGGGACCTGGCGCACGTTGATGAAGAGGCGGCTGAGCTTCTCTGCCACCACCGCTGCCATGGTGCAGCCACACTGCAGCTCTTGTTGCTCAAAAGCACCTTGGGACAAAAGAAAGACAGTTTTGCTGTGGGGTTTAATAACAACTTTACCAAAGAGGCTGCCTGAATGCCTTTTTTTTTTTTTTCTCCTCTCATATGTAAAATCCTGTATGATTAAAGAGTGACCTCGTTACAGCTGACATAACAGATTCACTAAAAAACAGCAATATGAAGGAATGGCAAGGGATGCTTCAGCAGTGCCATCAGTGTGCCCCATTTCATACAGGTGACACCATCTGGAAGAGCAGAGAGGTAATTAACCCCATACTAGTGCTCTGTAACGCTGTAATTAACTCTCCAGGGCACAGTGGTTCCTAGTGCAGTTCAGCTCACCCCCTCCCTGCACTTTAGAGTGTTCTAACAACTTCCCCCTCCAGCAACAGCCTCAACTTTCCCATGCTGGTTGCCTGCAGCATCTGTGTTCCCAAGCTGCAAGGAGGAGCATCCTGCAAGCAGGCTGGCAGCTGCCCTGCAACACCACTGAGACCACAAATAACTGCAATGTCAGAAACAGGACATGTGAGTGAGATGGTCTGAGTTCTCAGCATCGTTTTCCAGCTCCACATTTTCCATGTGGCTTCACACAAAGACAGTGCAGCCTGAGTAAGTTTGTCCGGTTGCATCACTGATGTCCAGCAGCGTAATCTCAGTGAGCAAGCTTTCCATATTTACATTTTTGCAGCTGCTGTCCCTACTGAGATAAAGGCAGCCTCCCCAGCTTGTTTTGCCTTTTCACAGCAACCTTAAGAACTGAACAGAATTTGCTCGAGGTGATCCCCCACCCCACTCTTTACCTGCTCTTGCTCAGACAAGTTGGGAAGAAACCAGCCCAGCTCCGGTGCTGCTTTAAGCCTCAGCTCCTGCCAAGTTCAGTCACTTCAAGTATGGCTCAGCCAGGAAAAGCTCTTCAAAGTTTGGAAATAGGAGGGGGAGGGAATGGGACTGGATTTAAAAACAAGAAACAACAGAAACAACAAACCCACCTCTAGAATTTCCTCATTGGAATGGAACAGATAGGTCCAGAACTCACGCCTGCCTGAAGCTGAGGAGCGGAAATGCAGACAAAATCAGCTGTTTACTGCTTGGCTTCCCTCTTAAATGCTCCTTCCCCACCTTGCCTGCTGACTGAGGCACTGCACCAACAGCAGCCACTGGCACAGGGTGACCCTTGTCCTTGCTCGACCTCCTGTGACACGGGCAGGGCGCCCAGGAAAAGCCAACTTAGTGAACCTTTCGTGCTCACAGACCTGCTGATCTCAAATAGTCGCAGCGCTGCAGCAGCTTTTGCTGCTGACAAAAACAGAACTGCCTGGGTGAGGCTGATTTGGCCAAATCTTTCCAAAACAAAGCCCTGGTGTCACACGGAGAGCTCGCCCTGTGCCTGCACGTGGGGAGGTGGCTCAGCTCTGGCTTCAGCCCCTAACAGTTCTGCTGCAAAAAGCCCCTGGGAGGAACACTGGGGTGAGGCTAAGGGAAATGCGTGCCCAGAGCAGCCCAGCACGGGGCAGGAAAGGCACCGCAGCATGGCACAGGCTCTCCAAAACTTGTCGGAGCAGGACTGAATCTACAAAGCTCTTCCTAGCTGCAAAACCTGAAGCAACATTCAGTATGAGCAGCTCAAGTTCTGCACGGTACCAGCAATCATTAACCCGCCTTGAGCTCGGAATAACAGCTTCCACACAACCGTGAGATGTCAGCAACGCTGCCTTTAACGCCTATTATTTCCTGCGGAGCTTCCTTTACCCCAGCAGCACCCGCCCACCCGCTGGATGGGATGCAGCCTCAGCCCTTCTCCGCCGTACGGACGGCGTTCAGCATCCCGCAGCACAACGCTCCGCCGCCGGTCCCGCCCAATTCATCTCCGCACGATCCCTCTCGTAGCTCCATCCCAGCCCCAACCCTTCCCTTCCCCATCCCACATCCCTGCCCTCACCTGCTGAGCTCTCCTCGGAGCACCGATTCCGACGGAGCCCCCGCAGCGGCCGCTCCAGCACCGGATCCGCTCCGCCCCGTCGGGAAACGCCGCCGCCCCGCGTGGTGCGGAGGGGCAGCGGGAGAGCAGCCCTCGGCCTCCGCCTATCGGAAAGCCTCTTGTATTATTCCTTCATTTATGTCATTATCCCTCTCCCTTACTCCTATCACCCTTGCAGCCCAAATAAGGCTTTTTGTAGCTCGCTCCTGAATCAAAGAGTATCTAGTAAGGCAGCTATGAGCTCGTGTAGTCATTTTTAAGTGGCTTTTTCCACCTTCCTGCCTGAGCACAATGGCTGTTTTCCTCCTCCTCCCTCAGTACTCACATCCCCGAGCTTCACTCCCAACTCAGAACTCCTCTCCGAGGAGTTAAGCTCCATTTATGCTCACAGCAGAAGCCATGGAAAGAACTAAAATGAAGGAACAGAAGGGCCCAAGTTTGCATCTGACAGCTTTTGGCAAGTCAGAAACTCGTGTTTTAAAAGTCTTTGTGTTCTTAGTGCCAGCTGGGTTCTGGCAGCGCTGTCATCCTTCTCTCCTCCCCCAAAAAGAAGGGGGGGCTTCCAGCATTAGGGGTACTTGGGTTTTGCTCAGGCAGCAGATGAACACGTTAAACTGAAGAGCTGATCTTTTTTTTCCCCCCCCATTGCTACTGAAGTATGATCTTAAATATAGGAAGTGATTCAGTGATGACTTAAGCCTCTACAAGGCAACGGAGACACACTCAGAGCTTCAAGCCCATCTCCACAGTGAGCACATTTCACACTCCTCTTCACCTCTGCAGCTGGATTCTCACACCAATTTCTGTGCTGTCTGCTTACATGGCAATAACACATGCCTCTAACCTCATTAATCCTGCACTGTACCCCACTGCAGCTGGCTGGGTGCTTACAGGCAGACAGAGCCCATTTTAAATTGTCATCTATGTGACACCAGCACTCAAAAATCCTTCACACAGGATCTCAGCCATCCCACCTATCACCATCGGCTTTATGTCACTGCACTGGCCAACTTTTCCTTTTGTTTCAACAGAAGCCTTATCCCACATCCTCTTCCCCTTTCCATTTTTGCTATTTAAGTACAAGTTCAATACAATCAAAAGCACTAAGCATGAAATATGAAAGCTCCCTAAATGTTTCCTCATTAGCAAGCCCCAGAAAAAAAAAGGTAAATGATCCAGGACTCAGTAACACCCATTGAATAAGAGAAATCCTCACCTCGTTTTCCATCCTCCAAATACCAAACTGTCACCAGGTTGGTGCCAGATGATCCAGGCATGAATTAAACCCAAGCAAATCCCAATATCAAGGACAAGAGAAGGCAGGATGGGAGCAGAGCCTCTCTGTGCCTGACAGGAGGAGCTGCAGAACACTGAGCTTCCCTGCTCTGAGGGAAGGAACCACAAAAGCCAACCACTTCAGATCAGGGCACTGTTCATAATGAAAAGGAGGGTAGTTGTTAACTCATCCTAACTACAATCTTGTCTTTACTGCAGAGCAGTATGAGTTCTTGTGGGTGTGCCACACAGTAATCTTAAAGGAAAAGTGGTATTTTGTTTTTTTAAAAAAGCACCCGCACAGTGCAGACACTCTCCTCCTGAAAAGCATCTTTACTCACAGCACAAGTACAGTTGCATCTGCTTCACTGCCCAGAAAAACAAACATGACACACGTTCCCATGGGCAGGAGCTATCTTCAGACTCACCCTGCAGCAGTTCACTCCAACACCAGTCAGTACTGCTGTCTGCAGCAGACATCAAATCAAAAGCAAATCTCTAACAGCATTCTGCTGGGGGAGGCACATGATGGTAACACAGAAGGAGTTTGGCTTTCACCGAAGCTCTGTGATGCTGCAGGAAGTGGTACACAACTCCCAATTCAATAGCACAAGTTATCACCCAGAAACCCTTACCAAAATAAAAAGAAGGGTCAGATCAGAGTCATGTGGCAACAAAGACGTGTTTGTTGAAGCATCAGCATCTGAAGGGAGGTGGTTCTAAACCATTTCAACAAAAACACACAACAGCTGACAACTGCTGAGGTGTCAAAACAAAGCTCTTATTGTAAAACTGAGACAATGAAAGCGCTCTAGGGAAGAGCCAGTTATGCAGCATGCCCATGGATGTAAGGAAAAGTGCTGTTACAGAGCTTTCTATGCAGTGCTGGGGAAGGATGCCTGCTGGAGGCCTCAGCCAACTGTTTATGTCATTTTCAGAAATCATTCTCATGATAACAGCACTGTGCAGCTTTATTTAGTCACTCAGTTACAGCAGTATTTTAAAAGACTGGGACAGTCAGATTTTTTGAAGTGTAACATATTCAGCATGGAACAGTATACTACATATTCCTTTCACAAATGTCTTACAGAGCTGATACAGTACTAGCCATCAATCCAGCAGCAAGCGCTCTGGAGTAGAAAAGGATGCAACAAGATAGCTACACTGGAAAGACAACTTTAGAAAAAGTGAAACATGTAAGGTCTCCCCTCTAGTCCCCAAAGAAAGCATACAGTTTGGATCTAACTTTACAGTTCTACATCAGTTTCTAGAAACTTAAAAGAACAAAACCAAAAAGCAAAACCACTGGCCAGTACAGTCTTTGGATATTTAGAGGAGGGGGAGAATGTCAGTTTCCAGAATGAAGTCAGTTGGTTTCGGCCTCACCAGGGTCTTTGCCTTCTTTGTTCTTTCGAACCTCTTCGATATGCTTATCCTGAAAGACATGAGCAAGGACATATCAGCCCCCCAGGCCCAGAGGCAGGGCACACAGCAAAGTGAGCCTCAGCTTGCTTCCCAGCCCTCAGCTCACAGCAGGTTCCTAATGGGCGTCACTAAAGAAGGCTACAGAATGAAGCTTCCTGAGAGCAAGCAGCCCAGTGTCACCCCAGCTCCCCAAAAGGAACATTTCTACAAACTCTTTTGTGGATTTAATAATCTTATTTCAAAATTAGAACTCCACAGAACACTGAAGGGTATCTGTCTGCTCCCTCACACGGCCATTTACTTGGCTCTACCTATCTTTATTGATACATTCCCTCCCAGACAGAACCAGGACTCTACACATACCTTCTCCCTCAAGCGTTCCAGTTTGGCAGCCATTTGTGCCTCACGGTTCTCTTTGTTAGCTTCCATTTTGTGGGTCAGCTTCTCCTCTGCCATTTTGCTGAAGTTGTTGTTCTCTTCAATTGCTTTCTGAAGCACTTCTTTTTCATGCTCCCGTTTCTCAGCTAGCTGCTTCAAGACTTCTGCTTCATGAGACTACAAACAGACCACGCACGTTTTGAACACAGAAACAGATGAATGAGGACAACTACAATCCTATTGCTTGCAATTCCTAAGAAGAGATTTCTCTGCTCTTTTCCCCCCCCAAAAAAAAACCCACCAACTTCCTGATGAAATACAAAGCTGCCTAGTACTTTCCCCACCCCCACAGCCTACATTTCACCATTACAAACCACACAGGAAAGCAAATTTCTATCATAACTGAAGTCTTGACAAGTGGGATACTTCCCAGAACAAACAATATGGGTAGGTTTTCATTTCAGCAGACACAGTTGTTTTTCTCAGTAGTGTTTGGTATGATGTTATGCTTTGATTTTAGGCAAAAAGCAGTGTCAATAACATACCAATGTTTCTAGGTGTTGCTAAGCAGGGCTACAGAGAACCAAGGACATTTCAGTTTTCTTAGCTTCTCCTACTGTCTTGCCAGCAAGGGGACTGGGGGAGGCACAAGGAGCTGGGAGGGGACAGAACCAGGAGAGTTGACCTAAACTGGCCAAAGAATGGCTACTCCATACCATGTGACACCAGGCAGAAAGTAAATTTAAAGAAAGGAAGTTCATCAGGGGGTGGTGAGTAACTGCTTGTACGTGACTTGTCATATTTATACATAGTTATAATCATTATATGTGTATATAAGCTTTTTTTCCCCCCCCCTCTTCCTTTTCTCATATCTTAGGCTTTTTTTTTTTAAGCCTCAACTCAAGCTCTACTTTTTCTTTTTTGTCTAATTCTCTCTCCTGTCCCACTAGGAAGGGGGAAGGAGGGAATGAGCTAATGACTGCATGGTGCTTAGCTGCCTGCCAGGCTAAACCACAGCAGGATATTTGATGCTAACACCTATGGAACTCTCCTACTTCTCAAAATGGCAGGTTACTGTGATTCTGGTTGCACAGGAGACTGCACCCCACTTAGTAAGCCTCTGCACTGCTAAGGGCGCCAAACCACATCTGAACAGCAGGAACTTACCTCAAGATACTTTACTCACAAGGATTCTAGTTGCAGATTCATCACTAGATATTGTAGAAGAAAGTGAATCCTTAACAGTACAGACTTAAGAGCAGCTTCTTTCCTGAAACAGCTTCCCCTCCCAGCTAAATATCTCCCTGCTTTTCAAGCGATCATTCAAAACCCTTTTGGGAATAAAGCTTTGTAAGAACAAACCCAAGTTCCTAACAAAGCTGAATTAACATTCACAATGTAATACCAGAAATAAACTGCTAACCACTCGTCTTAAGAAAGAAACTGTATTTAAGAAAATCCCACTGCTTGCAGATCTCACTTTAATCTATCGTTTCAAACGTACCTTGCGTCTCTCTTCTGCTGCTTCCAGTTTCTTCTGAATTTCTTCCAATGACAGATCCTTCTTTTTTGGAGGAGAAAGAGGAAATTCTGGGGCTGCCTCTTTTGAGCGGGGACCAAGGATCAGCTCAAATGCCTGCCCAGAGGCACGCTTTTCCAGTTCTTTCACTTGGATATCTAGGAACACACAACAACAACAACCCTCAGTGGTGTTTTAAGCCAGGAAACTGACTTGGCTAACACGAGCAAGCCTTCAGTAATTCAATGCCACCAAGCTGGCTTAAGGAGACAGCTGCATCTGAGCCAATAGCTGTGTTTTAAGCAACAGCACCACTATTTTAAAAAAAGAAAAAAAGGCAGCGGACAATTTTGTCTGCCGTTCTTCCTGGATACTGCATCAAAGCACCTGATGCTATTGCAGCCTTACGTATCCAGAGTCACAAAAACTAGCATGGCAGGACTCCAAATAGGGGAAAAAAGAAAAAAAAAAAAATCCCTTCCTTTCAGTGAAATCTGAGGCAACGTTTTTATTCGTTAAAAGCCAGGAGAGCCAAGAACTGACAACAGCTCCCACGGAAACACGCGAGGCAGCGTTCTGCTCTTTGAAGACCTCTGAGCAGACACCTCAGCCCCGCGCAGTTTCCTTTTTGATCACCCAGCTGCCTGCATGACAGTTCTGTTGGCTGAGCAGATGGCACACAGACGAACCGCATCCTATCTGCTAACAGCGTGTGATGGCTCGGGGTGCTGCTTTAACAGCTTCTGCACAGCAAGCCTAGCGATGGGAGAAAAGCACGGCGAAAACAGTTAATTATACATTTGGTGCAGCTCAATTATTGCAGAGGGAAGCAAGCAGAACAATGCAAAAGAGCATCAAGCATATCGTGCTCCGTACCAGAAGTAGCCATGACCGAGGCAATCCGCCTGCAGGAGCCAACAGGAGACCTTCAAGCAGATAAAGTCCTGGAAAACAAAGAAACGTCTGAATCGCTCGTGGTTTCTGGACGCGTTTGGAATCCGACTGCATTCATTCGCCGAGCAGCAGACAGACGGCTGGTTCGCTGCACGGCGTTATCTTTCCCTTTGTTTGAATCCACGTCCATTAAAACACGCAAAACCAGCAATGTCAGCGCTCCCCCCCCCCACCCCGCAGCACCGAACGGGCGGACCCGACCCCAACCCCAACCCCGACCCACCCCCCCCTCCCGTCGCACTGCCCCGCTCCGCCCTCCGCCAGCCAATCAGCGCCGCGCGTTGCGGCGGAGGCCCCGCCCCTCCCAACCGCACCGAATTCAAACGGCCGAGCGAGACGGCGCGCGCGCAGGCGGGCGGGGGGCTCCGAGGGGGCGGAGCCAACGGCAACATCCGGGCTCTATCCGACGCCCCCCCCCAACCCAACCCAACTGCCGCAGGTGCGGCCCCCGCCTCCCGTCTGCCCCCCCCCCCCCCCCCCCCCCCCCCCCGCCCTCCTCCAACCCGCAGGGAAAAGGCCCCAACGCGAGAGGGGCTTCGCAGGCTCCGGGGCGCGGCCGGGCGCCGCCCCTTCCCCAGCTGACAATGGCGGGGTGCTGTCAGCCGGGGGCGCGGCCGCCCCTTCTCTCCTCTCCCCAGCCGCCATCGGGGCGGATCCCTCGGAGCGATCCCCCCCCCCCCCAGCCCATTGTCTCCCGCGGCGCTCTCTCTTCGTCGCCGCGACGCCCGCGGATCGAGGGGACAACACCCGGAGTTAAGGGGACAAAAGCAGCGCCCGCAACCCCCCCCCCCCTACGGCTGCGGAGCCGCCCCGTCAACGCTGTCAGTCCCCTCACAGCCCCCCCCCCGCAACCCCGCGCTGCGGCACCGCGACCCCCGCAAGGACAGCCGCCCCCCCACCGCGAGCCCTTCTCCTCAGACCCCTTCACAACGGCCGCGAGGGCGGCGGCGGCCACCGCTCCCTTCATCCACGGCCGAGCACCGACGCCGCGCACCCACCTGCCCGCTCCGCCGCTCCGGTCCCACTCCGCTCCCGCCCGCCCCGCCGCGCACAAAAGCGCCAAACAAAGACACGTGACCCGCCCCGCCCCGCCCCTATTGGCCGAGCCGAGCGGCACGTGCCGATCGGCGGGGAGGGCGAAGCTGGGGGGTTCTGCGCCCCCTCCTCCGCCGCCCGTTGCATGCCGGGAGCCGTAGTCCGCGGCGGGCGGGCGGAGGCGGTGCGGGGCGGCGACCCCCGCGGCCCGGCGGTGGCCCGGCGGAGGATGCGGGGCCGCGGCGCGCCGTGCCTCGCCTCCGCGGGCCGTCCCGGGAGCTGCGCGGCCCGGCGCCGCGCTCTCGTCGCGTTGTCGAAAAGCTGCGGGACTCCCTTTGTCTGCCGCCCCGGTGGCGGGGAGGAGCGGGAGTCCCGGCTGGCTGCGGTCAGCCTTCGCTGCGGGGATTCGTTGCGGTGGTGACAGGGCGGACACCTCCGGGGTGGCTTCGGGGCGGCGGGCTGTGACCGCGCCGTCCTTCATCCCCTATTGATGCGCCTCGGCCCCTTGGAGCCGTCGGTCACCTCGGGGCGGCGGTCGCTCGGGGCCGTTGTCTCTTAGCTCAGTCCCTTGGTTGGCCAGCACAGACCTCCATCGTCTCAGCATCACTGCAGTGCCCACCTTTGGTCCCTCAGGGCCACAGCCGCCCCAAAGCTGCAGCCTTGCTATGGCCCTATGGGAGCGGGCAGCGGTTCTGGGGTCAGCCACCAGCACAGCACCTCTCCTGGGAGGTGACACCAGCAGAAAAGCCGTCCTGCTCTTTGGGAGACACGACACGTGTACTGCCTGCATGCATTCCTCATCCTTGGCTGCATAATGAGCGCTCCATTCCCCGGATAACACCATTAGATAAGCGGTTTGCTCACCAATGTGTGCTTTTATACGTTCTGTACAACGACCAGCGTGCAATTCCTGTGGCCTTGCCATGCTGCAGTCACTTCAGCCAACACCAGCAGCCACTAAGAGGCAGATGGCCGGAGAAAAACACCAATCTGCTACAATACAACCCAGCACAGCAGTCTTTGTACCCAAAATACCAAAAGAAGGAGTTTTCTGAGGGATCCACCCTTCTCGTGCACAGTCTTAAGGATTTTGCACCAAAAAAACAACCACCCTACCTTCAGGAAGGTTAATATTGTGACAGAAATGTACAAAGCTTTCAAAACAGAGATTATTTTAAACACTTGCCCTGTTTTTTTTGTTTTTTTTTTTACTGATCTGACGTCTATTTCCATGGAAACCACATCCAGCCGCCTGGCTGCTGGAACTGGGAGAGGTTTCTGCTGGAGTGAATGGAAGAGCCATTTTCCAGCAGCACCGTTGGGCCTTTTGTGGGGTGATAGGGATCCCAGGTCCCACATGGTTTGCCTGCCTGGCCATTTGGGATCACGCCTGGTACATTCACAGGGTTCCTGGCTCAATAACATCCATCGGTGCCACACACAACACACTTGTTTTGTATGAAACATCTTGAATGCTTGGATTAAATGGCACCAAATGCTGCTGGATGACAAAGAAGCCGAGTAATCATGACATCAGCTTGTGTTTTGCTTTATCATTCGCTATTATTCACATAGATCAGCGTTGGATGCTTTAATACTAATGCTTTTCAGTAAAATTAGCAAGCTTATCCTGGGATGATCTCAGGGTTTCCCAAAGGAAGTAAAGCTTCCTGGGTGTTGGGCTTCTCCTTTGGTACCTGCCTTACTGCCATTAGTCACTGCTCCTCCCTGGAGAGATGATGATGGAGTATTGCTTTGCAGCTTTTGAAGAAGGGCTGCAGGCTGGGATACAACCACAGGTCACGCAGGGGCTGTTTTCTGAGCCTTCCATCTTATCTCCTGGGCTCCTCACAGGGACAAAAAACCAAAAGAGAAAGAAAAAAAAGACCTGAATGTAACTTACCTTCCTTTGTAGATCAGCTTTACAGCCAAAAACATTCACTTCACGTAAGAACTTGCATACATAAGAGGCAACACAGTGGGAGTCAGAATTGGGATCTGCTCTCAGCCCTTACATTTTGCAGCCCATGTCAGTTATGCAGACTTTAGCAACCTCTTTGTGCCACCTGCCACCCACCACCGGCTCCAATTTAAGCCAAAATCTCCAAGCACTGCTGCAACACAAAGAGGAGTAACAGCTCTTAACAGCTGGAGGAGCACAGAGACGATCTCATTTTTGGCCTCATTGCAAGACTGCTTTTATTTTTGGAACCTGCTTGTTTATGTGGCATTTATTTTTGTCAAATCTCAATGAGAACGAAGGATGTGAAAAGCTTTTATTACACTTGATTGGTGTTTATCAACACTTTTACTGGGATTCTAAGCAGATTCTTCTCCTGGCAAACCTTGGCGCTGTGTGGCTGCAGTCCTGCTCATCTCCCAGGCTCCTCACCACCAATAAGAGCTGTTTGTTAGAATTCCAGTTTAAAAAGAGCACGGAGCACTCAGACTCCTTCCACCACTGCATTCTGCTCTCAGAGCAACAGCAAAGCCAAGGGCTCATCCAGAGAGCTCCCCATCCGTGTAAATTTGGGACGTGACGTGATTAGATGTAGCACGAAGATTAAAGAGCCCCCTCTGATGTGATTATCAAAATACTCCACAAAGAGACTGACATAATTAGGTGACAACTCAGCCCACGGCAGCTCTTTTAACTTGCAAAAATATTTAATCTCCAGTGAGAAAACGTGCTTTGTGAGCACTGAAGTGCCACGTGGTGGATGGGCTGACATCCTGTACATTAGTTGGAGAATGTTTTAAAGCACCTTTGTAAAAAATGTCAGCAGCAAATACTTTCTGAGACTTGCAATGGTCACTGCATGAGTAATGTATGTTCTAAAGCTAGAAATCCAATGTTCTGCTTGATCCAAGTCAATCAGAACCTGCGAGAGGAGACGGCAATAAAAGAAACTTGTGCTCAGGGGTAGAGAAAGGCTGCAAAGTTTCCTCTTTCCCTGTTTCCCAGCCTTTGCACTAACATCCAGCAAACCCTTTTGCACTTCCCCATGTGCTGCTGGAAACTATTGGACTTTTTTCCAATCAGACAAGGCACCTGAATTCTGTTGCAGGTTTGCTTTTTGGGAAATTCAATGGAATTTGCTTCATTCGATTCCCTCCCTGATCCCACTGGGAAGGGTGCAGTGAGTGATGGGGCTGGGCAAGAAAAAAGCACAACAGCTGAGTTCCTCGAGATTCTGGCAATCAGGTGAGGTGGTTGGGGAGAGGCAAGGAGGAGGGAAAGGGTCCAGCTGTTAATAAAGAGCAGAGACTTCACACTGGGTAACATTCCAGGGTTGGTGGATTCCTCCATGACACCAGCAGTGCTGGGAACTGCCTGATAGAAGGGGTCTGTGTGCAGTGAAAGCTGTCCTGGAGGTCTCCTCCATTCTCCTTACTCTCAGCATCCTTTATGCTTTCCTCCATCTGCTCCTATCTGTGTTTCCCATATGGAGCACTGAGAACTTTGCTATTTGAGGATGCCTGCGCACAGCCCAGTGCTGAGGGTGTGAGAGCCACGGAGAGGGGCTGCAGAGAAACCCTATGGAAGGCTTTATGCTGCTTTTTGTGTGTGAGAGCCAACGTGAGATGCTCTAATTGCATTTCAGAAGTGACAGTCAGTCGCTGCAGGTGGGATAGAGCAAAGGAAACGTGTTTTCAACAACCACATGGAAGAGAGGTGCATAGAGAAGCCATAAAATATTCAGTAGAGATGGAAGATTCCAGTAAAGACATTTGCTTTTGCTCTTTGCGAATGAAGCGAGGGAAAGAAAAGCTGGGGATAGCACTAATTATTCCCTGGTTCCTAATTAGTTTCTTGAATTTAAAATATGGTTTCAGCTCTCTCAGCATCTCAGCAAGCCCATTGTGCTATTAATACTTCCCTGGTGAGATATGGTTAAAAATACTCCCACCCTTTCACGACAGAATGTAGCTTGGAAGTGTTGTGATGGAAGGAGTTCAGGGATGGAAATCCTCTTAAAGGAGCACGACTTCCCCTGTGTCAAACAGATGGGGTGGGTGAGCTGATAGCAACTCCAGAGCGAGCCTGCTTTCACTAGGAACAAACTCTGCAATGACACTCAATGCAGAGCTTCGGGCTGCTTGCTGTCAAAGCAGATTCAATTACAAAATCAATGCAGAGCCATACAGGGATGGATTTTACTTATTTCTTGCAGAGATTTGCTGCCTGGGAAAATCCTACAGTGTCTTCCTTTGAATGGGCACTGTAAGGAAGCATCGCCCCACACAGAACCACAGTGCTGTATGTGGATGAGATCTGTGTCAGACACCATGGACACAAACCATTCCTGTCTGTTTTGTGAGCTAAATACATATATATATTTAAATGTATACACACACACACTTTAAAGCATCTTTCCATTGCAGTCCAGCCATGAGCTGCTTTCAGCCCCCAGATCCCTTCAGGACAATTAGTAATTCTCTCCCATCTCCATCATCAATTTGGCTTCAAAACGGGTTAATTCCCACTCCATCCCTCTGGCTCTGTGGGCTGCCTGGAATCGCTCAGTATGGAAACAATACCTGCACTTAACATTTGCTCAGTGCTGTCTGATCCCTTTTCCCCCCCCCCCCCCACTAATTTGAGCTCCTAATCAATACATATATTAAAAGAAAAAAAAAGAGACTGGGCACATCCATCACAGCTGTGAGACCAGGCAAACAAAGGCAGCCTTGCTGGTTGAAAAGGCATCGCTGTCTTCTATGCAATAAACCCAACTGCTGCTGTACTCTAAAATCGATACCCAGAGAGACATGCCTGCATTGTGACTGCTAACCTAAGTGCTTCATTTAATTAAAAATAAAATAAAAAAACAACCAGAAACCCAACCCAGGCCTTGGGTGCTGGATGTTGTTAGAGCTGCTATAACTTGAGGAGACAAAGGCATCCTGAGGCCCCGTGTCAGCCAGGATGGGGCTGATGGAGCACCTGTGGTCCCCATCCCACAAGGTCTGAGCTCAGCCCGTGCTTCCTAAACTCAGGGCAAATGACCCCAGATGATCCTTCCAACGTGTTCTGTACAGCCTGAAACCAGAGACACCTCACACAGCCCTTTTCCTCCTCCAGTGCCTCGGTTTCCCTGCATCCCTTTTTTTTTCCTGTTATTCAGGGAGCATCTCTCGCCCCATCCAGGGCCAGCAGAGCATCGCTGCAGCTGCAATGGGGCTTCAGAGTGAAAACTGACAAAAAAAATACCTGTTTCTCCCTCCAGATAGCCTGGAAGCGACGAGGACAACAACTTGCTTCTGCCATGAGGGAGGTTGATTTTTCCTTTGAACTTCACCCGGAGTAAAGATTTGATTTGCCAATGGAAAGAACAGAGCAAGGTGAAGAGCCGCGTGTACTCACCGACCAAAGGGCTGTGAGGAGAGAGGAGCTGGCTGGGAAGCAGGTTGGGTGCTGCACATCCAGGCTTTGCTATTCCTTTAAAAAAACACAAGGAAAAAAAAAAAAAAAGGAAGAAAAAGAATCACGCTCCACTAGATGTTACGGTAATTAAAAGGAGGCTTTAACACAAGGCTCAATTTGCATTAATTAATTAAATCAAGCAGCAAGCTTCGATGGAACAAAGCCGGCTCTCGAGCAGCAGTGCTTATTGCTGGGCTGGGGTGTGTGTGTGTGTGTTGGGAGGGAGGCATGGAGAGCCCTGAGCCTGCTGTGTTTGTGCTGCTCGATCTCAGCCCCAACCCCGGGAACAGCATCTTTCAGAAAGCAAAGCTTGCACTGCGATGGAGGAATGCACCCATTCACACCCTGGCCACGCTGAAAGCACAGCTGTGAGAAGAATACAAATGGGCAGCTGTTGGGTTATTTATTGATAAGCCACCGGTCGGAATATGGAAGCAGAGCAGGCACAGTGCTGAGCTCAGCTGGAAGCAAGTCCCACCCAACGAGGGGTTGATCTCCCATTGAGCAGCAAAGTCCCCCAGCGGGACCCTATAGACACAAACCCCACATGTAAGGGCAGAGTGACCGAGAGCTGATAGCAGTTGGGTGCTGGAGCAGCTCCCAGATCATGGTAACCCTTAACTGCTGCTTCCTGCCAAAAAAAGCCTTCCAGCCAGGTCCAGCAATACAATGCATCAATCCAGCAGCAGGGTGAGCACCACCGCCTTGTGCTACACCTGGGGATTTGTATCACAGCTTCTGTGCACGCTGCTCCTGGCCTCCAGGCTGGAGCATGGCATGGGGACAGGGATGGAGGATGCCAAGGGAGGGAATCTGGGCTGGGTTTGGAAGAAGAAACACTGAGCCTAAGGCTGGCACTGGAGGTGGAGATGAGCAGCTTTCAACACACCGAAGGGTTAACATATTGCAGTTGCCCTCCAACCACAGTCTTCATCCCCCCCCCTCCCCTCCTCCCTGAGCCTTTACATAAGGCTCGTGCAGAATTTATAGCCTCCCTCAACCACGCGGAGCCGAGCCACTCCCTGCAATGTCAGAGCACATCACAGCACTGCTAATTCTGGGAGGAAGATGGGACTTGATTTCTGCACCAGTCACTGTCTCTCACTGTTAGGCAGGACACAGAGGTGCGTTCCCCCATGGGTTCTGCAGGCAGTGACCTCAAGTGTCTCCTCCTCACCCTCAATACCTTGGTCCTGGTGCTGCATGATGCTCCAGTACACTCCCAGCACCAGAGAGGGCATAAATCAGTTAACAAATATGTATCTGGAACCTCCAAAAGAATTGAGGTCTTGCAGCTTTGTCCACACCACTTCTTGCTTTGCATGAAGACGAGCCCTCCTGCTGTTGCATCTCTCCCCCAGAGCATCCTTACCTCCTCAATTAAAAGGAGAGGAGAAGGAAAGGGTTTGCCTATCACAGTGGCACAGATGGAGAACACAGGAAGAATGCTGCTCCCTCCCCATTCCCCTCCCTTTCCCCCAAATTCACTGTCACCAGATGAGGAATAGCTCCCAACACCCCAAGCCAGGGCATCCTAGCTGCATGCAGTGCTATGAACCATACCTATGGCTTTTCTCCCTGCAGTGCAGGAGCTGTGGCACTGTGCTGACACTGCCCTCACCATGTGCATGCCCAGCGGGGACAAAGGAGGAGCAGATGGACACCGCTCAGCGATGCAGCAGCTGCTGAGCAGTGTGTCCTGCAGTGCCTGCTGCATCCCAGCCCCACTGCCCATGGGAGCCTGGGGACATCTGTGGGGCCACCAGCAGTGCAGCTCCAGAAGCACCGGGCTTCTGCTTGGGGACAGCTGAGAGTGGGGGTGCTGTGTAAGGTGGCTCCTTGTCACAGCATCTCTGGTATTCCCTAGGATTGTGCCCTAGTTGCTCCTCAACTGCCCCATTCCCAACACGTGCCTGTGCCCACATCCTGCTCACTGCCCTGCCCTAAGATGCTCACAGCCAACCCACCAGCCACTTCTTTTTTTCTTTCTCCCCCAAATTTTGCACTTGCAGTCAGCACCCTGATCAGATTTTACCATCTCCATGCTCAGAGCCCTCATTGCATCTTTCCTTATGCTGGATCACTGCTTGAACCCCCCAACATGCAGCAACCCCACTGCTGCAGTGCACACAGGGCCCAGTGCCCCCCATGCACGCAAGCAGGGCACTGTCATCAAGGCAAACTCAGGTCTGTGACCCCAGGGGTTTTATTCCCTGAGCTCTGCAGTCTCCAGCAGCCACCAGAGGCTCTCAGGCAGGGAGGGCTTCCTGGAAGCACGGTGGACACCACAGCCACATCTTGCAAGCACAGTCTGCAGGCCTCACTCTCCCAGGGGTCCTCCTACCCTCTGGAGGCAGACCCCAAACATTTTAGACAAGGAGCAACTGAATTCCCAGCAGCTGGATCCCAACAGCAAGCTACAGGTTGGAGAGGCAGGAAGGTGCTTCTGGAATGATGGAGTCCCCGATGCCTTCGAGGAGGTGGTCCCATCGAGCAAACTCCTCTCTCACATCTGCATGGGGCAGAGATGGTTTCAGGGTTACTACAACAATAATCACCCCAGCTTCATGCATAAGAGGAGCAGCCACTGCAGGAGCAGGAAAGAGACCAAACCAGCAGTTTTCCCAAGGACTTCCCAACCAACACTTCTCCATGTCCTCTGGGCATTGCCACTTGTGCCTGGAAGATGGCAGCCAGGTGGCTCATGGCCATATGGAATGGGGATCATCAAACCAACCTCATGCTTTCCCAAGCCCCATTTAATTCCACCTGTGCCATACCAAGGTGCCTCTGCAGGAAGGCCAGAGCTGCCTGGCTGGTGATGTCCAGGCACTTGTAGGGGTCGAGGCTGCCCCTCACATTGAAGACACGGGGGATGAGCTTCCCGGTGAGGAAGGCAAAGTCAGTCTGGCTCTGGTGCACAGATCCTCTGGGGAAGGGAAGGGAGTGTGGGTAAGAGCCTCCCACTCCTGACCAGGCACCTGCCTCAGCACCAGACTCACAGGATGGTTATGATCTTTGTCTGGCTGTTCCTGGAGCTCAGCCTCTTCATTTTGGCCACACTTTCAGGGGTCTGGAACTTCTCAGTGTTGATGAAGAGCACAGGCTTGGACACCTCAGGGTACAGCATGTTCTCCAGGGGGAACATCCATGCATCCAGGGCCACTGCGCACCTGGTGGGATGGGCACATGTGCCCATAGCCCCTCTGTGGCCTTCCCAGCCCTGGGAAGCATCCCAGAGCCACCCACCTGAACCCAGATTCCTTCACCAAGGCCAGCACAGCTGTCACCCCACCAAATGAATGGCCCATGACAGCTGCTTTAGCCAAGTCAATGCTGTCCTGCAACAAAGACGTGCACCACAGTGAAGGCATTTTCCTGTTTTTCAGGCAACGTGACCTGACCCTTCCAGCCAGGAGCACCCTGGCCAGCCCTGCAGCCCCATGTACCTTCAACACAGAGAGGTCGAAGCCCTGAGGAAGGACGTTGGGGATGGATTTACCACTGCTGACGGCCCGGAAGAGCTGAAGCGCTCGTGCACACTCATTTGCTCTGTGATGAACCTGCAATGCAAGCTGCCCCATCAGCTGAGCAAATCCTGTGGGGGTCTGCACAGGTGCTGCTTTTCCCCCACATCTCCCAGCAAGAGCTCCCCTCCGAACCCCCAGCACTCAGACACACCTCATTTCCCTGAATTACCGCAAGCATAAAAGCAAACAGGAGGCTGCACCACAGCAGCTCCCACAGGGGATGCAGTAAATTTATTGAAACACTTTCTTTGTTATTATTATTAATTCACTTAGTCTGATACCACAGACCACTGGAGATAACCCAAAGCCCTCAAACACTCTCCATTCTGAGCCACAGCAGTGCTGCCAGAAGATGCTGCACTTCAGACCGAGGCTCTGCCCTCAGCTCACATCCCAGTCCTGAACACACATAAAAATAACAGGCTGGAATTTAGGACTGCCAAAAGCACCTCCAAGCTCTGCATGTTGCAAAGAGGCTTCCAGCCACAGATCTCAGCTCCTTGCTTTCCTTTTAAATGAGGCAGAAAGGAGCAGCGGGGAACCTCGCTCAGCAGGAAGCCCTCCTGCTATCAGCTGTGCAGGGTAATCCCAGAGAGACAGTGATGGGAAAGCACCAGCAGGCCCTCAGACTCCAGGAAATGGAGACAAATGGGGTGGGGTGGGTTTTTCCTCAGTTTACAATGAGAAAGCTCAGGTTCAGCCCCAGTATTGATGCAGTATGGGTTTGGGAAGGGTAGATCCCCTAGGGCGGGGGGGGGGATGTGATCCATCCTGGTTTGCCCATCCCAAACCCTCCCCCCATACCTGATTGTTCCGAAAATAAAACTCCTTCTGTCCCTGTGGCACCTGCTGGTGGGGGATCCACTGCTCCCGGACAGCCTCTGCTGTGCAGAAATAGGTCATGGCAGCAGAACTGTCCCTGCAGCAGCAAGGAGGAAAGGAGAACATGGTGAGGCAGCTCTCTGCCTGGCCCCCATCCTGCCGTGTATTTGGGGAGGGGTTTCCCCTCGAGGCTGCAGGGACTGTGACACCAACCTGTGCTCCAGCGCAGCCACCACAAAGCCCCAGGATGCCATCTGCATGCAGATGGATGAGTACACAGTGCTGTGAAGGGATGAGGTCAGGGCTCTGTCTTGAGCACCCATGAGGGCCAGTGTGAGGAACCCACAGCACCAGAGTTCCCATCCCAGCCCCCCCCTACCGAAAGGCTCCCAAGCCATGCGAGAAGATGATCAACGGGTACCCACTGCTGCAGGGTTTGAAAGGTGCCTTCCAGCTCAGCGGCACTCTGCAGGAGCCTGTGAGGGACAAAAAAAAAAAAAAAAAGAAAACACCCCAAGAAAAAAAAACAGGAGATGGGCAGCAAGGCACTGCTTGGACCCACAGCACCGACCCCAGCTCCTCTTCACACCAGGGCCCGGTGGATTGGTCTTAAGCCCACAAAAGCAGCAGGTGTGGAGGACACGGGAATGCCTGCGTGGGGATGGGGGTACGGCCGCCCCTCACCGACGGCGATGCTGAGCAGCGGAGCGCACCACCGCCGGCTGTGGCCGCTGAAATCAGCCAGTCCGCTGCAGTACTCGTAGCGAGGAATCCAGAGCGGCCGCTCGGCCCCATCCCGGGGCACGCAGGGGTAGAAGAGGCGGAAGAAGAGCCCCTGCAGGACAGACGGGACGGAGAACGTGGTGCGTCCTCGTCCCTCACGGCAGCGGCCGCAAGGTGTCCTCAGGAACTCAGCCCTGCCGATACCCAGCAGCCGCCCCGCCCGCCCCTATCCCATACCTGCTGCGTATGGCCCACCATGACGTCCGCGCAACCCACGCGGTGAGGTCCCTTCTCCGGGGGCAATGCCAGCGACTGTTCCCCCCCCATGGCACCGCAGCCGAGCCTAGACAGAGCGATGCGGTCAGCAGCCGTCCCCCGAACCTCCTCTTTCTCCTGTCACCAGATCTCCACACCGTGGCCACTCCGCATCCCTGCAAGAAAAGAGGCTCCCGCTCCCCTCCGCACCCACCGAACCCCGCACACACCGCGGATCACAGCGTATCCGCGCCGCCGCCCCGGCTCCGCGCTGCCCTGTGCCCGGCCACGTGCTGCCCCGAGCGAGCAAAGTCCTGCAGCCGATCAGAGGTTACGGCTGTGATTTCTCGCCCCGTGTCCCGACTCGCCTCGTGGACACACGCAGCTGTTAAACGCATCCCGTGCCCAACCCGCCCCACGTTCACAACGCAGCCGGACAGTTGAACCCGTCCCATCCCCCGGTGGGGGACGTGGAAGACGGGAAGGGGCGGCTTGGACGAGCCGGAGGTGGCACACAGAGCTGCGAGCGAGGGAACGGCGCAGGGCTGACACCGGGACAGCCCCGATCACCGCGGGAGACACGGGAGGATGCGGTTCTGCACCGCACCCACGGAGAACTACAGCTCCCAACGTGTCCTCGGCTGAGGACTGCAGCTCCCACAACGCACCGGGTAACCGGACTACAGCTCCCAGCACCCCCCGCAGCACCACAGCTCTCACCGCCCCTCCCTCACGCAACCCCTCCCCATCCCCCCCGCAACCCCCAGCGCTTCCCCAAAGAGCTCCCAGCGCTCCCCGCCCCGTCTGCTCTGCAGCTCCCACCGTCCCCCCAACACACGGCTCCTCGAACTCCCAGTGCCACCCCCCCCCCCGCTTCACCCTCCCACCCCTCGCACTCAGCACCCCCCTTCCGAGCACCGACACCGCACCGCCTCCGTGTCACCACTGCAACCGCACCTCCCAGTGCGGAAGAAAGTGCCCAGCTCAAATCACGGTTCTCCAAAGTCCCGAGGCGCTGCTCGGCTCCGCCTGCCCCCACGCCCTCCCCCCATCCCCGTCCCCACGTTCCCCGTCTTTAATTTAAACCGCTTTCGCAGTCCCGCGCCCCCGATAATCCACGGCGGCGGGGGATTAAATCCCCGCGGGGCCGAGCTGTCCCCTGGGCCGGGCAAATCGCCAAAGATTTGGTTTAAAAATAATAATAATAATAATAATCCCTGACAATCTGTGCACGCAGCCCACGCGCTGCTCCACCCCGGGGAAACTGAGGCAGGTGCGGGCCCGGTAGGGCTGTGGCGGTGCCACTCCCGCTGCACGCCAACCGCTCCACACCCCACCCAGCGTCCCCGCGGGCTGAGGCCGGCCGCGTTGTTACACCCATACACCCACGGCTCGGTTCCAGCGCCTGGGCTGCCGGGAGGGGTGGGGGCTGCGAGCCCCGGCCTGCCCGCCGTGTCCCGGGGCTCACCTCCGGTAGGCGGGACGAGGGTGCCCCACTCCCACGTGGGACGCGGTGATGGCAGCGCTACGGGGGTGGGTGAGGGCACGGATACACACCGGGAGGGCACCGGGACCCTCGCACAGCCCCCGCCGGGACGGGGGAACCCCCACGGCCACGTGGGCGCGCTGCGATGTCTGCGGGGCGCGCCTTTTTGGTGCCGCGGGCCACGCCCACGTGGGCTCGGACAGCCAATGGGAGAGCGGGGGCGGGGACTCGGTGGCGGGGGGAGCGGGCGGTCGAGTGACAGATGCGACGGGAGGGGGGGACAGCGGGGGGAGTGACAGCTCGGGAGGGGGGAAAAAGAGCAAGTGAAGGGACACGGGGACGGCCCCGGGGGGAGAGAGGGACAGAGCCTGCGGGGGGACAGACAGCTCGGGGGGAACAGACAGCGTGGGGGGGGGGAGGAAACAGCGTGAGGGGGGACACGCAGCTTGACTCGGGGTGTCAGCAGCCCAGAGGGGCACAGGCAGCGCGGCGGTGGCTGTTAGTTGGGAGGAGGACGGACGAGCAGCCCAAGTGATAAGGTGACAGCAGGGGGACACAGTGACACCCCCAGGAGGCACAGCAAGGCGCTGGGAAGCAGGGGGTGCCCCCGGCGCGATGAGCGGCGGAACGCGGCGGGACCCCACCCGGGGAGCGGGACCGAGGGAGTGCGGGGACCGCCCCACAGCCGTCCCGCGGCGGCGTTAGGGCAGCGCGGGGCCCCCGTCGTGCGGCCGCGTCAGGGATGCGGAGCCGGGGCTGCGGCACGGCCGGACCCCGCGGGCAGCACCGACCGAGAGCGGGCACCGGCGCCGGGACAGCGGAGGAGCAGCGGAGGTACGGGGGCGGCGGTGAGCCGGGGTTGTCTCCCGGAGGCTGCGGGGGGAGTCCCGCCGGGATTGACCCGGTTGGAAGGGAAGCGATCATGCGACCTCGCTCCCTCCCTAGGGATTTGAAGCTGGGCCAGACGGCAGAGGGAAATGTGACCGTCGCTCCACCGAGCCCGGGAGTGAAGGGAACGCTGCGCTGGAAGAGAGGCAGTGGGAAACCCACGGAGGGAGGATCGCGGGGTCCCCCATCCCCACACTGCGGGGCAGTGAGCACCAGAAGCCGCTCCGCCTGGGGTTGGGGACACCGTTCTTTCCACCGGACAGCAGTACCCATCCGAGCCTGATGAGAAGCTCGTGAACCTATGCAGACCAGGAAGAAATACATTTTCCTGACTTTCCTCGCCTCTTGGCTTCTGCTTTTCTTCTTTGGAAGAGAGCAGCTGCGCCGTTTCGCTTTCTTTCCCAGGAGGAACGTCGCAGCCCGCAGGAGTTGGCCGCGCTGGGCGGATCGTGCCCTCCTGCACAGCTTTGCGGAGCCCCGGGAGCTGCAGGGCAGCGGTGACACAGCGCAGCCCTCACCCCGAGCCCGGCGGGCGGCACAGCTGAGCACATCCCAAGGCAGCCGGTGCCGCATGGAGAGCTGCTTCGACGCCTCCCGCTGCCAGAATGGCTTCAAAGTGTTCACGTACCCGCGGGAGCACGGTGAGCCCATGTCGGAGAGCTACAGCAAGATCCTCGCCTCCATCGAGCGCTCGCGTTACTACACCCCGCGTCCCGAGGAAGCCTGTCTCTTCGTGCTGAGCATCGACACGTTGGACCGCGACCCCCTGTCTGCTCACTACATCCGCAGCGTGGAGCAGAGGATCCGCTCCTTCCCGTTGTGGAACAGCGGCCGCAACCACCTCATCTTCAACCTGTATGCGGGCACCTGGCCCAACTACACCGAGGAGCTGGGTTTTGACATCGGTCACGCCATGCTGGCCAAAGCCAGCTTCCACAGCAAGAACTTCAGGCCCGGTTTTGATGTCTCCATCCCTTTGTTTCCCAGGGAGCACCCGCAGCGCGGCGGGCAGAGCGGGTGGCTGCACCACAACTCGGTGCCCCCAAAAAAGAAATATTTGCTGGTGTTCAAGGGGAAACGTTACCTGACCGGGATTGGCTCCGGCACCAGGAATGCTTTGCACCACATCCACAACGGGAGGGACATCGTGTCGCTCACCACCTGCAGGCATGGCAAGGACTGGGAGAGGCACAAGGACACACGCTGTGACCAGGACAACGTGGACTATGAAAAGTGAGTGGGATGGGGATGGGGCCAGGTGGGGGGAAAGGCTCTGTAAGTGTGCACAGGGAATGGGGGCTCTCCTGGTTTCATTTCCATCTAGTAAGGTGCTGGTGGTTTGAGGCTGATCCATTCTGTATTAAAGTTGGAGCAATCTGGTGAGAGCAGCTCTGATCTGCAGTCACCACTGCTGCTCCTACTATGATTTCTCTTTTTCCTAACACCGATGAATGATGCTTTTCTACTCCCCCCTGCTGTCCTCCCCTAACATAAATGTTTTTTTTGGAGATGAGCCTGAAACTTCCCCCCAGCCCAGCTCAGCTCCAAGTCCCATAAAACCAAGGTGTTTGGGCATCCTGGTGTGGACATCACAGTGTGGGCTCCCTGCCTGCAGCTTTGGAACAACTTATGGCCACACGAGAACTGATGGGAAGGATGGGACACCATCCTCAAAGTATCTTAGGAGGTGCTGGGAGGTAAAAGTGGAGCCGGGGCTGCGGGCACTTGGATTAGCCAGGGCTTCAGGGCGGCTCAGGAGGATCAGCCCTCATGGTGGGGCCTTCTTGGGGACAGGGCAGTGGGACATGTGGTGGGCCGATGGGCTGGGGCCCAAGGTCAGTCCTGCACTGTGGGGTGGGAAATCCCCCTCTCACCCAGCCCAGGTAATCCCCTAATGCTGTTTGTGATACACAGGGATTTACACCTTGCCCAGGACAGCTTTAGACAGCAGACTGATGGTGAGCACGTGGCACACGGCTGTGTCCTCCTGTGTGACCACGTGTCTTGTCCCACTTGTCCCCGTGGGACACCTGGGCAAAAAGGCATCAGCATCTCCATTGTACCCAGCCAAGGATGTGTGCAGATGTCCCCAGGTGGGACAGTGGCAGAGGGGCAGCGGGGACAGGACACCGGGGACAGGGCACTCAGGTTTGGAGATGTCCCTGTTTGCTTGGGGACACAGGAAGCAGCCATGCCACTGAACCACAGGAGAAGAAGCCAGCCTTGTTCAGGGCTGCATCGCCCTCCTCACTCCCGAACAAACCAGTTCTGTACTGGATAAAGGGCAGTTGTGGCCACGCCACGGTCCTGCCGCCTCGGGGAGGGCTCCCTGCAGCCGCGGGTCCCCCGTGGCACCGAGCCCAGCCGGAGCTGCACAGGGGCCGTGCAGAGGGAGCACGGTGGGCACCCGGCCCGGCCCTAACAAAACAAGGAAGCCCTGCCGGCTCGATTGCCCGGAAACCACAGTGCGTCAGGAGCGGAGTGTTTGCATCGGGAGGTGCCGGCCCCGCAGCCCGGCCGGCGCCAGGCTTCCAACCACGGCCGCCTGCGAGGGAAGGATGCCCGGCCATCGGGGACACATCACGTTCCCGTGTGGGGCAGGTGGCGATGGGGTATCCCTGGGATATGGCAGAGGCAGAGCGTGCCCATGGAGTTTTTAGTCGGATGGGTTCTCTGGAGGTGCATTTTGTTCCTAAAGATTTGTGTTGCTGATGCTTCAGCGCTGGGCTGGCTTCCTGCTGCATCACACACAGGGGGGTTCATCCTTACCTCACAGCCACCCCATCAGCTCCCCCAGCCTGGAGGTGGCCGGCGCTGACCCCACATCCTCACCACAGCTGGGTTCAGGGGACCTTCCCCTTGGGGTCAGTAATATCCCACATCACTTTGGCCTCACAGTCCCTCCCATCCCACCCAGCACCCATCCTCTTTATGTGCAGGAACAGACAGGGTCTGTCCCACCCAAACGTCAATATTGGCTTTTCCGGTGCGGTCGCAGGGCTCTGTGAATGCCTCTCCCTGCAGCTGCACAGAAGGGGCTTTCACAGCCGGGGGGATGCACTGCCCGCAGCCCCCCCAGAGCGGTGCCAGGACTCAGTGCAGTTTTGGGGCTCGTGGATTTGGGTGCTGACTGCACTGTGCCTCATTGCTGAGGAGCAGATGGTGCTGACTCCCCTTCCCCTGCCAGGTTTGATTACCAGGAGCTGCTGCACAACTCCACCTTCTGCATCGTGCCCCGTGGCCGGCGTCTGGGCTCCTTCCGCTTCCTGGAGGCACTGCAGGTACCAGGGGGCTGCGAGGGCATGAGGGACCATCCCCCGTGTCCCTGTGCTCATGGGGTCCTGTGCAGGCCGCCTGCATCCCAGTGCTGCTGAGCGACGGCTGGGAGCTGCCCTTCTCTGAGGCCATCGACTGGGGCAAAGCGGCCGTGGTGGGCAGCGAGCGACTTCTCCTGCAGGTACTGCGGTGCTGCCCCACGCCCAGCACCAGGGGTTGACCTGATGGGGGGTCTGAGATGAGAACCCCATCCCTCCCATCCTGCAGATCCCCTCTGCCATCCGCTGCATCCGCCCGGAGCGCGTGCTGGCATTCCAACAGCAGACCCAGTTCCTGTGGGACGCATACTTCTCCTCTGTCGACAAGATCGTGCACACCACGCTGGAGGTGAGCCTGGCCCAAAAAGCCCCCCCCAGCTACCAGGACCACCTCGGGGTGCTGATGTCCTCACACAGATCATTCGGGATCGGCTGCTCCCGCACCGCTCGCGGTCCCGCATCCTCTGGAACGCACTGCCTGGGGGGCTGCTGGCACTGCCCGACTTCTCCACGCACCTTGGGGACTTTCCCTTCTACTACCTGCAGCACGGTAGGTTCCCGTGCCACACGTGCTCTGTGTGCCTGATGCCTGCCCCCACACCTCTCCTTTTCCCCCACATTGCAGGCTCCAGCCCTTCTGACAAGTTCACAGCACTGCTCTGGGCTGCTCCTCAACTGGGCTCCCTCTCCCAGTCCACTCTCAAGCTCATCCAGGCCGTCTCCAAGTCCCAGTACTGTGCGCAGGTGGGGAGGGATGGGGCTGGGAAAGGCCAGGGTGGGATTGGGGTGGGAGGGAGGTGGCAGTGTGGCAGTGATCGTGTCACCCTCAATGTCCCCTGCTTGCAGCAACAATGAGACCACCTATGGTTTTATTCTGGGGCTGGTCCAAATCCTGGTGTAATGTTTTTGGGATGGAAGAGGTGCAGCCCTATGCAGAGAGCTGGGCTGGAGCTGGTCCCACTGCAGGACCAGGAGGGTTCAGCATCAGCTGCCCTGCAAACACTGATGACAGACTCCAGGAAACACCCCTCCACTGTGCCTTTGTCCCCCTGCAAAGATCCTGGTGCTGTGGAGCTGCGAGAAGCCGCCGCCACCGAGTGGGATGTGGCCACAGACTGCTGTGCCTCTCACCATCATCCAGGGCAGGACGAAGGTACACAGAGCAGGATGCAGGGAGCTGGGGTTCACACCCCACAGCACATCCCATATTGAACTCCCACCTCTGCTGCAGCTCAGCGACCGCTTCTTCCCATACGCAGCCATTGGGACGGATGCAGTGCTCAGCCTGGATGAGCACACCAGCCTCTCCACCAGCGAGGTGAGCACTTCCCAGCCCCATGGATCAGGGCAGGATGCGTGGTGGTCACTGCAGAGCTGGCAGTGAGTGCTGTCCCCATATCCCATAGCTCAGGGACAGGCAATGGGGCAGCCAGCAGCCTCCTCTCACGGGTCCCTGTGGGTTGAGGTGATGCCATCCCCTGTCCTTTGCAGGTGGATTTTGCCTTTGTGGTGTGGCGCAGCTTCCCTGAGCGCATCGTGGGCTTCTCTGCATGGAGCCACTTCTGGGACCCCGAGCAGAAGCGCTGGGGCTACACCTCCAGGTGGACCAACAAGCTCTCCATCATCCTCACCACCGCCGCCTTCTACCACAGGTACCTGGCTGGATGGGGAGGGCCCCGTGGGGCTGTGAGGCTGAAGCCTGACCTCCTTGTTCTCCACAGGTATTACCACAGCTTCTTCACGGAGTACCTCCCCGCGGGGCTGCGGGAGCTGGTGGACAGCCTGACCGCCTGCGAGGACATCCTTATGAACCTGCTGGTGGCTGCTGTCACCAAGCTGCCTCCCATCAAGGTCACGCAGTGGAAGCAGCACAAAGAAGCTGCGTCTCAGCCGGTAGGATGGCATCCTGGGGTTCAGGGACTCCCCAGCAGAGCCCTTCACCCTGTATTCTCCTCCTGCTCAGGTGAAGGACACGGCGGCAGGCAGCACCCGGCGTTTCTCCCAGCAACAGGATTGCCTCAACCAGCTGGTGGACTGGTTTGGCTCCATGCCACTCGTGTCCTCCCAGCTTCGCCTCGACCCAGTGCTCTTCAAGGACCAGGTCTCTGTCCTGCGCAAGAAATATCGCTACTTGGAGAAGCCCTGAGCTCAGCCGTGCAGCCCAAACCCCTGCACAGACCTTGCAGGACATGGCACAGCCCTCCTGGACCAAGCGCTGCCACGGGGCTTTATTCCTGATTGGGTTTTACCAGTACAATAAAGATCGGTGGAGGTGTAAAGTCTGACATGGGGTGAGCATATTGTACCCAGCAATGGCACAGCACTGTGCCACCAACTCACAGCACCTCTGGGCTCAGCAGCCACTGCTGTGCTCCCGTGTATGGTCACAGCACCGGGTGCCCCATAGCTCCACACGCTGCAGGGCCACCTCCCCGTCCCTGTGTCCCCGTGATGCTTTCCTGCCACCATCCCCACTCCGAGAGCAGCTGGCCGGGAGGGCTGAGCTTCCCAAAAGTAAACAGAGCAGCGATAAGGGGTGAGAGCAGGGCGAGCCGGTCCTCCCTCCCCCAAACGGGACAACAGGACCGGGGGCTCCTCCTTCTGCATCCTCCTTCTGCACCCCTGCACCCCGCTCTGCCCCCAAAGCTCCCCAAAGCTGGAGGGGAAAAAGCGTTGTTTCAGGCGTTTTTCTCAGCTAAAATAGTGAAAAGCGAAGCAAGCGCTGCCCCCCCCTCCCCGCCTCCTCCTGCAGCCCTGGCTCTGCTTTCACTGCCGTCACTCCCCGATAAAACCCCGCTGCCTCCAGACTCAACATCGCCCATCCCGAGGCCGTCCCCCGCGGGCACCCGGCGCTGCTGTTTGCTCGCGTTTATTTTCCTCGTATTAAAAAAAAAAAAAATTGGTGGGAGAGGGACGGGAAGGAACGGCGGGGCTGAGCGTCGCTCAGTCGCTGGGAGGCTGACACTCACGGCAGTCCCTCATGTCCTCGGAGTAGCTCTCGATCTGGATGGTGGTGGTGTGGAAACGGAAGGCGCGCTGCAGCCGGGAGCTGGCCTCCTCCAGCACCTCCTGCGAGTCGGCACCCGCATCTGCAAGGAGCCCAGAGGGGTGTCGGAGGCCGGGGGAACCCCTTGCATCCCACCATCCCCCCCCCCTCCGGCCCCGCATCCCGCAGCACTCACTGATGGCGATGTGCACAGAGAGCAGCGGCTGCGAGGCTGTCAGCGCCCAGATGTGCAGGCTGTGCACCGCCTCCACGCCGCCCACCGCCAGCAGCGTGTCCCGCACCGCGTTAAAGTCCATCCCCCTGGGGGTGCCTGGAGGGACGCGGGGTGGGATGGAGACAAGGCATCTATGGGAGGGGGGGACACATCACCAGCCCTCGGGGGCTCCCTACCCTCCATAAGGACAAGGAGGACGTCGCGGAGGATGGTCAGCGTTGTCCCCAGCACCAGCACGGAGAAGAGGAAGGTGCAGATGGGGTCCACGTATTTGTACTCGGGCTGGGAGGGGTGGGAGCAGGTGAAACCCCCCCAAGTGCAGCCAAATCCCCATTGGCACTCAGCCCCATCTCACCTCGCGGCTGGACAAGCCCACGTCCCCCATGTCTCCCTCCCCTCCAGACCTTAAAGAAGATGATGTAGGATGCAATGAGGACGCCGATGCTCTGCAGCAGATCCCCCACCACGTGGACGAAGGCCGCACGGACGCTGGGATTGGGCTGGTCATGGGTGTGGGGCTGCTCATGAGCCCCTCTATGGCTGTGCCCGTGCCCCGTTTGGTGCAGAGCTGCCCCCATCCTGCAGGCAGGGCAGCAGTGACATCCCCCAGCCACTGAGCTCCTGCCCAGGGGGTGACAGCACATCATACATACACGATGTTGACAGCCACGGCGCAGGCAGAGGTGATGAGCATGACACTGCCCTCGATGTCGTAGTCACCCAAGAGCAGGCGTTGGGCTGCCAGGTACACCAGGACACCCGTCACCACCCAGATGGACAGCACGGAGAGCAGGGCCCCCAGGATCTCTGCAGACAGCCCTCAGATGTCACTGTGCCATGGGGACGGCACGCAGTACGGCTGCAACAGGATCCTGAGGTTACCTGCCCGGTGCCAGCCAAAGTTCATGGTTTTGGTGGCGGGACGTGAGGACACCCAGAGGGCAAAGAGGCTGATCATGATGCTGGCAAAGTCCGTCAGGAGGTGGGCAGCGTCCGTCAGGATGGCCAGGCTGTGGGCCAGGTACCCGCCTGCGGTACAGATGGGAGATCCCCATCCAGAGCCAAACACAGACTGGGTCAACCCATTGCAAAGCAGGGAACCCTGCCCCATTGCACAGATCAGAACAAGAGGGGCCATGCAGGGCAATGTGTTCACCCAGCACTCACTCACCCACAGCTTCCCCCACCATGAAGATGAGGCAGATGCCAGCAGCCACATAGAGCTTCCTGCGCGCCCGCTGTTGTTGGTGGGGGTCACTGCCAGCCCCCCCTGCATGGCAGTGCCGGCGGTGCCGTGCTCTCAGCTCCAGGCTGGGAGCCTGGCCCTGCGCCGAGCCCGCTGCGTGCTTCTGTGCCATCCCCAGGTAGGACCTGCAAGGACGGGTGACATCGGGACACCCGGCTGGGGGACGTGGGGAAGGGGAGGAGGGAACCTGCAGCCCGCTCTTTGCATTCAGCCCTGCTCCTACGTGTCCCCTTCCCCAGGTCCTCTCCCTGATGGCTTTGGCCACGGGGACCCCATCCAGGAGCCCCGTGAAGGGAAACGCAGCCTCCCCCGTGCACGCCTTTACCTGCCCGTGCCCTCGCCCAGCAGCTGCTGCTTCTCCCCTCCGCCCGCCGCCATCCCTCGGAAGCCGCTGCTGGTGACCTCGCTGCGGGTCCTGCGCTGGTGGCAGCTGCGGCCGCGGCCGTGTGGAGCGCCGGGACCCGTGTGCAAAGCCAGGCCGGGGGAGGAGGGCCAGGCCGGCTGCAAAGCGCCTGTTGAGCCTCGCCCCAGGCTGGCCGTGCCGCAGCCCGCGGCCGGGGGGCTCTCGGTGTAAGGGGGGGGGGCTGCTCTTGGCATCCCCACGTGCATCCCAGGGGCACATCATAAGCTGCGTGCAGGGTGTGGCTGCACCCCTCAAGGATAGAGCTGCATTGAGCCCCCCGTGCACTCCCTTCCCACCATGGGAACCCCCTTTTCCCCCAGTTTAAATCCAGCTGGGCAGGTGGATCTCGCCTGGGGTTTGTGGTTGGATACCCCCATAGCAGTGACCCCACTGCCCCCAGGAGCAGCACAGCTCTGACTGCAGTCACAGCACAGCACTGAGCACTGCTTTCAGCACTGCCTCAGTTTACTCTCGACCCCGAGCTGGGTTTACGTTGGCACAGGAGAACCCGACTGTGCTGTGATTTTGGACCCACGTGAGCTCAGCTCCATGCTGTCCCCTTTTGGGGCTGGCAGAGTCTGAGCACCGTCACCCCATGTCCCTGAGGCTGGGTAAGCACTGGGATAAATCTTGCCGGGTGCTGACCTGTCACATCCCGGGAGTGTGGCCAGCATGGGGTGCCAGTGCCACCAGAGGTGTTAATTAGGCTGAGAATTGGGCACTGGTCCCACACCAGGGAACCCTCCCACATCCCCAAACCCATCACAGGGAGCAGTGAGAAAACGAGAGGTGAGGCGGGGGAAAAAAATAGCCAGAGCACAGGTTTTCTGTACAAAATACACAACTCCATTACAATTATATACAAAACAAGGAACATATAAAATGTGCGGAATAGTCCTCTTGGCACCCGTATAGAAAAGTGTCCTGTACTGGAGCTGGATGGCTGGCCCCGTCAGCGTGTCCCCAGGTTCTGTCCTGGACATCCTGCGTCCTACTGGGGGGCTGCAGAGGGAGAGGGCAGTGAGTGGGACTTCATCAACCCTCCATCATCCCCTCTGTGGGGGTTGCGTTGTGATGCTGGTGATGCTGGCACAGAGAGGGATGGCCCTACCTTCCACCACCCTTTCGGGTTCTGTGTCTCCTGTATCTTCTTCTACCTCCTCATAGAACTCATCTTCCTCATCTGCAAATGGGCACACAGATGTCAGTGAGGGGCAGTTGCTGAAGGACCCTCATTTCCAGGTCCCAAAGGGGTTTTTGGGGTGGGATTACCTGGCTCAAAGTCCAGGGCGCGGACGGCATCGGCGAGGTGCTCAAGACTGACTGTGAAGGCGTCCATGTTCTCATAACCTTGCTCAATCTTCTCCAGCCTGCCACCCTTGGAGGCCTCCACAATCCTAGGGGAGGGAGCACAGCAGTGGTCCCACAGCCCCGAGCGTAGAGCAGAGCCACATGGCCACATCTGGCAGGGGATGGGGATCCCCCAGCTTCCCCCAGTTTGGGCACTTACGTTTTAATGAGCTGCTTGGCATTCTGTGGGAGTAAGAGGAAAGGTGAGGGTGGCAGAGCAGCAGCAGTCAGCATGTCCCTGTGCCACCAGGACGTGGCACAAGGGGTTCCCTATGGGAAGCAAGGGCTTTAGGGGTTGAGGGTCTCACCATGAGGAAGGCGGCCCCGCCGGTCTCCTCCATGGCCTGGATGGCCGTCTCTACCAGCCGGCTGGATTTCTCCAGCTGTTCCTTGTACTTGTGGATGAGGCCCTGCACAAAGCCTGTCTTGTCCTCCTGCTCACGGGTGATGCGTCCCAGCAGCTCCGTCTTCTTCTCCTCCAGCAGCGCTGCAAACGCATCAAAACGTGCACAGAGCTCCTGCTTGGCCGCCTCGCTGTTCTCCTGTGGGGACAAAGCTGTGTCCTTCCTGCTCCTATGTCCTTTGCTCAGGGGCTGACTTTCCCAGCACTTGATTTCGATGGCCACGTTTCCCTGTCCCTCACCTCAGTGCTGCGGCAGGAATCCTCCAGCTGGGAGATGATGGTCTGGATGCGGTCGTTCCCCGCCACTAGCATGGAAATGCAGTTGTTCAGCTCGCTCTGGTCAGGGACAGATGGACAGAAGCAGCTTTAACCCCTGCAGGGCAGGGATGGGTATTGCCAGGATATCACGGTCCGTCCCCCATCCCACAGGCTGAGGGGGGGGGCATCACACTAAATATAGGGCTGTCTCCTGGTCAAAGTCAGCCCGCTGCCTATTAATACCCCATGAGGCATCCTGATGCTATTTGCAGCCACCCTAGCTCAGCACTTCGCCCAGGTCTGGCCGTGCCCCACCGTGGCCCCATGTCCCCCCCCATGGCACCTTTTGGCCCTGGAAGATGCTCTGCAGAGGGGCCACTTCACAGTCCTTGTGAGCACCGAAGACCTTGCACATGGAGCAGGTGGGGACCTCGCAGGTGACGCAGTAGATGTTGATCCTCTCATCCTCGTGCTCCTTGCACATGGGGTGCTCCCCCTTCTTGAGCGGCCTGCTGGAGAGAGCAGCCCAGCCACGATGACATCCCCAGCACGATGACATCCCCACAGCAGTGACCTCCCCACCAATGCAGAAATACTGCCCCATAACCGGATCCTGGCCGCCGTCCCCCCACCCAGCCAGTAAGCCCAGTTTGCAGCAGTGTGTCATCAGCCATGGCAGCAGTTGGGGCCACGCTCCAGGGATGCTGCACAAGCTCCTAATTTTAGCTGAGTGCTGCTGGCATTTATTATTATCATCCAACGCGTGACCCGGGCAGGGGCTCCAGGTTGCTCAGGGGGGTGACAGCCATTGAGTCACCACTGGGGGGTTCGCCAGCTCCCCCCCGGGGGCTGCAGCCACCTGCCACGTGCCTTCCATCCCTGTTCCCATGGTGCTGGAACAATATTTACAGTGGGGCAGGAGAATGGGGAGACGAACCCACATGTCTGGGTCGATTAAAAAATATCACCCCCCTGTCTTTCCCCCTCCTGCTGTGCCTCTGCCACTGAGCAATGCCGTCAGACCCCTCAGGCTGTCCCCCTGTCCCTTATCACTCCCTGCTGTCCCTTATCACTCCCTGCTGTCACAGGCAGAGCCTGGATTTGTCCCTCACACCTCTTATCTTCAACCTAAAGCCAAAGCTGCACGGTGCCAGGTTGGGGGCAGGATTCGTTCTTCTGCCACCCCCCCAGGGTCCCCCTGTCCCCAGGGAGCAACTGCAGACCAGAATGGCACAGGCTGGGAGGGAGGTTTGGGCTGGGAGATAGAGATTTGGGTTGAGGGTAAAGATTTGAGTTGAGAATGGAGATCTCAATTGTGAGGTGGAGATTTGAGTTATGGACAGGTGGGGGGGGGAGCACCAAGCCAGCCCTCCAGTTTCTCACCCAAAAAAAAGTGGCAGTCCCTGTGTCCCCGTGGGACCAACCTGGAGAACTCCTGCTTGTAGATGTCGATGATGTTCTCCACCAGCAGGTTCCTCTGCAGCCCGTAGACACCATGGCGGTCCAGCAGGACCTCGTGGCGGCACGTAGGGCAGCGGAACCGGCCCCCCGAAATGATGCTGCTGCCTCTGCTCTGCCAGTACGGATTGGCAGCCTGGAGGGGGACAGGGACATCTAAGTGTCCCCAGGTGCCCCCGCAGAGCATCCCGGAGCAGGGCAACGTCCAGGGGGGTCCTCATCTCACCTGGAAGATGTCGTTGGCACACTTGCGGCAGAGATTGTGCTGGCAGGGCAGGATCACCACAGGCTTGCTGAACATCTCCAGGCAGATGGGGCACAGCAGCTGCTTCTCCAGGCTCTCCATGGGGCTGCCATCGCGCAGGATGCTGGGCTGGAAATCCATCGGTACGGCACTACTGCTCCTCCTCAGAGCAACCCCAGTTCTGCTGCCGGAGCCCCTCGCGCAGCTTTTATCCATTGCCCAGCAGTCACGTGGAGCTGGCTCGGCTGTCTGAAGGCATCACCTGTCACATGGCGGTGACAATCGAGGCGCGCGGCCGCAGTAAACAAGCTGGGGACATGCTGTCCGTATGGCCCTGCTGGGGGACACCAGGGGACCCGGGGGGGTCGGTGCTGCGTGGAGTTGGGATGAGAAAGCACCAGGCTGGGGGTTTGCATGGAGCATTGCCCTTTGAACCCCCCAAAATGCGACTACTTGTGGGGTGCAAAGCACCTGCAGGGCGGCTGATGGCTTTTGAGCTGAACCGCAGCACACAGGGGATGCAGCACGTGTGCTTGGTGCATGCAGCCTCCCCTCCTCACGCTTCTCTGCACCCCAAAAATCCATATAGCAGCCTGCAAGGAGGTCACCGAGGACAGCAGCACCATGCTGCACAGCCTGCCTGCCTGGCTGTGCCCTGTGCTTGTTTGCAAAACCTGACCCAGAAACATCAACAGGAAAACAGGAGCGTGGCCCCTTCAAACTGCCCCTGCTGGGAGCGGCACCGATCACATTGCCCGGCTGTCAGCTGGCACACCAGTAAACAGGGTGTTCTTCCAAATCACAGCACCAGTGCACAGGGAGACCTGTAAATATTGGCAGCTGCAGGGGAGAGGATAATTATAACACCTCTGCTGTGGGTCACGGGACGGGTGGGGTGAGGTGGCTGCTCTGTTCCCCACAGAGCCTATGGGCAGGGGGTGCTGCAAGTGTCCAAAGGGACAGGTGGTGAGATGCTGGGTATGTGGGTGGTGGGTGCACAGAGTTATGGGCACACAGAGGCACAGATGCATAGGGACACGGGAATAGGGGGGCACAGGTATCTGTATAGAGGGGTGTGGAAGTGCACAGGTGCATGGGTGCACAGATACATGAGTATGCAGGTACAGGGGTACATGAGTATGAGGTTACACGTGTACTTGGGTGTGTGGGCACACAGATGCATGGGTACATGGGGTACACGACCACACGGACACGTGGGCACACAGCTGTACAATTACACTTGTGCACAGGGACACAGGCCCACGACTGCATGCTGCAGGAGCTCTGATTTTAGGTAGCACCACCCCTGCGAAGACAGGCTGAGTGAACTGGGCTTGTTCAGTCTAGAGAAAAGAAGGCTGCGGAGTGAGCTCATTGCAGCCTTTCAGTACCTAAAGGGAGCCTACAAACAGGAGGGGAATCAACTCTTTGAAAGGGTAGATAACAGCAGGACAAGGGGAAACGGTTTGAAGTTGAAGGAGGGCAGATTTAGGTTGGATGTCAGGGCGAAGTTCTTTGCTATGAGAGTGGTGAGGTGCTGGAACAGCTGCCCAGAGGCTGTGGATGCCCCGTCCATCCCTGGAGGTGTTCGAGGCCAGGTTGGACGGGGCCCTGGGCAGCCTGGGCTGGTATTAAATGTGGAGGTTGGTGGCCCTGCTTGTGGCAGGGGGTTGGAGATTCATCATCCTTGGGGTCCCTTCCAACCCTGGCCATTCTGTGATTCTGTGACTTTGCCATCCCCCAGGCAGGGGCAGCCTGTGGCTGTTCCAGACGCTCCTTCCAGGAAGGCTCTCACATGTCAACCAAGTGATCTCACCGAGGCTGGCCAAGCACATCTTGCAAAATTGTCCCCGTTTTGGCACTGGGAGCCCTTCCAGGGAAGTTTGTACATTGAGAGCACACGGGGGAGAATGAAGGGGGGGGGGGGGGTGACCACCGGATGCACATCTGCCCCCAGTGTTCGCCCCGCCCGCTGAACTCATCAATGCTGGACTCCTCGAAGGGGATTCCCACGAGAGGATGGGCTGTAACGTCCCAGTCGGTTTCCCAGCCCTCCTCAGCCCCCAGCTGGCTCCGAGCAGCGCCGGCACGGCTGCCAAACCAAGCCGTGGCGCTGAGCTCAGCGCTGCACACACACAGCGCCGTCTGCTCCCTGCGGCCATTGCGGACAACGGAGCAACAGGACGGGTGAAGAAATGGATAAAGAAACAGATGGGTAAATAGAGGGATAGGTAAACAAACGGCTAAATGAATAAATAGGCGAGAGACTATGTAATTAAACACAGAAGCAAACGAATAAAAGGGCTGTCGTTGCAAAGCTGCGCTGCAGACACGCAGCCGAAGTGCAGCAGAGGATTTGCTGGGCGTTGTCGCACCCCGAGCAACGAAGAAACAGACAAACACAGAAGCAGCCATTTAGCTAAACAAATACGTACAGCACACGCGGGGAAACGAGGAGAGTCCTTGCAAAGCCGCAATGGCCACCGCACACAGGGCTGTTAGCAGGCGAACGGCAGCAAACAAGCAAACGGGAGCAAACAAACAAACGGAAGCAAACAAATGGAAGCAAGCAAGCAAGCAAACGCAACAACAAACGCAGAGCAAACAGCCGCGCGCGCGCCCCGCGGCACGAGCGCTATGCGCATGCGCGTGCGCACGCTCATCACTCCCGCTTCTCCCCGCCCCTCCCCTACCCCGCAGCCAATCAGGAGGCGGCGTGGCGGAAGGGGGCGTGGCCGCGGGGTCGGTCCCTATGATGGCGGCCGGGCGGCGGCGGCGCGGCGTTGGTGCTGAGGTAACGCGGGGCCGTGGCGGGCGCTGCGCGGTTCCGCCGCGCGTCACAGAGCGGCCGGGCGCTGAGGGGGCGGGCGGGAACGGAGCGCCGCTGTGGGAGCGCCGCGACGGGTCCGGGTGCCGCCTCCGGGCCGAGCGAGGCCTCGAGGTTCGCCGGAGCTCGGAGTGCGCGCGGTGCCGTCGCACTGACGATGCCTGTCTTTTCTCTTTCTCTCTTTTCTCTCTATTTATTTTTTCTTTTCTTTTTTTTTTTTCTTCTTTTTTTCCGAACGAATAGTTCCTACCGCGCTGGAATCATTTACGAGCTCCCCGCTAATTACTCTGATGCGATCCTCCTTGTGTGCCGGAGCCGGGCGCTGTGCGGGGCCGCCTTTCCTCCTCACCCCCGGCTGTGCGCGTTGTTTTCCTCACAGAGCATCGCTCCGGCTTTTTTCCTATCGAGTAACTTGGAAGTCTGTTGGGTTCTGCTGCTGCTGCTGCCAGTTTTTCTTTTTGATTCTTTTTTTTTTTTTTTTTGTGACTGTAGGGGTTTAGTTGGGAAGTCATAGTGGTGTTAAGAGATCGGTGACACTTCCTCTCTCGTCTCTCAAGGAAAAAAAAAAAAAAGAAATCGTTGCGAAATTATAACGCAAATCTTTACCTATGCGGGCGTCTTAAAAGTCAGCTCTGTTTCATTCTGTTACTCCTCAACCGCAGGTTTCAGCTAGAACCTCTCTGATAGCCCGGGTGTGGATGGAGAGCATGAAACAGCCCTGTTATTCGCATAGGAATTCCCAAAAGACACTGAGAGAAAGGAGCAGCAGGGTATGGGATAGCCCTGCCTCAGCGCAGTGCAATTCTAGGTTTGAATTGTTGCCTTCTTGAACGCTGAGCTGTGTTTGAAATCGTATAGTCCCACCCAAATGAGGTATTAGCCAGCCCTTAGCATGGCTGCAAGCTTACGGAGTGACTTCTGAAGTATTCCAGCACAGCATTGCGTTCAGTGCGATGCTCAGAGACAGCCCTGCTCACCACAGGGTGTTGGTACAGCTGGCATTGCCACGCCAGGCCATATGGGGGAAAACACAGCTCAGTTCTTGTTCATAAGTTATAGTTCTGTGGGTTTTTCCCCCTTCCCCAGAACCCTTGATCTTGAAGATGGTGAGTAGCCAGCCTAAGTACGATCTAATACGGGAGGTTGGTCGTGGCAGTTATGGTGTGGTGTACGAAGCAGTCGTCAGGAAGACCTCTGCACGGGTGGCAGTGAAAAAGATTCGGTGCCATGCTCCAGAGAACGTGGAACTAGCTCTGCGTGAGTTCTGGGCACTTAGCAGTATCAAGAGCCAGCATCCCAACGTCATTCACCTGGAGGAGTGCATCTTGCAGAAAGATGGCATGGTGCAGAAGATGTCACATGGCTCCAGTTCCTCCCTTTATTTACAGGTACATGAAGCTGAGGTAATGGGGTGGAAGTGCTTATGTGGATGTGCAGCTGGGAGGGAAGGAGGTGGGTAGTTAAGATGGTTTTCTTGAGGTATGCTTAGGTAGGAGAGGGTATCGTTTGCTTTATTTTATGTCTTTAAAAGAGCATATTTATTGAACAATCACCTGCGTCTTTTAATTTGAAGCCATGCCATTCAAAAGGCTCCAGGACTTGTTTTGCTAAGTTGGGGAAACACCACAGATAAGGCATGAGGAAGGTGCAGGCTCTTGGTAGAGTCCTGCTGCAGGGTTAGTGAGCAGTACTGATGTCTTGAGGCAGAGCTCTGAAGAATTTCATAATATCAGATGCCTTTGGAAGGGGAAGGGGCTGTCTTGATATACTAAGCCAATGTTTAACCCTCCCAGAAGTAGTAAGCAATTAAGAAAGCTCAGTGAGCTGGTTTAATTTCTTTTTTGGATAGATAACTTCAAAGAGAAGTAAATGCGTGATATGTAGAGGAATAGAAGAGAAATACTGCTATCCCTTAAGTGGGGCTGTTGAAAATTGAGTTGCCTAGAAGTTGGAAGGCAAGTATTTCTGAGACAGACGTAGCTCTGGAAGGACCTGAAAGCTCACCTGAGTTTGCTAGGAGTCTGCCCCAGCTATAAATCACCCCCTGGCAGACATTTGTCTCTCTGATGTTAAAAAGTCAGTGGCCTGCTAAGCATTTGCTGTGTTATCCCTGATCAGCTTCTATCATTTCAGTTTATATTGTTGTCATTCTTGCATGGCTGACATTGAACCTTTTGTGAGTGAGCACTCATTTGCCAACACTTCACAGCTGTTCTGATCCTGTTGTGCTGGGTGCTCTGTGAGCCTGAGAAAGGCTTCTTGCCTTTGTCAACTTGCTATAGCTCAGTCATTGTTACTGGCACGTTGCCAGGAAGGGATTAGGGTAAAATAATACTGATCAGCTCATATGGGGGGAAAAAGTAGTACCTTATCTTGTTGGTGGAGCTGTAAGATATTGCATCAGACTTGCAGGCAGCTGCACAGGGAGCTGTTTGGGGGAAAAAAAGAGGGGTGTGAGGGAGGCTGCAGGGTGGGACTGCGAGTGAAGAAGAGCTTCCAGGTCACTGCAGCGCCAGGTTTTTCAAGCAGTGCAGCGTGCAGACCTTGCCCGTGTTTGGGACACAGGTGCTGCAAGTTGTTTTCCTGCTTCAAAGAGCAGAGAAGAGCAAAGGGCAGAGCTGAGCGCAGAGATCACTTGATGATAGCATATGCTGAAAGAGAGAAACCCACATTTCCCTTGGCTTGCCCTCTCTTCTGCCCACTCCAGGTGATATTACTGTACTGAACTGAACTGGTACGGTGTGAGGAGGCCTGGGAAGGGCTGTTGGTGTCTCCTGCAGTGCTCCAGGGCAGGTGCTGTAACTGCTGTCAGTTGAGCCGGGCTCATGTAGCGAGCTCTGAGCTGGTGTGGCTTCCTTGTGCTGCAGTCCCAGACCTGGAGGTGAATTCTGTCATCCTCATGCTCTGAACTGAGACCCCAGTACAGCTCCAGTGAGGCTGAATGGAGGGAAGAGCTGCGTGTTGGGGTTACTCCCTCCTGTGCTGCAGTTCCCATCTTGCTGTTATTGGCTGTAAACCCTGAATTTGCAGTTTAAGTTCTAACACAGAGTTGCTCTTAAGTTGGTTTGAGTACTAACTGTGCTCATAGTTAAATGTAGTTTTAATTTGTTACTAATTTTGCTCTTGGATGGGGGAAAAAAAAAACTTTGTAAAAAGTATTTTAATATGTCTCTATGTATTAATAGCTGTATTAACTTTTGAAGGCCTGTAGAGGCTGCATCTGCTTTAGTAAGCACTGGCTTACTGCTAACAGAAATAATGGCAAGTTTTATGTTCTGGAGTATGCAAAGAGCCACCTCAGAGGAGCTGAAAAGACAGATTTGTAGCTGTGTGAACAGAGGGAGCAAGCATAATTGCTGGAGTATGCTGCACGTTGTACAGAGTGGCTATTGGAACTAGCTGCTGCAGTTATTCTCTGCTTATGTTCTAGAAAATAGCTAGTGTGTTGTGGTGAGAAAGGTGTTGCTTGCAGCAGCTGTTGAGATGTGGCTATGGATTAGCATTCTCCTGAGCTAAGAGATCCTGTGCTAACGCTTGTTAGAATGCATTCACATGTAGGGATGGAGGGCAGGCTCTAAAAACATGTGGTGAGGTTGCCTCGTGAGCAGAGGACAAATACAGCCCTGTGGTGCTGTGCAGGGGTTCCTGGTTGAGGCTGTGTTTGTGTTTGGACTTAGCAAAATGGGTGGGACACTGTCCAGCTGAAACAGATGGGAGTGCAACGACTACTTGATATCCTTCAAAAAGCTGTTATCTGGGGCTGGCTCTGGCTTCTGGGTAGGAGCGTGAGGTTGATATGCTTCACACACACCAAAACAACAAGGCTGGCAAATACATTGTGATTTTTTTTTTTTAAATCGTAAGTTTTACATAAACTTTTATTTTTTACCAGTTGCATTTCCTTACTCTCTGGGTTGTTGAGAGGAAGATCCAAAACTTGTGCTTTTTTTTTTTTTTCCATCAAATCTTTATATTTTTGTGGTCATCGGGTAGTTGTGACACTTCTTTTCCTTGTTGCAGCTTGTAGAGACCTCATTAAAAGGAGAAATAGTCTTTGATCCCAGAAGCGCTTATTACCTTTGGTTTGTAATGGATTTCTGTGATGGAGGAGATATGAATGAGTATCTGTTGTCTCGAAAGCCTAACCGCAAGACCAACACCAGTTTCATGCTTCAGCTCAGCAGTGCACTGGCTTTCCTGCACAAAAATCAGATTATTCATCGTGATCTCAAACCTGACAATATTCTGATATCGCAGAGCAGGATGGATGCCAGTGACTTGGAGCCCACGCTGAAAGTAGCTGACTTTGGGCTGAGTAAGGTATGTTCAGCTTCAGGACAGAATCCCGAGGAACCAGTCAACGTAAATAAGTGTTTTCTATCGACTGCGTGTGGGACTGACTTCTATATGGCCCCCGAAGTCTGGGAAGGACACTACACTGCCAAAGCAGACATTTTTGCACTGGGGATCATAATCTGGGCAATGCTAGAAAGGATCACATTCATAGACACAGAGACAAAGAAAGAACTCCTGGGTAGTTACGTCAAGCAGGGGTCAGCAATCGTGCCTGTTGGAGAGGCACTGCTAGAAAACCCTAAGATGGAACTGCTCATCCCTGTAAAGAAAAAATCCATGAATGCACAGATGAAACAGTTGATTAAGGAAATGCTGGCTGCCAACCCGCAGGACCGTCCTGATGCTTTTGAACTAGAGCTGCGATTAGTCAACATAGCTTTTAAAGACAGCAGCTGGGACACGTGAGCTGCAGAGCGGTCGTCTCTTGGAAGAGCTGCTCCTTGCCCAGCAGATGGTGCAACTTAATGGCAGTAAAGAAACGAGCCTGATCTCAGACCTGCAGGGTGTAGTTTCTATTGATGGAATTTTGTTTGAGTTCCATACGTTATAAGAATGTGAGTTGGCAGTTGTGTTAGAGATGCTTTGTGTTTGTTTCCAGGATGTTACGTGTTAAGTCTTAAGATGTGACAATGTTCATTTGTGTACGTTGGCAGTGGGACATCCTAAGAGCTGAGACTTGATTTCCAGCCAGATCTCAGAGTATTTAATACATTCCTGTTTCCTATATCAGTATTAGGAACTCTCCTGGAAGAAGAGATTTGCATGCTGGTAGTGCAAATCTTCAGGTTTGTAAAGTTAATTGTGTATATATTTATGCATATGAGTGACCGAGAGCGTATGCCTGCAAGCGTGTTGCATTCCATGAGGAAATGACACTTTTCCTAAATTATTTGCTGTGGATCTGAATGTTTGGGTTCTGCTAGAAAACTGGGTGAAGAAGATGGATGAGAATCATTCCTTCTCTGGTCCGGGATAACTTTATTATTTATTTTTATCTAATGTTAAAGGTAGGGTCTGAGACTTGACTTTGTGAGCAAAAAATACAATACAAGTGTGTCAGCAGCTCTGAGAGTGCTGAGGTGGCCAAGCTTTGCACTCACAGCTCAAGGAGCTCAGCACTGAGGGAGTCCAATGCCAAGTGTGTGCATCTGGGTGCTAGCATGTTGGTGAGGTCATTAATCATTCAATTTTGCTTTCTCCTACTAATCAAATACTTTATTAATCCACTAATCTACAGTTTCACAACATGGTCACTGCTCTTCTACCTACAGTCCAGCAGCGAACTGAGTACTTAGAATAGGAGAGTACTGTGAGCTTCCATCATGAGAATGTGAACGCCTGGTGAGGGAATCCAGCAGCATTGAAGCACTGGATTTAAGAGCACTCGGAGTTATGGTTCCAGCACAGCTCTTCCTTTTTGATGCTGACTGTCATCTGGGAGCGATGAGGAGAAAAAGAGGTGACTGTCTCATGGAACACACATTCTCTTGTGTGCATAAGCAGTGCAGGCAGAATAACTGCTTGTTCCTCGAGAAGCAAAGGATTCTAACTCTGTCAGAAGTCTGTGGCTGTACAGGCTGCAGCAGTAGTTTTGAGCTGTAGCTCTGACCTGGTGCAGCACTGGTGGCAGCAGACCTGGGATCATTAGCCCTTAATTCTTGTCACTTTGCATCACTTTGTGTAAGGCAGCTCACCTAAACAGGGATGCTCAGACAAGCATTGCTGCCTTGAAACAAAGCGATGTTTAACCTTCAGAAGATGTCACAGAAGGAACTCTCAGGTGATCCATCAGCTGAGTGCAGCAGAGCACCTCTGGGAGCATCAGTTGGTGGGGATGGAGGTGAGTGACAGCAGTGTGCTGCTGTCCCTGCAGGGAGCTCAGGCTGTAAGGCAGGACTTGGAGCCTGTCTGTGGGTAGTGGGTGACAAGCAGAGATGCACCTGTCGTGCTCTGGAGGTGGAAATCTGCTCATTCTCATGTTTTAACTGTGCTCGTTGCAAGTGAGGACTCAGCTTGTTATCGACAGGAGGAGAACAGACCTCTTTCTGTCTGTACCAGCACTTTTACAGTACTTCCATCCCAGCACCAGTCATCCAATGAGGATTTTGTGAAGCTTTAAGAGGATGTATCATCTTCCACATTAAACTTGAAAGGTTTTGGAAATACATTAGCTTCTTCCTCTCACCTGCCTACCCAAAAGACAGAATCTACTATATTAATCTTACAGCATTAAACTACAGAACAATAGCACTTACCTTTAAGTCAGTCCTCTGCAAGTTCTCTGATTCTCCTCAAGCACTTCAAAGGTTGAACACTGAGCATGCTGCCGAGCTGAACGCAGAGTTGGGTGCTAATGAATGGCACAGAAAAAAGGTTTTTTGACTCCCACCGCACTTGTTTGCACTGATTGCCACTTTAAAGGGTGGGGGAACCTGAAATCCCTCTCATGGTGCTTAGCTGGTGGGTGACACTGAGCATGTCCTTGGTTCACGAGGAGTGGTAGTTCTTGAGGTGAGTGTTCTGTTTGTTGGTGAGGCCTTTGTTTTAAAGCCTTATGATAAATCAAACTTGTAGCAGCTACAGAATTGTTCACCAGCACGACACAAAGTCAAGATGCTCTTCAGCACTCAAAAGGTTTTTCAAAATCTTTCTTTAAAAATTGTAAAATATATTTTATGCAGGATTTATAATTGAAAGATTGTGTAACTTATTAAGTTCATGCTTTTTTTTTTTTTTTAATAAAATCTGAATTTCAATGAAGCTTTTGAACTCTACTGAGAAGTGCTTTCCTTTCCCTTCAGTTGGCACAGCCATCTCGCTCTCAGCCAAGCTTCAGGATGGTTTATTTGCTTTGCTAGAATAGCAGTAAGCTGTAGCAGTTCATCACGGTCACACACTGTAAGTGATTTTAGCTCGTAAAAGGTGCTGGGTTGGCTGGCAGAGGCAGGGCAGAGCTTTCACTGGTATGTAATGTACTGCTGTGACAGCAGGGCCATGCTGGGTTTGAAAGTAGCTGGCTTTTGGAGCTGTGGCCTTGTGGATTTCTCTGCTCCTGCTGAGCCTCTTAAGAATCAAAGCACTGCTCCTCTGGGCGTGCTGCTTCATTTTCAAAGATGGGATTAAGGGCACAGCAGTATTCTTACATCCTGTATGGGCTGGGAGCTGTTGCTACAAGCGGAGCAAGTACCATCCTGGACTGTATGGAAATCTCTGCGGGCTCTGTCTGCTGTTACTGGTCTTACTGGATTTTTGGGGCTGTGAACCAGATGTTGCTGCTTTCCAGGGCTCTGATGCTCCTCCCTCTGCAGCCAGCCTTCCCTTGCAGGGAGTCTCTGAGTGCTGGAATGGGAAGATTTTACCCAAAAGCCTCTGATTGTTGCTGGTGGGTGAGCCCTGCTGCCCCCTCCTCTAACAGATTGGGATCCCCCATGCAGAGGGCTGAGCATAGCCTGTTAAGCATCCTCCTGCACATTTCTCTCCAATGTCTGAATGCTGTATGATCTAGCCTAGCTTCTTTGGAGTTGCTGGGCTGCTGGTGTGCTCCTGGGGCTGAACCAGATGTAAATGGTGCCCTGAAGGCTGGGGAGGTGGTGGTGACCTGCTGGTTTCACATGCCCTGGGAAACCTTAGAAATTAAGGTGAGGAAACACTATTACTTATACATGGCACAAGAGTCTAAAGTCACTTGCATGTTTTAATTAAGCAAAGCAAGGGATTGTTGTGCAGGCTGGGAGTGGGAATAGCTCAAACTGGGAACACTATAGATGACCTTGTTGCTCTATTTGTTGTCCCACCAGAAAGCAAAGACTGAGCTGTTTGTTGGGTGTCAGTGCACTTGCATAGTTTGTTGTTTCCTGCATATCCTGATGCTGCACATAGGCAGATCCCCACCTGGCTGAGAGCTGTGTGCTTCGATCTGTATGCCAGTGCAGTCATTGCAAAAGAGAAAGGGATTGAAACTGTGATTCTTTTCAGTTAAAGAGATTAATTAAAGGAGAGAGTTGCCTTTCTGACTAGTTGTAAGAGCAGTGATTTTGAACAGAGGTGAAAGCTGAATTCGTCTTCATAAAATGAAGAAAACAAAACCTACACAGTTAAAATGTACCCAGCACGTGGAAAAATAATGTGCAGAAATGCCCCATGACAGGTAGGATGTGTAAGGCTGCATCCCAGCTCCAATAACTCGAGCTCTGCTTTATCTTCCTGGTTCTGCAGAGCACAGAGCCCGCAGGCTGTCTGTCCTGTTTCCTCAGGCAAGGCTTGGCTGTGAGATCCCTGCTCTGCCGTGCTGAGGTTGTGAACTCCTCTTGTTTGTATTTTTTACTTTGTTTTCTTTTAAACAGAGCTTTTTTCAGAGCCACCCAATCGCAGCTGCTGCTCGAGCTGCGTTGTGATGGCAGGTGTTGCTCTGTGCTTGTGTTTAGGTTCTGCCCCTTGGAAGGATGCCTGCATTTCAAAATTACTTTTTTTTCCTCTCTCTCTTGTGCAATGTCTCACTGAGCAGACGTGCTCAGGTGCACTTTGGACTGTGGACAGCACAAACATGACTTTTACTCTCTGCCTTGCTGTACCTGTGTCCTGTGAATCCTTTATGGTATCGCTGTGCTTTCAGTCCTTACTGGGGCCTGTGCTGTAAATCCGAGAGCAGTGTCCCAAGAAGAGGTCGTTAGAGGATTGCAGTGTAGTTAGCAGGGCAGCTTGGGCAGCGCTGAGTTTCGTTTCCTTTTTGGTCAGGGTCTGAGGAGCAGTCTATGCAAAGTGCTGGCTATTCTTACACACTGTTAGGGAAGAGGGACTCATATCAAATGTCACAAACTGTCCAGAGCACCTGCCCTATGTATGGAGAGGGGCAGGAGGTGGAAGTACTGGAACAAACTGCTGCTTCTCTCTGATCACTGGGTCTCAAAGTATTTGAGGCAGTCTGAGATGCTTTGCCTCTATAATAAGCAGAGCAGGTGAAGTGTGGAGAAGCTGAGTGACCCAAAAGATCAGCCAGCAACCCACTGCATCACTGCAAGAGGAGCCATGGCCTGGGTGATACTCTCCTTTAAGTCACTCTGTTCCCAAATGAGTTTCCAGGTTTATCTGGGTGCCTGAAGCACAAAGCAGTTGCAGAAGGGCTGTGGTTGGTGAAGAGCAGATGGTGCTGCCCAGTAATGTGCAGTGCCTGACCTGCAGGCTGAGCTTGCAGGTGGCAAACAGGAGCTGCAGGTGGTGAGTTGGAGCTGCATCTGCTGTGAGACTGGGCGAGGAGGAGGAGGAGGAGGAGGAAGGTTGCCTCCCTGCAGTGCCTCCCATACACAGCTTGCACCTCTCAGGCATTTTAGCCAGGTAAAGTATGCTGGGGTGGGGTGCTGGAGGATATGGCTGACTTGCTTTGCATTTTTTAAAGTGGGCAGAGGAAGAACCAGTGTTAGAATTGCAAGTAGTGCACTGAGGCCTCTGCAGCCTCTGGGATTTGAAATGAAACCATGCAACATAACAATGTTTGAGAGTCCCTTGTAGCAGGGGGGTAGGTTCATCACAGACACACCCTGGGGAGGCCCTCTATCACAGCAGCTCCTCCCACTTCTCCCAATAAGCTTTTTTACTTCCCAGACACAGGCTCCAGAATTCATCCAGGCCAGCTGTTCCAAAGGTTCATCCGTAGGGCACCAAGGTCTGTGTGAAGCTCAGGGTCTTTCTTCTGTGCCCAACTGCTCTCCAGTTGCTGCTTGCAAAAGCTTGTGGATGGCTGCCTTAGATTAGGTGTTGGTTTCAGATTTATTGATGCCCATTTGATGCCCATTTGAGCCCTTGATATTTTTAAGCTAGTGTAGCAGACCTTCCACTCCTGCTCACTTCCCAGTAAAAGTCCATGCATCTCGGGCCCTTGGCGTGCAGCTGTACTGCCCTGAGCCTGCCAGCTCACTTCAGCTGCTCTCCTGTCCATGGCATTTACATGGCCTCAGACCAGAAGGGGCTTTTGTGGGTTGTGAAAGTAAGCCGACAAGTAGCAACAGATGGTAACATTATCAGTTTTACAGTCATGTCTGCACCTGGTCACCCCAGTGTTAGTGATTTTCAAAGGAGAAATGCATCTGGAAAGGTGACTGAGGGGCACGTTCAGTCCTGACCACTCTCCCACAGGCAGACTGATCTCCTGAGAAGTGAAAATTATTCAGCTCCACTTATTTACCACTTAATGCAATAGTCCACAGATCGAGCTGTTACCCCATCTGCTTTTCCTAATATCCTGGTGCGTGTTGGGCTGTTGGGACACATGGGGCCTTTTCTGGGGGTCAGACCCTGCCCCCAGGAGTCTCCTTAGCCCACAGCTTTGCTTGGGGCATGCAGGGGCAATAGGTCAATGTCCTAATGACTACACAAACAGCACTTCTTCCCCCTTGCAGGAGCGGGCTGTGAGCAATGCTAGCCATACCAAATTCCTCCTCTGGAAGTCAGCCCATCCTCCCTGTGGCATCAATTGGCCACGGACATCCTCAGCCTCCTCCTGGGGCAGCTCCTGCTGCTCCTCTGGGGTGGATCAGAGCCGTGCACGGGGGCATGTGATCTCCTTTACAAGGTGGGGCATGCAATTATCTGTTGCCAGGAGAGAGGAGGTCATGCTGGGAGTGAAGCTGTTTAATCAGAGCTGGCTGTGATCTGAAAAATCACTTTGGAGGAGGAGCGGTTCTCCCGGCTGTTTGACCTTTGAGGACTTCCTCAAATTCTTCTCTCCCACCACGAGGACTGGAAGCATCCCATGTGCAGATCCAAACCTGAAGCCCTCGTGTAACCACAGTCAGCATTGGGGCTGTAAGAAAAACAGCCTGATGGATGGGGTAAACCACTTAAGCTGAAGTGACAAAGCTTCACTGCCTCACCCAAGGAAGCAGGAGCTGCCCAGCATCCCAGTGCCAGGATGGGCCCCTCAAACCATCCCCTTTTGTATCTGCAAAGGAGTTGGGGTTGTTGGGATTTTAATAGTTCAGCAGTCGGAATGAGTTATATGTGCCCCCCCAGTGCAGCCTGTCTGTCTGTGTGTGTCTGTCCGTCCATCCCTCTCACAGAGCAGGGGAAGTTGCAGGCGCCTGCTGGAAGTGCCTCACAGGAACATCCACATCCGCCACACAAAGGTGAACTGAAGGCTGCTCTACTCATGGCTGTCCTTACCGGAACGGCAGGCTGGGTTCCAGCTCACAAAATAAATGTGTTTTGAGAAACAGTGATTGCTGTTGCCTGGCATTAACAATAGGGTCCGCTCCTCCCCAAGGTGGCAGTCTGTGCTCTGTGTGGGAGGGCAGCAGATCCCTGCCCTGTCATGGGTTTCTCAGCCTTTTCCCCCTGTCCTTTTCCTCATCTTCCTCTGGAGCATTGTTTGCTTTGTTTTGGCTGCATCTTGCGTGGGGAATGAGTGCTGCACAGTGGGGTCCTCCTCCTTGGATTGGTCCTGCCTCACTTTCAGTGGGGTTTCGCCTGTGCCCGCGGAGCTTGGACAGGCCCTGGTGCATGGGATGTTGCTATGGCCTCAGCTCCAGCCTTGTATCCCCAGCACTGGGGTACAGCCCTGGCTGCAGTGCCTGCACACAGGGGAATGTTGGATGCCATGGAGCTTCCACCGGGATGGGCAGCGCTCAGCACTGCCTCTTTTCCCTTTCAGAAACAGAACCTACAATTCCTCTTTCAAATGTCACATCTTTGTTCCCACTAGAGCCTGCTGGTTCCCTGCAGGTAGCGGTCATGTGGCTGCGGCCTGGGCTGTACCCCACTCCCATTCAGCATGGGAGGGATGTGGGGAGCTGAGGCCTCTCTTGGGCTCTGCAGTGCCAACTCCAGGGAGCTGAGGTCTGCCCACGTTTTGGGGTGCAGGGAGTGGAGGTGGGTTGGGGCCGGAAAGGACACTCAGCTCTCTGGGAAGGGAAGAGGGTAGAGGTAAAAATAACCCCTGGGCTGGCTCTGGTCCCTGTGGCTTCCTGCAATTTACAGCCCTTCCCGGGGAAGGGGAGGCAGGAACCTGCCTGGATCCGAGCTCACTTTGACCCTTTCACCGCTGACAGAAGGTACTGGAAGGACCTCGCTTTGCCCCATTCCTGTGGGCTTAGGCAGGACCCTGAGGAAGGGGATTACAGTACCAGGTAATCGTTGCCCTGTTCCTGATGCCCCTGGTGTGTGTGGGGTCAGACACAGCGGGCTCCTCTGGGGGGAGGCAGACAATGCTGCTATGGCCTCAAGAGTCAAAGGGATGGAGGGAAGCCTGTCCCAGAGCCAGGATCTTGGCTGTGATCCCATAGGAAGAGCTGGGAGATGGAGCCCGTGGCTGAGAGGAAGTCTGGGGTGTAAAGGTTGCAGGGACTGAGGGCTCAGTGCTGGCAGGGTGCTGGCACAGAGCAGGATGTGCTGATGGGGCTGGGCTGGCAGGGGTTAATGGGGGTGGCTCTTCCTCCCTCTCTATATGAGGCTCCTGCGGCTCTGGGCTCAGTTTGCTGCTGGCTGCTGGAGGAAACAGGAGCAGAGGAGACCAACCAGCACCCTGCACAGGCCCAGGTGAGCACAATCAGCCCCAGCACAGGCACACAGCTGGGACATACGGGTCCTGGGGCTGGGCTGGGGGCACGGAGACACTGCAGCCCAGGGGGTGATAGGATCATGTACTTGGGTGGGCATCCATGGAAGCACTGCAGAGCTCCTGAAACCCATGGAGATGTGGGATTTTGCCCCTTAGGAGCACAGGATCTGAAAAACTCAGTGCCTCAGTTTAACATCTGTAAAATGGGGGTGGATGCACTGCCGAAGCCCTTGGGCTGTGTGTAGAGGCAGAAGGCCGCTGGGCTGCTGCTCTCTAGATAGCTGTGGTCTCCCTGTCCCCATCGTCAATCCAGAGGTGGCTTTTCAGGGCCATTTGGGCCTCTTTTGCTCAGGGGCACCATCTGCTTGGGGCATTTACAGCCACCTCTGCTATTCAATTTATGGCCTCAGTGCTGTACGCCTGCTTAGTCCCAACATTGTCCACCACTGTCCCTGCATGGGTGCTTGATTAAAGCTGAAAAAGGGCTGTTTTTGCTTCTTGACCCACCCAGTAAGTGGTGATAGGAGAGAAATTGATTATCCCAGAGCCTGGCTTAGGAACCCCTTGCTGCAGAAGGACAGGACAGGAGAGGATGAGCCTCCAGCAGAGTCGTGGTGCCGACCAAACAGCCTCTGCTTAAAATAAACCTTCCCGGAGCTCCTTTGTTTTCTTTTCCTGAAAGGGAAACAGAGCCGGGAGCCCGGCCCAGACCAGCACCATGGGGAGCCACGATGCCCCGCACAGCACGGAAACCCCAGCAGCCAAAAGGGCCCCACTGCTGGCACATGGGGAGGGAGGGCTGGGGAAGCACACTGGCTTCCCCATGCTGTCTTTGTTCTGCTGTCCCTGGGCTCGTAAAGATAAAGCAATGGCTCCAGTAAATTTCCTGTACGAAGCTGCTCTTGGGATCTTGATGAAGCCGGCGGATGCCTGGTGCTTCTCTCTTCCTGCCCGTGATTGTTCCTGCCCCGGTTTGCAGGCAGGGGCCACTCCTGTCCTCCTGCACGGCTCTATGCTGCTCCTGGTCCTTCTGCTGGTGGTGCCACATCCCTGGTGCCAACCTCACCCGTGGTTCCAAACTCATCTCTGGTTCCAACCCCATCCCCAGCGCTAACCCCACCGCTCCTCTCTCCTCCCAGGACAGCGGCTGAGCGCAGAAGCTGAGCGCAGCTTTGGGTTCCCCATCCCACGCAGGGTTGGCTGGCAGGCGATGGTCCCACTCGGCAGCACCCCCCGAGCCGTCTGCACTTCTGGCCGCGGCGTCTCCCCGCTGCGTTTGCTGAACCGGGGTCCCGAGTATCTGCGGGAGCAGCTGGGGGGGGGCAGCGGTGGCCGCACACCCAGCGCCGTGGAGCGGCTGGAAGCAGACAAAGTGAAATACGTCAAATCGCAGCAGGTCATCAACAGCCGACAGGAGCCGGCACTGCGAGGCTGCTCGCCCTGCTGCTCGCCCCGCGGCCGGCGATTGCTCGCCCTGCAGCAGCGCCACGAGTTCTGCCACGGCTCCGATCTGAGCTGTGAAGGCAGCCGCAAGGTGCCCGGTCCTTCGTCCCCTGTGCCGCGGAGGGGAGGCGGCGGCAGGCGTCTGCTGAGACCCGACTCGCTCGTCATTTACCGGCAGAAGCGGGACTGCCCAGCGATCAACAAGGAGAACACCAAGAGCTACGGGCTGGTGCGACGCCTCTTCCAGGGGCCGCTCAGGGACAAAGCCCCCAGCTCTCCCCCGGCCCAAGGGTCGGATAAAGCCCCCGAGAGCCCCATGCTGTGGGTGTCCATGGAGCAAGCAGAAGATGTGCAGACGCCGGGAGCCGGCAGCAGCAGCAGCAGCATCGTCCCAGTGCCTGACAGCCCCGTGCCGCAGCCCCCACAAACCCCCAGCCTGGCCCAGCCTCCCGCCTCCCCCAGCCCCAGCAAACCGGCACTTGGCCTGCGTCTGTCCTTGCCGCTTTCGGAGAAGGAGCGGTTCTTCAATTACTGTGGGCTGGACCGGGCCATGGTGGAAGGGCTGGGGAAGGAGCGGTTTGTGCCAGCGGGATGGGATGCTGCCTCAGCACGGCTCCACAGCTCCTGTGAGTGGGAGCCCAGCCAGGCCTCGGGGTGCAGCGGGGAGGACGTGGGGCCAGGTGAGGAGGAGCCGGACACAAGGCTCTGCTCCGCCATTTCGGTGGTGGAGCGCAATGCCCGTGTCATCAAATGGCTCTATGGCTGCCAGCGAGCTTGGGCGGCCGCCAAGGAATCCACAGTCTGAAAGGAAGCACCCCAGCCAGCCATGCGTGGGTCTAGGTGGATGGATGACACGGCCCCTTGCTCTTGCTGGATGTGGTCTGGGGACTGGCAGCACCCTGACACGACGGCGCTGCCTGCAGGCCAGCAGGGACACCAAGTATACTCTGAGCAAAGACAAGGTCTGCCCACAGAAGGGACAACTGCTCTACCCCTTGGATATGCAGCCCACCAATAGCTGCTTTTTGAGGTGTAGGTGCATGGCTGAGTGTGGTGGGGTGCCCAGGGACCTTCTTTGGGTGAGTCCAGCCTCAGCCACGGTGGCTGGAAGGCTGCTGTTCCTTGCTGGGTCCCTACCTCTTGGTCCTCCCTGTTTCTGGTTGTGGTCTAGGATGGCAGCCTTCTCAGCCTCAATGGGAAAAGGGCTGCTAGGATGGGAGCAAGACTCTAATAAACAAACCTGTGGTTTTCTTCTAGCATGGCTGCATCTGTGGTTTCTTCCAACAGTGCCTGAGTGGATGGGGGATGCTTTGAGGATTGGGGTGGCAAGCCCCCTCCCATCCCTCTGGAGGGTCTCAACCCCTTGGGGCAGCTCTGCATTCTTGGGGTTGGAATGGGGCTCCACAGGTGGCAGGGCTGTTCTAGGAGACAAAGGCAAAGAAAGCACCACACATGCTCAGGGAGAAGGGCGCCGTGGGGTCTTTAGTGCCAACACCTCCACATTGCCAGGGCCCATCACAGCATCACTGGCTGGCGCTGCCGCAGGGCCACGTTGGCACCGCCTCCTCTAGTTGCCCTTGGAAGCATTTTTATTTCGGATTTCAGCCAGTTTGCTGGCCAGGAAGCCCCATTTGAAGGTCCCTTCCTCGGGCTCTCGCAGGTCACTGGGGCCCTCATCACCTGGTGGCTCCGTGGGATTCTCACCCAGCTCTGGTGGGGTCACGTCCTTGTCCGGTGTCGAAGCTTGCTGCCACTTGGTAGCGAAGAGATCCCAAAAGCCGGCTGCTTTCTGGGTGGGAGGCAGCTCAGCTGGCACGGCAGCCAGGGGGCTAAAGGAAGAACAGGGGTGGGGATGTGGACACAGGGACTCCTGCACCAGCTTCAGTGCTGGGGTGTATCTGGGATCCCCCACCCCGGTCCAGGGACTGGGATCATAGGTGATGGGGGAACATGGAGATGCAGATCCCAGGGCAAAATCTAGGCTATGGGAGCCCCCCTTCCTCCTTAAGACATAACTTACTGGTCGGCGCAGGGCTCTGGGTTGAGCAGCTGGTGCTCATCCTCACGGGTGAAGAGAGATGAGAGCGTCCGCCAGCCCCCCTGGACCTGGAGAGGAAACACAGTGCGACTCAACGGGGCTCACTGGGAGTTACTGGGACTCCCGGTCCCAGCAGCACCCCACAGCTGCAATCCTCACCTTCCGTGCCAGCTGGGACACAGGGCCGGATCCCTCCTCCATCAGCGCGGGGGGCTCCGCTGCCTCCATCAGCTCGGAAGGGTCTCCCTGCAACGAACCCAACCCAGTGAGAGCAGGAGGAGGGCAGGGGGCTGTTATCAGCCGTACCCCCCCTTCCATTACCTCCTCCTGCAGAGCACCGTCAGCCCGTGCCCCCCCCAGGGTCTGCAGCACCCTGGCTTTGTAGAGCCCCCAGATGCCCTGGGTCATGGCGCGGGGCTGCGGGACAGAGGCGATGCGCAGCGGCAGGCGGGGAGGTGGGGCGGCTCTGGTCGGCGATCCGATGTCCTCATGAAAGTTTCAGGGGCCGCGCTCCGTGCACAAAGGGGAACCTGAGCCCGGGTCGCGCTGGGGGAAGAACAGCGGGCGGGGGAGGGCTTCGTTCACCCCAAACCCGCTCCCGGTGCCCAGTGCGCACATCGGGGCGGCCCTGGGGAACAGCCGAGCACAGTCAGACAGCACTCTGTAGTGCCACCGTCTGCGGCGGGTGCGTTTTTCTGCACGTTTCGTGTCCATGAAGGAACTGCAGGAGCCACGCAGCGCTCAGCGCCGCACGCGGGGCGCATAGAAGCAGGAAAAAAACTTCCGCTCCTCCAGCGCATGCGCACTACGGCCGGGCGGACCTGCCAGCTAAGGGCGGAGAGGCGCGGCGGTGGACGAGCGTGTGTCCGCCCCAGCGCCGCGCTGCTGCCACCTGCTGGCCGGAACGCGGCACTGCAGGCGCTGCTCCGCACCCCGCGCCGCTGCGTTAAGAGCCGCTGTCCCATCACGTTCCCGAGCAGCGACTAAACTAATTAACAATTTCTTTTCCTCCCTTCTCACGTCTCCGTGAGGCTTAAAATAACAAAAGAGCTCTTCCATCTCCAAAGTCAATTAGTCACTGGGTTAGAACTTCAGTTTTTGACATCGTAATTAGATTTCATTAATGCATTGCCGAAGGCTGCAAGATGGAAATGCGGTAGATGAGCCTCCCTTTGCATCATCTTTCAGTTAATTACATGCTTATCTTGGAAACAAAAGATGCTGCACACAATAAAAAACCTTATGTCCCAAAATATGCATTGGTGGATGCACAGTGAAACTTGTTGGAGGCTGTGAAGTTACCTTCCCTCTACACAACCCGTCCTTTTCAACACGTTGCCAACAAGCCCTGAGATCCTTTAGATCTCTTGGTGAAGGAATTTGCAAAATGCTGTCTTCTGGGACTAGGAAAAACGCTTGGCTGATCCTCCTGACCTCCCCTTGGTGCTGTGCATCAGAGACCTCTGCTCCTCCCAGGGGATGAAGCTCCATCTGCACACAGATCTGCCAGCACCATCCCTCTGGGGAAGTGATTTTCTCATGCAGGTCATTGATATCATATCACAGAGCCATAAGTAATCACATTTAAAACGTGCTTTCAATTAAAGCGAGGGCTTTCCGTTCGGTAACATCTTTCAGCAGCAATTTGTAACACCAACACTGTATAATTGCTGCTAATAAACATGCAGGTAGCAGATAATCTTAACCATTTGCTCAGATTTTTCTCCCAGCGACATCAGGCACTGCAACCTGTCTCAGCTGTGTGAATTTACTGTTCCCCTGCAAAAAAAGCACTGCTCTCCCTGCCTCCAAATCCTCCGAGGCAATTCAGTCAACAGACAGCTTAAGGTGCTGCTAAATTGAGGCTGTGAAAATTATTTCTCACTTTATGTCCCACTTGGGAAGAAGCTCCACCAAGCCCACACACAGCGCCCTGCGTAATGCCGTTAATGATGGACTCACTGAGGCTCAGAGCTCTGGAGATAAATTTTAGATGGCTTTATACTTCAGGTAGTCATTCGGATTTATTTATTTTTTAATCACCGACCACAGCAGGAACTGTTTGTGGGTTTTATGGTTGTTGTATTTTATCATTCCATGGCCTGCTTCCCACTCTTATATGCTGCGTGGATGAGACCTGAGATGATGCTAAATGCTGGACAGTTATCTGTCCTTGGGTAGTGTTCTGGTGGAGATTGTTACCCCACTTCTCCCTAATGGCAGCACAGGGCATCGTGGAGTTCTCCAGGCTCAATATGAGGTGCTATGCAGGTGGGCAGGGGGAGTCACTGCTCTCCCACACTGTCCTGTGGCAGATGAAGGGCAAAGCAGATGGTAGGTTTCCAGCTGAACAAGGAGGTGCATTATTACCCAGCCCACTGAGCACATCACACACAGCTGAACCCCATCATGGATGATGGACCAGTCTGCAGTTGGAGAACAGCCCCCTCTGGAAAGCTCCCAGTGACATTTCTGGGTTCACAACACACTGCTGCCTGCAGGTCTCACATTGTGCAGTTCTCTTTCCCAATCCAGTGTGATTCCTGCTGAAAAAAAAGCCCAAATTTCAAACAGAGAAGGGTAAAATGTCGATTCCTACACCTGGAGCTGAATGTTGCAGCCCAGTCTGCTTCAGGTTCATCCTTCAGCCAGCTCTATTTTAGAAGAGATGGCAATGGAAGAAGCACTGTTCCAGACAGGCTGGCATCAGAGTGGCAAAGAGACAACTTGACCACAGCCATCAGCCACCTGGAAACAGGCTTTGGTACCACAGCACGACCTGATGTGGGTCAGCAGGCAGCCAGGTGTGTGGTGTGGGCATGTTTTGTCTGAGAGCTCCTGATAATTGGATTGTGCAGAGATCTGCACACCACAACAAACACAAACGGCAGAAAATGAGTCAACTGCCCCCATGGGGGAAATCACTGCCTGACCTTTCATACAGCTCACTTTCAATGCAATCATCTGACATTTATGGGTTTTATCAGTATATCCACAAATTAGCCACAGTGTCCAACCAACTACTAGGAAGAAAGTAATTATGGGCACCACTGCTAGAGCTGATACAAGGGCTGCTTGGGGAAATAAAGGATTACTTTCAAATATATATATGTAGGAGATCTTGATTCCAGCAGGTGTAAGGGAAAAGAAAATTTAAGGCTGACATAACAGTGGGAAGAGAGAAGTGAAAACGTTCAGAATTGAGATCTAATCTCCTTAGCACCTTGGGCAGCAACGGAAACTCTTGAAACCCAGAAGCTGTTTCCTGAGAAAACTCCCAAGGAGAAGGCAGCGGTAGAAAGAGGTTTCCTTTCACATTTCAGGGCACATCCCCATGATCAGAATTTGGGAAGCAGAGACATTAAGCCAGCACTCAACCCCGAGGCACCCCTTGTCATCACACTCACCCCTGTGCACCTAAAGGAACCACAGCTCGTGCTGGACCCTGCTCAAGGGGAATGTCCCCACCACATGTGGCACTGCATGGAGCCCTGCAGCACGGGAGGACACAGAAGGGGCTGAGAAAAGACCCCACAATCCTTCCGAGGACAGCAGGGTCAGTCCTAAAGGGCTCACCGCTCTGGGACATCTTCTGAAGGATGCAGCAGACGAGAGGAGCACTTCCAGCAGCACTCAAACTGCTTCCCAAGCCAGGTTTTCCGTCCCTGTTCTGCTGGGGTGCTCAGTCCTCGCAATATGTCAGGCTGATCACTAGATGTCCCCATCTGAATACAAATGGCAATCCTGCCAACTCGCCCCCCTCTTCCACCGAGGCACAAACCAGTCTCACAGCCCCCCACTGCTCCCCGACACCGACGGTAATTAAAGATAACACCACTTAGCCTCCCGTCTTTTGCACTGAATCGCTAATGTTCGATTTGTTTAACCCTTGCAGCAGAAAAGTTAAATAAACAAGCAAGCACCTCAGCAGGGCGTGCAGCTCAAAGGGAATTGAGGGTGGCAGGAAGGCTGCACCCAGCTTGGTGCGCCCTGTTTGCACCCTGCGCCCTCTGTGCACCACGAGGCTCTGCCCTGCTCCTCTCTGATGCATTCTCATCCTTGTGCTTGGAGGGGAAAGCACACTACTGGGATAAGGGTGAGGGCATCTGCCATGTTCAGAGCTCAGCTGTGCAATGCCCTAAGCAACCCACTGCATGTTTGCCCTTTCTGGAGCAAAACACAGGACCAGAGACCCCCAAAGGTCTCCCCAGCTCACACAACCACGTATCCCAACATCCCTCTTCTCCACAGGACTACATCACAGCCCCATCCCTGACCTCATGCTATGGGGACAGTCAGAATGTTCTTCCTTTGGATCTGGGCTGCTCCCCTGCAGCAGTAAGCTGTCCCTACTGCCCACACTCCTTTCCAGCTCCTCTGTCTTGTTTCACCTGGCTGCTTATCTCAGTATTTTCAGGTCATTTAAGCTGCTTTATTTCGTTAAGAAGAAGCAAGTGGAGCCTGTAACCAGAGTTGATAAATCCTTAGACCTCGACCTCAACGTTTAACTGCTTAGGCTGATGCTTTCCATTTCTCCCAGCTGTGCAAAGGAGAACAAGGAGCTCCATTTTCCCCGGAGCCAACACCTGGTTTAAGAACAGCAGGTGAGAGTGCACCGTGTGCAGGGATGCAGAGCTTTGGGTTCAGGGTTTGCTCTTCTCCCCATCAGCCGTCCGAGTTTGTCGTGGTATCACGCAGCATCCAGGGGCTCTAAAGAGATCAGAGAACTGATGGCGCTTTGTGACAAGGAGACAGAAGGCTGAGTCCATAATATGTCCAGGAACTGCAAGACATCATTTCTCACATCACAGGAAAATGGCCCACGGCCATCAAAAGGAAAAGGGAAAGGAAAAAAAAAAAAAAAAGATGCTCTAATAGCAGGCCATTATCTCATGACAATGGCTCTGTTAACACATGCTAACCCCTCTGATGTGCTTAGAAATCTGAGCAGGAAAATGAAAGGTGCCGCCGGTAAGGAGAGCTTGTATTTAACGTTTCTGTCCAAGTGGGAAGTGGAATTTGAGAGAGCAGTCCTGTAGGCTTAAGGAAATAGATTGAGAAATGCGTTTGGAGAGCGGAAACAGCATAAAACACGTTGCAGTTTGGCTCATTTGGGATTCCAGTCATAGAGACAACAACACTGTGGAGGATTTAGCTTGCCAATCAACATCTTATTTATTTCCTCTGAAGAGAATATCTTTATTCCGCGCCCGTCGCTGCAGCCAATATCTGTGGGATTACAAAATCAAGCAGCATCTCCCATTTTTGTTTTGTCCATAGCAGCACAAGATGTAAGAAAATATCGATACTTTGGAAAGAGCTCCAAAAAAACCCAAAACAAACCCAAACCAACCACCTCTCCGGGGGGGAGAAAGCATTCAAATCCTTATTTTCATTCTGTCCAAGAAAGAAACCTTTTCCTGCAAGAAAAGAAGAACCCTCTGGTTCCTTCATTGCCCCCCCAGCCAAATAAAGAAGGAGAAGAACATGTAAATGAGAGCCAGTACTGAGAAGGTTTAATGTATGCAATTAGATGTAGTGAAATGAAAAGAACACCAGACCCATCTCTTCTCTGACATACTTGATTAAAAAAAGATCTTCCTGTTCAAAATGAAGTTTTACCATCGTTTTTCCCCTTGAAACAATTTTAGCTCTGCTTTAAAAAGTAGTTCAAGTCCAACTTTCCAAAGAAAGCCATCAGAAATAAATCTGGATTCAAACAAATGTAACGTTATGTTCTGTTTGGGGGTTTGGAATTGAAAAAAAATGACTTTCTGCAGAAAAAAAATACAGTAAATGCAAGGCAGTGGGGAGGAAAGCCACATGAAAAAAACTCTAGGGTGGAAAGTGTGTTTGCTTCCAAAATAAAGAATCACAGCTTCGGTTGAACAGAACAAAACAATATTATTATTTCAAGTGAATGTATGAAGGCTCAGCCAACTGCTCTCATTTGGGCTGCTCCTCCACTCCCCGAAGTTTCATTAAAAAATTCCCATTAAAAGTAATCATAATAATGATCTGGAGCAACACAACAGCCCTTCTCTCTGGAAGTACACGTAACCAAAGGCTTCCCCACTTTGGGGAGCACCTCTGGCAAAGTTTTTACTTTTTCTTTCTCCCAGGTCAGTGGGCAGCACCTTTTACACTCGATAACGCAGCTCACAAATCACCCAGCACACAAATTTCACCCAGATTCTAAGCTGTTTAACAAAGCAACCTGAATTTCTGCCATATTAAGGCCTCAAGCTGCAGGACCTCTGAAAAGCTGATTACCTTCAAATCTCCATATTCCTACACAGCTTCATTTCATCACACTGCCACCACCTCTCCTCCTGTACATCTCAGCAGTAGGTCACTGCCATAGCACTGCAGGGACCCTTTCTCATTTCTAGGAGATCTGAGAGACACAGGCAGACACAAAGCTCAGCAGCATCACTAATAGCTAAGGTTGTGTGGGGCTGATCAGGACCCATTGAATTCAGGTGCTGCAGAACTGGGTGCTGTCTTCTGATATGCTCATAGCCACACTGATAAAACACAGCTGTGATAAAAACAAAACAAAAAACCCACGTTAGTAGAAAGATGACAGACCTTGTGCTGTTTTGCCTGGAAAGGAGCAGACCACCAGGATGCTATAACCTTCAGGGAGTACTGAAGCTTATCACAGAAAAGTTTCAGAAGGAAAAAATGCTCTGTGAACAGGGCATGTCACAGCTAAAGCCCACAGACCCACAGTAATCTATATGTGCTATTCTGCAAAGCCAACATCTAGGCTTCAGTGGATCTAGTGTCACCCAGGTGCCTGATTCATCTTTTCTGCATGGCAGCCAGTCCCATCCAAACTGATACTTTTTCTTTCTCTCATTTGTTTCATCCTTCTGGAAAAACAAGATAAAATACCAGTCACTTTCCAGAATGGGGCAGGAGGGGAAGGAATGCTGTTGATAATAAGTGCTGATGAGGACAGAGAGTGGGAAGCACATCTGCAGAGGATACTTTCTGATAGATTATTGTCTGCTGGGTGTCGCAGGCCCATTTCCTCCCATCAGAATTCTGCTGGTGGAAGCACTCCCGGGAGACACAGCTTCACATCTGTACGCAGCACCAGAGCTTACAAGAAATGAAAATCCTGGCTTTTAAATGCTGGTAATGAGAGAAGAGTGGAGGAGTAAGAATTGCTTCTATTAATCAAATTCCCCCCTTTCATCTGTACTGCCTGCCACCATCCATTCTGGAGAGCATCACCCAAGTGTGAGGGCATGCCAGCCCTGTGCTTTTGAAGCCCATGGGCAGAGCAGCCTCAGGTACCTCTGTGTGATGCTGGTACCACTGCCAGGGCTTGGGCAGTGAATGGAGGACTTTGTTTAGCAGCCTGGAGGGGTGATCCATCACACAGAGCTCAGACTGCAAATGCAGGATGCCTGGCTCACGAGAGTGATACCAATCAGGACAGATAGCATGAGGAAAAGGAAAGGGAACATTCACACTGATCTGCTTAATACCCAACCTGACATCTCTTGGTCCCAAGTGCTGAGTTGTCCAGAGGGAGAACACAGCCTAGGGCAAGTGTTGGCTACAGAGAGGAAGCTGTCAGGAAATACAAGGGAAGAGCAAATCATCCAGACATGGACAAGGTCAGAATTCAAAGATCTCCTAATTTTCTGTGGCAAAGGAGGAAAACCAGCTTCAGTATACACCAAGGAACCTGGATAACATAGGGATCAGCTGAGGATGTACTTGTAGGGGAAAATGACAGGAGCTGCATCTCAGCTGGCTTTCCAGTGAACCTTTCCTTGGTGGTTGGTGGCTGACTTCAGGAATCAGTCATTCCTGGAAGCTCAGACAATGGATAAAAGCTGTTAACTTCTCACTGGATGGACCTGCCCAACTGGTGCCAGTAAGAACCAGTTGCAGGTTTTCAAATTCCTGTCACAGCCAATCTAATGGGGAGGGCACTGTGCTGAATGCCCAGCGTCAGCAACTTTGCCCCAGGCTTTCATATGCTGCTGTCTGTGAGCCTTGAGCACAAGGGAACAGCAGGCTCCTCTGCTGACAAGCATAACCTGAGGTCTTGTCCTCCCCAAGTAGAGGTGGGTTTCCTCCAGACTGCAGCTCAGGCCCAATACAGCCATTTCACTGCTGAGGCTGCAGACAGTGCTGCCTCCCCAGTGACAGGGAGATGTGACATGTGGGACATGAGGCAGTGTGCACCTGAAATGCTCCTGCTGACCTCAGCCTTCAGCTTGCTTCCCAAGTGTCAGGGCTGACCAGAACCAGCTGCTCCTTGTTCCTAGGCCAGCAAGCTTTGTGTTTTCTACTCTTTTTTTTTTTTTTTTCCCCTTTGTTATTTTTTGGAGATTTCTTTGACAAGCCAGTGGATTCAGCTGCAGAGCATCAGCAGAACTCCTGTGGTCCAGGGATGTGAAAACCAGCAAAGAGTGCACTGCTCTTCTGTTGCATCTTCTTCTCCCTCCAACGTACCTCCTTGGGGCAAACCAACCTCTGTGAAGGAAGGACAGGGTTCGTTTACATTGCAGCATTTTGCAGCCACTTGCTACAGGCCCGTGGAAATTCTTTTTGCTCACTATGTCTGTTGTAAAGTTGGCATCAGAATAACTGCAAAGTTTCCATTCGGGCACTGAGCCATAGTGGTGTCAGGCCTGAGATGTGGGATCAGAGCACTATTCTGTGTTGTAAAACCCTAAAGAATGCAGGTTGTGCTTGCTCTTAGGAGGTGAGGAAAATCCAGGTCTGTACCGGTGTGATTCAAATCACTTGCAAGAAGTGACTCTTGTACAAACAAAGATGACTCTTGTGCAAATGAGTACAAGTGGCTATGAGGAAAACAGGGTCAGGAGAACAAGATTTTGTCCCTCTTCTACAGGTTAAAAAAAAAAAAAAAAAAAAAAAAAGCAATGCAAGTGTTAAGAGCTTTACCCAAAATCACAACAGGCTTTGTCAGCACAGCATTCTCTCCTACTTACTGCATGACCCTCTGTTGAATGGAGCTCTTTCTGATCCACGTCATCCATTTTTCTAAATGGAGCCACTTCCAGTTTGGCTTGAGGGTAAGGGGATTTGTGTAACTCTGTGGCCTTATTGCCAGCAGGAACATGTGACATCCATTAGCATCAGCAGATGTGATGAACTTGCACCTACGAGGAAAAAAATCGCATACCTCTAAAGAAAATGACCCCACAGAAAGGATAATACATTGGAAGCTTTTATTCAATCCCATTAAGGAGAAGTGCCATCTACACTGCTGTAAGCAAAATGCTGCCAGCCTGGCTTAGACAACCATGTTGCTCCTTGCAGCCTTTTTCAGAGGTAGAGATTGCTGAGTGCAGAGGTGATATTGAATTGATTCAAAACAAATTTTTGGCTGTTTCAGGCATTAAAGTTCTTCAGGAAGGTCAGTGGTTATGTGGTACAAGCTGCTGCTTTTCAATCTACCCTTTAGTTTCAATTTACGGTTCTGCGGAGAAACATAAGAGCATTCTGATTCCTGGTTTTAAAAGAAAATAAAACAACCTCATGTGGTGAGCATGGGGAGATGGCTTTGAATTAGACTGTAGCAACTTCCCTGCTTGTGTCAGTAGCTGCTCCTTGGATCTTGTGTCTAAAAGCAGGTTCTTTTTTGATGTGAGATTAAAGAACGTTACAAAACCAAAGGAATGCAGCCACACCTGGGGCTTCCTGGTTTGGAGAGCAGCCTGCTTGCTTCCCTCTGGGCAGGAGACCAGGAGGGCTGGGAGAGCAGGGGGCTGCAGAGGGGAAGTCAGAGACTTGAGGTACGGGAATGGACTCCTGAGTGCAGAATTACAATAAAGGTCACATACCTGAGTATTGATGTAGGCTACTGAAGAGAGGAACGTGACAGAGAATGATCTGGATTATGAGCCAGCAGAAAGTGAGGGCAGATGGGTCTGTGGTAAGGGCTGCTGAGAGTCTGGAGGACAGTGTGGTAAGGCAGCTGAATGACAGAAGAGTGGTAATGAGATGGATGTGCAAGAGTGGAAAATGGTAGCTGTGCTTTGACCATCATGGTCAAAGGATTCCATGGAGACAAGGTTTGCAGGGAGAGGTAATGGCTTCTATTAGAACAATTGGTGTCATTGAAGGGGAAAATGACTGGCTTTTGAGCAACCAGCCATCGCAGAGCCACAAAAACGAAATTGGGGTGAAGTATTTCAAAAAGAACATGGGGAGAGGACCTGACACACCCATTCCTATAGCTGGAGGGCAAATGCTAGAGTTTGGTTGTCTGATGCTCCTTCAGAGCTTTTACATTCATGGAGGCAAGGTGCAAAATGCTTCTGAATCAGAGCGGAATGTTCACATTTCCCTGGTTCTCATGTTTGCTTATGTAAAAGATAAGAGAAAGTCCAGGACAGAAGGAGATGTATCCTTGTTATTCCCACAACACAAACTCTTTTTTTCCAGTGGCCAGGACAACTATGCTCTGCAGAGATACATCAGTTCAGTGGGACATACAGAGAAGGAGAGACAGCATGAATCAAACCACACATCCTGGGGGCGAAAACCACAGTTCTCTATTGACAGTGAGATGGAAAAATTCACTAATTTGAAGACAGGAAAGTGGAGGCAATTTTCATTGCTAGAGGCAGCTACTAGGGGGAGACATGGTCACACTCTCTCTAAGCCGAGGCCACAGAATTCATAGCAATGTGGCCACAGTGCTTCTCAAATAATGAGCAAAATGAATGCATTCATATCAAGCTGAGGTGAAAGGAGATCACTGACCCAGCTGAGCCTCCAGCAGTCCCAGATACACACACATCTGCTTCCTGCCAAGCTGTGCAGCAAGATAACACAGTGGTCCCATGCTTCCTCCACTGCTCTGGAAGTCACAGATTCCTCCGGGACGTCTGAAGATCCTGTCTGTTTTACAGCGTTGAAAAAGCAACTTTTCTCTTCTGCTGTCATCTTTGCCCCATTATTCTCCAGGGACTCAACTAAAGGAAGCTTTAATTCGCAGTCCTTCTCCATCATCCTTCCAGCAGAAGGGACACAGACACTGCTGGTTAGCTTCCCTGCTCACCTCCTTGGTTTTTGCTTTCCCTCTTTTCTAGCTTGCTTACAGATTGAACTGCTCCTTTTATTTCTTAAAAGGGGTAGTGACCTTTCTTTGAAGCCCATCTTGGAAGTGCTGCTTGTTTGCAGGTTATTTAGCATTTCAATGCTAGCACACGGTGTAGATCTGCACCAGTACTCTTTTGTTTTCCACTACCAGGAGTTATGTCAGCTCTATTTGTTTTGGTGATATTTCCCTACACTCTATCTATCTATCTATCTATCTATCTATCTATCTGCCTATCTATCTATCTGTCTATCTAGCTGCCTATCTATCTATCTATCAATCATATCTAAAGAGTCAACACACACAGAGAAGTTTTAATTTATTAAGAGATGAAGAAATGGCCTCAAGTTGCTCCAGGGGAGGTTTAGATAAGGCATCAGGAAGAACTTCTTCATGGGAAGTGGGGTCAGGGGTTGGAACAGGCTGCTCAGGGAAGTGGTGGAGTCCTCATCTCTGGAGGTACTGAAGAGATGTCTACATATGGTGCTAAGGGACATGATTTGATGGTGGACTTGTGATGGTTGGACTCGAAGACCTTATGCATCTTTTCCAACACAAATGATTCTATGTTTATTTATTATCTGTTGATAAGTGGCTCAACTAAGACAAAATGCTATTGCATCTTTTCAGAAGAGCAATCCCACAGAGGATGAGTGGACTTCTTCCTTTCCTGACCAGTGATGGAGGTAGCATTTGTCCTCTCTTCATTAGGACAGAACAGGAGTGCAAATCCTACAGAACTCTTGAGACTTGAAAGCAGAGATAATTCACACTCACTTGTCTTTAGAGAAAGCAAGAGCCATGAAAATTGCTTTAATCTCGCTATGGATTAATAATACTCTGTTTCATTTATTGTGGTGAGTGGAATGCAGGGCTCCCTTGTCTCCCTGCTACATTCATAATTTATCCCCAGCCAATTAACTTCTTCTGCTGCAGAATTAATAAACTATTATATTATTGATGCCACAAAGGGGGTATGGCATTCTGTGTCTTTCTAACAATGTTGTGAGAAGTTATGTATATGACTTCAACAGCAAAGAGAGTTTTCTCAATTCCTTTTTGTACCAAACTGTGGGAGGTGACACCCTGTGGGAATTACATCTTAATTGTTAGCCCATTATTAACTGCGGTTGCCCTGATCCAGCAACTCTGATCTACCCAAAATTGCAGAAAGCCCCCGTGTTGTGCAGCCTGGCCCAAATCCTTTGGAAGGTGGGGTGGAGGTCTCATCTGGGTCTCAGGCCCAGATGTATCATGGAAATGTGTTCATGGAAGAGTCAGTGTGGAGAGGCAGTGCTTGGCTGTGGCAGTGAGGTGCTTGGTGATCCCAAAATGCCTTCTGTGAAGTACCACAGCTGGTCCCCTGCAGCACCTGCCCTTCTCTTCCCATCTCCTCATAGGGACCTGCACAATGAACCTACCCTTCCAAAGGACAGCTGATGGGAGCTGCCTCTCTTTTAATTGCTCATTGTTCATGTCTTTTGTGTAATAGAAAGGGATTTCAGGCAATAAATGTAGGTTATTTCCACCAAAATAGCCACTCTGCAGTGTTGTGATTGTCCTCAGATCAATACATCCCTCATAGGAAGTTCCATAGCAGGGGACAGTGTCACACACAACCCTGGTTCTGTCAAGCAGGTTCTTGTTTGGAAACTTGGGTTTGTTCTCATCGGAGCTTTTTGAGGGAATGCATCTTTTCTGCAAGCAAAAATCTCCTAGACCACAATACCTCATTGGTTTTACTGGGACCTGCCCACCCTATGGTCAGAGGCCACACTGTTTCCACGGAACAAACAACTCACCAGCAAGCCAGCAGAGCAAGCCCCCCTACCCAGTCTTGCTTTCAGGGTTTCAGTGCAATGTAAACAGCAACAACTGTTTAAACATTTGTTTAGTTTCTGCAGTGATAAAACCCTCCCTGCTTCGCAGTGGACTGAGGGCTCAATTTCTGGCTCATGTAAAGTTTTATTTAAAAACTGAAATGTCCGTGTAAACAAAGTAGAAGTGCTATTGTTTCTAAAGTCAGCTCTGGGCTTTTCTCTATGGTAACCTCGCAGAAGGTAATTAGGGAGCCATGGCAACAGCTATACCTCCTAGCAGGCTGCCTGCTCTCACAAACACTGGACAAGCTCCAAAGCATACAAGCAAGCAACCTGGAGATGCCAAGCTGGTTTACATTATGGAAGAGGCGATTGATGTTTCCCAGCATCACTTGGGGGCTCTGTTTCTGACAATGTTCTGTTTATTTCTGCTCCTCGGGCCCAAAGCTGTGCTCCCACATCCTTGCTTTATGTGGCATGCCAGGAGTGCTGTGTGCCTGCCCACTCCACAAAGCCTTGCTGGCTGAGTTATTGCACGCCGTGCTGGGACCTGTGTCCCACAGCCAGCTCTGCACAGAGCTGATGTGCTGTACAGGGGGAGGAATGACAGCTTAGCATTTAGTCCTCCCCAGTTTGAGCTCCACTGCTGGTAATGGTTTTATCAATCTGGGAGTCATCCAGTGTGCATACTGTGTCCTGTTGTTCCCTGGTGAGCATCTACAGCTCTGATGCCCGCTCCTTCCCAGCAGGTCTGTTCTCATCCCCTGCATAAAACAGGCTCTCTGAGAAGCCCAAAAACAGTTTGTCAAAAATCCCCAAGCAGTGATGGAAAAGTGGTGAGGCTTTGTGCTAAACATGACATCCAAATACTGCAACCAGTGATTATCTCCATCACTTTGTAAGTGTCTTCCTCTTTGTAAAATGGGCCAACCACATTATTCTGCTTGTGAAATTCTTACAGGAAACATCCAAAAGCTCTCAGGTGGGTTTCTCATTAAGGCCTCTCTCTGCATGAACTTTTCTTTTGCAAATACTCAAATTTTCATTACGAGAGGGCAAAAAACCTGCCTCCAAGGTGACAGTTTTCATCCTTCTCTTGCAGAGCAGCAATTTGTAAACTGCATTGAAGGGTAGATCAGTCCAAGCCAGTCAATTGGATGTCACCCTAAAAGACACATATCCTAAATAACACTTAATGAGTCATGTACCTGTGTCAGCATTCATGGAAGGCACCACCTTGGCCTGACAGAATGTAACCTTCACAGACTCTTGGGGAGTGGGCCTGGAAGGCCCCAGGAGAGGTTAATGTCTTTAGATGGGTAATTCTGACATAGCAATGTCTTGCAGGAGCCCAATGCGATGGTAACAAACGAAAAAAGCAGGGATGGAAAAGCCATTTTAGTAACTGGACACACAGTGGAACTCCAGGGCTAGGTTTCGTTTCCCATTTTTCCCTTTCTCCACTGTTCCCTGGGGCAGCAGAGAGTAGAGGAGAGAATGTCTGTCTTCCCCATGCCTCTGGCATCTGTCCCCAGGCACCAAGGAGCAGCAATTTCTGCTAACAGCAGAACGATCCACCCACTTAAGCAAAGTAGATGCAACAGGTCTGCTGGTTTGGAGCTGACAGGCGATTACTTGATGAAGACATGAAAGCTGTAATTTCCCATAATGAATAGCAACTGCTTATTAGCTGATCGCTCCTTTCCTAATTTTGTTTTATATGCGATTTTCACAGAAATGCAGGCGTTCAGCTGCAGGTGGGAGGTAGGAAGTAAACTTCAATATGCAGGAAGACAGAAAGAGTGCACTAGAAAAATGTAGTAAGAGACATTAAAACACTTTGCAGAAACGGGTCAGGGCTGGCGGGTTCAGGAAACATTTTTCTCTCTGGACCAGCATTTCAGGCACACTCACTTGCAGGAAGGAGCACTGAGGTTTTCAGTCTCAGCTTTATCTGATATTGCTGAATACAGGTTCAAGATCAGGACAGGACACAGTGTTCTCATTGCTCCCTCAGGTTCTGTCTGTTAAAGAAATGCAGAGTTTCTTCAATTCAAGGACCTAATTGGTGGCCTCAATTATTCAGTATTTCATCCGAGAAGAACGTTTTGCAAATGATTCTCCTTCTGCCTGGTTTTGCCATTTGATTTCTATTTGTGATACCTCTGAGCCACACTTGCAGCTCCTGTAAATGCACATGATTTGTGTGTTTTGGGTCATCTTACTTGTTGGAAGGAATGGATCCTTTTCTTGTCCCTCCCCCAAGGGTCCCAGTATGGTAGATATCGTTGTATGATCCAGATGGAAACGAGACAGGTGGGTCTGAAGATAAAGAACAAGCAGCTATATTATAATCATCACAACCACTGAGCCTAATGAGAACTTTGGGGCTGTTCCCACAGGAAGGATGGCTCTAAATGGACCACAGAGAGACACTGACACTCTCATGGCCTCCTGACAGTCCCATTAATGTTGTCAAGAGAACTGGCAGAGCAATGCAAGGGTTTGAACTGTCATTGTTTACCTTGCAATCATTCTGCAAAGGGAATATCATCATCTTCCAGGCTGTCCACTGGGGAATAATATTCCACTTCCAAGAAGAATGGAGGCGTGACTTGATGAGAACTGTCAACATATACATGCAGTCACTCTGACTTGTTCAACCATTTTCCAATCCCAAGAAACTTATCTTTATTTTAAACTCTTGATTTCACTGTTTGCAAGGAGAATTGAGAGAATGTGGACTTCTGATTCCTGCTATGGGTTACTGAAAGATGCAGAGTAGTGTGTTGGTAACTGGACCCAGTGCTTTTCATTACCAGCAGCACATAGGCCAGTGGATGCATCAAAGAGTTAAATGCAAAGAGAAGTGATCAGCTTTAGAAGGTGCAACTACCTATAGAAAGTACTGCCAGGCACTGCAGCCTTGATCATTACCTTATAGCACAATCTATATGGGCAAAACCAGCAGCCCAAGAAATGTTCTCAATGTGTGAATAGGAGGAACAAAGAAGTTAATGGAGTGGTAGCAGCCAGCTCCCACCTGCCCTGCATGCAGTGACAGCAGCGAAGCCCAGCACATGCTTTGTGGCAGCATCTCGTGGGCAAAGCAGTCTCAGAGTGGGGAATTTTCAATTAATTTAATTTCTTGCCAATTAACAGCAAGTTCTGATGCCTGGTTTGAGTATTAAGTAAAAAAAAAAAATAAACAAAAAACCAAAAACCCAAAAAACAAAAAAACAAAAAAACCAAAAAAAATCAAAAAACACATAAGGAAACACATTACCTCCCACTCCCTGCGGCTCAGTTACAACTGAACACCTCTCCCCACACGTATCAAGACTCAGCTCCCCGTTTTCACCACGTGCTCCTCCAGACCCTTTGGTGGGGTTACAGAATATGTGCTGCAAGGAATTCTGCTGTTCTGTGCTTTGTACTGTTTTGGCTTTTTTTTTTTCCACTCACAGTCCTTTGTGGGTGTTCCTGGGTTGGTGTGGACCACCTGCAGGCTGCAGTCCCTTGCAGGTGTCTCTGACAATGTGGGTCACCATTGCTGCAGTCCCTCTGGGGTATCCATACCCAGCATTGTGTCCTGGAGTTCTTGGGGAAGCTTGGGGGACTCTTCCCGCTTCTATGCTTCCCTCTGCCTGGCTTTGGAGAGTGTGTTAATTAAACAGCGTTTCAAGGATTCATCTGCTAAGGCTTCTTTCTTAATTAGCACACCCTGTTAGCAGTAAAGCTCTGTAACACAAGTGAGGTTTAACATATCTTCCCATTTTCTTCTCTCGTGTTTGCTCTGGAGATAATGGAAGATGGATGATGCAGGGGTCGTTCAGTATTAGGAGCCAAAGTTTCATTTTCTCCGTCCCTTTCTAATTTAGGAATGTTCTGTGTGAACAATTCCAGAAGGTGAGGTGAGGTGAGCACTTGGAGGACTGCCCGATGGATGTACACCCTGAGTGTGTCAGCATGGTGGGGACAGCCTCCCAGAGGTGCCCCAAAAGACCAAAACAGCAACAGCAAAGTGTGAACACAGTCAGAAAAATAGTTCTGTCAACAGTGCATGTTTCACTTGTGGGACACAGCATTCACCTTTCTGGACATCACCCATCCCAGTGCATTGGCACAGCCCTTGAAAAATGCCCAGCTTGGCCAGGCTGTGGGTGGAGTGCAGAGTGGCATGGACACAGCTAAGCCCCCTTTCCTGCTCATGGTTGAGCCCTGTTTCCTGCTCACTGCTTCCAAAAGAAGTGACCCAGAAGCAGAAGCACAGCCCCAAATGCTGGGCAGCCTCAATTCATCCCAGTGCTGTTGAGAGCCTCATGACTGGGGCCTGAAATGGTGAAGGGTAATCATTCCTGAATTCCACAGAGGAATACAAAGCCCAAATATTACATTCAAGTGCAGAGTCTCCAAAAACCTTATTAACAGGCTTCTCTTCATTATTCCTTTGATTTGCATAGTGCTGTCTTAATGCAGACTAAATGTAATTATTTCTCATTGCTGTTTTGCCTGTATTAGTAAAAGCTAATGCCATGGGGCCTTGTTCAAAAACTGCCTGTATAAATATTGTTAAAAATAAATGCATAACATTAATTCTCCATCGTTCATGTCACTGTTTATTTAATGCTCTAAAAAGCTAATTACCGCTAATTTTATTCTACATCTTTTTCGGGTCTTACAGTCTTGGCACTATAAGATAAAAGAATTAATTGTTAATTAGCATACCTTTCTCGGAGTACACTTTTTTCTTTATCAAAGATTACAAGAGGAGGAAGAGAGGGGGAAGGGAAAGAAATGAAGCTCTCAATTTTTCTGTCAGCTGTAGTGCCAAAATGGGCTTTTTCTTAAACAACAACACAAAAACTTTCATCTGGCCCTAGGGAGGAGATGTATAAGCTATGGTGTGTGAAGCCAATAAAAAGCACCAGTATTATTATTATTTTTTCTTGCACTGGATGTCTGAACACATTGTACCTGACTGTGTCTGCAGCATGATGGATTTGTAAAATGGGAGATGATGTCGCTGGGATTCCAGACATCCACCACCAAAAGTCAGGGTGCCCTGTGCTATGGAATGATCTGGGAGGCAGTGCAGACATTACCACGAACATTAACATTTGCAGAGCATTGGAGGGGGATGCCAAGCACTGCAATGCCTAGGTATCCCAATGCCCAGGGGAAGCCTGAGAGACCCCTAAGCTCAGCAACCAGACATGAGATGTTTCACATGACCACCTTAAAAAGTCTGAGGGCCGTCCAAATCATCACTGCAGAATGATTTACAACTGGAGCCATGTGTACTCATTCCCTCAGCTAAAGCTGTGCCTCTCAGGGTGAGAAGATGTGTAGATCTGATGCAGAAAACATGAAGACATTCAGGCCAACAGGCAGAGGGAGAACTGCAGTGTATCCACAATTTGGTTGGCACAGCTTACTCTGCCCTTTGGACTCAGCCCTCACACAGTGCTTTCCCTCCATGCCAAGGACAGGCTCCTGTAAAGCGGACAGATCACACAGCAAAGGAGTATTTTCCATATAGAAAAGGAGCCTTTTCTTTCTACCTTTTCCTGGTGCCCCACAAGGTCCCTCGAGTCCAAGATGTGGAATTTCAAGGAAGGGACAAATCAGGGCTGGTGGTCTCCTGTGGGAAGCCCATGTCCTGCCCTCACTGTGGGATGCTACCCACCTGCCTTCATTTTTTCACTACAACGCTGTTACCTGTCTCAGTCATTTTGGGCAGAGATGCTTACAGTGAGCCTGACCCTGACAGCAGCAGCTTTGCAGGTCACAGGAATGGGCACTTCACTGACTTTGTCTTGCAGAAGCCAAGACCCTGTCAAGCACCAGCAGGCAGATGAATTAAACAAACTCCTCTCCCCAGCTTAAGCCTCAGATCAGCCAAAAGGTGCCATGATGAGCCAGGTTTAGTGCTCTCAGTGGTTTCTCTTCCTCTTGTGCCCAAATTTTCAGCCACAAATTCTCTCTCTGCTTCCCAGAGCAATAGACCACCTTGCCACCAGGCTGTTAATCTCAGCTGTAAGGAGCAGAGCCCAGAGCCTGGCCAGGCAGTGTCGCAGTGGGAGCGTGCTGCCTGTGCCCTGCCTTTGTGATGTATTTATGGTTGCCTTGCTTTTCTCTCCAGCTAATTGGAAATGTCATGGAACTTTTAATTTGTAACAATGAAGTGAAACTCTTCTGCCTCCGTATTTACATAAATTAGGGAGAGTTTGCACTCATTCATTTCCTGGAAGAAAAGACAAAAACAAAACAAATGCGAGATGAGTTTCCTGCTTTTTTCATCAAGTCAAGCATAAAAAACAGTGACTAGGCAAACTTTAAAAAAAACGATGTGCTGAATAGAGCTACAGGAACAGTATGAAAGCCCATCCTGGTTGGTTTTTTGGGCTCCCCACTCCCTTGGTCATGGCCTGTGAATTTGTCACAGTTCCCTTGTACTGTTCCCAATGCCACTGATTTGGTTAGCAGCACCTTGGAGCTGGGCTATGTCTCTCCAGATGCTCAGCCTCAGAAAATGGATGGAAGAGAGAGGCATGGCTGGCCTGAGCAGAAATTAAATCAGCCTGGCATGTCAGTCATGCACAGGGCCTGCAGACCTTCATTAGTGTGGTTGGGGCCAAGCTTGCTGAGTCAATGAGAGCTCTGCTCTGGCCGACATTCTAGGGCTGTGCTGGGCTCTAGCAGGTAATTGCTTCAGGCCATTTCTGGAGGGGTTTGTGGGTTGTTCATTTTTTACTAAAAATATTGCATTTTCATTTGGTAGCTGCTCTGCAGAGGCTCATGCAGCCTTAATGAGATGTCTTTGTGAGGAACTACAAACCGAGGTCCTCTGCTCTGGATGGGGCTGAAGGAGACAGAATTTTGTGAAGGAAAATGAGCATCTGTTCAGAAGATTCTGTTACATCTCAACAGGAAAGTAGATCCTGAAAAAGTCAGTGCTTATGGCTTGGCCATGCCTCATCTGAGCATCTATCCACATCCATGACCTATCTGATACTCCCAATAAATATTTAAATCTTAGATAGCTTCTTTTTTTATTCCTCCTATTCTTATTGTGCCTGCAGTCAGAGCACGGGGAGGGTCAGTGGTTCAGCTGCTGGCATAATTCATGCACAGTATCCTCCAGTATTATCCTATAAATCTTCTATTAACCTGCATTATTTCATTAATTCAATATTTATCTCTGGTGCTGTTAATGGAGTATTTGATTGAACAGTACACGAACACTGCATCCTGCAGCAGTAAGAAAAAAGGTGAAAATGGAATTTAAAACCAGAACAGGATAATTGCTAATCTAATGTACTTGCAAAGTTGTTAAACACAAATTCTTACCCCAACTGTGGGTCTGATGTTTCAATCCACTTAGCACAGATGGAGTGCTTTGTAATTTGTGCAGGTAAGAATATGTCTTCGAGGAGCAATAGCAGCTGGATTTAGTCTTGGTGCTTTGTTGTTTTCAGTCATGAAGGCACTGGGACACAGCCTGTAGAGGTCTGAGCCTCATGTAAACAACCCACGTGGAGGAATTGAACCTGGAGAACTGAGAGTTGATTCATATGTTCTTGTGTCTTTAAAACTGCTCAGAAATTCTTACTGATGACTCTTGTAAATTCCCAGACAGATTTAAGTCAAGTAGTAATGATAATACCTGATACTGGTCAGATCCCTTGTGTAGCTCTATTTTGGGCCAGAGAATAGACAGTTGACAGATGCTGGATTAGCGTCATGCTGATGATTGCTTCATTTTAATTTGAAACTGCCAAAGACAGAGAATCTTTCACTATTTGCCCTAGTGGCTGATCCTTCACTCTGCTGATGTGATGGACTCTTTCCCACCTCTATTGACGTAGTTTCCAAATTCTGCTTTCTATTGTTCTTTTCTACAGACCACTTTTTAAAGAGTCATGACCTCAGATCACCTCTGGATTTTTGCTCTTCAAAATCTGTTTAGATCTCAGCTTTGGTATGAAATGTTTGCAGGAAAAAAAAAAAAAAAAGAAAACTGGCCAAAGTTTTCTGCTAGTGTTTCTCTACTGAAACCCTCTTTTCCAGGCTTGGACACAAAACCTGCACAGCAGCTTTGTGCCACCATCCAGGCCGCTGTGTATCTGCTGAGCCTGTTCCACTGCAGTTTCCAGTCCTGCACTGAAGACAAGGACTTTGCACAAAGGTTGACAGCCTGTCCTACACCTCTTACTCCATTCTTAATGCACAGCTCATGGGAGGGTTTGAACATCTCTGTTTCCTTTCATTTGAAATACTCTTGCAGATTCCTGATCGAGGCTTTAAATAAAGAAGGTACTGTCTGCAGACAATCCCTTTTGAGTTTTATCTTGATTCCACTGCATGCTGGGAGAGCGGATTTGCAGCTTTTACCAGGGCTTTGTGGTTACCCAGGCAGTACAGATCGATAAAGCTTGTTGATACACACCTCATTATCCTGTCTCTGAGTCAAGAAGCTCCTATTTACCCAGGTCATCAGAGAATACCTATAAGTACGTCAGTCGAGGCATAGGAGGGGGCGCCAACCCACCCTCCCTGCTTAGTATTCAAAATTTGCACTGAATTTCCCATCTATCATGGGGTGGTGAGTGTTAATTACATGGGTGATGAGAAGCCAGAGAGGGTGAAGGCAGTGTCAGTTTTGCCCTTCTGATACTTGCCAGAATATTCATGAAGATTTTCTTCTTGTTCTTGAAGCTGTTCAAGCATGTAATGATGAGAGCTTTTTTTGTGGAAGTTCAGACTTCTCACACCATGAGAGCCTCCTGTACTCTGATGTGATGCTTCCAGAACTGCCAGCATTTGCAAGTTGTCAGTGTTTCTCCCAGCCTCCTTTCAGCACTTGAGGATGTTAGCAGGCAGAGCTTTTATGGGGAGTGCAAGAGACTGATGCTGAAAAGGTAGCTGCTATCTTACAGCTGCTATAAGCACAGGCAGTGATGAAAGAAAATCGGGGTCAAGGATCAGAGATTTTGTATAGGGCAGATGGATCAAACATGCAGTGTGTCCAGCTGATGAGATAGCCCTTATCAAGGTATTTAGCAGTATCAAGGGCCTTGCTGAAAGAGCAGTACAAAGGAAGATATTTCCAAATGCACTTGCAGTGTGGTCAACCGTGTCAATACACCACAATTACTAACATGGGTAGAGGACCAAACCCCTTTCTTTCACCACAAAATCTGACTAGGGAGAGATTTGGAAAGACTGAATAATGGCTTTCTGACTGATGCTGCACAATTAAAGCTGGAGCTATTTCAAAATACCACCTTAGTAAATGTCCAAGGGCCTGCTAATTGGCTGTGATAGGAAAGCGTTGCTCTGCTGGTCCAGGGCCCTCTATGTCCAGCTCCCAGCTCCATGGAGGACTGCATGGGTCTTCTGCATGCTCATCCATCTGTGGATTCTGCAATGCTGAGGCCTTTTGGCTGAAGTTTTCTATCTAGTCTAGAGTCAGGGCTGCTTTTCCTTATAGGAGTAACATTAAACCCCCATTTTTTCATCTTCATACAATTTTTTTTATATATATATATAGGAAATGTATATTCTTCCTGTGGAAGGTGCCCTTCTGGGGCTGAGGCATGAATCATGGCCACACATCCAAGGAAATGCTCTCATATGTGGCTTCTCAGGGCCACCACTGCAGCCAGTTCTCTGCCCTCTGAGCGTATCTTCAGCACTTTGTCTTTGTCTGTGGCAGGCAGGATTTCCAAACCTGTTACTCAGAAAACACTGTTGCTCCAAATAAGCCTCTCTGGACTTTGGTTTGCTCTAGAGATCTGCAGAGATGCTGGCAAAAACTGTTTGGAACTAAAATTTGATTTTATTTTTCCAAAGAACCATCAGTTTTAGTCAGAGCACATTTCCAACTAAACATACAGCTGGCTCTAGTAATTACCCTTAAGGGATTTGTCAGTCTGATTACCTGTAGCTAAAGAGAAACCTACACCAGATCACATTAATGCCTTTTCTCTATTCTTGTTTCACTTTTATCACTCAACTGAAAGTCACTAATAATGTCAAATTCAGAGCTACGACTTCTTTGATTTTTATCATTGTAACATTCTTCTGATCCAAGGGATTGAGATAACTGGGAGCTACACTCAGCCCTTCCCCCCTTAGCACACATAAATCTGGAAAATTCCACTCTGACCGAATATTGCTGTGGAAGGCTAATCCAAGCCTTTAGCCATCTCCTGTCCTAAGGAAAAACTTGTGAAAGAAAATTAATGATTAAATTGCAACCTAAGGTGCCAGGTGTGATCAGTCACCCTCTGGAAATGCCTTCTTTCTATCCACCACTGATATACCTTAACTAGCTGCCTGACTTCTAAAGGTTGATGTTAGGTACAGCCTCACCTTCCAGATTCGTGGTTCTTTGCTCAGCCCAAAGGAACCTCTCACTGTTGTCATCTTCAGCACATCCAAAATTTCAGTTTTACTGCTTACTTTCCCCATGGAATGAGATAGGCAACAAGAGCAATCTGACAGATCAGAGGATTTGCTGGGTTTAATCTGAAAGGCAGCAGTTCAGGTTGGAGGATTCTGCCTCCCTTTAAACCTTTTGAAAAGTTAAATTTAAGTCAATATCAAAGTAAAACATCATTTCAGCATGCCAAGGCAAAGTATTCATTTTGCCAGTGTAGAAACGGTCTTAAAATTTTTATGTATTATTTTCTCTTTTTTCCCTCTCTCTCTCCCGCATGCTTGAAAGCATTTGTCAAAATTTGTTCTGATTCATAAATAATAATTTTAACCTGGCCAGAAAATGGAAAGAGCCTTCCAACCTGCTTACAGCAAGGAATTTCAGAGGCACGGATGTCTGTGCTTCGAAACAAAAGTAGTATAGATAAAGCATGACTGATAATATTTTTCCCAGTTTTCCATTCTGCAGGGGTTATAGGTCCAGGCACACCCCTAAGTGATCCAGTGGGTGGCAACCCTGCCCATGGCAGGCTGGCTGGAGCTAGATGGTCCTCGAGGTCCTTTCCAGACCAAGCCATTCTCTGATGATATATGATGAAGGTCCCTTCCAACCCAAGCCCTTCTATGATTCATTCTGTGATTCTCAGTGAAAGGTGATGTTCAGATCACAGCAGAAGATTCCTACTTATCTGCTTATCCTATTTTAAAAAAGCAGTGGGCAGTGACTTCCCTCACCGCAGTGATAAATGAAACAGAACACTGCCTACTTTCTATTAGAAATTAATTCTGATGTATGAATGTGCCAATGTTTATAATTAGCACAGTAATGTGTAGGCCTTGCTCCTCTTGACTAATTTTTCATCTCTATTGTTATTCACTTGCTGGTGACAGTGACTGTTTTCCACCTCATAAAGTGACAAGACTCACATGTCAACACTGTTCAATTCATTAAAGGTGGTTTGCATTAAAAAGAACCAGAAAAAACAGGTGCACTGTAAACAAGATAGGAGAGAGCACAGTGGGGCATCTGTGTACAAAGTTTTTCCTGTGTCAAATTTATTGTCAGTGTGGCCCCCAGACAAACCTGCAGGAGACCATGAAGGAATGATAAATCCACCTGTCAGGCCTGGGCACCAGGGACATCCTTCTTCACCAGGCATCAGCATTTTAGAACAACACAGTTGTCATTTTTGCATCAAGAATGAATGGCTGGATTTTTCAAAGGGCTCGATGAAGATATGATGGCTGCTCAGCAGAGACAGCTAGCAAAACTTAATGCGACCAAATTCAGTCCAGATAGGCAGTACCATCAGCATGGAAGGTTATGCAGAATTGTGTTGATACCACCACTATGTTATCTTAGCAGAAAGTTCTGAAATATTGACGTATTTCTTTTGAAGGCTGCCTTTATATTAATATAATATTTTGGTGCTGCAGTTTGAAATGAGTTTTCATTCTGTAGATTTATTTTTAATCTCCAGATTGACGTGTATTTGCTCACAGGTCTTTGTTTTCAGGATCAAAAATCCCTTCTCAGCCCAAGCTTCACCAGAAAACAAATTCTTTCATTCAGGCTGGGCTGAAGATTTAACTTAGATTAGGCATAACAAGTAGAGAATCAGTCTTTGTGGGAAATGATCCCTTAGGATCACAGTTTCAGCCCCATACCTCTCTTTCCTTAGAAGAAAAGCAAATTGTTTGTAGCCTCCACGATTAAGAGGATTTCATCAATTGAAGAGCAACCTTCAAACCCTTTCTAGAGCACAACTTTCAGCTTCTTGATTGTTTGGCTTCCCAAAGAATATTGCCCTATTGCTCCCACATTCCCTGCACAGCTGCCACTCTTTGCAGTCCTCAGCTCATTCCCAATTGCAAACTAGTTTCAGCAGCACGGCGCTTTCCCTTCAGCCTCCCCTAATGATGGCATGTTCCAGAGCACCCCACTTTGCCCCTTGTGTGGATTAGAAATCACTGGTGCAAATGCTGCTTGATCTCCCTGAACCTGCTGCCACTGCACTTCCAAAGAAACCACCATTGACCACATTGGGTTGAGCGTAGACTGCAACCTCCCGTTTCCAGCATCAGTGTAGGCACATTACTTGTCAGCCAAAGAGCTGCAATACCATGAATCTCACTCGACTCTCATTGCTTTCTCGGGGCTGAATTCAAAATTCCCATGTCTTATTAAAAGAGCTTTAAAGAGCAGCCCCCTCCCAGGCATTGTCCCATCTTCTGGGATTCACTCTGGGCCGTGCAGTGAAGTCGTAGCCATATCGTGGTAAATGCAGCAATATGCATTCTGCATGACCCAGGGGGCTAGGCAATGATATTACACAGCCTGGTAATATTTCATTCAATCGGATAGAGGCACCAGAGAGGGCTGTGTTTTAAAATGAAGGGAAAAATTTTATTAGTTAGAAATTGGTTTTGAAAACAGAGCCCCTACTCAATTGCGTTTCTTTCTCTCCTGGCCAAACTCTAAAATGTTGAGAGTCAACCCCTGGACTGGTGTAAATTGTGAAAGTTAATGTGGCCATGATGCTTTATGATGAAGTTCTGGCTTGTATTAGTTGTATGCCAGTGTAAGTCCTCTGAGTGCCAGAAAATTATTCCAGCTTATAATTGAGATCTGTATCTGGCCCCTGAAGAGTAACTGCAGTCCATAACATACAGCCAACGGTTTTATTAACAACTTTTCTGTGTTCTTGCTACTTTATGGGAACATTTTTTGCAATCGATGGGTAAGTATTTTATCACCACAAGATGGAAAAAATACTCCCCAAACTTTTCTGGATGCTAGAAAACCTTGGTACAACAAAGCAAGAAATGGTTTCTGTGCTGAGAGGCAGCAGGAGGAGCTGATGGGCATACTCTAACCCAGGACACTGTGTGAAGATACAGCCTAGAGTGGCCTTGCACACATGTCTAAAGTACCAGTGTTCTTTTGACATAATTGACATATTTTCTACTTATCTACAAATATTTTTATCAGTAATATTGATATTCTCCATGGGACTTAAAGATTTACAGGATTCACTCTTTTATTTAAAATCTGTCTTCTTTTTGTTGTAAAGAATCACAAAGATTCTTCCAGCTAGCTTGAGGTGTGGCACAACAAACCGGCCTCATTCATTAATGGTTTTCAGCAGCAGCAAGATGTTTCTTACAAAACCACTGAGGTCATCTTATCTGTGACTGTCTGGGGGTGATGAGCCCCAGCTGCTTTTCAGGAAGGGCTGAGAAGTGAGTGTGGCAACCTGGGAAGTTCAATCTCAGAAGCTTTGCAAATGGAGGATGGGTGCAGGCATCAGACTGGTCTTTGTTCCCTTCTCACTGCTGCCTGCTCACCCTGGCTGAGTTGCAGCAGACTGGCACAGTCAAATGTGCTGACAGCAATTCTTTGTGTGTCATCGTACACAACCATCAGGAGGTCCATCTCTGCGGCCAGGGAGCTTGGGCCACTGAGAACAAGTGGCAAAATATCAGACATCTTGTCTGAATTATCTCTACCCCAGTGTCAACCTGAAAAACATGCAAGTGCAATGTGGCACAGCCCAGGCAGCAGGAAGCAACATGCCTAGGCTCATCTAGAAGGCCTCTGCCCCTGGAGGACAGAGCAATGCAGCAAGCTGCTTTACCTCCAGAAACAGCAGGGCTGCAACCCATGCAGCAGGCAACAGCAAACATACAGTGAAATCCTTGGTATGGCTGCAGCCAGCAGGAAGAGATTTTTGATTACACCCCAGCAGCAGGCCACATGGGGCTAATTGGGATGATATCTGGATTCCCTCCATCAGAGGTGGTGGAACAGCCTTTGGACTGTGCTGCCCTGTGCTGCCAGTCTGAAAGCAGAGTAATTGGGACTGTTGGGTTTGACAACGACTTGGAACAAGGCCATCGTTAGAGTTCATTAGTAGATGTATTTATTTATTTTTTTACTACCTCTAAAGTAAACAGTAGTTCCCAAAGACCAATTTAAAATCTATTTTTACTTCCATCCCCAAGAGTCTGGAAAAGCGTTTTGAAGAAAGCTTCTTTCAAAGTCTCTGGTGACTCGACTAATTAAATCAGGGGCCTCATGTGGAAAGAAACAGAGAGAGATACACTTTTGTAGCCTCATTTTTTTTCTGTCTGCAATGAAAAAAAAAAAAAAACCAAACCTATTTTGGAGCTTTTGTTTTGTTTTCTGCTCTACTAATTCATGACATTCTAGGAAAGCTGCTAAAGCAAATTATTGTCAAGATAGCTTCTTTCTTTATGAGAAGGTGCTCACTAGCCTTGAAACACCACATAATTTGGGATGCAGCACATGAAACTGTGATGCTTTTTATCATTTATGTACTCTTAGCTGCCAGCTTATTACCACTGTTCTGCAACTTTTTACAAAGGACTGGACAGTGTGGTGCTCTCTCTTGGATGCTTTTCTTTCATTATTAATTTATTTATTGTTTGAAATTTATGCACATTTAGATTGCAGGCGTGCACATCTGCTTTCCCTCTTTTAAAATGTAAGTGGTTATTTAGTAACAGCACGTTACAGTTTTCTAATGGCTCCTCTCGGAATCATTTGCAGGCATTGATGACCGTGCTCTAACAGTGCTCCTGAGAGCAAGCCGTGCCACAACACTGCCCTCCCTTTCATCGGATTGAAAGGCTGAAGCTGCGATGTGGTGTCTGTGACAAGGGAGAATGCACTGTCATGGTTTTGGTCGTGATAAGGTTAATTTTCATAATAGAGTTGTGATGCCACGTTTTGGATTGTTGTTGAAAATAGTGGTGGCAACGCACCATTATTATATATTTTTAGTTGTTGCTGAGCAGTACTTGCATGGAGCCAAGGGCATTTCAGTCCTTGAAACAAAGAGCTGGGGGTGCACCAGGAACTGGGGGACACAGCACAACTGACCCAGACTGCCCAAAGGACATCACATTCCATATGGCATCATGCTCAGTAATAAATGCCCTCACTTAAACCACAGTGATCCAGCAGCAATCCTTATTAAACACTGGACCAACATACACAGGTTGATGGGAGATTCTTCTGAAAATAACTGTAGATGAACAGTGTTTTAAAAAGGACTTAGTTCAGGGAGTGTCTCTGGTTATCCTGTCCAGAAGGTTGGATTAGCTTGTAATTGTGGCTGTTCTGGATTTATTATCTGGAAGTCTTTATAGGATAGATTTAGCATATTTGTCTTGGTCTCCATTCAGTCTTATAAAATCGACTTCACCATTATTCTCATTATAAAATTGGCTTCCAAACTGAAATCTATCAGATTTTGCTAAATAGTTTCCAGATATTGATTATACAATGATATCATCTGCACAGACGTATTTGGTGTATACGCTTGTATAGATATATTGTGACCATTATGCTGCTCGTCACAGGAAAAAAAATACAAAAGCAATATTTTTCTCTCTCACAAATCACACTGTGACTAAAGGCCCTGCTGTTACCCCTGTTATAAAATTACCATACACACAATAATTTCACTTCAGTACATACTCCCACTTGGTGCTCACAGAACTCCCAGAGCTGAACATGTACAAACCTTGAAGTGGTCATTAACACCTGGCTAATTACTTAGAGAGAGACGCACTGGGAAGGCATTACTTCCAACTGCTGTGCATGTGGAATATCTCCTCTTTCCATTGCTCCATCAAGCCTGCACTGCCAGCTTTCTTTCAGCCTCCACCTTGTAAAATTGGCAGGAACAAGAAGGGGTAGAAAATAAATAAGAAACAATTTCAGGTATTAAAGTAACCTGCTTCCTCAGTTCCTCAGATTTGAAGTAAGTGCACTTCATCTAGTCACTGTATTAACAGCATTACCTGGGGAAGATCACAATCTCTTTTACGTTTGCTGTGGAAAAAAAATGACAAAATATTCCCTTGTTCATGTGCTTTCTCAGTTATTTGAAGAGATTCAGTGGAATCACAAATATATACTTGCTTTTTATCTCTCACCTTCTCCCAGCCTCCACCTCGATCCATCGTGTTACAAACGCAAGCGATTTAGCACAGCCAGTTGTCTCCTGCTGAGCAAACAGGAAAGTGACAAGAGACAAGGTCGGGTTGCTCTTTGCTCCTCGTGGTACACAGGCTATTTCATGTGTCTAAAGCTCTGGCTGTAGCAGGGCTGAAGAAATATCATAAGGTATTAAACTTAAGAAAACAAGGCACCAGGAGAACGTAACCTTCATCAAGCAGGAAAGCAAAAAGACTCTTATTTTTGGCTTTCCTGGTTGCAGTGCACTTGTCTGAACCCACAAGGCTGTTTTAATGTTCTGTTTTATTTTCCCCACTCTTGTTTGAAATGCTCTGGTTTCAGAAATGAAAGCAATTTTCATGAATTGATAGTGGAGAGATGCTGAAAAGTGCACATATATGCATGTACAGCTGAGAAAGCCCTCTGTTGCCCCACCAGAGGGACAGTAAGTATGGCCATAAATGCCAATAAAAACAAAATACTGAGTTTTTGCTGAAGACTGATTACAGAGAGGATCTCTGTGAAGACAGTGATTATTGGCTGCTCTTGGATATCCTACGCAATGGTACAAACACACTGGGGCAATGCTTTGGCTTTTCTTTTTGGTGCATTAGAAAGATAGCAGCAATAAGTAAATAAATAAATGCAGCTTTGCAGTATTTGTTTTGTCCACAGTAAATGAGGACCTGGGAAGAAAATCTATGGTTTCTCTCTTTTATCGCTGCCATTTCAAAAATCTAGTAGGTTTGAATGGGGAAACGTGTATATTTATATACATATATTTATATGTAGTGATATGCTTTACTCTGCCAAATGTTTCAAAGGTAAATAAACATGTTTTATTGTTTGCTTTTACATCTAGATGTAGCATTTAATAGATATATTAAACAGTGCAAGATATTCTAAGGAAATATTGTGCATCTCACAGCTAAGACTTACAATGTCACAACAAATCTATATTTTACTAATGGAAACAAGGCTTTCTCACATAAAGTGCTCAGAGCTTTTGGAGCACATTTTCTACCAGACTCATTTCTCCCACACTCTCCCAGATGTTCTGCAATCACACCCCATTGCTGCTGCAAACAAGATTGTGCTATTGAAATGACCTTCATTTCCTAACAGTTGTATTGACACGTTGAAGCAGGAAATGAGACATAAACGTGGGGTGGAGGAAGGCCTTGGATGAAAAGACACAAAGCAGAAGGACACTTTAATGGACCATGGTAGCTCTTCAACTAATAAGGATGCACGATAAGTACCACATCCAAAACAAGGCTTAAGCAACTAAAACAGGATGATACATATATAGATGATGTCTTGATGCTTAAATGCAGGAATAAATGAGAGAGCACCCCTCACCCACCACATCTCTATGGCAGCCAGGCTCCTTTCTTAAGAAGTGGAGAGTTTTCATCTTTTCAGAAAGCAGAAAGAATCAAACATGGGTCTCCTACATCTCTGGGCTATTATTGCTATTTATAGCCTCTAGTATAAAAGGCTCTGTGTGTTGGAGGTGGATTTGAAATAATCTCTTTCAAAAGAAGAATAAATCTTAGATTTTCTCTTTCTTTTTCTCTTTTGGCAATGGCAGGGGCACCTGCCCTATGGGGAAAATTCCAGGTCATAAGTCCTCAGTGCTGCAAGTTTTGGAGCTAGCCTTGTTATGCCCATCTAAATTAATACCTGAGGATGTACGTCCAGCAATGATCTGATCTCTGTTATCACAGTCTGATGCTGGACCTATTTCCTTCTTCCCACACAGCTGCAGTGGCAGCTCTAATCACACCTGTGCAGTAAGAAAGGTATTCAGGCCCCATATGCCCTTCAGTGGCTCAGCAGGCCCAATGCATGAAAACCAGTTACATGTTGTGCAGGGTGCCCAGCTCTTGCAGCCACATGGCTTTCTGCAGTGAGAAGCCAGTGGGGCTGTGTAAAGGTCATCAGATGATCAGACTCTATAATAGTGTCATTTTAGTGCAAGTCCAACCTGCAAAACCATTCACTCACCTACTGTTCGTGTTAGAAGTCCACAGACAGAGCCATACCAACAGCCACCAACAGGGAGAGAAACCACAATGCTCACATAGTTAGACAAAATTAGAGCCAGATTCAAGCCCACTTTTAATCTTAGGGAAGACTCATGTCGTGCTAGCTTTCCTTCTGCACTAGAAAAGGCACATTTTCATGCAGCTGTTGTCTTCTCTTTTCTTGCTGTTGCCAAGATGTAATAGCAGGGTTACATTACTGGCCTCTGGAACAAAACAGTTAGAGTACAGATATCAGAGGAGAGAGAATGCAGTAAAAGAATGATCATACTCAGCTTTAACTCCCTGTGTATTAATGGGCCAAATGTCACTTCAAGCTGCAATTTAGAGACATGATTTCTTGACATCTTTCTAGGAAGAGTAGTTCTCTGGTCCATTGCTAGAGAGAATGGTCTTAGAATTAAACTTTACTGCATATTTCCATTCAGAGAAAATTTTACTGGGTTGCAAAGACTTCATAGAGTGTTTCTCACGTATTCTTGGGTGATCTGGATATAATTTTGATTGTTTCAAGGAGTATTTCTTTATCCTGAATTGTGAGCTGTTTGTAATAGCTCAATGCCTTTGGCCATAGGAGATGGAAAATAAAGCTCTCCAGAGTGTTCAGTTATCAATGGATTGTTTGCACATACTGACCAGACTGATCATTAGTTTGAGATGTCTCTTTCAAATCGAGAGTTCAGAAGGCTTCTGTAGTCTCTGAATAAAACATGCTTAGAAAAGTAGTGGTGGCTGAAAGCACTGCGTCTGGGGTGTGTGCTAATCAGACTGCTTGTGCCTCCTACAGGCCTGAAGCTAAGAGAAGTAGTCATAATTTCTATGAGCTTCCTAATAGAAGACCAATAAAGGCTAAGCTCACTGACTCTTACAGTTGACTCTAACGAGACAACAATCGCGAAAGCCAAAATCTTTTATCTTCTTCTGACAGTCTTGAGAAATGGCTTGAGTTCATCTGAAACCAATCTGAACAGTCCATACTGTGTGTCTTCCTTATTGCTGTCATCTTGTTCTCATGCAGCAAGTTTCTGAAGCTTCCATGAGGCTTCAGGAAGGATGGACTTGGTCTCTCGCTGAAATTTGCTGCACTGTCACAGTGCCACCCAAACATTTGCTGTGTGTGCTGTTCATTGAGGCTAAGAAATTAAGACATCCTTGCATCAAAAACTTTGTGAGAACCTCAATTTCTTGAGATCATGCCCACATAGGAAATTTTTGAAAAAGGCAAAGTCCAGTGAAGACAGAGAATGAAAAATACATCAAACATCAAGTAGAATTGAACAAAAGAGAGAAAAACTAAAAATGAGGAGCAAAGGAAGAATCTGAAGGAAATTCTTTCTGATATAGCACTCAATAATAAATACAATATGTAGTACCACAGTATGCTACTGCAAACTCGCTTTGGGCTGTTCCTTCTATATCTGATATAAACAAAGTTCCTGCAGCTTATTAAATTCATCATAGTCATGCCTCTGCTGCCTGGAGCTACCTGGTCTCCTCAAATACTTGCATTACAATACTGCTTCAGGGTTTTCATTTCTAGTTATTATCAAGATCTGCTTTCATCAGGATTTCAGACCAAATCTAATCATGCTAATGAAATGCTATCTTGACTGTACACTGTATGCTTTGCTCATAGCCACTATTTATTTTCTCCCAACCAAAGTCCATGAGGACAGTTTTCCAGATGGAGAGAAGAATTTGCCAGGACCAATAGATCTTTCCATCATTGCCAGACAGCTGTATGTATTCCTGTGCTCCCTGAAACACTGTTAGTCTCACTGTAACCTCTGCAGTCCATGCCAAGATATTACTAAGGCAGGCTCCTGCAAGTCTGATTCCTGAGTATAGCCTCAACCTAGCTCACCTGTGAGTTAGTCATGTCACATGTAAGCTGTGACCAGCAGAATGGACAAGTCATGGGGTTCAGCGTGCTCATTTCTCAATTCTCACTCCATTGACCTATTTCTAGTAGCAGCAGGTGGCATTAGCATAGAGACCTAGAGAAAACATGGAGTGTCCACATGTCCAGCCACCTTGATAGTATCTCCTCTTTCTTTTATTGCAATTAAGCTTTTTTTTTCTATGTTGTGAGAGACATGATCAGTCTCTGCTTTGTAGTACTGTCACTGTGTATTTATAGAGCAAGTCTTATGAGAGCTGCAGCTTCCTGGTAACACCATGAGTACATTGCATGATGGAACCCATACCAGGAGTTGTCTTTTCATCATAAAACTACCCAGAATTAAGTTCATCCAGGCAGAAGGCGTACTCTTCCAGAGATCTGGCTTCCTATTTAACAGATAGAATAGGAGTTGCTGCTCCCTTTCTCGTGGGCCTTGGAGTGGCCCCTCAAGTTAATAGCCAGGTGTTGATCCCAGCATGTTATCATCCTCCTCAAGACCACTTTGTCTTGGGCAACTTGTCGCTCAGCTTCTGTCTGCATATGCAGAAGAACTCAGTGCTCTTCAGTTCTGGGGACAGCATCTCCTGCAGCTACAGTTGGATTCATTCTTTTCTGTCTCAGAAATCGGTCTCTCTGGGTAACAGATACGGACTTTGAGTGACACTGGATGGACTAAATATTGGCAGGGCTCCTAGCCCTGTACCCCAAGGGAATGGAAAGGACTTGAAGGCATCAGCAGTGCAGATAAGTGACATTTCCTTATGGTTACACAGCACCCCAGGGAGGGAAACTGCACAGTTGTCATAGCATAGACAGCTGCAAAACCAGATGCTGCGCGCTCTTAGACCAGTACAAAAGAAGACTGACCCTAAATAAAATGGAAGGCAGACTGCATAAAAACTGTGGTTTCCACAGGGGAGAAAAGCCTAACGAGGAGAATGAGACACTCAGATGACTAAGTCAGAGAAATGGAATAAACATATATCGATTCTCAGTGACTTATGGCACCATTAGACTGAGATGAAAGCCACAGCGTCCAGACATGGTTTGGGCTTCCTGGTTGTTGGTGTTTCTAAGCATTCAGAGCAGTGTAGCCAGTAGGAAATAGCAGCTATAGATGCTGAAGAACGTGGTAGCAAATAGAAAACTCAAAGGGTAGATGCAGGCTGTCAACATTTAATAGCCTGGATCAGGGGCAAATGCATTTTATTGAATCTCCGTTTTTCATTCTCTATTGAATTTCTCTGTTTTGGTATGAATTGCATTTTCAATCAAAACAGACATCTTCTTGAAGCCTTTTCAGTCAGAAAAAAAAGGATAATTACTCTTTTCTTTCACTACTCCAAGCTTTCTTTTCTTTCCTAGTAGAAAAACTGGAATGAGAAACAGTAACATTCTTTTCCAATCATGGTTTCCAGTTTCAGAAAGCAGAGACAGAGCTGGGGATAGAGAAAACCAACCAACCAAACAAAAAGCAACAAGACTAAAGGCTCTGGCTTTCCTTTCTCAGACACTCTGGGGCTTAATTTTCCTCTCATGTGCAAATGTAAATCAGACAAAATTCCACTGACTGTGGTGGAGTTGCTCTGATGAAAAAAATGATACAAGAATGTAGCAGAACCGTGTCTTTCCTAGTTAAAGCAAACCAGTTAGGCTTAGGATGATTTTTACCAAATTCTAACATTCTTGTCCCTCCATATCCACCCAAAGTCTATTTAGCCCTGGAAAAACAGCAGAATCTGAACTAAGACCTTTAAATATAATAGCAGAAGGAAATTTCAGTGTAAAATAAGTTTCACCTTCAGAAAAAACTGCATGAGAAAACTCAGAAACAGTCAAAAAATGGTGTGTTGTCCTGGTGCAGTTTACATAAGGTGTCAGTCATAGGGCTAAGAATGCATCAAGACTGCATTCTGCAATAGAGATGCAGGGGGAAGCTCCAGTTACCTATAGAGGATTTTTATCTGCTGCATACAGTATCAGAGAACACTATCCCTTTCACTCTCTCCCTCCTTGTACTCATGTATGCAACATTTATTCTAACTTGATGCATTTTTCTTTTCATTTACGGTTGAAAGCTGAGATCAGTTTTGTACTCCCATGGAACTCTTCAAATTCCCACCCAAATTATTCTAGAGCTGATCTCCTAACCCAGAGGGGCTCTGCTGGCAGTACTTCCATTGAATATCATTTATATTCCCACTGAGTTCTGCAGTAAAGCTCCCCCATCTGAATGACTGAGGGCAGCATATAACACTATCTAGCTGAGAGAGTCCATTCCCAATCAGCTTTGTGAGTAGTTACCAAGTAAGCCATCGTGCTGTTACAAAGCTACTCTCATTTGGATCCTCTCATTTGCCTGCTGAAGTGTAACAAATTATTTTCCTCTTCCTTTTTCTTCTTTTACAAATTATACACAACTGCCGAAACCTAACCAATGACTTTTGTGTGAATGCAATTGAAGTGGGATCCCTGGTAATAGTTATTATTCCGTTTCAGTAATGGTCACACCTTGAAAAGCCAAAGCAAAGCAACAGAGCATAAAAGAGAAACTCAATGAAGCAGAAATGGTTTGATATGATATTCAAAGCTCATGTTCTTTTCAGCAGTTGAGGTGGGAAACTACCCTAATCAATGCTAATGTACCCTCCTTAGGCTGATCTGGAAAGCCAACTCTTAAATATTATTTTCTACTTCCTGAGCCATGAGAACCCAGATTGTGTGTTCTTTTATCAGAAATTATCCACAAGGATTGCACAGGGTTGTTTGATGGAGGAAAGAGAAAAGGACGCAACGGTTCACAGGTCCTGACTTTGCTGTGTCACAATCCACATGGTCACAGGATACTGAGCTCCTGTAGCCTAAGATGGACACTGAGAGCTACCTCAGCCTCTCCCAAGGACCAAAGAAGAGGTTTCTTTTCAAAGGGATTTAGAGCAATTAAAATGAAGTTCCTGATCAGATTTGGCCTCTAGAAGTGACCACAGTTCTCCCTGCTCACTACAGATATAGGTTTGCATTTGACCTTTTCACTGAAAACTTATAATGAATCCAAATTTCTGACAACATCTGTCAGTGATGTTTTTCTCCTTTTAAAAGGCAGATCAGCTCTTTCTTTTCTCATCCTCTTTTTAGACATATACTGGCTGGCTGCTTCTGCCTACTGCTGCCCCATGGTTTGGTTGTATCTCATGGACAGAGCTGGCATCTTGCATCACAGAATCACAGAATCACAGAATTGCCAGGGTTGGAAGGGACCTCAAGGATCATGAATCTCCAACCCCCCTGCCACATGCAGGCCCCCCTGCCACATGCATCTCCATGTTTGTTGTTCTTGGCCATCTTGATCAGTCTCTAATCCTTTGAGGACACTGAGCAGTTTCTCATTTAGCCAGGCTAATGTCCTTTGACATCCTTCTTTCCCTGTGGAATAATTTGCATTTTACCTGCAACATAATGCCTTTAACGAACAGCCAGCTTTCTGGTCTATTCCTTTTTCCCTCAGACTTGTGCCCCAGGAGCCCACCTCCCCATTATCAGCAGATATTGATGTCTGAGGCCTTTAAGTCCATTCTGTGCATTCGCTGCCATCCTGCCAGAGTCATGAACTTTCATAGCCTTGGATGCTTTCACCCAAATTGCCTTCCCCCTGCCTATTCCCAAGGAACCAAACCATCTCAGAGTCAAGACTGGGAAAACCACACATGTAACTCCTATGTACTGACCCTGTTATTGCACACTGTGAGAAGCTGATGCACAGCTTGTATCTGGCCCAATTTTCTTTGTCCCAACCTGTGTCCTGGCATTGATGCCACTCCTTTTCCATCATGCAGAAACTTGCATTAAGTCAGCCCCATGCATCACAAGAAAGTCCTCCTCCTCTTGGCCAGAGCAGTCTCTGCTTTTTGTATCAATGTGCCAGACAGTGGAATTGTTCCACCCTGTGCTTTCTGTGCCAAATTCATTATACTTTAAAGCACTGAGACTTTCCTTGGCCAGTTTGTCTGGTCAAGTCTCTGGGTAATTTTTATGAATTGCCACGAAACAGATAAAGAAAACTTTTGGCAAATTTTAAGCGCACAGCTTAATGCTGCTCAATATCACCCACAGATATTACAATTATGAGATCAAGATGGAAATGAATATGGAATGAAATGACAGGGCATTTATCCACGTAATGAAGCTATTCAGAATTGCCACTGATTGGATTTAAAATACTTTTTTAAAGAGCGGAATGGCCGTAGACCCCTCACTCCTCAGGAATACAGAATGATACTCTTAGGATTCAGGAGGTTGGTTTCAGAAGCAAGGCTGCTCGCTGCTGCCTCCTGCTCTATTGCATTCATCCTCTCCTGAAACATCTCCACCAGCCAGCAGACAACCTTGTACTGACAAGTTCAAGGTCCAGGCGTAGCTTACATGCACCAGCATGCATGCAAATTGGAGTCACAGAATGACTGAATGCTAAGTGAATGCTTGTTACCTATTCTGTAGAGGGAAATTTAAAATTCGTTATTCACTGGCTGAGATATTGATAAATGTATGTATTAATTTACTATTTCAGTTGTGTATTTCTTTAGTTAATTATGTAGCAACTTAATTTATCTTTTGTCAATTTGTTTTCCTTCAATAAATGATCTGCCAACAATACGTTAGTTTTAATTAGCCTGCAGCAAGTGCCTCTACAAATGTAAATCAAATGCTTATTTGAGCCATTAATTGAAAAGGAAAGAACATTGAAATTCATATTGCATTATTCTTTTTTTTTTACAGGTTTTTTTTTTTTTTAAATTCTTGGAAGGATTATGACAAAACAGTGCCTGCAGCAAGGAATTGACAACACACTGATAACCAAAAAGAAACAGAAATGTACAAAAAAAGGGACAATCTACTTTTTCTAGCAGATAATAAATGCCAGGTAATTAAAACAAAAATTGTAACTGAAAAAGTCAGTTATTGATGATGGAGAAAACAGAAACCCCTCTCTCTGCAGCCATTCTCTTGTTTGGCTTTTTTTTTTGTATGTAATTTAGGGAACAACCATTTTGGATGTATCTACATGAAGAGGTAGAGAAAAACAAAACTCTTTTCTTAAGGACTATTCAACCCAGTGGAGAAACTACAAAATAAACTAAACATAGGGACTGCTATCACTCTGCTGCTTGGAGGGCTTTGCAGCTGCTGGGGCAGACCGGAGCACTGTCCCTCACTGCACAACACTGCTGCCTGTCCCTGACTCCCTGGGTTTTGCTCCAAGGCACGGATTGATCCCTAGGGATGTGCTACCATCTTCTTCTTTCATCACTATGGCAAAATTCCTCTGGTGTTTGACTGCTTTCTTTCCCTACTTTAGTGAAAGAACTCTGTTCCATCTGTTTTTTATTCCACTTTTCTCTTACTTCTTTTCTTTTCCGATTGTAAAAGCGTTGAGTCCTGAAGAAAATATACTCGGTGTCATTTTGTTTTATTTTCTGCATGGTTAATTACAGCAAGTTTTTCAGGCTTTGGGTGTCACTTTAAACAGAACTACTGCTGATACCACTTTAGTCAGAGAGGTGTTTGGGATTTTTATTGCATTTTGTAATCACACAATTCTCCCTATTTCAAGCAAAACATCAATGGCCCATCTGGCACATAAACAATAGTTCAAAAGAAAACCATTGTCTTACAATAATGAAGCAGGCAGCATTTTTAACCTTGATGTTCTGGGATGTGTGAGTGCTTCTCTGTGAAAAGACTGGTTATGAGAAAACCTTTTAATAGCTAAGATTTTCTGTAGCATTCTGTACAATGGTTTCCCAAAGGGACCTCATCTTCATAATTATCTTCGTTATTGTTTCTCTGTGCCATGTGTCACCCTATTGCACTACTCCACCTGAAGAGTCCTTGACTGCTGTGTGACTTGTATGACAAGAAGTGTCAGGCACACATTATTTAGTGCAAGGTGCTCTTAAGGGGTTTTCTAATGAAATGGGGAGGAACTGCTGTTTTTGAAGGAATACATCTTGCTGTGCCGAGGTGAGGGAATAATACAGCAGCATTTTATCATCCACTGCTTTCTGCAGTGTCACAGTGACTTTTGTAAGTGGAAAGCTGCTGTGATTATCAGTAATTTGATTTCAGATTTACAATCACTAAATGGATGCAGCTTCTTAATTTCAAAGGGCAGCAGAATAAGGGCCTGGGAAGTAAATTATGAAAAATATAAGAAGAAATACTCCATAAAAAATTCATGAAAGTGAAAGACTTGGAGAATAGATGATCTGGCTTATCTTGGAAGTTTTACTCCCCAGAACAGGACCAAGTGATCTTTGCCATTTCTATGTCATGCATTCCTATGAGATCAGCATCCCCTGAGTCCTCACTGCGTCATCTGTCAAGACTGCAGTTCCCATCCAATTGCTAATGGCTCACTGTGCAACCCCTTCTAAGCCCCATGAGTGCCTTAACACATGCTTAGTCCTGCTGAAGTCAAGGGCTCACCAATAAGATAAGACATTTTCAGTCCTCGCATCTGACTCAGACGCCTAGAGATGCAGATTAAACACTTGAGAAAAGCTGTCTGCTGCTTTTATCATCTAAATTCTGCAGCTGAGCACTAGTAAAGTCCTTAAACCCACCATTCAGATGCTGTCTAATCCATTTGCCTCTGGTCCCCTGCATGGGGCACAGCAAAGGACTGAGCTTCTGTTGCTGCAGTGCTGCTCTGCTCATCTGAGTGTTCCAAGAAGGTATTTGCTGAGATTTTGCATTTCTTATGTGGCTCTCAAACTACTGCATTGCCCAGAATTAACCTAGAAATCTTTTCAAACTTGTGCTAAAGTGATCAGGGCTGTGATTTCCACAGGACTTGCAAGGGTTTAACACGCAAGTGCCTAAAATTTGTCTTTTCTCTGCCAGTGCCACTTCTCTGCAGAGGCTCTGGGATGCAGTAATCAGTTGGTGCTGGTGGCAGTGATCAGTGAAAAACTCAGCCAAATCTTTGGGTTTTGTACAACATGTCTTTTCAGGGCACCTGGATAGAGCCAGCCTCAACAAGAACTTGAAGCACAGGGACAGTTTCTTGCTAGGGATACAAGAAACAACTGCCCCTTGAAGTCTGAGGTGAAGGACAGTTTGGATATTGTTCTTTTTTTTTTTTTTTTTTTCAGCAAGTACAATTTTTAAAAATAAATAAATCTTATTAAAGTTTAATTTTAAGAATGTCCTGTGTTTTCAAATTCTTGATTGAATTACCCTTTAAAAATTAAATTGTAATCCTTTAGGAGTTATTGATTCAGAAGGAAGAAAATGCCAATAGTACCATTCTGGCCTGAAACGCTTCCCATCAAATTGACATAATGCTTTAATTTGCCTAAATAACTCATTGAATCTGACTTAACTCCCATGGTTGGCTTTTCTAGCACTCAGTATCCGTTTAGTAAGGCAGAAAGAAAGATGTCATGAGCTCAGCCTCAATCATGCATGGTGACAAACGTTCCACCTGGGCAAAGAACAGCTCCCTGCCATTCCTGGCTATGGTGACACTGGCTTTTAGAAACTGGCAATGGGCAGAAGGGACTTCCTATGGCACTGCTCTGAGTGCCTGGAGTAGCTTTGGCCCAGAAGTCCTTTGGGTGAGTGCTCAGCACCCTTTGTTGCAAGGTGGCTACAGAGGACATAGGAAGAATTTGTCTTAGATGTGTGAAAAGGTGCTGAGGAGAGCAGGTGTGTGCTGGGCTGTGTATCACAGCAGTGCAGGGAAGGCTTCTGGCTCCTTTTGGCTGCCTACCCATCCACCCAGCTCCCACACGTGAAACCTGAATGAGTAAGAATCAGCCTCAAAACATTCCTTTCCCTTTTCCCCTTGTTAAATTACACCTCCAGCTAGAGCGAAGGCGCCACAAAAGAAGAAATAAACCTTCCATTATGTTTTGCAGGAGTCTCAGCTCATTTTTGAGTTAAAACACCAACATGACAAAAAAGTCAGAATGAATAGAGCCACCAAGATACAAACATGGTCTGTATAATTCAGAATCCCCATGAGAACAAAAGGTTGCAGTTCTTGAATAGAGGCACTGTTGGGAAAGCACTTGAAAAAAGGGGATGAATCAATTAATGCTTTTGATAGTTTGAATGTCCCACTATCTAAAAAACAAGCACTGCTTTAATAGTGAGATAATTCAGTTTACTGAATCCAATTACATGTAATTGGCTTTTTCTCTTTTTCTCCCCCTTTCCCCCCTCCCTTTTTAATTGCTGTTGGAACCAAGACTTTAATGCACTTGCTCTGGCTCCACCAGATGTTTCAGTTATTGGTGTTGCAAGGGCATGCTAGGGATCACAGGATTCAATTAACATCAGAGGTGCAGCCCTCCGCCCGAATGGCTGCAACACATCAGCGACTCCCAACTCTGTAACCCCAGAATAAAAAGTGCTCATGAAATCCTGCCAAAAAAACACTTATGAAAGTTCCCAATGAGGCAAAGTGTCAGTTACTCTTTCCATTTCTTGGGGAGAGTGAGCCTTTTTGCTTTGATATGATGCTTGTGTTCTGAGACATGAGTTTTTTTTATCCATCTCATAGAGTAATGCACTGAAGGAGCCAATGGTGCGGGAGGTCAGGTGAGCATAACAAGCTTCGTGGGATCTTTCTGGCAACGTTTACTTGTTTGTCTGGGACCTCTGCTCAGCAGGACTGTGCCTTCCTTCCTGGCAGCTTTCCAGCCCAACCCTTCCTCTCCTTACTACAACAGAATTAGTAGTTTGCTTCAGCCATCACCGACACAGGCACAACTCATATTTACAGCTCTTTGGCAATGTTCCACCCACTACTACAGGCTGGCACTAGAAATGTGAAGATACGCTGGCTTTCACCCCCAAAACAAGGGGCAAACATTTTGGAGTGTTGGGTGTATGACCTGCTCACAGCTCCAGGTACCCTACGACGTCTTTGCTGCTGGTTCTGCTTTCCTGACTGGCACTGTACACTTGTTGCTAACTCCTTCTGGGGGATATTGAGATGGGGTCTCCTGGCCATGTTGAGAGAAATGAGTCATTATGAATGTGCATGAACTGCAGTTCTTTGGTCATTGTGGGAGCATTCAAAAATATTTGCTGCGTTTTTATCCCGAAAAATTGCTTCCTCTCCTCTTTCCCTTTCCTTTATTTCCTTTTCCATTTTTTTCATTTTTCTTCTTCCTTCATTTCTTTCTTAGCGAAACAAAGAAGAAGAAATATTTGAAACCTGTTTTCTTAACAAGATGATGAAAAGATTTCTCCGTCTTATTCAGACATGACTCTCCCCTTTGAGCCCATTCTTCACTGCATGACATTTAAACAAACTCCTGTTGAGTGAACTGTTGCCAGATGGGAAGAAAGCAGCGTGCTGGCTATGCTGGGTGCTATTATGAGTGTATCAGTGATTGACAAGGCGATTCACACATGTGGATGTAGCTGGCAAAGTACTGTCAGATGCCCAGGATCAGAAGTCCTCCAAGCATGCAGAGTGCTGCTCTGAATTAGCATCAGCATCCAGCAGCCAGGGCACAGCACTGTGGGCTGAGTCACAAAGTGCAAACTTCCCAGCCAGACAAACAGCCTGGCAGAGGAAAGCACACGCTGGAGGATGGGACGGGTGCTGCATTGCTGTTAAAGCAAATTAAGCCCCTCCCTGATTAAGTCCTCTTTACTCCACTCACAGTTTTCCCCTCTTGGTCTTGCAAATCCTGAATGCTGCATGCTACTGTCACCCCACGCTCATTACCACTTCATGTATGCAATGGGAAATTTAATTTAATTAGCCACTAATAGAAAGTTAAAGAATCTAGCTCAGAAACTGATGCATCCAGGCAGTTGTGAGGGCAGCTAATCTGTATTCATCGATCTGTCTTTGCGCCTGAACTTTTCAGCAATCTGAGCTCAGGGGATTCGGAGGGATGGGAATGACAACAATTGCCAGCTCGGTCTCTCCCAAGAGACAGCATCTTTTGCACCGTGCCCAGCAGAATCATTGCCACATCATTTGGCTGATTTTCTACAACTTGCTGTTGGATGCACAAAGGGAGAGGAGGGAGTTCCTTGTTATAGAAAGACCCTTAATCCATTGCCCTGTACACGCAGACCTCTGCATCTCATGCCCGGGGCTTGACCTGCCTATCTGTTCACAGATGGAGCGTGTGTACAAGAGGAGCTACTTTCAGTTTTTAGAGACATTTCTCCATCTGTGAAAAGAGTCTCTGCTGGGCAGCCCCAGGAGAAGACAGCTCTTCCTCCCTTTGCCTTGATACAGAGGGAGGCTGCAAAGGTGGGCCTTTGCCAGGTGGCTGCAGGTGGCTGCAGGTGGCTGCAGAGTGTCTGCAGAGTGGGCCTTTGCTAGCAGCTGAAACACAAATGCAGGCATCCTGTTTTCCAGGCTTGTGCTTCAGTGCTGCTCTTCAGAACCATAAAAAAATATGAAGGGGGAAAAATGACCTGAACCTCTCTGATCCTCTGGAAGAATTGAGTTTAATTCAGTTTGAGCATGGGGGAAACAGTTTGGGTCATTGCCTTTTTAAGTCTAATGGGGGCACCCACTTCTGATCTTTAAGATTTGAGAAGAAATGTACAATATGGTGAACCAGATGGGAACCCAACTCAAAGCTCCTTCCAAACTCCTCCAATGGTTTTTAAGACAGATGCTTTGCAGGATAAGGACTAGCCGTGGGGTTAGAAGCTATAAATACAGTGTGCAAGACCTCCAGGCTGCTTTGCAGTTGAAGGCAGAGGTGCTTTTGTACTAGCAGCAAAGAATTCCTCCAAAGTTATATTCAAAGAAAAAAAGTTCCTTTCTTACTTTGGCTGTTAAGAATATTCTTTTCACTGAACATTTCTTTGACATTCTCTGGGTCAGGTGATTCATCCCATGCCCTGTGTTCTGCTTTTTGCTCTACCTCTTTTTTTTCCCCAGCCACATCCGCTTCTAATAGGATTTTGTATGTGATTAGCAGGAAGCTGCTAAGATAAATGACAACGGCGTCCCATGTTTATTCCTCTGAAGTGTTAATTCAGTATGGAGACCCTCAGGTCTCTGGAAAGAGGACAAATGCAACTCCTCCCCAGTATACTGGTTCTGTAAATTTAATTCATTATCATTTGATGATTTCATCCATAACTTTTTTTCAAAGCAATGGATCTTAATGACTCAGGAAAGCCCATGCAGACAGTAACAAATCTCTATCCCTTTTCTATGTCACCGTGCCTTCCAGAGTCTCACAGAAAGTCACTGTGACTGCAGATGCATAAAGAAGTGTCTCCTGTTTGAAAATATTACTCAGGCTCCAGGAAATTCTCATTTCGACAGGCTCTTGCTAGAGTTATCTGGAAACAATTGTCTTTTTTCAGCAGAGTCTGACGTTACCCAGTCCTGACCAGCCTAAAACACCATAATCTCTTGGCTGAGTGATTCTTGAATACCATGGAGATAATGAACTTGCTTGGGGCTGTATCTTTTGCAGGAACCATGCCCTTTGTCTTATGTTCTGTTTCTTATCTTTAAGCCAATTACTTATCCATGTAGTGACACTGTGTTTTATTACACAGCCTCTGAGTTTCCCCAGAAGCATTTTGAAGGGAAACCTTGCCAGGAGCTTTCTAGTGGTCCAAGCAGCCTGCAGTAAGGAGGTGCTTCTTCCCTACATACCCACTGATCTCTTGAACTGTGGCTACGCTGCAGACTGCACTGATTTCCCAGGTCCCCCTCACCCCATTCTTTAGCCCATCTGTCCTCAGTGCAGATGCCAGACCACCTGACAGAGGCAGCAGGCAATGAGACAACAAGAACTGCAAGTGGCAGCTTTCAAGACTCAAAGGCCTTTCAGCAACTGCTCTCCAGGCTCCACAGACTGCCCTAAAAGGGTTTTCAGGAATGTAGCCAGTAACATCATCCTATGGCAGCAACCTATACGTGAAAATGGTTAGAGATCTACAAAGTAAAGGACTTTGTATATCGCTGAAGAGCATTATTTTTCTTTTCCTTTAATGTTCTTTCCTTTACAAATATTTTTTCTTCTCCCAAGTCATGTTTCCTAAAGGTGCCTTTCATGCAGTAACACCCTTCTCAAGATAGGGCACTAGATCCAATCAGACCGTATTTACCACTTTTTTTTAGCAAGCTGAAAAACAAGTCATTTATAAAATAAAATCCCAAGGAAAAATACCAGACCAAAGCAATGATTCTTGTTACAGATAAGCCAGGTGTTTGTTTTTTTCTTCTTCTGTTTGCTTGCGAGCTAGAAACCACAATATTGCATGGCCTCTGACAAACCTTAGAGAAGACACGGCCCTTTTTACCTGCCTCATTTTCACACTTGACTGTTTAATTCTATCACCTTTACAGACTGCAGTCCTCAAGCTGGAGATTACTGTGTCACAGTGCACAAATGCAGATAGCACTCACTGCAAAAGGGCTTTGATCATGGCTCACTCTTCATATGCTACTATCTAATAATAATATAACAGCACCAGAGAACAGAATCTGTCTGTCCTGACCTACTATCCGGATTTGGCAGCTCATCCACATCTCCTCAGGCTGGGACAGAGCTGGCCAGAGCCACATGTGTGTACAACCTGACCAAGAAGCAAGAAAGCCGCACATACCTGTTTGTATTGCAACACCCACAGCAGAAAACAGCTTGGTAGTCACAGAATCACACAGAATCGTCACCGTGGACCTCCTGCTCACAGCACAGCACATCTCCATTGGCTCATTACTTCTTACGAGAACGTTTATAACGCAGGCTGGCATAGAGCTGGGGAGATGAATTGCTGTAAGTCACCTCAGCCAAAAGAAAACAAATAAAAGAGACCAAAACGGGCCAGCAATTTGTTCTTTTTGCTTTTTGCAGTGCTACGAGTACTGCAGGGCCCTGGGTGGCAGCAGAGCCTGCAGCTTCCCAGGGCAGCTTCAGCATTGCGCTGCCTGCAAGCCACGTGGGCAGGTGGTGGGCACTGCTGGCAATAAGAATACAGCCAACAAAAGTTTTGTACTGGGTGAGTTGGCACAAAGCCCCCAAGAGCATTTTGCTGTGTGACGGCAGGCTTCCTCCATGCTGCAACTGGACAGAAAACTGATATTTTTTCTTTTTTTTCTCTCCTCTCCAAAATAGAGAGGGCTAAAATTTCCAAGGAACGTTATGTGGAAAGAGAGAAGTAAAGTCTGTTGGTTTCCCAGAGGTTAATTCCAACTGTTAATGATGCTGTGAGCACACGCTGCTGAGGCACTCAGCGATCTGCCAGCACACAACGTGCTGCTGCTGCCCCTTGGTTCCCACAGAAGAGGCATCCCAGGCTCCTAAGTGCTCTCAGTGCCTTCAGATTTTGTGTTTTTTTGTTTGTTTGTTTGCTTGCTTCTTGTTTTTCCCACCAGCCCAATTTCTGTCCCTTCCTCACTCCAGTGTTGGCACTACTGTTATCTGCGTGCAATGCTGTGTCACAACGGTGAAGGCCATTCGCTGCTCCTCAGACTCTCGTGCCAGGACTGAGCTGTTCCCTCACCCCTCTGACCTTCTCTTTACTGACCCTGTCAGGAGAAGGCTCACGCTTCAAACGTTCAGCTGATCATTAGAAGCAAAAGCAAAGAACAAAGCCTAGAGGCCACTAGCGGCTTCCCTTGGCTCTGTGAAGCAGAAGCTGACTGTCCCCGCCGGCTGCCCCGCTGCTGAGGGACACGCAGCCCCATCACCTCAGAGCGAGGCGGGAACGGCGCGAGGCGGGAACGGCGCGAGGCGGGAACGGCGCGAGGCGGGAACGGCGCGCGGGAGCTGAGCAGGTGATGGAGAAGCACCGGGATGGCGGCTCTAAGGCGTGGACACCTCTGAGAGTCTACAGCCATGAGTGACCCATAGCGCAGCAGGAACCGCCCCGAGGGACCGCGGCTCATAGGGATGACCCTCAGAAGCGAAGCGCCGCTGGAATGCTCGGTAAGAACCGCCGTGTGACCGCTTTGGGGCGCTCCGCGGGCAGGCGGTGCCTCCAGGCGCATGTGCTGCAGCACAACCACAGAACGGCCGGGGTTGGAAGGGACCTCAAGGGTGGTGAATCTCCAACCCTCTGCTTCATGCAGGGCCACCAACCTCCACATTTAATACCAGCCCAGGCTGCCCAGGGCCCCATCCAACCTGGCCTTGAACACCTCCAGGGATGGACGGGGCATCCACAGCCTCTGGGCAGCTGTTCCAGCACCTCACCACTCTCACAGCAAACAACTTCCCCCTGACATCCAACCTCAATCTTCCCTCCCTCAATTTAAAACCATTTCCCCTTGTCCTGCAGTTATCTACCCTTTCAAAGAGTTGATTGCCCTCCTGTTTATAGGCTCCCTTTAGGTACTGCAATGAGGTCACCCCACAGCCTTCTCTTCTCCAGGCTGAACAAGCCCAGCTCCCTCAGCCTGTCTTCATAATGGAGGTACTCCAGTCCCCTGATCACCTTTGTGGCTCCTCTGGACCCTCTCCAACAGCTCCCTGTCTTTCTTGTACTGGGGGCTCCAGACCTGGACACAGTGCTGCAGATGGGGCCTCAGAAGAGCAGAGCAGAGGGGGACAATCACCCAATCACCTCCCTGTCCCCGCTGGCCACCCCTCTTCTGACAGAGCCCAGGATCCTATTTGCTTTCTGTGCTGCAGGAGCACACTGCTGGCTCGTGTTCAGCTTTTCATCCGTCAGGACCCCCAGGTCCGTTTCTGCAGGGCTGCTCTCAAGGACCGCTCCTTCCAGTCTGTAGGGATGCCTGGGATTCCTCCAGCCCAAGTGCAAAACTGCACTTTGCTGTGTTGAACCTCATTATGTTCACCCAGGCCCACCTTTCAAGCTGTTGATGTCCCTCTGAATGGCATCCCTTCCTTCCACCAACTGCACCACTCAATTTGGTGTCATCAGCAAACTTGCTGAGGGTGAGCACGCAGCTGTGTGCTAAATGGGAAGGGCGGGGGCTGGGATGATCCCTGCAGTGAAAGCAGCAGAAATCTCGGCTCGTGCGAGAAGGGACACCGCAGTCTGTCCTTTCGTACCAATCTAATGGGAAAACGCATCAGCCAGTGGAGCCGCGGGCGGTTGGAGGGCCGTGCTGCCGTGCTGCTCGCCGCCGCCAGGGGGCGCCCGACCGCCGCGGAGCTCGCGTGGTGCGCAGGTGGGAGCGGGAGGCTGCGCCGAGGGGAGCGAGGCATCTGCTGCTGCTCTATGGCAGCCTCCATTTGTAGGATTTTGTGGTTGTTTTTTTTTTTCTTTCTTTTTTCTTTTCTTTAATTTGTATGAAATTGTTGCGGTTGTGGTGCTGTTTGCAAGCAAAATCCGGAAATGCCTACCAGAGGCATTGTTAAATAAATGGCCAGCACACAACTAGGTCTCCCCTGTGCACGTGTATCTCTGGTTTCTCAAATGGAGAAAAGGATGACAGGATAGCAAACCTGGCCTTCCCTTCACACCTGTGGCATCTTGTTGCTGGAACAAAGGGAACTTACTTCTTTCTCACCAGGAGGTGATCTTGGGGTTCACTACCCATGCTAATTGTGGAGCTACCTGCAGGTGTCTGTGTAGATTTCCAAGAGCAACGTGTTATAACTGACCCTCCTTTGGGCAGGGAGGTTGAGCTGAGCCATCTCCAGAGCTGCCTTCCAGCCTCAACTCTTTATGGTGCTGGGGTTTGTCCTTGTTGGTGCTGCTCAATGCTGGGAATGCTTTGTGAGCAGATGTCTGGTAGGGGTTGTTCCCTTTGGTAGAGGCCATCTAAGGAAGTGCTGTGGGCTTTTCCTGGCCTCCAGACGGGGGCTTTTTGTTGTAAATCATGATCTTGGTGTTCACTGCATCCCACATCATCCATCTCGCTTTATTTACACTGAGGAAGCAATCTGAGTTTGCTCCCTGAGTCACCTTCTGTGGGCAGAGGAAATATGAGCTCTGAAACGTCACTGCAGGGCTCTGAAGTAACACCTGACCTTAAGTAAAAGGTGTAAATAGCCTTTCTTCCCACTCCTTGTGTCAACAGGACGCAGACCAAGGCTCCCACTCACTGGGAGAATTAAACACCTCTCAAAAATATTAGCTCTGTGACTCTCTCTCTGTTTCTCTGTGTGTTTCTATGCAGTGTCAGTGATCTGGCACCTGTCCCACAGCCTTTGCCATTATGGGGGCAAGATGCTGCCTGTAGACCCCTCTGATATGAAGTGGAAAGCAGATCAAAACCACAGCTCCCATGGGTGAACAGAGGAGACGTCCCGTGTGTGCAGATGGAGGTTTAGCAGCAGCATTTGGATTATTAAGCTTGCTGTTACCCAGGGTGTGAACAGCCCCATGGCATGGCAGCCTGTCTGATGGGATGAGCTGGGGCCAGCAGCAATGGGAAACCTGTGATGAAGCTACTCCCTTGCTGCTGGCTCGTGAATTAAAGGTAAAGATAAACTAAAAGTGGGTTAAAGATAGTTTGCATTTGTCTGCTTGTGCTGCAGATCAAGGCTATTTGTGACCAAGGAGGAAGGATATTCCTTGCATGGTAATTTACTCCATCTCTTTTTCAATCTTCTTCTCCCCTTGGTCTGTACTCCTTATTTTTCTATTTTGGGTGATAATTCTCTGATGCTGGACTGACCTCCAAGCCTTTTTCCAGGAGAATGAGGTCAGCAGAGAAAAGCAGTCCATAAACTTTTCCCCACCACTCGATTCTGCTTTTCCTTTCACACTGCAGCTTCCTCACATCTCTGAGCTGAGGTCAGCGTGCAGTCTGATATTGATTCATATTGGGAAAAACCCCATCTGCTTTTGCTGTTAAGTCTGAATGGAAAAGGGTTGTGTTCATTGCATGTTTAATTATGTCTGAATAAGAAATCTCCTTGGGACCATTTCATGAAGGACACTTTACAAATGTTTTGTATTATCATTGTAATAATGTAGCAGGAGTTACGCATGCGTGGAGAAGAGACGAGATGTGAGCAGAGCAGGCACGCAGCCTTTGGAGAAATGCCAGTTTGCTGCCATGGAAAATGAAGAGGGCACATTACCCTCCAGAGCTGAGCATCCACTGGTTTGGGATGCCCCTCACTGCAATTCACAGCCCAGTGGTCCAGGGCAGTGCCAGTGCACTCTGTTTCATTTGGGGAGAGGTGGAGGCATCTTGCTGTGTGCTCACCAGTAGGGGAAGTCGTGGTGCTGTGTTCAGGTGGGTGCTGATGTTCTCACTGCATCAGGCACTCTGGAGATAAAGGAGAGCAAACCGTTGATCAGGTCTCTCAGCTCGTTGTGGCAGCAGTTGTACAGCAGTTGTTTTTCTAACACTGTGATTGTTTTCTGTGCTGGTGAGGTTAGCTGGAGAGACCCACTGAGAGCTAATAAATACAAAATACCATAGCAAGTATTTAGAAATTGCAAAAATGATAAGATAAGGAAAAAAAAGTAAAAGCATGGAGGCAGGGGATGAGCATGAAAGGCTTTGTATCTGCTTGCCCCACTCTTGCTCTTTTTAAGGCTAGAGGAGCTGAGTGAAGTAAGCATCTTCCTGGCTCATCTTTGGTTGTCCACTTTTACCATTTCTCTGGTCTTCTGTTTCATAGAATCGTAGAATGGCCTGGGTTGAAAAGGAGCACAATGCTCATCCAGTTCCAACCCCCTGCTATGTGCAGGGTCGCCAACCAGCAGACCAGGCTGCCCAGAGCCACATCCAGCCTGGCCTTGAATGCCTGCAGGGATGGGGCATCCACAGCCTCCTTGGGCAGCCTGTTCCAGTGTGTTTCCTGCCCCAACTGGACATGGTGTGTAACAAAGCCAGTTGAGAAACTGATGGTAGAACAAGTTCTCATAGGAAAATAGAGATAGTTTTATCTAGATGACGCTTGCTGGTGGAGCAGGTGGGACTTTTTAAAGGTGTCACATGAGGAGTGCTTGGCCAAACCCCCTAAACTTGTAGTGTTCAAAGAATGGTTTCTGCAGTCTGCAGAGCAGTGCATTGCAGACCATGCCAGGTGTCACATCCACCCCCTAATGTGGGTCTGAGGTGCTTCCCTGGCCCTTGGCAGACAAGGACCTTCCTGTCCCTGGGATGGAGCTGGACTCACAGCCCCTCCAAGCACAATGACCCCAGGGCAGAGTCTTTTGTGGCATGAAAATGAGACGTTTGGGGCTTAAGGTTGGTTCTGGTGGAAGGAAAGAAGACAATTCTACTTCCTCAAAACTTTTGGTTAACGCAGAACAAAACATTTCTTCCAGTAGTGTGTGTTCTTTCTCAAAATCCTCTGAGCTAAATGGAAGTCAGTGTCCTAATAAACTAAATCAAAACAAGTCAAACATGGGAAATGTATATTTTGGGGTCTTCCTTGAATATTTTTTGTAGTTTTTCTCGATTAAAAAACCAAAACAGTGAGCATTTGTAAAATACAGCAGGGTGGCCAGGTGCTTCCTCTGATTCACAGCAAGGCTGCAGCTATAAATAATGTTAACAGTAATAGTAACTTGTTCAGCACAGCTCAGAAGCAGTGTTAAGCTATCAAATAAAAGAATGAGCAGAACTGAGTGCGTGCATGAGAGTCCATGAAAGAGCTGTGTCAGCATTCTGTCCTGTGGCTGTGGAGGAGAGGAAAATCTTAAGTGTTGTGATGTGGTTTTATTTCCTTATTTATTTATTTTACTGCCAGTGAACAGAGAGCTGCACTGGGACAGAGACAGGAACATTTTCTTTGAAGCGTTCTGCTGCTTTTCTGCACAGTGTTTCTAAGAGCATCCCCTGAACTGCCTGGATTCCTGCTGCAGATTAAAAGTACGTGGAGATGGAGGATAAAAGGGGCGTTAGCAATTAGCTCTGGTGATAACTTCAGCTGCTGAAAAAGTTGCACTAGCGAAGAACTATTAATTGAAATCCCCAGTTAATACAGAACTGTCAATAACGAATGCATAATGGAGAAAGTCCATTTAATTTTTAATTATCACCATCCCCCTCCAAACAAATACAATGTGTTAAATCTTCCTGTCACCTTCAGCCATGCAAAGGATGTTTGATGGAAGTCTTCATTAACCCCAGGTCTGCTCACGGCATCCTGCCAGGCCATTAGCTAGTTAGTTACAATAGAAATGACTGGCACTTGGCATGAGAAAACCCGGGTGGCCCTTGCCAGGTCCAGAACGTGGCAGGAATTAACTCTGTGTGATCATTGCAGGAGGAAGCTGAAATTCCTTGGCTGAGCTTTCTGAGCTGGAAGGGTATGGAGCACATCATGCATCTCACTGGGAGCTTTGGGAGCTCATGGAATCCCAGTTAAGTCTCAGTTCCCAGCTGAAGTCCTTGTTGGTTTGGGGGCCACTTCCGAGCATGACCTCTGGGAGACTCCTGGCAGGTCTGCCAAAGCAGCAGCACAGTCTGATTTCTATAGATTGAGGAGTATGGATGTGCTTATGTTCCAGTTTGAGCAGTGGGATGTGCACTGAATGAAGTACTTAAATCTTGAAGGAGAGTGTTGACACCGCGGCCTGAACACATTTGGGTTTGGACATGGAACATATTTAATGACCAAATTTAGGATGTGATCAAGGATCTACTGGAAACCAACTTGAGAAGAAACTGCCATGGGTTTTTGGTGAATCATAGCTGGTCTGGGATTCTCATTTCAGCTAAAAGCAAAAGGCCTGTTCTTGGTCAGGTTAATCCAGATGGAATAATCTTGCTGATGACCAGTGCTGTAGGAGGCTGAATTCTGCTTTTCTGGTGATTTAAATCAGAACTGATTCTCCCAAATCTGGATGAACTTAACAATGTGAAGCTGATGGAAGCAGGGTGAAAATCAGACCACGATTATCTGCTGAAAGCATGAATAGATGCAAGCAAGCAGCTCTGACTTCCCGGTGGCACTGGCTCACGGGAGCTGCCAGAACGTTGTGCTTGGGATGGGTTTGAGGTAAGGGTTTACAGCTCCAAAAAGTCACCTTCTAATGCCTGTCCCAGATGTGTCCTTGTCCCAGATGTGTCCTTACATTTACTATTCTTAGCATCTCACTCTCAAATGAGTTTGCCTACAGACAGCCTTCTGGGGATTCAATTAAACTCTAAAATAAAATAAACACTATCCCTTAGTAAGGGCTTGAATGCTAAGTAGAGCCATTATTTGAACAAAATAGGGCCATAAGTTTCAGTGTTTGTGTCCTCTATTTTCATCAGCTAGGGGTCAGAAACAAGTGAAGATGGGAAAGCCCTGTTCATTAACTCAGTTCATCCACCCTCAGAGCTTTTCCACTGCTGCTTTGAAGTGAGCAAAACACCTCAGAAGCATTTTGTTTGGTAGCACTTCTGCAAGTCAGTGACTCAAGGCAAAGTCACTGTAACAGCTTCTGTTCTTTCTCAGATGATAAACCTCCTGGAGATGTATTGCACAGGCAGTGCAGTGACACTGAACCCTGGGCTCTGGTGTCATTTATTTGCTGAGTGACCTCAGGCAAGTTCACATCTTTGTCGTTGTCCAATTTCAGTACTTGCTTGGTGCAGAGCGATCTACAAGTTGTTCTGTGGGTGAAATCTCAGTTCTTAGAATCTTTAGTCCAGATTTTTTGTTCTGGTCATGGAGAAGTGCTTGCCTGAGTGTGTATAGAAATTGGGTGAGCTGCTGCTACAGAGAATTGTGGCCAGTCTGCAATGGAGGAATGCAGCCGGTGAAAGAATCCCAAAATTGAGATCTCACACCCGAAATGTTGTGTTTGAGGCACCAGATTTAGATTTTGGGCAACAAGATGTTCCCCGAGGTGTGTTTGACAGTGTGCAGTGCAACTTATGTGAAGTTTCTTCTGAACCTTATCATAAATTCCAATCTGCAGTTTCTGGTTGATTCCATTTCACCTGAAGCTTGCTTTGCAGCTCATCAGCAGGCACCAATACAGGCCAGAAGCAGTGGTCACTCTTTGAAAGCTGCTGGCACTGTAAGCTGGAGTGCAGCTTGCAAGATGCCTGCAGTCATCCTGCTCTGCAGAGCACTGGGAGACTTCAGCTTGTTTGGGCCATTGAACTCTGAGAGTGATGGAAACCAATTAACAGAGAAGACTGCAGACAAGACTGATGAAATGATCAAGAGGTCTGGAAAACTGTGGCCAACAGAGTAGAGGGAAATAATTGGATTGTGTAGCTTAAAGAGAAAACTAAGTGATAATAATCTTAATGGATAAAAGGTGGCTGCAGGAAGGGAGTGGTGCCTTCATCACATCTGCTGCAGCTGAGAAATCACAGGCAGAGTTTGCAACAAGGAAATCCAAATTAAATATAAGGCAAACCTTTTCCATGGTTTTTATTGCCTCTTGCACCAAAGGCAAGGGAATGAAGACTTCAGGTTAAACAAATGTGTAGCAGGAGTGATGTCTAGAGCTTATGAAACAGGCTTCATAAATAACACAGATCACTTTGTTTTTCAGTGATCCTAAGTACCCAGATAAAGATGGCTGTCCACATGCATACACTTTGTTCTCTTCCCAAATACTTGCAAACAAATGATGTTAGAAGATAGCAGACCTTCATTAGGTCTTCCTGTCAGGTTCCCCAAGGTGATCTGACCTCCTTAATTTTAGCACTTATTATAATAGCACAGCTGTGCTATTCTTAGGAAAGTTTTGGCACCTTAGCAGTCTTAGCAGCTCTCTTATTGTTAAGATGCTATTTTTTAATTGATATTTCTCAGTCTAAAAGAAGCTAAAATAAAAAAAACTGCTGAGTTTTTTAATCCAGCTTTGCTGCTTACTGCTGCTGCAGCTGCACGCAACCTGGGGTGCATCCATTCCTCTGCATGACAGCAAATTGCTTCCTGTTGTCTTTTGATACAAAGTCAATTCAGGAAGGTTTGGAGTTGGAGTGGAAGCATTGGTGTTAAAAGGAGGTGTTTCCAGAAGGGAATGCTAAAGAACAACTATGGACACTGCTGTCTGCTTGGCTTTGTGAGAAAACCACACTGATTTGCACTTTGATCGGTGAAAATCAGTGTTTTCTGAAACTCACAGATCCTCATGGAAAAAGCTGCATTGGAAAGATTCCTTGGGGTCAGGTCCAGTCTATAGAAGAGAACTTTTGAGCCTAGAGTGTCAAATAAACTGCTTTCTCAGCTTACTGAAGTACTGCACTGTTAGAGCCTGGTGAGGCAGCGCCCCCAATTATCCCTTTCTTAATGGAAAAGAGAGACAGGGTGGGTCGGAGTGTGATGTTAGCACTTGGGGAGGGACAAGGCTAAGCAGGCAGTGAGTCTGTCCGTGTGGATTTTCTACATGTCGATGTTGCTTATCTCTTCCATTCCTATCTGTCTGCCATGCTCTCATCTTACTTCATAGAGACAAGTATACTCCTTTTTGACAGAAACTTACATAAGGTCACATTTCATCCCACTTCTAGGATGGTTCTGTTTATGAAATTGCAGCATTTCTGTTGGATTTAAATGTGTTTTTCTGTCCTTACATTGTTGGTTTTTCTTTAGCTACTGTACTCCAGAAATGCCCAAACTGCTGTGTTGCTGAGCAGATGTGAAGTGGTGGAAAAGGTGATGCCCTGGTGCTGGCAGCTTGCAGTGTTTCATTGAGGATATCTGCAGGGATCTTGCTTCATGAAGGCCATTCTGGGATAGCCTTTGCACTTGGTAATTAAATCCAGCACACACACAGCAATCAGAGCTACTCATGCAGGGTTACAGATCAAATGGATCTGAGGGTTACTCCATGGCCTGGTGTCAGTACTGATGCAATTAAAAGCAAGATTCACAGTGGGCTGGAGAGTGAACCATGTAGGAGGGCAGAGAAGAGCTGAGAGCCCAGCAGCCTGTCACACCTTCAGTGAGATTCTGCCTGCTAGGTGGATGCTGGTGCTTAAGAAGAAGTCTGGAAGGAGCATCTTCATGCTCTGAAAATGTAACCTCACTCCTCTTCTTTTGCATTACAAGATCTGCTCTTGCTATCCATGTGAAAGAGCAAACTCAATTCCTAGCACCCAGGCTGGGGCCTCCATACAGCCCTGGTGTATAGCCCATGAGAGCCACTTACTGAGCTTCATGTCCTGCATCCTCCTTCACTGTCGTATGGTTTGGTCAGTGCTGCTCTAGATTTCAGGCACTGAACATCTGCTTGGTGTAGAAGGCTGGAGCCCTGGGGCAGAACTCCAAGGGAACTGGTTTGCTAGCACTTGTGTATCCCCTGGTTCAGGTTAAGCCTTCTAGCCTAGAAGAGAGTGGTCAGCTTTAAGATGGAATACATATTACTGTGCTTTGGTATCTAAAAGACAAAAAACATGAATGACTCTCTCCATCCCTTTTTATATTCAGTGGAGAGACATGGGGATCTCAAGAGTGATTCACTGAACTTGTCTTAGCAGATTGTTTTGGTAAAAAATGATTTGCTTTTCTCTCCCCTTACTATAAAAGGGACATACAGTGAGCAGGTTAGTCTTAGAAATCTAACTTTTGACATCTGAAGTCAGAGCCCATGCCTGCCTTTTTAAAGAGCGTGAAGACTTCTCTTCCAGGCAGAGATCCACGCTGAAGCTGAAGATGTCAGCCTCCACTGGCAGTTTACTGCCAGATCCATCACACTCCATGTGGCATACAACATGCTTCCCGACTTCACTGAGAATTTAAATGCAATGGGAGGCTTCATCTCTTTGTATCTGTCTGTTTCATTACATTCCTCTTCTTTGCCAGAAGCGGGCTGATAGCTGAGACCTCTGCAGGGCTCTGATGGGTTTGTTCAATAAGGAGTTGACACTTATAGTCACTGTTTGACTCTATAACAAACGTGCCCAAGTGAATTCCCCAGTTTTATGCTATTATTTTTTTCTGAGCCCGCTCAAGGAATTAGAGTTTGATAGATGATTCTTTTCCTTGTCCCAGAAGTGCACAGATTTCTGCATTTCTGTACACAGCTTTCGTTATTGTGCAGCAAAAGCTTGCAGGAGAGCACAAAGAAGAGGGCAGGTGACAGCGTGTGGAGGCAGAAAAGGCTGCAGGGTGACTGTGGGTGCCTGGAGCTGGAGATGTGATGTCAGAGTACAGATGAACTCAGGACATGCTAGGGAGATGTTCACTGCAGGCAGCTTGGTGGCCTGGAATGATGTTGCCCTGCTGCTGCTGATGCCACACAGCCTTTTTCTTGTTCTTCCACAATGTTTTTTTTTTTCTTTTGAAACATCTGAGTATTATTGCACTGCAGAAATCAAGAGAGAGGAGAATTCTTTACCCTTCCAAAACCAATGTAGGCTCTCACAACAAAAGCCCAATACTGCAGATTAGAAATGGGGAAATCTGAGCACATGTTGATGGTGTTCATGTAGATCAGCCAGAGGGTGAATGAATAAAAGAAATGTGCTTTAATGATTGTACGTAAAGACTAGTTTTGGAGTTGAGATGAATACAGTAGGTGCATTGTTTAACTCCCTGTCACAAAGGTGCTGTTTTACCCCTGCCTTGACTGCTGCCCACATTAATCAAGAAAGCTAAGATGGTGTGACTTGCTGAAGCTTATGGTGGGGCTAGACTTCACGAGTATGATATGCTGTTTGGTAGCTCTTCTATCTGAAGAAGCAGGTATGGTTCACTGGACGTGACAGCAAACAAAGATTAGAATGAGGCTTGAATGTCTGCTCTGCAGCATATCCTCTGTTTATGTTTCTCTCAAGTGTAGATAATTAGCTTTTCCTGCTTCCATAAAGCACATAGAAATAACATAAAAGCAAAATGCCATTTTCAAATTAAATGCTATTATTAACATCTTGTGTTTGATGGATGATTATGGTGTTACAGCAACATAAATTCTTCTCTGGGGGCACTTGGCCAGTGATGTCGTAGGATGCTTTGCAGTTCCAACCTGATTAAAAATGAAATTCTATTACACATCTCTGAAGAGATTCAAACCATTGAATAGCAATCAGAAGGAGATTCTGCCAACTGTGAGGCGTAAATACTGACAGCCCTGGCTACAAATGTTTCCATTTTTATTTAGTTAGTTAGTTTTGGTAAGAGGAACTTAAAAATTAGAAAGGATGTGATTCAGAAGCAGCCCAGGAACATAAAAGGGAAGTAAATGGTAAAGAAGTTGCAGAGCTGCACTATTCCAGCACTGTGGTTTAGGCAAACAGAAGTATTTTAAAAATCAGGAAGAAAAGTCTCTGGCAGCCAGTGTGGATTATGGCACCAGAACAGGCAGATGAAAAATGGCTGAGAAAAGCATTTTCTCATAGTTTGAAGAAGTCTGAAGGAAATGTGGATGTGCAGAAGTAACATCTGTGAACAGTGTTTGCTTCTTGGTTGGAACAGCGGGGTGCGAGGCATTCATTGTGATAGCAGCACTGCAATGTATGTTGGTGAGACTGAGGCTCATTCACACCTTTCTCACTCCTAAGCACTGAGGATTGTCTCAAAAAAGCCTGAGGATCTCAGGTGACAGCATCCATTTGACTTTATTTGCTTGGCTATAAAAAAGCCAAAATTCTACGCTGCACAATTCATATGCAGCAGTTCTCCAGTCATGGGGCTGATAGTGGTAGAGCAGATCAGAAATTGATAGCTTAAACTCAGCCAGCTCTCACGTTCTTAAAACTACATTTCTTGCAAATTAGTCCATGGACAATCCATAACCATCAATGATCCTGGCAAAAATCAGAGAAAGTTACAGCAACTGGGAAAAAAGGAAATGGTTAGGAAGGATCAGGACAAGAAGGCAGAGAAATAGGAATCAGGGGAGGGAAACTTAGAAACAGGGAGACTACAGGTACAAAAAATGATTTTGAGACAAATGCTTTCTGTAGTGGAAATGCTGAGTCACAGCTTGAAGCAGTGATGGAACACCTGGTGGGAAGGCAGGGCCAGCCCAGGGCTCAGGTGTGAGCAATGCAGCTGAGTGACCAGAAGGGGTGGAGCCAGGATGCAGCCCTTCCCAGCCCTCGTTTAAGGGTTGGTGGGGGGTTTCTCATCTGGAGGTCTCTATGTCTCTGAGGACCTGATACATCTTCTGAAGGTAAGCAGCTTTTTTTTTTTTTTCCCTCTTTGTATTTGCTGCTGTTGTTATGAGTGGATTCTTGTTTTCTGCAGCCTGGATTCTTGCTGCTTTGTTGTCTTGTTGTGCTTTCTGTCACATTATGTTATCTTCACATACCTAGGACGTACTGTGCTTTTGTGTGTGTGTATTTTTTATTTGTAGTTTTATGCATTACAGAAAATTCCTGGCTTTTGGGTGTGTAAATAGGGCAAGTGTTGGTACTGCTTCAGCCATTACAGGAGGTGTCTGTGCAGCAGAGCAGCCTGATAGGTCTGTTAGTGTGACCATCTCCTAGCATCAGGCTGTGCTGACTGACAGCATGGGATGGCTTGCTGTATTTGGGGTATGGCTGTGTATTAAACCCCGCAGCAGCCATCTTCTCATTTGTTTATTTCCCTAATTGGACTCAGGAGTCTTAATGAAGAGGAGAATTGTTTGCTAAGACTCAGTAAGAGGAGATATTTCATATTCTCAGAGCTAGGATGAGGCTAAAACTCTTGATGAGATCTTGGTGCTTTGTGTTCATTTCCAAGAAGGCCCCCTAGATGCTATAAGCAAGGTTCTGGTTGTTTTTAATACACGTGGTAGGAAAGTTAAATATATAATGAGATAATTAAAATAGCTCAGATTTCTGGGAAGTTTGGAATTTTGTTCTGGGTACAGATTTAAGTGGAACTTGAGCACCAGTGGGAGATGTTCAGACTTCCTTCCCCTGTCACTTCTGATCTTTATGCATCTCAGTTCTTGCATTGAGCCAGGCTTGGAAATAGAAATGTCAATAAGCAATCATCTTCTCTTGAGATTCCTGCTCCACTTTCACAGATCTGCAAAATCTTCGTGGGTTGTTTTAAGCAGCCAAACACTGGTTTGCAGAGTGTTGTTACAGACTTGAGGAGATTCAGCAAATGCATAAAGCCTTTTTTTTCCCAGTATTTTTCATAATTACCTGTTTCCTGTTTGTTTGGTGAGATTCCAGTCATTCTTTTTAGAGAGATGTTTTCATTTTTTAGATGAAAATGCTGTTGAAACAGAACCTGCACCTTTAGAGTACATATCCAACCCTGAACTGTGTATCTTCCAAAAGAGATATAAGGAAACAAAAGAAATCTCTGAAGCTGTAAGATAAAGCCTTTGAAGATCGCAGGGCAAAAACAACCAACAAAAAAAAAATATCAAAAAACCTTGAACAATAAACAGTCAGTACGGTGTGTTTTGATAGAAGGTTTCGTTGTAAATTCAGACTCTTCACTAACAGTCCAAGTTTTGTCCTTAAATATGGATATTATATCTTCATCATATATTTACCTGCTGTTATTGGAAGACCATTACCTTGAACAGACTGTTCTTTAAATTCCAGGTGTAACTTTTTGTTACCTAATTATAAATGCAGCCATACCAAATGACTTGGATGAATGACACATGCTCTAGTCCTTTCAGCGCCTTATTGTGTCAGATGGGAAAGAAAATTTGCTTGTAACAGGGTCACAGACAATGCACCTCAGTTTCGTCATCTGCAGTATGGTGATAAGAGTAATGACTTTATTTCTGAGCTAAGCAATAGCATGTAGGTATTAAGAGTGTGCTTTTGTTTCTATGCTGATATAAGTAGACCAGCTTACAGGTGAACAAGCTCATCCCCCAGTAGAACAGCCTGCTAGTAGCATAGATTGTGCTCCTTTTTCCATAGCAATAGCTATAGTCTGAAGTGTGTGCACAAGATAGGACTGTAACCGTACTGCAGAGGCTATGCTGCCTATCTTCATCAGCACAAGTGATGTGCTAAAGCATTTTGCATTACAAAAATGTCCTGAAAATGCTCTGAAGTGAAAACCTGGCTCCTGAAAGTCAGTGTGAGGTTTGCTGTTGACTCCAGTGCAGGCAGGAATTCCCTTGAAGCCCTCAGGAGGTATGATTTGTTACTATGAAAACAACCTAGCTTCACTAAGTGAAATTCACTCTCTTGTGGAAGGTAAAAATATCCTGATTGTAGGAATGAAGGAAGATCATCCCTTACAGTTTCAAGTTTATGCACTGAACCTTTGACAGCTCAAGCCAGAACCTGGTGGGGATGTTTTGTTCTTACAGGCTTGTTGTGGATGCAGGTCACAAAAGCAAGTCTTTGGCTTCAGGAAATAAGCAGCCTCAGTGTGCACAAGCAGCACAGAATTGGGACTCTGGCAGTCACCTCAGCCTTAGCCCTTTCCATCAATGCCTTGTTCCTTGACTGCAAGTTGGCATGCCTGTTTATTTGGGTTGGTTATTTTTGTAGGCATTTGATTTATAAGTAGCTGCACAGGGAAAAAAGCAAACAGCCCCTGGCCTGGCTCTGTTGTATTGCAGCACGGATTGGAAGCTCTAGACAAACAGTGGGTAGTGCAATCTGCATGAGTAATTCTTTATTAAACCTAACCAGACCTAAGCCTTGCAACCAAGGCAGGAGGTGCATGTGCGCCTCTCAGCACGTGGCTTGGATGCAGGGTTTGCATACTCCTCCAGCATGTTCTACTCACAGGCTGTCATGCATAGGTTCCCTATGTGGATGCACAACATGCTTGTATGTACACAAAGGATTTGTGTGTCTCTAAGGACACCTAAAACATAGGATGCTCCCATGTGCAAATGCACAGAGTGCTTACACTGCAGACATTATTTCCTCCTTTGGGAAGAGAGGGGCCATATATACATGTGTATGTTTGTACATGTTTACAGACTGACGTGCAAAGAAAAATGAATGTGTGCCTGCTATTACCCAATGCCTGTGTTTCTTTATGGTGGGGGCTTACATTCTCAAAGTTATGTGAGGTGTGAGCATGGTAAAGTTCTCTCCTCAGGGCTTAGCTCTGAAAATATATTCCATATTTCTCTCATGGTAGTTTTGCTGTTTTCTGCCAGATGCTAATTGTGTTGGAGCCATTCATTATTACTTGCATTTTGCCACTGTTGAGGGAAAAACTAATGGGGAATGGTGTTTTATGATGTTAGATGCTGCCTGGAAGAAAGACAATTTCCTCTGAATGACTCACAGCCTAATAACACCAAAGGGAAAGGTAAAGCACAGGGCAGCCTGGTGCCCCCTCACCCAGCAGATAGAGGCTCTCTCTCTTTGTGGAACCTTTTTCCATCTTGGTTCAGCACAGTCTCTGCTTCTTGAAATGGATGTGTTGTCTTCAGGATTAACAGCTTTTTTTTTTTTTTTCTCAGGGACTTACATTATGGATGCAGTAAAGTTTTTCACTTACTTTCTCTCCAGTATGCTTAAATGTTATCTCAAAAGACAGATATCCAGGAGATATGAGGTTAAATCAGGAATCAACAATTATCCCGGGGAAAATAGGACACAAGCTCTTTATTTTAGGGAAGATTTTGATTAAGCAAGTAGTGCACAGTCCCATTTCTGTTTCTTACCTTATTCTGAGGGCCATGAAGCACATTTGCAATTAAATTGAGTCTAGTTACCCTCCAAAGTAAAAGGAATCTGTTCTGAAAATTACTAGTATGAGTCTCTCTACCTTTTGACAAATTATTTTCTAATGAAAAACATCTGCTCAGGCTAAGAAGGTTCACTCGTCTTTACTTCTGCCTCGTGTGAATGGTTTTTATTTTGCATATTGCAATATTGCATATTGGTAATAGAACTGAAAGGGACAGGAAGGTATTGATAAAACGTAGCAATGCTGTGAGTAGAATATAATTTCTCCCTCCCCTCCATGTAATTATCCTTTTTCTTTATAACAGGTGTAATGAGTGGAGCACCTGATGGCTAATGATAATCCAGATGGCTTGGAATTGTAACTCCATATGCCGCATCATTTAATGCGAAACAGTGCTGAAGTTAACTCTGTGTGGGTTGATGAAACAAACTTCCTTGTTTATTTTGGAAGTTTATGTTGGCAAACAAGAAATTCAAAGAGAAACCCACGGATGTGGGACCAGTAGGTTAATGGGAAGGCATCCATGCTGGTATTTCCTCTAAATCATGGGCAGAGAAGGGTTTGCTCTCCCAGAGACTTGCACATCTGTGTTGCCTGATGATACTTTCTCAGGATCTGGGTGTACTCCTTTGTGTGGTGCTGTGACTGCTTGAAGCCTGAATCCTGGATTTGGCTGTGTGTGTAAAGGCTACGGTCAGGTGTTCCAGCAGCTCAGTGGTGCTCATTGACTCTCAGAAATAATAACTTTATAATGCTCCTTTCTATGAGAAGAGGTGGCTGTTCTGTTTCTGCACTACTGGGATCAGTCCTAGATCACGAGATGGCTTTTAGGATGTGATAGCTTGCTGTCAGTCTTGCAGGTGTCTCTTCTGAGCTATTTCACACGGTTGGGCCCAATAATCCATCCATGCTGACATACAGAATTATTTCTGGAGTTATGTGTTCTCCGTGGAAGTAGTCACAGCTGGCGCCAGGCTAGCATGAATGTTTTCTCCTTAGGGAAAAGTGAATCTGTAAGTTCTAAGGATTCCTTATACAGAGAGGTGGCATCATTCCCCTCGTGTTATGAGAGGGGAAACTGGAGCAGGCTGGCTCTAATTCAGCACTGAAGCACCATGGGACATAAGCACATGCTTTCATGTTTGGCTGAACTGGTGCTGTACAGAGACATCATGATTTGCCCAAAGTCTCACAGCGAGCTGAAAATAGAAATCAGGAGTTCTTTGCACAGCTACAGCAGCTATTTGGTTTTGACAGGTTTTCTTCCTGTGCTGCCCAGAGGACGAGCAGCATTTTTCTTTACAAAACAAAAACAAATGTGCCGTAGTAAATACTGTGATTCCTGCAAAACAGCTTTTGTATTCTGCACTGGGAGGTGAGGAACTGAGGAACTGTTTCTGTAGGTCAACAACAGTGTTTGTGCCAGGTTTTGGAAAAGTTTTTGAGGTGGTGGTGTGAAAACAGATCAGTCCGGTGCCTGGCACAGACAGCCTGGCATCAGTTGACTTGGGAAGGATTTCTGGTGTGTTTTAGGCAGAGATTCCTTTGTGTGCATCAGAAGATGAATGGGTTCCTAGGCAAGGAAGAGAAATAAATCCTTTTGTTAGAATGCACTCAGGGCTGATCCTAACATCTGGTTTGCAATAGTGATTTGATTAGCAGGAAACAGCGATGTTGCCTCTCCAGCTCTGGGAACAGTGTGCAGCCCACATATCCAGAGAAAAATGTCAGCTTTGTTTGTGTATTTATGCCATTCACTTGCAGTAAGAACTTAACCTTGGTAGAATCCGGTGGCATCAGTTTCATACTCACAGCCCATTTCTCTCCTATTTGAGTCAATTTCTGACAGCATGTATATATATTAAAAAAAAAAAATTGCATGGCCTTTGCATTGAGTCCTTTTGGTGCGTGAACAAGGAACTGTTTCAATGGCTGTACACCTACCTGCAGAGAGAGACAGCTTGATGATATAGTGTGACATCAGTTTTCTTCAGTAAGTAGTCAACAAAATGAGTAAGCACAGATGCAGTCTCCTCTGCTCCTTGTGTGGCATGCTGTTCTTCAACCAGCTCTTGGCCTTGGATGTAAAAGAATTTAATATTAATTCAGGACAGTGCATGTTGTGAAGGAAGCAGAAGTGGAATTTCTAGATTTGAGACCTGGGACTAAATGAGAGGGTCTGTTGTAGTTCTTTGTATTGAAAGATGGAGGTAATACACATCAGAAAAGAGACTCTTTGCACATTCTCATTTCATACCTGACAGAAAGCTGGGGCAAGATGAATACCTGCTCCTAATGTTAAAAAATATCAAGTAGGTGGAAAGGCTTTTGCTCTTCTCTGAAGTAGCTGATGCTGTTAGAGGACAAATGTTTTTACAGTAGAGGCTTTAGTACAGATCATGGATTTAAATCTTCCTGTTGGCTTGAGGGACTACTTGTGTGGCTGGGTTCTGAAGAGTGCTGCTGAGGCATAATAGGTGCTAAATAGTGCTGCTTTGGCTTTCAGCTTTGGGGAATCCTCCTCAGTATTTGCAACCAATGCTGATATGTGGAGATTTGCTGAGAGTTGCCCAAACTCACCAGCATGCATCTGCAAAGGGCCTTGGCTGCTTTCTGCAGTGTGGCAAAGGAAAGGGATCAGGAGGCTGAAGTGGCCTCCATCAAGACAGCTGAGTTACTAACATGGGTTGTCTTCATAACGGTTCCTAGTGCTTTAAAGCTTTGGTAAATAGCAAAATGAGGGAAAGGAGTGGTATTGTTGTAGGGGAAAAAGAAAAAAACCCAAGATATCTGAGAATTGTTAATGCAGGAAGTGAAGAGCTAGATTTTCCAGAGCACATAAGTGTGTTAAGTGCTTAATTCCCCCCTCAGGCCTAGCACTTAGCTGCCATGTGAAGAAGGGAAGGCAAAAAAAAAAAGCGTAGTAGCATAGGAATAATTTCCTCAAACTTACTCTGATGGAGACAGCATGTTGAAGTCTGTGTAAGCTCTTCAGACCCACAGCAGGGAGGCACAGGCCCTCTTGCCTGCAAGCTGCAGGCTGGAACTGCATCTGCCTTGTCCTTCTGGCTTGGAAATGAAGATTTGGGAAGCTGTTCTATCAAAAGGATGAGAGCTAAGAAGGACTCTTCTATTCCCTCAGCTGTTTTCCTGGCTGTTAGAAGATGGTCCCAAAAAGACTTGTCTTCCACCTTGGGGTGGCACTGTTCATCTTTGCCTGTTCTTAGGGGAAGCCACGTGCTTGCTCTGCTCCAGGTGCCTGAAGATCTCTGGAAATCCAGCTTGAATAGCCTGGAGAGGCCTGGACTTAACTGATGGGAGTTTTCAGCAGTGATACTCACTACAAATCAAGGAGAAAATGAAATATTAAGGACCACCTTACAGCAGGCAATCCAGAGACTTTCTGAAACTAAATTGCGAAGACCAAGTGGGGATGCTGTGTGAGTGACTGCAGACAAAGCATGAGGCACCCAGGCAATGAAAGAAAGAAATGAAGCTAAACAGAGGTGGAGCACAATAAGAATTGTACTCAGACAGTGCCTGTGGTTAATTCAAGCTGAGCTGTGGGGGATCTCGCTGAATTCCTTTCTCCTCTTCAAGTGCTTATTTACCCAGGTGGTACATGGATGACATCCTCTTTATGAGAGCTACCAGTAATTTTAGATCTGTTTAAACAAGTATTAGGAAGGTTTGAGATGATAGCAGGGATATTAGATGGTCACTGAGTACTCTCAGAAGATCTGAACCTACAGAAACGTCTCATATTGACAACAGAATGCTTCAGAACAATTTGAAGCAAATGTATTTTCAAACTGTTTTCCCCTTTCTTAGAATTGAATGTCCATGGAATCTGTTTAAGCATTAAGACCAGGCTTATCCCTGTGTAATGAAGTTCACTGATGAGCAGAATGCATGTGCAGATCTGGTGCTGTTGGTCCTGGTGGTCCAGGAAGGGCAGAGCTGCTGTGCGCTCTTCCTTTCCCTGTGGTGTGAGCTGTGTTCCTTCCACAGAGCTCACAACAGAAGGAGGCTGTTTGCATTGTCCACATGGGAAACTGGGAAGTAACGTGGGTAGGCTGAAAGGGTCAGCAGATGTCTGAGAGACAGTAGCAGAAGCTGATCTGCTGACTCCCAGGATGTCATCTCACATAGTGTGAACTGCCTGCCATTTGCAAAGGGTCTGCTATTTCCTACAGAGCTAAAGGGACTCAGAGGCCAGAGAAGTTCAGTCTCACTTTGTCCAATTGCGTGGAATTTGTCTTTGCAAAAAAGGGCAGACCCGAGAAATGGGCTGAGGGAGAATAGCCAAGTTCTTCCTATGCCTCTGCAGTGCGAGGGCTGCGCTCCACTGATGAGGCACCTCAGTTTCACCTTAGATTGGATACCCAGTGTACTTGCAGGGTTAGGGCAACTTGGTGGTTTAACAAGTAACCACAAAGGAATGCGCAGTAGTTATATCAAACCTCATCCCTTTTAGCTTTTCAACGCTGCAAAATAAATTTAGAAGGGGTCATCTTTTAGTAAACACTTGGAGCATGATTTTTCTGGGGGCATTAAGAAGAGTTCCCTAACTGCTCTGTACCCAGTGCTGTCCTGCTGCATCTCAAGCCCTCTGCTTTTACTGTTGCCATATTGACAATGCAGGCACTTTCAGATTATTTATCCTGTCTGTGCTTTTTCATTTAACTTCTCCCAAAGTCCATTACCCTCAATGACACTTCCAATTGGCATTTGAATTTAAGGTGAAATCTAGACCTTGTAAGAAATAGGTTATTTTGTTCTTCTTCAGATGGTTCTGTCTCCTACACAGTGTCACTTTGGCTGATTCATTTATACAACCTGACAAAAATCTCCCAGACTTTCATGAACGGCTTCTCTGTGAATGTCACACTGAATTTGCTACAGTTGAATGCTGTATATCTACCAATGAACTGGAGAGCAAAGTGCTGAAGCTGGATGGTGAAACCACCCTGAGATGATGTTTCCTTTCCTGCCGTACATTTTTCTGTATTAGTGTGTTGTCCTGTTTGTGCATGTGCCTACATTCCATTGCATTCTCCTTAAACATCTGTTTGAGCCTGGTGTCCCATTGACACCAGGTAGCTGTGTGAGCCAGGCCTTCAGGCTGCTGTGTGTCCCCAGCATGCTAAATTTTAATTGTGTGCTGCCTCATTAAAAAAAAAAAATGGCATGAAAAGATTAACTGTTGTGGCTATCAGTATGAACACATTTACACACAAACCTGCCTTCGACTGCAGTGGGGGGAAAAACCCTCCATGCATCTTAAAAGAGCAAAGAATAAAGTTAGTAATATCAAATTAATCATAGAACATAAAATATCCCAAGTTGGAAGGACCCACAGGGATTGCAGAGTCCAACCCTTGGTCCCACACATCACTCAGCTCCAAGTTCTTTGTCTGTAAACAGTGTCCAAATGCTCCTTGGGCTTCAGCAACGTGGGGTCCCCTGGGGAGTCTGTTCTGTGCCTGATGACTGTGGTCCAGAAAAGGCTTTTTTTAGACATGTTGTGAGCTGTATCTGGGGTTGCTGGGTGAGTGCCAGTCAGCCCATCCACAGCTGGAGGTGTTTCCCTGCTGTATCTGTGCTCATCTTAGACACCTGGGAAAGGAAGCAAGGTTGTGGGAGGGCACTGTCACACTGCTTTGTAACCAGCCACCTCACTTTGTATGTAAGATTATTTGTTTTGATACATAATTACATGGGTTGATACTCTAGTCAGTGACTAATTAATCCTAATTGGATGTAAATTAATTAAGAATAGGGTTTGTCAAATTCAGTTTGTGCTTATCCAACTCTGCTCTCCCCTGGAGCAAAAGTGAAGATCCTGGCCCAAATCCAGCACTGTTTAGTGTGAGTATAGCAAGCTCAAACCCAGCATAGGCCCTGGGGTGGGTATTGCACCTTCTTGTTGTTAGAAAGCTGCTGCAATTTGGAGGCGTTCAGGGGATGCTTTCTTATGAGATGATTCCTGTTTAGGAGAAACAGATTAGGACAGCTGACCTACTGTTGAGTGAAGTTAAGGTGGTAAAAAAACAAACAAGTGAAACAATCCCCTTCCATATCTGATCACTGTACAAGAAGGACTCATAGATAAGATCTGCCTGGCCAGGAGGTACTGAAACCAGACAATGCTTTATTCTCCCATGTATCATTTTTCTCATGGCAATCCTTGTGTATGCTACTGTTTCCTAGGGAGTTCAACTCAGATGATCATACATGCTAGATATGGTTTGTATGCAGCCAGAATAAATGCTAAGCCACCTCATCTCCAGCAACCCTGAGATTATGTTGACAAGGTGCGAAAAAGAGTGGAAATTATTTTTTCTTTCAATAGTGGGGAAATGGGGCAGCCTGTTGCTGGATGCAGATGTTGATAAAATGTTTGCTTTAATACTGCTGTTATAGAATAGCTGTGTACTCTTGTCTCTGTTAGCCTGATTTGTACTCATATACTAAATGATCAAAGCAAAGCTCCCACATCTCAGGTGGAAACTGATGAAGGCAATCTGCACATGCTCAGTGCACCAGGCACCCTGCTTGTAACCAGTCTGGGTCTGAACAGCTCTGCTTTGTGCAGGGTTTGTGTTCTGGCAGCCTGGATGGGGCTTCTATTCCAGCTAAGCTGCTGGACGCAGGGAAATTCAGACAGAGGTCACATTTCCACATTTATTTTCCACTCAGTTTTGTAAAAGGCTGGCCATGTGATGCGTTTAAATACAGTGCAAGATGTGGTAAAATAACTTCATGTCCATGTATTCCAAGGGACCTTTAATAATTTGAACTTCAAGAGATCAGTTTTACTGATTGCAGAGCCTGTCACTAACCTGGCCTTTTCTTAATTGCTGTCACTCATCTATGCAGGGTGTTCCTGCAGCATTTCATACATCTATGTTTAAGGTGCCTTCCAGATCAAAGCTCTCCAGGAGAAATTCCCCATATTAGTTGTGAGATATTAAAAAATAAAAAATAAATGCAGATTTTCCAGTCAAGCCTGAAAATCTGCTCCAGTTGTAAGAATTTCCAAAATATATTACTACAGTGCCAATCATCTGATGCAAAAGTGGGAAAGATGTCAGCAAAATTCACCAGGTGCACGGAATTGTTGAATAGATTCATGGGCAGTCCACTGTGATGGCAAGTTTTCAGGGGTTATCAGAACTCTTTATACATCAAGTTAAAAAATGACAAGCTGAAAAAAATGCTCTGTGCTTTGAACCAAAGGATGGTTGAGACCACCAAAAGAAAGATGTAATATTGTAAAAATACGTAGTTAACCCCACAGTCTTTGTCAGACAGCATAACTATAGAAGAGCCACTGCTCACCATGGAGAAGGACTGATTGATCTGTAGGACTTTGATCATGTAAATGTGTTTCATTTAAATCTGCGTTGGACCATTGAACCTGAGGACTCTTAGAAGAGAAGCAGAACTGCTGGGTAGACCTGACAAAAACCCAGATGACCAAACTCAATTATGGATTGTCAGACAGAGCCAGCTCAGTCCAAACGTGTTCTAACATGTGTCACAACCTAGCTGTGATCTCAGTGTGCATGCATAGCAAAGCATGGAGCCCAGCATAGCGCCAAGGCTGCACTGCAAGCTGCACTCCAGGCACTGGTACTCTGGGAGCAGTAAGTCTGTGTGCAACAGACAGCAGGCATGTATAGCTATAAACCAGATATGTATAAAAGGGTGAGACTGGGCCTCTTGTCCTTTAGCTGCAGAGATGGCACGCTCATGTGGAGCAGAGCACTTGCTGTGCTGGATGTTTGTTAGGCAGCAGTAGTCCTTTTTTTTCCATTCATCTTAAGCTGAGAAGTGGTCTTTGTTATGCATTGTCTGGGTCTCTCTTTTTTTTTTTTTTTTTGTGGAAACTTGTGGTTTTCTTTTTCATGGTATTTGGGGCCGACCGCCAGCGTGTTACCAAAATTATCTGAATCAGTTCTATCTGCAGTTGCCCTCACCAGAAGTTTGTTTGCGAAGTTGGCATAAAATTTTATCTAAAGCTTCTGAACAGAAAATGTAAGAGAAGAACTTCCATTATAAGTTTCTAGGACTGTGCCCCTTAGTGCTGTCCTGACCTTCGGGCTGTAATGGAGCTGTGTGCTCTGTTATCTCAGAAAGCTGTGTTGAGTCACTTCCCACACATACCTCATGAGCGGGCACCCTTAGCACCTCTGTGCTCTCTTCCCATGCATCTCCACTGGCTGTGCTCTCCTCCCCATCACATTTGGATATCTCATTCTGCATTTTACAACAGCCTTCAGCAAATCATGATGGCTGTCAGGTTCTCCAGGCTGGTTAGTCAGCTAAGAACAGCATTTTAAGATCTCATTTTTGACCCAGTGGTTGTAAATACAAGCACAGCTAAACAGAGAGGAGATGGAGAGCCTGGGTAAGTTATGACCTGAGTCACTGAAGTGCACTGAAGAGGTTAAAGCAAATAAACTGATAAGAAGAGAAAAATGGTTTTAAGTTTTAAATGACTAAATGGATTAAAAAAAAAAAAGAGTAGAAAGTATTACTAAAGAAAGCAGGAAATAACACACTGATGCTTACAGCACCTTGTTCAACAAACCTTCCCTGCCCTTTAGATTGGCAGAACGAGTTGTTTGGAAAGACCTGAAGAGCTCAGATTTACTGCTGACACAAATCACAAGCCTTGGGAGGAGGGTTTATCAATGCCAGCACTGCTGAAAGTAAGATGGAGATGAGACAGAGATCATGACAAATGCAGGACTTTTCATAAATAAGTATTCCTTCCTCTGAACTACTCACTTAACACCATTTATTGTTAACTCCATGTCCTCATCTAATTGCTTTTTTGTTGCTAGGACAGCTGAGCACTTACTGATAACCTCATTTGTCCCTTCTACATCTTCATGTCTGTATCTGCGTGTTGGATAACGGCAGGAAGTGATGAGCCTTTTGTGGAGTTCAGATCTCATTCTCAGTATGCTTGGCTAATTATGGCAGATGGATGACAGTTCTGTGGTCTCCAGATGTGTGGGGTTTTTTCTACTATATAGGACCAAAATCAAGTGAGTTTTGAACAATCAGCAAAACAGGTGTAACAGGTAAATAAAACACAACTATAGATGCGAATGTGAGAAGTTGATTATTTTGAATGACAGAATACACATTTTCTTTTGGAAATGCTGTTGAGCTACCTTGGGAGAGCTGCTGTTTGGTTACCTGGTGTCCTCATTTGGCTCTTCTCAAAAGCTGTAGAACATATCAAGGCCTTGCAAAGACGAGACCTTATATCTTGTTAATCCAAAGGCATTGCAGCAGATGGTGATGATAAGAGAGAATGTATTAAGGGAAAGCATGCTGAAAGGGTATGTCTTTGTCTTGCAAGCAGTGCTGCTCAGAAGGGAGGGTGGTACAAAACAGGAAAAGAGCATGAGACCAGATCACAGCTTGCTCCAGGCTGTGTGAACCCAGGTTTCATGAACCTGAGGCTCCGCATTGCTCTCCCTCACCTTGGTCCTTCCACATGCTCCTGTCCTTGGTGCCTCAGAGTCATAAAATGGCCCAGCTAATGGAAAAAAAACCCAAAAACTAATGAACAACAAATGTCTCTTGGCAGGGTTTTTCTATTTTGGTGTTGGATTGGTCTTTTGATTGTCAGACTGCCAGTCAAAACTGCCACCCCTTGATCGAATCATACACTGCTTGTGATTTCACATCTGAGGACATTACTCCTTGGTGTAGTGCTCCCGTAGCTATGAACTTGCCCTGTAAGGGTCTTCAGCTCTGTGTTCATCAGTTCAGAGCTGGCAGGATGATATGAAAACACGGATATATCTGCACTTGGGATCTCGAGTAGACTGACTTAAATGGCTGCAGGTTTTGATTGTCAGATTTTGTGCTTGCCAACTGCGTGGTGACCTAAAATAATCAGGTGGAATGAACTCAGAGGAGCCTGTCTCAGTTTGCCAATCAATGCCACTCAGACAGGAAGGAGGGCTGGGAGGCTGGGGTTAGGTTTGCAATGTGTTGCAGTGTGTGTGTGCCTATGCCAGGAGTTGGACAGCTATCCTGAGTCCCTTTCTGCCACACAGGGGCTCATTACCACGGTAGTGTCACTCCTGAAATTGTCTCATAGATGAACAAAGGTTTTTGCTGATTGATGCCTGATTTGCTCTGTGTTTATCAGAACTGAAACAGTAATAAAATTGCTTTCATTTGCACCAGGAGGGACTTGAAATGTAAATTGTTTCATGGTTTCAAGGAACCTTTTTTCATTCTTCCCAGTAATTATGCCCAGGAGGGTGAAAAGCATTTGAATTGCATAAGACACATGCCATTGTACATGACAATTCATATTTTATAAAGCATTTCATAACCCCTACAGGAAAATAACGCTCAGTCTATATTTGTTTAAGTAGAGAAGCAAGCTAAAAGCCAGCTAAAAGGAAGAAAAAAATGGAGTTTTGTGATGAAATGTAGCAATGTAGAGAGAAAAGAGCTAGAATTTATATTTCTTCCTACTTCAAGATCTGGAGAGTTTTGGATTCAGAACAAGATACAAAAAATGGGAGGCAATGCATGAAGCGTACAGGAGGAGAAGTCATTCCATGAGGCAACAGGGGCACTGAAACCAGCTCCAGTCCTTTGCATTTGTGAACAGATTCTAACGTTCTTGTGTTCCTACAGGACAGCTATCATTACACTTGGAGATTTGGTGCTGGAGCTGCAAGGTCTCGAACTTCACATGGAGTTTTCAGCAGGACAGTTTTCTTACATGGCTTTGCTTTGGTATTTGTTTGGTGAAGACCAGAATGTCTTGATAGGTTAGGAAAGTCAGGCTTTTTCTGCAGGTGATCCTGCTGTTGGGGCTGGTTGGGTCATAGAAGTGAGTTCAGGTGAGAAGTCAGATTTGTAACTTTGTTTTCTTCAGGGCTGAGTCCCTCTAGGGTCTTTGCAGCTGTGGGAGGGTATCTTCAGCGTGTCCTCTAGCAGTCAGCCAGCAGCACAGCACATCTTTCAGGCCTGATGCCTTTTTAAGTACTTTGCTGCAAGTAGCTCAGCCTCTGCTACAAGGACAGGAATAATGAACAGCAAAAAGGCACTTGAGGCAGGCACGTTTGTGCCAGGCTGAGGGGCTGAATGGATTAGATCATAAGATGCTCTTCTGTGCTGCCCCTTGTGCCTGGGACACCCTTTCTGCCCTGCCTGCTATGATCTGTTACATGAGATCATGCAAAGCATGGTGAGCTCCAGCCACATCCCTGACTGATGTGTCAGCAAGGAGCAAACATCTTCACCAAACAAGTAGCTGCTCTGGGTCAGATGCTCTTAAAGGTGTTTCTTTAGGGCTTTATTCTTTTCATTCTGGCTTTTAGTCTTCTCCCATAGGAGAGCAGAGAAGTAACCTTCAGTCATAAGTCTCTCTTTGCTGCTCCCAGCGTTGTGTTTTCATCTGCCTTTCTGTGCTGACTGTGAAGAGCTTCAGTTTTAAGTATGCACCGTAATACAGGACAAGAGAGTGTTTTATTATTAGTTAGGTTGATATTGTGCAATTAGAGCAACAGTAGTGGCAGGACAGATGAGATCATTCCTGCTGCCTGATCTGTGCCCTGTAATGAATCAGATCTCTGCCTTCCAGAAAGCTGTTATCTTTCAGGAATATTGAGGCAATGAAACTAATCAAAAGAAGATTTAAAGAATTTTCCTCTATTTCATAGTGCAAAAGTCCTTGGAAATGCCACAGAGGCTGTTAGAAAAGGTGAGGAAAGTATTTCCTTAGTACTAAAGCACACATCAAAGTAAGAGGTACAATGTTGTGTCAAAAATGATGTCAAATCACTTTTAAAAACTCTTTTTTAACCAAAGTGCAGTGTGTGCTCTGTGGAGTACTGTGTAACTTCTGAGTGGGGAAGGAGTCTTAATGGACGTTTGTGATGGCACCCTGCACAAACCTGGGGTTTGCTGGCAATTTAAATTATGGGAAAATAAAAAGCTGTGGAAACAAGTTCAGCTGTGAACTTTTTGGAAAAAGCATGCAATTTTATTATGTAATTGGACACATAATCAATTGCTAAAAAAATTAAGCTCCAAAAATGTGTGAAGTTGCTTTTAAACTCTTGTAAGACTGTGGCATGATCATAGAGATTGAGCAAACATGGTCTTAAACATTGAATGGGATAAAAGTTACCTCTGCCTGACTTTCGAAAACTGTATTCCTAATTCCTTGCTAGCACTCTGTAAATGGGAATTATTTAAGCTGTCGTTGAGGCCTCGCTTTGCAGTAGAGCCTTGTGCTCAGCTGTGTTGTGTCCTGCTAAGCACTGTGGAGCCCAGAAGCAGAATTACATTGACACAGATGCAGTACATCCAAAATGGTGCTTCAACTCATTGTGCAACTTTGTGACATTGAAGGAGTTGACTTGGAGAAGGTTAAAGAAACCAGTTCCTTAATTAGTGTCATCTGGGTGCCCAGACCCCATAGAGGTTTAAATTCTAAGAAAACCTGGTAGAAATGTGCTTGGTTTGGAGGTGGGCAAGAAAGATGCACCAAAAAGATATAGTCAGGAGGTTGGCAGGGGCAGTTAAGCTTTTGGGAAGGTCAGCTTTGAGAGCTAAGGGAGCACCAAGGAATGAAAAATATTAGCAAGCTCTGCTTACAAGGAAAAAAAGGTTACCCCCCCTCAAAAGATGAGGTGTATAGGTGAAGAATATAAACACATCTCATTAAAATTACTCTTTATAAAAGACTGATGTTAAGCATTACCTGCCCATTACAGTTACGTGGCTTATAAGACCAAATTCTGGTGTTAAGCATTACAGCCAGAAGTGTCTGGCACAAGAGGAGGCTATCTGCTGTGCCTGTTTAATTGCCTCAGAAATTGTAGTGGCAAAAGGGACTGTTGCAATCAGGTTTAGTGTTTCAACTTGCACTCCAATCCAAACAAACCAGGTTTCAGCAGATGGATAACAATATGTGCAGGAGACAGGAAAGAATAAAGCAACTCGGTAAAATGAAGATCACATATTGCAAAACTACTGACTGAAACCATGAAACTCAGCATCTGCCAGCAAAGACTGCCTAAGGAATTAAAGCATGGAATTGGAGACAGTTAGAAGAATGCAGGACAAAATTCAGACACTGGAGGTCATCAGATAGGTTTGCAAAAACAAACAGGCAGGTTTGCAGAAGTTGCAGACACCTCCTGTAAGCTGAAAGTGCAGAGTGTTGTTGGGAACTGAAAAGGTGTAGAAGAGGCTCTGACTCTCCTTAAATTCTCTACAGTTTCAGTGCTGCAGACCCCAGTGGGCCAGGGCCCTTAGGATGTGCTGTATGTGTGTAAGCTCCAGAGATCTCAGCCCACCTTTCAAATCTGGAGAACATTAATTAACATTCTCTACATCCTGTGCTCCTAGCATCCTTCTCATAGCCAGAATAGCACCCCTTTCCAGGCATTTTATATCCCAGCAGAGAGGCAGCAAAGTGAGAGCTGGAGCCTCCACTGACAGATCCCTTGGATGAATACAAATAGGTAATTCCAAGTTAATTAATGCAACCTGCAATTGATTGACACTCACTTTCTAACATTTCTTGTGTTCTTGCTATTGCCCAGCTGAGCTGTCTGAGTCATGTTGTGTTCTTAAGATTATTACTTGAAATGCAATTGAAACTGCTGAAGCTTGGGAAATCTGTCTTGCCAAGAGCTTTTTTATTTAAAGGAAAGAGAAAAGAAAAAGAACAAGAAAGGAAGAAGAAAACCCTATAAGCTTAAAAGAAAGCTTAAATAAAACAATGCAGAGAACAAAAGGAGGAGATAATTGCAATTGGAAGGTTTGTGAAAATCTTTTTTATCGGTATTGTTGGGGCTCTCCTGAAAGTTTCATGTGTGTCTCTGAATTTTTCAGGTAGGAAGAATACCTCATGTAGGTGGTCCCAGTTTGTGTCTTTGGCATTATTGCTGTCCTGGTGTAGGCTGGCATTTTGGGAACTGCATTCTTGTTTTTATTACAGTCTTCCTTTAGATTTATCAGTTGAGGCCAAACTCATAATGAACAGTTTTTCCTAAAGCAACTGAAAAATGATTGGCTTATTAAGATCCTTGCCTTGCTGAGGGCAGCACGTTGTACTGACCTGCTTCTGGAGGCTGCTGCATGCTTTGGTCGTGGTGTGTGTGGGGACAGCCATTCTTCCTCAGCCTTCTTGGGCTGTAAGCTTCTTGATGCAGGGATGTTTGTGAATGCACAGCACCTCTCACAGCATGGATCTGTGCTGACATGCATCTTGGATGTGCCAATGTACGATAATTAACAGCATCTGATGGCCTGACTGCATAGGACCTGCTTCTCCTTAAATGAGTGACGTGTCAGCAGCAGGGATAGAACATCATCATTACCACAATTGACTTTAACTCAGCTGTCCTCTTAATTGTCACTATTACCAGGAAAATCGACCCCATCCCAGCTCCTGCTGTTCCCTGCCAAAGGAGCAGATCGGTTTATGTTGTCTCCTGCTGTCCTTGATTTGACAGAAGGTCTCAAAAGTGCAGAGCCTTTCTCTGACCCGCCTCCTCTGCCCCAAGCAAACTTCCAACTAAGCAGCACTATGGTATTTTACAAATTGTGTTTAGCTTTTAATGATTTGCTATAACATGCTTGATTAAAAACCCGACTAAATTCCCAGCCTAATGAACCTTGAACTTTCACATTAGATACATTAATTATGGTGGTCTCAGTGGCATGCTAGCACAGGAAAGTTATCCTGCCACGTTAGTATGAAAATGAAGAGTTGCTGTAAGAACTAAATGTAAAAAAAAAAATAAAATAGACAAGACTTTATTGCTAAAGCAGTTGTGCCTCTGAATTAAGTTACTGTCTTTTGTTTTTCCTTTTTAATTAATCAGATGGCAGCAGCAGAAGCAACATTCCCAAAGGCATTGCTTAAAAAGCCATGGACTGATGGAAAGCAACAGAAATAACCAATGACTTTGCCACTGGTGCTTAGATGCCATAGCAGTGATGAACGTGAGGTGCAAAGACAGACAGATCAATTTGCTATTCATTAATATTACAGTGTGGTGTTCTATTTTGATTCATGTCTTTTCGATTTATAAGGAAACACTGATCAGTGCATACAATCAACTTAATGCACAGAGGTAAATGCATTGATAGGTGCATTTAAAGGATGCCAGATGCTGACAGTTCCTCCAGCAATTCAATGCTTTGAAAAACTCAGTCCTGGGTGAAGGTTGTCCCACCTGTGCCAGTGGGATTGTTTACAGGATTGCCTGTGAACCATGGTGCTGCAATAGTATATGCTAAAAAAAGTGTTGTTCTTTCATCAAATCTTTCATATTGAATTTCAGCCAAATTGCTGCAATGATTGTTCACAGTTCTGTCCCATAAACATTTGTGTTGGCATAAAAGAGAGAAACAAAGAGCAGTGCAAAAAGCATGCTTTAAAAAAATGTAGTGAAGGAAAACCTTAAATGTTCTCTTAGCTGTATGCCAAACCTCCTGTTGTGGTCAATTCTCCATCAGGGCAAATACTGTCTTCACAGAATGAAGTGAATGAAGAGGTGCTTAACATAACCAGGAAGATTCACATCCCTTCTGTCTGTATCAACAGTTTCTGCAGGCTCCAAGCTTTCCCATGCTGTATGTAGGGTTGGAGGTGTCCCAACTGGACATCCAACCCAACTGGAGCTCGTTGCTGGTTTTCCAGCTTTGTGCTCAGCTGGGCCAAGTTGGTCCTTCCCACCATGTGTGACCTGGGAACAACATCAGCCCTATGCAGAGGGAGACGTGGTGCTGCAGGTCAGCGACGGAGCCCCTCATCTTCTTCCTTTTGCTATCAGTGTGTTACAGGTGGTTGCATGGTGTGAGAAGAGCCTTGCCATTTACACTGCCTGAAAGTCTGGTCAGTGCTGTTTAAAGCACGCTGACTTCCACATGCTCAATTTGTGGATAACAAGTGATGGTGTTTAGAATCCCATTATGGGTTCATTATGGCACATTCCATATGAAATTGATTACAAATTCCAGTGGAGCCAAGCAAAAGACTGTTAATTAGCTAATTATTGCTCAACATACATTCAAAAGACTCACTCAGTTCCTTGAACTTTCACTCCACACTTCATGCATTTTCTGAATTGAAATTCAGCAGCACAATGGGATACACGTGTGTCTCAGCTCTCCCTGTAATCGAGGCTGAACGGACGCCCAACTGCCAAGCTAGTCTGCTGAAGACAAGGGGGGCTTGTGCTTCACCCTTCACTCCTAAGCCTCCTTCAGTCCTTGCCAAACTCTTTTCTCTTCTAGCTTTACCACTGACAAGCAAGGAAATGAAATTTGCATTAGTTTTTCTCTTTCTGTCTGCCATGGCAGCTCTCTTTATTAAACAATTGAAAGCACACCAGTCAATGGAGCTCCTCTTGACTTTTGTCTTTGCTTTTCCAAGGCCTCATTCCAGGATAACTTGAATTCCTCTTCTTCCAAGATGAGCATGTCTTGATCTTAGGTCAGATTGAGGTGATGTAAATCAATTTTGCTTTGTGGAATAGAACTATTCTGACCATTACATCTGAAAGCCCAGCTGGATGAGGATATGGAAGCATTCAACTCTCAGGAGTGCATTTGAACTTTAGCATGTCAAATTTTTACTATTCATTTTGAGATGATCCTCCAGCCCTGGGCCAGATACATCCATTGGTGTCCATCTGCACAGCTTTGCTGATGCAGTGGTGGTAGAGCTGCAGTGCTTGTGGAATGGGTCTGGCCCTTGGGAGCACTGTCTGTCACTCATCCTGTTTGAGGGCTCTGATTGCATGGGCTGCATCCTCCACTTGGCCTCTGTTGACTTTGTTGGAACTGTATGGATCAGCACTGGTGTCAGTGTCTTTGTTCTCTGCACAAGAGCTTTTACTGCTGGCAGCTGGAGGTTGTTGGTTGCTATCTCTACTCCCATGAGGATCTCCCAGTACTCTGATGCGCTCAGGATCCACAGCTGTTGATGTCCCATTTCTGGGTTACTTTATTTGTTTAGTACCCTTCAGTTCTGCTGTGGACTCAGTGCCAGGAGCTTTTTCCAAAGTGCTGGTAGAGCTCAGTGCAAAGTTTGAGACCTCAAGCAGCTCATCTTGAATGTTTTAGTATGGCACAGATCTTGCTTTGTCAGAAACTGGCCTTATTCAGATGTATGAAGGACTGTGAAGTTGCAGTGATACTACTGAATTTTCATGTGAGATGTCTGCTGTTTTCAAATTCTTGCTTTGGGGATTTTGTACATAAGGATTCGCTGATTAGATTGCTATTCTCTGGCCCAGATGCTGTAAATATTCACACATTGCCATGGTGAAGACCTGCCTAGTCTGTTTATGCACAAAGGGTGATTTTTTTCATTAGATAAATATGTAATTTTTTTCGTGCCTTTGTTTAAAAATATTTCCAATGTATTGTCAGAACCCAGAACAACAGAGGCTGTGACTTATCACTCACATTTGTCTAACCAAAGAGAAGTTTATTAAAAAGTTTCAGCAAATGAACCCACGCTTATCAATCCCTCTCTGAATGCAATCAAAGCAGGTGCACAGGGTGAACTTGATGCTTTAAAGCACAAAAAGAGAAGAATGAAGAAAATAAAAATGAGAGACGGGGAAAAAAAGGGACTGGAGAAAAATAACAAAACATCAGTCAAGACCACAGGGAGGTATAGTGAGGTCTGTACTGTGAGGAATGAATAGAGCTGAAAGGGGAATTTTCATCTCAGGTTTCTGTGATAAGCAACATTTGTTGAAAGCACGGGAGTGCTGAACTCCACACCTCCTCCCTAACAACTCAGCACGCATTTTAGCAGGAGGCAGCTGGAATGCAGAATGCATTTCTGCCTGGAAAAGAGGCAGAACACTGTCTGGAGCTGCTCTGTGTGCTGGAGGTTCCCATCTGCAGGGAGCAGATGGCTCACTGGGGACAGATCTCCTTCCTCCTTTGCTAGGAGGCCAACCTCTGATAGTAGCTGCCCAAACTGTTCCCCTCCACTCAGAAACAAGAGGTAGAAATTGAGCTGCTTTGTCATTTGGACATAGACAAGTGATTACAGTGCTTGCTTCAGTCTCCAGAGGTAAACTCTGTTCCTGTCTCAGCCTGATGTGGCTCAGACCCTCGCTTATGTGCCCTGCAATGGGTGTGAGGCTATAGCATCCCAAGTGCTTGTATCTCCTTGCTGAAATTGTACTGCTGATATGCAGCGATGCCTGGAGGGACTGAGGGAGGCCAAGGGAACTGTCAGGTGGGGATTCTTCCTCCTCCTTCTCTGTCCTTCAGGGCTGTCTTTGTGTTGTGTGACATGTCTGCAGTCACACACACAAGTAATACTGCTGAAGAGCACTCTTCATTTTAATCAAAGAATCATAGTACATCCTGGGTATGGAGCAACCCACAGGGGGTCACCAGATCCAGCTCCTGGCTCCATGTACTGCCACCCAAAAGCCAAATCTTATGTCTGTAAGCAGCATCCAGACTTTCCTTCAACTCTGGCAGCTCTGGGCAGGAAATTGGAACAGGGTACAACTCCTTTTACATCTCCCCAAACCTCCCTGAGCAGCTCCTGCTGTGTGGATGACAAAGGTGGAGCACATAAAGGGCTGTCACAATTGTTGGTGACTTGAGACATTCATTCCTATTTAAAAAGACTGTGCTGTTACTGTTTCCTATGTTTGAGAAGAAGACTGGGGTCCTCCTATGCAGAAAAAATAATCCAGTGCTTCATTGACAAGAAAGTGACTGTCACTTCCTCCAAAACCAAATTGTGTCCAGAATGCATTATGTCAAATAGCTAACAGTGTTCTTATGACAAAATGTGTTTTTGTCTAATACCTAGATCATATCTGCCAGCAAAATGAATTCTGTCAAAGGCCCTTGAAGCCCTCTGTCAAATTAAAATATTTTTCCCCACCTGAGGACAGATCTCTTATTCTGATGGCAAAATTTATTTGATCTGATCCTTTAAGCTCTTCTCCTGGAACATCATCATGTTAAAATTCCAAAGCTACATTACAGGGAAATGCAATTCCATCCCTTTTCCCTCCTCACTGCTGTTGTTAGAGATTTTTAAAAACAAACAAACAAAATGTGTTTATATATAAAATCAAAGTGAAAAATAGCAGAGTTTTTTTTATACTTCATGTTTGGGGCAGAAAGCTTAAAGAAGAAAATTATTTTCTATCAGATAACAGCAGTAACAAGAGTGAAATGTATGTATGTAGAAGACTGGTGGACAGAAAATGCTTTATTTGATGGAGGTGACTTTAGAAAGATAACAAAGAACTGCTAAATTGTTGCAGGGACAAAATGATCCTTCATTCCCTAGAGATGCAAATTCAGTGATGGGCCTCCTACAGAGCCTGCCTCCATTCAGTACCTACACCTCGTTGTCATATGGATGTCATGGACAATTATATTTCAAATAATCACTGTCAAATCCAACTCTGCATAATGTTGCTATTCAAATGCACCAGGCTGTCAATATTTCACCCTAATGGGAATCAGAATCCATAGTGAAGGATGCAGTTCATGAGTTTATTGGATAAACGTAGAAACGATGCTGCATTGTGATGTCACTCAGGAATAGATTTTAAAAAGTTTAGAATGTATTTTGGTGTGTTCTCCCTGTCTTACTTTCCCCTGACTTCTATTTGTGAAAATGCCATTTTTACTGAAGACAGTTCATAAAGCTTATTCTTCTCCTTGGTGGAATGCAGTTGATAAATGACATTAATTGCTGGAGCATAATGATGCAGTAAATATGCTTACATACATGTCAGTATTGTTTCCTCAACTTTATTCATTCTGAGAGAAGAAAAACAGAGATCACGGCTCTTCGGTGAGATGCTGACATACGTGAAGGCTTCAGGTTTGTGTCTTTCATCCATCAGTGCTGGAATGAAGGAGTAACTTTGTGCTGGGAAGTGATGAGCTGTGGCTGAAACAGCAAGATGAGGACAGAACCCAGAAATGGGAGGAGGCAGAGCTGGCTGTCCCTGACCTGCTGTGTGTCCTTGGGTGATGGTTGGCTCTGTGTGCTTGTGGAGGCTCCGAGTGCAAGCTGATTTTTTCCTTCATGCATAGGAACTGTTATGTCATGGCTTGAACTGGTGATGGAATGCCTGGTGGAGGGATGTGACCGGCCCAGGGTGCTCAGGCAAATCAAAGAATCACCGAGATTGGAAAAGACTTCTGAGATCATCCAGTCCAACTGTCCACATATCACCAATATTTCCCACTAAACTGTGATCCTCGCTACGATATCTGAATGTTTCTTGAACACCTTTGGGGCCAGGACTTCACCACCTCCATTTCTTGTAGTGAGGGGCTCAAAAATGGACACAGTACTCATATGGTGCACAAATGTCCTTTCTGTAATTGGAGTGCACAGTTATGAACTGAGCATCACTGTAGCTGTTCTAAGAATAAGAAGCTCATATTCTACGGTGGGTGGAGGAACAATGCACAGTTATTTAGACAAGTGTGTGATAATTGCAGATAATTATGTTCTGTGTTTGTAGATGGATCAAAATACGTTATTAAAAAGAGCCCTCTCTGCAATTATACACCTACACGTATGAGAGTTTAATAACTGCATTGCAGGAGCTTTGCCAATATACACATGGAGCAAAGAGTAGTAAAGTCAGGAGACAAATTAAAAGCTAAATGCAAGTACAGCTGAGTCTTTGATAGCAGGAGAGCTACACAAAGCGGTTCTTTGGCTTACACTGCCTTTTTCTTCTCTGAAATTCTGTGCATGGTGTCACTGTGTGGCATTCTGGCCCTACAGGTTCAGCTTGCTTTGTTTGAGGCCAGTTTGAGGTTAGCCAGGGGTTTGATCCTGAGGTCTGTTGTTAATGTCCTTAATGCTACTTCAATGGGCAGATGTGAACAGCAAAGCCCAGTGTTTATGTGGGCAACCTTTCACAGGCTCTGGTTGGGCTCTGCTGGCAGGATGACGTGTACAACAGGATCTATATTGCAGGGTATGGGGTTTATGTGCAAGATACCCATGAAGTATGTGCAACACAAGTATGTGGGCACACATTTCTTCAGGGAAGAAGCTCAATTCAGTGAATATTCCATGCCTCTGGTTTTTCTCCCCAGCTTTTGCAGGAGCACGAGGGGTGGCCTGTCACTGAGCTGATGCTCACAGGGAACTCGGGGACTTCATCACAGGCAGCTCAGCGCAAAGATTTATCCTGACTGGTTAATGCTTTTGTTCTATTTTGTGGGACATCCTGTTAATAAACTATGTAAATCCAGAGAGCTGGGATTTTGTGGGACTTAAAACTGAAAGAAAAGGCTTGTCAGTTTAGGCTCTTTTTCTCCTTTTTCTCTCAGCATCCCTTTCTGTTACGGCAATAATTAGGATGACAGGGAGACATGGCCTGAATCTATTTGAATGAGTCTATCCTGATCAGCAGCCACCACTGTCCTCATCTGATACTTCACAGGCATTGTCAAAATGTTCTTAACACTGACAGTCACTTTATGAAAGAGAACAAATCTCAAATAACCCTATCAGTTTTCCTTTTTCTTACATTGCATTTTCCTCTCCTCTTTATACTTCCAGTCAGCTAGTAGGTAGGCAGCTGTGGGGCTGGGTGATGTGGGTATGAGCCTGGGGGCCTGTAATGAAGGTAGAAAGAGGCTGTGTTTGCGTTCAGCAGCTGGGCACAGCAAGCCATGGGGATGTTCTGAAAGCAGTGGGGAAAGCAAGGTATGGTCTCTGAAAAACAAGACAACCTCTAAAAGAGCCAGTCTATCTTTGTTGCCTCTGAAAAGTAGAAAACCTGCATTTAGTGCAGGTAAGGTGGTCCCTGCTCACTGTGAAGCTGCAGGAAATAAAAATAGTGGGGATGTGCTGCTGTGGACATTCCCTGTGCTTGGCATGGCTTGCTGGAGAGCAGCCTGCTGTGTTTTAGGAGGGCTGAATGGCTGTCATGGTGCTACCTGGGTGCTGCAGTCACTCGATGTCACTGGTTGCTCTTTAGACAGAAAGGCTGTGAAGGAGGGTGGGACTTGTCAGTCTCTTCAATCTTTTTTTCTATCCTGTCTTTGGGATACAGCTCCCTTCAGCACATAAACAGCATTGGCATCTCTTAGAAGATGCTCTCTCAACTACTTCAAATAAGTTTTATCATTGATTTTGACAGGAGTTTCAACTCAGAAGTTCCTGGTGGTGGGCCAGTGGAGTCATAGCATGAACAAATACTGCTCCTTGGTGTTCTGGAGGTGGATTCAGAATGAGCATGATGGTTATAAACCAGTACAGTTATCACAGCCGTGGAAGGTGGCATGAAGCTGTAAATTACAGTGGTTTTTAGCTTCCCAGATGGGCAAAAATCAAAATACTGGTTCAGATCAAAATCTGCCTGGTTGGTGCTCTGCCTCTGGCTGCTGGCCAGCAGTGGAGGGTTGCAGGAGTGCATGCAGAGCAGCACATGTGGGGAATGTGCTTCCTGCTCCGTTCCCCCAGCAGTTGATGCTTCAGGGGTTTTCAGCAGTGATTACTTCTGGTTACTTCCAGAGTCTGTGGTGTAGCAGCCAGAAATAATCTAGTTTCATGTAGCTTCTTTCTGAATTGATTCAAGTGACAAAGGCAGCTTGTAAGCTTTCCTTTTTCCCTTTTCTTGAACCTTTCTTTTTCCCCAGAAATTGAGGTGAATGGAAAAGATAGCATTGGGGTTAAGCTGTCCCATGTGAAGACTGAAGGCTACCCTGGCAAGTTGGATCTGCCCCTGAGTTTGTGTAAGTGACATTGAAGCTTCTCAGGTGGCTCCCTGCTTCCAGTTCTGTGCAGAATCTTGTTAAGTGATTGGTTCTCATAGCCATGAAACAGCCCAGGACTGTGAGGTCAGGTCTGAGCTCTGGCTTATCTTGCACAGATGGCATTGTAATGGGGAGGACATGGGAATCTGACACGACAAGTCTTCTTTCTTCCCCTCTGTCCCTTAGGAAAACTTCATTGCAACTGTCGATAGTGGCTTTGTTAGCACTTCCATGCTCTTTCTCTTCTGAAGTCATTGCATTATGTGGCAATTACTATGTATTTCTTCCCCCTTTACATATAATCTTGTTCTAATGTGCATGTCAGAGTTTTAACAAGCTTCCCAAACTTGTAAGTGAGACAAAAAATACTCTTAATGCAGAATTCTAAGGCAAGGGCAGAATTAGGCATTCAGCTCAAAGAGTGAGCTCTAGGGAGGGTAGGAGCTCATGATGGAGGTAGGAGGAGAGAGGCCCTCTTCTGAGCAACTGCAGTCATACCTCAGTTCAGGTGAGAGGAAGCCCTTCTATTGGGGTTGGCTGGACAGTAAATTGGAGATGTGGACTGCTTGCTTTCATGGGCTGAGCACTCTTCGTCAGCTCCCATGCTTTGCAGAGGGCAATGATGACCCATGGTACAAAGCACACAGCTTTCACCTCCAGGATTGCTTTGCATGAGCTTAGAGAAACCATCACTTCTGTGGAGCTGCTTCCTTCTGCTCTGGGAGGTGAGTGGTGGAGCGTCTCAGAGCAGAGCATGCAGCCTCAGCACATCTCTGGGCTGCTTTAAATAGGTTGCATAAGACCTGTCCTTGCTATGGATTTTACATTGCTTGCAATCCTGTTTGCATTAGAGGCAATGCAAGACTGTAGTGCAAACTTTCTTAGTGTTCAGAAAGTCCTTGAGCAACCTGCAGCAGTATGTTTCACCCTTCCTTGGCCTTCTTGGAGCAGAAAAACAGTGACATCCTGGGGGAACAGAATCACAGTAGTGTTAAACACTTCGCTAAAAAATTGGCTGTAAATGATATATTTGAAAACTTCCCAAACTGTGAAGTTCGCTCCCTTAGCATTTGAAAAGTGCTTTGAGATCTTGTGACAAAAAGTAGTAGTGTAAGTGCAAAGCATCACACGTTTTTTGTTAACTTGAGTTCCCCGAGGGTGAAATCTACCATGCTTTCATCATCAAAGGGAATTTTCTGGAATCTTCATCCATGTTGGGGGAAAGCAACTGTAATATTAAAGTTGCAGCACAGGCTGTGGCTGACTTCTCAGGGACTAGAATGCAATTGCAGTGTTTTTAATTGCAGCATTCTACTGTTTTTCAAATAGAATATTTCAGTTGACACAATGGGGGGCTGTTCTCAAGGGCATTGCTTTAGCTGGAATGAGAGACTGGAAAAAAGCCTCAGTGCCAACATGTGCAAGAGAACAGGTGGGGAGGTGTGTGGTTGTTGCAGTGAGTGTTTCCCAGTGCATCATGATGAAACTATTTAATGTAACCCTTAGTTAGAAAGTAAATTGGCTGAATGGCTTCACTTACATTATCTCTCTATAATAATCATTGTGGCTGATCCTGTGGTGCTCTCACCCTCCTTTTTTGTTTAAGTAAAGGATGTTGCAGAAGAGGTATAATTTTCATAAAATCATTCTGGGGAAGCTAAAAAACACCCCAACCCTTCAGAACCTTTTGGATTCACCTGAAGAAACACTATTTCAAATGGCACAAAAAGATAAGAATCTAGTTCTGCATGAAGGGAATGAACAGCACAGTGCAGAAAATACAAGGTGGTGGCATCGGTATGGAATTATGAAATAAGAGAATACTACCTGAACTTCATTGCTTTTAATTCTCTTTTTCTTTTCTGTTTTTCTTCACACTTGGTCTTTGTGTAAATGTAGATAGCCTCAGTCTGGGTGGAAAGTTCTCTAAAACAGTAATTGCATCCTAAATGAGCATCCTGTGGACAGGAACTACATGTGGGTTCCAGGCTGGAAGGCTGCCATGATGTGCCTGGTGCTGCACAAGGCTCTCCATAAGCCAGGAGCACACGCAGGGAACCAGAAGCCAGTCCTGGCAGTGAACCACTGCAGCCTGGATCCTAGCCTTGGAGCACAGGTGGTTTAGGCCTATTCTGGACCAATCTAAAAGTACAATTTAGCCCTACAGTCTCTTCTCCAAAAGATGCATTTTCATCTCTTTGTTTGAGCCTTTAGATTGCATGCAGGTGTCATTTTCCCGTGGCAGCCATGAAAGCTAGAAACTCAGCAATAAAAAAAGACAACCCTTATAGCAATCTCAGGCCTCTTGGAGCTTCAGGCTCAGACAAAGCACCAAATGCTGCCTGAACTGACACCCAGGGCACTACACCCTCCTTTTTTATCTTACATTCCTCAGTTTAGCCACGCAAAAGATCACAGGTTGCTTCTTCAGAGCATTAGCTCTGCTTGTGTGGCCTCGGTGTTGTTGCCATGCCCTGGCACAGGCTGCAGAGCAACGTGTGCTTCTGAGTGCTGGATGTGGCAGAGATCAGCTGCCTGTGCCCGCTGGTACCAGGTGTGAGGCTGGGCTCACTCTCAGCATGTTGGTGTGACTCAGTCTTCTCTCTGAGAAGATAAAGATGGAACATGAAGTCTGTGGTAGAGGCATGGGTTTGGGCTGTTCTGTAAATCAAGGCAGACTGGACTGTATGGCTATTTTCCTTTCCCTAGGCCAAAAGATAATGGATTTAAACCTCTAACGTTGTCAGCTGTTCATTCTCTTCCCCTTCACACCATCTCCTTAATTCCTGTATTTACTGATGGCTGTGCTAACGCAAGTATACTCTGGTTTTTGAACTGTGAGGATGGCTGGATGACACTTAAATCAATACCATGTGGCAGTTTTATTTTCCCTGCCTTAGACACAATCTGTCCATTGTGCTAATGCTGTTTGTGACTTAAATGAATGCAAGAATTTATGGGTACATCTTGAAAGTGCTGCTTTGTTTAATCATGCCAGATAAAGGAATTCTTGCTTTATGCAAGGCAGGAATGTCATCTGTTCAATGGGAGGATACTTAGCCGATGCAAGCTGCATGAATCCTTCATTTAAATGACTGCATTTAGAGCCGTAATCGGACAAAGGAAACTGTGAACCAGAAAAAAAAATAAAGGCTGCCAAAAAGAAAGAGGAAATATCCTCTGCTGGGTCCGTTCTGGCAGGACGGCAGTAATTTTCATAGTCTGTGATAAAGCAGTGTAATATTTCGTTTCTGCTGCAGTTGTTCCCACTGTTGCTGCAGTCTGGTGCCCATCATGGCCTGGCTGTGTTGGGCACATCCCCAGGTCGTGACACCAGTTACCCTCACAGAAAGCAGTGTTGGGATGCTGCTATCACAGCTGATGTGTGGATGTGCTCTGTATGAGTGCCAGGGACTTTGGCCTCCTATAAAGTGGGTGCTTTAGCAGAGATCCAGGTTAGCTGGCAGAATGGACACATCTCCTAGGCTCTGCTGGGGGAATGGCCTTAATGCAGCCTGATAAGAAATTCTAACATCTCCATCAGAAGGAGATACTGAGCCTGTCACTGTGTAAATAGGCCCCCCTCTCCTGGAGAAGAGCGATTGGTTTTTCAACAGCCTTCCATTCTCACTTTTTTCAGGAGTGTAGAGAAGGACTATTTACAAAATGCCAGCAGTGTCAGAGGGAACATCCAAATTCACAGGTTGCTTCAATTTTGAAAGATTTGAGATGAATTTGCGAAAGAACAAATGTACTGAAACGTTCAGCTCATCTTTTTCCTTAAATGAAAGATACTGCAGATATCCCCAAAGCACTGTTTCATCGAACATGCTTCTCAGGGGCATCCGAGCAATACTTTGGTATAACAGTAAGCCCACAGGTACAAATAGTTTATGAAATACCTGAGGATCAAAGTGTTCCATTGGTGCGAGTACAATGTAAGCAATCATTAGGATATATTCTCTGTTGTGCTGTCTGATCTCCAAATTAGCCATTTTAAAAACACTGAGTGTGTCATCTTCCAGGAAATCAAAAGCTCACTTAAATACCAGGATCCACTGAGAGTAGTTCAAACAATATACATCTCTTAACAAAGAGAGACTCGCTCATCCAAAGCAAAGGAAAACTACACACAAAACTACACGAGAATTAAATCTACAATGCAGCATGTGCTGTGTTTGACAAGTGATAATTAACTGCTGACAATATAATTCTAGTTTTGATGCAGACTTGTTTTTCATTTAAAAACTAATCAGGGAGTATTTGCTTGGAGTGGGACAGCCTCCTGCAAGGCAGGAACACACATGGTTCAGTGGTTCTGACATATTTACCTCGTGCTGAACATGTATCCTGCTGGGGAAACCAGTGGGTTGGATCTTCCCAGTAAAGTTGGAGCTCTTTTTATCAACTCAGGGCTTTGGATCTTAAGGATCAATGCCCCAGGCAATGCTCTGCATAAGGTGCTGCTTTGTCTACCATCTCCTTTTTGGAAGAAGAAATTTGAATGTCTCAGGATGGCTTCCTGGCAAGTAGTTCTTAAACTTGCAGGGGAAGTTACAGCTCTTACCAAGAGTGAGTATGAATACCTTATTTTAAAGTGGACTAGGAGTCAATATGTTTGTGTTCATTACAGAGAACTGTAGGCTGTGGTATCATGGGGGCAATACAAGAAAGAAGGCAATCAGCTGCATTTCCTTTTGGAGTCTGGGGTGCATCTTAACAAGCTGTACTCAGTGGCTGGCTTGGAGCTGAAGCTTTTAGAGAGGAAAACAGCTCAGTGACCACTCCAGGCCTTTAAATGGCTGCACATGTCATTAGGCTTCGACTCAGCTTTAATTCCCCATGGCATGGAGTCTTCCTCAGTTCTGTCTGCCTCGAGGTAGGGAGCACTAAATACAGGGCTGTCCCTCTTTCCCAACCTATTTTTGCTGTTCTCAAGGTAGCTCTGCTTTAGAAAATAATGGTCTGATCTTCTGAATTATCAGAACAGGATTGTGACACACAGATTCCACTCTGCTGAAGGTTGATGAGAATATAATAAAAAAAAAAAGCTAGAAAAATAATAGGCTGGATAACTGTAGGAAGTCAGGTTGTCCAGACTGTAGATCTGGGCTATGAGAGAGCCCTGAAAAGAACCAAAGATTCATTGACTTGCAGATTTTTCACCACAAGACACTCCTCTCTATTGGGTTTCCATTGTGTAACTGTGCCTATAGTAAATTATTATTCTCAGAAGTTAATTTTTAATAATGCAATTTAAGTTATTTAAGCGATGATTATTAAAAACATGTTTGAGGTTCACAGTATAATAGGTAATTATCTTCTCCAGAACAGTTAATACACTGCAGCACATTCTCCTCTTCAGTGATCAGCTGGTATTTGTTTAGCCTATAATAACATTCTTAATAAAATGAAATTAAGTGGTTGTAATTCAAGGTATCGTGGCAGATCTTCAGAAACACAACGGGCTGAACTGCATTTCATTCCATGCTAGTTATAGCTGCCTTTGATGTTAAAATGGCTTGACTCAAAACTCAGAAGCGCACCAGGTTTGCCCATCAGCTGCAGAGAGCTTTGGGAATGCTCAGTAACTCTTGGGTTCAAGCCCATGCCTAAGCCAGTGTCATCACCCACTGCCTGTTCAAACAAGCAGCTCCCTTTTGGAGCCATGGGCTGCTTTCCACCAGTGCAGACAGCAGCAGGACCTCAGTGTGCCTCCAGAGTGCAGCTTTTCTCATTCGGCTTGGATGATGGCTCATCCCTCTGTTCAGACACACAGAGGGTGTAATGCTGATACTGTTGGGGTGAAGTAGTGCTAAAGCCTTTCTCCCAACCCGTGGCATACAGCAGCACTGATCTCATGGCTACAAGAAGGGGGACGGAGCATGTTTTTCCCAGGGCTGCCCACTCATTTGTCCTGCAGTGACCCCCATTTGAAGCTGTCAGTGGAACCATGCCAATGTAAACTGGCTGAAACAGTATTGATTTCTCAACCTGAAGTCATTTTAAGGCTTTTTTTTTTTTTTCCTCTCCTGCAATAGTATCTCTTTCATGGCTTATTTGTATTAGGAGTTTCATTATATGATCACAAAACACTGGGGAATATGTTAATGCGGTTCAGTGTGTAATCCAGTATAACATCATTGAAAGGAATTGCATTTTTATCCACAATTGAGGCAGCAAATAGGAGCTCCTTCTCCTCAAGTACAAATATCCATAGCTGAATTAATATTTCACTCCCTATAGTGTCATTTAAATTTACCAAAATGTCCATGCTGATTAATGTAGATACAGCCCCATTTTCTCCAAGCAGTGCACATAGGTGTGGGCTTCTGATGCTTCATACGTATTTTGAAGAACTGAGAACTGAAGAATTGATTTTTACAGGAATCTCAATCAACTCTTAGTTCCCTTGCATTTGTGTGAATCAAAGAGCCATTATAATCCTCACGGCAATGTTCAGCCTGCTTTTCATCCCGAATCAAGGTACATGCAGTACTGTTATTTTCCCATTTGTCAGCTCCTGGTGTTTCACCCCACCAGGAAATTTCCTGGGATCACTGACTGTCCCCCAAAGGAAGTCCTGCAGAGAATCAGCATCTCAGAATATAATCATGTTCCTACAATTTTTACTGATGTTGAGTATGAGCAAAATGTGTTTATGAGGCACAACCTGCACCTCGTTTTTGGTGCAAGAAAGTGTCAGGAGACCAAAGAGATGAGATGTGTGAGAGGAGATGGTTAGGAACAAGGGAATCTAAATCAGATGATGATTTAACGTCAGCTGTTTCTGGTGTCAGCAAAAAAGGATGCTTCAAGTGTCATAATTTCTTTTCCCAGTCCATTAATTGCAACCAGGTTGTATTCAGATTGGTATGGAAGGATGTTAAAAATAAGGCAAGTCAAGGTTTGGACAATACTGGAGTAAGAAGACTGAGGTTGAGCAGTGACCCTAACAAGGCAGGTAGCCTGAAAAGTCCACAATGAAGCATGAGGTGGAGGGCTGAAGTAAAATGATCCTTGAAAAGATGAAGTCGTGCTCTCTTTGCTCAGTGTGCCCTGTGCTGAACTTAAGATGCCCACCTGCCTGCGGATGGTAAATTTGTCCCCATCAAGCTGTGCACTGAGACAGCTGGACTACTGTCAATGCCTTGGGTTCTGTGTCTGGAGAGAATGCATATCCTTTGTCCATGAATGATGACACGCTTTGAGATTCTCAGCTGGAAAGCATTCAAGAAAACTAAAAGGTTTCTTGGGCTTTTTTTTTGTTGTTGTTTTTTGTGTTTTTTTTTTTTACAAGAATTTCCACTCCTCCTTCCCAAACTGCTTCTGTCTCCCTAATGGAAATCCTATCAATCTACAAACTGTCCAAACCAACATTCAGATTGCTCTTTTGTATTGATTCATCCTTGATACTGTAACAACTGCAGCAATATATCAGGTGATTGGGGAAGACTTTCTGTCCTTGCTCTAAAAAAGCAGCAGCGTGTTTTAAATTTCTTGTATGCTTTGGAAATAACAGTTTGAATCATAAGCTATAGATGCTCACTTGGCAGATGGATTCCTGGCGATGTTGCAGTATTTGAAATGCATTCAAACTCACCAGATTGTATCCTGTTGACTAACAGGTTCCCACTTAGATGCCTTGGGACTAAAAGGTATGGAACTTGATATTTAAAGATTGCTTAGCAGAAATAAACCTGAGTCTAAACAGCAACAGGCTGGCAATGGTGGTGAAAGCTGTAGCACTTGGAGGGAGCCTGTTTACTGGAAGATGTGCTGCAAGGTGTGAAAGGCAGGATGAGGATGAGTGCCAAGGCCAGGGAAGCGTGGGAGTGTAGTAAATGCCAGAGGCCAAGCCCACATGAGTGGTTTCTAATGCTGTGAATGCATTTTGGAGAAAAGCTTGGAAGCCTGCAAGTAAGGGCAGCAGGCAAGGGAGGTGAGGCCACAGCCTTTCTTGTGTAACCTAAGATTCAGTGTGAAGATATCATAATTTGGGTGGACAGGTTACCTGTATGGATCTTCTGACACAAGATGGAGAGCTTGAAAACATGAGGAAGCAGGGAAGGTTTCTTATGTATCTCCTTATATACAGAGTGAAAAGCTTTCAGTGCTTGTGCTTTTTTTTTTTTTTTTTTTCTTGCTTGCTTCTCTGCCTCTTACACAAAGTCTCTGGAAGGGTTAAAATGGAGCACTACCCAAATCTCATCAGCATCCTCTGGAAGGTTTATGGCTGAGGGCTGAGGATGTGTGGAGCAAGCAAGAATCAGTAGCTAGAAGTTAATGAGAACTGAGATGTTTTAGGATGAAGAATGTCAGCCCAGACTGGCACGTAAGCAATAGTTAATTACATGTCCCTGCCACCAGCTGCTGTTGTGTTGGGATGAGTATTTTCTGGACAAAGCTACAACTCCCCTGTTACACTTTTAAAGCTTTGCTATTGACCCCCAGCTGTCAAAGCTCTCCTTCTGTGCACTCCCCCAGCAGAGGCGATCACAGCTCTTCCCTGTTCCTGACTGCAGTGCCTGTGCCTCACACAGTCAGATGGATTGCATTTGCTCCTGTCCTGCTTGGCTAGGAAGAACTTTTCCTTCCTACTTGTGGAAAGATTTATGTCTCCAAAGACAACATGAAATGGAGCAGCTTAGCCAGGTTCTGCATAAGTTGGTAAAAGAATTTGGAAATGGATGAGGATTCCATTAGAGACCTGGGAGGTGGCACAAATATTTATGGGTAGTACATCCTTTTCTTTATAATGCTGCACAGGATTGTGACATATTCATGGTAATAGCAACCGTCAGCGTTAAATTAATTTGAAGAAAAATCAGTGGGAGAGACACTGTGGAATGGTAGGAAAGCGTATGTTATTAGGGCAGATAAATCACAAACTAAATCCTATTTTTCATGCCAAGATCTCCACTGGACTTTATTTTTGCACACAGGGAGAGTTTCATGTCAAGTGTCAGATCTCATTCCCTTTCCTTTATTCACCTTGATTCGGAGCCAGGAGTCAGGGAGCTCCTCTGAAAGGTCTGAGCTGGGGTTGCTGCTGAAGCCTGAGAGCATCTCTGAACTCAGCAGCTTGATGGTAAAACTCAAAGGTCAGAGCTTCTATTCTCCAAGAACCATTGGAAAGGGAAGTCAGAACACACTCTTAGCATTGTAACTGGTGAGACTCAAAGTAGTGTGCAAGGCCAGCAGACTTATTCCTTTTTATTTAATCAGTAGAAATGCAGAGAAATGTGTGGGTACATGCAGGGCAGTGCCAGGAAAGTCTGGTGCCCAACCCCATGGTGTGACTGTCCTTGTGTGATGCAGAAATCATTGCTTTAGTAGGAAAAGATAGAGAGCATTTATCCATGGCAGATTAACAGCAGTGATTTTTGTAATTGGCAAATTGTATGGGAGTGGATTTAAGAAAAATTGTTTCTGTATCTTTGTCATACAACTGCATTAGTATTAAAGCCTAGAGAAAGCTTCATGTGTACGCTGCAGTTTGGTTTTGCAGACCAAAGCAGCCTTGCTTTGCTTTTTTTCTCTATGAATAGCCTGACATTTTAAGGGTAGAAAATTCACAGGCTTAAACATGGAGTGAACTGGAAAGAAGAAACAATTATTGTGTAATACCCTAAGGGACAGTCTTGTTGAACCTTATGTTATCCATGACCCCTTCTCAGTACCATCCACAAAAATCCTCTTCATCTATGGCCAATCCTGTGATCCCTTCTGGGTTTTGGTTCCTTATTAAAATCTCTGGCAGAAGTTATGCAAACATCTGCACTGCCTAAAAGAACAGCAGGAGTTGCTCTGCTCAGTGCTCTTGTGACAGGAAGAAATTCAGAGGTTTGTCCCTGTATATTTGTGTTCTGCTACTTCTTGGTTTTTGGGAAAGGGTTTGGAAAAACCTTCTGCTGTTGTTACGTGGGTCTGGATCCATTCACATTTGAATCTCTCTGACCTGAAAAAATCTTGTGCTGTTGATAGTTTTACTTAGGTCACACGTTTCATAAAGTTAGAGAGAAGCTTTTGGGGAAGAAGATAACCAGTGATAGAAATGAGCGAGGTGTGCAGGCAAGGAGAATGTGGGTTTTTTCCTCCATACTGTCAGAAACAATTGCCCTTGCTTGTATCAATCTAAGCATACCTCATAACCTGCACAGAGGAGTTTGTTAGATTTATTTTCTTAGCTTGCGTGTGCAACCCTGTTATTAATCCCCGCATCAGTTCAACTCTCTGGAAGAAAACATACCTTCTTAAAAGAGCTTTTAGGTTGAAAATAACATGTTTAACTTAATTAGGCATTTAACTTGCAAACAGTATTTAAGTCAAGCAGACTAATGAAGGTCATTATTGGAAATGCACCAGTGGAAGCCGTGGGAGCTCAGCCAGCAGGTGGGTGCCCTCCTCACAGTCTCACCCTGTGCCACAGGAGAGGTGAATAAAAGGAGAACAAAGCCCAGACTGATGCCTTCATCACACACAGTTATTTCTCATGGCACGTCAGATGCTAGGCACATCTTTACTGAAAGAGTATTAAGACAGCACAGTGCTTTGTGTGCTAGAAAAGCCTCCTCCAGGGACTGGTAGCTACAGAAATTTGTACAGTCTCTTTTTGGTGGTAGGAGAGAGTTGTCTTGGTGTTTGCAAAAGTAGTTTGGCTAGCTTATTCTTCCTGAACCATCTGAGCATTCATTAGTAAGGATGCTTCTCGCATCTGTGTATGGGAAGTGAGCACCTCCCAAGCACAGCTCATCACATTTGCTACGAGTCAGAAGAGTCAGTGAAGACAAATTCACCTGTGTTCTCCAGAGGCCAGAGTCGCTGTGTTTTGTCATTGGCTCCCCTCCTAAGCTGTTTGCTGGATGACATTAAGAAGTCCATTTCAGAGTGGGGAAAAGAGCCAGAGCATGAGCCCAGGTTTGCTGGTGCACACATAACAAGCCTTGCCTTCCCTGGAGCTGGTGATGTACCACATTGGTATTCCAGGCTGCAGCTCCTGTCTCCCACCTTCCTCCCTAATGCAGAGAGCATTTTCTTAGCTGTAGATGAGATCTGAATGCAGCTCAGAGAAATCTTGTGTAATTCACCCAAATCAAGATAGCAGTAGCCAGGAGGAGCTGAAGAGAATGGCAGCAACTATCTTATAGTAATGAGCTATTGTCCTTAGAGGTATTTAATCAAAGGCTTCTACAAAATATGCTTCAAACTTAATGCATTAACAACCTTCATATAGGAAAAATGCAAAGCTGTGAGATGGTAAAAGGATGCATAATATTTAACAGGGAGATGGACTTGCCCTTATCCTTCCCCTGAAAGGTATCATTGTCTTTACTTTCCCTTTGTATCAGAGGGAACGACCACATAAATTAACAGAGAAGAAGGTCTGGCAGTGTATTAAGGAGATCTCTAAAAATAAGCCTGCACTCTTACTGTTTCTCCCTCTGGGCTGTGTGTGGGGTGGGCTGGCCAGCCACAGAGTCTGGGGAGGATGGAGCAGACAGCAGGGATGTAAGTGGTTTGTGCCAACAGATGTGCCACAGTTCAGCATCATCTCCTAGCAAAGAAAAGATAGTGCCCATATATATCTGCATTTATCAACATACAGACATCACTGTCTGTACTCATCCAGAAGAGGACATTCTCTGGCCTTGATCCCAGCTGAAATAGTAGAATTAAAGAATTGTGTGTCTATGCAGTTCAGCTATCTGTGGCTGCACCTAAACTGCTACCGGGGGCAGGGGCCTGATGCTACATGATTCTTCCCTGCAGGAGGGAACGTGCTGAGACAGAACCACGCAGAGCAGCATTGGTGCAGTTCTGTGCCACAGCCAAGATGCTGTCTATGTCAATACCCCACTCGGTCTTTCCAGGGAGAAAATGCACAGACTGGGGTTCATTTTGCTCTGGCACCTTTTACTGCCATCAGTAGGATGTCCACTCAGGGACAGGATTCTTGTTGGCCTCAGTGGCAGAGTGGCCATGCACAGGGTGCTGCCACTCAGTGCTGCTTCTGTTGCCCAGAGGTCTGGGCAGTTTCCTGCACTTTTGCTGCAGTGTTCCTGTGGTGTCTGTAAGGCACTCAGCTGGGCTGCAGGCTGATTCAGGGACCTGGTGCAGCTGCCTGCAGTGGCTGGGCATGCCTTTGTTACACACTGAGTTGCACAGCTCTTCACAGTTAGGAAAAGCATTGCTTTCATCCCACCTTGGTTTAATTTACCACTCACTCTCTTTGTGATTAGTCATTTAGTACTTGCTAATATATCTTATTTCCACAGGCTGTAGGTGATGTTTAAAAAAAAAAAAAAAAGGAAAAAAGAAAGATCCTTCCATGCAAAATATCCTTTTGAGAAATGAAGTAACTATCTCCAAGGCCTAACTGAATTACACTCTTATCAACTGAAGGGAAATAATCCACTTGAAACATGAAATACAGCAGAATGAAAAGCCTTTGCAAGTTGCAGTAGAAGAACGCAGTATGTGTCTCAAATAGCTCTGCTTTATCCATATGGAAAAGCACATTTTTATTGGAATCATTCTCAATATATAATGAAGTTTCTCCAGTGCTTACCCTTCCACCTACCTTTTAATATAACAAAAGGGAAATAATCCTTCTACTTGAAGAAGTCCTTAGAACAGGGCTCAGGCTGTCTGGAAGTCAGCAGGACTACCTTCTTCAATTAATGAGATTTAGTTTGGTTTTTGGTTTGTTTTTTTTTTGGGGGGGGTCTTGGGGGATGAAGGGTTGTGTTCACTGCATTGTGCTTTGGGGTTTAAATTCTCATTATTTGGACTTTGTAGCACAGCTATGTAGATATCCTCAGCTAAGATATTTTCGAAACACTGCCTTTCTCCACGCTTTTGCTTCTCCTTGTAAATAAAAAAAGAAAAAAGAAAAACAACCAAAAAGCCTGAAGGAAGAAATAGATTTATAAATAAAAGCCACAATCCCCAAGATCTCCTTCTGGGAAGGTTAATTCAGGTTTCTGATTAAAAACTCCAGTTTCTGTCTCTTTCTCTCTCTTTTCTGCTCGAGATGATCTTTTATCCTTTGCACTGTGGAACTACTGCGTGCCAAAGTCAGGTTGGGTCAGTGGAACGGCTTCCTTAGAGCAAGCAGGCAGTGGAAGTGAGTCAGGCTGGGGGCTGTGCAGGGCCTGCTGTGGCTGCTAGGAGGCAGGAGAGTCACTGAGCCCTTCTCCAGGTGTGGTTTGTGGCCACCTCTGAACCCAGCACCTGCTGCTCCCAGGCAGCTCTCCTGCATCTTGCTCTGCTTCTGTTGCTTGCAAATGCAGTCCCAGTTCAGCTCCTGAAGCTCCAGCCCAGCTGCTTTTCTTACCACATTCTTTTTTTTTCATTTCTCTCTTTATTGTTACTATCCATGTGAGATGTTCAGAGGTCTTTGTGACCAAGGATGGAAGTATAACGTGTCTCTTTGCTGGGTCAGGATGGCAGAACCAGAGCAGAAATTGTATGGGTTTGGCTCTCCCAGCAGAAAACAAGGGATAGCACAGTGGTCAGTGAGCCCATCATTGGGAACAGGTGGTAGAGCCTGCATTAGCAATAACTTGTAGTGTTTATTATGCCTAGAACAAGCAAACTGAATTCCCAGATAAATGAAACTAATTAAACATGCTGCTATAAAAATGAAAGCCTCTTTTTGTTTGTTTGTTTGTTTGTTTTCAGTGAGTTGGCTTTTGTTGCTGTGGCTGGTTTGGTAGCTTTGTTTTTGTTTGTTTTGTTTTGTTTTATTCTTTTTTTCAGTACTGCAGCAAATCTGCAAACATCTGCAGACTGCTGCTGTGTTTCAAAGCTCTGCTGTGAACTGCAGTATTCGCCTTGCTTCCAGCCCCAGATGGAACAAACGTCGTCACTGGATTTCTAGAAAGTTCCAGAGATGTGCATGGGAGAGAGAGCCCTCTAGCAGAAGCATAGCATGGTAACTCTTCCTTCTTCCTTCCCCTTCAGTCAGACACTACAAAACCTGTCCCTGAAGTCTGCAAGAACTTTGTGTCCACTGGAAGGCTCCGTCCCAAAGGGAAGGAACCCTGCTGTCGGTTAGCATGGGTGGCAGCTGCTTGCGTGCAGATTTCAGAGCAACCAGAGAAACAGAAGTTCTGCTGATCTTGATGACAGCACTTCTATACAGCCAAGAACACCCTTCTGTGTCCAAGATGTGTGGAGGTGACAAATTATTGGTCTTGCAGTTTGCAGCAGGGAACAAAGAGCACTAACACTAAAACATAGCCAATACAGAGAGTCTTACATTGATGCTGCACAGCTGGATATAAATGGCATTTACCACTTGGGTTTTGTTTTTTCCTCCACACATGAAGTGCTACCCAATATTTGAGTGTTTGGTACACAGCTTTCTTATTCTGTGTAAATTATAACACATATCCAAGGAGCGGTTTTGAGATCAGAGCCCATGCTTCTCTGAGGTACCCTTAACAAACTGAGGAGCTCCAGCTCTCTCAAATAGCAGCTGTCTCATGGTTGCACCAGCAGCTGCCAATGAAATTTTAACAGCTGCAACCAGAATCTGAATGACAGATTCCAGGATGCAGCAAATGGAACATGAATGCACTGCGTGCTTGGGACTCCAGGGTCAGCTGCAATTCCTGAGAGCTTTGCAGTTGTAAACAAAAAAGTGGCATTTCAAGGCACCTGGGATTACTGATGAAACCTCTCAGCTCCAGCCCCATTAGGCTCACTCACACAGGAGCTGAGGAGTTTGCAAACTGATCCAGCACGTGATCTCAGGGATGGGGATGTGCACACAGAGCTTCTCTGTATGACTGCAATGCAAATCCAGTGAGTAACTCTGCTCCAGGAAACAGTCACAGGATACAGGGATGCCACAGGGACTGCCGTGCAAGGAAATTGCACATCAGGGAAATTGGAAGAGATCTCTTAGTAATGAGGAACGGCTGCCTTGTCTTCACTCACATGCACAATAAATAAACCGAGGCCGCAGGGAGAGATTGAAAAAAAAGCTGTAAACCCATTCTCTGTTAATGTTAATAGTGTTCCTGACTGATGCCTTTAGGCAACAAGGAAACACTGCTAAGGGCATCCAGCGCTTCAGGAGCTGGACATATTTAGGCCATTTAAAACAATCTAGTTTGGCACATGTGCTACAGATGGTTCAGCAGAGGAGGCATTAATCTGGGAGACTTGGAGAGTGGCTTTGCTTTGTTATCTCCTAAGTTTGTGATAGATGACCTTGGTCCATAATGCGTGCCTTCTTCAACTCTGATGCAGGGTGAAGAGAGCTTAGCAGCATTTATTAACTCTTCAAGATCTAAGTGTCATCGAGATATTGTTATTGAATGTCACTGTGATAAATTCAGCCCCTGCCTACTTTTGCAATTCTGCCTTTAGCAACTGCAGCTGACAAGGAATTAGATACTGAAGATGCTGAGGCTGACTCAGGGCTCTTTGCTCCATGCTCTGTTCTGTAATTTGGCTCATGCCCGCAGGCGTGAATAAAACTCCCAAATGCTTGCGAGCTAACCAGCTGAGCTGCAAGCAGAGATGTATCCAACCACAGCTCTCCAAGTAGTGATGGGCTTCCAGCAGCCAGCAACTGCTTCTGTTCTGGGATGCTGTGCACTGCTCCCTGCACTCGGCCTGGTGCTCCAAGCCATTGGTGCAATTACTGTGGGAATGTAGCAGAAATGTGGGCACGTCCCAAGCTGGCAGTGCATCAACACCCTTTGGTGCTTCTGCAAATCGTGTGCTTGCCTTTTCAGAAGTGTGTAATGAGAGCTTAGGAGATTGGATGTGCTTGTCCTCAGGTATGGATGAGAGTTCATGTTTTAATTAGCAGGTATAGGAAATGGAAAATTGTGAGATTTAATGTTTGTCTCCAGGTAGACATTTGTGGTTTGCTTTCTTATTTCATTTCTTTTTGTATTTCATGTAACAAACATGAAGCAGGTTTAGTTCACTTTCAGTTTTCAGCCCAAAGATCTGGAAAAACTGAGAATGACATCATTTCTGCAAGTAGAAAGTGTAATTCTGTAGCAAAAGGTTGTCAGAATATTTCTTGGCGATGGTGTCAGATATTGCTATTACAGTTTAAGCTGGAATTGATTGCTTAGCCATTATATATATATGAAGTGCCCCATAGGTCTTTGTAGGTAATTCTGCTTGGATATTTCCCCACTTTGCAAGCAGCCCACGCGCTGCCCAATAGCCAGTATTTTCTCTTTCAGAGGGTCTCAAATGTTGGGGTATCTGCAGGTGTTGCAGATCACATTTGCAGGGAGTACTGAATGCACAACCTTGGAAACAGTCACCAGGAAATGCCCGGACCAGCCGAAACTTCAGGGACTGAAAACAAACAACTCAAAACCAACCAAAAAACCAAACTGGAAGAAATAGAGAGAAAAATGCACTCGGTGGGGCAGCGTTGTGCAGTGGAGTCGTGCTGTTTGCAGAGGCTCATCCCCCAGCTGTAACCTTTCAGCCACACAATGAAGCTGGCAGGGTTGTGCAGGTGGGACCAGGTCCCCAGTGCTGTCCCATTGCCCTGCTGAGCACTGCTCACAGCTCTGGGGCACAATGGGCTGTGTGCAGCCCCAGCACAGCCTGCCCTCTATTTCCTTGCAGGCAGTAAATTGGCCCCAGCTGCTCAGTGGCATAAACGTCGTCTTTCCGTTCTGCTGCGTGTCACTTATTGCTTTGCATAATGTATTTCTCCCTCATTTCCATATTCTTCTCCATTGTGGTGATAAACTAATAAATCTGGGAAATTCGGAAGATGTTTTTTAAAACCCGTTTGCTGACTCCAGCATTATTCATAAGTTGGGTTGTTTTTTTTTTTGTTGTTGTTGTTGTTTTAAGGGAGAGACAACAAATAATTGAAGAAATAATTTTCAAGTTCTTTCTATTTGGCATCTTTTGAAGTGGGGGAATTTTTTGCTCCTTTCAGTACGTTTGGGAATCTTCTCATCGACAATGATATGAAAACGGTAATCACCAAAATCTTACACTTAATGAAAATTTAGTAAAATAAAAAAAAGTCAATAGGATCCTCAATGTCTCCAAGAAAAAAAAAATACAAAAATTTAACAGCCATAAAAAAATCGATATTTTTTCTGTCGTGTTGGAAATGGAGGCACTACTTTTGGAAGGAAATCAATAAGCACAACCAGTATTTCAGCGTCTGATTATCTCATTATGTAGACATTCTTGTAAGTGCAGAGCAGCGAAGTGCCTTGAGTTAATCATGAATGCACAGATATCACCAGCTTAATATATTAAAAAAAAAAAAAAAAGAAATTCCAAAAGACTTTTAAAAGCCTCAGAGCTAAATGAAGTCACTGTAATTGCATACAGATCTGCCTGCTGTGCTTGGCTGTGTCCCAGTGCAGCGCACAGCCTGGCTGCCTGTACCTGTCTGTACCTGTACCTGTGGCTGGCTGCTCAGCCATCTGACGGCTGGGACGGGGTCTGTGAGCTCCCTTCCAACCAAAGCATTCTGTGATTCTCATGCTTGGTGTTTTCTGTAGGTTCTGTTCTTTCTCCACCAACTTCTCTGAAGATGGGGATCCCCCATTGTGCAGCGTTCTTGTCTTTCCTTCTGCTGCTCCTTTGGCAGCTGTCTGGAAGGAGCTGACTCTGATTTGTGCTGTTTCTGCGGTCTCAATTCAGCTGTCTGAATGGGGGTTTCTCCAGTTTCTCACACTCTGGCAAATCCTGCTGGCCTCCAGCTGTGGGTCTCAGTGGTCTGAGGTCTGCTGCAAGGGCAGCCCAAGCCATGGCAGAATTAGATGCCTACATCAACCCTTACTTTTCTCTGTTCTCTGTTGCATCTCAAAGTAGTACTAACTGTTGAGAAGGGAACACGTTCATCCTTCAAGAATCTTCCCTCAGCCATCTTCTAGAGCTTTGACTCGAGCTGCCCTTCCTGAATGCCTATCTGGAGACTTTCCTCTTTAGTTGAAAGAGCTTGGAGCATCTTTGGCAACTCTGCAGGAAGGAAATTTGGAGACAACCAAAATGTACGCAGAGGTTCTCAGGCACCTGCTGGAAATATGGCCCATGTTCTCACAATCCAGTGTGCCAGACAGGATGAATTACTGCTCCAAATGCATTAAGCCTTTTACGTTCCAAGTGGTTGTACAGTGGGAGCCACTGGTGCTGCTGATTGAAATTCCTGTAACCGTATTACGGGAGGGAGCGGGTGCCAGACACACAAGCATCCATATGCCCAGCTAAATTTACTCAGAATTGATTAAGTTATGCTGAAGGAGACCCAGAAATCAATCTGTTCGGGCTTGCTTGTAGAAAAATGACACACTGGAGGTGACACAACTTAATTCTGCTTTCATCGCTCTCTCCCATGCAAGTAGGATGGGCATATTGCATCTCACATGTCTTCTCCCCAGTTAATTATATTTGTGAAGGTAATAAGCTGTCAGAGTAACGCTAGTAAAATGCTTTTCACCACTCCCATGACTTCCTGGGACATTTGGGGCAACCCAGACTGCTCAGCTTAACACCAGCAAAATCAAACTGGGGAACAGCTTTTGTAAGGCAAGGAACTCTCATTCTCATATTGTAGACTGATCACTCTCATTAGCAGGCTGTCCATAGCAAGGTTTGAAGTGCTATAATGGTTGATATTCTCTGTGATTCTTGTAGTGCTGAGCTCAGTAGGATCCTGACTCAGGACTGCATTTCTGGGATTTGCTGAAATAATGTAATTATTGCAGGCCAGATTGATGTAGAACTTTTCAGGTAAACTGCATTATCCATCATCGTGTCTTAAACAAATCATTTCGAAGCCTAAATTTTATTCTATCTCAACTCTGCTGAAAACATGTCAGCCATAATGAGGTGGCTCCTCTGTTCCAAAAGTGCTATTTTAAGTCCTATTCCACATGAAAACTGCTGGAATAGATAAGAAGCTAATTCTTGATAAAGGACTTTCACTGTATGTGACCTGATTCTTTTTGCAAGAGATTATTCCATACGTAGAAGAAAAGGGACACCCAGCCCTTTACAGATTGGATCAAGGAAAGTTGGTGGCACTTCACCTGGAAGCTGGAACTCCAGGACAGCTGTCAGCAGCACGAGGTGGGTGCCCAGCGTCCCATTCTGCTCCTGTGCCAAAGCCCTGCAGGTCCCAGGGCTGTCAGCACACTGCAACAGCAGCACCGTGCTGCTCCTGCCTTCCATTAACACGTGTTGTGAGAGCAGTTCTGCAGAGAATTGATTTTTTTGGCAAGGCTGTGCAACTGAAAAAAAAAAACGACGACAGAATCACCTGAAACTCAACTTTGTATTTTTCCCCCTCCTTTGACTCTGAGCACACAGCTTTCCCTTCCAGGCAGTAACTGGGATTACTTCTATCACCCTCTATGGAGTATTATCTTTCTAATCTATCTCTCAGTGTTTCGCATCTGGATTTGAATTAATTAAATTGCGTTGTCATTTCAGTCATGAATGCTCTAAATTTGCAGTCTTTGAAGATCTGTTTTACCTTTGCGTGCTCATTTTCATTTACGCTCCATTTAAAAAATGAATAAGTCCATTGACATTTTCAGCAGGCTTTTTTTTTCTTCTTTCTTTCTTTTCAGTCGATTTTGTAAAGATTGGGATCTGAGGTTGAATTGAGCATCCTGAAACAGCAGCATGTTTCAGGATTCCTCCAAGTGGTGCCATTGGCAGGCAGTAATGTGAAGGCAGTGTGAATGGCTGGGAGTCACTGAGTTCTGCCCAGCTGATGTTGCTGTGTTCTGTACCCATGGCTTGCTGCTGCTCACAAAAGCTTGCAGAGTGCTGGGGAGTCAGTCGTCCTCGTGTGTTTTCTCACCGTTCTGAGTTCATTTGTTGAATTATCCACTAATTCATCCCAAATAAATTTCATTGGGCTTTCTGCCAATATTTTTCATCAGAAATGACATGAAGACAAATACTGTCATTATTTGTCCAGCTGTGCAGCTACATTTGTATTCTCTGCGGGATTGAACCCATTATCAGAGCTAAATAACACTGATAATAAGAGGGATATCTCTCCACTGCAGTGCATCTAGTGTCAGCACACGCACCTGAGCAATATCAAAACCCCTCTGTGTTGATTTGATAACCCTCCACACCCACTTGGTTCAGATGTAGCCTTGCTCTGTAATCTTCCAATTGAACATTTTTTCAAGAAAAAGCAGCCATGTTTTTTAAAGCAGTTTGTTTCCCAGCAGCGTGTTGAATTTGATGAATCCATATTTCAGGAGGGGAAAATAAATACTGAGGCTCTTTCAATAATACATCAATATCCTGTTCCCAGATTGTCAAAACAAAACATTTTTATTTGTGTTTCAAGTGCCTTTTATTCAGAAGTATCTTTGCTTTCCATTATAAATATTCCTTTAAAAATCTGTAACCAGCTTGGCACATTTCTCTTCCAGAAAACAAAGTATGTTCATTACACCCAAATTCATTTCTCTTAGCACAGGCAGGACTCTCATTGGTGTTTTTACTTTCAGGCTGGTTTTGCAGCTCTCATGTGCAGAGCATTGCAGAAATCACCCAGGCTGCTCTGGTCCTGTGCTGAGACATGGATGGAGAGGCACCGTGTGCTGCAGCCTTCAGTGCTCTGCACCAGGCCTGGCGATCCAAAGCTGCTGTCTTTGGCTCTATCAGCTCTCTCAGATTAGACTGAGATTAAATATTTTGTGTATGTTTTCATGGGAAAGATTAATTGACGTTATTATAGGTTTAATGCTTCAGTCTCAATTTGCATTTTAAACGGCGCGATCTCATCTGCTCTCAGAATACCACTTTTTGTGTTTACCATTTGCAATTGATTCTGTTTGATAGGTTATAATTAAAGCAGGCACATTGAGGATTTAATAGTGCTTCTTATTGTTACAAAAGATTAAAAGGGTGTTAGAATTCATACTTCAAATTAATGACTTTGATTAAGAAGAGCACGTGGGGGTCCTGCAGTCCTGACTCTGTTCTGACCTTGGGAAAGTCACCTGTGCTCAGGGTCTTTTCTTAATGAGCAGAGTGAACTCTGTGGCATCTCAGCCAGTTCTCACTTTGATGAGATCCCTGGGCTGGGAAGAGCTGCTCTTAAAGACCCATTCCAGCAGTGCTTTGGCAGGAGGGAGCTCAGATTCCACACTCTTCCAAGTCCAACTATGGGTGTTGTAGCAACTTGTGTTGGGCTCCTCTGAAGAAATCTGTGTGCAATGCTCATGTTTCTTTTTGAGTTTCCTTCAGTTTTTGCTGGGCTGAAAATACATCCTGGCTGCAGAATGGGACTGAGATGTTAGGATCAGTGTGCTGGAGACTTCCTGGAGCGCTGTCTTGTGAAACACAACGTACATCATCTATCCTGAGAGCAGTGATGGGGAGAAGTTCAGTTGTGCTGCAGAGCATTGTCACATAATGAATGCACAACCTAAGAGCTGTTCCATTGAAATAGGGAAAATTTCAACTTTGCTGAATTGAGAGGTAATTTTACTTAAAAAATTACTGTGAAAGATGTTCTTGTTCAGTCATCTCTGGCACGTGCTGTATTTTCTGCAGGATTCATCCAGAGCTGGTGGCAGGCTGTGACGTGGTGCTACAGCCACAGAAAGGGAAAATGTATTTAGCCTGACATTGAGTTCACCAAAAAGGAAATGTTTTAGTTCAACAAAAAGCAGTGAAATCTTTCAGCTTGGAAAATGTCAACCTGTTTCTTCTCATTTATAAATGTCTCACTGAAATGCTTCTGGAGTTTCAGTCCAATAACAAACATTCGCTTTCCATCACAGTTTGGGATGAAAACGAAGTACTGAAACAGAAGATTTGCACTGCATAGGAATCCCATATTTTGTGCTGCTTTAGCCATATGGCTTCTGCTTCATGCTCAGAGAACCTGATGTGTGAAACGAGAGAGTAATGAATGAAGAGCATATTCCATACATTGAAATGCTCTTCTTTCCTCAAATATCCCACTTTTCCTGCAGTTCTAGAGGTGAGGAATGAGTGATGTTCAAACCATGAGTGTTCAATAGGACTGCACGGTGTGGAGGCTTGGGCTGGCTTTCTTTACATCAATTTCTGTGACTAAATGGAAATCTCGCCTAGCAGAAACATTGACTCAGAGAGCTTTTGAGAAATCAGACAAATCCATGCAGCGCTGAGTCATCTCTTGTTTACACTGGTGTAAATTGGGAATGAGTTTGTGAAATCCCCTGTGCATCACTGCTGCAAGTCAGAGGTTTGCCCTGAGCATCACTGCTGATCCCTGCCAGGGTTTTGGTTTGGTTGGAGCTGGGGCTGGGAACCTGGCAGGGGCAGAGCTGCACAGTCTGTGATGTACAGAGGTTATTTCTGCTGCTGCCTCTTTTCCTGAGCCAACCACGCAGCTTTTGTGCAAACAATTCCTGAAGGAAGGAAGGAGGGAATCTCTGAAGGTGTGCTAATGCAAGCTGCACCTGATCTGAGCTGTGTTTTGGGTCAAAATAACCTTGTTTGCTGCTGGCCAAGTCATGAATGGGCAGATCACCTCTCAGCCCTGCACCAGTGCCTTGCTGCTGCGATGCAGGTGGGGCTGCCAGCTGCAGGCGTGGGGCTGAGTCTGAGCAGTGCTGATTTACATCAGCTGAAGGCTGTCATGGTCTGACATCCTTCTTTTTCCCTTTGAGGGCCAGAGGCTGGATGACCGTCTGCTACTGTTTGCTATTAAATTATTCATCTCTAATAAGAGCTGAATTAAAATTACATGAGACGGTTGTATAACAGCAGAATGGAAGCTAATAGCAGAGAATGCATTTGCTCAAATTTGTAAAGGATGCAGCACGATCCTTTAACCAGTCTTGTTAACTACTGCTAATTTTACTGTGATCGCTTATTTTGTGGAACTAATCTCTTCATATCTACCTGTGAACAGAAATTTACTTAAGTTAATGGAACCTGTGGGATTTATCCACATTTTAGTCACAGTCTGAGCTGGTTTTCACTCCTTACAAGTGTTTAAGTGCACAAAGAGTGTTATTAAAGCATTTTGTAAAAAGTGGGTGTGTTAAAAGCAGAATTCTAATTGTGGTTGTTAATTAACTTATTAAGTTATGGTACAGCTAATTTCTAAAATATATTTGCCCACTTATCCAAGGCTGAATGTAAATATCTCTTTTGCTGATGCTTAACTTCAACTTTGCACCCAGAATATCTTCAGCATTTCTTCAAAATGAGGTCATTGTTAACTTTGAGATGAACTGTGTCCCTGGAATGGCAAAGGAAGGAATTTGTTTCACCTGCCTACATGAGCCCAGCTGGCTTCATGCAGATTCTAGGCAGGCATGTGTGGAGCAGGTTAATGAAAAGGCAGTTGCCACCTAGCGAAGAACTTAGCTTGATATGTGTGCAAACTGAAGCTTGGAGGAGTGCATGTGACACACTGGAACAGGTTGCCCAAGGAGGCTGTGGATGCCCCATCCCTGGAGGCATTCAAGGCCAGGCTGGATGTGGCTCTGGGCAGCCTGGTCTGCTGGTTGGCGACCCTGCACATAGCAGGGGGTTGGGACTGGATGAGCATTGTGGCATCCTTTTCAACCCAGGCCATTCTGTGATTCTATGACATGTGCTGGGGCAGGAGCCGTTGCCTGGCTGTGGATCCTTGGTTATCCGTGCCCTGGGACTCGTGGACTCCAATGTGGTGGTGATTGGAGTAAAACCAGCAATGTGTGCTCAATATGGGACCTGCAAGATACCTCTTTCTGCCTTGTGGAAACAAACTTTGCTCCTTAAGATGCCCTTAAGCCATACAAGAACACATCCACCTTTTAATAAATAGCTCAATTTTCTTTCCAGATGCTCCACCTGTGAGTTGTCAGCAAGAGAGCCCTGCAGCAGCACAGTCCATGCCTAGTGCCAGATTTATGGCCTCGCAGTTGGAATTGGCACTGAGGCATCTGAAGCAAGGGGCTGTCAGGAGCATGAAAGTGCTGATTCTGCAGTTCTGTTCATGAAGGGACAGGAAGGAGTACCTGAGGCACTATTTCACAGCGTTGTAGATTCATGAGGCAGTAGGTAGGATCATGAAACAGAGTCCTTGTAGACTCCTAGGCAAGAACGGAGGGAGTTGTGACTGTCTTTTGACAGAAAGAGGAACAGCAATCAGACCTGTGCTGTGAAGGCCTCTGTTCCTTCACAGCATAAATCAACATGGTTTCAATCTCCGTGAAGGAGATCCAGTTCAAGTTCAGTCTTCGTTGTGAATTTTTACCAGCTTTACTTCCAATCTAATGATATCTTCCTGTCATGTCTGTCTGCCTGTGTTTCTCAGATTCAGCCAATTCCTCCCAATCAGTGATGGGACCATTTCTCTGGCACAGAGCTGGAGCTGCCTTAATCCCAGAGAAGCTGGGAACCAGCACTTTGTCAGCAGCAAGAGCAAAGAATGGGCTTAGTCAGCCCCTTTAGTTACTTACCAGCCCCTTGCCAGCTATTAGCTGCACTTTGGACTCAAAGGATGAGATTTTTCTAATGAAATTTAAGCTGACAGCAACCTGGTTCTCATCCAAGCACCTCTGCATTACTGCCAGGGAAAAGAGAAACAGGGCAGCTCCAGGGGTTATGCATCTGACTTGCCAGAGGTATGTCTATGGGAAGGTACTGATCATATTCCCCATGTCAGAGGACTTTGGAGCTTGTGCTGGTCCATGCATGCTGAGATAGGATATGCAGTCTCACCTTCAGACAGAGTTGAAGCCGCCCTAAAAAACAGAGTGGGCAGGAAACCTGTAATTGGTGCAGTAGCCTGGTCCTGTGCTCTGCACTGGGCTTTGGTGGTGGAAACACACACACACACACGAGCAGAGAAGAGCTGAGAGGTGCGTGGAGCTGGGAATTACACAGCATCAGGTTATTTTACGGTGATATTTTTGTTCATTAACTCTCTGATCTTTCCACATGCTGCCATCTGTAGAAAGCACACATTGTACATATGGGATTTTTATTCATGCTGTCAGATGGAGCTGGATTATTTCCAGTTACATCAGCTCCTTCCCATCAATATTCAGGCAAGAAAGAAAAAATGACTTTCTGTACAGCATTCTTGCTAGAGTTTTAAAATAATGTTCTTTTCCCTGTTGTTTTTCTGCATCTCTGTTTCATAAACATTGTTTTTCGTTGGCCTTAAGTTCCCCATTGCTTCTATCCTGATCCGCACCATTTACTTCCTTGCTGGAACCTATGTTGTCAATAGAGCTGGTCAAATAAAGATAAAACCAATTAGGGAGTGAACATCAGGCCGGGCTCTGCTGGTGTCAATCCAAGCTTGAGGCAGCGGTGTGTTCCAGCATGGGGCAGTGCAGAGGGCTGTGCCCTGGCATCCCACTGGAGCTCGTGGCAGGGACACAGGTCCAGGAGGAGATGGGAAAAGGCTCAGGCTTTTGCACCAGGCTCATTGCAGAAGGTTTCTGTTGTCTGGCATTTGTTAATACCCACAGACTCCTGTCCTCCTTTGCTCCTCCCTCCTTCAGTCTCAACCATTCTTCTCTTTCCCTTTTTAATTTCTCTTTCTCTCTCTCAGTCCAGCTGCACCCAGGTGGTTCAGGGAGCAGATCCACCTCCTGGCTTATAGTGCAGGTGCCTTTCTGGTCTGTATGGGGGAGTGACAGGTTTGGGCAGTGCCGTGGCAGCAAGGGACTTCTTCCCTTCAGTGAAACCTCACTTCTTAGAACATGATCTGTTAAGACTGCTGAAGTGTAGAGGAAACCTCCCTTTAAAGGCCCCAGCAATAGAGAAAACAGCCTTTGCAAACTCTTCCACTGTTCAGCTGCTCCATCTGCCTGCTCTGTTTCCTTTATTGTTTATTGTATGTCTGCTGAGCTCCTGGTATGACAGCAAGTCTCCACGGGTCACATTATCACTACCAAGGCAGTAATTAAATGAGTACTAAGAAATGGCCCTTGGAAAAGGTCCCCTGGGCATATTCTGGTTCTGCTAATAAAGAACTGAGGGCTGAGGGATACAAATCAAGGCTTACATGTCACCCTCGTATTGAACGTGGATGTTCTGAAATCCACGTTCGTTCTTAGCCCTGGAGGTTTCTATCACTCTCAGTCAGCCATAGAGAGAACACAGGTTCCCTGTATTGAATACCGCAGTATTAATGGTTGTGTTTCTTGCCCCTGGCACATGATAAAATTGATTCTGCAGTGATCCCTCTCTGTGGGGTGGGTGGCAATAGATGGACCACAACCACTTCCTAGCTGCAGGGACAGAAGCTTTCCTTAGCTGCTCAGTAACCTAACTGCAATGAAACGTGCTTGCTTTGGTGCACAAACAGCCTTTGCCCTCAGCCCTGGCTCCTCTGTTCTGCTCTACCCAAAGGGTGGCAAAAAAGGCCTCTGCAAAAAAGCTTCGTCTGTTGTAAGTCACTGCTGGAAAGGGGAGCAGTTCCAAAGTAACAGCCCAACGCCCCACCTCCCCTCCGCTTCCCAAACAATCAAGTTCCCCTGAAACTCTAAAGCATCACCAAATGGTAGCCTGCTTTTTCAGGGAATGGATTCCTTGGGGTATCTTCAAGACAAAGCAAGCTGCAAGATGATCTGAAAACCTTCGCTTGGCTTCCATCCTCCTGCGATCAGCATTCAGTTGCACTGCTGGGAGGCCGGACTTCTCCCACCCAGCAGCAGCACAGAGGAGCAGTAATCTTGACAAAATCTAAATAGAGGTGTCTCTAGTAAAGTGTAGGGGAAAACAATGGCCAGGACAGCTTTTGTGGAGTCCATAAATCCGTGTGCTGATAAATTACTTCAGAAAGTGCATTGCACAGACACAGAATCCTAATTCACAAGGGGCAGCTGGTGATAATGACTTCACAGGTTGCTGTTACCGGGGCATAGCCGCTCTATTTTTCTCCTTTATGGCCATCTGTTTTCAGGAACACATCCATCAGGAAAAAAAATCCTTTCTAAATGTTGAATTTATTTGATGGCCAGCCAAGTGGCAGTGCCATACTGAGTGGCTTGGTAGCTAATATATAGTTCAGCAAAAGCTTTGCGCTCGGTTTCCCCCTCAGAGCTGGAGATGACTGAGCTCTGCTCATGGGCCCATAAATTCCTTGCTGCTCTCCTTCCTCTAGGCTCTTCCAGGAATTAGTGAGAAACTTCCTGATGCTTGACTGTGGTCCTCTCTGAGATAATTTTAGGTGATTAAATGGTGGATGAGTGGTTGCTTCTGACTATTCAGACCTTCTGCCACTACTCAGATTGTATTCTTCAAATGGAATCCCTGGGGATTAGGAAGAATATAAGCATCGTTGCTGCATTCATTGGCTGCTTAATTAGTAATTTTGGACTGGTCTGCACAAAAAAACCCTCTCCAACTTGAGCAAAATGGTGTTTGAAACTCAATCTAATTCATTCAGCAGCAGAGCATGATGTCCAGAAGCACTGAGAAAACAGAACTGCTCCAATAGCTGAATGCATCTGAAATTCATGACTCAATCCCCCTAAAATTGGCTTTAACAAATAATGAGTTTAATTTTTCTTTTATTTGATTTTTCAGCGGTAATTTTACACTCTTATTTGCTTTTTCCTCCCATTGTCTAGTCACCATTGTAAGTTTTTTTTCTGATTTGGGTGGACTGTGAAAAGCTTATCTTCTGTAAGGGAAGGCTGGGAAATGAGAAACTGGGTCATTATCAGCAGACTTCTAAGAAAATAATGGCAACTGACAGTGGTAGATGTTTATCAGGAAGATGTTTACAAGATAAATAAAAGCAATGACTTTATTGGATCCAGAACAGATACTTTTTCCCTCCTGGGAGATGAGAGACAGTGTGTCAGCTGGATTTGTGTATGGATGGCAGCTTGTCAGCCCTGGGTGTAAAAGCTTACTCTCTGCCTTCCACTTCTCTGGGCAGGACAGCTTCAATGCATGTATTTGCAAGCCAAAAGAAGCACTGGCATCTTCCTCCTGCTCCCATTGCTGTTCTTAGGAAGAAGTGAAGAGTGGGATGGACACCAGGGATGGATGCAGCCAGGAGTGTTGAGCCATGTGCCCAGTTCTCACTGCTGCATTGATGGCTGGTCAGGCACAGCCCAGGTAATGCTGAGCAGGGACTGCTGTGCTTGGATGCACGACTTTGCTTTGTGCTTACATGCAGAACTCTGCTTGTACACCAAGCAAGTCCTAGATCTGTGCTCCAGCCAATGTTTTATTAAATCACAGTTGTACAACAAAATGAAATCTCAGCTCAGCATCAGCCAGAACCGAATGCTGTATATCACAAAGATCAGAACCTCAGGCTATTTTTTACTGTTGTTGTTTCTGTTTCAAAGATCTTTGCAGTGAAATTCAGTGACGTGTCATCCTCATACAAATTCCTATCCTTGCTGCTGTTTAAAGCTAACACAGAACTGATTTCTCAAGGCCTCAGCATCCCTGAATGATCGTTATTTTGCCAGCAACCACTTCTTCTTTGCCCCAAAATAGTGACAGGTAAATTAATGTATCTCCATTGAGCAGGTGGGCAAAGAAAGTAAAGGTTGTTCAAGTGATGTAGAAATTGCTGGTTTATTTATTGCAGCTATGTCTTGATGAAGCAAAGTCTGCTTTCTAGAGCAGTAACTCTTCTTAATATGTAATTTTAACATAGTAAATGTGTTAGAAGTCTGTATGTTGTGTATCTACATGGCCTTGTTTTGTTTAGGTGACACAGCCACTGGAGTTCAGGGATCATTTTGTTCCATCATATTCTATGCTTCAGCTCCTTTGAATTAACTTGACCAGCACAGGATTAAAAGGCTTACATCTGAGATCTTATGATCTTATGTTTTTTGGCCTTGTAGGGTTTGCTAGAACAAGAATCAGAAGTTGGAAACAGCAGAACCTTGGACTATCTTTGCTGGTTTTGCTAGGAGTCTGAAACCTGGTGAAAGCAGCCTTGCTTGCAGAGTCAGCAGGACTAGCTGCATTTGGGATTGAAAGAGAATTTCTCTGCACAGATCTTCAAGGAGCATAGCAGGATGTCCCAGCTTGTGGCAGTGTCTTTGTCACTCACTGCAGGCCTGCAGTTAGGAGGAATGAATGAAGGGACAGCCATCTTCAGCCTGTGCCCATGTCAAATCTAGGGGTAGAACTGGGTGATTGGTGAGGTCCCTTCCAACCCAAGCCATTCTAGGATACTGTAAATAATTCCTGGCAGCTCCTTTCAGACATTCCAAGTTAATGGGATATGTTCAGAATTCTTCTTTGGGTTTGCTGTCTGAGTTGAGGTTTGTGTTACAGTGCTCTGAGACCAACCTTCACAGATAACCAGCTGGGCCTTGGCAGATTATAGTCACTTCTGACATGGCTCGCCGTGCTGCCAGCCAAGGAGAGGGATGTTTTGGAAGGTCTGATCAGGACAGCATCCTGCTACCACTGCATTTCAGTGGGACAGAAGAGATCGGCGAGATGGACCAACTGCCCAGGCTTTAGGAACTGAATTCATTAACTCTGGAGGTATCAGAGCAATTCCTTTAAGCTTCCAGGCCCCTTCTGCCCAGGCAGCCAGGTTATGCTCTGAATGCCCACCTGATAAAATTAGTTTCTTGGTAGTTCCTCCATGGGGGACAAAGGCTTCTTAGCTCACAGGCCTCACTGTCTGAAAGCCTTACGAGCCTCCTTTATGGATTTATAGTCAAGAAAATGGAAGTCAGAGCACCATTGCCTGGCAGATTGTGCCTCCGTGCCAATCATCTGCATGATTTTATAACCTGTTAAATGATGAGCTGTGATGTTTGATGAAGCTGTGAATCGATCTGGGGTGACAGGCAATAGGGGCGTATCAGTTGGGAGATAAATCTCCCTGACTGGCATCCACAGACCGGAACAGCTCTTCCTTTTGCTTTTTAGTGATCCCTGGCTTTGAAAGTAGCAGTAGGAGATGTGTATCAGCAGAGAGGTTACATCCTACCAAGGTGTTGGCATGCGGTGACAGTGAAACGATGCATCAGAGGAAAACAGGCATTTAGCATATGGAAGCTTGGGTGCAGTGTTAGCAATGCAGACTGTTTCAGTGTGATCAATGTGCTTTTGTTTTTGTAAAAAGAAATCATTGCTGCAAGAGTACAAATATTCAGAGCAATCAAATTGTATCTCCCAAGAGTTGTCTTCAACAGTGTTTGGTATCAGAGACTTCATGGCATTAGATTTCATTAGTTTGATTCTTCCTGGTAGAACATACCACGTCTAAAACTCAATGTATTCTTAAGATGGAGAATTTCTGAATTCCATTATTATGAGAAAAGTGATGCTAAAGGCAAAGCAAATGCAGCATGTGCAATTCAGGAGGTAGATTGGAAATGGTGTTTGTGGTTATACATGGGTTAAAATCCTGAAGTTACAACTTTTATTTTCAGCTCTGAGGGTTGGACCATCTCACTTTCCTCACTTTCAGCTGTTGGTGAATTTGTTTTTGTTTTTTTTTGCTTTCTCAATTCTGTAAGCAGGACTCGGACGAGGTGTCTGAAGCTGTAATACTTTTACTGTTTCTTCAAAACAAGAACACAGCTGAGGAATTCTAGAGCAACTCCATATCAAGTATTGTGTTTGGTGTTAAAGCAGGAGCCTGGCTATCAGCTGAGGGAAGGAAGGTACCCCCTGAGCTGTGCACTGCAGCCAGCCCAGCAGAACTGCAGGGTTCTTCTGCAGTAGAAATCAATGACTGTGTTTTCTGCATGGCTCCAGACTGCAGTGAGCCCACCCTGAAGCAGCTGCCAGAGCTCCCTGGGAAAACCTGTGCTCCTCTGCTGTGCTCCAAGTGGAGCATTGGATTAGTTCAGGGCTGTTCCCAGTTCTGTATTTAACTGCTGGGCTGAAATGTTTCTGTCTTGCAGCCACTGCAGATATACAGCTGATACTCTGAGAAATGGGAGCGTGTTGTACAGCTCTATGCTGTCCCATTTCAGCAGCAGATAAATAAACACAGCTCTGTGCTACATCATTTAAAGTCTCATGATTATGGAGATTGGGAGAGAGAGATCGGTATGAATGTCGAAAGCAAATACCTCTCTCTAATTACATTCCTCCAAATGTATCTCTAGCACACAGTTTTACAATCAGCAAGTTATTAGCCACTTCAGATGGAATTGCTGCCAGTGCTGCAGGGATATTAGTGCAGGAACCACCAGTTCTGGGCACAGCACAGGCCTTGCTGCTGCTGTCCTGCAGCTGGAATGTGTTCCTTCTAGGGGAAGAAATAGGGGAGGAGAGGAGTGAGACACAGACTGATGTACGAGCATGGCTGGGACTGGGAGAGAAGATAGAAAAGGAACACTGTGTTCTTCTGAACATAACTTTCTATATCTGTGTTTTTAAGGGTTTTTCTGAATTTTCCCCTTTGCTATTTTAATATTTAATTAAGACTGTCATCATCGTAATAACAGCCACAGGATGGGGGTGTTTCTTGTTGACTTGGCAATAACTCTGTTCTCAACTAATAAACAGCAGTGCTGAATATTCCACTGCTGCCTTTTAGAATTTATTTTATCTATGATATGGTTATTGCATCCCATAAACAAGAAGTATCCTCAAGTTGCCATTATAATAAAACTGTTACAATGCGCTGCGTTTTATATAGGAATTACAGAATGTGCTTTTGCTTTTGAAAATTTATATATTTAGTTTACAGATTTATGTGCAGGGTTGTTTTTTTTTGCTACAGGTTCAAGTGCATAATGACTGCACTCGGAGTATGAGAGCACACTGATGTTGGTGTGTGCAGTGTGGTTCATGTTGCTGTGCTGGTCCAGCACGAGGCAGATAAATGAGATGCTGTAGGTACTTTGGAATCCTTTTGGAAAAAAGCCTTGTTTTAGAGATAATGTAAATTATTATTTCCAGAATAAACAGCAGATTTCCTCCATTCCAGCTTAACTCTCTCCAATGAGTAAGCCTGGAGAAAAAGTAGATGTTGTATTAGCAATAGAGTTTGGGCATCTGGATACATTGAATGCTTCTTCTACACTCATAATGCTATAGCTGCAAAGAGCTCAGTGGCATTATTGCACCAGCTGGGTTTTATTTAAGCCAACAGGGGAAGAAAGAAGGCAGGAGGGAGAAAACAACCCATCTCCTGCAGGCTCAGGAGCCCTTTGGCCATTCCCTGTGTGCCCAGCCTTGCATGGCAGCACTCCTCTTCAACCTATGGCTGTGCTGTCAGCCTGCACCATCCCTAACCTCTCAGCAGCCATTTGGGGTGCTGCTTTCTGCAGAAGCCCACTTCGTGGCAGAATCTTGGAGCTCTGTCATATGCTTTGTGCTTGTGCTCTTCGTACCTGAATGCAAACAAGCGACTGGGCTGAATGGCAAAACTTGAAGTTTTAAGACTCTGGGAGTAGCTCCCTTCAGCAGGCTTCCAGAGCACGCAAACATGAGACAGGGAGCATCCAGTGGTGTCAGGGATGCTCTGGGCAGGTCGAGTCTTGGCACGAAGCAGCAGAACAGCAGTGATTCCTCTGTCAGCTGCCTCTGCAGCTGAGGAGCAGCTCAGCCTCAGCGTGTTTCATCTGCATGAGGTAATTATTTTGCAGAGAAGTGCTCCGGCGGGAGAGGAAAACTGTGTGCTGGTGAAGGAGAGAGTGCATAAGAACAGTGAGAGCCTGATTTGCATTAACCTTTCCACCCTGCATCACTTGAGTGACATTTTATGAGTAACCACAACTTACTGTGAACTCAGAAGTGGTTCAAGAGTAAAATTGAATGGAACAAAGAAGAAATCAAAGAGGGTCAAAGAGAGCTGCAAGTGGGAAGTGTTGTCTGCAAGGGCACTCGAGGGAGGTAATTAGACCAAAAATTCTGGGTGGGATGCAGCTGATGGCATTATTCCTTGTGATGAACGCCCTCAATTACTTGAACCCAGCCCTTGTGCTGCCATAGTGCTCAAAGTTGAATGAGCCCACTGCTTTCCAAACCATCTTCCAAAGTGATACAGTTTTATCAATTTGCTTAATGCTTGATAGAATGCATTTGCTGGTAATGTTTTTTTTTTTTTTGGGTGCCAAATCAGCTTGTCTAAAAAAATATCAAATAAAGCTGTGAAAAACTGGGGCAGAAGGGTGAAGGTTTTGGTTTTCTTTATCACCCCTCTGCTGCCTCTCTCTTTTACTGTCTGATTTATTTGAAAAAAGTGAACAGGAAAGCAGTGACCGATTAAAAGAGAGAGATGAGACATGGAGGAGATCTGTGAAATTGTGCAAATGTAGGAATTGTTTTTTCATGACAGTCTGTGACATTTTGCATTCCCCTCTGCCTCATCCTCTTTGTTTTCCCATTATCTGTACACATCCTGGACACCCAGCCCCCAAAACAATGAAGTCAAGCAATTAATGTAGAACTGGCGCACTCTATTTTCTACATATCTATATTCTGTAACCAAGGAGGCATCTGAAGATCTCCTAAGCAAGGCAAAGGCCGGCCCCTCCAGCTGCTACAACCCAGTCAGACCAGGAAAGCAGCACTGTTTGTTCCTGCCCTTCTTTTGCTGTGTCAGGTAATTATCTATGGACAGCCCCTCCAAACATCTATTAGGAAGGCAGTCAGGGTGCCTGGAGATACCACGTTTAAGCTGGAAATCCTTAGGTATTCATCCTTGCAGTATTCATAAAAAAGACTCAGCCAAGTGGCTGCTGGCTGTCTGGAGAGGATTTGTTTTTCTATTAAAAAAGCTCTTTCTTTCTTGCAAACACTGTTTAAAATAGTGGCCTGCCACTTACCGCCTTGCTTTACAATACTTTTCTGGTGTTCTTTACAGCAGACAATAAAGAGGCCAAACACAAGAAAAAACAATAGGTGTGAATGGCACTGCTGCAGAGCACGGAATGGAAGAGAGATGTGGAAGGACTTTCTAACAGGTCAATAAAATCCAACGCAATGCATGAGGTTTTCTTAAGTACAGAGTGGTGTTGCATAGAGGGATGTGGGGAAGGGGAGCTAAAGGTGGGATCTCCATCAGCTCACACAGGTGCTGTGCAGCTCCAGCAGGTCATGCCACGTTTGTGTGCTTTGTTCCTCGTCTGCATGCATGGTTTGGTGCTGTGTTGTGTCCATTTAGAGGCAGCAGTGAAAACCAAAGCATGATTTCAGGCCTGGTGGAAACGTGTCCATTGATATTTTGGAACAAAATGCCAGTTTTCATTTCGGTGAGTCTTCAAATGTCATTTATTAATTTTTAAAAATACTTTTACAAAAGTAAAACTATCATGAGCCAATATCCTATGATTACTTTGTTATGCCACATCACTTGACTTTTAAAAAAGTTTTATTTGGTTCAAAAAAGAACTTAAAAAATCAAAATAGAAATGCTCATCTTCATAATTGCAGAGTTATACTGAGAACACGCCTTGTGTTCAGCATTATCTCTGTGAGGACTGACATGTTTCATTAGAAATTGTATCTTCACATAACAGATAATTAAATGAAACTCATTAATATATGATTTGCACTGAAACCACAGCCTTCTGTGGGAGCTTTTGCTGTTTAAGTCTCCCACTGCCATAACCACAGCTTCATTTCAGCAGTGGGGAATGTGCTCAGAATGCTCACACTCACAGATGCATCTCAGGAAGGACCTCTCTGTGCCTCCTGCCCTGCTTAGCACAGTCTGAGCAGAGCCAGGTTCATGTTTGCACACATGAGAAGGGGTCCTTGTCCTGAATTTTAGGGGGCATCAGAGCCTGGGGGTCTTCTCTGTCAAGTAGCACAGGCAGGACTTTGCTGGCTCTGCTCCCTGCCGTGTCCTTGCAGCAGCTCCTTGGCATAAAGGTTGTTTCTCTCTTATGTGCACGTGTGATGCCAAGCACAACAGTGCATGGATTTGCCCCTGGAGCTTTGGCTGTGCTGTAGTAACAGGGATGCTAATATAGCCTTGGTATAGCTTCACACTTGTTTTTGGCTGAGGGAAGCAGTGCAGCCTTGAGGATAAGGCATCCATCAGTAGTCTCATCCATCAGCAGTTTGGACCATATTCCAGTTGCAAAATTACTGTGGAGTGGTTTTTATTCAAGTTAACTCATTTTTGGGTACCTGAATGCAAATGATACTAAGCTGGGAGGTGCAGTGGGTACACCAGAGGGCTGTGCTGGCATTTGAGACCAGGATAGGTGGAGGATGGGGGCAGGAGGTGCACCTGCTCTATGCTCCTCCACTGGCTGTAAGATGCATAACATGATCTGCTTATCCGTATCAAAGTGTGTCCCTTTGAGGGAAATTCCTCTGCCCTAAGGTAGGTGTTTATTAGATGTGTAGTTAGGAGCTCATCTCCTATGTTGCAGAATCAAGAGGAAGAAGTAGGCTCCTGCACAAGGCAGTTGTTCCTGTGGTCAGACAGCCCCCTTGGCTGCTCACATAATTTACCTTTGGGATAGCACTGATTGGGAAGAACCTGGAGTAACCAGCAGATACACAGATGTGTCCCCGTGAGACATCTGAGAGGAGAAGAAATTAATTCTGGTTGTTTTCTGAGTGCGGTGCTTGGACTTCGCTTGTCATTTTCTACCCTTCCTTTTCAAGGAGACTGAAAACCCTCCCCAGGAGCACTGCACCTGCCAGAGGGGTGGTGAATAATGATTTAATTACCACCACTGCATGCTCTGTGCTCACTTGCAGGCAGCACTGGAAGGAGGCTGCCAGCTGCCAGCTTCTGCTTCTCCATTAATAAAGGGTAAATGATACTTAGATAGATGCTGCTGTGCCTTGGGGTAGTGCTTTGGAAGCTGATACTCCTCATCTTTTTGTTAGTGGATTCAGATATTCAGCCTTGCCTTAAGGCAGTGGGTATCCCAGAAGATAATTCAACTGTTGCTGCATAGACTCCTGAATTTTGAAGGGTCCATGAAAGTGTTGTATTTGCAGCCAACGTATCCATCACCGTCCTTACAGCACAGTGTGCTGAGATTCATATCAATTCTCATTAACTTGAAAAAAAAAATTAGGCTTTGAAAACATCAGGGAAAAATATTAATCAAATAATCAGTTGAAAATGTGCCACAAAATAAATCTCAAGTATTTATCTGACTGAAGTTATTTGGCCGCTCTGAATGATCAGCTTACAAATTTGCAGATCGTAATAATGACCAGCAGCACCCTGAGCACAGGCTGTGTGCTGAGGGCTGGCTGTGCTCAATGGGCAATCAGGGCACTGCCTGCAAGGAGGGAGCACAGCCAGGGGGAGATGGGGCTGCTGACCCCGGATGCTGTGGCAGATCAGTGAAAAAAGAATGAAATTGTTGTGTACTGGGTTTGCTCTGCTGTCCTGCTCCTCTATCCCAGCTAGCTCAGGTCCGCAGGACAAACCTCCACTACAGCAATGATGGAGAAGTTTGAGATGGAGGAGGAATCATCTCCTCCCATCCCACCTCTCCCATGGAAGTGCACATTGCTCTGGTTACTGACACTGCAGTTGTGATAGCAGCTGGATGTATTGTGTCAGAGCAAGACACCTTCCTTTATTAACTCCAAGATAATCTCTGACTTCACCCTTCAGAGACTTGTATTAATATTCTACTTGGAAAGACAGAAAGAAAATCAATAGACTGGAAAGCTCTGCGTGTTGTTTGTGGCAGCCAAGAAGGATTCATTTGCCTTATGATGCTTTGTTGTGACAGATGGTTACTTTGTGCTGCTCGGAGGAGGCCCATCCAGCAAAATTAAGATCTTTATTGGGAGAACTCGTGACAGATTTCACGAGGGCAGCACTTTTAGGGGAGGCATCCAACAGTGCAGCTTTTACAGCACCTTCTCCGTGCCGTTACAAGCTGGAGAAGCTTGTGGCTGTTCATTTGCTCAGCAGCACTTTGCTTGTGCTGCAGACCCCTGGAAGTAGTGCTCACGTTGGCAATGGCAGTAGTTGATCAAACTCAGTTCAATTGCTCAATCTCGATTCCTGCCAGACCACGGTGAGTGGCTGCCTTCATACTCTGCAGGTGAACCTGGTAAATGAAGGGCGGGCTACAAAACACTTCTTTTCATGTTAATTTGAAAGCTGAGTAACACACTCTGCACTCCTGATAGCGGTGCGCTGCACCTTTCTAAACCACTCTACTTTCTGCAGCTCCTCCTGTAATAATTTCTATTCATTGAGAAAATCCCGTCCAAATCATGCCTGAATTCTCACCAGCCTAATTATGCTCTGCCTCCTTGCAGTGAGTTAAGCAGCCTCTTCAGTTCTTGGCCTAAAATCGGAGTTTGGCTTTTGCTAGGTATTTGTAAAGTTTTGCTTTTCTTTACTAAAACAGCTCTGTTTGATTAATAAATAGATGATTCAATCTGTCTACCTCCATTTATTTGTTCCATCAAAGTTGCTTTTCTTAACAGTTTGCCTGTTAAAATCAATAAACCTTCCCTACTGAAACAGTGCTGATAGCATCTACTGATGCTATTCCATTTCAGGGGAGCAGGCTATGCAAGGAAAGCACCAGCAGGGCATGCAGTCATTCAGCTTTGTCTGTCACCACCTGCTGGCAGGGCAAGTAATTCTCCAATCGAAAGCAAATTACTTTTGGGAAATACAGTTGCCTCACTACTGGAGTTACCATTTCTTCCCCCCCACGAACGTATGTGCTCAGTCACTGGCAAACTGCTGCAGGCTTCAGTGATGTACTGCATAACGGAGTGCATTTATTGACCAAAACAGAAGACCATGTCCAAGAATACAAAGTTTTATTGATTTGTTTTCTTGTAGATGGTATTTTCCCCTGAAAGCTGCAGCATGATCATGATTTGTTTTCATCTCTTACTTTTATATATCTATTGATTTAGAGTAGGGGAAACAAAAGGAGATTTGGAGTTTGGTCTTCAGCTTCATCCTTTGTTGTGTTTGCCTGGAAGTTGGGAGCTTTGAGAAACAACAGAAATTTATAACCTTGGGTATTTAGGCTTCATTCTCAAAGAAGAGTAGAAAATGTTCCCAAGCAGTTAATGAAGGAAATTTTATCTATACTAAGGAGAGGAACATAGAATACCCCTTTGCCAGCCATAGGTTTGGTTAAGGCCACCCTGCATGCTCAGAAATCTAGAGAGCAGCTTCGGTGTCTCCCAGCTTGTGAGGCCCTGCTTCTCTTGGGCTGTGTGTCAACTCAGCAGCACAGAAGAATACGGGCTTTTAATATGTATATATTGTATAAAAGTCTTATAATTAAATCCTAATGAAAGTCATGGTTCTCCTGGGAAGGTAGTTTGTTTATTTATTCAGATTCAAGCATATAAGCCAATGTGTTGATCCAGTATAGGAAATTACTTGCTCAGAGCTTTCTGCTGCTGATGCTGGAAATGGAAGGCTGTGCCCAGGGCAGGAAGGGACTGGAAGCTGCCTGCTGTGAGCTCACATTGGCTCCTTCAGGTTCTGGAGCTCCCATCCAGAAAAAAGAAATGAACTTCTATTTTGTCTTACAAAGACCTTTGGGATTTCAAATTGTCTTTTCTTTCCAGTGAAGAACAAATCCAGAATATTTTCTTGAAACACAGCTTAGGGTTTTTTTTTTTTCTTTCCTTTCTGCTGTCATTCTCTCTTTTTAGCACTTTCTCCCTCTTCAGTCAGAAGTGTCAAGCTTCAGAAAATTTCTCATCCAAAACCATCCCCCAAACTATGATAATTCTATAGAAATTGGCCAGAGCAGCACAGCATATTTCAGTCACAATATATTGCAATGCTGTGACCAGCAGGCTTCCTATTACAGCTTCAAAATGATGTAGACAGCCTCAGGAACATCAGATGTAGGAATCTGACCAGTGTGCAACCACGTGAGTGAAACACTCAATTTTTGCCTTTGATGCCTAGACAGTAAGTAGTGAACTGATGCTCCCAGCTGGAAAACAGACTGGCAAACTGCATCCTTCCTTTAGTGAGTGGAAGTGGGCACTGACCAGGCTGGTGAGAGGGACTGGATCCGGGCACCTCACAGCTTGGGCTCTCCTGCATTGTCACTTTGGAAGCAGGAACAAAACACTGATGGGAGATCTTCATCCTGCTGAAGGGTTGGTAACAGCAGGACAAGGGGAAATGGTTTGAAGTTGAGTGAGGGCAGATTGAGGTTGGATGTCAGGGGGAAGTTCTTTACTATGAGAGTAGTGAGGTGCTGGAACAGCTGCCCAGAGAGGCTGTGGATGCCCCGTCCATCCCTGGAGGTGTTCAAGGCCAGGTTGGATGGGGCCCTGGGCAGCCTGGGCTGGTGTGAAATGTGGAGGTTGGTGGCCCTGCATGAGGCAGGGGGTTGGAGATTCATCATCCTTGGGGTCCCTTCCAACCCTGGCCATTCTATGATTCTGTGAAGCACACAAGGCTCCCACCTTCACCACCATGAAAGTGGGGCTTGTGCCATCTGTGGATGAAGGCTGTAGGTCTCAGTAAGTTAAGCTGAGCAAAACCCCAAAGGGACAGTTCACATTTTCACTGTGGGATATCTTGCTGTTTTGCATTCTTATCCTATCCATTCCCATAGAAGGCTTTGCAAATGTCAGCTCTTATTTCCTGGGCTGTCCCAGCCAAGAGAACTCCTGGGTTGAGTTGTTCTGCTGGGGCAGAACAGCCTCACTGCTGTGCTCCAGATACATGGCCAGGACCTGGCCCTGCCTGCCACAGCAACCTGCTGGCATTGGCTCTGCTGGAACGAGGCGTGGAGAACATTGCTGCAGCTGAGAGCAGAGGTGAATACCTGCATGTTCTGAGCCAGAGGACCCAGGTTTGATTTGTAGTGCCAAAAGGCTGCTGAGGGACAGGAGGCAACATTTTGAAAGAGCTCAGAGATCCTCTGATGGAAGGTGTTACCTGGCTATAAAGCTGCCTTATTATCCTCTGCGTGGCCGAGGTGCAGGTGCACAAACCTCCATCCAAAAAACGTTTGCGTGTAATTGACTTCACCTGTGGAGACAAAGCAATGATTTTGGAGGTGGGAAGAAAGGAAATAGAAGTGTGCCTTTCTGCTCACAGCATCACCTGGTATATCTCTGGGAGAAAAGCTTATCCTGAGCCATCCAAATGGCTTCTTACATAAGCCCTCTCTGCTCACAAGCTGCATCCCATCCAGCAGTCAGTGCAGGCTGTGTTTTTTATCATTATTCTTGATGCAAAAAAAAAAAGAATTGAGACAGTATTATATTTCAATTAAAACTCCATGAAAATTTTGGCTGTGCTTTTTAATGTGATAATGTTAATTAAACTTTGCTCTCATGTTCTGAAGTCTTATAAAATGTCTTAGAAAAGGATAAAAAATAATAGTAGAAATAAAATTGGGCTATTTATCTACCAGGAGATTAAAGGGCTTCTTGTTTCCTTTGTGAATTTAGATTTCCAGAATTAAATGAGTGTGAAGTAACGACATTTTTCAGCAGAATCATTATCATTTTTATTGCAGTGAAAAATAAGCAGCATTTCCTTGCGACTGTACTTAACTCACCTAATTGCACCTCGCTGCTCACCAAGCACACCTGCTGCAGAGCTCTGCCCACCTGCACCAGCAGATGACACAACCCACTCCCTTCCTTCACCTCACTGCCAGCATCTGAAAGGTGTTCTCATGTGGAGTGAGTGTAGCTGGTAAGTGCGGAGCAATCAGCTTCTTTTGTAGCCACCAAACAGGCCAAGGAAGGCTTTCTTGTTCATTTCTGAGATTTGTTTTTATTGTGCTTACTATTCTAGGGAGGTACAGTGTGTTAAGGATGGACTTTAGAAATGTAGCTCACCACATAAACACACAACAAAATAGAAATACACTCGTATAGATAGGCAGAGCTGTTGGAGCAGAAACATGGATGTTGTAGTACAGATCCTGTGGATGGCCTTTTGTAGAGTAATTACTAAATTGCAGGATCGTTCAGAAAAGTGGCAGCAGACTGCACTGATGCACACTCTGTCCTTGTACCTGCTGGCCTGGCTGCATGGGGGCATCCAGCTGTCGTGTGCTCCTGCCTGTAACTGTGCTGCAGCTGTTTGATGGCACAGCAATGCTGTACAAAAGCACAGGGGGAAGCAAAGGCCTGTGATGCAGATCCCAGCTCACCATTCACTCGTGGTGATGCACGCAGGCATTGCTCACTTTCTAGCTGAGGCTGTTTGTCTTGTGGTGTGAGAAGGTGCCCAGCACAGCACACTGTGTTCTGGTGAATAAAAGGCAGCTCCTCATAGGTTGAAACCTGAAACGACCCTCATAAGTGAGAAGCTTCAGTCTTCTTTCCAAACACTTGCCTTCAATCTTCTGTTTATTCATCTGTTCTTTAAGACAGATATGAAAAAGCAGCATTCACTGGGTTGTCTTGGTTATCAACCAGGGCTGTCAGACAACTGAGAAATAGTGTTAATAATGTGATAATTCTCACCATGACGTTCTGTGAGAGTTTTCTGCAAAATCCTAGATTTCTAGAAGCATCTGAGATTTGGGGTGTTTATGATGGGCGTATGCATCCTTCTTCTGGTGAACCTCTTCACTGGCACTGCTCAGAATGGTGTTCAGAGCAGTTACTGAGTAGCTTCACACCTTGCAGTCAGAACCTGATGGTCATGAGGGATGCATCCTTGTTAGCCTGAGTCAATGTTGTCATCTGTATTTCCCTTTCTTTTAGCTCTCCGCATTGATTTTGTCAGCTGTTGACCTTTTAAGATTTATCCATTAAAATTTTTAAGACCCTGGAGTGGAAACGACTCTGGGCACAAACCTAACATGGAGCTGTTTGCTCATCTCTCAGTATGGGAGCAGAAAAATAACAGCACATAGGCAGAGACCTCCAGAGAGGTGCAATAAAACTGTGGAATCGTCTTGTAAACCAAAGAAGAAATCTCTTCTGATAACATATATTTGTCAGCTTGACGTTCTTTATTACTCTTCAAAGTCCAAACTGTAATGGGGACTTTGGGGCCAGGAGGCTTAATGATGGTAGGTCAGGGCTGGGTCAGGAGTTCTGTGCCCTCAAGGCTTCTGGTGCTGCTTTTCTGCTGCTCTGTGCATGGAAAAGAAGAAATGGAACAGAAGAGTGATGATATTATAAAGAGTATGTTAGACTGCTTCTGGCTTTTCCCTGATCAACATGCACCCCTACTAATGGCTCTCCCTCTACTCTTCCTGAGTCATGTTGGATGATGAAGTGCTTGCTCACAGGAGTGGGGACAGGCCTAGAAATAGTAATCAGGATCCCAGCCTGGCGGTGGGCATTAATTGCTTTGGCAAGGTGATGCTATGGGTTTTAGTGACAGAAGCAGTGAACCAGAACAGATTTTCCTGTAATACCAAGATTTTCAAATGTTTTTGCAATTCATGAAGCTGTAAGCACTGAGCACTGCTCAGCATAAAACGTCCTTTATGAGACCAGGAGGGTTTGGGTTTTTTTTTTGCTCCCTCTCTTTCTTAAAGAAAGTGTGAAAGGCTGCTGAAACTGCCCCCAGAGTAGGGGAGGCTGAGATTCCAAGAGTAAATCAGAAGGCCCTGCATGTGGCAGGGGGGTTGGAGATTCAGGATCTTTGAGGTCCCTTCCAACCCTGGCCATTCTGTGATTGTGTGAGAGGAGACAGCAGTGGGGTCAGTGATAGTGACAACAGAGATCAGTGCTTGTGTGGGTGCAGGGGAAATGCACTGTGCTCCAGACAAAGTGCCAGTGGTTATAGGAATATTCTCTGGAACCCTGAGCTGAGGCATGGTGGGCATCAAAATCCTGCTGTGAAGGTGCTGCTCCCAGTGCTCCACTGATGCTACTGGGCAGTGCTGGCAAGGGATCCCTGCTGGGTTTGAAATAGGAGTCCTGGAAGTGAGATGTCCTCTGTGCTCAGTGTCTGTGGTACGAGGGGAAAGATTAAGGGATCAGGTCCTGCAGAGAGCACTGAGAGCTTCCATGGGGCAGAACTGGAGAATGCTGTGGGAAGAAGAGCCATCAGGCTGTGCTGGGGAAGCTTTGGGTGAGGGTTACTGTATGACTCCCTCAGGAAGCTATGTGTCCCCACGTGGAGCAGTCACCACATTTCTGCACCTCTCATCCTGTTCCTGCAGGACGCCTGGGATCAAGTCCCTGTCCCATTACATCTGCAAGTGTAAGTCATGAAACACAACAGGAACATCCAAAGTAGGCTTCTCCTGTCTGTATGTCCCTCACAGGGCTGGAGGATTTGCAGGTCAGCCTCCATCCTGTGTTCGGTGTGGCTGCATGGAGAGCTGAGCCAGCTGTGGGGCTGCAGCATCCTTCCTCGTGTGCATTCAGCCAGAGATCCTGAGCCTTTTACTTTGTTTGGAGTGAGAGCCACGACACAGACAGAAGGGCTGGATTCACGTTGCACCTTCATGTGTTCTTATCCTGGAGAGCACATCCCTGGAGGGAGAACCTTCTCAGTGTCCTGCCTTTCTTCTGTGGGTGTGAAGGAGTCTTCATCTCCACACCAGCTGCATTATTCTGGAGGACTGCATGGACCATTTGCTCAGTATACCTCAACATGCTATCAGCATTTTTGGAAACCTAATTTCCAGTATTTCTGTGGCGATATCTGTGCACCAAGCAAGGAATAACTAAAGCCTTTTATCCCCTTTTAATCACAGTAAATCAATGCACCATAAGTGGGAGGTTTAAAACCAATTTTTTATGCACTGCTGCTTACGTTGAAAAGACTCATTACAACCCAAATTAATCAATATAGCCTGTAACTCTAAAGTAACTCCTGGATTGAATCAATGACATTGATGAGGATGGGGGAGTGGAAAGATAGAACAATGAGAGGAGTGGGAAGGCATTAAGCAACACAAAGCCTCCTTGAAATGTTTTGCCTTACTTTTAAGACAGAAGCAGCCTCCTTTGGTGTGTTAGGCTACAATGTGGAAATGATTTTTCCTGCTGTAGAGGTCTCTTTTCAGGTGAGATATTGCTTGGGGACCACAAGAGGGCAATGGAGATTGGAGACAGAGCCATGGCCAGGCGTAAGCTCAGATGTTGTCTCCTTCCCCTGCCCACCCTTCTTCGCTGCACCCAAAAAGTGCCATCCCCACCATGCAGAGAGAAAGATAAAGGGTAATAAGAGCACTCTGTTTTCCAGGGCTGCTATTTTGTAATCAGTGAGACATTATTACAAGTAAAACATATGTCTGCTATGTAGCTAATGCTATCTAAATCGCATCAAGCCCCTAGCAGCCTGCGTGGTCTGTGTATGTATTCTCAGAAAGGTGTGTGGAAGCAGTATTGATTTTTTGACTAAGTGTCCTAATGAAATACAAATCTGCTGTCATTTAGAGAGCCATCTGTCATGATGAGAAATAAAAAATGCTACAAGCAGAACAATAACTATAATTCAATTTGTGAATCCAACTGACTCTCAGCAGGCAAAAAGCGGCCAGCCCCAGCCCTTGGCTTTTGGGATTGGTTCTGTTTGCTGAGCTAAACTTGTCAGAAGGTAATAAAGAAGTCAGTCAATAAAGTATTAAATAAATTTCCAATTATGGGTAAGGTACCTGTTGCAGAAGACCTCCTTTGTGCAGTGTGGCGATTTAAAATCCATCTACATGGCTCAGGTTCTCTGGCAAGTGGCAGAGTAATTTAATGCTCGTGGTGTTATATTGTCCAACATAACTGTAAACTACTAAAAAAAACCATGCACGACTGCTGAGCAGGAAACTGCTGACAGCAGGTTAATGAAGAGGTCGTTTTCCTAATACCCTCCAGACCACTGGTGATGCGGGCCCACCCTACACGAGAGCTTTCAGGAATATTTGTCCAAATTAACTTCTCAAGTGGGGCGGTTAAACCATATTAGCCACCTATGTGGACGTGCTCATTCAGAGTTAAAAGGGACTTCATTCTACTTAGCTTTGCTCTGTTTAAGTTCTGGTTCATCAGAGCACTCGAGTGTCTGCTTACATTGCTGGGGGATGCTCTGATGGGGCTGGAAATGAACCTTATCTTACCTATAGGGAAGTGGTTCATTGTCTCTGGGCCTGCATCCCTTACTCTCCAGTGGGTCCATAATATCTCATTTTTTGAGGCTGGGCCATTTGTGTGTGGGAAACACCACAGACTCTTAGAGGAACAGGTGCTGGTGCTTGGAGCTGTGCGTTGAGGAGCAGGGAGCAGGGAACAAGGCCGTGTCCCCAGGTCAGTGAGCAGTGCACAGTGTGGATGCAGCACATGGACCTTCCCTCTGCTCCATGCCCAGGTGTATTTCCTGAAAAAAACAACTTGATTCTTTCTATAGAAGAGCCAGATGAGAGCTAATGTGTACACAGTGTAGATAAAGAGGGGACCAGCAACATGGTGCCGAAGAAAAGGGGGGGAAGCAGCTTGATTGTCACACACTCGAAGCAAACATGCTGTAGCCACAGGCTGATTCTTCTCCATTCTCTGCATCGCTTTATCCCCTCCTTCGCAGATATCTGTGCTTTGCAGAGTGCTGCTGCTCGGGCCATGAACCCCCTCTGAGAGCCCCAGATGGGGTCTAGTGAAAAGCCACGGCTGTGTGCAGTGCTGCATTGTCTGAGATAATATATGTCCAAATTATTTTTTTTGGAACCTTTTCCTAAAGTCTTTATCTGCCAGGCTCCAGGCTGTGGGATCGATGTGCTCCTGTGTACTCATTCACTTCCCATCTCTACAGCTTTTCTCCGACAAGGGCTGTGCTGGAGCTGGGCTGTGTCAGCCCCTGATAAGCCAGGTTGCTGTTTGCTCTGACAATCCTTCCTCCAGAATGCCCTGTGTAATTTTGTGGGTATCAAAGTTCATACTCTCTCGTTGCAAAAAAAAAAGATATTTTTGTATTAATTGAGGGTCTTTTTTCATCCAAATGATGTTCACTATTAATGATCTAGCATCTGGCAGCAATCTAGGCTGTTATTTATGAATGAACCAACTGCTAAAGGTGGATTTGATGAATCTTCCTGTGACAGAGGAAGGCTCGGGTCTCTGAGCACTGGGCTGTCATGTGTTTGTGCTATTTCAGCTACCTGGGGCTTCAGTCTAGTGGAGCTTGCTGCAGAGTGTTCCTCTGCCTGGAAGACTGACGGGAGCAATAGAGCAAGTATAAAAAGGAACAGAGCAAAGTGGGGAAAAAATAACTCGAAAGGTGCTTTGTAGAGACTCCACTTCCCCCAGCTCTGGCAGGGAGGAGGCGTTGCTAATGAGAACCTCTGCCCGGTTGCTTTGCAGCTGCAGGATGGAGCTCCCAGAGCCCTGGGATACTCAGGAAGAGAAGCAGAGCCCTGGCTGGAGGAGCTGCTGAGAGGAGCCTCACCCCGTGCTGGGACAAAGGCCAGGCTAGTGCTGAGCTGTGCCCCTCTGCCTGACCCCGGTGATGCTCCATTGTGTGAATGACTGCTCTCTGGGTGCCATTGCTGATGGGTTTTTGCATTTAGTGCACGGATCCCCAGGGCAGCACAGCTCAGCACAGCACAGCCAGGCTGCGGTGCCTCCCCCAGGAACAGGAGGCAGAGTTGGGTGTACAGCTGTACCAGGGCTGGAAACTTCATTTAATTCTCTGCGTTGTTTGTAAATATTTTACTGTCTGGTATTAAGTGAGCGTAATTACTGCAGCTTAAAGATGAGGGAGGCTGTTTAATGGGGATGCTGTCAAAGTATTTTCTCGTAAGTTTCAAAAGCTGTTATTTTTTCTCTACTGTTGTTGGTAATAATCCCTTGAAAGCTTGGAAGTGAAATGTACTGCCTTCCTCTGCAATTGTTTTTCTTTGTTATGTTTCTCAGACAAAGAGTAAAACATGAACTTTCAGTCTCAATTACTTTTATTTTAGATTAAAGGAAATAAACAAAGAATGAGCAAATCTTAAACTCTGGGAGGGCGAGCAGCCACATCTCCTCAAGCCACACTCCTGCTTTGGGAACAGCAGAACACAGTGCCACAATGCAGCTCTCAATGACATCTCTCTGCTGGGTCTGGTTTTCTGCCAACCCCAACCCCTGCAGGGCAACTCACACCAATGAGGAGAAAAACTGATGTGTCCATCAGCAGCATCCTGTGGGGATGTGGTGTGACAGAAGGATCCTGCAGTGCAGTGTGAACATCATCACAGAAAGAGGAGGGCTTGTGGTTTGTCCAGCCCCTGGCATGCTGGTCAGGAGAGTGTTTTTGTCTGTATCAGAACAGCATCTTCAGTGTGTCTGAGTGCCTGCTCATATGATGTTCTAGGCAGCTTCACAGTGGAGCTACTGGCAGCGCTCCTCCAGCAGTCCCCCTTCTCCTGCTTTGTAATGACACTTAATTCCACAAACTCCATCTGCAAAATGCAGCTCACAGTGGGTCTGTGTTCCTGGAGATGGAGTTGGAGGAGTGATGGCCACTTCTGCATCAGATCTCAGGATGGTTTTCGCAGGAAATTAAAGCACATAATTTAGTGGAAGATAATCTCTCCTGCACTGCAAACATTTCTTTATTCTTATGGAGATAAATATTCAACGTAATTATCTGCCAAGTCCCAAACAAGATTCATTTTGTCACTGCATCTCTCTGTTCCTCCCAGCACAGCATCACCAGCATCTGCCCAGCTGCTGCCCTGGGTGTCACGGGGTGCTCCAGATGTGCAGCGAGCAAAACCAAGGACTTCAGTTCTGCAGGACACTGCAAGCTTCCTGACCCTGCCCTGAAAATCATCTCGAGAAGCAGGTGTGATGTGTCTGACTGTGCAGAGAAAGCAGTTTCCTTACTTTCCCTGTTACGTGGCTGAATGGAGGCAGTGAGAAGCCTGGTGGGTACTTTCTGCTGACAACAAAACAGCTCAGGCTAAGAGTGCTAACAGTAGGGGTTTGGTTTGTATGCATTAAGTGGAAGATAACCATCCCTCATTAGAGGTTCACAGTCTGCCTCTCTCTCCCAGTCTCCTGACAGCCGATGTTGAAATCCCTACAGACAGTCCAGAGCTCTTATTTCTGGTACTCGGTTTTCTTTAAACAATGTTATTTCCATGATTCTTTTAATAAGCAGTATCTTTGCTTCTTAATTCTAGTGTCAGAGACAGGCTTCCTCCATTTGCCAGAGAACTTTTTGTCTCCTTCTAACTTTCTCCATGCTTTTGCCATAAAATCTAAGCCAGTGATTGGCAGCCCAATTTAAACTCATGTTTAATATTGCAATTGGGAGTGATATTTTGTGTTTGCTTTTTGAAGTGTGGAGAAAGGGTAGTAGAATTTGCCTTCTTGCACTCATTTCACCCACAAAAGTGAAATTTTGCTAGCAAAGAAGAAAAAGAAAAGGGAGGAGGATAAGAAAGAGCTGAGATTAACATCCTTTAAAATGTCCCTGTTTACTCCTATCGTCTCAGAGCTAACTTTAAATAGGATAAAATGATCCTTTAATCCCCTTTATCTTCTTAAGAGCTGCTGTAAAAGATCTACTTGACATTTGAGAAATGGAAAAAAAAAAATAGAAAGGCTCATAATATTCATCAGAAATGGTGGATGGTAAGATTTGAATTTAACAAAACGTGAAGAACTGGATCCTCAAATGGGAACACGTTACTGTAACTTCTGCTGAGCAGCTCCAGCAGCCCAGGCTGTTGCACACAGCAGGCCTGCTGTGCTGGGCCCATTTGGGTGAGTTCAGCTCACACACACTGGAAATTCATCTGATGCAGTCGCCTTTGCAACACTGGTAAGGCTGGGGTACTTTACATGCTTCAGGAGCTCCCAGTTGGCATCAAGTCTCTCTCTGTGCTGTTTGCTGTTTTGCCTTTAAAAACCTGGCATCTCTTGCTGAGTTGTTATTTGCAGCCTCGATTCCAAAACATCTGTTTAGTCTTGAATAAATATGCATTCCAGTTACTTAATGGCTTTCTCTCAATTTTCAGCCCAGAAAGAGTAATGAATCATGAATAAGTTATAAGGAGCTACAGCATGGAGACCTCTAAGCAATGTATCCTGCAATGTATTGCCTTGGCTATCTTTGCCCATCTACTGAAATGCTGCAAGAAAAAGAGGAAAGCCTTTCATTTGTTGTTGCCCCATTTGCAGTGAGTAATGAAAGAATGACATCCACTAAAAGCCAAGGGATGTCTGCTCCAGAACGCTGAACTCCCCGTGATGAACTGCCCTCCCCAGCCATGCTGGGGCTAATGCTTGGGATGATGGATCTGGACTTCCATGGGCTCATAACTCACCGCCGTATGAGAGCAGTGGTAGAGTTGTTTAAAGGAAAATAGACTTACCTGAACGCAGCACAAAGAGGCAATATGACTCTGCCTGGCTAAGAGTGCAGACATTTCATGGCAGCTTGTATGAAGACATCCTTCACTGGCATGAAACCTCCGAGACAAGGCAGCACAGGTCTTCAGAATGGGCATGAGCTGGTGGCCGGGATGCAGCAGCAGGCATTAAGGGACCAGGAATGGGATTCATATGTTCAGAAAGGATACCTTTTTCAAGTACTGTGTGTGCAATGGACTGTCTTTCACTGGCAAACAGCATTACAAACCACAACAGGAGTTTTCTTTCCAGTCTAGTTACTGTATCATTGATAACAAGAGGAAAATCCTAATGTCATCCCAACATACTCAGTGTTGAATGTATGTCTGTCATTTCCTGTTTGTTAGCTTCTTTTCCAATAGTGAAGTACCCAGGGTTGAACTTCACCTACCGTGCTGTGGAGAGGTGCAGTGCCAGGTTTCCACAGTGGGGATGCTGAGCCTCCAGCAGCCTGTGCTTACCTAAGGAGACACGAGCCAGGGTGTGAAGTTTTTGTGGGGAGCAATGGGACAGGAGCAAGCTGGCTAAATTCTAGGGAAGGCTGTTCAAGTCAGCTTCACTGAATGCCACCTACAGTTGTGCCACTTGGTGTAAGAAATGAAATGGACACATAAAAGCTTTTATGTAAGAACAAAAAAATTCCCAGCGCAGCAACTCTCTGCTGCTGCCTGTGTGCAGACAGCACATATGGAGTGCTGGAGGTCTGCGTGCTCCACCTTGTCTCAGCCTCTGTTTGCAGGTGCTGTAAGTGCAGTTCTGAAGGTATCTGATCTCTTGTCCCGTTCTGTTCAGTTTCTGTAGTGAAAAAAAGTACTGGAGTTTAGAATATGTGTTTGTTGTGTTGTTCCACGTCCTGGTAGATAACCCAAGCACTGCTCTACCTGTGTAGGAAATAATCCCCACAACAGACCTGTAAAAGCACAGATGGAGTTATCCTTGTCTCAGAAAGGAGAAGCAAGACACAGATTAAAAACCAGGTGGAAGGTGTGCAACCTGGCAAGCCAAGGTTTTTTCCTTCAACTATCCAGTTATGGCTACTTAGCGAAATTCAAAGCTGTATGTTTGGACACCAGGATGAGTTCACCAAAGCTGTACACTGGTCTGGAAGTGCATAGATCTCTTCATTAGACGCGGTGTCATGGAAATAGAAAAGTTCCTGTCAGCTGCACAGCCAAATGTAGGAGGACTGGTAATAGTTTGCTTTCACAAGCTCAGAGCTCAGCCTGGGCCAATGTTCCCTTCCAAGAGGCACAGAACATTTCTGACTAGATCATGACTGCAGTAGAGGTATAACCTGAGGTTATTCTGAAAGTCACCACCTAAACTTCTCATCCTGGATTTCCTTGTCTTCCATGCTGTCCAGCCCTTGACTTTCTCTAAAATAAAGCAGAACTAAAGCAGAAATCCGAATAATTATAATGGCATTGCAGGTATCCTTCCAGAGAAAGGGATTGATTCTGCATGGGAAACAAGCATTGCTCTTAGCTCAGGAGAACCCGTCCTTTGTTGCAGTGGTCCTTGTAGGGTATGGTTCAGGCACTCCAGGAGCTTCTTCATCCTCTAAAGGCAGATGAAAATAGCCTTTCTTTATAGCATTGTGCACAAATGGAAAGGAGTCATAGCTTGGAACCTAGAAAAAGCTGAAGAATTTACCTGAAACAACTTAAATAAGTTAAAAAGCTTGCTTCCAAAATGAAATGGGATTCTCACTCTTGAAAGACAGTGCCACAGAGCTCTTTGGCCAATTCCCTTCCTCCTAATTTGGTAGACTCTGATGGAGTCACCTCTTTGAAGGAGTGTTTATTGCTCGGTTCCTGGTGCTGTTCTGCACTGAAGTGACTGCAGATGGATGGAGCAGAGGCAATGTGGGGCTTTGAATCTGATACCAAGCAAATATTCTTCAAGATTGTTGTGGAATCTCTTAAATGTGAAGCGTGCTTTGTTACAGTTGATGATGGAAGATTATAATGGGAATACAGAAAAGCATGGGGAATTTGGAAACCCTAGCACAAACTGAAGTGGTTTCAGAATTCTATCACAAACGACTTCTATGTTTATGTTAATTCCTGTTAGGAGCATAATTGCTTCAGTTCCTTGGCTCAAGACCAGAAGCAAGGCCCAGTGATTCCAACCAACAAAGGCATGTCACAAATAGCATACAGGCAGTGTAAGCTGTTGGTGAGCAACCTTCAGGCTAAAAAAGCTGCCTCTCCAAAGGACTCTGTGAGACATCCTTGAAGCAAACCCCTGTGGGAGAATCACGAAGGATTATTTAAATGCAGGAGAAATCCCACGGCAGACATGAGGGACCTTCAGGCTGCAAGGTATCAGTCCATGGAAAAAAACTAAAGATGGGCCAACAGTGCGATGTTCTATCATTGAGACTAGGTTAAGAGGATAGTATAGAAATGGGAGAAATGCCAACTGGATGCTGCTGTAAACGCACAGACATTAGGAGATGTTGCTGGAGCTCTCAGTGCTGGTGCTAAAGCCCAGAGCAGGAGTCCCACCACAGGTATTTCTGGAGCGGCTGGAGCTGGAGTGTCTGAAACCACCACTGAAACTGCACCTCAGAAGTGCTTGACAGCCACAGGTGTTTGCTCTGCATTGAGCACAGTAGGTGAGAGCTGCCCTTAGCCATGGAGTTGCCATCACCTTCCAATTACATGGTGGTTGGCCAATTCCACGCTCCACTCCCCCTCAAACCAGATCCATATGGGGCTGACCTCTTCCCAGGCCATTTTTTACCCACCCAGCCTTTATATTGTTTAGAAGCAGTTACCACAGTGACCGTATTTTTGGTAATTCCACATTATTCAAGCCAGGGGCCATCATGTGATGCATGCTGTGTGCATAGCAAGCAGCGGGCAGATGTCTGAAAGCACCCTGCTGAGAGCCCAGCTGGACATGTTTGCCTTTGCAAGGCCAAAACGGGCTCTGATGACCTGGACACCACCTTGCTTAGGTTTAAATTCAAAATAATATTAAGATTTAGTGATAGTGAATGGGAGAAATGCATTTCATTTTCATATATTTTCCCTTGGGATAAGTTGAAAATATCTACCAAGCATCTGATATTCAGGAATAGCTTTTTCTGGCTCTTACATACATACATATTATTTTTGTGGGTGACTTTGAAGGAGCTCTATTAATATTGCATTCAGTTTGAATAATAATAGTAATAATAATAATAATAATATAAACAATAACACCACCACCATCTAAATTCCATTATGTGTGGGGAAAATAACTCTATCAGTTTCTGCCTGTGGGTGTTGCTTGTACCCTGCTTGTGCTCAGCCCCTGCTTTCCCACATCAGGATGAGTGCTGCAGGTCACTGGGGAAGGCTCCTGCCTGTGTGTGAAGGATTTACTTGCAACCTTCAGACCTTCTGTAAAGCATTTTCAGACTTCAAGGCTTAGCAGAAACTCCTCACACGTAGTTGAATATTTCAAGCCAATCCTAGCGGGTCTGGACATTTTGAAAAGTAATTTGGTGTGTGAGGAAGGCCCAGCAGAGCTTTCACAGGCAAGTGGGTTGGGTTCAGCTATTGCCTGAAAATGCAGGAAAGTTGTTTCAGTTGAAGCCATTCTCTCAACGCTGTGCAGTGTGGTGAAAACCTGTGGGTAAAGCAAGCAGTGCAGCACCTCAACCACGTGCCTTAATTACCATGGGTGATTATTTCACTTCAGTAGCTGGCTGTGTTTGAACACTCGGTGTGCTGCATTACAGAAGCAATTTGAATGCTTCCATTCATTTCACGAAAAGCTTCTGTGATGCTTCTCAATTATTCATGGTACAGGTTTCCTCCATCTGAGACACCTCCGTGGCTCCCAGCACCTCACATTGAGGTGTTGCAGTGCGGGAGCTGCAGAGCTTCTTTGTCATGAAGGAGAACAGCGCGGGCTGGGGGTGTTGTGATGCTGCCCCACGACAGCCCAAGGGTGCAGGGAGAGGCCAGGGAAAGTCCTGACCTGTGCTGCATAGCTCTGGTTTACCAGGAAGAGCTGGGGTTGCATGGGGGTGTTAAACACGGCACTGCCACAATGCTGAGACTGGCAGTGAGGCAGCAGCACAGTGGAGATGTGGGACGATGTGTGAAGGGGGTAATGTCATGCCAATGGAGGTTTTGATTGAAGATAACTGAGCAGAAATAGCAGAGAGAGTCCTGTCACCATCCGTGCTGTGGTAGATTGGAGGTGAAAAGCATCTCTCATGAAAATATAAAGCACGTGTATGACAAAATACAAGATATTGTATTGCATGCATGAGGGATGGGGCACATAAATCACGCTCCTTTGCCCTGCTAGAGCATGGCGAAGATGGAAGAAAGTGTCTGAAACAGAGGAACCACATCTCCAGGTTTGTGCCCAGCAAATGAGCAGGGCTCCTTCTGAACCCGTGCTTAAAGGGTGGGGGCTGGCATCTCTCATCCATCAGAGGCTTCTGAATTACAGATGAATCCAACCCAGTGCCTCAGCCTGCGGTTCATGGGACCTCAGACATGTGAGTGAATGCCCTGCATCACAGTGAAACGCCTCGCTTTCAGCAAATTGACATTTTGGAAAGAAAAAATATTTTATCATCGGAGTTGGAAGATGCAAATAAGTGTCTAGGGGGGTTTTTGGAAAGCACTGAAGCAAGTTGAGCTCTGACTTCTATTTTCTAAAATCTCATCTAGTTCCCAGCTACATCTTTCATTGCCTTTGAAAATTGGGTCCTTTATTAACGAGAGTTAAATTACATAATACTGAAGAAAGAATTTAAAATAATTACTTCCTAACCCCTTTTGCAAAGCCCTGAAGCACGAGGCTTTATTACCCTTATCTTAACTTTCTTAACTACTAATGTTTTAGCAGTTAGAAAATTATCCTTTCCCTTTTGAAAATCCAGCTGCAGTTATTATTTCCACATTTTTATTAGCCCTCCTTCTATTGATAATAATCGCACCATATTGAGGTGTTCAGGAGAAGACATTAAGGCCAATCAAGTGAATAATTCAACATTTAAAAAAAGTGGTCTGAACACAAATTTACACAATAGCCTGTGACAAAAGAATCTTTAGGGGACGATCAAATAAATAACACCCATTTTTCAAGAACACTGCAACACTATCAAAAGAATAATACAGACCTTTTTTTAATGGTAAGCTATTGCTATTCATGTATGTATGCAATTTGAGGAGCTGTGGAGCTGTGCCACATATTGGATGCTGCTTTGGGGGCAGGCATTGATCCCTGTGTGGTTGTCCTGGCCCCACGTATTGCTGTGCTTCTGAGGGCAGCTCCATCAGCTTCCCAAAGCTCTCTGTGGTCACTGCTTTGCTGTAATGACGCCTGGCCCATGCATTGCTCCTGTGTGCTGTCTGGCTGAGCTATGGGAGAGAAAGCAGAGCTCCCCTGGGCGCTGTTTGTTCCCTGTCACTGAGTAAAACTGAGTGGGTGTGAAAGCCATGGAACAAACATTACCCCATGCACGGGAGTGCTGCCAAATGGGGCTCGCTGGCCAGTGGCACCAAATGAGGAGTTTAAAATCTTTTTTTCAGTAAACACTTTCTTCAAATGTCTGGCTTGTTAGATCTGTGCAAAGCTTGCCCTGCTGGATAGTGTTTGTGCTTCTCGTTTGAAGGTGGCTGCATTTACAAACGCTTTTCCTGACTTGCAAGGTGACTATTAGTGCTGCCAAGGTTGTACTGAGTGCTGAACAATGCTTGGCTTATCACACGGCACTGCCCACATCAACACACCCAGGTCTGTTTTCTGCAGGAAGAAAACAGCTGGAAACGTTGAGTTAAGCAGTGGGAGGAGGAGGCTGGCGGGCTCTCTGCTCCCTGCCTCAGCTGCAGTGCACTGGTGGGGCTCAGCAGGGTGAGGGTGATGCTGTATGGGAGTGTGGGGAGCAGTGCTGGCCCTGTGTCCTCCCCTTTGGGAATGACACCCCACCCTGAGGCCCTCCCCTGCCAGATGGAGGAGAATGGGAAGCTTTTAGGATGGGAACTGCCTCACTGGTTTACACTGTTCTATTTCTCCATGCTATTGATTTATTCTTCCTAGATTTAGCTTCCATTTGCTGGGATTTTTTATTAGCCAAGAGTTAGGGACAGCAGAGAGCCATCTCCATCATCCATCCCCTCTAAGGCTGTCTCCTGTCCTGCCGTGCCTTGTTTCTCAGGAGGCAGTGTCTGAGATGAGCTTCTGCCTGTGGCACTTGTCACCTGGCTCCCTCTGCCATGTTCCTTAAGATGCATGTTCTGCTGATAAAACCCATTACAGCCCACATGAGCATTGCCTGTGTTATTTATTACTCTCTCTTAAATAATACTCTGAGATTTGGCTGCCCTTCTTACCACTGCTTAGCCTTCCATCTCTTGCTGAGGAGTCGGGATGCTACTTTTTGCCTCTTTTCTCCTAAGCTAAACTTCTTTGAAGGCTATAAAATAATGATTTGAGGGGAAGAGCGCAGGTGACAGGAAAGCATGGTACCTCGGGCTTGATTTAAAGACAGGGGAGGCAGCCAGAGCTACGAAATGGATTGATGTTGATTGTTTTATCCGATGACGAGAGTCTGGCTGCTCCTTGGTGAGACTGAGAGCCTGGGTCTGCGCTGGGCTCTGTACAAATCACGTCGAGAAAAATCCCCAGTTCTGAAGAACTGGCAGTATAATGAGGTGACAGACAAATGAGCTAATTTGTATGTGCTCAGAGGGATAATAGAGCCTGCAGGACCTCACTCCTGAGTCAAGGGCTGGAGCCAAAGGCACCTGGATGCAGGAGTTCTCCTGATGCACCCTTGGGCTCTTCTTTGCCCCGCAATGATACGAAGCAGTAAATTATCTCAGCTGTGCACAACATTATCTGCGTGAAGTGGCTTCAGGTCAACTTTTGGCATTGTGGATCCCGAGAGAGGGAGATGGGTGCTGCAAGAGGGGATCTCATGTAATTAACTCTGTTCGTGGCAATCTGAAGGTGGCACAGGGCTGTGCAGGGATGCCCCATTGCACTGATGGCAGGGCTGGGTTTGGGCAGGGGGCTGTAAGCTGGGTTCCTTTACAGGGGAAGCAGAGGGGATGGCTTTATGAAGATGGCTGAATTAATCAAATCAATAGTTTTAAGTGCTTGGTGCTTCAAGTGTTGGTTATAAAAGCCTGTGTAAACATAATATGTAAGTACTTGGTAATAGACAGCTTGTTCAAGGGAAATACATCTCCTGGAAGTTTGTGTACATATACTGCTTGTTTGTATACATAGTCATAATTCATGCCTTTATAGAGTGTTCAGGTATTAATCTACTGTAGCAATAAGACACAGTGCTGAGTGCATCCCTCCTAGCACCATCTGCTTGGGTAGAGGAGAAGACTGACTTAAGGAGCTGGCAGGAGGGCTGTTGTGTGTTTAGCAGCAAACACTGAAGGAAGCTGAGCTTTGTAGTGGGCAACGCTATCTACAAAGTAATTCAAATCTCATATTTTGTACTCTTATCACCTGACCATAGTGACATCATGTGCTCTGCAGGATCTGGCATTTTGAAGTGACCCCAAGCCTTTAAACCAGGCTGGACAAAGCCTTGGTGCATTACGGGAAGAAATCCTCCTTTGCTGGAGGGCTGGTAGAGCTCAAAGGCTTTTGCTTTTTTTGTCCTTGTGATTCTGAGCTCTCCTACTGTAGAATTTCATATTGATCCTGAGATGTTGTAGGAAGCAGGTTGTGCATGCTGTCAGTGCATGCCCAGCTGCATGTAGAGCAGGAGCTTATTTGTGTGTCTGCTCGGGCTGAGCCACAGGGTGTGCACAGAACTGCAGCTGGACTGGTGGCAAAGTTTGGGCTGAAAGCAGGAAAGAGAGGAGCTCCGACTTCACTCACCAGAAGAGCATTTAAGCCCATGTTTAAAGTTTAGCCATAAATACATAGGGATATTTTCAGAGTCATGAATGGAAGCTAAGCACCACGTTAGCTTTGATGGATTTGAGCAGAGCTTGGAAATCTCCTTGATCCCTGGGATTTAACCATGTGCTTGAAGTTTCAGAGCATGCTGAAGCTCTGCCCCCGCTCAGCTCCATATCCCAGCAGAGCACTGCTCCCAATGTCATCTCACTGCTCAGCCAGCCCTGCAGATGCTCCTCACCTCCAGGGAACGCCGGGGTTCTGCTGGGCCACGTCTGTCTCTGTGATTGCCACCGTCTGCTCTGACTTCTTTGACTGTCAAAAAGGTGTTGGTTTTCTTTTTTTCTTAATGTTTATTAAGAAAACTGATGTAAACCAAGAAGAAATGTTTTAAAACGACTCCAGTGTTATGTCTGCTGGCTGATAAATCAGTACCCTTATCAACTTTCCATGCATTGCAATGGATTTGGCAGAGGCTAGAATGAGATGAAAGCCCTTTATTACCCTCATCTCCAGATTTGTGAACATTCACACTCAAGGACAATTTCCCACACCTTATCTGGACAGAAGCGGCGTTGATTTAGCTTACATTAACCTTTTAGGACCTATTGGATTACATTGGATACATTTTGTTGGATAAGAATTTAACTCAAGTTTAGTCACTGCCATTCTTCTGGGCAGCCACATCCTGCAGTTCTGTATTAATCACAATCAGGCAATCTGCTTCCCAGCTTTTAACAGTGAAGTGTTTTTAATCACAATTTTATTTCTAAAATTACTGACCAATCCTCCCAGCCATCTTGCTCATTCTATATCAATTGTTCCCAGGCACATTTAACTTTGTTAGAAAATCTGTGCTGTGCTGTTTCAAGGCAACTTAAGGACATAATTCTCAGACCATCCTGCATACAATGTCCTGTACAACCTTGTTCTTCTGACCCACCTTGTTGTCATTTTATCGAGATTCATGGCTTGGCTTTTGCTTTGGAGGCTGGGGGAAGATTTTTGAAGATGAAGTCTTGTGATGGGTAGCTGATCTGTTTGCACAAAACCTGATCTGAGCCTCCAGATGGACAAAGAAAGCCTGTGTGCCCCTGCATGTCTGGTATGTGATAAGCAGGAGCCCTGAGTCTTTCCAGTCCTGTGGAGATCCTTTCACAAGAGCAGTGCCAGGCAGCTAGAGGCTCTGTGGGGACAAGCATCAACAAGTAAGTAATGCCATGGGAATGACTTGCACGCCTTCCTGGGGCGGATGCTACTTGCACAGCCTCAGCTTGCAGAGGGAAACATCCTCTCTGGTGTCTGAACTCAGAGTTCAGATCAGAGAAGAGCTGCTTAGAAAGGGAAATAACTGCTTCAGTACCAAACTACGGCCGGAGCCCCTGCAGCATCGCGCCTGGGGAGCTGCCCTGCTGTACCTGCAGCGTGTAGCAGTGCTGTGCTAACAAGGCAGGGGACCTCTGGCACAGGGCTGGCTCTTGTGTCCATTGCTTGTTAAAGGAACGTGTTTAAAACATGGCTGGGTTAACCCTGCATAACATTCTGCTTTCTGCTGCTCCATTCCCTGCGTTAGGACAGACCTGGACTTGCTGAGGCGATCAGGCTCCAGGGAATTGTGATGTTTGGTGACATGTATTACAGGGCCTCTGGAAGGAAGCTCACATCACTTGGGAGAGGAGGTGCTTCTTGTACCCCTGGGAACCAATTATGTCCATTCAGCTGGAAGTAGTTTTTTTGCACCGCACCGTTTTGTCCTGTTCAGTGTTTTGCAATTTGATTGATCGTCTCTTCTGCTCCTTTCCTTCTGCTTCTACTTCTCACAGATTAGTGGGGCTGTAAAAGGAGAGAAAACAGAAGAGGCAGCCCCATAAAAACAACTGAATATGGAAGACATCAAAGTAACACAGTGCAGGAACATAACTATAAGTCACTGGCTACAGGTGGCGTTGAAGATGTGGAGGGCTTGTTCTCATGGAGATTGTAATAAGAATAGTAAATGGCACAGTACTAATCCTGGCTCGAGATAAAATACTTGAAGTGACTCTTGGAAAAACAATGGGTTATGCTGAGAGGCAGAATGAGCCATAACTCTCACGAGAACCAGGAAAAACAGTTTGCCCTCAAATAACTTTGTATAACAACTTCTTTAAATATGTATTTTTTATAATTCCTGAGGGTAATAATTCTGCGCTTCACCAGTTTTGCCATTCCTAGCCCTCAAGATCTTCCTGGGAGTACCACACTGTCATCACTGCGTGTGGATGTGAGCACAGGGAGGTGGTGCCCACCAGTACTGCTTGCTGCTAGCGTGCTTTGGGTCCTGCTAAGCCCACAGCTGCAGAGTGGAGAAGCTCATGAGTTGAAGATGGAGCTGTTTGTGCTTGGACATCCCGTTGTATGGCTGACCACTGAAACTTTGGGGTCAGCTATCTGCGCCCATAAGAGTGAGTGGAGCTCACTGTGTGCACTCAGAACTGCTCTGGTGGTGAGGTGGGCGACTTGTGGCTGCAGCAGTGACTTCCAGACAGCTCGAGTTGCCTTCAGGAGGGAATTCTGCAGCACAGCTTGCTGAGGGCAGGCACTGATTGTGACACAAAAACTGGGAGCTGTCATGAAACCCCATGCCAGTCAAGGCTGTACTGTCTTTTTTCAGTGGCAATTATTGCTGAGATTCAGAAGCTTTGAACAGCCCTGCCTCGTTCTTTCTGCTGCCTCAAACTTGGTGCAAGGACAAATTGAAACCTTTGTATCTAAAATTTCAGTGAAGTATGAGAAACCAAAACAGAATGTACTAATCTTCGACTACTAAATTTATGGACTTGCTAGTATTAACCTTTTGTTTTATTACCTTTATGACCATACTATAAAATACAGCCATAGTAAAATATCTGCATATTTGAACTATGCTACCTGCAATGGTCTGATTTCTGGAAAGGAAGGGCCTTTCCTCTTGCTCTGAGGTGTCCCCAGCACTCTTGGGACACTGTTCCTATACTCCTACAGCCAGCACAGATGGAATTGTGATGGTGGACATCCATGGCTCTAAACATGGTTTCTACTCATGGTCTGGGAGGGCTGTGTGCTCTTGGCTGCCAGCTGCACATGCTAAGGTAGGCTGGGAGTGGTCTGAAGGGGATGATTTAGGAAAAGCAAGTCATGTAGTAAATTGTGGTGGGATTTTCTGAGCTGTGGTTTCCCTGATACATGACTGCAGGACTTCACTGTCAGCTGAGGAACCCATTAGAAGAGTAGATGTAAGTGCCAGGCTGATGGTGGATTTTGCTATCGAGCCTCTGGATGTTGCTGTTTACTACCAGCACTGTGCTGGTGCTGAGAAGCTCCGTTATGGACAAAGCTGTCCTTGCTGCTGGAGCTTCATCTCCTAACCTGTTCAGAGTGCTCCCTGCATTTGTGAGCACCCAGATCTCCTACAGATCACATCTGACTGCAGCATTGGTTGGACCAGGTCTTGCAGCCTTGGCCGGTGTGCATTGGTGCCCTTCAGAGCAGTGGTGAGGCTCCATACTATGCCAGAAGCACTTGCTGTGATAGCTGTGTGCCATTTCACACATGGGATGAGCCTCAGCACAGAATGTTGGGTGTTCTGTCCCTGGTGGGATGACAGCTGTGTGCTGGCAGTGCCATGCAGCCACTGCTGGTGTGCAGTGGAATGGCGTGGCAGAAATCTGCAGGGCAGCTCATTTTCTGTGTTTGCCATATCTCTATTTTACGGTGCTGAGCTCATTACAGAAAATGAGCTGTCACAATTCTTATCACCACAGCGTATGGGTAAGCAGAAATATATTTTTTTTGACAGCTTTTGGACATAATGGGGAATTCATACCTTCACCAAATGTGGTAAATTTGCAAGGGAAATTATAAGGCAAGGTGGGCTTTGCGTTATTCCGTGGAGCTGATGGGAGCACTTTGTAAGTACATTGAACAGCTTCAGTTGTGTTGATTAGCACTGATGGTGGTGCATCTAATGGCCTCATCAGAACTGCTTGTAAACTGATTGTCCTCCTGGAGCAGTTAGCTCGGAGCTTAAATGTGATGATAGCATCTATTCTGCAAGCACCTGGCTGTGTGGAGTAAATATAGCAGTGCTGAGTGCTGGAGGTACTGCGAGCTGATCTGCTGCGATCCCTGAAACATGGATCTGTGCCTCCTAAGGGTAGTGGCACCGTGAGCCTGGTCCTGCACACTGCTCCAAGGACAGAGGGAAATTCCATTGGCAGATTGCATAGTTTTATTTTGTCGTCCAAGGTCAGCACAGTCCTAACTATTCTTATATCAAAGGGAAAAAAGTAGCCCCCAAAATACTAGACTAGATGGAAATAAAATGGTTATGAATTTTTGTGATAGCATCCAAAATGTTCCCCAGCATTTTTAAGCTCTGAACCAGTGCACCAACCTGATGGTGGTGTTTTTCCTTGCAGGTGGATTGATGAGCTCCTGAGCCAAAGACATCCCAGGTCTGAGCAAGGCAAGAGCTCCATCCCTGTTGTGTCAGGCCGAATGGAAGCCAACACTTGCCATGAAGTAAGAAAATTTGTTTCATGCCATGGAATGTTGATACTAAATGGAAGGAGGGGAAGAAAAGAGCACACATCTGCATGTTGGAAAAGGAGCGGTTAGCTACCTTCTTGCATGTGCTGGCTCTCTTTGAACACCTCCATTGCCACCTAAGAGACAATGTGGAGAGGTGCTTTGTCCACTGCAATCTGTTCCTGCATGGGATGACACTTGGATGACTGGAGCATGCTGGAGCCAGGTGAATGATGCCCAGGGCTTCCCAGGCTTGGAGCTGTTGCCAGCTGTTGGGCTGCTGCTCTTGGATTCACAGAATCATAATCACAGAAACACAGAATGGCCAGGGTTGGAAGGGACCTCAAGGATCATGAATCTCCAACCCCCCTGCCACATGCGGGGCCACCAATCTCCCCATCTCATACCAGACCAGGCTGCCCAGGATTCCTGTACCTGCACCTGCCTGGTTGCTCCTGAGCAGAGATGTGCCTTGCTCAGGGAGCAGGTGATGTCAGCTCAAGGCAAAGTACAACAGGGTGGAAACAACAAAAAATGAGCTGAGAGAATGTTGTACTCGCACAGGCAGATCTCTTAACACTCCAGAATTAGTGACAGGCTGAGACCTATGCTGTGCAGGAAGGATGCAGGAAGAGGCCATCTGTGGAAGCAGTGGGACACTTGTCATCCCAGCGAGGCAGCAAGACAGAATCTTCTTCCAGCAAAAGCCAGCAAACAGTAAGTTAAACTCACTGAGATTAATGATGAACCAAGAGTATTGGTGAAATTGGGCTAAATACTAATGTCTTGGCTTTCAGGTAAGATAAGGTCAACATTTTGCTTTGGTTTTCATCACAATGTCTTAATTATTACTTCTAACCTAACTCAATTCAAGTAAATGAAGATTTTTAGGGGTGAAGCCTTGTCTGTCTCAGCCCTTGCTTGTTTTCTGGATCACAGAATCACAGAATGGCTAGGGTTGGAAGGGACCCCAAGGATCATGAATCTCCAACACTCTGCCACATGCAGGGCCACCAACCTCTACATTTAATGCTAGACCAGTCTGCCCAAGGCCCCATCCAACCTGGCCTTGAGCACCTCCAGGGATGGATGGGGCATCCACAGCCTCTCTGGGCAGCTGTTCCAGCACCTCACCACACTCTCTGTAAAGAACTTTCCCTGAACTCCAACCTCAATCTTCCCTCTCTATGTTGTTTTTCATTTCATTTTTAGTTTAAATGAATACATCCTTGAAGACTTGGCTCATAGTGGTAGGCTTCAGTTAAACTCTCCTGCAAGGCAGGAATTAGAGGAAAAATGCAAAATGTTTTGCAAATATCTTGAAAATGACCTTGCTAAGCAGAATTGTTGCAGGGGTGGGAACAGGACCTGGTGTTTGGCTTCAATGCTGGCTTAGGGCATGCACACTTATGCCTCAGTCTTCCTGTGCACCATCTGTACAACATCACATAACTGTCTGCAGGCACTTGTGGATAGGCACACAGTGCTCCCTCATCTCCTGCCCACCTCCTTGTCCCCATGGGGCTGTTTTCCTGGGGGACCCCAGCACTGCATCACAGACCCCTTGGGGGCTCCTGGATATGTCTGCAGCACTGGAGATACATGTGGGCTTTGTGTTGGTCTTCTGGGTTTTGCAGCACAACTGTGAAGGCCCTGCTGTGGCTTCTCCTCTGTCATACCTGCTCCTTGCATACCTTAGGAAACAGATTTCACCCACGTCAAGTCCAGAGCTTGGGGCTTTAGGCTGCAGATCTTCCCACATGAGTGTATGTGTTGGAATCAAGAGCTCACCAACATAATAAAGGAAGCAGGCTTGGTTTAAGATTTCTTTTCAGATTTCAGTTTGCTTTTGGTATTTTTATGTACATAATTTCACTCTTTCTTAAGCAGTAGCAAAACATGATTACAGTTGATTAAGCACATGAAATACTCTCTGTATTTTTTAAAAGACCACTGATGATGGAACTTCTTTGAAATCAAAGTGTTTCCTTTGTGTGCAGTACTGAAAACGTGGCTACTTTATTTCTTATTTGAATACAATTTGCTTTTAAAGATATTCATTTACATTAACAAATATTTAAATGAGACATCCAGGGAATCATCTGCAGTTCTCTGTGAGCCAATGTAAACACTGACTTTGGTGCATCAAATTATAACAATGTGTACATTTCTGGCTTTTTGCCTCCTTGAAGTAAGAGTGTCTTGGAAATCCTTTAATTATTGTGGAATGGAAAACCTGTTTTTCCTATCATCAGCAATTTCTTCCAACCCCAGTGAAAGCAGTGCTCCTTGACAGTTTGTTGGAATGGCCAATAGTCATCAAGAAGACCTCCAAACCTCACTTCTGTGGTAGATAAATGATGTTTGTTTTGAAAAGCGTTAATGTACTGACTTGACTTTGCTTGCTTTCCTTGCTTTTTCAACCTCTGAAAAGGAGAACATCCACCTGAGGATTTGGTAATTAGTCCCAATGGGCCACATGTACAGTTTTATTTCAAAGGAGAACTTTGATGCTGGAGAAAGATATTGAGAAAAACAAGGGAAAAAAAGGCTGCTGCTTCAAAAAGAAGCCTCTAAGTGCTGTGTGTGGGTTTTCTCTTGCCTGTGCACTTCCCTTCCCCAGTTCTGCCCATTTGGGTACCATTGGGTAAGCCATAAAAAAAATGATACGAGCCAGAAATTTTCCAATAATATATTGCCTATAGAAAGGCAAAGGGTGAAATGAAGACTTGTTTGAATGCCAAGTTTAGGTCAAGCAGCCAAAAGCCTTTCTACCTGCTCCCAACCTGGTGTTCGTTTATGACATTAAGAGCTCCTGGGTGAACTCTCACAAGTTGTGCAGATCAAAGGAGCAAGGCTGGCATGGAAATGGGGAGCAGCAGCAGCCCCAGAGCAAGGGACAGCATGGGACAGCCTCAGCCCAAAGGCAGAGCCATTGCCAGAGCCAGCTGGCTCTCATTGAGCAGCAATTGACAGTGTGTGTTCTGAAAGGATGTGTGTAACTTGTGATAGCCGTGCTGTGCAGTTGTGTGGGTGTGGGGAGGAACTACCCAAGTGATGCTTGGTTATTGTATTAATAAGCTTCCACACTTATTGCCTCTGTTATTTTGAGTTAATTACACGGGTGCCTAAATGTATCTCTCTTAAATCTCAATTAACGTCCTTTGCAATCAATTCATATTCAATTAACATACTGGGCTGATTAAATGTAAAGAGAAAGCTCATTTAGCTCCAAGTGCTCCCAGTTCTTCCTCTGCTACACGGGGTGTGAGGAAAACCTGCAGGGACTGAACCCAACAGCCCTGCTGCTCGCTGACTGTGCCTGGTACGAAGGTGTGAGATGTCTGCTGGGTGCCCAGGCCTGGGTAAGTCCATGCAATGCTCATCTTCCTGGGACCTCAGGTGCCTCTTGGCACAATCTGGAGGAGCACAGGCTGTAATGAAGGGCCACACCTGGTCCTACTTTTGCCTACCTTCATCTCAAGGCCTCATGCTGAGATCTCAGTGCTCCTGAAGGTGCAGGAGGGAGCGGGGCAGCAGCTGGGCTCCTGGTGGGAGCTGAAACGTCGTGGTCTGTCTGCCTTCCACGCTGCCTTGCTTCCTTCATTTGCAGTGGTGTATTTCTGCAGCATCTGCACTCTGCAAGGATTTTCTTGACACTTCACTGAATGCAGAGGCATCAAAGGTAGAAAAAAGTCTTTTGTCTCATTGGAGAGAAAGGCAAAACAATAAAAAGCCCAGTGGCTCTGAGATAAATGCACCACAGGTCAATAACTGAAAGTACTCCTGTGGACTACAGCTGGGTAGCACTGTTTGCTTTGATTTTGTTTTAACTCCTTTATGGTTTTGTAAAGCTCATGGAAGAAAAGTCATTTGGATTGCAGCACTGCTGATCTTTATGCCTGCAGAATGACAAACCAACAAGGCATAATGGGAGTGCTGGTTGCTGTGGCTCCTTGTGAAACAACAGCTCTCCCAGACAGCCGGGGAGGATTTCTTTTAAAGCTCCTTCTGAGCGAATCTCGTTCTTAGCAGTGCTGCAGTTTCCCTTTCCTGCTTGCTGCTAAATGTGCCTCCCAGCAACAAGACCCAGGGCAAACTGAGGAACTATTGACGAGGTGACCTGTAATTAAGTAGCTGAGTTTGTGTATGCAGAACAAAAGAGCTAATTATCTAGCAATCGGTTATTTGAAGGAAAACATTTGAAAGAAAACAGAGCTTTGGTTTGCTCTGCACTGCTCCAAAGGCTTCAGCAGGGCAGTGCACAGCCCTGTGCAGTGGGGACACACCGTGGGGAGCACTGAAGTGAAGGGAAGGAGCTGAGTCTGGAGGAGCTGAGCCTGCAGAGTAAGTCTTTGAGAGTGTCCAGTTTGCTTTCCTTCTGCCTCTTTTCTCCCTGTGAGGCACACAGATGTAAGCACTCTGCCTTATTTCCACGGTGTCTCTTTGCTGTTTGAAGTAATGTCACTCTGCTTCCAGACACGTGAACGTGTTCCAGGAGAACCTGCTGGAACATCCTCTGCAGATTGGGAAATGTGCATTCAGTAGAATGTAGCACCTTCCATTTGCAGAGCTGTTCTGTGCCTCCTGTTTTGGTATTCACAGAAGATAGTTGTGGTGGAAGTAAACATACACTTCATTTAAGGAAGTAACCAAGTGCTTTCACGTTTAATTCCTGACCAAGTTTATGTAAAATTAATTGCATCGCATGTTCTGCGTATCTTTTAATTGCAAAACCAATTAACTTTAAAATGTTCTGCTTTGTAGTTCTGCTAATGGATGGCATAGTTTTAGCTGGCTTTACAAAATCCATCTTTTGTTGGAACTGGGCAGGCAGCCACGCTCCGTATCTATGGAAGTGAGTTCCCTTCAGCTGTGCCAGCCTCAAGCACTCGAAGCTCTGAAGTTGTTCTGCAGGTGGGGATCCGGGGGGTGAGTGACTGCAAAGGGGCTGCAGTGCCTGGAGGAGGCTGGGAGGGACTGGGGGAGGAGGGGGTGTTTGAGTTGGGAGAGACCTTTGGCCATCTGATGTGGTACTGGCTGTGAGCTGAGCCTGGAAGGTGTTTCGTTGCTGCAGGAATTCACCTTGTTTCCTGAGCTTCTGCCTCTTTGCCAAAGTTTGGGGCTATTTTGGCGTTCTGCATAGTGTTTGTGTGGAAATTATTTCAAGAAGAAAAGAAGATGGGGAAAAAGCCAGCCTCATTCTATCATTATTGAGCTGTACGCTCACTGATGGACTCAGCCATGCATGCCTGCACGCATTTCTTATAAAAGCAAGGTAAAAATAACACATTTGAATAAACAGATCTTCCCCCGTTCCCTGATTTCCCCTGGCACACTGCTGTATGGACAGCCCTGTTCCTTGGTACCTCACCTCCTAAAGCAGGAATGACCACAGGGCTGCTGGAGCAGCTGGGTGCAGAGGGAAGGGAAGTCAGAGTCAAGCTGCGTTCTTGGGATGCTACCTTCTGCCTGCAGTTTGTGGAGAAGGACATGGGAAAATAGTGACCACCTGCTCTGTTGTGGAAGAAGTGAAGACACGAGGGACAGGGATGGTTCAGAGAGGGCAGCATGGAGAAGTCCCATCAGTCCCATGCAGATGTGAGTGCAGCTTCTGCTGCTTTCCAGCAGAGATCCAGACCTGCTCTGCCCAAGGCTGTTTGCTTGAAGACCTGCTGCCCTGCTCCCAAAGTGCCCTCAGCCTGAGAGCTCAGAGAGCAGCTCTGCCGTGGCTGCAGGGCAGGACAAACACAGCACAGTGCTTCTGCATCCACCCGCACACACCCGGCAGGATCCTTCTTCCTTCTTTTCTCTTTACTTCTGCTGCCTTTTGTTTTGAATATGAATTTATTCTAGGGGAACATTTGTGCCCTGCTCTGTTGCGTTCATGCCTCCCACCAGCAAATTGTTCAACCTCAGCTGGGCAATTAACTTGTTTTTACTAATTTAAGTATTATTTTAATGTGGTGTGAGCCCTTTTAAGTCACTGGCCAACCTCTCATCTGAAACAAAGTGCTTCGTGGAAAAGTGGCTCACCTGTTAGCCAGGGCTAATCCACGGGTCATTAGTTCAGACCGAATAAATAGAGATTAAAGCACAAACCCACACCCAGGCACACAAACCTTTTCTGCTGGCCGAGCTCTGCTCTCCCTCCTGAATCTTCTCATCATAGAATGGCTTGGGTTAGAAGGGACATTGAAGATGAGCCAGTTCCATCCCCCATCTCTGAGCAGATGCCTACAAATACCGGCTGCTGCCTGGTTCTTCAGCTGCTCCGGGATCATGGCTGGCAAAGGCAGTAGGCAGTGGCTGGGAGCCAGCCCTGCCATTTATTTAATGAAACAAATGGAAAGGAATGGAGTAAGATGGGCAGAAATGGCTGGCTTGGATATCTGGGATCCCCAGCCAGCAAATGGACTTTGCTAATAAAATCTGGTTTATATAGCTCATTAGGGCTCCTGGTGTCAGCTCCATCTGCTACCCTGTGGATTGTGTGGGTTTAGCTCATGTCCTGGATGGAGAGGAACGATGGAGAAGGAGAGTGAATCTGGAGGTTTTAACATTGGATAGAGGGTTCTGGCTTACACTCAGGAGTGCTGTTAAGCTGTGGGACTCAGTTGGGCTTTACTTTGGTTCTGGGTGCAGCTGGAACGTGAACAAAATGATGTCAGAAAGCACTTGGTTGGATATGTGTATCTGCAATTCTGGAAGTTGCAAATAAATGCTGTAGGCTTGCAGACTGGAGTGCTTGGTTTTCTAAGGGCAGTCTGATCAACCATAATCACCTTTGGTGTGCAGCTAATTGATGATGAGCTTGAATCAACCAGCAGACCTAGGCAGGCTTGTTTCCCTGTGTTTGCCCACGTGGTTCAAACACAGCTCCCAGTGGCAGATGAAGTTCCCGTCTGTCTTGGTTGTCACCTGGCTTCTCTCAATTATCTTTATGGGCTTTTGTTTGTTTTCTGTAGGCTTCACGTGTTGGTTTTTATGTTCACAGCTGTTTGGTCAACATTTTTCTTACTTCCTGGTGGTAAAAAACATTTCCTTTCTTTGAACAGCTATTAAAACATTTGATAGCCCAGTTATTTCATCTGAAACTGCAGTAATTAATTAATTTCTCTCTACCTTTTTACTCTGTGTGGTTATTTTATCAAATATTTGTAGCTCTGATGTTGGTTTCACTTAAGCTGGTGCAAAATCAGGCGTTGCCTCCATTAATGCTAGCAGTGATGTAAGATTTGGGACTGAAACAAGAACCTGCATGGCATTTATAATGCTACCAGCGGGTGCTCTTCAGCTTTGTTTCTTGTCTGTACTGAACTGAAAACCATGAAGACAACTTGCCTTAAATAATTTGTAAAGGCATTTTTAAGAGAATGCAGAACAGCCGCACAGTCTCTATTTGAAATTCAAGAATGTCAGGAAGGAGCAGCCAGCGATCCTTGCTTTGTAACCCAGTGAGAGAAGTGCAAGGAAGAGAATTACTTTGAATGTTTTGAGTGCAGCTGACCAACTTATTTATATATAAGCTATTTTTTAGCACTCTCGGAATATGCGGATGTTTTAAAGGAAAAGTATCATTTCTTAGTGCTCTCTCTGAGGCTTTTTTGAGCCACGAGGAGCCCCAGCCTGCTCTGTGTTATCATACCGAGAGGAGCAAACGGTGAGTGGGTGGGGGGCAGGAAAAGATGCAGGGACACGTCCCACCTCTGGGTCATGCAGATGTGATGCAGAACTCATCTGGCTGCTGCAGCTGGAATGAATGTAGATGCAGCTGGAGCCAGAGGCCAGCCTGCCCTGCAGAGTAATGGGGTGGGAGCTCAGCTGTGCTCCCTGGGCTGCTCCTTCACTCCTGGTGCTGTGTCTGAGCCCTGCTGGTGGGATGAGCCCATCTGCTCCGGCTGTGCTGCTTCTCACTCAGTGCTTGGGGATTGATGAGATTAAACTTAATTTAAAGCAAACCCAAACCTTTGTCTGGTATCAGGGTTAAAAAAAAACACATATCAAACTGGTGTGTTAACAGTACAGGCTGGAGGCAGGTGCAGGGAAGGGAAAGACGTCAGAGGCTGGAGGCAGAGGAGATCAAAGTTCTGCAAAAAGTGGCATGTATAAAGCGGATTGATTCCCCCCCCTGTATGCAAAGAGATGAAAAAGAGAACAGGACATGAATGTAGGTGTGAGGCTGACTGCAGTGGTGATGGTGGGGACAGGAGCAGAGCGAATGGAAGCAGTGGGCACAAGGACAGAGCTGGGTCAGTACAGCAGGATGCTGCGCAGGGAGGGGCTGTGAGCTGCTGCTGCACCTGGGAGGATGGGGGGAATGAAAGGAAGGAGAGGGAGAGGAGCAGGGAGTGAGTAATATATGTGCATTTGTTCAGGGGTGATATTTTTCAATGCCTGGTTCCTGTGATTGCAGAGGAGAGTCTGATAATGTGACCCATGGTGCTTAAGACGGTGCATGTTCTTGTCTCGTGGTTTGGCATTTCAATGCTTTAAAAGACTCATTTGAAACAATTATTGGAGGACCGAAGGCACTTTTTTTTCCCACAGAAGAGGGCACTTCAAACTATGCTGTAAGCTGAACTCTCTGCTTTGGGGGATAGTTTGCTGTTATGCTGTTGAATATCATATTCTTTTCCAGGTAATTTTGGATTTTTAGAGATTACAGTCTGGGTAACACAATAGGAAGTGAATGGTTTATTCATTACATATATCTGTGTAATTCTAGACCCAGGGATACAGTCTCCTCAGAATACATTACAGCTCCTCACAGCTCACTTCAGGCTCACTGATGTCTCCATTTCATCCACCCTGAGTCCCAGGGCCTTCTGGCAGCCCATTTAAATGTAATGAATCTCAGGAGGCTTAGATCCAGCTCTGGCAGGAGTAATGGGTAGGATTACTCTGAAGGCTTTCTTGGAAATTCATGATTTGAAAGAAAGTAGGGGTCAACATCAAGTCTAGAAAGTGTCTATTCCAGTCTAGGTGGAATATTTGACTTTGGTGATGTATGGCATTGAGGTGAAAGCACCCTGTGTTCCTTTACTTTAAAGATGAGCCTACCTAGCTGGAATTCCAGAGGTGTGTGGAATCTGATGATGATATTCCCTGGCCTGGAAGCTGGGCCTCTAGATAGACAAGGTTGTGTAAAACATGGCAGTTCTGAACTAAAAGGTGGAACGCAGTGAAGGTGCTAGTTCTTGTGATGTCTGGATCCATGGACCCGTCTCAGGACACAGCTACTTCAGCTGCTCTGTGCTGTGGATGTGCCCTGAAATTCTTCTCAGAGCTGGTGGTCTTTCAGGATGCTTCTTCATGCAGCACTTACTTGTGTGGGAAGTGGGAAGAAAGCGTGCATCAAGTCATATCACAGCCAAAGGCTAATAGAAGAGGACTTTGCACACGTAAACTTATTGTAAGTACATAATAGAAATATTCCCTTGCTGTACAGCCCCCCACTGCTCTCAGCACGTTCATCCAGTGATTATACTGATCTTCATTTTTCTGTCTTTGAGATAATATGTGGTTTCCATGCTTTAAATTCTCTGTTTCAAGTATCATCACTCCTGCTTGACAGAATTATTGACATAGGTTAATACTATAGCTTCTGAGACAAAGAGCAAAACAATGAGATTACAGAGAAATACATATGTTGGGTGAGTCGTGAAAATTCAACCCAACCCTAATAAAACACGTTAAGTTTAATAACTGTAGCATGTGAAAATCAGTCATGAAGGGCTATTTGTCACGGAGATCCTGGCAGTAAATAGAAAATGAGATAATATCCATGTTCCATAAGAACTGGGTACTTTACCTGTTTGTTTGTGTGTTATTAAATCACCCATCCTTAACCTTGCTCATTGCTCACCTGTGGTTTTGATGGGTGATGACCCAAAACCTGCCATTCAAGATGCTGTGAAGTTATTTCAGCCCTTACGAATGCAGGGAGTTAAATTTAAAATCAGTGGGTTAAGTCCCTCGGTGAAGATGGCATCCCTGAAAAAACCTTGCTCTGCATTGACATTATCATTATCCATTTGGACACATGGGGATTTAAATCTGCTGTGTTTGTCATGCAAGCTTATCCAGGAATGTTTGTAGTGGTGAGGATTTTGGGGTGGAATCTCAGTTTCAAGCATCCAAGACTTGTGGAGCATGTCCCATGGCAGATGACCACAGGGATGCCACCACACTGTGGTCCCCTCATTGCAGAGGACAGCAGGGGGACACAGGCACCTTGCAGTGCCGAATGGGACAGAAACCAGGGCTCATGGAGCAGACCCTGTAGATGCCTTGACATCAACTGAGCTAACCCCATGCTTTGTGGGTTTTCCTACAGGCCCTTTGGGCAGTGGTTGTAATGAATATGTGATGAGAGCAAGCTTCCATGCAGCATTCAGTGGTTTTGTCAACAAATGGTGCGAGTCCCTCCAGGCAAATTTGTATTATGCAAGAAATTGCATGCATGTGTTGCTAATAAACTGCTTAAAAAGCTGCAGATGTGACTTAAAGTTATTTCAGAACCCTTTGGGACTGAGCTCGTTCTGCTGAGCTCAGGACTCAAATCTGGCCACGGTCAAACAGCAGCAGCATGCAGGGTCAGACCCTTCAGCACAGAACTGCCTTTGCCACAGCTCCAGTGATACTGACAGCACTTCCCAAATCCATTATCCTTCTTGCAGGTCAGCAATTCGTACATCTGCACAAGAGCTGCAAGACTTTCCATATCATCAAGGAGTTTCCAGCATCTTGAACTGGGGCAAGAGAAGAATTCTCTTGGGATGAATGAGAAGAGCAGCAGGATTGCTGGGATCACCAAGAGCACTGGGATCACTGACAGCACTGGGTGCCCACTCAGGCACAGCCATGCATGCACTGTGCTGTGCTCACGCCATGTCCTCCTGCCCCAGGCAGCCCCAACAGTACGAAGCAAGCAGATGAAAGCAGGCCTGCCTGAGGTGCAGAGAGGCAGTGGCATGCCTGAGGAAGACAGAGGCTCTTTGAAACGGGAGGATGCTCTGTATTCATTTTATTCTGTATGCTTTCAGATCGCTGCAGATGCCTTTGTGTCAGGGCAGCAATTTAAAACAGCCCCAAGTGGTATCACAGCTTGCCAGGTCTCAGCAACCACTGAATATGGAAGAGCAAATGTTCCTTCATCCTTGGGCAGAGGAGGGAATCTGCCCCTGAAGAAAGTTTGCCTTGAACTTGATTTCCCTGTTCTGTATTTCTTCTGGGGTTTTGGTTGTTGGTTTGTTTGTTTTCTTTTCCCCTTCACACACTAAATGTTTAATGAGTGTTCTGAGTATTCGGGCATCACAAAAGTTCTTGTGTTCGATGCATTTAAAACCCAAATCAAATGAAAAAGCGTATTGCCTGGAGGTGCATGCACTTTATTCCATCATAAACGGCCAGTGTGACAGGCAGAACACATGGCTGGGAGTGGGGCAGTTGAGAAAAAAGCAGAGGCGATCTCATTCATTTGTGGGAGTCACAGATGGAAGAAATAATTTACTTGTGTTCTGATTAACAGCAACAAAAGCAGCACATGCTGCTTTCTTCATGCCTCTGTCTGTGCTGCAGCTTTGGTTTGGCTTGCAGAAGCTGTTGGTGTCCCAGGAGAGAACAGCTTCTACAAAGAGCACCGATGCAATTGGGTGCCTGGGCACTGCTATGGATAAGATCCTTTGCTCCAAGCGGCTTTTTGTCTCTTGCTTCTCTTGTCACAGGCTCAAATTCATTGCCAAGCAGGCAGCTGGGCTAAATGGCCTCCATCACTTTGTTCTCAGCCTTGCCCCCAGGCTGGAGATCTCTGTTGTGTGAGATTCTTCTGTCTGGTTCCGCATCTCTCGTTTGATGCATGTCTCCACATATCACTTCTGCTTCCCTCCATGGCAATTTCTTTCATGCTTCTTTGCAAAAGAAGATTGTGTATTTATATCCTAATAGCCTTGCTTGGCTTTCAGGACTATTAAGTAGTAACTTCCCCTTTCATTTTTGATCTCTTGCTCCTGTCAGAGAAGAAACAAGTGAATTGGGAGGAAGTCCTTGGCTTTCGTGGAGCTGGTAATCAGCAATGATTCCTCCAGGCTGTCCCTGGTATCTGTGCATCTCTTAGGAGGAGGGCTGGGAGTGCAGTGTGTTGTGTCCTGTGGCAGACACTTTGCCCAGTTTACACATTGTGCACTACTTGCTTCCGTGTCTGCATGCCCAAGATCAGCAGTGCTGATTCTCTCATTCCACTGAGTTTTGATCAGCTTTTTCTGTCCCCATGCCTTGTGATTAATCAGTGCCCCTTTATCTATATTTTCCTATATCTGCACAGTTTGGAAGTAATTCTTTGAGCAGTGAAGCAGGCATTCAGGGATGAGCATCCAGCATCCCTCTGCTGACAGCAGTGAGGCTACAGCACACAGCTGTTAAACAGAGACCACAGACATACAGGAAAGGAATTAAGGAGAAGTATTCTAACAAAGATGTTTAAGAAATTACAGATATCCTAACTAAGCCTTCCAGAAAAAAATACCCCGAGCATCAAAAGTAACTGTCCTTCCTGACACAGATTCCTCTGTTGTTTGTTGGATTTTCAGCACCAATCTCTTTAATGCTGATTAAAATGAATGTAATACAAAGGCCCGTGAATGAAATACAAAGTATAACAGACACAAAATAAATAAAAGTAATAAAGCAGAAATACCTTGAGAACAAACTCTGTAGCTAAGCAGTGCCAGTATTTAGACAAGACTCAGTGGGACATCCTGCTTGTGGGAGCACATCAGTGTTAGCTTGAGTCCGGATGTGGTGCTGTGGGTTTATTGCTTTCCTTGGGGCAAAGTGCAGCTGACCAGAGTGTATAATAGCAAAGCAGAAAGGTGGGGGACTCAGATTCTATTCATAAAGGTAATATCAAACCTTATTATTTTTTTTTTTAGACAAGGGATTGGATAGAAAGATCCTCAGGCGCTTTTTTGCTTTGTATAATTTCAGGAGATAAGGCACAATCCTCTTCTGAGTATATTGCCTTAAACCACGGCCCTGTGTGTACAAAGCTGTGCTGTGATTTCCTTTCTGTCTTTTTTTCCTCCCTTTCTCCTCCCTGAGAATTATCTCAGGAAGCTCCAACCTTAAGCAAAATTTAAGTGCTTTGTCAGACAGAAGGATGATGTCCCAAGAACACCACAAGGAGGGAATCCTGTGAAAGCAAATCCCCTGTCCATACAGGAGCACTTGCTTTGTAGTCGACTCCTGAGCACGTTGCAGGGAGCTCATGGCTACAGCTGTACAGCACAAACACCAAGCGGGGTCTCAGCCCACTGAAAGGCAGCTCATGGCAGCTGCAGATCCCAGGCACAACTTGCTGGAGGGCATCCCTAGAATTTGGCTACAGGGAAGTGATGGGAAATAATTATTAAGGGCTGTATTTTTACCATTGTTTGAATCGTGCAGAGCCACATCATAGAAGCAATGTGAAAATCAGGCAGTCTGTATTCTAGTCATCTGCTGAGTACAAGGGCAACTTCTTTTAACTTTTAAAGCATGTGCTAACTTTTCAGAACAGCTTCTGTATTTTTCAATTATTTTTTTTCCAATCTTTCATTATTGTTTTGTCCCTTCTATAAAGAAAGAAGAAAATTAAAACACATAAAAACTTTGATTTCTGCAGTATAGATCTACTAGTAGATAAAAGCCTGCCACAAATCATTGATTCCAGCTGTAGCCTGAATGACACTCATACATGGGTACTTTGTGGGATTTTCTAGCACAGACAACTCCTTGCCAATAATCATCTGGCCTGTGCTTGTTTGCCTTTTTGGGGGGCAGCACTTTGAAATCCCTAGCAGAATTTGTCCTCTGGATGGGATGGCTTAAGCAAGACCAGAAAACTCTCATTGCATTTCAATTTTTCCTCCATCCATGTTCTTCTCAACTTCACTGCTGGCCTGAGATTCCCATCTCTGTCAGGAGCCCTGAGGCCCAGGGCCAGCTCTGCAGGTGGAAGCTCTTTGGAGGCATTCAGTGATGATGGTTTATCCATTGCCCTGATGAGTGGTGTCTGTCAGTGTTTTGCAGTAGTGACTATAATCTCATATTTGATTTCATCCTTCTCCTTCAGATAACAGAAAATCATAGAAACCACTTAGCTGTAACTGCAGAGGAACAGCCAGCTTTCCAATCAAGGAACGCACAAGACCTGCACTGGATGGCTTTCTTAACAGAGCACTTTTAAAATGTGGGTTTTGTTCTGCTAATTACGCCTGTTTATCTGAAATGTTGGATAAAAAAATACCCTTCTAAGTGTGTGTATATAACTCTCCACAATAGCTGTGCTTAGGGAAAATGCATAAGGTAGGAAAGGCTCTGAAGAGCTGTGCTGCTGTGCAAACACTGAAATGGGTGTTGTTAGCAGCTGCTGTAGCTGGATCATACTGTGCTGACCACAGGCACGTGGATTTGCAAAGGGCCAAAGCAAACCTGGACGGGGTGCTCTCATGTCCCTACACACACTTAAAGGCCCTACTTGGGCATGGCTTGGATGGGGCCATGCTGGGCTCCAGGCAGGCAGAGGTAGGAATGGTTCTTCCCAGAGCAGCACTGGAGGCTGCTTTTGGAGTAAGGGACCCAAAGGAGCAGGGCAGTGCTCCCTGCAATGGCATAGGGCAGCAGCAGTGCTGGATTTCTGCCTGGCTGTCCTCTCCCAGCAGAGCCAGCTTCACCAGGGTGGCACATCACATCACCTGGCAGACTGAACCTGTGGAAGAGCTCTGAGCTCATGAGCAATGCTTGGGACTCTGCTGGTGCAGGGAGGTTGGGTTAGGTCATGTCCAGTGGCCCCTTCCAGCCTAAATTCAGTTCTACAGATTTACAGATGTGATTTCAATGGCTGGGTCTTGTGTGCCTTATGGGATGGAAGTCGTGCAGGGAAAGTGAGAGTAGTAAACTTAAATAACATCACTACTGATAAAACATTAGTTGGCGTTTCCACCTTCCATCCTCTGAAATTGAGACACAGTCTTCTGAATCTTGCAAAAACGTTGGAAATAGGCAAATATGAGAAGGTCAATATCATGGTTGTGTTCCCTGCTAGGAGTGTTGCCTGTGTCAGAAGGCTGGGCTTTCTCTATTGTCTGTGGAAGAGAAAAACACTTTCTTCATCAGATGACTTAGAGTATTTAAGTAAATCATACCTCCATCTCATATTTCTCGCCAAGATTTGCAGACTTCTGTGGCTTTGGGTAATTGCATCGGAATCAGAAAGAATCTGCTTTTTTGGCAATTCTTGTATTCACTTGAACCACCAAAGCATCTGAGGTCCATCCATCACAGCAGCATGCTCCATTCAGATAATCACGCAATGCAAAAAGACACCATTTGAGCTATAAATCTGAAAATGGGGGCTATGTAATACGATCTGCAGGTAAATTAAAGTTGCCTTGAAAAGCTGAGCTGTACATAATAATAAATGCCGGATAAGGACAAGTGAACAATAAGAAATAAGCAGCCAAAGCTCTTTCAGGAAACTGCAGTGAAAGAAGTTTGCTTTTGCTCCTGAGATAAGCAGCAAATCAAAGCAGAGTGACCTCAGCTGCTGGCAGTGCTCAGGCAGGGGGAGGCTGTGAGCAATGCCCAGGGCAGCAGTGGTGTTTGATGAGTGTGAATGGCAGCACCTTCTTCAAGGAAGCCAAGATCTGATGGTTCATAGAATCCTTAAGTAACAGACCTCTAAGTGCACCAAGTCCAACCTCTGTTGCTGTGGGCTTGGTGGTTCCCTTGGCCTCCATTCCCTCTGTCCAGAGAGCTGGTGTGTGAGCAATGGGGGAACTGTGGCTGGAGACATCAAGAAGGGACAATCACTATTGAGCTGCTTCAGGTAATTGCCCAGAGCTGAAATAACTGCAGACTGCGAGGCTACAGACATAAATACTGAATCTGGCAGGCGCTGTCATATCTGAAACACTCTCTGGTCTCACAGCTGAAAATGACCTTGTGGGAATAAGTGCAGGAAGCATCAGCTCCTGGTGGAGTTATGGGAGGCAGCCCTTTGGCTGTGTGCATGGCTGTGTCCCTGTGATGTTGGCTGAGGCTGCCAGGGGTGGGGAGAGCACATGGAGAGTGGGGTTGGAGTTATCCTCACTGGGTTGGGGTTTGAAATTTGGGGCCACCTATCCTAGGGCAGCCCTGCTGCTCTCACAGCTGCTCTGCAGTTCCGTGGGGGTTCTGTGGGTACCACTGTCACATTGGCTTTGGTTTTTCTGGTGGTGTAAACTGCAAAGCCTTGCACTGGAGGAGTGCTGTTGCCAGCAGTGGCTAAGCCAGCAACAAAAGTAGAGAAAATACATTAACACAGAGCACTTTTCTCTCCCTGTTTTACCTTGCTTTTGTTCAGCACTTGTTTTTTTTTCTGCAGATCAGCTGATGCATGGTAACCTGCTAAGGTACAGTCACTGTGTTCCATAGCTAAGGGCTTGGTATTGCTTGAATGTTGTCTGAGACTTGCAGCAGGTCATGGGAAGTGCTAACAGCATTCACACAGTGCGGTGTGCGCGCTTGGCAAGCATGAAGTTCAGATCTGGCAGCTGTAACCCTAATTTTGTAATAAAAGGCACTTGGAGATCAAGCAGTCCTTTGGCTTCAAATTGTGGTGCTGCAGTAACCATGCCACTTTAGCCCAGGTGAAACAGTTCTGCTTATCACAATACTTGTAGCGTTCCCTGCAGCTGCTATAGAAAGCAGCAACTCAGTGGGTAAGATTATTCTGTGAAGATAACTGGCAATTTGACAAAAGAGATCCGTTCTGTGGTGAATGTGAACGCTTCTGTGGGGTTTGGAGCCTTTTCATCCTGTGGAGTTGTCCCTGAGAATGACATGCATCATCTGTCAGCATCCTGTGTGTGTGACGAGGATAAAATAGCCCGCACTGTGCAGTGTGCCACCACCAACTCCATTTCCCTTCATTTATTTTTGTGTGGTTTAATTGTTACTGTTGGATTGGATTGGCACTCCATTTCCTTGGAAAACACTGATGTCTAAAGGCAGACAGCGAGTCGGAAAAGTTCCCTGGAAAAGGATTTTGCTTTTAAGGGAACTGCTTTCAAGATCTCTGGATTAGGGTGGAACAGAAGTGCCTCGGTTGCTGTACAAACGCCAAGTGCTCTGGGCATGAACTGCTGTGATAATTAACTGACGGTCTGCCTGAAGGCAAACCAGGGCTTTCCAGCTCTGAGGCTGAAAGCAAAGAGGAAGAAACTTTGGTACCAACAGCAGAAAGGGCAGCAACTTTGCCTGTGGGGCCTTAAATGCAGCATTGGGACTGGGCTGTGAGTGCTGCTGGCTGTCTGAGGCTCACCCAGGGTGCTCTGCTCCCCAGGTGGGTGCTGAGCATCCGCCCTTCTGACGTCCAGCTCTGCCCCTCCTTGGCTCAGGCTCTGAGGATGCACCTTCCTGACACCTCCACAGGATACAGGTTGGAGCTGCAGGAAGCAGAGGGGGTAAACTTGCCATTGTCATTAATAACTTGAGCTGTTAAAGGTTTGAAAACGGGCTCTGAAAACTGTCATTGCTGCTGTCAGGCTGGAAAGGTTGCTATAAAACAACCAGCTTTTGTGCTACAACAGGACTGACCTCTGCTGCAGCTTTCAGGACACGCTGCTCCATCTGATCCCTTCTGCAGAGCTGCTGCGAGGGCAGCTGTCCTGCCTGGTTTGTGCTTTTCCTCCCTGGCTGCCACTAAAACCACCGAGATAAAGAGAGGGTGTCATGACTGCAGAGATCTTCCTATCCTGAACCGTAAATCCCTTCTGTGGCCATCATCATGCTGCATGATTGCTCCACCAGAGCTGCGCTCGCTGGTTTAGCGTTTGTCCCTCTGGACTCAGCATTTCACACATGTCTGCATTAAATTGCATTTGCTGGCTGAGTCACCTAAAAGATGCAAATCCTTCAGAATCTGCGTGTATTGTGTTTGCTCTCAGTGGGAGAAGGAGTGTGACAGAAACATTTCTTTATTTTCCAGCTCATATGAATCTGTTCTGACTTAAGCTATGAGAAAAAATCCAAAGGTGTCATGGCTTTTATGTTCCCTTGAATGTGAACAAACGTGCAGTATCTTCTGTGGGTTGGACTCCATTCAGATCCTGTCTGGGCTCAAGGTTAGGGATTTTCTTCTGCTTCTATCACAGTACCTGCGGGGGGAACCTGTTATTCTACTCCTCAGCCTCAGGAGGCTGTAATCTGAGCAAATCTGGAAGGATTAGCCTCGATTTGCTAATCGGGAACAAAGCAAGCCAGCAGCATGCCTGGGATGCAGCAGCTTCGTGGGGCTGTTAGTTTAATGCTCAGGTAGCTCTGTGTCACAGGCACGGGTTGCAGAATAGCCTCAAGGACACGGAGCTCACAATCTGGCTGTGTTCTCAGCATCCAGCAGTTCCCAGGCAGAAAAGATCTGAAAGGGGGAGGAGCAGAAAGGCGACGACAGTTGTGCACTATGGTATTCTCTGCACTCAAAGTGGGGATGAGCAGTAGTGTGCTATGGGGATGAATGGCAGCTGAAACTCAATGTTAGTAAGCAGAGTCAACACGTTGGGGATGAAATTCCCAAATCACCTAAGATAGCTTCTGAGCTTATTGCTGTTGCTCTTAAGTGAGATTTGGGGATTAGGATGCACTTAAGTTGGGCTTTAGAAATTGTGTAAAGAAATGGAGTACATTCCTATGTCACTATAAAAATCTGGGGTTTGCTCATGCCTGTGCCATTCCTCTGCACACCGTTCCTAAATGCAATTATTAGGAAAGGATGCTGATCACCTGCTGTATTTTTTCTACAAGTAAAACCATCTGGGCTCGGATTTGGCTTGAGAGAGATGAGTTGGAGGGAAATGGTGCTGTGAGATGGAGGTTGGCAGAGCCCAGTGCGGTCTGGAGGTGTAGGACAGCAGCAGCAGCTCTGTGCCAACACAAGGAGTGGTGGATTGCAAATGGTGCTGAGGGAACCACGCTCAGAACAGTCCAAAGCAAAAGCTGTGGAACTGCTTGTCAGAAGGGTCTTGTGTGTGCAACAGCTGTGTGCAGGCGTGAGGGCTGAGCTGGTGTTTGGAGGGGAGGTGGATTCGGGGCGCACTCAGCTCAGTGTTTAGAAGGAGCAACGTGGATGGAGTGTGGCTTTGGCAGAGCTGAGCTTTGTGCTGCCCTGCAGCACCAGCACAACGGAGCTGAGCCCTTCCTGCTGTGGGCAGTGCTGGTGCACAGCTGTGCTTGCAGGGCTGCTCACCCACATGTCCCAGAGCCAGCAGAGATGTGCCTTCCATCCCACCAGGGCTGCACAAAGCAGCTCTGTGCTCCGTGACAATAACTCACAATTCTTAATCGCTCTCTGTAATTACAGCTTCCCCAGGTTTGTGCCTCCTCAACGCTGGCTGAGGACAAGAGCTGTTTCATATTTAAATAGTATTATAGCTGCATCACTCTCCTGGGGAGCTGTTGGTCTTGAAGGCTGAGGTTTAATTCTCAGCCCTGCTAATTAGATGAGGAAAACAAGCGGGGAGGTGTGAGCGGAGGGGTTGTAGGCCTGTTAATAACCACGTCTTCTGCTTTGTTTTAGGAGCAGCATGGTGGGCTTGCAGTGATTCAGAATCGTTTGCTATCGAGATAGAGAGGAAAAGAGAAAGAATTGGGATTTTTGTCTCTAGATGTTACTTTTCAGTTGCACAAGAAGGTAAGGAAGTGGAATGAAGGAGTGCAAGGCTTACGCTTGCTTTGAAGCAGAGAATTTCCTTGGCTGGGAGAGACCCGAGGGAGCCAGCAGAGGTTGTGACTGCAGTTAGAGCTTTTACTTTGACATTGCTCTGTGATAACAGGAGATTTCAGTTTGCCCCACATAGGCTGATTAAATGTCATGACAGTTTGTTTAAACGTGTTGAGGCAGCGGGATTGGCAGCTCCCAGGAGCAGGAGACCCACAGGGGATGTGTCACTCAGCGGGTTGTGAGCTGTGTGCAGGACCCAGCTTGGGGTAACCATCAGGCAGAGACAAAATGGGCTCCAATTCAGTGCTTTGCAGTAGTGAAAGAGCCAAATAAACAGTGGAGAAATAGGTGCTTTTAGAAGTGTGTGGGTGGAAACTGTGTTCTTTAGGGAAATGTATGACTTCAAAACAAAAAACTTTTAAGTGATTAAATCCAACCAAAGGGTTAAAAGCTAGAAAATAGGGAGAGGGAGTGTTCACAGGGCTGTTAAAATGCAAAGTGAGAGGGATTATGAGAGATCTTCCAGGGCTGAATGACTAGAGTGAAAATAATGAAATGCTGATGGAAGTGGGTTTTTTCCCTCCCGTTTGTATTGCATCTCCTTTCTATGTGAGATGTATCAATGAGGTTAAGCCTCACGGACAAAAAGGTTGATTTTAGTGGGCAATGATAGAAAATTTCATGTAACTTGGGAAGAGTAAATACTTGGAAGGGAGCAGGATGGCGTGGGCTTTGTGTGATGGGGCTTTTCATGCTACTGGAAGTAGTTGGAGGTGAATGATGCACAGCTGGGTGCAGCATGGGGAACCAGCTGTGTGCCCTGTGCTGTGCTGCAGGTGCCTGGTGGTGTGCTGGATCTTCAGCATCCCCAGAACTGAAGAGCAAACTGTCAGCAGCAGCACTTGTCTTTAGGCTGTTCTTATTCTGAGCCCCTGATGTGGAAAATCACCTGCTTCTTTTTGCCTTGACAATCAGGGAAAATGAACTTTGCACTTAATTGCTTTCCTCCTTGCAGTGGTGGGCAGCAGAGACTTTATCTCAGGTCCTGCAGCACTGTTTGCATATCAGCCCTTTGCTTTCCTCCAGGTGCTGTCTCTGTTCCCCCTGAGGCTGTGATCATGACTAAATTGCCTCCTTACAGCATACTTTTTTCACCGAAGTCTCTTACATTTCCTATTATCTTGAAACCAGTGCTGCAGATGGTGTGCTTCCCTTCCTGCCCAGCACACCCCAGCTCTCATTGGGCAGCTCTTGGAGATGCATTGTTCTGTTGCTGTGCATTTCTCACCCTTGCACAAAGGGTTGCATTCATCTGCCCTGGACTGAAAGTTAAGTCAACTCTCAGGCAATGCAAACCAAACCCAATTCTGCCAGACTTAATAGGAAGGAATGCTATTTATAGCAGATTTACCAAATTCTTTCAGGAGAAAAGAAGAAAAACTTGAGGCTTAATTTCAGTTATTCAAGGACTGCAAGTTCCTGTAGAGCAGTGTGACTGGAGATGTGGCTGTGCATCAGTCAGTAGCAGTTTGTATTTTCCTGGAAACTATTTTGTACGCTGTGACCTTTCGTCTTAATAGGAGGCAAAATATAGATCACCTCCTTAATGTGGTGCAATTTGGAACATTTGTCTTTTCAAACCGGGCCAAATGGTAAACTGGCATTTGAGACACTTAGGATCCATTTGCTACTCGACACAACAGGGCAGAACCTGCTGGAGGCTCTGAAATGCCCACCTGAGTGGAGAAGCTGAATGTCAAACTTAATTTTTGGCCATTCTGCAGCACAGAAGGAACTTTTAACCCTCTGCACATCCATGTTGTGGCGCAGACAGGTTGAGCATTTCTTCGTTGGGTGATTTGTAAAGATTGTTTATTTCTGACTTCTGTGTTTTTTTTTTTTTCTCTTGAGGGAGTGAAGCTTTACTCTGAGTGTTATGGATGGTTTTCAGCCTGACATAAAAGGAAATATTGATGAATACAAAAGCTGGAATATAAAGGAGACATAAGAAGTATTAACCAGTAAAAGTAAAGAGGGGATTTTTTATTTAGTAGCCCCTAAATGATTGATATAAAAGCTCTGAAAATGCTGTTAATTGTAAGTGACAAAGGCTACATTTTTTTGCCCTTAAAATGCTTAATATAGAGGACACCTTACAGCAGGCGTTCTTTTCCTGCAGGGTTTTACTCCAACAGAAGTGTTTTCCCCACCAGAGTGGGTTGTGTGCATGCAATTATTCCTTTCTAACAAACATGGCTTTTTTTTCCTGTAGCATATTGCTGCCTCATGCCCTCAGCAGTGCATTGTGTGCTTGGAAAGAGGACGGCCAGGGCTGCAGGTGATGAGCTAGGGCCTGAATTTGGGTCACTTTCCTCACCCCAGTCCCCTGGGTGACTTTTAGCCAAAGCACTGCTTTGCTTTGAGCACACTCTGGGTTCTCTATAGGGGCTCTGTGTCCCCAGGTTGTCCATAGAAGCTGTTGGAACTGGAGCCTTCAGAGGATTCAGCTTTGTCTTGGGAAGCTGTGCTCATGTTCCTGGTCTCTGCAGCGTCATTTCATACAGAGATAAAATGAGCTTCCTTTCCTGCCCCCAGCCTGACTTGTCCTTGGCTGTCCTTGATCACTTTGAGCCTGTTTGGTCCTTTTGAAGAAAGGATTCATATTCTTCCCAAGAAGCATATTGCACTGTTTTGGATCTTCTGTGTGCTTTTTACAAGCGACAGCCTGGAGTTTTGAACCTTATTATTAACTATAAAACCCAATGATTAAATGCAGCAAGGTTTATTATTATTTAATCAGGACATTTGCTCTATGTGCCGTGAGATGAGACTTTGCAGGAACTGGTAGAGATTTAAGCTCAACAGTAACAATTATTTTCCTACACATAACTTCACTTTTCCACTAAGTTGCAGGTCTTGCCTCTTCTATGAAGGACTGAGAGTGGGAGAACACAAACACTTCAGCAACTGGTTTGTGGTGTCTTTGAAGAAATGACTTCTGCTTGGCAAGATGGGTGATGATGCCTGTAGTTCTTGGATCCTCTCTGCAAAGGGATTAATCTCATTCTCCAGTCCTAGGGAAGAAGTGCATGAAGTCCAAATTGAAATAGTTTGGGTGGTAAATAAGCTCCTGAGCTCCACTATCCTTACCAAGCAGGAATCTAGTTTTCCAAGAATCAAAATGTTCCTGTGCTGGCTTTTGTTTGCATTGGGCCCTTTTTCTGACAACCACATCTGCATTACAAAAGAGAATAATTTGCATTCAGTTTCCTTCTTTGCCACTTCTCTTTACAACATGCCTAAGATAAAAGTTGGGCCAAAATAATGTCATCTTAGTCACTTTTATTCTGGAGTGCTGAGAAACCCAGTGTGGGATTGATGTGGTCCCTGTTCAGTCTGCAGAGCTCTGTGCCTTTCCTCCTCCCAGCTTGTACCCAGAGCCAAGGCAAATTCCTTCATCCATCCAGATGAACAACTCCATGGCTCTAACTCAGCACAGTTATGTCTGGATAGTGAAGCAGTGATGCTGCCTCTGAAGAGGAATGAATGTTTCTACTTAACTGTGGTTTTACATCCAGCTTGGTCGTCGGTAACATAAGGATCAGCCTTGCTCTGAGGAATGGAGTCACTCCTGTTGATGTGACTCACAGTCAGGAGGAGCAGCTCTCCCTTTTGACTCTACTGAGGCAATCCTGGGCAGGAAATGAATGGTTCCTCGAAATAACTGAAACCCACCTATCTCCTGTTAACTCGAGGGACCTGCAATCCAGGAATCTGTTCATTTAGAGGTACGAGCAGTTAGAGCTATAGAGATGCTGGTGTTGAGTTTTTGCCCTGTGCGTGTATGTAACCAGCTCTAGCAGTTGTGTGTTGTGCCATGTCTGTCCCACCCAGCACTGACCATCCACCCTCCATCCCTTGGTGATGAGATCCAAGGAGCTCAGACACAGAAGACAACAGCCAAGAGGTACCCTGCCTGTTTTCCATCCCAGAAGCTGCTGTCAGCTCACTGCCACACCTGATGAGTCACATCCATGTCCCCCACTGCAGGAAGAAACAAGATCAGTGTTCACACACAGGCTCAGGTGATTTGTTGTCTGCTGACCTTGTGCTCACCACCAGACCCCGCAGGGACTGGAAGGTGCTGGAATTTAGGAAGCTGGGTCTGCCCTCTTCCCTGCTGCTGCTGCTTTAAGGCTAATGTTAGAAAGACATTGTGTTGTCCCTGTTCTGTTAAAGTGCCGTGAGCTCAAATGCTTATGGGCAGACTTTGCACTGCTGTTGCAGAAATGTTGCAAGGTGCTTTTGGGTGCCAAAGAAGCCGCTGGTTTGTTAACAAACCAATAAATCCAGATCTGACTAATGCTATGAATGAATGTGAGAGATAGGACTGAAATTTCCTCAACATGTCCCCTCACCCCTGTAATGTCTGTCTTTCCTTACTGCTTTGTTTTGTATTAAATCTGTAACTAAGATCCGAATCACTGTAATTGCAAACAAGGAGAGGTAATTTCTAGGACTTGTCCTTTGAGTGAACTGTGGTACTAAGATGCAATAAAAACTTTAATCTTTTAATTTATAGTAAAGGTACTGTGTAGCACTCTGGGAACATAAAGCAGTCCTGACATGGTCATTAGTTACCTGCATCGTTCCTGCAGAACAGTCTTTTCCTAAAAAAAGAACAGGTCAGTCCTTTCTATTTATTGGGGTGGACACCTGTGTAGATCATTTCAATTGGAATGCTTCTCACAGCCCAGTCTGGAATCTCTTCGTTGTAGCTTCAACGTTTGGAATCCTCCACTGAAACATTTCCTGCTAGAGAATGTTTGATGTGATGCAGAGTGGTCACATCAGAGCTGTAACAGAAGGAGCCCTCATAAAACCTTCAGGAGTCAATGTGAAGGTAGAAGCTGTGGATTGCTGCAGAGGCATTTCAATGGCTTCCATTACAGGGCTTGGAACTACATCTTCAAAACTCAGAAGAACGTGTAGCATTTTTATATTACAGTGTGATTAATGACTTTACGAACAAGCTCTTAAGCTTCATCTCCAGATGGAAGAACACTAAAAATATTGATTTGCTGTGGTTTCTGGTGTGAAGCTCGATGAAATCAGTGCTGCACCACCTGAGCTGACTTTGCGGTCAGCGCCGTCCCTCAGTCCATGAGGTTTAGCACTGCTGCTCTCCTTTGGTTCCCTGCAACCTCTGGGAAAAACACCTGTTTTTTACATTTTTACTGGGAAATTTATAAAAAAATAGAAGAAAAATTCCATTCATGCATTGATGGGAGCTGCCAGTCACAGTGTGCCCATGGGAGTCTTGCTGCGGGCACAAGGGCACCAGCTCTGACTTCCTGATAAATAAATCTTCCCTTTCTTGGAAGGAGCTGCCAAGGGCTTAAATCACTGTCATTTGCTAAATCTGCTCAGGGCTGTGTCCTCAGCTGGTGCAAGCTAGTGCTGTGCACCCAAGCTAAGTGGCAGTAATTTAAGAGGAGGATCTTTTAATTAACCAGAAAACCTTGGTCGTAAAGCTCAGTTCCTCATGTACCTCTTTTGTCCCAGGCTGTGCATGTCAGAGCTCTTTGCTAATCGCTGTGGTTTGTTATGAGGGCTGTGTTGGGCTGAGGACACCCGGAGGGCACCCAGTCCAACCAGTGCCTTCAGAAAGCTGCTGGAGATATCTCAGGTAATTTCTTCCTGCACTCCTGCTGTTATTCCTACCCAGGGTGTGGGAAACAGTTATTACTTCGTTGGAATTAATACCTCTGTGCTGTTGCTCTCCTGGTGTCAGAAGGACTGGTGGTGTTTTTTAAGGGAGATGAGTGCAGCTCACTGCTGTCCCGTCCTGGGGCCTCAAAAACGTAAACCAGAATTAAGAAGGGAAGCTAGCAGGGTGTTGTAATGAATGAGGTACTGCTGACCCGTGGGCTTTTGCTCTCTTCTGGATAATTGCAGAGGAATAACTGCATAAATCTTAGCTGGATTTCATGCCCCCTTTTTTTCTCTTGGAAATGGATGACCCTGCTGTGCTCCTGTTCCCCAGGCTGGAGGATTGTTTTAATTTAAGTGCAACTTTATGATGCTTTGCTAAGTAGAGTTTAAAAAAGTCAAAACAAAGGAAGAAGAGTGAAGCTTTTAGTTAAGTTGGTCATTTATTTTGCTGGCTGTTCTGAGTCTGAGCTGCTGCCAAAGGCACGGGGCTCCTCTTTGCATGGCTTTGGGAATAGGTGTCCTCTGGTTCAGCCAGCCCTTGGTGTGTGCAGTGTTGGTTGCTGGGCACGTGGCAGCTTCTCCATTATGGTGACAGCAAAGTGGTACCCATTTTTTTCCTGGTTCTGGAGTTTTTAGTCCCTTTTCATTCTTTGTTATCAATGCTAGAGCAGTTAGGATGTAATGCCTGGCTTGCATGCTGTGTCTCAGCACCTTATGGCTGTGGTGGATGTGTGCACACACATGTTGCACTTTCATTCTGTTTTATCCTACCTGTGAAAGAGCTTGCAACCACTGCTGACCTCGAAGCATCTCCCATAAACCCATTAAAGACAAACCTTTGGATACCTTGCAATGTTCCTTATTAAGATTAAAAAGCACTGCTCCATTCCCCTGCCCCCCATCACCCTGCATGCTGCCCAGACCTGTTCCCCAGTGTGGCAGGTTGAAGATGAACAGTGATGGGGCACAGCGTGAACCTGGGGCACAAAGCAGTGTAATTCCATGCAAGATTCATTGTTGCAGAGCACTGTTGCAGCATGGTTAATCCACTTACTCTTTATTACAGAGTGCAGGACAATCTCACTGCAAACTGCTGCATTCAGGTGAGGCTTGCTCAGGCAGAGGCAGGACAGCAATGCGACACGAGCCAGAGAAAGTGCTGGATAATGCAACAGGGAATTGCAGCTGAGATGTTGGGAGGAGAGTGAGAAACAGAAATGGCAGAGATTGAGGGGTCTGGGGAACATCAGACAGGATCTGACAGCAGGATGGAGCCCATTCAAAATACAGGGCTCAGCAAAGGTAACTTTTTCTGCTGAGAAATTTAAGTGACACGTTCAGGTGAAACTGCATCCAGACTTTGGTATCCATGCTCCAGGCAAACATGTATGGCCTGAATTGCCTGCTCTGGGATCAGGTTAGATTGCATTAAATCCCAGCATGGGAACTCTGCTCTTCAGAGTGGTCTAGGTCAGCGTGCCTTACTTTGCATCCAGCATCAATTAAGCTAAATCAAATCAGTGCTGTTCTATTTCTGACTGGAAAGTGCATATGAGGGACCTTAATGCAGTCTGAGTAACCACTTCAAATTCACACCTTTAATTCAATTAAAATTTTAAGGTGCTTAAAAGCTTGCCCGTACATTGTTGGTGAATAGTTTCCTTATCTAGGATACCATCTCTGATGAAAAAAAAAAAGGATGCAAGTTGGATAAATGTTAGTTTTAAATCTGTTTATGGTGTTCTGAGCTTTATTTGAAATCTTTTTTTGATTTTTGGTATTCTAAATGTCTTCTCACAAGAAGCAAGTGTTAGCATTTCTGGCCTAAGCAGCCACAGAGGAAAGGTTTGTATATGTACAGATAGCTGCATGAATGTGCTCTTGATTGTCTAAGTGCATAATATCCCTTTTTTTTTAATGTATTTGATTCTAAGGTTGTTTCTTGAGTGTGAGGAGTACAGCAGTGTTTGCTGGGCATTTAGAGGTCCCTACCCTATGTGTGCTGGAGGTTGGAGAATGTTTCCAGCTCCCAGGTTTTGCCCCTTGGGGGTGAAGGGAAAGGAGGTTTCTGTGTTCCATCTCGCAGCCTCCCTGAGGTTTGATACCACCCGATCCCCACTTAAAGGCAGCTTTGGAAAACTTTCCCACAGATACCTACAGCCAAGCTTGCTTCAAATCCACTATGTCCCACTTCATTTCACATAATTAGGAGCTGTGACTTCCCTGACCTGACTCTTTGTGTCTTGAAATGAGATTTTCCAACCAGCAACCCACCAAGGAGAAATTGAAAGCAAACTGATTATCCATGTGGGATGGCTCTGACCTCTTGGTATTAAAGGATTGAGCAACTTCTTGCTAAATTCACTTAATCTTCCTTTTTTTTTTGCCCCTTTTCACTTTTTTCAAAATAAAAAGTCTTATGCTTAAGGATAAATACAAACCTGCTTAGGTATTCAGCACCCACCTTCTCTTTGCTTACTGCAATTGCTTTGGCATCCTCTGATCCTGAATTGGGTCTGAATGAAGGGGAGGGGGGCAGAATCAGATGTCATTTCCAGGTGCAGAAATGTCAGGCTTGAATCAACCCAGCATTTTCCCACACGCTGCTGCAAAGCCAGCAGCAAACTTGTGGCGGGGTGCAAATTGAACCAAGTTTTCAATCGAGGAGAATCTTATTTGTGTGCAAAGCCATCCTTTATGGGAAGCAAAGAGAATAACGGAAGGCTTGAGCTTCTGGGGAGCAAAGAAGCAAAGCTGTGAGGTTAAGGTGCAGACCCAGATGTACAGTGCTCAGACAGCAGCCCCAGCTGAATCCTGCTGCTGTGTGGCTTTTTCCACCCAGCCACAGAAGAGAAATTTATCAAGCACATCACCTAAAATTAGCAGCAGCAGCAGTTTAAGTTGCATGTGAAATTAATCTGATTGGATTTTAAAGAGAGGCTCATAATAAACAAGGCTCGGGTTGTTTACAAACCTCACTGCAATATAATTATATTTTTCAGCATGAGCTGTGAGCTACAAGAGTGGCTGGTCCAGTAGCAGCTTTATTAGATTCAGCAAGTCCTAATGAATAGGAAGCAGATTGCAAAATATTGTATGTTTTATTGTTATTCACGGAGGTGAGTTCGCAGCAGGGAGGTCAATGGCTTTACTGCTCAAGGTTCCTGGGGAAGAGACAAGCACTCTGCCAAGATTCTGAAATGAGCTGCTGTTGCGGGAAGGGAGGTGAGGTGGGGCTGCTGGGAGCTGCTGTGCCATGGCTGGGTGTGCTGGAGGGGTGTGCTGGCCTTTGGGACTCGCTGTGCTGGCTGATGGCTGTGCTCCCAACCCACAGAGCGGTGCTGCATCCCTCTGCACATCCTGCCAGCTTCCAGGACCTGAGCTGCACATACCAAGCTCTGTGTTGGGATGGGATACAGATGACTTTTCTCATAGTTCTGAAAAGGGCTCTGGTGCAACCTCACCTGTTTGACCTTTTAGGTTGCAACTCCACTGCAAGTTGCAAAGATTTGACTGCAGTGTGTTAGTGGCAACACCACAGTAGGTACAACAAAATCAGGGATAAATTCTGTGCTGTGGTACTGCACAGCTGCGGGTGTGCATTCAGACCTTAGAGCAATTCTCTGCAGTTGAATTTCCAGCCTAGTGTGCTAATTTGTGTGCATGGAGGGGAAACATCAGAGGACAGTGTTGGCTGTTGCTTGCTGGCTTGCATGCAGACTGGAAGGAGATGTAGATTCCTGTAATGAGAGATCCTGGAGGGGGCAGAGCCATGAGCAAGCAAATGTTGATGTGTTCCTTACAACCTTCTGACAGTTGCTGGAGGAGTGGCAAAGATCTGTGTTACAGGATTTACAGGTATAACAAAAGCTCACACACACACACACACACAGCTGTGCTTGCTGCATTTGATTTTTGTTTTAATGAGTTTTGATAATAATAAAGTAGAAGATCACAGAGGTTTTATTCCTTGTGTGTTAAAATAAGAAGCAGTTAAGGCTGTTAAAAGTTGCCATGGTGGCAGAATGAAAGTGGGTTTTGGAGATGCACTGTTTTTCAATCTGGGATCTGAGAATGCTGCCTCATTACTCACCTGCCAATGCTGGGGCAGTTTGATGTCTGTTGCAACAAAGCAGCACATTCATGCATCTGTGACAGCCTGGGGCAGTTCATTGAGGTTTATTAAGGCACCAGAGCAAAAGTAGGGGCTGTCCTTCTCTGTGCATCCCTTGGGTTGGGGCCATTGGTGGGAACAGGTTGGGTTGTGCCCATCACATGCCCTGCTTGGGGCTGGGGCTGCCACACAGCTCCTCACACCTCACCCAGGAGCAGTGGGGATGAGCACAGAGCTGTAGCCCTTCTTTTGTTTCCCCAGTGCTCCCCAGACGTTCTTCAGGGAATCAAATCAAGTGAAGTCTATGTGAAAAATAATTGTAACTATTCAGCGTGGAGCTTTTGAAGGACAAGTCCAGGTCTTTATGCTGGTGAAAGGTTTTATTGTGTGCAGCTCTTCTGGTCCCAGCTCCCTGGGAATCGATGAGCCTGAGGTGCTGCTGGCTGGGCAGTCCCACCTGCATTTCATATGGGATTTGTCAAAAAATTGGGCTTGAGAGCTTGAGCTGCTCATCCTTGTCTTTTTACAGTTAGTGCAGAAGGCAGCCTCTCCAGAGGGCTATTTCTCTCATGCTGAGACAAGTGTTAACAACGGGTCAGAGGAATTGCCCTCTAGCAGCTCTTATTTCTCTCCATTAACTACAGAGAGAGGTGTGATAACTAGCTCAATCTGAAAAATTAAACTTCAAACCGCCCAAATTCAGGTGAGGTGAATACCTTTATGAGAGGACCCAGTGTTTGTGCTACTAGAAAAGCTCTCAGCTCCATGGAGCTGCTGCAGAAATCCGCTCCTGAGCTCACCCAATCCCCTCCTTCAGATGTGTTTTGCAGCTCAGGAGGGTCAGAGCCCATGGGGATAAGGCAGCATCCAGGGAAATCCTGCAGCCGTTTGCTTTCCTTCCCTAAAGCTCCGTAGTGCTGCAGTCTCCTGGGCTCAGAATTGGTTTTCAGCGGCAGCGATGTCTGTAAGCAGGCCAAAATTACTGAAATTACCAAAAATTGGCCCAAATAACAAGTGCTGTGAGGAAAAAAAACCTGTGTTAAGGGCCCTGGCTTTCAGAGTCTGAAAGTCTCTTAGCACCAACCCCACCTGATTAATGCTCTGCAAAGCCACATGCATCATTTACCAGTGGGCTCCATCCACCGATGCTGTTGGTGGTTACTGATGTGGCACTGAGTTAAAAAGAAGAGGTGCAGACCCAGAGCCCACAACCCCCCCTTCACTGACGTTTTTCTGCTCCATCACTTCACTGATTTCACCCCCAAACTGCTGAAGCTCAGGTCAGGAGGTGGCAGGGGCTGGCACAGGGTGATGGGAGGGGGGTTGTGATGCATGGTTGGGAAGTGAGGTCTCCAGCCCTGTTGTTTTGCTGCTGCAGAATGGGATAAAATGATATCCTGCAGCTTGCTGGGAGGGTGCAAGAGGATGAAGGTGTTATGATGTGCATGCAATGCTCCACCTGAGCATGCTGAATCAGAGGGGAGAGAGAGAATTCCTTCTTATGGAACCCCTGCACTGTTTAATGCAGTTGAATCCCATCATCTCTGTGCTTTAGCCTTCCCAGGGCCACACAGAGCTTCAGCTCTTGTTCTCTGCTGTGTCTTTGGGATCAGGAGATGGCAGGAGCAGCGCCGCTTGATTCCTGTGATGCCAACTGCAAATGTTTTCCCAGCCTCCGGACACACATTCCCTCTGCACAGATCTGGACGTGGGCAGATTTTCATTGTTTGTTTTTTTTTTTCTTCCTCCTATTTGTACGACAAAACATCCCACGGTTGTGGCTGCTGCCCTCCTGTCTGAAGATGGCACTGCAGCATCTCACAAACCGGTGCCGCTCTCGCAGCTGGCAGCAGTGGCATCAAGGAGCAGGGAGCAGGCGAGGAGCGAGGGCTGTGCACAATTTGCCAGTGCAGGGAAAGGCAGGAGGAGCAGGGGGATAAAGCTGGAGCATTAGGAACTGAGCGAGGTGCTGCTTCGTCCTCATCCTCTTGATGCTTTGCATGGATGGTGCGCCTGATTCTCACATGGATTGAAATCATCATTCTGGCCTTTGTGCCTCACCCAAATTGGATGTTGGATGGGAGTAATTAGGATCTAGGATCAAGGTTGCTAAAGAGCTTTGCCCAGAGTTTTGTGTTGTTAGCTGGGGATGGGTTGAATGCTTGTAATTGTGGTTGCTGCCCCGAGGAAATGCAAAGGTGAGGAATTCTTTGTACGAATGTGGAACCACTGGAGAAATGTGGGGGTCACTCATCCCAACTGAGCTCACAAGGCAGGATTGTGCCTTCAGGTGTGGGAGGTTCAAAACCAACCTCTGACTTGTGTTGAAATGGTTCCGGCTCAAAGCTGGAGGGAGCCAGGCATTGCTCATGTAGGAGTGCTGACTGAGTCCCAGGGTTTGCCAGGACACACAGAAAACCTCATACAGTGTTCACTGTGGACCTTGCACGTGGCAGAGGTGTCACAGCCTGCACCATGTGTGCACTCTGACCTGGAGCAAGCTGCTGTAGCTGCTGATCCTCCTTGCCATCTCCTTTCATCACAGCCTGAGACCTTTCCCATCAGTTACCCTGAAGCAGCAGGTAATCTATATGTACAGTAAATTGACTTTAGCTCTTGCCTTGAGCAGCTGAAAATGAAACAAGAAATAAAAGAGAGCAAACAGTGATTAAAAACAAGTTATAACCTCTGTTGCAGAAGGGGCAGGCTGTCATCAGAGCTGCTTCTGCTGTGCCCTGCTTTTCCAGTGCAGAGTAAACAATTTTGTCCTCACTTCTGAATTGAAACACCTGAACTTTGTGGCCTCAGCTCTGAAAAAAATTGTGGGTTTGTTCTGGGGAGGAATGGGCAATTTTTGTCTGAGAGAGAATGTTTAAATGTCAGCCATCCTTGGGTGGGCTCTGCAGCAGTGATGCAGTTGTGGAGGCCTGGGGATGTCTGGCTGGGTGATGCACTGTGATGGAGAGGAATTATCTGAAGTTTGCTGCCTTTGCTGCATCCTTCTGTATTTCTCTTCACAGCCATTGATTTGAAGTCCAGACATCTCGTGTGAGATCTGAATTCTTACCCAGGCTCCATCATTCTCATGTTTAGCCAACTCCCAAGACAACCTTCTTGTTGTCTGCTGCCGGGAACTGAGCCTTGAAGCCATTCTGAGAGGTGTCAGCCCTGGGGCAGCATGGCATCGGGCTGCATTAGAGCCACAGAGAGGTTTGTACCAGATTCAGGCACCAGAGCCTGAACTGGCATCCTTCACAGCACACCTGGGCTCACAGCAGGCACCTCCATTCTATTGCAGCCGTTTGTCTTTGTGAAGATGGGTTGGTATTTTCCTTTAAACAGGGAAGGTTAGAAATTCACCTTCAAGAAGTCAGTGAAGGCTTTAAATCTGAAGCAGAGAAACTGGTTAAGGGAGAACCTCACTGCTCAAGGCAGGATTTGCCCAGGCCCTCAGCCTGGCCAGGACTACAGGACCGGTTCTCAGCTCTGTGTTCTCCCATCATAGAGAAACTGCAGCATTTGGGTCTCTGGGACTGCTGCACTGAGAACACATGTGGCCTGGAAGAAAGAGGATTTGGACCAGGATCCCACAGCAGCCATAAAGCAAGAGAAGTGTCTTTAAATCCAGGTCCTGGTTCCTCTGATGTACAGACACCTCTGGGGGGATTCCCAGCTGTCACTGGAAACTCAGACAAATCAAAGGGTGTGGATGAAGGAAGGAGGGAAGGAGAGCTTTTTCTTACGTTGCACAAAACAAAGAAAACCAAGGGCTCTGGAGCTTTTTAAATGCTTTTCGAAGTGAGAATCTTCTTGTTTTGTGTATTTATTTTGCATAACCAAGCAGAAGTGTTCACCTGCACTTGATCATTGAATCACAGAAAACACAGAATGGTTTGAGTTTGAAGGGACACTTAAAACCATCTGGTCCAACTCCTCTGCAGTGCACAAGGGCTTCTGCAGTTCAGTCAGGTGCTCAGAGCCTGGTCCAGCCTGACCTTGGGGTGTCTCCAGGAATGGGGCACCCACCTCCTCTCTGCAACCTGTGCTGATGACACATCACTCCTGCCATGAAAAACCTTTTCCTTACGTCTAGTCTAAATTTCCCCTTTTAGTTTGAATTGATGGTAATGTGTTATTCAATGCAAAATGGCACATGGCCGATCAGTCAGATTTAGATGCTTTGTTCCCGGATGCACTTTGTGCTTTTGCTATGGGAGTTCTCATGGAAAAAAAAAGAGGTTTTTAGCCTGTTACTCCCATAGGGCTGGGGGATGTGGCAGGATGGGGCTCTGCGGAAGCCTGGATCCTTGCTGTTTCCATCAGAGCCCTTCCCGGAGCTCAGGAACCCACCAGAAGATTTCTCTGCAGCCGCTGTGTTCCCGCAAAAGGGACCACTTCTGACAAATCATCTTTTTCCAGCAACGATCTGTATTAGTTTCAAAAAATTAATTAAGAAAGTATCTAATAAATGATGTCTCAGTCCTTTGGGCCACCTGAAAGTGGCTGTGCTGTGCCTTCCCCAACCTGGATTGCCTTCCCTCGGGTTCCACTCAGTGGCCGAGGCGTTCCCTGCCCGCACCCATTTGTCTTCACTGCAGACAGGGAGGAAACATCCATCAGTGCACCCAGCTCGCAGTGATTGATGTCAGCAGGCATCGATCGTGTTTAACAGACAGAAATTTCTCTCGCTGGCTTCCCTCCCCTTAGGTTTTCAAGTCATTTCTGCATTTTGCTCAGTCTCTTGCTCCTGTCTCCTTCCTATTAATGCCTCATCCCTCTGTCCCGTCATTTTACTCGCCATAAAGCAGACACGTTGCTGGCAGATTGGAAAACATATCACAGGCTGGGGGGGGGAAATAAATACATCAGAAGAGTGGGCAAAGGGCTGTGCTCTATGGAGCAAGGAGCCACCTCTTCTTATCTGTGCCTTCCACAGAAACCAGGTGGTATTGTGATGTGCTCTGCCTGTACCTCTCTTGTGTTCCATCAAATCACAGAATGATTGAGGTTGGAAAAGACCTCTAGGATCAGCAAGTCAGACACCAACCCATCCCACCATGCCATAACCACGTCCCTCAGTGCCACATCTGCATGGTCACTGAACACCTCCAGGGATGGTGACTCCACCACTCCCCGAGCAGCTGTGCCACTGCATCACCAGTATTTCTGCAAATGTTTCCTTATATCCAACCTGAACCTCCTCTGGAATGACTTAAAGCCATCACCTCTTATCCTATTGCTGTTGCTACCCCAGAGAGTTTCTCTCCTTCTCTCCCTGCCTCTGTCTTTACTCTTAACAGCCAGGGCATAGAATCACAGAATTGCTCAGGTTGGAAAAGACCTTAAAGATCATCAAGTCCAAACTATATTGCATGCAGGCTCTTTGTCTTCCCACTTCTCCGATCCAATCTGTCTGAGCAGCAGTGTTCCAGCTGGGAAGTTCCTGAGAAGCTCAGCACTAACATCAGGGGCAGCAGTTTGATAGGGCAGCCAAAATAAAATTGCTTTTCTGGGGAAGGAACATTATTCTGTGAAAGACAAACTGCTTGGGTGGCTGGAAATAAGGTTAAATTGTTTCAGGGACTCAATGTATTCTGTTGACCACACACAGATCTAAGGCAGCAGAGCAGCAGCTTTCACCTGGAGTGCAACTTCCACCAGAACGGAGCTGCTCCTCCAAGTTTCTTTGGATGGAAGAGATGCGGTTTGAGAACATGCACAGATGATCTTTAGGAAAAGCTTTGCCACTTCGCGGGTTCCAGTTGGAGTTTCAAGTCTGAGTCTGAGGAGAAGTGGAAGTTCTGTACTTCTGTTCTGAAACCAGGAAGGCAGAACTCACAGGGGAGATCAAGAGCTCACTTGTGTGGACCGACACGAGATGCTGGTTTAGCCAGACTTGAGCGAGCTGGCTTGAAAAGAGCCCTCTTTTAGCCTCCCCCCCCCAAAAAAAAAAAATCAGAAACCTTTCCAAGCACAAATTCCAATGAGAGATGCAGAAGCTGCTTCTTGCAGGGTTTGCTGCTTTTGCTGTGGTTTCAATATTCTTAAATAAATTCACCTTCAAGGTGTTTTATTATGGAGAGGGTATAACTGATGCAGTCTGGCAAAAGGAAACAACCAGCTCTGTTTGAGACATCTGCATTTCAAAATGTAAAATGGCCATTAAATACCTCTTTAACATGGCAGAATGGGGCAGCAAGAAGTATGTGTGCCCTGATGGCTCCGACAGGAGATGGTTCAGTGAGCTGTGAAGGATTCATGTTTCCTCCCATTTAATTGCCCTGTGAAAATACCAAGTGAACGGTGAGCTTTTGAAAGACCACCCCAAATTAATAAAATGTTTCCAGCTGGGATTCACCCCCTCCCTCTCAGGGCAGCTCCATCAGCCTCTGGTAAGCAAGGAGTATGGGGAGCTGGAGTCAGCACAGAGAGAAGCCGGGGGGCTGGGATCAGACACCTCAAATCTGAGTCCTCTGCTCTGCCCCTCCTCCTGCTCCTCTTCATGTTACTGCACAGTGTCACTGTGCCATGGCATTGCAAGCTGCTGTTTCTGAGGTGTGGGGTGGAAAGGGAAAGGAAATAGCTGTTAAATTACCAGGAATTGCAACAGTACGAGTACTGCAGAATGCATGTGAAAAATCCAGGCAGGTTTTCAGGTGAATTCAGGAGTTATTTGCAAAGTCAATGGGCTTAATGTTTCCTAGGTTGAGTTGCTAAATAAAATTATAGAGAACTTAATGGATGCAGGCATGTAGAAGATATCCCCAGTGGAAGCATTGAGGATCATTTTCTCTCTTACAAGGCTGATTTCATTCATCTTTCTCTTAGTCAATTAACACAAAACTCCTCTATTAATATTAACCAATACCAGCCTGGAAGGTCCTGTATTTAGTAAGGGGCTGATCAGGAGAAAATGGTGCTGTTAATCATCTTGCAAAGGGCACCAGATGTTCACAGATACAGCAGCTGAGAGCCTGCACTTCTGGTTCGGTTTTTATATTATTTCTTGTAAGTTTAGGACCATTTGTAGCATAATTGGCAGTGCTTAATTAAAGCATACTTCCTGCATCAAAGGGTGATGTGCTTTGGATTTGGCCACTGAGGACTTAGTGGGCTCGTGCCCCATTGCTGACTTGCAGGGGTGCTCATGTCCTTGGGTACCAGGCTGAAATCAGTGCCCTGCAAAGTCCCCATTCAAATGCCAGAGCCAAGGATAAAAAATCTGAGGTTCCAGCAACTTAATGTAATGTCTCTAATTGAAAAGCTTGTCAGCTGTCTGATTAAGCATGCAAGCATTGAGATTAGTAGCAATGCAATTATATTAATCCACATCTTAATATGTGCTGCAAAATGTGGGGACTTTCGGTATTTTTAAAAGAATTGATTTCACTCTGAGAAGCCTTTTTTATGGTCTTGCAGAAAACTGACGTGCCTTGTCCAAACCTAGCTCTAGCTGTCAGCTTTAGCGATGCATTTTCAGCATTGACAATGGACTGTAATAATGTTCCAGCCTCGAAGTTGCCTTAAATTTGGGTCCTCGCTCCTCACCATCCCTCCTTCCCGCAGCAAATTAAATCTTGTGTAACTTTAGGAACCAGTTGCTCACAGGAGGCAGTGAGTGTTTTTCCACTCATCATTTGCTTAGCAATTAGGAGCGATAAATGAAGTCAGCGAAGTCGCATCGTGTCTCCATACATCTCCCTTGACTCTGTAAACTGCTCGAATCAATTGTCTGTTAGCAAATTATTGGGACGTTTACCTGTGCAGCAGATGTAGCTGGAATGTAGCTGGAAGAGTCTTCAGCAGGTGCATCCCATCTTCTCCTTCCAAAATATCCCACCCCATTGTGCACTAGGATTCTCCAGCACAAACGTGTGCTTCCTGCCAGCCCTGGGAATGCATTGCATGGCTGAAAAGTTTCAGAATACAAATTGTAGCCTGAGAGATCCTCACCAGCACATATGGAGTGCTCCTAAGCCACGGACTGCTCCTAACCCACATGGAACCTTCTGACTGCACATCCAGATACCTGAAATTTGGTGTCCTACCTCGCTGGGAATGCTTTCTTTCTCCACCACTCCATCATTTTGTCCACTTTGTTTCTTGAATACATGGTTTGGCATTACAGATATGCATATTATTAGGTGCTCTAACATTGAGAGCAACATTCCTTCTAGGTTTAACTGTTGGTTGTCCACTGCAACCCCCACTTGAGCTCTGCTGCTCCCAGTCAGGCACAGCCTCAGCCCTGTGCTTGCACTCACTGCAGGAGCCAGGTTTGCTGGAGGGGAGAAGTGGGCTCAAGCCAGGAAACGTGGGCACAGCAAAGCCACCCTCTGCCTTTTGGTTGCAGGTGATCGTTTTGTTGTACATCGCTGTCCTGCCTGGCACAGCGGGATTTTGGTACAGGAGGAGAACTCCTGTGTCTTAACATAATACAAATGATAGCAATAATGCAATAATTACACTCAACTCCAGAAATGGTATGTAACACAGCAGGTGTGCAGATCCTGGCTGTATCCCTAGCGTTCATTAGTCATGCAATTAAACCTTTTCTTCCTTCTCTGAGGCTGCACAAGGTTAATTTTAAACTAGCCAGCGAGGTGATGGAAAATGAGTGCACAAGTTAGTCCTGAAGCGAAGCACCCAGCTGTTCCCCTCATCCCATGCTGTAAATGAGCCTGCTTGTTCCCGGAGAAATGCCACCAGTACAACTTTAACTTTTCAAGTTGCAAATGTCAGTGCTGTAACAACTGTATTTAACATGGGGAGATGTTGAACAGTGGGTGACTCAAAAAGAAACCCTTCACTGCTATTAACAAATTCACCGTTCCACGTAAAAAGAAAAAGAAGAGGATCAAATAGTCATTATCTGAATTGGCCAGCAAATGCAGGACTAGGGACTGGGCAGGTTTTAGTAGGTCAGCTATCTATTTAAAGTAATTTGAATTATCTAAGGATAATTGAAATCCAGTGTTCATCCATTACTTTCACTTTCAGGTCTTAAATGATTATATCCATAGCGCTACCTCACATTTATTTGGTGACCCGTGAGACCTCCAGCTTTCCCGTCTCTAATAGGTCATGGTATTATTTTCCATCAAATTATAACATACGTAGTCACAGGTTCTTCAAAGGCAATTGGCTTGGCTGGGTGACAGCTGGAAGGAGAGCTATCACCTCAGTCTTATCAGGGGCTATTTATGCTCAGCTCTGCAACTTAACGCCTGCTCTTTTGTTGCTGTTGCTGCGCTCACCAAGAAAAAAATAACAGTCCTGTTCTTAATGGGAGCTCTCCTCTTTCCCACTGGGATCCACCAACACCAGTGGCTTTCTGAAGCAATGCCTCACGTGTCAATGCATTGGTTGTTAGTCACCCTGAATGCAGGCCGCCAAGATCTCCTCGTAGATTTCACCAGAAGACCTTTTTTCTAATGGGAGATCTGAAAGCAGCCAGCATTTGGTATAACTCACAACAACTTATGCAACAAACTACATTCAGCTTTTACAGCCTCCTATAAGTGAGCAATTAAGGAAAAGATGGAAAAGCAAATCGCACCGCGGTCCTCTGCAGCTGCACACTGACACATCTCCTTGCAAAGCTTGCTGTGAGGTAAATCACGGAGCGTTTTCCTTTGGTCCCATGAACAGCATTCACAGCCACCTGCATCCGTGGTGCTGAGCAGAAGGTTCTCTTTGCGTTGCTCGGCGCTCTGATGTTTGTGCAGGGCTCCAGGTGTCTCTTTGGGTCTGATGGATCTTTGCAGAGTCTTAAGTCAGGAAGATGAAAAACCTTCAGATGAAGGTGGAGAATCTCTGCTACCACTCCAGGGAGGGTTGGGGACTGCAGCAAGGAGCTTTTAGTTGTGCTTGCACCAGGCTGAAGTGCAGAGATGCCAAACCTGAGAACGCATTAATGGAGAAAACCCTCACAGGATCGTGGCAGAGCTGAGAGATGCTCATAGAAGGAAGGGGAAGCAGTTTTAAAAATGAGCCGAGGGATTTATTTCCCTTTTCTTTGTTTTATTAAAAGAGCTTGTGCTGCTACCAAGGGAATCCATCACTGGGGCTGCCTCTGTGCATGGCAGAGTCACAGCAGCACAGCAGGGAGAAGAGGAAAGAAATGCCCACGTGCTCCTACTGTGCAGTGCTGCTCCATGGGGGGCTGTCGTGGGGCTGTGGCTCTCCTGCTGTGGTGCTTTACAGTTTTCTTTCTTTGTGGAAGAGGAAATAATTCATTTTATCTATGTGAATTTACATTGATGGAGATATTGTTTGGGCAAGATCTGTTCCTGACTCTTGTAATTCCGCAGAGGGCATGGCAGCGCCTTACTGAGACAATCAAACATTTCTTCTGTTAGCTACTCAACTTTACAATCATAGACTCACAGACTTGTTACTGTTGGAAAAGACCTCTAAGATCACCAAGTCCAACTGTCATCCCACCCCCACCATGACCACTAACCACGTCCCTAAGAAAGCTTACAGCTCTTGATTTGTGACAAATTTCTCTGTAGGCGATCAGTAGAATCAGAGGACTTTTTCCTTAGCAGCCTTAGAAGATGCAAACTATTCTTACTTTGTCTTGCATTTTGGCTCAGAGATTGCATACATCTATCTCCTGCATCCATGCTCAGTGCTGCCCAGCTCTGTCAGAGCCTGGCTCAGGGGTCCCATCCCTGCCCTGCATGGGATCAGCCCCAGGCCGACGTGCTGGGATTATTGCTGCTGCTGGCTGGGCTGACAGCCCCACAGCCTGGCTGACCTTACTGCAGCCATGTCAGGGTTCTGTCTGAGCTCCATCATCTCTGAACACTTACCAGGTCCTGCAGGAGCACTTTGTGCAGGAGTAAAATTCTGGGGTCATTAAGTTTCCCATTAGATCTCAAGGAGACAGGCTATCATTGGGGCAAATGAGACGTAGCTCATGATTTCTTTCTTTCTTTCTTTTTTTTTTTTAACAGAAGATTTATTAAGGGCTTCAGAACTCCCGACAAGAAGATTTTCTCTTCCCACTATTGCAGAAGAAGGTTGATCCTCGTGGGGTTTCAGGCTGTTTTGATTGTTCAGGGTTTTGCGATTCTTTTTGTTTATGGCAAACTTGCTGCATCATCCAGAAGCACGAAGTTTTGGTAATCTGTCCAACAAAATGTCTCCATCTCTCTTTGCTCTCCCATATTTTTCGTCCTTCTTCCAGCACCTTTCTCTCCAAGCCCTTCTGCATTTTCTGTTTTTGCACAAAACACAAATAACACAGGAGGTTTTTAGTATTTATCTGAGCTGATAAAAAGAAAAGAACTTGAGGGGGTTTCATGTCACCGTAGGCATGACATTCGCCTTTTATCAGCTTCTTTGTGAGGACATTTCTTCAGGTTGGGCTGTGCTGAAGTGTTTCTGTGCCCCATGGTGAGCTGTGTTGTGCCCAGCTCTGCCCAATTGTTGGCAGGCAGCGCTGCAGCGATCTGCTGAATTGCAGAGGCAATTATTTTGATATGTAAATGAAACGATGGGAGGAAGAAGGTATCAGTTTTGAAATGCAATCAAGGCCAAAGATAAAAAGTATTTCTCATCTGCTCTGCAGTAATTGTTTTTTAAACGATGCCCCTGATGTGGGATACCTGGCTGTTTCCTCAGCTGACCGCAGGGAAAGCCACTACCATTACCCCAAGGCTGGGAGGATGGTCGTGTAATTTGCTCCTGCAATGGCAAAAAAATGGTGGTAAAATCTTTATTGAGTGCACTTAATGGCTCGACAGATTATTAATGAGATATGGAGCTTTTCAAATCTAATTCCCTGTGTTTAAATCCCAGCCCTGTCAGCAGCTGGAAAAGGAGTTTGTGTTCTCAGCCCAGCTCTGGAAGATGGAATGATGCACAGTGTTGGCACCACCTGGAGCTTGGGTTGGCCCTGCACTCTGAAATACTGGGGACACAGGTGCCCACACCCAGCGTCTGACCTTCCCCTCCTTCCTATATTCTCTTCTCGTCCTGCCTTGTGCTCATCTCAGCTTCTGCTCCCACCCCTCAGCATCTCTGATGCTGCCTGGAAGTTATGGCAAGGTGCGTTTTCTCCTTTTATTTGAGAATAATGTGGGGTAGCAGGTTTTGAGACGCCTTGAGATGCATTTCCCAGCAATGACTCCATCTTAGCATAAAAACCAATTAGGATAATAAATAAAGTCCAATACTGTACATGGAGTTTCTTTTGTCAGTGGCACTTAATCACTCAGTCTGGGCTGTGGCCAGTCTGCAGGTCCCAAATCTGGAGGGTTGGAAGGAGAGCAGGATGATGTCCACGTGCTGCGTGTTTCATTTGTGCCTTCCCACCCTGTGGTCCGTGCTGTGGTCAGGGGCTGGTCAGGGGTTGTCCCAGCAGCTTTGCCTTTACAGTGCTAAAAGCAATGAAGAGAGAGTCTATTGCACAGCCTGAGCCCTGCCTGCTGCTCTCTGCCATGTCCATACCAGGGGAGAGGCTTTGGACCGACCACAGTCATCCAAGGCAGGCAGGAGCATGGCAGGCATCCAGCCACACAGCATCTCTTATCCTGTACTGGAGCATTTTTCCTTCAGATTGTCATCACGATCCGTAAAATAAACAAATCAACATCACTTTTCAAAGTTACCACACCGTGTCTAAGAGCGGGCAGCCCAGCTACTTGGAGATCTCAGCCTGTGTATTAATGCCACTGAATGCTCAATCTCTTCTTTCTCCATTAATCTTCTTTAATCCACCAAGGGTTTGTAGTATTTCCAACTAGTGGTCATTCAGTAATTTCTTCATTTTCTGAGGAGGCTGAAGCTTCATTCCCACTGGCAGTGCAAGCTGTGGCACTGGTTCACTGAGCTGAGTTCAGATTATAGTAACAATTGCTAGGTCAGGGGAAACACCTTGCTGGCACAGGCATATAAATGCCATTTAGCTTGCAAAAGTTAAGCCAAGGTTCTAGGAAGTCACAGGATTTGTTTCAAAATGACGATACTCAAAAACATTTGCAGGCTCTTTTTACTTGACCTGTATTTCCTGATACTGAATGCAGCAAGCACTTCATCCTACTTAGCTGCAGCCTTCCAGAAGTGAAGTACACTGCCTGAGCCCTTTATAGACTGTAGAAAGAATCAAGCACAGCCTGATCTATCGCCCTCAGGAATGTGTCCTGTATAGAGGGAAATGAAAGAGGATAGGATGGGAGTCCTGCTGACCGTGTTAGACTTGATGCTTAAATTTAAAATGAAACCTATGCTGACTTTTTTTTTTTTTTTTAAATAACTTTAGTTCAACTACATCTGATGCCGGAGAGAAATTTCCCTTGGAGCTGTTAGACAATGTTAGCAGCATTGTTAGACATGTTCTTTCAGAGCAGGCTGTCTATTTATACATGGGGCTGCAGCAGTATGAGAGAATACAATTCAACAGCCAAAGGTCTGCTCTGGTTTTTCTCACTTCCAGCTCAATTCTGTTGCAGCTGATTCCAGATTCCTGTGCTTTTTAAGGCTGCGTTGTTAAAAGACAGTTGCAAAAGTCAAAAGGGATCTTGGAGTGGTTAGGACGTCAGGGTAAGTGTCTTACTTTTCATTCCTGCCTCAATCCAGATCTGTTGGACTTATCTGTAAAGAAAAATACAGCTCTTCTGTCCTTGCATCCTTTCCTTGTGGGTTTTCTTGCAGGTCTGGAGAGCATCAGAAAGCCTACCCAGCTATAACACTGATTTCACCTTTGGGAAGTCCAAGGGGTCAGTGCTGGCTGTGGACCAGGCGCAGGTGGAGCACAGGTTTTGTAGGTTTGAAAGCTACCTGGATTCAAGAGATAGATCCAAGATAGCATGCAGCTATCCAGCCATGGAGCAAGGTCCAATCCATACCATAACAGTGTCTTACAGGAAAGAAAAATAAAATCCACAGAAGAGAAGAAGATTTCCTTTCCATTGGGACAAAAGGGGAATAGTTTTCTTTGCCATTGTCCCATGCATCCAGGAATGGACTGAGTTTTCTGTGCCTCTTCTCCTGTGTTGTGTCTTGTCTCTCTGGGCTGACATGCAGAGAGGTGCCACAGCAATTGCATCCATCAGGTATTTGTATTGCAGTGAGGGAGAGAAATGGCATCTGTCAGCCAAGAGCTGCTTATGGCTGGATGACCCAGACTTTCCTGCTTGTGCATGGCAGAAGGGATTTCTTACAAGCCCATCTTTGTAGGGCATGTGACAGCTCTGGCTGGAAGTGCAATCCATGGCTACAGTGCAGGTTTGGTTACTTCTATGCCCTCCTCCCTCCTGGAGGTGTGCTGGGGCTGGTGGGTCCCAGGGAAGGTCTGAGCTCCTTATGCTGAGAGGAACCCTGCAGCGCTGTGCTTATTAAGCTGGGAGTGACTAATGCTGGAAATGGCAACTAACACCCAAGGGAGGTTTACAGGGATAATGCCTGTGAGACCACCTGTGCATTATGCTGCAAAAAAGTGCTGTTTGCATGCCCAAATCAAGATGGCAAAGGGAAAATACGGATGGCACGAGCGCTCACAGAATCACAGAATGGCCAGGGTTTGTTGCTGTTCCATTCTACAGTGCCATCATCTGCACCTGCGTGGGGCAATTTGGGAGGGATTGGAAAGAAGAAAGGTGCCTGGGCAAATGAGATGACGTTGGTTCTTAAGCATCAAGTGGTCTTCTTGGCACTTCCAGCACGCTTCTGCGTGCTGCGGAATGTCGGGTCTGGTCCTTACCATCTGGACCATTAATCAGAGCTTCATTAGAAACCCAGATTTGTTGAAAATTAGAACATGTAATTAGAAAACGCGTCTGCTAATTGAGTCCCTTTGATGTGGGCTTCAAGATGTGATGCTGATCCCACACAGAAAAGGTTTTTAATGCCTTTTATTTATACACATTTCCCCACTTATTGTTATTTGCAGCTAGAACTCTTTGCTGATCAGAAATATTCAGAAGCTCATCCTGCAGAGAGGAGTGACACTTCGGCTATTTATAAACGCGACGCCAGCACAAAACGCCATTCAGCAAATTCCTTTTTTTAGGTTGCTCCCTCCCTCCTCCCCTTTTTCCCCCCTTTTCTTTACATTCCCAACTACAAAACAAGAACTTGCTATTTTAGTTTGTTCTGTGCGAGCCAGGTGCTGCTGCTGCAGTAGGTGGCACTGCTCCCTCTCTGTCAGTTCCTGCTGGGAAGGAGGATTTTGCCTTCTGCTCCTCTCCCAGAAGATGGGAAGCAGACTGCTGGGCTCCCTGAGCATCCCACAGAACCCTCTGCAAAAATCATGGTGTAAGCTTGATTGCACAAAGCATTGTCAACTAAACAGCCTCAGTCTTGCTCTCTGCGGTCCTCACTCACTTTTAGGCTGTTCTTCACTTCCCTTTGCATCTGAGGGCAGTCCTCACAACTCTTTTAGGGGCCAAATGTTTGCACAGGGGCAGCTGCATGGCCTGTTTCTGTTCTGTGAAGTGTTTTGAGTTCCTTGGAAAAAGGAGCACTGCATACGTGCAAAGTCTTATTCCCTTTATATAAGCCAAAGGAATTAATTAAATAAATGGGTAAAAATAACCCTCTGAGAAAAACAGAACAGCTCACATATAACTTAATTTCCTGCCACTTTCTAAACTCCACGGCAGCACAAAGCTGGGTCTTTCTGATGCTTTTCACCTGGTGAGAAAATATCTTAGGGTAGAGAGAAAGAAGAATGCTTAACTCCTGCAGTTCTGGCTGTATTGGAGCAAGAGCTTCACTCTCCAAACCTTAAAATACCTTAAAGGAGTATTGATAAAGGCCCAACACAGGGAGCAACGGCCCCTCTGCAAACGCAGGGTGACAGCACAGGGATTCAAGGCTTAGCAGTGAGCTCTGTGTGCCAGGCTACAGCTGGTAAGGGAAGGAGCAGAGCAGAGCCAGGAGCAGCAGACCCAAGGGATGTTGGCAAATGGAGGCTGAATCAGCAGGATGGGTTCACCAGCAGATTCTGCCTGCTTCCCGTGGGCTTAGCTCAATAGCAACAATCACTGCACCGAGCTGGAGCAGCTGGAGCAGACCAGCACAGCAGAAAATAAGGCTCAGCGAATGCTCTCTGCATCAAAAGGCAATTGCTTTCCTGGGTATTGGACAATCCTTGGAGATGCTGAACATCTTCAGCACTGCAGCAGGTACCTCCTGGCTGCAGGCAGCTGCTCTGCACATGTCCTGAGAGCAGCAGACTCCACTCTGCTCATTGGGGAACTCATTTTGAGCCCAGCTTGGCTCCCCAGGCTGCGTGAATGGCCGTGGATGTGTGTCCTAATGAAGCAAATGCTTGTGGCCACCAACCTCGCTGTGCCAACAGGCTGCATGCTGTAATCAGGAAAAATGCATATTGCTGAGGACACGAGAGCGTGGCCGATGAGTTTAGTGTTCCTAATAAAAAAATCTAATTCCTCTAATCTGTATCAAACACTAAAAGCTACATGCTACCAATTATTTTCCTCTAGTTTTAATTTACAACAATCAGTTATAATGGATGAAATTAATTCTTAGTTTAATTTCATTGGCTGTGTGCTTAGAATCCCATTTCTTTTTTCCATCTCTCCTTTTCCTGTTGCTGGAAATAAGCTGCATCTAGTGGTGCTGGTTGGGATGGAACATTGGTCCTAATTGTTTACTAATCTTTGCAACCTTTGGTGTGATCATTATTTGCTGCGGTTTCAGTGTGGGTTTTCAGTCTTATTAGCTTTGTTTACCCTTTCAAATCCAAAGTTTTAAAATTTCAAACCATAACCATCCCCATCTGTATCCTCCATCAGTGCACTCTGTTTCCATCACTTCGGTCTCTCTTTTAGAATAGCCTCTGGGGTTATCCTGCCTTACAGTAGTTTAAATGGATCTTAGGGCTCTAAAACATGTCAAAAACCCAATATTTCTCAAGGTCTTGTGCAGAACTGGTGCTCTGACCAAGCAAAGTGCTCTATCTGAGCTCAGCCCCAGGAGCTGGGCATGGGCTGGGCATGGTTGTGCTGCAGGGCTGGTTGGCAGGGGAGCAACGCCCTGCACGGCAGTGGGAGCTCCACAGCTGCTTCTGAAGGCTCTGCATCATGAATTGTAAAATGAAGCTCAGGGCTGTGAGTTTGTGTGCTATGCAAATCAGTGCCAGCCTCTCCCTCTTAGCTGCACTCCGCAGTTCCCTGCAGCAGCGGTGGATGTGAGCAGCTGTTGCATCGCAGCAACTCAGCAGAGGCCTTGGAGGACTGGGGGAGGCTGAGGAGGGGGGTTCCCATCGTGCCATGCATTATGTAACCTAATTATCCCCCTAATTAACCCCCAGGACCAAAGGTTGCATTCTGCTTTTCCTTTCCTGAATACAACCTTTGTGAACGTGCACTGCTATTGGTTTGCATTCAGACCGTTAAGCCAAACCCACAGAGCTGGCTCTGAGGAGCTCTGACAGCTCGGGTTCACTGAGCATGTGTTGATGTGGGAACGTTTTCCGGATTAATCTTGATTTCCTCAGGATTTTGTCACTGTGGGGAACTGGTGCAAAGTTCAGACGGAGTCAAAGTGCTGGTATTTTTAAATGCAACCTCTCACTTTCTCCTTTTCACATCGCTGTTTGTTTTGAAGGGCTATTTTTGCCTGGCAAGTGATAAAGCATTGCATCATCACAGTCGGAGCTCAACGCGCTGAGATCCCCAACCCGCAGACAGGATTTGGTTTTCTCTCCGACACCAAATGAAACCAGTGAGGAAATTGAGACCTCTGGGCAAACAGAGCACCATTCCCTCTTCTCAGCTTTCACAACAAAGAAAGTTAGGCAGAGCTTTTAGCGCAGTGCTATCAGTGCTCCATCTGATCAGCACCGTGCGACCGGGGCAGGGAGGATCACAAAATTGCACTCCTGAATGATCCCCGAGCTCAACCCAGGAGCTGCACGCTGCTTTTCTTTGCTCACAGTGGCTGAGCTTATTTTGCTGTGCTGCAAATGTGGAGATGGTTATCAAGCTGTCCATGGTGCTCCCAGTGCTCCCAGTGCTCCGACGCCTGAAACCCCATCCAGATACCAGTGCAGCATCATGCCCTCAGTACTGCTTTCGGATTGCACTCTTAATATCCCAGAGATCTGTGGTTGTTTTGTTCCCTTCCTCTCCTTTCCCCGTTTTTCCTTCTTTTTCAAACCAAGGTTTCATCAGATAGCGCAGAAAAACCTTTTGAAGTCATCCCGTCCCCATGCAGAGCACTACATGCAGACGAATAGTTAATAGGTGCAATGCAGACGTAATTACAGAGTTATAAGAGCTTTATTTATGCTCTTCACATTAAAGTGATATCACGCTATTAAATCTTCTTACCATTAGCTAGTCAATGCAGAGAGGGAGCACACAAGTGAGGCAGTCACAGGAAAATTTCCTCATTAGTCTCTTAAGAGCGGCAGAAGACACAAAGTGAGGTGGATCCATCAGCCTGGGCTGGGACTGAGGCAGGCAGAGAGCATTAAATACGCTGACATTGCTCCAGCAGAGGAGTTTGCACACATTTCTCTGATGTGCAGAGCGGGGAGGTCACAGCTGGAATCTCTTTTCAGGGAGACAAGAGCATGCTGGGCAGCAGAACACTGCTGTTGTCATGGGCACTGGCTTTCCCTGTGCTGTGCACAGAGCAAATGAATGCAGGTGAGCTGCTCCATGCAGGGGTTTCAAGCAGTGGGGTCACTCCTGAAATCCAAGCAGCCCATGGCTTTGAAATTCCTTTCCAGTTTGTTAAGTCAATCAAGGCTGTGTAAGGATGAGAAGGAGCCACTTATTTATTTAGTGAAGGGTTTATTTGCTGTTAAAGGACTCTTAAAATGTTCATCTGAAATCAGTAGCAGAAAACATATTCATTACATGATGTGGAACATTAAGCCCGGATCATAGAATCTTAGAATGGTTTGGGTTGGAAGATGTTCTTTGAATGCAAAGAGGGTGTTGGGATACATTTCTGTGTTCATTTAATTTTTAGCCTTTGTCAGATGCGTAAGGGCAGATTTTGGTGGGTGTTCTGGAGCACTCATTTCTCACTTAGGAAACAAAATGAAGTTGTTTTGATCTCAAATGCAAATGCTTTTGAGACTAGAAATACTCACCAACCCCAGAATGCACAAGACCTCCAATCGTGGTGATGCTCCTATCTGAGTCTGTGTCAGGCTTTCTTTGGTTTCTAAAACTAAAATGCTGGATTAGTACAGCAGTGATGCACAATAACTTCATCCTTCTCCCCAGAGAGTGACCCCAAAGGGAACCACCTCTGTTTTACCACTGATCCAGTTGGAAACTCCTGCATGAGGAGATGCCAGCAGCAGGATGAACAGGCACTGCCAGCAGGCTGGGGATGTGCTTGGAGCAGGACCAGCATGCAGGGTGCAGGGAATGTCCCACTGAGAATGAGGAAATGCTGGAGGAGCCGTCCACTGATTTCCTTTCTCCTTCCACACCGTTTGGAAATGATACTTGCACACAGCTGAGCAGATGTGGGGCTGCCCTGCATTGCACAGCACAGCTGGAGGTGGAAGGCTTGTGCATAGATTGCTTTGCAAATGGGGAAACTGAGGCACAAACTTCTGCCTCATCATTGCAGCCAGGGGGGCTCCCAGACTTGAGCCCAGGGATGCTGCTGGCTGTCCTTCCCCTGCAAAGCCAGAGGAGAGCCTGAGTTGTGGAAGAGTCTGCAGAGGAGCATCGTACCCTCTTGGCTGCTGGTTGCTGTGGTGTTCAGCCCTTGCAGAGCAGAGCTTGGGACTGTCCTCCTATCCCTTCCATCTCCATACATAATGGGGCAAACTGCACGGAAATGCCAGGTTAAGAATAATTCATGGTGGAAAAAAAAAAGGAGGAAGAAGAAAAGGCTTGTCGTGTGCTTCCAGTAAACACTGTATCTGACACAGAATTAATAGGGGGATTATGTGGAATCAGCATATACATTCCTCAAAGTGACTTTCCTCGACAGAAGGACACTAATCGCACTTTCAGAGATCAAAGCCTTTAATCAACGTTTAAGCATCTTAAGTTTGTTCCACTTTATTAAAGGAAAATAATGACACTGTGTTTTACATTGCTGTAAGGAGGAGGAAGATGCCCCAGAAAAGCCGTCTGTTTCTCAGCCTGACTTCACAGCTCAGCACAAAGTCACCTCCAGTCCCACAGGGCTGTGGGGTTGGTGGCATCGCAGCCTGTAGCTGGAGGAGGCAAGTGAGATGTCCAGCACCCCCAGCAGATCAGACACATCTCTGGGCATGTGATGCAGTTCCTTTACATCACAGCCACGTCCACAGCAGCTCTGGGTGTTCAAGGAGGTGACGAGCAGTTCTGTGATGGTTGGATGGAGTAAAACGTATTTTCTACTGCACAACCCAGAATGGCTGACTGAAATCCTCAGCACATGCTAATGGTCTGAGCTTGGAAGAGCTAGATGTGCCCTCTTGGAAAGGTACTGTTGCTGTTACGTTTTCCAGTTCTAAGCTTTCTTGATGATAAATTACTGTTTGTTTTATGATCACTCCTGAAGATCCTCGAGCTGGAAGGAAAACTTTCCCTAACATCTAGAATTACTTTTTTCCCCTCCGATTTTCCAAATAAAAGGTTAAAAAAGGGTTAAATTGAATCTTTTCTTTCCTATTTTAAATTATGCAGCATTATGAGAAAGCCTTGAAACCAGTAATTCAGACAGAGTTTTGCTTTCTCCCGCATTGAGGGATAAGTTCTGCTTTTGCAGTGAGACCAAGAAAGGGAGAGAATCTTTGCCAACCGTGTCTGCCTCAGCCCTGCAGGCAGGGCAGGTTACTGCCATTGCATCAGATGCTATCTCTCATGTTCTATGGTCAGAGCAGCACATTCCAAGGTTTGATTCAGCTTTCAAGCCCCCTCCCTGTTAATCGCTCCCCAGTCAATAGATGTCCAGTGACAGAGGTGAGCAGGAAGGACTGGAGGATTCAGCATCAGCTCAGGCTGCCAGAGCTCCTTCCCAGCTCTAGAAGAACAACTGTAACTTCTGAGTAATCCATCTGATCACCAGCAGATGGATTCTTCCATCCTTAACTTCTCCAGGTCCATCTCAGCATCTCACCCACTCATTTCCTTAGGCATCAGAACCTCCCAGGTTGGTGTCCACATGCTACATTGTCATCGTTTTCATCACTTCTCTGCTGCTGCTGGGGTTTTTGGCTGCATTTCAGGTCACGGCCTGAGCGTGTCCACCCCTCCATCTGATGGGCTGGGCAGTCATTGTCAAAGATCAGGGTTTGTAAGCTTGTCGAGCTAATATTCATTCATTAAGAAAATTGCTTTCCATAGCCTGCAGGAGCATGCAGCTCTGCTGAGCCTCAGATAAGACATTTATACATTAAGAGGAAAATGATAAGTCAGATATAAATTTGTAGTTTAATCTTGAAATGGTCAATTTTTCAGTGTCTGAATCTTGTTTTTTTTTGTCAGTACAGCCTCTGCCCAGGCACACCGTGACAGTCACCTCTTCCTAAATATCCAGTCCATCTTTTACACATTGGCAAGATGGCAAATCGACTGTTCCAGCATTCCTTCCCATCCAAAGTGATATTTGAGCTGGGTGGCATGGGATCCTCCTGAGGTTTGTTTTTCATGAACAATCATTCTCACTGTATTTCTTGCAGTGCTGAGCAGTCTGATCTTTGCATGTCACATGTCATTAGGTTTAAAGTCATTTAGCAGAGATGTTAATCTGCAGCTGGATGGAACTGTGCTATGTGCCACTTGAGCATAGCCTTTGTGGTCTGACACTTGCTCTAGGCTTTAAGATCTTAATGTGATGAACTATGCCTCAGTTTACCTTCCTTAACCACTAATTTGATTTAAGGATGGAATAATTGTAGTTTTCTTCTGATCTGCACTGTTTCTAACAGCAATGCTTGACAGCTATTTGAGCCACAGAGGTTTTTCCATGCCCCGCAAGCTCCACTGAGCCTTGGTCTCATCTTCCCCTCTGCACAGAGCTCTTCCTTGAGAGAGCTATCATAAGGGTTAGTTCATTAACGCTTGTAGAAGGCACTTGAAGTGGAAAACCATTGATGAGCATTCAGTTTGGGCAGTGCAGAGGAACTGTCAGCACAGTTCACCGCTGCCCATGAGACCATCATCTCCATTTGGAGTTTGCCTCTTGCAGTGTCTGAGTGTGGATGAGGATGCATCTCCCACCCAGTGTCATATGGGCTGACTCTGAAGTTGCAGACAGGCTTTTGTATCTGCCTAAAGCAGCAGAGGGGGAGTTCAATAGAAGGTGGGTCTATGAGATAATAGCTGACCACAATAAAATAGTCCCACCTGGTGGCATGGACTTGCCAGGGAGTTCCACTGCCCACAGGCAGAGGAATCAATTCCCTTCTTTCCTTCATGCTCATTTTAACCACTTGGGCTGATGGAACAAGAAGAGAGAAATGATTTTCTCTCCCAGTTCTGACAGTCCTGCTTTTTTTCCTCTGCAGCATTCATCACACAGGGCTTAGAGAAAAAGAAATCAGGCTTTCCTTTTTTTCCCACTCAACGTGCGCTCGTCCAGGTTTTTCTCCCCATCAGTGAAATGAGTGACAAGATCACGCTCCCTCCCAAGCAGAGGGCAGCTGTTGCTCCAGCAGCATCCCCACAGAGCCCATTCCTCAGCAGCACAGTGTTCAGCAGCTGCACAGCACCCAGCACCACGCACTGGGCAGAGGCAGAGGCGCAGCGGTGCAGCAGCCGCAGTCGTGCCTCGCCAGCTGCATCTCGCCTTGGCAAGTGGCAGCACGCACGTTGAAGCCAATTGCTGGGAAGTGATGGGGTTGTTACACACTGCCCTGCCGGCTCATCAGTGCTTTTGTCAGAAAGTGACCTTGGCAGGTATCGAGTGTCTGGCAGCACTAAAAATATCAGCTATTGCTGTCTGCTAGGTTGCAAAACCATGGGCGCCCGTGAAGACGCAGGACGTGTGAGCGAGATGAGGCTCTCCAAAGTCCTTCCTCTCCTCTTGGCAAGGCAGCATCTCTGTTTTCTAAGCTTGTCTGTGAGCGCAGACTTGTTTCAAGATGAAAATTTCCCTTTTGGAGGAGGATGGGAGAAGCCAATGGCGATGTGATGTCAGCAAATGAGATGTAAAGGGAGAGGTAGAACTAAAGAGGGGATGGACAGATGGACCGACACCAGGCTGGGATGGCAGGAGATCTGGAGGGCGAGGGCAGCTCCAAAGAGATGAGGTGGCCCAGAGAACTGCAGACAACTCAGCAGTGGTGTTGGCAGAAGGCTCAGCGGGCTCCCTTGGCTCTGACACTTTTTCACACTGACTTCTTCCATTCTGTTCATGTTTCTTTCTATTTCTACACCTGGACTGTGGCCAGAATAAGAAGGGGAGATAGAAAACTTAGTGCTTTTCAATTAAACGAGAAGCACTTTGCCATTGTAAGCGAGCTTATTTAGACATTAAATCAAAATCAAATGCTTGTGCTATCAGTGCTACTTACAGTCTGATAATTAATGATGGCTTTCCCTAGCAAAAACTCTTCTGTGTTCTGTCAGCACCACTGTACATCTTTGATCAAAAGCTTTTTAAGTAGTTTCAGAAGCTGGGTCTTTAAAATAAAAATAACACACAGTGGTAATTCTCTGCCCAGGAAATAAATAGGAAATGCTTGTAACATTTAAGCGTTGGATGTCAGCTAATCAACAATTTCAGCATCATTGCATGGTGGTGAGCTGAGAAATGGGAGAACGAAGGGGCTTTGCAGCTCCTTGGAAACTGGCAATGTGAAGGAATCTTAGAGCAGATTATTTTCAGGACCTTTGCTATAACCTAAATGGAGGAGAGGGATCTCAGTGCTGATGAAAATCAAGTCCAGTTCCTCTTATGAAAATATAAGCCATCCCAGTTGCATTTCTCCTTCATACTGCTCAGTCTTGGAAGAGGACAAAAGGAGAAAGGGAGGGAAATTCTATGCATTTAACAGCATACATTGAACTGTATGCATGAGTCTTTGCTAAGCAGAAGGCCCCAAGGTCACATCCCATCCCCAAAAGGCACCTCTGCAGCTGGGAGCACACCCTGCTCTGCAGGGAGGCACAACGGGCTGCAGGCAGCTCGGAAACCTCGGGCAGGGTCTCCATACCCACCTGTTCCTCACCTTTCCTGAAGTTAGAATTGGTCTCCATTCTCAGGTGGGCTTCCTTTCCTTGTCTTTTTCTGCCGGGTCCCTTTGGGAGCACCTCGGAGTTCCCCATCCCTGTTTGGTGTCAGAGGGATCTCCCTCCTGGTGCATCTCCCGGTCTTCATCTCCAACCCGCCTGCTGGAAGGAGCCTGCCCTCCTCCATCAGCACACTCAGCAGAGCAGACAGCTGCCAAGTGCAGTAATTGGGCCTCACCTCACTTTGCCTCGCGCTGCCAGCTGCCGCCACAATTAAGCCGCATTATTACTTTCTAAACTGAGAAACGTTTCCCCTCCTCCCTGTGCTCCCCTCCTCCTTCCCCACCCTCCCTTCTGCGGGTGCAGTGTCAGCACATCCCAGGCTCATGGGGAGGCTTGGAGCAGCACCTCCAGAAGGGTTAGTGGGCATGGTGGGGGTGGGATGCTCCAACCATAACGATTCTGTGATGCTGTGAACTCCTTGAAGCCCTTGAGGAAACACATGGGAGCCAGCTGAGGAGGTGGTGTGGCTGTGTGTCCCATTCATTCTCTGCAGGGGGAGGTGGGTGGGTGCCCCGTGTCCTCTGCATGCAGCTCACATGCCTTGGGACTGTCACTGTGGTAATTAACAGCACTTGTAGGTTTTAGTAAGATTTTACACAGTGTATCTTCTACAAAATGGTTTCTATTACTTTGAGCAGATAAAAACTGACATAGGTTCAGAATGACTTGGAAAATCAATAAGCAATAAAACTTAGCATGAAAACAAATAAATTATCCCAATCAGAAAAAGCACTGAGAAGCCGTCAAGCTAGTTAGACAGATGAAGTCAAATGTCACTCCCAGAGATGAGCAGTTGTTAGCACAGAGATGCTAGGCTTCATTTCAGAATGTTTTCTCAACTTCTTTCTCTCTTTAGGACGGAGCTTGCTTCCATCTGCCAACCTCAGTCTGAATCAAGCAGAAAGAGACAGAAATCCCATAGGACATCTCATCTTCCTAGAAGGTATCTTCCTTTGAGTTGCTCTTCTGGAATTTAACACACGAGGCGGCTCAGCAGAGCCCTGGCAGGGGGGCTGTGATGCCACCAGACCTCGTGCTGGTGTGGGCACAGGAGCTCAGCTCAGTGCAGATTGCAGGGCTGAGCTGAGGGCTGGGGGCTGTCCCAGTCCTCCCCCATCACACACAGTGCCTGCTCAGTGCACCACGCCACAGCCTCACCCTGCCTGAGCAGGGAAGGGGAAGCTGGCTTCTACAAGCGATTAACTAATTAAAATGCACTAGAACAATTGCAATTGAGTGTCTGACTATAACCTTCAACTCTGGCTTAATTAGTACATAAACCTTGCTTTACGTCCTGTGCAAAGGGTTGAATTGAATGTGCTGGGAATTATCTGTTCAGTGTAGCGAGGAGGGAACAACAGCTCAGTGCTACCAGTACTCCTTCTCACCTGGCTGGGCTGTGACCACTCACATCTTACAGTGCACTCAATGAGTTTAATGGCTTCAGGTCAATAAGGATGGGGCTGGGAGAGCTGTTAGCCTATGTGATGGCATTACATGGAGGAAAAGTATGAATCACTTCCCAGCAGCAGAAGAAATGTATTGGTATTGCCCATAATCATATGTTTTTATCTTAATCATTTTATTAGGTCTGGTTTTGGTTTAACACAGCCACACCATGCTGCACTTAATCCTGATTTGACTCTGTGGCTTTATGTGAGCTAAGTGGGTGTTGGTATGGAGAGAGGGAAGAACAACCCATTGGTAACCACTGGGGGCTTTGCAGAGTTGCTGGGCAGGGATGCTCAGCGGCTGGTGTGAAGTATTTGGGGCTTGACTTGATACGGATGATGTTCTCCGACTTCGTAGCAAAACAAAACTGGATGAGAAATCATTCCAGCTGGAACAAAACATTTGCTTCATTTGCAGTTGTTCAGTCAGTTGTTCAATCGTATAGAAAGAAACTGAGTGATAAAGTACCATTTCAAAAGAAAAACATTGAAAGGCTTCAAAAAGGGGAATTTGAAATGGGGGAAGGAGAGCAGCAAGCTGAAGTGCACGGACTCAGTGACATGGCTCTGACTGACCAGAACGTGAGTGTTAGAACACAAAGCACTGAGCTGCTCTGCAGGAGGAAACCTGGAATCCTCACCTGGTGCACCCAGGAAACAGAAGGTTACAACTTCTCCTTACTGAATTGAAACGTGATGTCCCAGAGTTGAAAACTTCTCACACATAGAATAGCCTGGTTTGGAAGGGACCCCAAGGATCACAAATCTCCAACCCTCCCACCACAAGCAACGCCACCAACCTCCACATTTCATACCAGCCCAGGCTGCCCAGGGCCCCATCCAACCTGGCCTTGAACACCTCCAGGGATGGGGTAATGCTTCTCAAGCACTTCAAGGTATTTTAGGGTCAGAATGGACCTTTTCCTTTGAAAATTTCAGGTTCTGGCATTTCTCAATGGGGAAAAGATGAGGTAATTTCCTGTAGCTATTTCTGTACCCTCAGCAGCTTTTTGAACCCCTTCACGTAGTCTCACTTTTCCCCTCCCACACACAGCGCTGAGAAATAAATCCTTTGGAAATGGAAATCAGGCTCAGAGTAAACAGATTAGTAATGGTTAGTTGGTAACTCTTTATTAATTAAATGTCCTAAATACATTTAAACCTAGGCACTTAATTTAGATTTATAAGGATAATTTAGATTTATAACAATAGTTATTATACATTAAGTACAATAAATGCCAATTGATTTTTATAGACAATATTTACTCAGGTGTAACTGCACTGTGAAATTTAATTATCTTCCTGCTTTGTTAGGAGGACAGGACTGGGGTTTCATAAGCAGGACCTCATAAGAGGGCTGGCAGCGAAGGCAGCATCTCCTATTAAACACACCTTAGAAAGGCAACCTTTGTCTTGCCCCACATCTCCCAGTCATTTCCATAACTGCAAAATAAAAAGCTCATCCTGTGCTTTCCAATGGGAAAAGTGATGGGAAATCTTTAGCCTCTTGGTGTGAGCTGTGGGCTGCAGCAGCTGCCTGAGGACTGAGAGGTTGGCTGCTGAAGCTCAGCCTCTTCAGCATCCCTTTGGGTAGAAAGAATTTAACAGATCCCACAGAGAGTTTCCTGCCTGTAGGATGCATTGCTAGGTTTTGTGCCTGGAGAGGAGGAGAACCTAAATCTGGTTGCATCACTTGTCATCAGAAGGGCCAATGTATGGAAAATGACGTCAGGGAATGGGGTGCAGTCACTGGTTATGAACAGAAGAGGACATTTCTGATTTCTGCCATGGAAAACCCCCAGTCTGGGACTGTTTGTGGGTAAGGAACCACATCAGCGCATCTCCGTGCTGGGAGAAAGAGAGGTTCTGAAACAGAAAGTGTTAATCCATTTGTTCCAAATGACACTTCATTTTGCCACTGTTTTCATTAACAGAGTGGAGGAAGAGCAAAAGTATAATCATCATGGTGGAGGATCGTTTGGAATAATAATATGATTTTTGAAAAATCCCATATCTATTGTTAACAGAAGAAAAGTTGAATTCCTAGAAAACCCTTCGGGACACAAACCCTTTTCCCTCCCTGTCTCCAGCACTTCGGCCATCTGAGCAGCTTTGTATTTTGTTGGCTCCTTCTGCAGTGGGGACCTGCAGCAGGTCAGTGGGATGTGCTCAGTGCAGGAACAGTCTGTGCAGGATCTCTCACTGTTTCATTTTGCTCAGGTTTCTACAAACATTTCATTCATTTGCAGTTCAGGATGTTTCATGTTCCATAAGCTTCGCTTCGAGATTTGAGGGAGAATGAGACCAGAATCTCAAGCAGCAGCCAATGAGACTCACCTGTGTTCACGTCAGCCCCATAAATCAGCCCAGGCACTCAAACAAGTTCATGAACCTTTGGGAAACTCGGAACAAACCCGGGCTGAATCTCCAGGCTAGATGCACAGTTTTCCTAGTAAATAATTCAGAACATGCAGCTGAGCTGGCAAGATAATGATTTCTAAAGCAAAAATAATGTAAAGCACTGATATTAGATGGGATAAACACATTTTTAATGCAGTTGTGCTGAAGAATGTGCCGGTGTAATCTCAGAATGTAAATTTGCCTGCTCTGACCACTGTGACTTTCCCCACATTTTTATTTCTCTTGCACATCACAAATACCAACAGCTCTCTAAAATTAGCAGGAATCCCAAGTGCTTAAAAACCTCTGCCAAATCCACCCCGTGTTCTGTGTCCTCTTTAATGTGCAACATTGCACATTCTGTGAATGAAGAGCAAATCGGGGCTGTATGGGTTTGTTTCACAGCCCCAGTGCTGCGGGCAGGAGCTGAGCATGGGGAATCCAGCCTGCAAATGGGAGGATCCTTCAGAATTGATATAATTACTTGGAATATGAGACCGTGGCGGAGGAGCTCATCTGTGTGTCCACTTGGCACTGCTGTGGGTCTGAGGAATTTGGGTTTCACATGGCAGCTGTGCCTGCATGCAGTTGCCCAGTGTGGTGTGAGGGCCTGAACTCGTGGCACTGTACCTAAGAAGCACAAAACACTGCAAGCATGAAGGATTCAGGAGTGCACTGTGCTCAGGCTGAGGACCCAAACTGAGATCCTGGCTGGCACTGTGCAGGGGAGGAGGGCAGGGGGTGGTCAGGCACTCACACCCCCCTTGTCTGCACCCGATGCAAGTCCAAACCAAAGTGCTTCTTCCCCCTTACATCCTAGGGGCACGTGCAGGAATCCAAGCCTTCAGCAAGAGCAACAAGCTCCAGCCCAGCTGTATGCTGAGAGGAGTTTACTTCTCCTCTTTGTCCTCTGACAAATGAGCAAAAATGACACTTGGACAGGGCAGCGAGGTGTTTCTCTTTTGTTGGCATAAAAGAGAATGACCAAACAGAGAAATAAAGGGAGAGAAAAATCTGTTCACACGTGCACACACAAATATTGTGATGAAAATGAAGATGGTTCTGTTGTGTGAATGTTTCGAGGAGCACAGAGCACTGGGAACATGTTCCAAATGTCAAATGGATTATACTCCAGCGCCCTTATTGTTTCATATAATTCTCATCTAATGTCACCCCTGGCAACAATAATACAAGTCTCAATATTGGCTTTGATGGAGCCTCACTGAATATTTTTAAGCAATGAGGAAATTGCCAGGGGGAGTGAGAGAAGGAGGGGCAGGCAGGATGGGGACTGCACCCAGCACGAGGGTGACAAAACAGATCCCCAAATTAAATCCATCAGAAAGATTGAGTTTGCAATTTCAGGGTCTGTGACGCCGGCGCTGCTGCGGCTCGGCGAGGCTCGCGTTTGAGTCTTAATCATGAGGTTTGTCTCCATCGGAATACAATTAGGGAGCCTGAGCTTGAAGCAAACGGATCGGAGGAGCGGAGTGAAGGCAAACGTAGAAACACGAAGAGGGACAAATCTTCGTCATTTTGCCAGGCTGAACGGAGCTGTCACATTACAAGGTCAGGCCGAAGCGAGCTGATTTTGCAGGAAGGAGGGATGAAATGACTACAGAGGTGGAAAGTGCAGAAGGCAACGCTGGCTCATCCTCCGTTATTTGATTGCTCTTCTGACCCCACAGGTTTTCATAAAGTTGATTAACAGATCCAGGAGCCTTGCTGCTTCCCATCCTCCTTCCAGGCGGGCTGAGAAAACAGGAGCAGCAGCACTGAGAGGTTGCTGACAAACAGCCAAATGGGGTTCGGTCTGCCAGGAGCTGCACACCAGGTGGGACCTCAGCTGGGCTGCTCTTGGGACCACAGATGCATCCTTCCCATCCACCCAGGGCAGGGCAGTGAGCCCTCTCCTAGGGCAGGACCTGGAAGAGTAAGCAGGATTTAGGAGCGTTCGAGCTGCGTTCAGTTCAGGTTTTAATCTGCAGAGCGTGAAGAAATTCTCATTAAAGTCAGCCACCAAAGTTTACGTCCATTTGACCTGTAGAAAGGCTAGTTCAAAACAAAATCTTTGTGGTGGGAAGAACGGAAAACACTTCAAAGCAGCTAAATCAGAGAAAGATGCTTAGCCTTTCGTTTAATGCTCCAAGGAGTCTTCTAGCATGGAGACAGCAGTCTGTTCCAAATTGGTGCTGTCATTCCAGACACACAGACCTGGGAATGGACAATTCGGGGTCCATAATATTTATAATCTCAGTGTGTGGCCTCTCTTCTGTGTCCTGCTGTCTGCTCTGATTGCACAGTGTTTGTCTTACTTCAAGAGCCATCATATGTGACGCGGACATAATGTTTCCCTTCTTATTTCTCCTTTAAATTATAGGAGTTTCACTGAGCTCTATGATTTGTGCAGGCTGTATTACAGGCATCAATCACAGCTTGCTTTTTCCCTTCCATCTCTAATGGCACAGGGTTCTTCCTTCAGTGCTCACGGTCCTACACAGACCTAGTGTGAGTTAAAAGGTATCAGCTGGGGAGGGGCTGGAAGGGCAGAGCAGTGTTCATTCTTAGAGGTCAGATGGGTGAGCAAAAAGCAAAATACTATCAGCTTGTGCAGCCATGATCTGAACATCATCTTATGCTTATCTGCTCCTGTTTCATGACAGGGATTCAGGAGATGAACAGGCTGTGCACAGCTCCCAGTTGCTGCTCATCAGGTCCCTTTATGCCCTCTCCTTGGTTACAGAGCTGGGACCAAGCTTCTCCCTGGTTATTCCATCCTGAAGTATATTTTATATAGGATCTCTGCAGTGAGAGGAGGTGTGGACAGAACCTGCACAACCTGCTTGGATACCACGTTACCAACAGGTAGTGAGATAAATCCCACTTTACACTCCCTCTTCAGCTGGTGAAAACAGAAGGGTGCCCTGCAGAAGTCACCTTCAGTCCCCAAATAGTCTCATGCTGACTGAAGATCCCCATCTCTTGCTTTTGGCTGCAAAGTTTCTTAATTTAGCTGCTCAGTGAGGTATTTGCACCCAAGAGTGAGCACCCAAGAGCATGCATGCTCTGTGGGCTGTACCAAGCAAAAAGACTTTACATTTAAGCTGGGGTCCCTCAGAAGTATCAGAGCAGCCACTTTCATAAATGTGTACCATCATAAACACGTACCAGAACAGACTAAGGGAGATTCAGGATATATAAAAAGAAGAGTCTTCTTTAGAAGACACACTGCCTTATTCTCCCTGCTGAAATTCTGTTGTTGGGTTTGGCTCCATGTTTTCAGCCCGTGAGAGCTGACCAAACAGATCAGTCAGAATTGTCCCCTTCCTGAGGAGCAACAGAAGATGGTTTTGTAATCCATGGCCCTGAGAAGATGGTTTTGCTTACAGTAATCCATGGCCCTGAGGGGTGTCCTTTTGGTGCCCTTCCTCCTCTCTTCCCAATGAAATGCAATAATAGCCAGCCACCTGCAACTTGCTTTTGCACTGCTGGTGTTTGGTATTCTCTCTGCTACTGCCTGAGGGTATGTGCCAATCTGTTAATACATATATAAATATTATCCTTATTAATCCCTCGGAGAAAAATAGTACCAACAAAACTTATTACCATTTCCTTTGTGGCTGGCTGAGTAATGTGAACCAGATGATGTTTATGTTTAAGAAATGAAAATGCCAATAAAAAAGTAATTTTAAATAAGTCACCTCTTGGTATTTTCCTCTACCAAATGGAGGAATAACAGAGACATGCTACATCTGCGTGTTAAAATTCAGCAAAAACAAATGGTCTTTATTACAGCAGTCACAGTGGTTACAGCCATGATGGCCCCACTGCAGAGTTGCACTCTAATTTTTAGTACATTCCTAAATGTTAAGCACTTCTATGGGAAGTGCTTAATAAATTAAGAGTTTGTGAATGCTTCTGGCCAGAGTGCAGAGCTGCCAGGTCTCAGTTGTGCCCTTCAGAGCACAGAGCTGGGAAGACAGGTCTGCTGCTGGGAAAAGCTGGTGTAAGCCTTTGTTGGTGTAAGGCCACGCTTCTTTACATGGATGTGCGTAGTTCTGGAGCTCAGTCATCCATACCAACAGCACCAGATTAAAGAAAGAGGGAAAAATCATTAAAATCACACTTAAACTCCTCCAGATAGGACAAAAGCAGCACTGCAGCTGTAGGAATGGCCCTCTGCATTCAGGCAGTGAGGGAACCCACAGCAAATACCATTGGTGGATGATTCTGGTCTGCAAGGAGACATATTTATCTGATGCTTATTAGAGCGCGTGTATCTGACCAGATGTTAAGCTCAGAAAACTCTTTCCAATTTCCTGCTTCCATATGTCCATTGCTTCCCAAAGTTTTCATCTTCCAAGCTGTAATTATTACTGATTGATCCTTTTCATTAAATGATTTCTTGTTTTTTTGTTTGTTTTGAGTCTTTGAATTCCGTAAGCGAAATCCTTTTTGCCATTTTTAGTTCCAATTATCAAAGAAAGAACCATCAAGAGCTAAAAAAACGGAAGGGCCAAATTATAAACCGACGATGCCCATCATCTTCCTGAAATGAGAATAATCAGGCTACTTTTCTAACACGATGGAAATAGAGCTCTCCATTGCAAGTGGATCGTGTTGCATCTGTCAGACTTCAGCCTTGTCTGTGATTACGAGCTGGCTATCGTCCACTTCCAACTGCCTTGCACCTCTCCCAATAGCTGAGGTTTCTCCTCGAGCTCCAGCCTGGTCTATTTGTGATCAGATGGGCCTCTCAGCTTGCTTAAAAATGCAATCAACTGTCGAGTCTTTATGGCTGTGAAAATAATAATGTTTAAAAAAATTGCTTCTTAAAGAGAGAGAGTTAGACAGCAAGATGCTGGTATGAATTGCTCTTTCTGCAGTATATGTGCTCATGTCTCTCCACCTTTCTAGCTGGTCGTCTATCTGTCTTTCTAAAAATAATAGATGTTTTTAAAAAAAAGTTTAAAACAGGTGACAGTCATTCAGCAGAAGGCATTCCAGCCCATAAATTTCATTCAGGCCTTTATGTGAGGACCAGAAAGGGCTTAGCTTTAGTGCTGTCTTCTGAAAGAGCTGACTTTCTTCTAATAAAAGCCCAAATGGGAAGTGAAGGGCTCAGCTGGGTGAACCTGGGATAGAAGAACCTGGGTACCATGCTAATGGAGCTGAGCATCTCCAGATCAGGCTCCACCCAGAGGATGAAGGTTGAGCAGGCATGGTGGTGATTTAGTGGGTACGGTAGTGACCGACTGATGGTTGGACTTGATGATCTCAGAGGTCTTTTCCAACCTTAACAATTCTATGATTCGATGGTTGTGTGGAAACTGCTGAATCACGGCCTGAACCTCTGTCTGACCACCTCTCCTAGACCCCATTTAAGAGCTGACTACCACTGGGAAAGGATCTCTTTTGGAGACTGCTCCTCTTGGATCCTTCTCAGCGAGCCCAGGACAAGGGTAAGCTTTCCATCCATTCTTTTTTAGCGTGATAACCTGTTTAGCCTAACTTTCTTGTATATTTCTTAATTATAACATCCATATATTCATTGATTATACATGGTGTACATCTCTGCTCTTCTTCCCCATGCCTCATCCTCACCACGCAGCTCCGCAGCCCAGGGCCAGAGCAGCAGGGTTAGAAAAGTTTCCTTCCCCCTTTGGAATAATAAAACTTCTCAGGCAGGCACACATCTCCAACACGCAGCGGATGGAACAATTAAAAAATGATAAAAGCTCTATCTTGGTTCTGAACACGCCAGTAGAGTGAGGAGATAAACCCCCGTTCATTCGAAGTCATTAACGGCTCAGCAATTTCAGTGCCATTTCCCATCAAAATGTATGAATTTTTAATTCTTTAATTGCATGCTATCCTAAACACCACGTGTGCTTCCTTCTTGTTTGTCCGCTTGCTTTTGTTGTAAGAGGTAAATACGTTTCTGAACTGGCTTTTTTGGGGAAGAACCCATTGTCATCTGTCTGCAGGCAGGCAGTGCGGCCTCTGGTGGGCTCTGATGGGGTGGGCTGAGGTCCTGGATGGGCACAGGGCTGGGAGAAAGCGGGGCTGTTCTTCCCAGCCTCTGAACTGGCTTTCGTGATAACAGGAAAATTAATTACTAGGGAGATTACTGAAAGGAATATTCTGCTGATTGTGTTTATTTGAGGCATCTGTTTGGTTTTGTTGCTGAAGAAACTCCTGTGTTTTGCTCTTGGAGCTCTGAATGGCCGGTGCTACAGCAATTGTTGCAATAAATACGCATTCATTTCTGACCTCAGGAATGTTTGTGGAGCTTTGTCTGCTCTGAGCAGGCTTTTTAGGAGACTGAACACAATGGCTCGTGCCAAGATTGAGATCACGTCTTCTCAAAGACCGGGGAGACTGGAGCCAGGGATTAAGTCTAGATCACGAGCTTCATAATTATAACAGGGCTCAGTTAACAGAAACAATCAACAGAACAAACTACTTGTAAAGCATCTGATGCTTGTTGGGAGGAAAAAGGAGGTAATTTTTCTTGTCATGAAGGATCTATCAGCAGTTCATGGAGACAATTACAATATTTATTTACTGCCTTCAGTAACTTTCCTGTTGCGGATGGTTTTGTTTCTTGCCTGTGGACTAAGAGTAAATAAGCTGTGAAATTCCTGCAGGTTTTGTCTGACACTCCATTGCTCTCCCTTTTGCATTTTTACCTGCACTTCTACAAATTTAGTATCTCGAGCTCTAAATGAGGACCCTGATGGTCTTCACTCGCCTTGCACTTTGCTGCAAATTGATGACATAAATTTCAAGCCAATGAATAACGTGGGCAATGGAGTTGAAGGGCAGAAGATATCACAGGAATTACTGAGCTGATTTCCTCCATAGCTCAGGTCACACATGGAGTAATTCCTAAGCTGGAGGACATTAGTCTTCCCATTATGCAAGGCGTATTGGTTCAAAAGTTCAACTGTTTGGCAAAATTCACATGGTACCCTTGTGCTCTGAGCAAGGAGGGAGCATATATTTGGATCTCACAAGATGTCTGTGAACTGCAACGCGTGTCATAAATCTGAGCTTTTGCCACTGTACTTGAGCCAGACTTCTGTGGATGTTTAGAAGAATTTGAAATGCCCATGGAAGAGATAAGGCTGGGGGCAAAGGGGGGTTGATTTTCTTGCAGATGGGAAAGCGTGTTGCCTCTCAGAGCTTTGTTAGAGTTGTGATGGATTTGTGAATCCCAGCATCGCCATCATGTGTGTCACCTTTATACGTTCTTTGACCCAGCAGGACTTGAGAAGTACCAAAACGCTCAGATGTACACATTCTGATCTAATTATGCAGGTTCAGACGATCTGCTGGGAATCGAGATCAGGGTTTGAGTGCAGTGCAGCACAGGTCTGAAAGCAAACATGGCTGTGAGGTGCTGGTACTCTCCTGGCTCGGAACTTTAATGGCTGAAATCAGCACAGAGCCACCTGTTACTGTGTTCTGAGCAGGACTGGCCCCTAAATGAGCTCTGAACCTACGGATGTTTAGAGTTTTTCAGTACCACGAAGCCGAGCCAAATCAGGTCCTGAGGTCTCCTTGCTAACACAGCTGATATTTTGTCAACTTCTCACCGATTCAAAATGTTAAATGCGGTAAAGTAAATGTTTTCTTAAGCAAGCTATTTGCAAGTCAAGACCAAATGCATGCTTCATGCTGGCTAATATCCAGCGTGACATGGCTGAGCAGGTGTGCAGATATTAATGTCTTTGTATTAGGACCTGCAGTAAATACGATTCCAGCAGTATCACAGGGACCAATTGGCTATTAAGCTAGAGGCTAAATTTGTTGGTTTTTATTTTTTAATGTCGCAATAAATCTTCGTTTTCTACAAAGCCTAGGAAAATATTAAATCAAATCCCCTTCTTCTCTCCCCCCCTCCTTAGTTATTGATTGAGAGTATTATATATCAACTAACCACAAGGAGAGCATGCTATAACTCTGATTGATCGCCCGTATATTTCTGGCACTAGTTCTGTGACAAGTGCATGCTTTGCTGGCCACCCTTGTCTGTGCTTTATGGCACTGGCCTTCTCCCCTGGCCGATTCATAGATTAAATGATGGGAGCAGCATGATGCATGAGGTCTTTCGAGGTGACCTTCTGCCCAGGGAGCTGGGTATCTTGCTGCATAGGAAAGACAAACACTTCCCCCTCTCCCAAAATAACATTTCCTCTTTGCAAAAAAACTTGCTCATGAGAACAGAAGGAAAGGAGGTAGAGGGGAGAGCAAGGCTGAGAGGCAAAGAAAAGCTGCTAAGCTCAGAATAGGATCGGTGATCTTCATGTGATTTCACCTCCAGGGTCACAGCAGTCTCTGTGCAAACACCAGGTGCAGCAAAATCTTGTGTCTGTTACCAAAGTGCAACAGACTCACCGGCTGCATCGTGCAGCCCTTCCCTGCTGCCCATTCCACAAGGGAGTGTCCAGGATCTCACTGCACTTTGGCTCTGAGTCTTTGCTCCTCCATTTCTTTTGCCCGGAGGACCTGAGCCCTCCTGGTGTTTCAGATCCTCGTTGATGGCAGGGAATCATTTCTCACGCATGGTTATTTTTGCCGTATTAAATAACAGAAGGAAAATGCTGTTATGAATATAACATAATTCAGAATCATCCCTTAGCAGATTTTACTTTGGTGGGATGAATTTATCCCTGTCAGATTTTAAGAGCTGTCCACTGCTGATTCCTAATGAGGCAAACCAGCTCTGGATAACAATAATTTCTACAAATCTGCTTATCTGGGCTCAGTGTTTATCCCTTTAGCTGGATACCTCTTGATCCAGAATCATTGTTATAAAACATACGCAGGGAGTGTCTGCAACAAGCATGTAATTGAAAAGCACTTGCTTGCTAAGTTGTTCAGTGCTCAGTAGAAAACCAAGAACAGAACTGGAAGTGCCTGTTGCCAATCCTCTTCTTCATTGTAGCACATGGGAGGCTTTAAAATAACGCCTTCAAATAACCAGATTGGGGTGCTGGATGAGACCAGTGGAACAGCAGCAGTGTATATGAGGTGACAGTGAATGTGTGCTTGGAACACTGAACCAGAAGACCAGAAGAACATGAGAGCAAACAGAGACCCTGAAGGAGAAGCTGAAGGAACATTACTGTGAGGAAGAAATACTTGGGTTAAATGGCTGTCGAAGAGGAAGGAGGAAAAATGCTGACTGTGGTCAGTAATTAATCTGTCGGGAATGGCTTAAAAAGCTTCTTGCTTAAATGGAAATGTATGGAGTGAAAGGGTAGATCAGACATATATCTCAGATTATAGTTTTTGGCCCACAGCATCATAGAAACCCATTTCAAGGTAAATGCAGTGAAGGAAAATAAAATGGAATACTGAAAGTACAACCTGTTAGTGGTGATAGGTGAAAACCATTGTGGCAGTCCTAAAGGAGACAGCCAGGGATTATTTTGCCAAAATTTGTCCATTTTGTCTGTTAATTTAAAGCTCATGCACTAGGTGAGCTCTCAGGGCCCTTTTTAGATCCTCAGCACAATACTTGTAGTAATCCGAGACAAAAATATTGCAGTTTTCACGAGGCTCACCAGCAAGGAGTGATGCTGGAGGAACCAGCTCAGAGCATCACTATGGGCAGCTTCCAAGGCTCCTCCATGTGGGATGGGGAGTCCAGCATCACCCATCAGACTGGGGACAGAACAGCTAAAGAAGAGCATTTCATTGAAAAATGGGACTCCTGGAGTGCTGAGAAATGCCACGGGCCAGCAGTGCTGTCCTTGTGTGACTGTAAGATGGCCCACTTGGGCATCCCAATATGCTGGTCACTGAGAACACGATGGGACATGAAGTGGCAGATGGCCCCTTATTTCCCATTATTTCAGGTAGACTGGACTTGTGTTATTTACAGCTCCAAAAACCAGCAGCAAAACCCTGGCTCTCATTCATGTGTGTCACTTGGCAATTTGTCTGCAGTGGATATTGCTTCAGTAGCATTTGTATAAACAAATTAAGGGAGGAGAAAGCAACAAATGCAGCTTAAGACTAATTCCCCTCCACCCACCGAATCACTGAGGGCCTTTAAGAGTGTTCAAAGCCAAATTACACTTCAGTGCATAGGATTTAATTTGCATCTGCCAACTGCAGAAGGGGGATTTAGTTGGGTAGGGCATTTGCATTCCATAAAAGGAGTTGATCTCTAATTAAACTAATATCATGTTTGAATTTCCAGAGTGATAACTAGGAAGACAAAACACGCGGGTCTCAGCAAGAGAAAGGAGCAGGATCAGGGCAGGGGAGGAGAATGTCTTTACTCTAAAATGCCAAACACAAACAAATGTATTTCATGGTGTCAGAGGTCTGGGTGCCGTTTGTGCAGGTGTTGCTCAGGAGAGGCCCAGGAACTTGGAAAGTTTCAACCTCTTTGCATGTGAAGATGACTCTCTATTTTTAATGTTCAGCCTTATTAGGACACAGCTGGGTGTATGACCCCAATTGTAGTCACACCAGTTCAGCAAGAAGGATGCGAGGGCTTCGGGTTGATGAAGTAAGTCAGAAAGAGCCCATGTTTGTCTGCATAGCAGCCCAGATCCACCGACGAGATGATGCCGAGTGGTCCTGACAGCCTCTGAGCAAGCACAGGAAGAAAACATATCATCCAGCTAAGCAAAGATCCATTTAAATTTTTTTTCTTTGGTTATGCTGAATCAATATTTATTTTCTAACTCCTGAACGCACAGAGGAAATTCTTTCAGGGCAGCTCAGGCCACCAGAGACAGAAGTATTTCTTACCTGCCATCAAACATTCAGGAAAATCAGTAAACTGTGGCAATTATTTTCACAGATCAATAGATTTTAAGGCCAGATAGGAGCACAATTGCAGCCATCAGCTCTGATTTCCTGCTGTAGAAATCACAGAGTGATTCCCTTTCTGAGCCCAACACCGCGTGCTTAAACCAGAATGCATCTTCTAGTAAGACATCATCCTATCTTGATTGAAAGACAGCAGCTGATGAGGAAAGAACCCCATCCATCAGTGAGCCCTCTCATGATAAATTACCCTCCTTCTTAAAACATTGCTCTTTATTTCCTCCTTAAATTCTTCCAATCTTCATCCTCAAACTACTGACAGCAGTCTGATGGGGAGGTGAGCTCCTCACACCAGATACACATCTGACAGAGGCCATCCTTGTTCTGCAGCTTACTTTGGGCTCTGATCAAATCACAGTGTGTTCTTTGCTGCAACATGGAAGTCCCTTCTCGGGACATGTTCCACTTAAGCTGATGTCTTCCCTCTGACAATACAACTGGAGAAGACAGAAATCTCCTTTAGGACAGCATCAGAAGAAGAGTTGGGTTGTGATATGGCCGTGCCTTATACAGAACAGTTCAGGATGGTTTCCTAGATCAGCATTTGCCCGTGGCCAGCGATTGCTGTGCCCCTCATGTACACATCAACCTCTGCTGTGGTGTCACAGAGCCACAGCACAGCCCATGGAAGGGACCTGGGAAGATCATCAGGTCCACAGGATGGGAAGCCTGGATGAGATGCCCAGCATTGCTATCCGTTTGCATCTTAAGAGCCCCAAGGATGGGGATTCCACCATGACCCTGTGGCTCCTGGTGAAGAGACAGACTCCGTCCTCCTTTAAATCCTGGAGTACCATCATTAAATCCCCCCTGCAACATCTCTTACAGGCTGAAAAGCTCTCACTCTTTCAGTCTTCCTTCACAGGACAGGTTCTCCAGTCCTTTGGTCACAGCCCTCCCTGGGACCCTGGTCACATACCCACAGCTCCACATGGGCTCACAAGAGTAGAGGTGCTGGGGCAGCAGCTGAAGTCTTTGGTCAAACAGTGTCTGTCTGTCTGGGCAGCCGGCCTGACATGAGCTCTGCTGGGCTTTTCAGTGCCAGCCCAGCACTCCAGCTGCCTGCTCCATGCTGCTTCCCCCAGGACACAGCTGACAGCACCATCAGCAGAGCAGCCCCTCCAGGCTCAGAGGGAAATCCCAGCCGCATTAAAAGCAAGGAGTTCTGTTTTCATCTCTGGTGGGACCGACGTTTTGCTTGGAAACTTTAGAGATGAGAATATTCATAGCCCTGTTATGCATGCCGCACATAAGAACTGGGTTTGTAATGGAAAACAGAGCTCCAGAGCACTTCTTTTACATAGCTAATTTTAATATCATTTTTTATTTATTTTGCAGTGAAGTGCATCTGCCTTACAATACTTACCCAAGTAAATATCCCATTTCACCTCTCTCCCAGGAAACAGATGTACACAGATCAAACCAAGAAAGACGACTGCTTATTTTCTTCCCCTGTGGCTCAATCCTGTGCATATGCCACAGTGTGTGGCATTTTCCACTCCTCAAAGGCAGAAAACACACATGACATTAAAGCTTGCTTTTCCAGAAGTTAGTGTTTTTTCAGATGAAAGCACCCAAGTAAAATATCCTTTGGACAGAAATAAAACAGGTAACTTTTCAAGCTAATGAGGTATTTGCGGTCAAGTTCTGATCTCTGTTACAGCAATACACATCTGTGCTGACTCCCTGCAGGAGATAAAAGCCCCTGCCCAGTCTGGTGGGTAAAATAAATTCTCTCATGACATCAGGCAGTTTTTTTAAAAACTTCCTTAGTAATCAAAGCCCCAAAACATCTCTTGGGATGCGCGTTTCCTGAGCTGCTGGAAGCAGGAGCACAGTGCTGTGGTTGTGGAGCTGCTCCCAAGTGCATCCCAGAGGTGGTGAGAGGTGCTGCTGGTCCCATCTCCCAGCTGTGCCTCTGGGCAGCGAGAGGAGCTGGGTGCCTGGGAAAGATGGAGTCCCTTAGATCAGCTCTGAGCAAAAAGCAGAGCAGGACAGCTAGAGCTTTTGGACTTTTTTGAAGAAACAATGCATCAGAGCATTGCTTTCCCCAAAGACAAATCCTGCACAGGCCCCTATGCTTTGGGCTCACGACTCAAACCTGCAGCAGAGACCAAAATGAGTCACCCAGCACAGAGCAACAAGGAGCAGAGATGCCTTCCTTTGCTTTTTCCTCCTTGAAACAGCATATGGGGAGACAGCAGAAGGGGAGGGAAGACTGCGCTGTTACAGAGCTGCAGGGCAATCAGCCTCAGGAATGGTGGCTTCCTTTATATATATGTATTTATGTATGCATATATATATATATAACATAAGAGAATTGTAATCATAGCTCAGTGAGACTTCAGAACTGTCAAAATGCACAGAATTCCTCATGAGGAGGGGAGAAAAAAAAAGGCAGCTTGTCAACATGCTTTGCATGCTGAGGCTGGTGTTCCAGCAGGCTGCTGGCTGCTGTAGGAGATTATAAAGTCAGTTTGGTTTCGCAGTGGGATGCAGGGAGAAGTGGAGGGGAAAATCCTACCTGTGCAATCCCAATTAACATAAATTAGCAGGTCCTGCTCTCCAGGAATAAACAAACAAACAGTGTTGGTGGGAACAAAGGGCAGCGTGGGGGCAGATTGGTTCTTTTTTGCCATTGGAACTGGGAAGGTGCAAATGTTGGCAGTGTCTTGGGGAAAGGAGAACTGGATTTGGGCAGGGAGATGCCTCCAGGCCTCTCCAGGTCCATGGGATGTGTGTAGGGTTTCCTTCGAACTCTTTAGTTCAACCCTGAGCATGAGGAAGAACCTCTCCAGGGTGAGCTTCACCCCACCTGAAGCTCCATGCTTCTGCTGTGGTCAGGAGGAAGCAAGGTGACACGGCAACTGTCCCGTGCCAGATGACAGAAGAAACTTCTCATCCAGACTTGGGCTGAATGAGGGCCATTTGAGTACCTGTAGCTCCAGCTGTTGGCAAGAGGAGGCACCAGGCACGTCAGGATATGTTCAGGATATTCAGAATAGAACACCCAGCATCTGTTTGCATCTTCAGGTGCCTTGGCACCTTGACAAACCTTGTCTTTCCTCACTGGGAAGTGGAGGCAGTGGCACTGCCATCCTTCAGAGCAAAGCTGGGCTCACAGGTCTGTGATAACTGCAAGGTGTGTTGGCAGCACAGCCCTGGGAAGTGTGAGCTGAGGGGGTGCTGACACCTGCAAACACCTGCCCAGATGTTTTAAATGAAAGGGAAGCAAGCAGGAGCTGTGACAGGGGGTGGCTTTTTGGACAGGCTCATTGCTTGCATTCTGCCTTTTGCAGAACCAGGGTTTGAGTTAGGAGCTAAGGAGCAAAGCCTGGAGGGTTTGTGAAAATAGACATTTCTAGTCTGGCAGGCTGAAATCGGTTCATATTCAGTCCCTAAAAACTCCTAAAATACACAGACAGATGGCCTCACACCATCCTCCTCTCCGAAGGAACAAAATCCTACATATCTCATTTTCTGTAATCTCTTCTTCCTGTGCTGTTCTGACCCCCACCACAGCTTTACCCCATTAAAATCTGTGGCTTTCTGTAGCTTCATAGACAGAACACAAGAAATCAGGAGCAACTGATACAGTGCTTTGGCTCCTATCCTCAGATGGAGACCTCAGCAGCACTTTATTGATTTACAACCAGCAGGATCAGGTCTTTTTTTCATGCGTAAAATACAGAAATTGCTGCTTTCACTAGAGCTCGTGTTATCTCCAATTAGCTGCACTGACATGATTTGTTCTCCCATAGTCTTTGTTGCATAACTAATCATAGCCAATAAATATAAACACAAAAAATAATTAGCCTAAATTGTCTAGATGTACGTGCCAAGCACATCCATTCAAACATGAAGAGGACATGCAGATTTCCTGAGATTATAACACTTTATTTCAGTTTATTCCAGTCTGCGGAGCTTTGGGTAAAGCAGGGGATGGAGGTGCACGTGAAGGGCTGTAGCTATAGTGATGTACATCCAAATAAACCCTATCTGCTCTCCAGGTAATTCAGTGTTTAATTCAGCGTCAGTTCTGTTTATCACTTCGTTCCAGGCGATCCCAGCATTTTGACATTCCCAGAGCATATGTCTGAGTATTAATGAAATACCGAAAGAAGTCCCCAATAAGAGCTTCCACTAGGAAGGGGGGAAGATGAGCAGAGCCCCTGCTGCTGCTTCTTGTTCTTAATAGCAGTAACGATGCCACCCCAAGGACTGGTTTGCTGGCGCTAACTTAATAGCGGTAATTGATGGGGATGGAATATCATTGCTGTGAGCTACTTGAAAGCAAAGCTGAGACGGGCTGTCTGGGGAGGACAGGAAGCACAGTGACACAGTGTTGGTTCCCAGCTGGTGCCAGGTGGCCCAGCAGCTCCCCATGGCTGGGGCAGAAGAGGTGCCTGCGTGCTCCATCAGCTCTCAGTGCCATCCGGATGCGTGCAGCTTTGCCTTTATCAGACACGTTAGCAGGATCAGTGCTGGGCTGTCACAGCTGCTGTGAATCTAGAGCCAAAGGGTTTTTTTCTTTTGCTGTTCCCTTCTGAGCAATTCTTGTCACCACCAGTTGATGGAAAAGTGTATTTATTACCTAGAAGTTTCCAAGCTGCTCTTCTCACCTACTGGAGCACAAGGCTACCCAGCCACAAAATCTATATGAAGCATGGCCAGCACTTACAGTGCAGTCACAGCTTTTATTTAAAATCGAACCAGGCTGTTTCAGCCTTTGCACTGATAGCCCGAAAAATGCGAACAACCTTACAGGCACCTGAAACTCTGAGACAGGAGGCTGAGAGCCCTCTGTGTGTGACCTCAGCAGCTCTCCTGGCATTTCAGCAGCTCTGTTGACTTAGAAGGAGGACACAAACTTTTTGAATGGGAGGGATTGGTAATGCTGCCTGTAAGGTGTTTTTTCTGCACGAGGGCTATCCTTTCACGTTTAATTTTTACATCTGCTGTGTTGGTGCTTATTGTGTCCTACATCACTGTCCGTATTGCATTTGCTTTATTTCCCTGGGGCTGAGCTTTGCTTGCACCGTGTCCCTCTGTGTGAAAAACAGAGCAGGAGCTGGTTGTTGGGTAGCTGTGCTTTCTGCTAGTGAGGTGAGGATTACTGGACCACTTGATAATCCCCCCCAGGCTTTCCAACACTGCATGTAATGCACACTGACATCTGTAAATGCGAATGCTTCTCCAAAGTGTGCAGGCTCTGACTCTAACAAGTGGGATTGGGAATCTCAGAGGAAGGAGCCATCCTCATTTAATCCTCATGATGCAAACTGAGAGGTGAAAGGAAGCATAAGGAGACTTGGCCATGAGCTTGTCAGCAAGGATTGATCCAAACCTCCTTCAGATCAACCTCAGCTGCTGATCATGTTAGCAGTGGGTTGTATGCAAGGGCTGTGTGAGGATGGGGATGCTGGGGTTGGCAGGTCCACCATGTGCTCAATTCTGCAAGATATTCCCAGTGAGACTTAGGAGAAGTTTTAGCAACACCCAGCAATTAATGGAAAGCTTTCGATGGGTTTCAGGCATCAGCTCTGTGCTGATCCAGTTGAAAGAAAGGGTTCTTCATCAGCAGAGATCTCCCCAGACCTGCAGCACATTGCTGTGTTCAGGCACATTCATCATCGAGGCAAAGCTGCAGGTTTGTGGGAAGCTCTGGGCCTGATTATTTATGTCACGCTTAAAAGTTGGAGTTTTCTCATGCAGAATTGAAGCATTGCACAAATATGCCAATTTACGCATCATTTTCTATGGGAAGCTGAATGGTTTCATTTCAGCGGTCTCATTTCATTTCAGTTGTGTCCTAAATCTGTTGTTTCAAGACAGTAAATCCGTAGGTTTTCTATATTATTGTTATGCTTCATTTCTTTTGATCAATTTTATTATATCATAATTCACATTGTCTCATGCTACAGATTTCATATCGCAATGCTTAGGATCGTCTAAACAACATTTCTACCTCTTCGGAATGATAAGTTCTGAAATTAGGGAGTTCAGATGATGCAGCCACATTGAAACAACCACCGTGCAGAGGCCAATGTAGCAAACATTCACAATTCCTGCTGCACTGTTCTTTATTATGGTTGTCATTATTACTACAGCTGTTTGTTTTCTTTTCTTTTTCTGAACCAGAATGAAGTTTCAAAGGGTTCAAAGTTTAAAAAGAACGGCAATCCCATTTTCAAGCCCCATAACTGTCTCACAGTGTCCCTGGGATTAGCAGGGAAGCACTTCCAGTATCAGTTTGTGAATGACTCCTTGGGATCTCACCACACATTCCCCTTCCTCCAGATATCAGCCTGCTCACCCGTGGGTGTCTGACGATGCCATTTCCAAGGTGAAATTGCAGGTTTTGACAGCAACTCTTTTTTGCTGTAGCAACTTCGTTTTCTGCAGCGTTACCATCTGCTGCTCAGAAGGTGGGTGAGCCATCCTCGGGCACAGCGAGAGCTCAGGCAGGTTTTCGGTCTCGAGGCTGAGATTTTGGAGGATGCAGAAGTGTGTCCTACCAAAGGGAAGTCCTGTGGGCAGACAGGGAGCCCTGCAGGCTGCACCCCACACTCTTTGGTAGGGCTGGGACACAGCTTATACTTGTAAGAATGTCGTGCTCTCAGATTGCAAGTCCTTCAGATTATGGGCTGACTTAACAACATGAAGTCGTCAGAGCTTTTGAGATTTCATATTAGCAACTTGCATGCAAATACATGCAAATAAATGCAAATAGACAGACACTTCTTGCAGCCCAGGTTATTAAAGGAGCTGCTGCTCATAAGAGGATTTTCATAATAAGGATCCCACAACATCCATTAAAACACAGTTTACTGTAAATTACACTAAATACAGGGTTGTTATCCTTGACAGAGCTTTGCAGAAGGAAGGAGCAGGAGTGATGCTGTTTCTCCCCACCTCATCTCCCGTCTCCTCTTCATGTCTCGCAGTCTCTTGCAGTAGGGCAGCCTGTAGTTAATTGTCGTTAATGCCCCACTGGACACTGTGAGATGATTTTAAGAGCCATTGTGGTCCAGCTGCCTTATCAGATCTTTGCCATGGGTCTGTGATGGCACTGGGTCTGCTCAGCAGCTCCTGGCTGCTATCAGCACTAGTGGGCTGCTGGCACTTCCCAGGGCTCATCCATGAGCTCCATCAGCAAGAATGAGCTCCATCCTTCAGTGCAACAGCACAACAGATTGGAGGGACGGGACCCCACACCTCCAGGAGCAGTCAGAAGTATTTGCATGCTGGCTTTGTGCTTGCAAGTCACAGAATCACAGAACGGCCAGGGTTGGAAGGGACCTCAAGGATGATGAATCTCCAACCCCCCGCCACACGCAGGGCCACCAACTTCCACATTTCATAGCAGCCCAGGCTGCCCAGGGCCCCATCCAGCCTGGCCTTGAACACCTCCAGGGATGGACGGGGCATCCACAGCCTCTCTGGGCAGCTGTTCCAGCACCTCACCACTCTCTCTGTAAAGAATTTCCCCCTGACATCCGAAGTCCTCTCCTCTAGAGCACCTGGATGGCTCACATCAGCAGCAGCTGACCTCCCACCTCAGCTTGCTCCTCAGGCACAATAGGAAGAGGCACTTCTCTCACACCTTTCCCCTGTGGTTTAAAAAAGAGCCATTAGTGAAAGGGAGCTTCAAGAGACGGTTGAAAAAGATCTGTAAATTGAAGGAGTGTCTGCTTAGGAAATGGTTGGCTCACAATCAGCCCCTTTGAGCAGGGAGGTTGGGTTCATTGGATGAACCAGAACCTGTGATTATAGGGCAGCTGCCAAGGAGAGTCACTTACCTGAACTCCTTCTACACAGGGCAGAGGAAGAGAAATGCTTTTCTCCCTCCCTTCAATATATATATTTTTTTTTCAGAGAGAGAGAAAACCAAACATTGGGAAATGATCAGTCTGAACTTGGAAATATTTCCCTCTCTCAGCCCCCTCACAGACTGCTGCTCATCGTCGTCCATCTCGAGTGTCCTGCTGTGCTCCTGGAGACGAGAGCTGTGACTGTGTCAGCTTCAGCTATCTGAAAGGTGTTAAAGTACTCCAAGGAGTCACTTCAGGCCCATCCCTGGAAGAAGTGAAAGAAGTAACCCCTTGGAGATGCCTTGATCTAATGGCCAACTTTTAGCTAGGTGACCCTGGTTTGATAAATCCAGGTTGGTCCCACCTGAATTATACTCACAAAGTGGGAGAAAGGAATAGGAAACCCACATTCCCATTCCAAGGGGTGCTGCTGTAGTGATCAGAAGCAGAAGTGGATGCTTTAATGCCTCTGCTATGGTCAGCACTACAGATGCATCCCACATCCTTATGGAAAATCCTTCCAGCCATCTCACAGAGCGCCTATCCAACAGGAGAGATGGGGTAGTAAATTTAGAAGTGTGTCAATTCACACGTTGGGTGTATATAAGCTGCAGGTGAATACGATACAGCTGAAATCAGAAGTTGGTAAATTCTGTTTAGAAATGTTTGCCCTTGAGTCTTCTGCTGGTAACACAGTCACAAGCCTCTGTACCTTTTTAAGCACTGCGGGGCTCAATGAGAGTGGATTAACACAATTACCCCAACCTCTATTCCTCTCCTTTAATCACCAGACCTCGCTCCCAGCAGCTGTTTGTAGTTCACAGTCTGAGTTTATGCACTTCCTTCTGAGCAAAGAAATCTGATTTTTCTACTCTTAGATTCCTCTTAAATAGGTTGAAAAACCTCCAAACCAGTGTTTTCATGAGGAGCTGCAATTTCTGGCGGAAAAGGAGATACTCCTGGCAAGCTGAGCAGAGCGACTGTATGGAAACTGAAGGGAAAAAATGTCTGTAATTACTGTTAATTCACTGGTGTTGTTATCATCATTGCTCAAGGCAGTTCTTCACTGCAGCAAGCACCGCACGGAACATCAGCAGAAGTAAAATAACTCAGTGCAGTGTAAAACATTCAGCAGTAACATCAGAAAATTCATTAAAAAAAAAACAACAAAACAAACAACAACACTCAAACCCTTGAGCACACAGTTGAAGTTCGTTGTTTCTGAAGGCATTCGGTGAAAGGTTCCTCCCTTGGAATTAAAGCTGTGCTGTGAACCAGCATCACGATGCTGCGTGGCTGGACCTGGCTCCTGCAGCACTGCTGGTTCAGCTGCAGCTGGGTGACATTTCCAAGCAGTTAGAATGCTGGAGACAAACAAAATGCATTTTTCAAGCTGCATTCCTTGTGTATTCCAGCAGGTCAAGATTTGAGTTGAATTCTGCTTTGATTACAGCGCTGATTTAAGGAGTCGGGAGGAAATTATGGCTCTGTTCCACCCAGAAATGCTGAAGGAACCATCTGGGCTTCCTAAAAACCCATCCTGGAAGGAGGTGAATTGCCCTCAGGGCTGCCTGGTCCTCTCCATTGCCTGTATGCTCCAACTTGGTTTTAGATAACTGAATTTGAACCAATAAATCTCACTCTTAGTGAATCCAAGCCCTTCACCTCTAGCAGGATTGGAACTACATATTCCTTCCAACCCAAGCCATTCTGTGATGCTGTGGATCTGTGATACTGTGATTCTATGTTTCTGTGGCTGCAGACCCACGTGCTCCTCCCCAGCACCCTGTTGGGTTCTCTCAGGTAAATCCTTTACTTTTCCATCCTCCTGCTCACCACTCAAGCACCACTTATTGCTCGGGAGTGCAAACTGATGGCCACAGTAGGATAGTGCTGGATAATCCGTGCACAAATTCAGCTTTACCTCCAGTGTATCAGTGTAACCCCCAAGGGAAACCTAAGGTCCTCCTGTTGGTACTTACAATGAAATATTTAGGCTTGCTTTTATATATATTATATATATTGGGGCTGTTGTTATGTGATAAGGTTGTTTACAGGGAAGAGGTTTGCTTTTATGAAGTGTAACTGCTGGGGATGTTGGTGAGTCACGGATGCTGGTGCAGCTCCCTGGGGAATGGAGCTTTCCGAAGCTGTTTTCAGACTCTGGGCCGTGTGCAGTTTTGCTGCAGTTTCAGACCTGGTCCTGGAGTCTTGCTGGAGCACTGAGGTCAAGTTCTCTGCTCCAACAGGGAAAAATGCTTCTAATTACCATGTGGGATGGGGCTGCTTGGCCTTTGATGGCTTCTTTGAACAACAGATTTCAGTGACTCCAGTTACAGCAGTGAGAAACATATCTAAATACAAATGATACACTTCAGTTTGTAATCACTCATTAATTAAGGTGGCCAAGGAATGCCTACATCTTGGCAGCGACTAGAAAATATAACAAGCCACTCAGGTAATGAATTTCACTCACATATAGAGCAGTCCTCTGAAATAATGAGCTTTGGAAACAATCTGTAGGTGCTGAGTGTTTATTGATGTTAGGAACTCAGTGACCCTGCTCCAGCAGGCCATGCTTTTCAGACAGCATCTTCCCTTCAGGTGCACGCTTCCTCTCATCAGGGCAGTAATTCAGGCACTGCAGCACACCAGCATGAATGGAAACATCCTGCTCTGCAGCTGGGCTGTGCAGTCAGAGCCTGCCCCGAGTCTTTAGTCCTCTGGGTGTTTTGCAGGATAAATTACAAGCTGGTCATTAACCCTTCCCTCTGTTTGTGTGCATTTTCATTGGTTCAGATTAAACTCCATCAGTTGAGCACAGCCAGAGTGTAGGGAAGCTGCAGTGGCACTGCAAGGTGGGATCATAGTTCTGCATTTCTTTTGGCCACTGGGATGTTGATGGTTCAGAGGAAAGGGAATCCAGCTCACTGTGGCTCCTCTGTGCTCATTATGGAAGGACTTGTGCTCTGTGCATTGCACTGTCAGCTCCTAAGGCTGTATTACACCAAAGGCTCATTCCTGCCCAGTTGGCTTAACAGCATGCAGTGCAGGAAAAGGGCTGAAAAAGTCTCTTTTGTCCATATCCCGCAACATTTCAATGAGAGCAGCTCCTGGAGCCACTGCCAGAAACCTTTAAGAGGTGAAAACGTCCACTGGAATCACCAAGAGTGGTTTGATGTTTTCCCTAGTGAGGATATTCAGATCGAGATGCTTTAGAGTCAGACACATCACCTGCCTCACAGCTAAAACTGAATCAGCCAAAGAGCTTGGTAACCTGTGGGATCTGTGCCTGATTTGCTTTGATTTACTGCATGTAGCTCCTGGCAGAAACGCAGACCCTGCTATCATCATCCCCGGGGTGAGCTGATGCATCTGTACATGTGCAAGAGAAAAAGAGCATTTAAACACTGGCTGGCTTGACCTTGGGAGGATGGATGGCTCTTTGATGGTTTGTGAGCCTGCTTTTGCCCAGCGCCCTCACTTCTGCAGAAGGCGTTGGGAGCGTCTGACTGTGCTTAGTGCAGCTCAGAGCAAAGGAAGAGGTTGGGATGAGAGCAGGACCTCTGCATGGCACTGAGCCTGGGCAGGCAGAGGGGGCATGGGAAATGTCAGAGCAGCCAACAGCAGGGCTCGAGCCCAGGGATTCCTGTAAGGAGATTACATGAGCATAAGCAGATGGACTCTCCTGGAAAACAAAACCCAGCGAGCAGTGCTGCGCGTGTGCGTGCTCCTGCAGAGAGGAGATGCAAGCAGAGCAAGGGCTGTAATCTGATGTACAGAGCAGTGGGAACAAAGGCAGGCTCCTGACCCAGCGCCCAGCGGAGAGCTAGCAGTGTTTTTAGAGGGGCCTCTCAACTTGTTCCCACTCTGTGTGTGCACCAGAGATAAGAGGGACAGAGAGTGGGATCCGTTTGTTTAGCTGTGTAAACAACTCAGCTGACAGCTAAAATTACAAGCTGCTGGTGAAAGCACAGGCTTTCGTGTTGATCCACCATACACCCAACCCTATCTTTCCTACTGTGCACACAGCAAAATTAAATAAAGCGAAAGCTAGAGTCTAGCCATGCATAGTTACAAAGGTTTGTCTTCACTACAGAGACAGGACTTGATTATGAATACTCTCAAAAGATAATAATTTAAATTATTTTTTTTTTCTCTCCTGCACCACTCCTTAATCCACAGAGGTACCCTCAGCTCAAATAGGCTGCCTGTGCTGTCTGTTGCTTTGTATGGCATTCTTCTCCCTCTTTTGCTCTCAGTAAGAAAAATGAACCTGTTCCAGCAACGTTACAGAGGAAAATGTTAATATAGAGACTGAGGGACCGTATTCCCAGCTGGTGTAAGCAGAAGCAACTTCTGACGTGGGTATGGAAGAGCCAGTGCTGACCAGTATAAATCCTGGGCTTCAGGTTCCCTGCCTGTCTGGTGGGAACCCCAGGATGCTACAGATCCAAAGGCTGGTGTTGCTTTGCCAACCTAATGGGGTTCCTAGAGCCTTTCCTGCCCCCTCAGGGCTCCCATTGGCTGCACAGGAGCAGATGAAGGTCTCTAGTGGTGACAGTTGGCTGTTCTGGTGTCTTTCTGCTTTTTTTAGCTACTTGCACAGTGATAAAAACAAGTTCCATTTAGCCAACATTATGCTTGGGAAAGCAACACTTTCTTTGTTACCCACTGGTTTCAAGGTATTTAATCAATGTTTTCAGCTTCTGGTGGACTTTCCCACTTAGGTATTTTGTGACAATCTGCTGAAGACTTTTCCTGCACCTTATTGCAGAGAGGGACCAGGTGCACATACTGCAGCAAACTGCTTCCTAACTCTGTCCCTGCACAGCCCAGCAGTGAAGGAAATGCCACCTTCTGTCTGTCCGTCCGGTGCCTTCGTGGCCCTGCTGGTGGTGACTTGTTTGGTTCTATCATGAATTCCACTTCTGTTTATTTTGTCACAGGCGTACAAAGAGATTGGATGGTTTCCTTCTACCAAAATAGGAGAAAAAAATCCAATGCAACTGATTCTGAATCCTCATTTCTTGCAGGGGGGAGGCACTCCCTTCTGCATCATTTTTTAGAAAAACAATAGAATGCTTTTCATTAATGCATTTCCAAACAGAAAGCAAGGAGTTGGCTGACAGTGTCTTCATTCACTGCCAATCCGAGGGCTCTCAAACAGCAGAATGCTTCCTGGAGAACAAAAGGAGAGACTGCTTTACACAGCACCAACCAAATCCTCATCCTCAAACAGGTGGAAGAGGAGTGCACAGTTTGTGCACTGCTCGTGGGCTGGGCAGCCCCAGCAAAGCCCATTCTCCTGCCCTTGTGAATGGAGCTCACTGGGTCGCACCTCCAGCAGCCAGAGTTCATCACCAGCAATGGCAGCAGCAAATTGAAAGAAGGGGATGATGAGGAAAGAGAAAAGGGAGAAGGAATTTGGATGAGCACGCAGAGGCTGGAGCAGCTGGTGTGCTGCAGATGTTTGAGGAAATGTGTTTCCCCATCTCTAAAAAAACTGAAAATATAAGGGTATATCTTTGAGATGGCTTTTCTGTCTTCTTTTTTTTTCCCTGCAAAACTTAAAAATAAGGCAAAAAAAAAAAAACAACCCTCAAAAAAATCTTCCTTCTCTTCCCACTGGGTTAACGCCAAGCGAGAGGGAGGAAAAAATGAATAGGATATGCAAAGAGTCAGAATGTTCAGGGACCGAAATGGGAGATATTTTAACCCAAACAACAGCTTTCTGCTCAAGTTCTCACTTTGGTTAAAAAGCTGTTCCATGCTTAAATGTACACAGAGTAGGAGAGAGAAAGGGGTTTCAACTCAAACTGTTTTAACTGGTTTGCTGTTTTTTCCCACTGGTGTCTTCCACCCTTCGAGAGTTCTGCAGCAGATAAGATAAATCAGTGACTGCAGTGAGATGGGGATGAAATGGGTGCGTTTGTTGTGATTTACCCTTCCTGTGAAACATCCAGAAAAGAAAAAAACTGAAAAAACTGAGTGAAAACCACCCGCAACATGCAGTGATGCAAAGAACAGACAGCGCATGGGAAGTCCTATTTATCTCTGTGTAATCCTAGTTAAAATCATTAGCGAGGCTTTAACTTGCCCTGCCACAGCTTTAAGTCCCCTAATCACATCAAGCCCTGCGCTTTGCTGGCCATTGCAGAGCGATGATTTATCTTGGGATTAAGCTGCAGTCGTCCTCCTTCTACTCTAATTTTTAAAAAGCACCTCCTATGAACTAATAACAAGAAGTCATTCTTACGGTTCAATTTCCCGGCCATTATTATATTAAGAAATACCATCTCGGTTCAAATGGCTTCAATTTTCTAATCCTGAATAACCTAAAGGATGAGGAGTGACCTTGCTTTATATCAAATGAAGTGTAATGCAGTGGCAGAGTTTAAATCCCAGGCAGTTCATCAGCAGAGCCCACCATCACTGTGTTTCTTAGTGAAGCGGATGTCGAACGCTGCCCCAAATCTGGAAAGCTCCACCTCGGTTCTTCCTACGTTCTCCTCCTGCCCTATCCCTGACACCCAAGAAATCAATGCATAACCACTCTCTTATATTTTCCTTTTCAATTCCCATGAAAACCTTTTCAGCTAAAAAATAGCAAGAAAACCCCAAAGCTTTTCCATCAAAAATACTGTGTTTTGTTCCAGGCATTGCATTAGCCAGAAAAGGAACAGAAATGGCAAAATACCATTATCAGCTCACAAAGAGTGATGAACTCCATGTATTTTCTAGGTGCTTACTCAAAGTGTGCCTGGGGACTCAGCCATCTCCGAGCTGCTTGTTGTCTCCTTAAGCATTTCAAGCGCCGTGCAGTGCTGTGCACGTGTGCAGGTAGAGGCAAGGGCAGGACCTGACTGTTTTACTCTAAAAGTCATTTAAGTGGGAATTTGATTTCCTTCAATTTTCAGATCTTTTTTTCCACTGGGGAGCAGCGGCTGTATTGTAACCGAGCTGACAATCACAGTGTCTTACTTAAAATGAAATAGTCAAAATATTGTGTCAGGAATCCTGTCTAAAGTGATTTCTGAGGCTGTCACTCATAGCTGCCATCCTAAAGACTCTGGTTCCCATTAGCAAAGATAGTCAACACATAAATAACCTCAAAAAATAAATTCAGTTAAAATGAGGAACGCCCGGATCTGCTGACAGCGCCAGCAATCGGACCTTTGGGAAACGTTAAAGAAGAAAATAAAATCCAAATATAAAAACAATGTAAAAAGGAATCTTCGGAAACATAAAACTCAACATTAACAGAGTTAGCAAATACCATTAGCTCTGCCTTGACATCTAATTACGTGTCTGTGCTGTGCAAACAATCATAATGATGGAGTGGGCTCCACTTGATGCCCATTTTTATGGTGCTTAATATCATTAAGGAGTGCTGGCATTCAGCAAATGGAGATCTGTGTTGGAAACGGAGGATCTGGACTGATCCCCATCACACAGAACTGCAGAAGTGTGGTTACTCACAGACCCCATTGGAGCAATGACGTTTCCCCATGGCTGCGGGCTGCCCTCCATCCTTTCCCCTTGGCAGGCAGTGCAGTTCTGCTGCCTTCCAGCCAAAGCGGTGCAATAATCGTGCAATGTGATTTAAGTAATAAAGAAATTGCTGTACATGCTGTTTGGTTTCTGGAGAACTGGGAATAGCAGAGGCTCAAGTTGCAGACAAGTGCATTAATCTTTTCGGCTTTCCTGGAACGAAACATCAGAGGCTTTAACCTATTCTTTATTGCTATTCCAATGCCCTGGATGGTACTTTTAAAAATAAACTCCTGAAGAAGGCAGGAGGGGAAAGGGGATCTTGAAAGCTGTTCATTAGCATACTGTACAGCAAACCTCAACCTCTGGAAAAGCAGAGAAAAGGTGAAAAATCAGTTGTTTCTGATTATTATTTGATTAAGAAGCTGGTGTGATATTCAGTATTCCTCTGGAAGCTCTGTCTCCCAGGGGTAAAAGAGATCTCAGCTTCTTATTTTAAAGAGAAGATAATGCTTTGGACTTGCGTGACTCAACATCTGAAACAGCAGCTCATGAGCACCAGAGAACCCACTGGAAATGCAAAACAGAACCTCACCATTGATTTGTATGTGTGTAATCTCACTATGTAAAGCACGGTGTCTGTGTGATTCAGGGCCTGCTGGGAGGTTTCTGAAGCTCCATGGTTCTGACCCTCCTTCCAGGATAGGAACCTGGGCTGGAATTGTCTCATTCTTTCAGCTGTGTTTACCCCGTAGCTGTCCCTGTTGGTAGCAGTGCAGATCATATGAAATACATCTCCAGGTGCACGAAGGGAACAAGGATATATCTGTGCAACTTAATGAGCTTTGTGAGCTTCTGTCAACTTTATGGTCACTACTGGGATGGGAATTTAAAACTTTCTGCTCTGAAACCCTTGGCTTGAGCCACCAGCACTGAAGGAGGGCTCCTGGCAGCCAAACTAATATCAGCCTGTTGATCTGTGGATCCATCATGAGCTGGGAAAGTGGCAGTTCAATTCCATGCAGCAGGACAAGGGCTGTGCAGGTTATTTCTGGAGAAAAGAGGCAAAATTTTACTGCCTACAAAGAAAGGCTCTTCTTTGGAGAAGGTGCCAAGCAGAAGCTGAAAGTTCAGAACTTGATCTGTTCTGCAGATGCCATAAGACCTGGGGAAAGGTACTCAGCAGGAGGGTCCTCAGACAGGGGACGTATCACAGGAGCTGCAACACTGACTTCTTCAACAGCAAAAGCAATGTAATGTGTTGGAAAGTAGTGGGTATGAATACCTGAGCTTGTTAGAATTCCAGCCCTCATCTTTCAGAGGCCTCGGTTGCTGTTTCCCACGCTCATCAGTTGCTCAGATTGGAGCTTGCTGTAATTACAGAGACGTGCTGCAGCAATTACAGCACCTGCAAGCAAGTGGGAGAGTGGATGATGAGTATGTTTGGTTTTCCAGCATCCTGGAGGGGTTTTGTACAGGCTTGTTTTCATCAGGTCTAAGGGACTGTGTTCTGCTGTGCCACCTGAGAAGATCCCTCACTGGGATTATCTGCTGTGATCTGAATGGAATGCTGCCTGGAGTTCCTTTCTTACCTGCTAAGTTGGTGTCTCAGAGTATCATGGCAAAGTGTGGGAAGGGAGTTTGCAAGACAAGTGGAGAGCAAAGCCCAAGTTTTCATCTGCTGTCCTCAGAAAAGGAAACCAGAGAACCAGAAGGGCATGAGAAAAGATTGTGGTCAAACCATGAAATCTGTGCTCCTAAAGAGGTCTCCAGTCCTGCTGGAAGTTATTTCTCCATGGCAGAGATGGAGTAGCTGCTGTTGTGTTTGTTCCCACTGCATGCAAAGGAATCCCAGTGCCCCAGTGCTCAGCCAACCCCCACCTGAAGCACCTCCCTGCACCCTGCAGTGTTCCTGGACTGCAGGACAAACCAGCCTGGCTGGGTACCCTCTGCTCTTGGTTCATCTTGGCATCATTTTGGCCCTGGGATCAAAGCCGAACAAAACCCAAAGCTGCTGCTTACAGATGTGCAATCCTGCACGTCCTCCTGCTGAAAAGAGCTGAACGAGTTAAATCTTTGCTTTCACCATCTCCCAGGTAAAGCCAGAGGTACCTTCGACGCCTGTTGTAATGGAGAGTGATTATGGGAACTAAAATTTGCAATGGAATTATGGTAATTGTATCTTCTGTTCCAACAGGTATTTTGAGGAAGCCAGCATTTTAGATAATTAGTGTTATTTTGTGTAAATAGCAGAGAGGACACGGGAGGAAGCAGTGTGGTTCTCTGACAGGCGTGTTTGCTGACATGGGCTTGGCTGAACCTGCTGAAGATTTCCCCTTCAAGAAGAAAACGAATGATCACAGGATGGCCGGGCAGAACTGGAGGTGTTTGCAGCACTTCAGGTGTTTGATTTAACCAACATTACCAAAGTGTGCTTTCTTCTCAAATTCAAAGCTCCTCAGCCTGATATCTCAGCTGCCACAGACCTTCTCTACCTCAGGCTCTTCTTCTGTAAACTGGAACAAGGAATTGTGCTAGGAATGGCATTTTTTGCTGGTATTTCTGCTCTGCTAGTATTGAGAATAAATGAGACAGATTGAGAATGAAGGCAAAATAAAAGTAAAGGATTATTTCCATCCTGAATCTCTAGTGAGGTTTGAATTGGGCTTTTCAATAAGATTCCAATCTGAACAAATCCTGCTCTTCCTACTTGATGCTGACTGTCTCTGTAATATCATTTCACACTTCAGTTCTGTAACCTTGACTTTGCAGAGGGTAAAAGTACCCATGTGAGCCACGTGGTTCAGATAAACCAATGGAAGCTGAGATGCAGCTTATCCAGGACATTTCATATTCAAAAATGACAAAATTCAGCTTCGTGCAGAGAATAATTGAACTTTAGATAGACTCAAGCTGACACATCCCTGAAAGCAGTTGAGCCATGACAGGTTGTGACATTACCTTCCCTCAGCCCATCTGCACGGGAGCTCCTGCCCATCCCCAGAGCTCTGGCTTAGCTCTGTTCATGGAGCTAACACCTTGTGTTTGCATTGGGCTGGGAAGGGACATCCACACAGCTGGCTGCCAATACAGTCACAAAGAAAGCAGAGGAAAAAAAAAAAAAAGAGTGAAGTCACTTTGATTTCTGTTTGATCTTCCCATTTGGCAACACCAAGGCTTCAACAAACAGGAAGATGGCTCAGCCTGTGCCCTTGTTGCAGAAAGAAGGGAATTGATGAGCAGGAAGCACGTGTGGGACTCTAAATGATGTGATATTTGGCATCAGAAAAAGGCTCACCGGGTTGAAGCACCGCCACGCTCCTGGCCAGGAAGAATTGCAAATCTTTGTCACACGTGTAGGAAAGCAAGCAAAAAAATCTTCCCCCAAACCTTGCAGATTTTGAAAAAATACTGTTCCAGTTGTGGCTTTGATGTGGTGTGGAGAAGCTGGTGCTGTTGTGTAAGCTGCAGAAAGCCTGTGGGGGTGCAGAGCTGCCCTTCAGCTGAGAGCTGATCTGCATGGTAAGACGGGTGCTCACCTCTGCTCCTTCCCTCTGCTTACCATGGGAGGCTGTGCAAGTGGGATCTGCAGGTCTGTGTTAATGTGCAGCCCAGGAGCCCATCTCAGGCACTGTGCAGAACTGCTGATGGCATCCCAAGCAAAATTTTCACTTTCAAAAGTGTTTTCCTGGCTTTCTCAGCAGCTTGGTCACTGAAGTGCTCCAGGCTGTCTGTTTCCAGGAGCTCCATCCATGTCCAGATGAAAACATTTGAGTCTTCCTAGACCTGGAGATCTTGTTCAGATCTTCAGATTTATTTAGCTAAATAAATGGGAATACGTGGAATAAACCTGGGCAGAAGTGCAGAACTTCAGCCCTTGAGAAGAAAGTCCCATGGATTTAAGGAAATTTTTTCACGTCTTGGACAAAAGCCAACCAAAAGGCCTAAAAATCCTGAGAACACGTGAGGTCTGTGCACTCTCTGCTCATGAATGTGAACAAAAAGCAGTAGAACTTTAGCAGGGAGGTCTTAAAAGTCAAACGAGGACCTTAATTTCCCAGCACAGCTTTTTATTCCCAGGCATGTACCACTGCAGCTAACAGCACACCGATGGGCTGCAGCTCACCAAAAGGGAAATACATCTTTTAAGTCAAATATTTGTCATGCCTGTGAGAAATTAATTGCTAGTTTTACATAATTAACTTCCTAGCAGGCTGCTTCTCTAAAAGCAAAATGACCTGAGGGACAGTAGCAAATTCTAAAATTTTAAGTAAATAAGTGATCCCAGTTAAAGAGATCAGTGAGATGAAGTGATTCATTAAGGGCCTGTTTTGAAGATTTTGAGGAATGCTTGGTGGAAAAACCGGAGCAATTATTTGGATTTGGTGTGAATATTTGGGTTTGGTTTTCTTAGTGTTTTGTTAGTGATGGAGGGGCAGAAAAGCAAAGGCTGAGCTGATGGGGAGAGGTCTGGTCGTGGCAACAGCAGAGCTCTGCAGTGGGCACATGGAATTCCCTCTCACAGTGTGAATGCTGCAGCATCAAGATCAGCATAAATAACACAGATTCACTTGTTGTGCTAAAATATCTTCGTAGAAGCTTAATCAGAATTTGTATGGAGCCCCTTTTACAATCATTGGGCCAACTCTGATAGGCACAGAAACTTCAGGTGTGCACACAGATTTCATGCTTATATGCACTAGTATCAGTCTATGATAATTGTCTGTGTACAGACTTAGTAGCAGACAGTAAGCATGAACACACATGAAGACACATAGGTAGAAGATGGATGGATGGATGGATGGAGGGATGGATGGATGGATGGATGGAGGGAAGGATGGATGGATGGATGGATGGATGGATGGAGGGATGGATGGATGGATGGAGGGATGGATGGATGGATGGATGGATGGATGGATGGATGGATGGATGGATGGATGGATGGATGGATGGAGGGATGGATGGATGGAGGGAGGGATGGATGGATGGATAGGTAGGCAGATAGATAGATAGCTAAGTAGATAGATAGATAAGCAGACAGATTGATAGATAGTTTGATAGATGGATGGACTGATAGATTTACATGCAATAACACAGAGAGCTTGAGACGTCCTGGCAGTGATCCTGAAAGTGCACATATTTTTCATGTAAACTCTATTGCAGCCACTGAATGCAGCTATGGCTCTGCTAAACAGAGCTGTGACTGCTGTGTGTCCTCTCTGTCTCTCAGTCACGTCTGCTGACTTCTTTAAGGGCAGTTTGGCTTGGAGCTGTATGGAGCTGAGACTGGGGGAGGGCTGCCAAGCTGTCCCCATAGATTCCATGTTGGAGGAACTGTCAGAATTGGATATGCAACTTAGGAACTAGGTGTTACAAAATGTTTTGGAAGCCTTGCTTATGGCACTGTCTGCATGCAATGAAAGCTTAAAAAAACCCCAGAGCTCGGGTATTTTAGATCTTGTGACAGAGAGTTCATGGTCCTAGAAATTAGTGAAAGAAAATTCTAACGTTGAAAGCAGCACACAGCTCTAAATCACAGAGAGCAAATTAATCGAGAACCCTGGGATGCCAAGTTCACGGTCACTTTTTATTGGCTGTGTGCCTGAATTTGAAGAAGATATGTTCCATGAACGTCTTTTAATTAACTGCCTAAAGAGCTCAAAGCTAACAAACAAAGGAAAAATAATTTTCTCCAAGCTCTGTAGCCAATTCCAATTATGGGTCCTGTTAAACATTAACATCTGTTTGTAGAGCCACAGGGCTTCTTCCCTCTTCTTCCCAGCAAAGTCCCCCCATTTTCCCCTGACAGCTCAATTTCCAGCCAAACTGCACCCAAACTCCATCTCTTCATTTCTGGGGATCCTTCGTTAAATTTCTGCTCCCAGCTGTGCTCTGGCCACTTGGATTGGTAGCTGGAATGGAGATGTATCTCTTCTGCTTATGTAGTAAAGAGTAAAACAAAAACTAATGGGTATTTTCAGATAGCCTGACAGTGATTAATTGCTGTTCCAGCAGATGCTCCAAATAAAAAATGCTCCGGCTCCCTGATTTATACCGAGTGCAGAGAAATGAAGAGGAAACACATTGCAGAGCCAGGGAGGGGACAGTGGCTGCCCTCAGCCTTGGTGCTTGTGGGGTGAGCCCTCAGTCAGGCTGAAATTGGGGGCACAGGGTGCCTGACTGCAGCACAGCCCTTGGAGGGGCTGGGGATGCAGAGTTGGGGAGGTCTCAGTCCTACTGATGGAGTGCAGAAAGGAAAGGGGAACTGAGGAGGGCATGGGAGGATTTTACAGTGGCATCACTTGTGTAATAACTCCATAGGATTTTTATGTTTGCAGATGGGGGGAGATAATGATCTGGCTTATGAATGGGGAGAAGCAGTCAGACATCGCCACTGTCACATTAAGCACGTGGACTGTTGGCTTGATATAGTGCTTGATTAAGGGACAAGACAGGGATATCTAGAAACCATCATGTAGGCAGCGAACCATCCATCTTTCTGACGCGTGGGAGAAGCAAATTGCAGAGCTGTGTGTGCCTGGTCCAGCACCCAGTGATGCCACAGAGAGGTTTCCCTTGTCCCTGGGCATCTCACATGGCTTCCTGCTGGACCAGATGCAAACACCTCACAAATTCCTTGTTCTGATCATCAGAACACCCATTCCCAGGCTCTTCCATGCATAACTCTTTTTAAAAAATCCTTCTATCGTTGGTGATAATTTCAGAGACTTGAAGGGGAAAAAAAAAACAAACCCTATAACTGTCTCACCTGCACGTTCAAGCCCCTTATTAACTCTTCCATTTTCCCTACAGTAATTGTTTCTGTCTATTTTAATTTCACTTTGGTGGAGACAAACTCAGAGGCTTCTACAGCTGGAGGCGGGCGCTGCACCAACCCATGGGGTGCTGGGGATGGAGCAAGCATGATGCAACACCCCCAGAACCATCTCAAAAATGGATTTTAAAGGCTGGCTCAAAATCCAGCTGCCAAGGATTCACGTTTAAGCTCTGTCACGACTTAAATGCATTTGGGACGATTCATTTTAGCCAGCTCTGTATTCACAGAGATTCTTGGTGAACCCAACAAACCAACCCTGTTTATCCATCTGAATTGCAGGGCGTGTGCTGCTCGTGCAGGGCAGAGGGCAGAGGTGTGCTGCACAAATCACCTGGTGATAATTACCAGGAGGTGGCCAAGGAAAATTTCCGAGTGCTGATGTTATGCAAAATTGAATCTGTGTCGGACTCAGGGGGCTGCTTAATTACATCAGTGTCATTAGAGAGATGCACTGACGGTTATCAGGTTTCCTCCAAACGCTGCCTGGCAGGATGGCACCTTACAGGTTGTTCAAGGGATGGATGTGACCACGGAATGGGGCAGTGTGGACAGCATTTGGAAATGCACGAGGCTGTCCCTTGGCCTGGCTGTTGTGCCCATGCTGCAGTAGCTAGGGCCAGCCCTGCCACCAGCTGGACAGCATCACCTGTGGCTTTATCGGTGCATCCCAGCCCCAAACCTCTAAAGCTCAGTGACATGTCCAGAAGCACAGGGACAGCGAGCCCTAGGTTGAGACTGAGACCTCAGCCCCTGTGTCTGCCTTGAAATAAATCCCTTCATTTACCAAATTCAGAGATGGGAGGAAAAAGTGCAACCCCGAGGAGCTCTTTGCTAAAAAAGCCACAAACTATTCCTGTTCCATCTGCTTTAATGTCCGTGGCTCAGCCAGCAGCGGTGCTTCTCCGGCTCCTTTCTGATCACGCTTAGACAGGGCAGGTTTCCATCAGAAGCTATTTGACAATTTGTCTTTAATGAAAGAGCAGGCACAGTGCACTGCTATTTGCTGTGAGCCTGTTATGTGGCAGCCTGAAATTCTAATTGCTCTGGCTTTTCTTCATGTAGATTCACAATATAGGGTTTGTTCGTATTACTAACTGGGGACTCGTCTTTCCAAAACCTGTGCTCTAATTTTGTTTCAAGTTTATCAGGATCTGTCATTTATTTTCTTGAAAACTAATCTCTCACTCCCCACACTGAAGGTCCTGCTGTTTTGAAAATACACACACACACACAAAAAAAGGAGAAAAATGATAAATGTTGCTCAGATAAGTACATCCCTCAGTAGTTTTGTCCTCTTCCCAAAATAGACTGTGCTGTAAATGCTGTCTGCTGCTCCCTGCCCAAAGGATAGTGCATTCCTGCACCTGCTGTCCTTTCCAGCACCTCATTCCTTACACCTATGGGGAAATCACTTTGGTGGTTACTTGGTTCCTTCTCCTCTCCATCTGTATGGCACTACATGGAGACAGTGGCATTAGAAAGCCAGAGGCCCTCAGCTGGAAGTCAGGATTTCTGCTCTGCCATGCCTGGTGCTGCACAGACCAGGCCAGAATGATGTGTCCTGGTTTAGAGCTTGATTCAGATCCCCACTGCCAGCCTCGTTAGCTCCAGTCTGTGCAAGGAAAGCTTCACGATAGGAATGTTTGAGGAAATGCAGTGATTTGCCAGGAGGCCGAGGGCAGAGGTTTCTGTTACCTGCACCAGCTGGGATGCTCAGAGCTCCTGGGATGTGTGATCATATTGCACACCTTGCAGCACTCTGCAGAGATCCTCCACTTCTGTCCTGTGTTATCTAAGGAAGGAGGGCAAAGAGGCAGAAAAACAAGGTCAGTGAATCATAGCATCATAGCATCATAGCATGGCTGGGGCTTGGAAGAGACCTTAAAATAGAAGATCAGCCAGTGTGGGTTTGCCAGCTGGTAGCATTGCAAAGGATCTTTTCTAACACTGGGTTTCTGACAGGTTACCATGGGAGAGGTTTGTCCTCCATTGTGAAAAATTGCGTCAGTCTTTTCCTTGTGTCCCACCAGCTTTTTAGGGTCATAGCAAAGCCAAATGCTGATTGTGTGGTGCAGAAAAAGCAAAACACATTAAAGCCTTTATTTTCTCCCAATACATTATTTTCCCCTAAAAATGACAAAAAAAAAAAAAAAAAAAAAAAGGCTCTGTTTTATCTGTTTTATTAAGATACCATTTGCTGCTGAAAAAAGATATTGGGAAGGAAAATAAGCAAGCAGTGCCCACTTTATGACCTTGTTGTCCATATGAAGATGGATGACACAAACCTGCTTCAACCCTGATTAGGCAGCAAGCTTCCACTAAAAAAATGTGCTCACTTTCTCTGGGTGGACACAGAAAAGGCAGATCACGAGACAGGCCGGAGAGAGAGATGAAAAAGCAAGAGCAGCTGGCTTCCAGTAAATGCTCTCAGACTCCCATTTTCATTAGTCCTAAATTCCATCATAGTTTAAAGGAAGCAAAAGATAAAGAGCAAAGGAACATTTAAAAGATTCTTCAGAGAGAGAGAGAGGCTTGCTTTACCATTAAAACCCTGACTAGAAGTTATTGTTATTACTTGCTTTGCTGCTGTGCCCAGAGTCAGGATGAGATCCCCATCGTGCAGTGTGTGGTGGATGCAGGGGGGGGCAGCCCTGCCAGAGCCCCACACACAGCAGCAGGCTGTGCTCCCCATTGCATGCAGCTGGACTAGGACCTGTGACAGAGGGGTTGAGGCAGTGTAGTAAGAGTGGCAGCAGTAATATCAGTAGGAATGCAAGAATTATCATTATCGCCGTCTTTGCAAGAGAAAGATGCTGAAGCATAGGAATCATAGGAATCAGAGACATCCAGCTTGTCATCACCACCTTGCATGGGGCTGCAGTGGGGCTGCATCTCTCATTGCCCTCAACTGTGGGGCCAACAGCCTGTGAGATAGGAACTGTCAGTGCAGCAGGTCCCAGTGCTCACTGCTTCCCTGGGCATGGCACGTATCTCCAAAGCGTGGTCACCTCTGAGCTCCCAGGCCATACAAAGGAGCTGGGGTTCAGTCTGTCCAAATCACTGATGGGATGGAAAATGCAGAAGTCACTGTAACAGCTCCTAAGTGCTTTCAGGTGTAGCATCCAGGATTAAAATGCAACCCCTGAAACCTTTACCTGCATCAGAGAGCAGAAAACAAGCCCTGAGCTCCATGTGTTGGATGAGCTTGTCAGCAGAGGACCTTCCTGACCCTTCATCCTGCATTGCAGCTGTGCCCTCAGGTGTGTTGTGCTCACTTGCCCAGCTCCCTGCCCCATTGCTCAGGTTGTTGGAGAGCTGGACTTGTAACAGAGGGGCATCCTGAAGCTCTCAGTGTGCCCTGACCCCTACAAGCCAGCACAACCCTTAGGGTTGCAGTTTGGTTATCTAATGGATAGAACTGGACACCAGCAGATCTGGACAAACATGAGCCTGATGGACCAGTCCCACTGCCTGTTGGCATTGCTGTAGTTTCCAAGGAAACCCACTGCTTCTGGGAGGAGGAGGGATGGGTGACGTTTAGTAAAAGCATTCAGTGATGCTTGATTTTTTAACGACTGCTGTTGCTCCCTTGTCCCTTTGAGTCTGTGATGCTGCTGCTTTGCACAGATGGGGCTTTCATAGGAAAAAGTGGGAAAATCCCAAAGCTCACACGTGCCTGGCTTCCTTTACATCCCTGCTCTCCACAGACGAAACAAACAAAACAAAACAAAACAAAGGAACCACGGTGGCTGGGGCTTCTTCTAATTTTAATGAGGTTTCACCTTCAAAGAAGCATCCGTTGGTGCACGCCAAAGAGCTGCAAGCACTGCTCAGAAGCACTGCAGCAGAAACTGCCTCTGAACCTCTGACAGCCTTCACTGCACATGGCAGAGATCAGCTGGAAAGATGTACGAGCCATCTTCAAAGCCAGAATTGCTCAGGAAGCTTTTGCTCTTGCCTTATTACTGGAGAACTGTCCGGGTCAGACACTTTTATTGGGAGAAAACTTTCATTGTTTTGGCTGTTTTTGTTCCTGCTTCTGGACGTGGCAGTCTAATGACATGACTGATGTCTCCCAACTTGATAGACGTCAATAAAAATAGATAGAGGAGGACTCAGGGATTCTTAGACTGAGATTGGTCTTGAAACTGGAGGCTGGAGCTGCTCCCTGCATCACAGAATGAAGACAGCACTGCAGTGGGTACAAAGTGTGTTCCCTCTCACTGCGTTCATGGAGAAGCATAGGGCCACTGTGGTTGCTGAATGCAAGGTGTTGTTGATGTGTTTCAGTGCAATAAGATGCCCAGACATAGGAGGTGTTTGCAGTGACTCCTGAGAAAATGATAAATGGAACAGCGTGGTGATGGCAAAAGGTCCCTCAAACACATCCCAGTTTCCATTGCAGAACACAGGTCTGAGATGGTATAATGGAGGTGGTCAGAGGGGTTCCATGCCAGCATGACTTTGTTTTCCTCCAAGGAAATATGAATATTTTTAATTCAAATTTTTATTCACATATTTTTTATTCATGTTTTGATTTTCCTTTGTTTCTGTTTTGCTTACAATTAACATTTTTTTCTGAAGTGGCACAGAAGCCCCACTTCTTTTTCTTAGAGGAGTCAGACAAGGCAGTGTCACAGCAGCCACCAGCTGCCAGCTTCTTTGGTCACTGAGAAGGCTGTAGTGCCATAACCTGGGTATCAGCCTTTGGATGACTGTGGAAGGAGGACTTTGGCTCATTGGTCATTTGGGACTTTGGACACCCTAAATCCAAGAAATAATCCATTGGAGTGTAACCTGGCACTGTTACAGTTTATCTTTCTCAGATTTTGTGAATGGATTCTTGCGGCATTTTTTTCATTTCTCTTCCCATCCTCACTCTTTCTCATTGAGTCAAATGGACAATTAAATGGAAATTCGTCCTGTAAACACAACCCTATTAGGCCTGAAGCCTGGGGGATCAGAGCAGGCTATAATTACAGAGGGGTACCTTTAGGTGTGAACTACTGTGTGCTGAAATAGCAGATAGCAGCCCTTAGCAAGCTGGGTGAGCAGGTTCCCTAATGCTGGGGATCAGAGATGGGCTGGGTTCTCTTATCACAAAAGCCCATTTAGGAGAGAAGCACTGCACATCTGTTGCTTGTCAAAGACAGCCCCTTTGGAGCTTGGGAGGATTAGAGAACGCCTCTCTGGAGATAGGGCTTTGTCAGATGGCTCTTGTAAATCAGCCAGGAGTGATGGGCTTGTATTAAAAGCCTGATCGTGGCCATTGCCACAGGAATCACCACTCCAGCTGAGCCACTGCACTGCTGATGTTCTCATAAGGGCTCTCTTTGCTCTGATAAGGAACAGTCAGTATCTTCACCAGTCAGAGTCCCTTCTGGGGCAGTGTGGATTTCCTTACTGCTGTCCAACCCCACTCAGCAAAGCACCCTGGCAGTGAGTTCTGACCTTTACATTTCAGGTATTTAAAATCCTTTCCCCATATGATGGAGTAAAAGGAAGAGGAATAAGAGTGAGCTGAATTGTAGAAGCAGAAGTGAGCAAATTAAGCTCTACAGTCGATAGCAGCTGACTGATGACAACCCTCTATGAAACCACCGCTGTTTGCCAGAGGCAGTCAGTGGGACCTTCATGGATTTCTCCATTGTCAGAGCAGTGAGAACACAAACACCCCTCAGATTGAGCACCCTGTGGTCACTGCTCCTGTCCATGGCTCACTATTGCAATTGGTTGGTACTTCTTTTCCAAGGAATTTGGTGACTCTCTGCTGTTCACTGCAGGGTGCAGAGGTAACCTCCTTCCCACCCACTACACTCTTGGCTCTGGGGCCATCCTTCTGACCTGCTTTTCATCTTCCAGCACAAGAGAACTGACATCTTCATTTCACTGTTGCATAAACGCCAACTTCTGTGGGCCTTCTTGCATTCCTCCATCTTCTCACTGTCCAAGCTCTAGGCCCTAACATGAGACATCACACCTCAGGGGGTCTTCCCAGCCCCACAGAGCCAGCCAGCCCTGCCGTGAGGGTTTGGAGCTGGGCTTGCAGTACAGCTGGAAGTGTTGATTTGGTAATATGCAGTGTATGCATCTCTTGAGGGAGAGAGGCAAACACACACCATGTCCTGACTTTAAATGCATGAGTAACTTATCAGAGGCGATAAATAGGGATTTGAATTCAGAGATGTAACTTATCTCCAAATACATATCTTCCCATTTAGCTCCGTTTACATCCGCCTGTATCTCTCTGCCTGCAATGTGCCTTATTATATAGCAGTGCTTACCTTTGAAGTTCTGAAAGGCTGTTTGTGCTAGTAATGAGAAAAGCAAGGTAGAAGCAGGCTTTCCAGCACTGGAGTTTTCTGTTGCATTCTCCTTTTGACTGTCTTTCATTTAATGTCTCTAATAAATGGTAGTTTACTGGAATCAAAGAATTCAAAGCTTCTGTTCTTGGTGATGAATACAAGGAATAAGAGGCTTTTATATGCTGTGAAATCTACAGAAAGACTGAGATATGGGGACAGCTTTCCTATACATGTCTTCTAAGTGAGTGCTTATCCTGAGATAGATGCAGTGATCTCTGCAAGAGAAGCAACATTTCCAAGCAAGCACGGCGCTGCTGCTACAGCGGGGAGGGAGTGGAAATGCTGCAGCATCACATCCCGTTGTGTGCTGTCCTGAAAAGCTTTTCAGTGCTGTTAAGGTGAGACTTCTCAGGGGTGCCTAGGACCAGAATATAGCTGACTGCTGTCTGTCATTGGTGATAGCTGAGTGTTTTATTTAATGAGGTCATACACACCCCTTCACCACCACCCTTGGCACTTAGCCTGTTGAAGGCAGTGAGATACACGAAGCTGAGGATAGAGCCATCAGAGCACCCTGGGGAGAGTGTTGACCTGGTGTCAGTGATGGTAGTGGAAACTGGTTGGGGTCACCAGTGTCTGGACACCTTCATTTGCTCAACACAGCTTCACCCACTAGCTTATCGTGCAATTAAACAACAGAGGAGAGGGCTGAAAAGGCATCACCTCCTCATTTCACAGGAAGATGATGAGGCTCACCTGTTGTCCTCCTGGGCTGTTCCCAACCTGCCCATGTCACAGTCGGTCCCATCAGCAGAGGCAGCCCCAAGCTGGTGCTGTGTGCTGGGCTCCCACACTGTGTGCTGTGGTTCTGATTGCAGTCACCCCTCTGAAGCTTTCAGCACTCAGCTGGGCTGCTGAGCCACGCAATCTGCCCTAAGGAACAGCTACCAGTACTGGTTCAGGAATTCAGGAATTCAGCATTTATCTTGGCTGAGGCAGGGGAGAAAAGTGGCTTCAGTCACCCTGTTGGGTTGGTTTGGTCTACAGAGCTGGGTCTGGTGCATGGACACCTTGCTTTGTAAGGAACCCATCTGCTTTTGGGGCAGCAACGTTTGATCCAGAGCTGATTTTGTCCTGATTGTTCCCCATTGCTGTGACACCATCTGACCAAATATATGCAAACTGCAGTAAAACATTTCCAACGAGAAGTTTGTGGCATTTCATTATTTCTCATTCCTTACATAATTAACTTTGGTTCATTTATCCTAAGTTTAATTTTACAATAGTAAAGTAGCTGGGTTTCTCTGTAGACAGATGAAAGGCTGGATGGTATTTTTTATGAACCTTCTCAGTGAAACATGGCTTATAAATTATTTCCTGGAGAAAGAGAATTTGCACATTTAAAACAAAAAGAAGGAGCTGAAGAATTAGTATTGGCTCCTTTGCAGCTCGTGTTTGTGTTCATGTGCTGAGGGCTTTGTCTGTCTGCTGTTCTTTGCAGTGACTCCAGATTACTGCCTCAAAGCACAAAAGCATTATCACGGCAAGACTCCTTCTTAATAACTCTGCAGAATTGTTCTGCAAATGAACAAAGATAATGTTGGCCTGACAGGTTGAGATTGGGCGGCTGATGGAGGCTGGGGCTGGGAAAAGAGATCTCTCCGATAAGCCCCAACAACACTCAGAGACAGCAGCTGGAATAAAAGAGTAATAAATATATTTTCTCCTTTTACATGTCGTAAGTTTTAAACACGAAGCTTCAGATTTTCCATTACAGCATGAATCAGTCACTTATCCTGAAGCTATCTTAAGCTTCCTCCTGCTGTAGTTACTCAGTCGAGGAGCATCAGGCGCTGTTGGCCAGAGCTGGCTTTTAACCACTGTCCACCTTTGCTGGTAAAGTTTCTATCCAGAGATCATAACACTGCTGAACCACTTGTTCCATGTGATGGTATTTTTTGTGGCCAGGATTCCAGGTGCTTGGACAAACAGCCTGTGTCACAAACTAAATGATCAAAGCAGAAGGAAAGGAAAAGCGGTGCTTTCGAAGGACGTAGTGCTCAGGTCTGTTTTCTCAGGCCTGATGCTTTTCTTTACATTGGCAAAAATATCAGGGGAAAGGTTTGCAGGGTGTTGCAGGAAAGCAGTGGCCAAAGTGTCCATCTGACACAAAGAGCTGGCTTAAACCACCAGTTGGGAATGGGAACACCATTGGCAGTGGATGCTCTTCCCATGCTGGGGATGGGAGGATGCAAGGATCGATGGGGAAGGGACCCATTTTGTTCTTCAAAAATAGAAAAGAAAGATTTTTTTTTGCTCAAGTTGGAGACAGAATTTCTGTTCTAACAAATATTTGGCCTGAAATCAGAGGTGCTGGGGATCTGTAGTTACTTTCTCGTTTTCAGGTGGCTGGATAGGATGCTCTTCCCAGATTCGTGGCACAAACACACGAGGAAAATGCCATTCACTCTGCATTACTGTTGTGTTCTCTGCAAGTGCCTCAGCTTCCCCACCCGGTAATTGTGCTGCCTTGTGATGGAGGAACACCTTGCTATCATGTTGAAGGTGAAGGACATCATTAAGAAAAAAAAAAAAAAAGAAGAAAACTCTTTTGGAAGTGTATAGGGGATGGCAAGCAGCAGTTCAGCCAAATTCTGAAGGAACTTGACATAGAGTCACAGAATCACTGAGGTTGGAAGAGAGCTCTGAGATCACCAACTCCAACCCCACTGCATCCCCACCGTGCCCACTGGCCATGACCTGCCATCCCACGTGCTTCTGGTGCAGGTTTTTATCATACACCTCATTGGAGGGCTCTGTGCAGAGGACCTGGCTGCTGGCAGTGGCCTTCTGCTACAAACCACGCTTGGTTTTTAAGTCCCATTCCATAAAGCCCTCACTCCTGAAGGCGTATGATTACAGGAGAATTTCTTCTCTCATTTAACAGACGAAAAGCTCTAACTCAAAGCTTTCTTGTATGGATGTGGGAAAAAGCCTGGCTTCATTCAAGTAGACTTATAAGGGTTTAGCAACCAAAAGAAACACAAAGAGCAGACAATAGATATTGTTTCAAATACTTAATGATTTTCTGAAGGCCAATTTTTTCTTTTGTGCAGTTCTCTATGCTGCAAAACTGAGCCCATTTTGCTCGATTTCAGCCAATTAACCCCAGCATCCCCCCCCCCCCCCCAGCTCGGCCTGGCTGCCCAGCACAGGTCTGGCAAAGCAAAAATGCTTTTGTTGCTTTTAACTTTTCTTTATAAAACAGGAGGTTTGAGCAACAGTGAAGACCAAGTAATTACGAACAGATATATGGCATTACAATTCAAACCTGCACCGTAATGGCTCCATAAAGTCACCTAGGTTTAGATATACATCAAACCATTTTTCACATTGCAAATGAATATTTTTAAGAGCTGTAACTTTCTGGGAGTTCATGAATTTCCTGGATTCATAGCTCTCTCCTGGACGGAGATACTGTGGTGCAGAGAGTAAAGGAGGGAGCGTGGCACAGAGAGCTGAAGCGGAGCAAAGAATAAATCCTCAGAGATGAGATTTCCAAAAGCTGCTCGAAAAAAAGCTGGGATAAATGTATGACATACGCTGTAAATACCACTTTGCTATATCAGCCTTCCTCTTTCCTGGCCCTGCCCGAGGATTTTGGGAGCCTGATTTGAACCGTGAAGGCTTCAATGGCCAAGAGCTTGCAGTTATGTCCTGTGTGCTGTTGCCAGAGCCCTCACCTGGGACATTTGCAGACCCTGTCCCATGGAAACCATGGATGAGTTGCGATGAGTGCAGTGGTCCTTACAGACATGCATTATTTTTAATGGTCCGGGCACCATGCAGCAATGGCTGAGTTAAATCTGGGTCACTCTCTGTCTCTGTCTGCCCCAGACCCATTCACAGGCTGTACAGCACACCTTGTCCCCATGTCTTCGTGTCCCCATGGCCCCATATCTTCAAGTCCCAGTGTCCTGGTGTCCTCATGTGCTCAGTGCTGTTGAGCAGTGGGCCAACCCTTCCCTTCTGACCGGATGGAGGGTGTAAGCAACTACTATTTGTGTGTTTTTAAAGTGGAATGGCAAGGATAATCGGGCGATTTTGGCGATTAGAGGAAACCTCAGAGAAGACAAAGCAGACTTCCCAGCACCCGAGGCAGCGCAGGGTGTGTGACTCATGTAGAGATGTAGAGCCATCCCTCGAGTTGAGTCATTGTGTTGGCAATCCTGCACAAGGCAGCAGAGCGCCTTAAAACTGAGCATCCTGTGTGCTAAATATCAATGAAAGTGCTTTTGCTCCTTGTCTAAAATTCCCTTACATTCTCTTCCACCCCATTGGCTAGAGCAGCAAATCCATCTCTCTCACGAAGCTAAATCAAGATTAAGGGGGCTTGATAGGTAATTATTTTTAATTACAATATGCTTTTTACTTTCTGAGTTACAGACGTTGGCTTGCTGTTCCCACAAAGGGTTGGGAGCTGCTTTCCTGCTTATCTCAGCGAGAAACACATGAAGCACAGAATCCTCTTCACAGATACAGCTGGACCCAAACGTGCTTCAAAAGCCATGGCCTGGGGAGATGAGTGCCTGGGAGCCCTCGTGGTGCTCATGGAGCCAGCCGGGTCCTTCAGCTGCCGTGGAGAATCTTTTTCTACATTCTAATTTGCTCACCCCCTTCTAGGGGCATCGTTCGTTCCCTGGGGTTGGCAGTATTTTTTCTGACATCATTTTGGGCTGTTTTCTTTTCTCGATTGACAAACTAAGGAGACAGGGAGTGAGAAAGAATCCCGCAGAGGCATAAAACTAAGATAAACAGGTGTGAGCAGGTAATGTATGCGGATACGGTGAATGCACTCGAATCTGTACATTTAACTGACCGTGGCAATAGGCATCTATCTTTCCTCCTACAGCTTTTTCTAAATGTGCCCCAGTGTCCCTGGAAGAACATTGCCTTTCATGGGAGGGCGTGTAATGAAATGCCCTCATCCTGTTTTAATCAGTTTCGAATGTGGAAAAGACAATCACGATCTGAGGAAGGCAGTGTTTCCCTCGCATGTGAATTATGTGATACTGTAGCTTCATTAGCATGCTTTACAGTCTTATCTTTATTCATACTGGCAAATTAAATTAGCGCTGTCTTTCAAATCTCCGTCTATTTTTCCCCCTAGGCAACCACCAGCAGCACAAAATAAATGACAGTAACGGGAGTGGATTGCTGCACTCTTGACGCTAGTCCCTGGGTTTTAAGCAAGCATCCCTCCAACAAATGATATTTGTTCTCTCTCCAGGAGCTGAGCTGCATTACATTGTTCCTGTTACAATCACAGAGCTCCACGCACCGGCACGGAGCGCAGGCTGTCAGCATGGGGCCTCATGGCCCTTTCCTCTTTAGCCTCTACCAAAGCCAAATCCGGGATTTAGGCAGGTGCCCCTTTTCTCCCTTCATGTCCGTGTCTCTCTGTTGGCTGATGTCTTGATGGGAAAAGCACCAAACGTGGCTGTGGGAAGGGTGGGAAGTGAGTGAGAAGCAGAGATTTCGGCAGCACAGTTGGGTTGGAGGTCGTTCTGTGCTGATGCTGTAGCACTGGTGAGGAGATGTGGATGAAAAGGAGCAGAGAGTCTGCTGCTGGTTGAACCCCAGCTGTGCTGGGGGCTGCTTGGAGGAAACGTCTTAGGGGAAAGTATGAAAGGAAGGAGGAAGTGGGAAAGGCTTTCCTCACTTCTGCCTTCACCATGCAGATATCTGAGCTGAGGACGAGAGTGGATTTGTCAACTCTGCAGTCAGGCATAAATGGAGCTTCATAACTTTGCAAGTGCAAAGCATTAGCAGTAAGTGATTTTACATTAAACACTAAATATTGCAGCTATTAAAGAACATTCATCATCTGCACAAGGTGCCTGAACAGAAATGAGCTGTAGCATCTCCTGCAACATTGACTGTAAACACATTAAGAGCTCTCACAGTGCTGTCAGTCACTTCCATCTCAGGGAGAAGACCTGGCGCTCAGGGGCTCCACCACCATCCTCTGCACAGAGAGCAGCACCGTGTCATCTCCCCATGGAGGTGCCCCCAACCTCTTTGCTCTGCCTTTGGTGCAGTATCCCAGAATGGAGCCTCCTGTGCACTGCTGTCCCCATGGAACACGTGAGGTGCAAGATCCCCCCTGCTGTTGTGACCAACAGTAAGTGACCACCACCAAAAAGATGAGCCACAGGCAGTGCTGTGCAGTCACTAGTGATGGAGGTTATGGGGACGTTGCAGCTTTCTTCCCCAGATCTCAGTGTGAATAAATCCAGGACACTGTTTCCTCCTCCTGAGCCGTTTCTCTGATCTGTGCATTGCTATCAGCCATGCCAAGAGATGGAGCAAGCCTCCGTCCTAACAAAGATTTCATTTCCTTCTGCTGTTCTGACACCAGGCCAGCCAAGAGCAGCTGTGCATTGTGCTGGGGAGATTGCTTGGTCCAAGATTGTGCTTCAGATAAGAGTTTGGATGATGATGATTAATAGAACTGCTTTGTTTGTCTGACAGGTGGACTGATAAATAGATATTGTTGCTAGGAGTACATTCCTTCCTGCTATGGGAAGCAGTACAGACAGCCTGAAATGCTGATGTTTCTTGGAGATCTGTGGAACTGGAGGTCAGGGCAGGCTGTACCTTACCTTTTGATTGTACTGGATAAAGGACTTCAGTCCTTTAAGTGAGGAGTGATGATTTCATCACGACCTGACATGTCCTTCGTTTCCAGTAAGGAAAACAAACAAAACCTCACAGTTTTGAAAATATGGTCCAGACATGCTGAATGCTCATAAAAGGGCAGAGAGTCCGCAGATGGAATAGAAAAAACAGCTTAAAATGTCATCAGAAGTTGTTGTGATCTTTGGTGAGTTTCTTTCTCCCCTTAATCTGATCTCCATTTATTGTTCTTTCAGTCTTTACCTGACAGCAACTGATGAAATTCAGAGCCAGAAGTTGCCACCAGGGCCACCTGGTGCTGAAAGCCCTGCCCAGGTGGGCAGCAGCCACTGTTGTGCTCAGTGAGCTCTCAGAGGTGGTCCCAAAAGGTATTTAAACCCTTTGCAATGTTGATGCTTGTGGGGTTTGCTGCTGCTGTGTGGGGTGAGTAGTGGGTGGCTGTGTTGCTGCAGCTTGCTTCAGCAATATGAGTAAGGGAATCTTGCAGCAGTTCTCAGAGCCTGTGTAGCTCAGATTCCAGAGAAGATTAGTGGGGCTCATTATAGCTTGCCTATCTTATTGAAGCAGCTCATTTAATATAGGCTTTTCTCCCAAACAGTGGGAGCCTCCCACTTCCTAATGAGTTTTTCCTCCTAGTTGTGGAAGCAGTACTGGTATTTCCTTGTACTGATAAGGATGGAGGATCCTCTTATCTAAGGAGTGGGGTGAACCTGGAAGTCTATGGCAGAGCTTGGGAAGCTCTAGCAAGACTAATGTGCTAACACAGGCACTGTTCTCCTCTAAGACTATGCATCATTGCCTGTGTCAACATGTGAGCTGATTTAGCTGTTCTGTGTGATGAGGAGTTGGTCTTTTCAGCTGTTGTTAAGGTTTTTTTCCTGAGGTTGAGGTTTCCTGCCTTGAGACAAGCTCTGCTTTCACCTATCGTGTGTTCCTCTCTATCAACCCCTGGAGATGCCTGGGTCAGAGGTTCAAGCAGAAATTGGGGTTAATTGGTGTCAGTTGGAAGCCAGCAGCACACAGGGCTCCTTCTCTCTCATGTGCATCTTGCCCTGTGCCTGGGGGCTGGCAGCAATCTGAGGCAATGTTTGATCCATGCATACCAACTCTTGGGCACTGGTGATTGCCCAAAGAGCAAATTGCTGTGCTTTGAAGTTGGACAGTGCCTGCCTTTCTGCCTTTCCCTCAGCACCACTTAGGCTTATGGGGAGAGGTGGGCAGGTTTTTAATACCTGGATGCAGACTTTGCCAAATGCTTGGGATGAGCTCAGCTGCTTTCTGCTCTTTGAGCAGCTTAGTCTCCCCCTGCGATTTGGCTTTAAGGGGCGATTAAGTGTTCAAAAGCACTATTTACATTTCAAAAATGAATCTGGACCTGGTGTGAGATCAAAGTGGAAGTGAGGTTTGGGTGCATCGATCAGATGCCCAGGATGCTGGGGCTTCCTGCATCTTGTAAAGGATCAAACGAGTTCAGAGATGCAGCACTGTCAGCATGGTTAATTTTCTTGTAGGTAAGAGCTTGTAGTCCCTGGTGCTCAGATGCTTGCCTCGAAGAGAAATAATTAGTGGCATTTTTCAGGTTAATTAACAACTACAACTTAGACATGGGGCCTTCCTCCCTTGCTCCCTATCTTCCCATACCCTCCCAGCAAATATGAATGGGATTCTGTTGTTCAGGGCACACATTTCAATCTCTCTCTGCTCTTAAGTGTAGATGGAGCTCACGTGTGTCCTGGTGACAATGCACCCAAACCTTCAACCTGAAAACTGGCATGAGCAAACTGCATTTTGTGTGCATCACTGTGCATGTCTGTGTATTTAGGAGCTGGATTCCCACACTCCAGGGGCTTTATACCTGCTGTGCAATGAAGGAACCATGCAGCAGACAAAGCATAAGCCACTGTGGGGAGAGTTGTCCTCTGTGCCTCGTTACAGATGGAGAAATGAAGTGACCACGTGGCTGCTGAAGGACGGGTTTTGTTCCCCTGGCTGCTGCTTGAGAAACACACTGTGAAGAGGAAGAAACATCCTAATTTTCTTCTGTACCTCCTACTGACCTGTCTTGCTTTTCCCCACCTACAGACTCTAGTTAAGCACCAGAAAGAGGCTTAGATCAGTGGTGACTTCTTGTTCTTTAATTCATGCAAATGTTCTTTTTAACTATCTTGGAGTCTTAAACGACCCTCTGGGGAACCTTTTGTGTTTGATTATTGAAACAAAAGTTTATTCCCTTTAAGCACAAAACAACTGCAAAATAGAGGGCAAGAACCTATTTGTTTTCTTGCATATGCTATAAATGCAAAGGTCGGGTATGACTGACATAGCAGTGGGCAATGCAACACTCAGGAGAATTCCCAAGAATTGCAATGAAAATGGTTGGTTTCTGAGCCAAACAGCATCACAAGGGTTTGGCTGGCTGTATGCAGGGCCATAAAGAGCTCACAGGGTCTGGGATGGGCTTTGCAGGAGTCTGGATGCTTTGGGCTGGGCAGACACAAGGAGCAGCACAAAGCCTGTCATCAGGGAGCGCTTACCTTGAGTAAGTAAGTAAGTGCTGGACAGCCACATAGATACACCACAAAAAGATTGTTCACCCTGGGAAATGGGTCTGAATCCTTTAAATGTGAGGGTTTAGTAGCTACAAAGCCAACCTTCTACCCTGCACAGCTTCTCCAGTTGCATGGCTCTCATCTCCTGCAGCAGCCTGTTGTCGTTCCATGAGAACAGCATCCGCTTGCTTTCAAACCTGCTGCCTGCTAACTTCAACTAATATCCCATCATTCTCTTATTACAAACAGCCCTTTGTCTTTACTGCCCTTGCCTGTTGTGTTTCCACAGCTGACCTGTTTCTGCTTCCCCAGTTGTCTCCTCTCAAACCTGCCAGGAAAAGCTGTGTTGACCCCATGTCTGGAGCTCCCAAAGTAGCTGCTGGTGGGGCTGACCTCGTGGCTTTGCACTGAGTGAGCTGTGCTCAGCATCCCTCACTATGCCAGAGGCAGCCCTTCGCCCACAGAGCATCTGTGTAGCAGATCACCCTGACACCAACTCACTTGTTCTTTGTGCACCACCATCCTGCCACTCAGACATGTAGAAAACAAAACTAACATGGCCTCTAAAATCAATGAGCCAGTATATAGAGAGTTGTAAATAATCAGCAGAGGATTTAATTAGCAGCAAACTCCCTTACAGCGTGCTGGTGCCTATGGCAGCCTCTGGCCTGAAGCTGCTTCCTCTGCTCTGACTTCTTCCCCTGGTGCAGGGAACCCCAGAGAGGTTTCTCCTCATTGTGATTTCACTGATGGTTTTCAGATAGAGGTGTGATGCTGAGCAGCATCAGCCCAAAACTTCTGAGATTTCTGGGAACCACTTCACTGATGCGAGGTGTGCTGCGTCATGTGAAGGCTAATTTCATTACTGAAAGAATGATTCCATTAGGTCAAAGCAGATTGTAAAGATCCCTCTCCTGTGTTTTACTGCCTTTATTGAGCATCCAGCCATATGCCTCCTTAGTAGCCACGTGCTGTTTGGTTTTATTAATGCTCGCATCTGCTGGTGATTTGAGCAAGGGCCAAAGGTTCAAAACTAGAACTTGAGAACCCTCTATTACTGAAAGATTTTATTAGCCATCAATCTGCTGTATAGTGCCAGTGTTGCCAATGGGGAATAATACAATCAAACCTCTCTCCCCACCGGTGACAGCCCCACTCTGCTGCAAGGATCTGCATGAATTAATCTGCCTCGTTAACCATGCCAGGGTAAGTGCCTTTCAGGAGGAGAAAATACTTCAGTGGGGCTGGGATGTAGGTGCTCAGGAGCAGAGGTTGAGCAGCCCCCAGGTGTGTGAGCTGCCCCTCGCCCTCTGCATAAGGCTGTGGCTGTCCCACGGCCATTATGGGATTGCTGTGCAGTGAGCTGGCATGTTGGCCCCCGACCTTCCTAAGTCCTGTAATTCAGGTGGTTATTTCCAGGCTAGCTTTGGAAACTACACACACAGCATGAAAGTAAGGGATGGAAGCACTGGGGTGAACTCCTGCCAGCAGTGCAGCTGGTCACTGCCATGCAGCATATGGAAGCAGTAAGTTCCTGTCCTTTCTTCTTCTACCTGTCGTGCTGGGATTGTGCTCAAGAGAAAAATATTTCATTGTCCAGTAGCAAAAGCTGCCCTTAGTGCTCAGCCTCCCCTGCCCGCTCACTCCCCTCCAATGATGGGAGATGGAAAACAGTACAGTGCCTCCGTGGCAGGTGATGGGTAGAAAGCACACAGGGACCTCCCAGAAAATGTCCTGCAAAGACACAAGTCCTGGCACTCTGCCTGTTTGTGAGCACGTGCAATTAGATGTAAAAGTTCGTCATGAGGCTGACCAATGTGCTCTTAAAGAACCTGGGAGCTGTGCTGTGGACACAGAGCTGGGGCTTTGCTCGTGGAGGGTTGGGAGCAATGTATCCCCACTCTGTTCCTTCCTTCCCACAGCATTGCCAGCATCTCACTGCACGATCAGCTCTTCTTAACTCTGGAGGACAAAACAGCAATAAAAGAAACCTACTTTTGGGTTTTATTTTCTCTATGCAGCGCTGGTATTTCTCCTATATTAAATCTTGTTGGGGCCGTTTCATGCATAAACTTCATTTTTCTGTTGTGCTGGAGAAAACCTGAGCGATGATTTAATGCAGCTCCATTTGCGAGTCTCACTGTGACAGCAGGCTGTCATCGATGCTCTGCAGGGACAGTGCAGGGGAGTGCAGAATCTGTCCATCAGCAGGGGTGGAGAGGCTCAGGCTTTCACAACACATGGCTGGGCTTCGGGAGGCACGCAGACTCAGGGATTTGGAGGCAGGTGATTGCATTTGCTTCGTGTCTTAGCTCCCCATTGGTAGGGCTGGGTATGCAAAATTCAAAGCCGGACTGCCCAGAGTGGGGTGTTGTGTAGCAGAGGTTGGAGGTGAAATCCTGGGGATTCTTGAGGTAAGGGGAGAAGCGGATGGGGCTGGATGGGATCAGGATATTGGCAGCATGTTCTGTGCTGGATGCACAGAGGTTGGGGAGGTTAAGCTGTGCTGTACGCCTCAGTCAGTCCATAAGCTTTCAGCTACCCATAGACTCGTGCTTTAAGTACCCTTCTGAGAAGGCCTGAGTGAAACAACTCCATTGTATTTCAGTCACTTATTGCTGGGTTTCTCTGGTGCTATGGCTGGAAAATAGATGGTTTCTCTCTTTTGCAGAAAGCTGCAAGCACTTTCAGAAATCTTAAAAGGGAGAATAATTTTTAGGCTCGCAGTAACTTCTTTCTAAACCCTTCTTCTCTATCTGAAGGGATAACTGTAAATAAAATATCAACAGTTTTGTTGGGATTAACTTAAAGGGGGCTCAGGATGGCCTGAGCTTGAAGTGAGATTGTTGTTGCTGCTGTCAGCGGGCAGCAATTCGGTGCACTTCCCAGCATCTCCTAAAAGCTCACACCTCTGTTCTGCAGCTCCCAGTGTCACTGTGTGCCACGGTTGGTGGTTGAGCAATTAAACTTTGGACAGTTCTCAGACTAAGGGAGGAAAGGAGGAATGCTCAGCTTTCTGCTCCAGAACCCCTTGAAGGTCTGTCTGCCAGGCTGGAGGGGCTGAAGCACTGAGAGCTGGAGATGAACAGGAAGGAACAAAGTGGGCAGATTTATCAGTGGCGTTCGTGCTATCCAAAGTGTGTTCATCTCTCTGCTTCTGCTATCAGCAATTCCCCAGATGCTCTGGAGCAGACTCTGATTCTTAGGGTAATTTCACATTTTAAGAACTGCTTATGCACGAAAAGGAAAAAAAAAAAACACCTTAACTTCCTGCAAAACAAAGTAAAAATCGCAACGAATCTAGCAGGGTGTGCTTTTAGAGGAGCTTCAGTTTTAACTCTTAACAGAAATGATGTTAAGATTCTCTGTAAGTGAAAAGTAATAGATTAAAAGATGATAAAAACGCTGTCTTGGCAGTTGCACGCTTACACCTTCATAATTTTCTCAGGGAAAAAAGCTTTAACTAAAAAAAAATCATCTATTTATTTGAGAAAATGCTCCTAATTCCAAGGCAGAGATGAAAGAAGTGGCCCATCCTTGTGTTTGGGAGCCTCTAAACATGCATTTGCCTTCACTTTCGTAGTGAGCCGTCCCCTCGTTGCAGTTCATGTCTGGAAGCTTGCAGAAATCCAAGTCCTTGCTAATTAAGGTTATGTTCCACATCTCCAGCAATGACATCCCACAGCCCGCCGCATGCAGGGCGCTTTGCTTTGGCTCAGATCCACAGATCTTGGGAAGATAACAATTCCACATTTCTGCTTCTTTGTTCTGCACGCTCAGTGCCGTGTGGGCACACAGTGTTGTGCTGTGCCTTTGGTTTTAGCACTTTGCTGGACCTTGGTCTGCTGAAGATCTCTTGTCTGCAGGAAACCCAAAACAAGGCTGAGCCTTCGTGGCATCCCAGAGCATCACCATGTAGGTGCACACCCTACATAAGCAGGCTGGCATCTCCAGGCCCTCTCCTTTCTACCAGAGTGCCCCGAGATCTCTGAATGAAAAATGCTTTATGAAATTGTTGCTCTCTGGAGACCAATAGGATTGAGTGAGAGCTGTGGAATTTGTAAAGCCAACTACAGATCCTAATGGCAAACCTTTGCTGCAGGACTCCATAAGTTGGAACATTTCCATTCCCAAAATGCCTGCAATAATCCAATTCACTCAAAGCATTGGGATGCTAACTGAACAGAACGAAGCCCTCTACAAGAATAATAATAATTGAAACTGTGCTCCTTTCATTCATTTCCCAACAATGTGGGGCTGATTTCCCCTCTGATTCTGCTCCCCAGATGGGTCCATGGTAGCAGAAACCCACTCTGGCCTTAAGGCAGTTTCAGATTCATTCATTTCTCCTCTCAGAGCATTGTGGCCCTACAGCCCCATGCTGGCAGCTGGCTTGGGGCGTTGGGCTCAGCTCCAAGAATAAGCAGTTTCCAAGGCATTAATCTTTATAGTGATTATCTACAGCAAGGCCTTCGTAAAGCTTTTGGAAGTCAGTGTGGGCTGTGGGTTTTTTTGTGTCCTTTGGTGAATTTGAGTTGATGTAAAACTTGTGGCTCCTCTTTAGAGAGCCCGTCCTGTCCTGTGTGGACTTGAGCAAGGCCTTTGACATGGTCCCCCACCACATCCTTATCTCCAAACTGGAGGGATGTGGATTTGATGGGTGGACCACTCGATGGATAACAGGCTGCCCAGAGAGGCTGTGGATGCCCCATCCCTGGAGGTGTTCAAGGCCAGATTGGATGGGGCCCTGGGCAGCCTGGTCTAGCATCAGGTGGAATGGTTGGTGGCCCTGCGTGTGGCAGGGGGGTTGGAGATTCATGATCCTTGAGGTCCCTTCCAACCCTGGCAATTCTGTGATTCTGTGATTCTGTGTGTGCTGGGATGAGCAGGGAGCTGGCAGTGACTTGGCCAGAAGATGCTCAGAGATTGTTGGGATGGAATCTGATGACAAGCTGGGGTTGAACCTTGAGAACGCAGGATGAGTTCTCTCTTTTTGGAGGTGCAGAGCAGCCTGCAGGACACAGTGAGATCCTCAAAAAGGAAGATACTGACCCATGGTCCTCTTGGTGTCAGTCTACTCGAAATGCACGGGGCGCCCACTGTGACCCCACCACCAGGTCCTGCACATCTGGGCAGGAGCTGGGAGCAAAAGGTGAGATTTTCAGCCCCTGCAGCACTGCAGAGAGAGGGGATCAGAGGAGAAGTGGGAGGGGGCTAATCATTTAAGTGCAAACGTTAAAGCTGCATTTAGCACCGTTTTTAATATGTGCTTAGCTGAGACATGATATTAGGCAGTGAGGTAAGTGACAATTTATGCAGCATTTGGAGATTAGCTTTAGCACAGGGACTAAAAGCAACTTTCTTCGTGTGGTGATTACAATGGCAGCTTGAATCCAAGACCAAAAAAGTGCATGTTTGGGGGAGGGGAAGGAGGATGTTGCAGAGTTTTCTGCTTTTGTGTTAAAATGAAGGGAATTTTGGAGCTCTGAAATACATAAATCACTTCATTTTGGGAAAGCTGAGAGTAAAAAGAGAGCCAAAGCTGCATTTCCCAATCAGATGCTCTCTGGGAATAAAAACCCTGGGTTTCACGCAAACCCGGAGCCCCAGGGGTGATTCTGAGTACATCCTATGATTTTTTTTCAAAGATATAACTCCATTCTCAGCACAAGGACCACTGAGTGCTCTCTGGTCCTGTAGGTGAGTGGTGGGGGCTGCTCTGTGTTATCTGCATGCCTGCTCACCCAGCAGCTCACAGTCCAGAAGGACATCGCGTCTCTGAGTCCAGCCTGGATCACAGAGAGGGAAAAATCATTGATCTGTGGTGTGTGGTGGCTTATCTCAGGGCACCACGGGTGAAATTTCTTCCTTATCTGAAAAGCCATTGAAAGACCCACACACTGCTTGTTTCATATGAAACTTCAGGCGGATTTGAGTCTGTGCACACAGTAAATTTTGTTTTAATTTCTTTCTTTTCTTTTCTAGCCAACATAGAGAAAGCAAGCCTCAGTCTTGAGCAGAAGATAAGGAGCAGAATGACCTTGCATCTTCCATCCATACACCTGAGGTTAACAGTCAAGGAACCTGAGGCCAGGGTGAGTACAGATCAGAGCTGAAAGCAATCCTGCCTTGTTGGAACACTGATACACAATTTCCAGCTGCCAATTTGAAGGAGAGGGGTGTTTTTCAGCAATTAGGATGTTTTTTTTCCTATAAGTGTAAAATACCAAGTGAAAATTCCACCTGGTGCTCCAGCCCTGGTGGTGCAGGTGACGACTGTCCCTCTGCAGGATGAGTTTCAGCACTGGGACACACTTGTGTAGCCATCCATGCCTGGATCTGCTTCTTAAAGTACATGGGATCCTGTCTTCCTGCATGGTTCCATGCGTGCTGCATGCTCCCTGTGATACATGCAGTAACTCCTGATTCTTGAAAGTATATTTTGATTACATTCTTGGGGAAAAAAGATATAAGGACCTCTTTCGTAGCAAAGCCCCACAGGGATATTGTCAGCCCTCAGCCATCCAAATGAGGTGGGGTTGCTCCAATTCCCATCTAAATCACTGCAGCCCTTATGTGCAGACAGATGCCCACCCCCACCTGCATAAGGTGGCACAGGAGCCACAAAGACGTTGATGTTTCTGGATGCTGTGCTAGAGCTGCTGGTACCCTGACCCATAAAATCATGTGTAGTGTGACTGCACTGTGCTGCCTGCACGTGTGGCTTGGGTACAGAAGCTGCCAAAAAGTGCAGAAGAACATCAATTAGCATCTAGGCAGTGTGGTTTTGGCTGTGGGTGGCAGAGTGCTTTCTGTACTTGTTGTGCTCTAAATCAATATTGAAGTTGGGAGTGGAGCTGTGAAGAACTGTGCTGTTCCTTCGGGTCACTTTGCCCTGTAATCACCACAGCACAGCACAGTGCAGGGAACAATCCCTCCTCCTCTCCCTGCCACCCTGCTTACATAGACTCCATCATCTTCTCACTAGAGGCAGTCGAGCCATATTCATTGCACAGTTTGTTTGCGAGCTTGGCATTTTTCATCATTTAATAATATGCAGCAAACGGTTTTTCACACTCTTAGAGCAGCCCCATAAAGCACTGCAATGAGCTTTGGCAGTAATTTTACTCAGCGCGTTTATTGCATCAGTTGTTGAATAGAGCTGTTTGTGCATCTTAATCAGAAACTGTCCCCCCCACCTCCCCTTTATTTCTGCCATCAGGGGAGAGTGGAGCTGGGGACAAGGAATGGGGAGACATGTCAATTGCTTCCAGTCAGAAAGTCATCACTTTGTTGAACCTCTGCTGGAGGTCTGAAGCATGTGTTTTAAGCTAAGGGAGCCCTGTTGTTCACCAGGGGCAATTTGAGTCCTGTTTTTGACAAATGACCTCATATTGTGTAATAATATTGCATGGATGGATGTCACCAGGTCTGGCCTGGTTTTCTGCTATCAGAATCACTTAGCATTGTCAGTGTCCATTGCTGGTGGAGCAGGCTCAGATCTCCAGGGTCAGTCAGTGCATGTTTCCCCAGTTCCCCCACATTTTCCCCCGTCTATGGAGTGAGTGCTGAATGGGACTTGATGAAACACAGCTTCCTGTGTCCAGCTGGCCAACAGTAGGATGGGTGAGAAGTGGGAGCTACTACCAGTGGAGAGCAACGTGTCTTCTGCTGGGCATTCCAGCCAGCTCTTACCCTCTGTGTATAACTCTAACCACTAGATGGAGGCACAGATCGATGCTCAGCGTGCAAGTTCCACCATGGAAATCATTGTAATCCCCATTTTCAGCTGCTGGCTGAGCTGGTTCTCTCCGAACTACAACAGTGTGATGCATGTCATGAGCCTAGAGTAAAACATATTGGTAGGGGAGCCACAAAAATGATGGAAAGGTTTTGAATATTGGGCCTGTGAGAGACAGGCGGGCTCAGGAACGATGGCTGTGTGGAAGCAGGAGTGCTGTTTGCAACCAGAGAGGAGGATGTTATGGTGCAAGTGGGGAGGAATAATCGTCATTAGTCACCATCAGCAGCATGAGACTGTCGGGCTGGGCTGCAACAGGGAAATGCCATTTAAGTGCTAGGAGAAACATTATATCTGAAAGCAAAATTGATGCGTTTCAAATGGGTGAAGAGAGCCCACGGCATCTCAGCTTCCACAGACGTTTGGCACTGAGCAGAGCTCTGGATGATAACCTCAAGCAGAGCTCTCTTCACCGATGGGTGTCCCCAGTGCCTGTCCCCACCTGCTGCCACCAGCACATCCCATGCCGGGTGGGACCACAGTGGGTCCTTCTCTGAGCAGAGTGCCTCTCAGGCTTTGCAGCACAGCTTCCTTCTGCTGAATTCCATCCGTGTTGCTTTGCTGCTTGTGGCACAATGCCTGCTGTTTTCTCTACAGTGCAAATCTCATCTGGAAGCAAACCCTGCTGCTGGAGTGCTGGCACGAGGTGCTGGAAGGAGAAAGTACCACGGTGGCCATTGTGACTCTCCTCACTGGTCAAGAGCACCTTCTTCCATGCACAGCCTTCAGGCACTGCTGATTTATCTAGGGCTGGGATCCAGCTGTTGGGCACGTCCACCCCAACCGAGCTGATGAGCAGCACCAGCCATGGATCTTTGGTGGAGGAATTGGTGTCCAACAGCTGAAAAGGCAGCAATGCAAACTCCAGTCAGCCAGCAGCTCCCTTGATCCAGCTGAGCAAAGCTGACAAACTTCATTTTTAGTCCTCATCTCAGGACCACATGCTGAGAAGCACAGGGAAATTAATGTCATTAGTGAGGAGATGCAGGAGGAGGGCTCTGGCCAGCTGGGCTGGAAGCTCCTGGCTCAAGGTTCAGCTCCATGGTGGTGCCCATGGGCAGAGCCCCATTCAACTTGTGTCCTGAAAGGACATTCTGCACCTGCCTCCAAATCAAAGCTACACCTTTGCTCGTAGAGATGAAGCAGTGCAGTCTTGCAGAGCATCTCTTTTCCTCTGGAATAAAGAATTATGCACGTATGAAGTATTTCTGTAAGGGAATGTGCTCCTCGCATAGTTATTAATTCATTATTGGTCATGGCCAAACTCACTCCTCTACTAAGTCATCTATTAAATGAGCCAAATGAAATTTATTAACAGAGCGTTGATCATTTAAGTCTTTTAGCATAGAGAAACGGGCATAATGGAATAGAAGGAGAATAATAATTTTTTTGCCCTGCTTCTGGTCCACGCTCTGGTGTGCTCAGCACCCCGTGTTACAGCTGTAATTGGTCCTGGAGCTTCTTCCCAAACAAGCACAGCAGGTGGTCTTTGCTTATAGACAAGCGAGTTTCCCTTTGGACACTGAAAAAATAGAAGCAAGGTTGGGGAGTGGCTAACCAGGAGAAAGAAGTTCTTATTTGAGCAATAATTTGGATGCTGTCTTTGCCCATCATAGGCAGCAGCCAAGCACCAATCCTGTAGGATCTCAGCCCTTCAGAGCACTTCTTGCAACAGGGGAGTTGGGCAAGCTGCAGAACCCAGACATGGCAGGAACCAAAGTCCCAAAAATGACTCCTTGGGGCCAAAGAGAACCCAGTGCAGGCAGCAGGCAGCTCCCTGCCTCCGCTAGAGGCTGCCCCTGTGTCACATTCTGGAAAGAAAGCTGCGTGTCCCCGGAGGGAAGTGGCTAATCACCACTTTGTACAATTAGACTCAGCCTTTATGGAGCTCTGATCATTTATGTTGGCAGAGCTGAGTTTGTTTCTAGTGGATATAATTTAGCCTCCAGGTAGACAGGGAGATTTGTGAGGTTTTTAGTGCTGAATTTGCTCGATGGGGGAGTGCTGCTCTGATTCCTCCCCAGAATTAAGAGGAAATCATACAGGTATCTCAAGGTGAGCACTGCAGGCCAAAGGCTCTCACCTTTGGGAACCCCACAGATGGGGATGTGGCAACTAAGTGATGTTTTGAGGATCTCACTGTCACCTAAATCTTGCATTTTCCCACCTGTAATGGCAGATGGGTCCCTCAGTGTTAGGCCATGTCAAAGATGCCCCAAACTCTCAGCTCCCAATGAAGTTAAATAAGATTTAAGCTTCGTGGGTCTCAATTACTTTAAATGGGACTTTACAAGATTAAGTCATAGAGAAGTGGGGTGGGGGGGTGGTGGCACAGACCTTCTTTTCTTCCATCTTTAAGTTAGTGTGGGGACAGACAGAGGGACGAACACGGAGCACCTCGAAGTGAAAGCATCACTTAACGCCCTGTGCTTGTTCCTGCAGTGCCCCACAGCCCCCTCCCCCCCATCCCAGGTCACAGCAGTGTCAGCTGTTGTCATTTCGGTGATGGATGAGTTCTGAGTGAGACTCGGAGCCCTTTTCCATTCACACTGCACAGCACGAAATGAAGCAGCACATGAATCTCTGTGGGATTTACTCCTTAATTCCACCTCCTTTACTGCTACGTGCAATCAAATATTTACTTACTGATATTCAAGAGATCATAAAATGCTCTGAGAACGAATGTGGGAACACCCTTTAAAAGGCTGCATTGCCCTCCCCTCTACCCACAGACAGATCCATATGTTGTCCCTAGCAGATACTGCTCTTACAGACCTTAAAATGGAGGTGGTTTGCTCTCCATGGACGCCTTGTCTGGTGCTTCCCTTCCCTATCACTGCTGCATGGCAGCACTGCCTGCATCTGCCTCTGTGCCATTCAAAAAGCTCCCTTGGCTGATGAAGGATTTTGCATTTATGGGGCAAGAGAGGTTGTCACAATTCATTGGTGGCAGGTTTACATTTGACTTCAGTGGAGCTCATGAAAGTCTGCAGCATGAAACAGACATTGATTTTCCATAGTGTGTCTGGGTTTGGTTTTTGTTATGGGGATATGCCTTGCAAATGCTGAGCTGGAAGTTGAAATGTCTCTCAATAGTGTATTTCGAAACCTTTTAGTAGCTTGCTGCTGTTATTGCTGGTGGGCTTAGTGATTTTTGGTTTCTAAAATACGATATTTAAGCAGAAACTGAGTTTTTGCACGGATGTTTTAACCATGACACAGGTTGTCTGGGTTTTTAATCAGAGTTTTGTGATACAAAAACATGTCGGTAACAGTAACCAAAAGACTCACTGCAGTGTGATGCATCACTAAAACTGTCAGTGCTAGGGTGGCACGGGGGTCTCAACTCCACACCTAGCCTGCTTTCTGAAGGAGGAAACCCAAATGCACGTGGTCCTGTGCCTTCCTCAGTGTGTTCCATAGGTGTGCTGAAGGTCTGTCCTTCTGGCAGCATCTGCTGCAAGTTACATTCACCACTTAAACCCCATGGATACCCCTCACCCCATGGGACCCCATGTTCTCCCCCAGCTCTTGCTGTGTTTGCACAGTGACAGTGCATGTGTCATCAGCTCCAAGAGCAGCACAAACAAATGCATTTTGACATTTAGCATAAAGCACCGGCGTAAGAAGCAGGAAAAAAAGATGTGCTGCTCCTAATTGATTCAGCAGATCACCTGCTGCTCCGTGCCTCAGTTTTCCCACTTTTTGCCTGTTTAAGCTCTTTGTTTAGTCTCTCTCCTTGCATGTTTGCATGGTGCCAAGTACAGAAGGTGCCTGGTTTTGCTTCGGGTTCTGAAACGCTTCCATAAGGCACACAGTAACTCTTCTGTGCCGGTGTTTAATTGCCAGATCCCTGGGGTTTCTCTGCATATCCCCAGCAGAAGCCAGCACACAGGGCTGACCTCTTTGGCTCACTCACTCGGCCTGCCAGCTTCTTTTCAATTATTTTCTCCCCATGTTGCTGTTTACATTTTGTGCTCGCATCCTTTGCAGCATTTCCAGTCACCTTCCAACAGCCTGAATGCCTCCTAATCTGAAGTGTATTTCTGCCTTATCTCTATCAAAGCAGAAGGGTAGGGGAGTCATCCTCATTCCTGATCCACAAGGATGCCGAAGCCATCAGCTGCTCATCTTGGCTTTCCCCGGCATTTCAGTAAGTTGCAGACGATTCTTCTGTCAAGAGCACCAAGGACAAAATGAAACTTTCTTTTTTTTTCAGGGCTGCACGTTAATCTCTCCTCAACGTGCCTGGAAATGATTGCGTGTCATGTTTCTTTGCAGGCTTTCAGGGAGTTTGCTTGGTCCTCTTGCAAAGAATCCTCCTGCAATAATCCCATAGCTGAGGCACTTGGGCTGCTCTCCATCTCCACCATTGTCACATGGGGGTGAGATTTGTGCTGGTACCACAGGGAGAAGTGCCTTTGCCCCCAGTTTTGGTGCTGTATTGGAAGAGGAACAGAGCAGACTGTGTTAGCTGAGGGCTGGGGGAGGACCAAAGGAAGGAAGAAGATTGGGATTTCTGGAAATATTGGACTCCTCAGGTCTTTCTGGGCAGCTTGGGAGCATTGAGGAGTTCCCCAGTCTGCTCCTTGTCCCTGCCAACCCCAGCACCCAGTGTCCTGGGGTCTTGGGAGAAACTCTTATTGATGGGGAAACCAAGCTGCAGGCTGAGCATAGGTCCCCTCTCTCCACAGAGGATTATCTCAGTTCCCTGCCATAGTTCTCCATGTTCTTTTGTTCTCTCCACTTGTGTGTGCAGATCAGGGTCCTCTTCTCTTCCCCTTCCATCCATGCAGATTCATCCGTTCTCTCCTTGGCCAAATGGATCCTAAGCAATAAATCCTGGACACAGCTTGGATGGGGTCTGCTGGTGGAAGATGCTTTTGTCCAGCACCTCTGGGTTACAGAAGAGCCATTTCTCTTGAGCTCAAAGTGAGGCTTTGTGTCCTGATTGTCCATTCTCATGTGGAGTTGATGATCTTACAGGTCTTTTCCAACATAAATGCTTCTGTGTCTCCCAGATTTTACCCAGATCCACAAGGTTTTGTTTATTGTCACCTGGAACATTTGGCTGAAATTTTGGCATTATTCAACCTCAGAGTGAGCCACAGCAAACAACCCCACTGCTGTCTGACAGTGAGAACTCACTTCTCCCAGGCAGCAATAAAGAAGAGGTGACAGAGAGCTGAGTGCATGGAACAGGCACCCATATATAACTGTGTAATTACTGGTATCATTGAAATGATAGATGTAAAGACCTAGTTAGCAATGGAGCAGGCTCATTAGCATAAAAACTACAAGCACAAAAATACACTGAAATGACAAATACAAGGAAGCCATACGAGATTTGCATTAAATTAGTGACTGCATGAGAGATGCTATTTAAATGGCAGGTGACTCAAAAATTTCTTTCCCTTTTAGCGTAAGAGGCTGAAATGTTCATTTTCATGGTAAACAGTAACTACACATTGATTTCTAGCTTTAAAGCATCTCTGCAAAAAGCACTCACAGTAAGTGGGGTTGGAGTCACTGAAATCAGAGGACTGGCTTGCCCTACATGTCTCTGAAACGAAGCAGCACAGCTTGAATTGCTTCCATAGACTTGTTAAAAAAAAAGCCGCCGTGACAACAACAACAAGAAAAACCTGTGTCTGGGGGTGGGAAATCAATTCCCATACAATCTTCTGCAGGAGCGATCTGATGGCTTATTTCAAGGCAGAAATTTGGGTGAGGAGCTGAATGTGCCCACTGGGGCACCCTGCCTTCGTGTGGCACTTTGTCAGGCTGGTGGATCACTGATCCCGTTTGTAAGAAGTGACCAGGTGAGATCCTGTCTTTGGGTTGGTGCACAGGACATCATGCTTGTCCTGCAGCCTGCTGGGCTCCCAGCACAGCCATGTATCACTTCTTACCCTCTATACCTGAGAAAACTGCAGGTTAGTGCATCACTTGGAAGTTAATTTGCACACATTCAATGATACAGGCACAAGCTCAGTGTAAGGTAGGTAAATGTGTACAACCATATCATTCCCACTTAGGTTTATCCCAGGCACATACTGAGAGAGCAGCCTGCACCCAGCAGGCTTGCAACCATCGAGCTGCACCACTGGAGTGAACTCCACAACTTCCTGACGTGGGGAGGCTTTAAGTAAGAGCTTTTGAAAAGGTTATACGTTGACTGAAGGAAGCCTTAACCTAACGTATCACTAAATGATAGCTATTTTTGGAATGAGAAATGTCATGCCTTTCTCAGGATGGACCCGTCTGAAGCAGGTCACTGGGCAGTAACACCTTCAAGGAAGTTTTTCTACCTGGGTTTAGCTTGACGAGCTGCTCAGGTTGAGTTCAACCATGTAATTTGCAGAGGACTGTTTGAATGGCTTCACATGCTGTGAATCAAAAGAAGAAATTCTACCCTTGGTAATTAAGATGGAACGGCTAATTACTCTTCTCTGTCTGGAAGTTCGCTTTCTGAAGAAGGAGGGAGGAGACTGAGCTTTCAAACACTTTTATTCGTTTCTCTGCAGAAGTCCTCATTTGCACCCATGTCTGCACGTATGGTTTGCCACCGAGTCCCTCTGAAGGCTGAGCTGTGTGAAGAGGAGAGCAGGGCTGGTGCTGAGCTGCACACACACAATCACAGAAGCACTGAGGTTGGAGAAGACCTCCAGCATGCCCATTAACCACGTCCCTCTGTGCCACATCTCCACAGTTCTTAAACACCTCCAGGGGCAGCTGGGAGCTTTGGGGATCCGTGGGACCTGGAGCAAGCAGTCCTCAGCTCCTCTCCAGTCAGCACATGCCAACATGCAGTGCTCTGCTCTTTCTTCTCCAGGTTCCCTGAGTGCTTGATAAATGTAAGCATCAAGCAGGAGGACTGCTAGGGGGCAGGGCTATGTCCTAAACCAGTTCTAAATGGAGAACTTCACACCACGATGACTCCAACCAGTTGGCTGCTGGGCAGAAGGTACAAATGGGAACCTCGAACCCAAAGCCCGTACAAAGGAACACTTGCAGCCAGTTATTGCAGGGGTGGCTGTGACACGTGTGACTGCTGCGGTGTCTCTGTTTATTTACTCCCTCCCTGTAACCCCTGCCTGCCCAGCCGTGCGTCTCTTTGGGCTGCTGTCAATCACACGTCAGTTCTTGTTTGCCTCGGCTCAAATCAGTGCTGCTGTTTTGACAAAAGCATGGCTGTCAAAGCTCCCAAGGCGAGAGAGAAAGGCAGAGAGCCAAGAGGTGGAGGGAGGAGTGGGGTATTTGTTATCCCTGGGGATGACGCATCCTTGTGCAGATGTGATGAGCGGAGCTGTGAGCTTGGCAGTTGCCTTGCTTGTGCTGCTTTAGAATGATAGAATCATTTGGGTTGGAAGGGAGCCTTAAAGGCTATCTGGTCCAACTCTCCTGCAGTGAGCAGGGACACCCACATCTCCATTAAGTGCTCAGAGCTCCTCCAGCCTGACCTTGGGTGCCTTCACCACCTCTGGGCAACGTGTGCCAGTGCCTCACCGCCCTCATTGAGACAACTTCCTCCTTATATCCTGTCTAAATCTGCCCTCCTTTAGTTTAAGCCATTTCACACAGAGGGTGGTGAACAGGTTGCCAATGAGGCTGTGGATGCCCCATCCCTGCATGCATTCAAAGCCAGGCTGGATGTGGCTCTGGGCAGCCTGGTCTGCTGGTTGGTGATCCTGCACATAGCAGGGGGTTGGAACTGGATGAGCATTGTGCTCCTTTGCAACCCAGGTCATGAACTGCCCCTTGTCCTGTCACAGCAGACCCTGATGAAGAGTCCCTTCTATCTTACAGCCCCCTTAGGTACTGAAAGGAGCCTTTAGGAGGGGTTTCTATACCTGCATAGGAGTTATTTTGAGTGACATCACAATTTCTCCTTCTTTTTTTAATTCTGGGAATGGATTTGTTTGTTTTTTTCCCCAAAATTTCATGTAAAATTCAGAGGAAATGCAATAGCTTTGGGGATCGCTGAAACCTTCTGGTTTTGATTGAAATGTCTCCTTCCCGTTTCACTGGTGGAGCTGGGTATCATTTTAATACCAACGGGGATTAAAAAGAAAAAATAAAAAGGTAAAATGAAAAATTGCTTCAAAATGGAAAATCAAAACAGTTCCATTCTGTGGTTCTTTTTTTCCAATGACGTGTGGTTGAAGCCAATGCGTTCCTGAGCAGCATCTCACTCATCAGAAAGTGGCATTTCTGACAGGACAACATTTCTTCACAAAATGAGCTCTCAGGCTGGGATTCCTGTATAATGCCATGAGTGTGCATACTGGGTGGATCCAAGCAATAGAAAGGAGACACAAATTATAGCTAATATGGACCGATGACAGTTCTTTTCTCCTGCACTGAACCAACGCAGCCCATCATCAGCCAGAGCAGCCCCAGACATCCGCTCAGTAGCTCCATGAGCACAGCAGCTGCAATTAGAAAGCTGTGGTTCTCTCTTGAAAATAGAGGCAGTGAACCAAAACAATTGAACAAAGATAGGTGCCAGTAAAAGCTAAGGGACCACGTGTTTGTGGTTCAGTGGCCAAATGGAAAATAAAAATACAGTGGAGTTAACGCGAATTGAAATTATTTCCATATTTCCAGCGATGCAAAAAGTTGAAAAAAATAATGTAAGAATGCTTTTTATTTAAGCTTATCTTTAAAAAAATTTTTTTTTAATTCTATCCAGTTCCTTTCTCATCCACTTTCAGGGGACATCTCAAAGGCTGTTTGATCAATCTCAATCTACAGGTGTGGAGGAGAAAAAAAAAACAGTTTTGACTGAGAGTATTTTGTCTGCTGCTGAGTTGGGGTGAGGGCTGTGAGGTTGGAACTTCCAGAGCTGGGAACTGCATGGGCTGTGTTTGCAAACAAGGCTCCATTCATCTCACCTGCAGCTCGAGAGGGGAAGCACAGGGAGCAAATTGTGTCCTCTGAGACCTGCTGTGGCTGCGGGGTCTTCCAGCACTGCTCCAGTTTGGGCACAGAGGTGTCATTTAGCAGAATGGATTTCTTGCTGTCTGAAGAAATGCTGACTCCTGTTACAAAGCCCAGTGCTGCTAAGAGGGTGAGTGGGGCTGGTTTTCACATTGCAGTGTGTTTCTCCAACACATTGGCAGAATGGCACTTGCTCCGATCCTCCCTCCCTGATCTCCTCTCCCCCAGAGCAGTGCCTGCTTCCCCAGCAGACGACTCTTTTGCTGTGATAATTCACCTAACAGACAACTTCTGGCAGAGCTCTGTATTAAACAGTGTGCAGCAGGGAGCATAATAGCAGGCTGACTGTTGTCGAAAGGAAAAAACACCACAACCATTGAACTGCATGTGATGGAAGCTCTTTCTTTTCAGTAAATCAAGCTGTTACCTCCCCAAACTCCTTCCCAGCACCCTCCCTCCTCAAATCCTCCAAGCCTTCATCTTTTGCAGGATGATGCACCTTAGAGCACATCAATACTAGGAAGTTGCATGCATAATTTAAACTGAGACCTTCTGATTGTGTACCTGGATGGGCTCTGGCATTTCCAAGGGAAACAGCTCAGCACGAGGTAAAGCTCCCAGCTTAATTTGAGTTTAAGATCTGTATTGTTTGCAAAGCAGTCTAACCTTAGCTTTGCCCCATGTCACCGAGGGGAAGAAGTAGCTGGATTATATAAACTCCGTGAATTACATTAAAAAAATAATAATAAATGCAGAAAGTGCTTTCTAAGAGACTGTGAGATGGAATGGCTCAGCCCAGGACTCCTCAGGAGTGAAGGTTCAGCTTTCCCTTGGAAGGAATCTGGGCATGCTGCAGGGTCAGGACTGGGGAGGCTGGGCTCCAAGGTGAGCCATGTCAGGCTGTTGCTTGACAGCTGCACTAATAAAACTTGAGCTGCTTGGCCAGGGCGTAATGAGGGGTTGGGATCCAGCATATCTTCTTCCAGAGTCACAACCTGAGCTCTGACACTGAGCATGTCAATGTGTCAGGCACTCCAAAAGGTGGAGGATTTTTTTTTTTTTTAATGTTTTCCAATAGTTTGCCAGCTTTCAGGCTTTGCAACCCAGTTTTGCACTTAATCCTGAAGTGGTTTCTTCGGCCACAGCTGATGGTTGGGAGGGTTTGAGTTTGCTGCTCTGCAGACTGCTTCTGGCTGGTCTGTTTTCTGAGAGGCTTTCTCCTTACAGTAGTTAGCACTTAAATGGAAAGTGGGTAGGGGAGAAACAGCAGCGTTTTGGTATCTCACACACCAGATGCCTGAAACAAATCATTGCTTGGTGGGCAGCTATTAGAGGGCAGGGCTGGATAAAGAGGCAGCACGAAATTTCTGAGTCCTTTTGCTGCACAGAATGTTTTTGAGGAGCTTCAGCACCTTTGCTGATACCCACAGGGACAGGATGAAGTAGCAAGAAACAAATCATTGCCCAGCAGGAGCACTCAGAGCAGCGGGAGGCACTGAGATGAGGGAGATGGGAGATGTGGGCTCACAGCTCCACCAAATTAATCAATTTTGACCGAGGTGATGGATTTGCAGAGAAGCAGAGGGGTGCCAGGCACCAGCATTTGCCATCTTGGCTAAAGAGAGAGATGTCAGAAATGAAAATGCGGGTGCCTTGGGACCCCTTCTGATTCTGCTGCCAGCTGATGTGTTTGTTAATGGCATGGATAGCAGAACAGAGATCGGGTGTACAGAGTTTGGGAGCTGTATAATGATGGGAAGGGAGCCAGATGTGCTGGAGAACACAGACTGCATGCAAGGCAAACATGACAAATTGGAGAACGGAGCTGAAGAAATGAAGATGTGATTGAATATGGACAAGTGTCAACGTGCACCAAGGCAGGGCGATCCATGGGATGGGGAACAGCTGGCACAGCAGATGCTGCACGGGAAGGGATGGGGACTTGTAGCTGTTTCAAGCATAGGGAAAAAGGCAAATGTCTGGAGAAGTATAAATAACACCATCAGCCTCACGGCACACAGGTGAGCCCTGCAGCAGCGAGGCCATGTGCGCTGCTGGTTTTTGATTTCATACTTTTAGAAGGACAGAGGAGGGGGGCTGTGGGCAGCCTGGGGCAGCTGGAGACCCACAGACCCCCCCAGCCACTGCACTGCAGCTCAGCTTCCCCATGGATTTAAGCTTGTGAGGTCTCCCAGCTCAGTGGGACTCCCAAAGTGCTGCTGTTGGAAAATGGATTCTTCTCTGCTGGTTATCAGGGGGGGCAAAAAACCACTGCGCTATCAGAATTTGAAATGCTGTTTTATTCAGCAGTCAATGCCCGAAATATCTGAGGCTTAAATACTCAGTCATTGTGGTTTTCAGATGCAGATGTCCATGTGATGTAGATTGCCCAGTAATGAGCAACAAGGTTTGGTTAATATGGTTAAATACACAGAAACAGAGGCTACCCAGATCAAACCTGAGCAAGGAGTGTATCTGTATCACTGCTGAGCCCTTTGCAGATCTGAGGAGGTTTTCATTTGGGTTTTGAGATCGTTTTGCCTCACTGTTCAACACACAACATCTTTCCCCATTTCCTGTTCCTAAGTCAGGTACAAATCACTGAGAAATATGTGGCCAACGACAGGAGCTCTCACAGCTTCAGAGCTATTCTCAGATTGATCAGAAAAAAACTCCAGGTGGGATTGGGCTCTCTCCCAGTTGTCCTTTCCCATATAGAAGTTAACAGACTGCTGAGAGCCATTCAGATGTTCCAGAGAAGATGTGAATCTGCTCCAAATATTGCTTTGGAGGCCCTCAGCTTTTAGAATAAATTATACGAATGCCCATTTTTAACCTGGGTGGTGCAGCTGTTGGGTTTTTATGTTAAAAAAATTGATAAAACTCATCCCAGGAGCACTGGGTGCACTGTGTAAAAATAGTTGGGGTTTAAGATTGAGATCCGTGAGAAACTCTGACATTTCTGTATTAATTTATTTCCTGGCCATCAAAATAGCCTAGAAATAATACAAATACTGTAGAAATATGATTACAAAAATAATAAAAAGCTCAAACTGGAAGATTTCAGAAGTAATGAAAATTCTGTCCCTATTCTTCTGCAGCTTTTGAAGCTGTTCTCTCCACTCCTGTGGAGTCATTTTGTTTTGATACAGTCAGACCCCTTCTCGTTGAGACCATAACAGAAGACTTCGTATCTGAAATTCTACGTTTCCAACAATAAAGGGATTCTAAAGAATAAAAAGTTATAAAGGAAACCGAAACAAAACCAGAAAGTAGTGATGAGCCATTCTTCTCTTATCAAAGGGCTTTGACATCTTTGAAACAAAATGAGAAAATGGAAACAAGTGGTTTCAAAATATTGCACATCAGAAATGCGACTGCGAGAGATGCATCCCCATCCCCATGATGTGTTTAGGTTGTGGCAAAACTGGGCTTCCTGGTTTATGACTGTTCCAACGCATCCCATGCCACCAACATACCCTGAGCCATCAACATATCCTGTGCCATAACACATCCTTTGCCAACACATCTCCTGCCACCAACACTCCCCATGCCACCAACACATCTCCTGCTACCATCACATTTCCTACCACCAGCAGCCTGTGCCACCAACACACCCTGTGCCATAACACATCCTGTGCCACCAACACATCTCCTACCCCAACACATCTCCTACCCCAACACACCCTGTGCCATAACACATCCCATGCCACCAATTCATTTCCTATGACCAACACATCTACCACCAACACATCCTATGCCATCATCACACTTTGTGCCCCAACACATCTCCTACCACCAACACTCTCCTATGACCAACACATCCTATGCCACCAACACACCCTGTGCCATAACACATCCCATACCACCAGCACATCTCCTATGACCAACACATCTCCTACCACCAACGCATCCCATGCCACCATCACACCTTGTGCCCCAACACATCTCCCACCACCAACACTCTCCTATGACCAACGCATCCTATGCCACCAACACACCCTGTGCCATCATACATCCTGTGCCACCAACACATCTCCTACCCCAACACATCCTGTGCCATAACACATCTGCTACCATCACCACAATTCCTGCCACCAGCGTCTTGTGCCATCACACATCCCATACCAACACATCTCCTATGACCAACACATCTCCTACCACTAACACCCCCTTGTGCCATAACACATCCTGTGCCCTAACACATCCCATACCACCAACACATCTATGACCAACACATCTACCACTAACACCCTGAGCCATAACACATCCCATACTACCAACACATCTCCTACCACCAACGCATCCCATGCCGCCATCACACCTTGTGCCCCAACACATCTCCTACCACCAACACTCTCCTATGACCAACGCATCCTATGCCACCAACACACCCTGTGCCATCACACATCTCCTGCCTCCAACACACACCAGGCAGTATGGAGCCCACTGCTGCTCAGAAATCTCCCAGGAAGGCATTCTTGTCTTTGCATGGAAGGCTGAGCTCAATGCTTGGAGCTATTAGCAGACAGTCGAAGCTAACGTTGCAGCCAGCAGAAGGATCTGCATTAGTCACTTTCCTCAATTTAAATCTTTGAAAATGTTCACAGTTCTAATCAAAGGAATAAAAGGGAAAATACATGTAGATGTGTATATGTATATCAGAGCATTAACTTTGATTGTCAAATCAAGTCAAAAGTTGCTGAATGAAGTAAATATGAGGAGAGATATAATGGGCTATTACCACAATATAGCTTGTGGCTTTCATTTTCAAGCGATTTTCACACAACTTTCTTCCCCACACAACACGCTTTGGGATGTTTAAGGGAAGAAAACAGTGATGTTTGAGACGCATAAAACGATCAAGTAAAAGGCATAAAAAATCTGCAGAGAAGCAGACTGGGGGGGGGCTGGGCTTTAGGCTCTGTGTTTGTTGGAGGATTGATTTGTTGGGGTTCTTTTTTCTGGAGACAAGACAGAAGGATGTGGTGTTAGTCTCGAGATAGAGACCAGAATAATAAAAGAAAGGTGTAAAAATAAGTGGATATATGCATCACAGGTAACATGGAGTGTGTGTGTGTTGTGTGTAAGAAATACAAAATGTGGCTGAAGGAGTAATGAAGAGAAATGCAGAACTGTTTCATTAGACGAGTGGTTAGGCAGGCAAAGTAATGGCAGTATAAGAAAAAGCAAAGATATTCCACAAGAAGTTGATAAATAGGTAAGGCAGGCACAGAATAATGTGCTGCGTGGTTGGAGTTTTCTTTTCAGTGTAAACTCCCACAGAAACACCCTCACTGCCTGTTTCCAGTGCGGAGCTTTGTGGTCTGGAGGGCATTCTGTTTCTTAGATGCTGACCACAGCCCTGCTTTTCTGGCTCTTTGGCTCTCTGTCCTTTGGTGAGATGGAGTGGAGATGGAGTGGAGCCAGCAGGAGTGGAGATGCCCACCCAGAGGTCTGGCCAGGAGAAGGAGAGCCCCAGGAAGACAACCATGCAAACAAACCCATCTTTGGAGACTTGTTGTGTGAGCGAGGATGAGAAGAGTTTGTTGCTCCAGGTCTCCTGGGAGCTTTCTTCCAGGCAAGTCAATGCTACGAATTGTCTGATGTTGTCTAGGAGACAAAGTACTGTCAAATTGGGCTCCTTCTCTTGAACAAAACAAATCTGTTCTGGGTAGCCTTGAGCAAGATCCTTTACCAGCTTGTTCATATCGATAGTTCTTCACCTCGTGTCTGAACAGCACCAAGCACCAAGAGTTATCTGGAGACTCCAAACGACAAGTTTGCTTGTTATTGATCACAGTTCCTTGTGTGTTCCTGGAGCAGTGAGCCAACATTGGCCTTGTGCCCCCTCCTCCCTGTCTCTGAAATTCCTGATGATGGCTTTGTCTTTGCAGAGACAAACTGGACTGCAGCTGGGAAGGCAGCAGCCGGTGTCTGCTTGATGTCCAGCACGCCTGGCTCTGCAGATATTTGCATGCCAGGCGTTTTGGCATGAAATCACAGCTGAAGGCAGCAAAGAGTTTTCAGTGTTGGATGTTGAATGAATTCAGCTGCTCCAGAACCTGAATGTGGGCAGCAAGATATCCTTCCTGTCCAACGCATTGCTCAAACACTGAAGGGTTTGGCTGGGGCCGTCAGTCCCACAATGCCTTGATTAAACAGTAGAGCCTCTGCATGGGCTAACAGGATCAGAGAGCAGACAGCAAGCAGTTGCATCAGGTCAGTGATTTTGTGAGATGTAAGGGAGAACGCTGGAAGCCACAGGAATGAGAGAAAACAGCATCTGTGCGTGGGATAAACAGGCGTGAGCACCAGAGGCTGCCCTGCAGGATGAGCTGGGGGCACAAAAGCCTGCTGGCAGATCTGCAGGCTTCATGGGAGTGATGCAGCCCTTAGCAGCAGTCCGAAGGAGCTGTGGGAGACGTGGTTTCTTTGTATCAGCACATTTCAAAATGTCAGCTGCAATTGGAATCAAATGCTACAGCGCTGTAACAGGCACAGTAGTAGTATAATAATAACAGTAATATTATTATGGAGTTAAGTGCCTACATTAAGGCACTGCACTCATAGGGCACACGTGCACGAGAAGCACGCCTTGCTGCTCATGGAATGCCTTTTTTTTTTTTTTTTTTGAGACATTAATGGTGATGTGCTGAGCGTGGCCCTCAGGGAGGTATGGACAGTGCTCTGGAAGTGCTAACTGTCGTCATGTTCATTGCCTATCACCATCCAGCCCAATTAATCTGACTTCTCTACCCTGAGCTGTGCTTTCCTTCTGCCAGCAGCTTTCCAGGGACTTTATTTCTCAGCTTGGGTGAAACTCAGCTCCCTGCCCTGTAGGGATGGTTCCCCATAGCTGTGGGTAAAGTAGCCTTCCCCTTCTGCATCCTTCTCCACAGCTCTCTCAAATTTACTGGAATTGTGGTCCGTGGCCAAAATGCACACGAGGCTTCACAGTGATGGGGGAGATGGGGCTGACCCATGGAGGGACCATGCTCAGCTGCTAACAATGGGGCTGAAATCTCTGCTGTTAGCCAGGCATTGTCAGGATGCATCTATCCTGCATCCATTCTCCAGGTCAGCAAGCTGCTATTAGATGCAAACGTGCCAAGGAAAAGGTCAGCAAAGGAGTATGTACCAAAGGCTGTGAGAGAAAGGAGAAGGAATCCAGCTGCATGCTGGAGGCTGGATGAACCTCGTGTCTTCCAGGCAGAAGGGCTGGCAGCCTGAGAAATAATTCTTATTTACACCTATGGGAACTGGTGCCAAGCACACAGATGATGGGATGACTGGGCACAAAGGAGTGAAGTATCGACTGGTGGGTTCTTCAAAGACGGGAACAGCAGAGGGCCATCAATCCAAGTCACTGAGGGAAGGCGAGTTGCTGTCTTGCACACACTCTCACTCACACACTTATAGAGAGACTTGCAATTGCTTTGCCAGTTTGGCTCCAGACTTCCCCTGACTCATAATCCAACTCCTCGATCATTTCTAAGTAAGGGCTGTCAATGCAGCCACTTGCTTGTCCCAGAAAATCCAACCCAAACCTTTCTGTTCATGCAACACTAAGACCAGGTTCTCTGTGGTCAGTGCAGCAAGAGATGAGTTCAGCAGAGGGTGACTGATCCTTTCCTAACAAAGGTATTGAGGTTGTTGGCTGATCTGCCCATGGCTGGCCAGCTTAAACACAGGTTTGCATCACAGATGTTGATCTTCCTTTGCAAGTGCTAGCAATAGGCTTCAGTCAAGAAAATTGCTTTTTCTTTATTTGTATTTTAGTGTAGCTGCGGGAAAGAGAAATATTTCAGGACTACTGCATTGGCTGTCTCAGAACCCACAGATTTCCTTGGTGTGTCCTCCATTGTCTTCCTCTCTGTGTTTCCAAACCCTGCCATAATACAGTGTAATTGATGTTCCCTTTCTCCCATTCTTTTTTAGTTTCCTCCATTTAGATGACATTAATGTAAAGCTTGCTCAAGTAGCTGTAAAGTTATAGTCTCTTTTCTGCTATTTTGAATGGGGCAGCTTAGCTTTGACAGGATCTGGGATTTCTGTAGAAGGTTACTGTACATTGTCCAAGGACAGCAGTGTCCAAGTACCTGCATTGCTGTCCCTGCTTTCAGCCTGGGCAATAAGCCCCACTTCAGCAGTTGGGTTTCTTTTCCTCTGTTATAAGCACAAATACAATTCTGGAAGGATTATGTTGAAGTGATGCTATCCTTATAAAATAGCTCTTTGAAATAAAGGGAGCAGGAGCAGGAGGAGACTGCCCAAAGTCACCAAGCCAAGCAGTAGGCTTAACAGCAGCCAAACCCAAAGGCTGTCTTATTTTGCTGATCTGTGGCCACACTATCAGAGACCTGAAAACTACCAGTATGGCAATGTCTGGGCTAAGAGTGTCCCAAGGTACTGCTACCCACGGGATGATGCTTCCCCTGCCTTCCACCCTGCAAAGGTCTTCCATGGTGCTGTAGAAGCAGCGATGGTCCCTATGGTCCCTAACCCCCTGAAGGAACGTGCCCTTGGACAAAACCCCACTTGACCTGACAGTTCAACAAGGTATCCACGCTCCACTGCCCTGGGAACAAGCTGCTGCTGAAGACTTGCTGAGCAAGCCCTATAAAAATTAACACGTCTTGCCAGGGAGACAGTAGGGAATGATTAATGAACACAACCAGTGAAAGGGGGGAGGAAGGAATCAGGAGAACAGGTTTGCTAAATCGACAGCATATAAAATGTTTGTTCCTGCCTGAAACAGCGAGGTTGGCAAACCCTATCATGGGCCAGTAACTTGGGTTAAGTGAGAAGGCCACGAACCCATAAATTGTACATCATCTGTATTCAGATGTACGGGCTTGTAGCCTCTCTGGTCCAATGAGCCCAGTAATGAAAGACTTTAGAGCTGCCCAAGACATAAGATCAAGTGCCCTGGTTGCTCTAGCTCTGATAAGATTTTAGATGAGGATTAATTTTGTTAATGACATTTTCAGTGCATACCTCTCCTTCTCATTTGAGAGTTATTTGTATGCTTTCTGCAGAAGTGCGAACCTTGAGGGATGTGCAAGAGACACTTTTATCCCAGGAGTAAAAACAGAATAACTGAACAAAGCAGTGAAGTATTTGGTATCAAATCATTTGGCCCAAAGAAAAATACGGAGTTGTGCAAAACTTACCCAAAACACTTCTAGCCTTATTTTTATCACATGATTTTCTGCTTAGGGAAGTTGAAAAGGATTCTGCCAAAACACTCAAGAGGCTGAAAACCTTTTATGAAATCATTTTCCATCACAATTTTAGGATCAGATATCTCCTTGTGAGCAGAGCTGTGTTGCTGATGAGAGGCTTCAGCTGCTAATTTGTTACTGCAAAGCAGTTGATGAGCATGAGGACACCGTTGTCTCTGGTGCAGAGGCCTCATGATGGTGCTGCTGTCTCCCTCCTAAAAGCAGCGCTGTTCCTCCAGGGGTGAAAAGTTGAGCAGGTAAAAACCCCCAAGGTGTTGCCCTTCCATCCTCCGTGCAGAGCCATTCTCTGCTGCTGTAGGATGGGCATTGCTGTTGCTTCTCCAGCCCCATCTCTGCAGAACATCAGCCTTCACCTGGTGACAGAGAGGTGGGCAGACCTTCACACCCACAGAAAAATGCCACTGGGAAGTCAGAACTCAGAGGCTGGAGGCTTCCTCCTTGCATCTCTTATTGGCAGTGACTTCTCTCATTCATTAAGGCTGACATCTGCTATTGATATCAATTATGGTAATTAATGAAACATTTCACTGGCTGTGGCTGGTGTTTTGTCAGCAGTTTCACACTGAAGGCTGGATGGTGGTATTGGCGGTAGCGCAGAGGAGTTGTTTTGGTAGCTCAGTTGGACTTGGAGAGCAGTGGGATCAAAAGATCTCATCACCATTTTGCCAGGATGTCCTGCGAAAAGGCAGAAGGGAAGAAGGAGCCTGTGGGGACATGATGGATGGGCACCTGCACGAAGGCAGCAAAGTGAGGAGCTTCAAGGAGATTGTTTAAGGTCTTCCCCCTCCTTCTGCCTGCTGATGAGCTGTATTGCAAAAATTACACAGCCCTGAGGATTTTCAGACTAGGCCAATTTCTGGGTTTTACTTTCTCATGGATCTGCCATTGTCTTTTGCCCAGAGAGGCTGTGGATGCCCCATCCATCCATGGAGGCATTCAAAGCCAGGCTGGATGGGGCCCTGGGCAGCCTGGGTTGGTATTAAATGTGGAGGTTGGTGGTCCTGCACATGGTGGGGAGGTTGGACTTGATGATTCTTGAGGTCCCTTCCAACCCTGGCCATTTTGAGATTCTCTGCATTGGGAAAAACAAAACAAAACAAAAACCACCACCAACAGAAACAACCCACAACAAATTCCAAAAGCATGCATCATTCCTGGTTATTCTTCTTCTCCTCTGAACACAACCCACTACACGGGACCTGGGGACATCCTTCCCTCTGTGCACTGTGTCCTGATGGGTCCAGCTGGGGTGGGAAGCCAAATCCCACAGCTGGTGAGAGGCTGTTCTGTGGGTCCTGAGCTATGTGGGTGCATGGTTCATTATTGCACAGGTGAGGTGTACAGATGTAGGTGCTCTGGTTCTCTGAGGATGCTCAGCAGAGTGTGCTGCTGTATATAAATGAAGAGATTAGGAAGGTGGTCCCGAGGCAGCAGGGTTATGAAGCTCCTTCCATGTCCAGTCAAGCACTTGTGGGGTTCTCGGTTACGGTCTCCTCTGCACCGTGTGAATGTCTGACATTTCATAAGCTGCTTTCTCTTGACAAGCTGAGAGAGATAATTCTGAGTAATTTCCCTTGGGCTGTGAGGGTCGAGCAGGGAATCATAGGGGTTTGTGCTTCGTTGGAAATGTCTTGGTACATCCTAAAAAAAATGTCTGTAATTTCAAGCTTGTAACTTCCTTTAAGACTCTCCTGTCCTCTTGACTTTACTGTTGTTTTAAAGTTCTTCTGACCTTTATTTTCTCTCTTCAGTTTCCTAAGTAATAAAACTGTAAGGAGCAATATGGGATTTGGGGGGCTTTTTCTTTTTTTTTTCCGCCTGAGACAGAATGGTATTTGAAGTCGCTTGGTGAGCAAGGCAAGCTTTCAAGGAAGAGCTGCAGCAGTCCTGGAGCTGACTGATAGCAAAACAAGTCCGTTATTAGGAGACACAAATCGCTCTGAAAGATTAAGCACTGAAAAGAATAGCCAGGCAAACCTTGAAGGAAGGGATGTCGGAGGCAAAGGTCATTAATTGACTGGTGAAATTTTGGGTGCAAGTTACTGGAGAATTATCTGTCTTTAGCAAAGGAAAAAAATAGATGTTTCTATTCTCAATGGCAGTGCTGGTGATTGTTATTGTTGAATGTTTCTGGGCTCAGTATTAATTCACGATTCCAGAGGGTCCAAAGTAATCATTCTTCCTTGCACTTCTCTGTTTTATTTTATTTACGTGTTCGGCATTTCGGGAGTGCTCTTGCTTTCTATCCAAACACCAAGCAAGATTAAAAATGCTCAGCAATTAAGAACTCTGGGAGATAAATGATGTGCATTTAACCTCATATGTGTTTCATCAGATGAGGTGGGTGCACAGATCAGAAATGGGGGACAAAATCTTGGGGCTCGGCAGAGTTTTGCCTCTGTTTGTGGCATTCTGGCATACATCTGTGTTACGTAAATGAGCACAAACATCTGCATCCTCCAGAGAGCTGGAAACTCTTGGAAGGTCTTCTCCAGATTGTTCCCTACTCTGCTTTCGTGACTTATTTCTCCGAGCTCTGCATCATTTGCCTAAATAGAGATGATCCTTGTGATGATTTAGTAAGAAATTCCACTCCGCAGTGCAGTGCACGATGGGCTCTGTTTTTCAGCAGAAAATGGAAATATCAGCCCAGCAGTGCTGCCCATCTCATTGAGCACCTCGTGCCACACAGCTACAGCACCGGGAGCTGCAGGGCTGTAAATGAAAAAGGCTTAGAGGAAAATGACAGGACATTACCTGCCAGATACACTCGTTAAATTGTTTTAAACTCTTCTGGCTCAACCCTTTTATTCAGAGCTGAAGTGGTGTAAATCAGCGCAGTCTATTTAGGTTCCAAAGATTTTCTTTTTACGCAATTGCAGCAAATGGCAGGGATTTCTGGGGCATTAGCTGCTCTGCAGGGACTCTCCAGAGTTAACACCAAGTTTTGTGCTTTCAAAGCAGGGTAAGCAGCAAAAAGTTACTCCGAGATACATAAAAAAACAGCCACATGGAAAGGAAGTGCATGACAAATTCTCCTCTTCCTGTTCTTTGCATACCAGCAAGCCCAAGGACAAGCCAGCACAATTTGGGCAGCTGCTCTTCTGAATACAAGTGTTTACACAGTAGTTTAATGCCATTGAACTAATCCACCTTAAATCCCCAACCTTAATTAATTGCAATTATTAACCAGCAGATTAAATTTGGGAGCACCCCCTGCGGAGATGAGCCAGACATGAAACATCCTTCATTCCACAGATGACAAAGAGGAGTTTTCTTGGAAGTGGGGGTTGACCAAAAGAAGCCATCCCAGACCTGCAGGTGTTGGTAGGAGGGTCTGGGCTGCATCTCATGCCACCCTCCTGCAATCTGTTCCTATTCTACTTGTTGGGACTTTGCTTCTCTTTCAGTTCACAAGGTTGGAAAGGACCTACAAGATCATCGAGTGCAACCATCCTCCTATCACCATTACCACCATTCAGCTACCAAACCACATCTCATAGCACCTCATCCAGATGCCTCTTAAACACCACCAGGGATGGTGACTCCACCACCTCCTGGTTCTTCATCTCAAAGCACATCCACATCAATCTAAATGCATTCTCTCTTTCTTTGACTTGAAACCAAGACTAACCCCGGCACTTCCATGAAATATTGAAACGTGTGGATTATTATAAATATTTTTTTTCTTCTGAAAATGCACATGCTGTTTGTAATTCTATTTTTCATTGGCAAATCCTTCAAATAAAAGAAACTTGCTAGCTCCGGAGAGGCGAGTGTATGGTAGTTACATATTCATTTATCATTTCATGCTGTTCAAACATGTGCTAAATACTTCACAGAACAAATACGAGACGGGTAGAAATCTTTGCCCCAGTGAATACAGGAATAACCCAGGGACTTACACCAGAATTTAATTCTGCCCTGCTTCAAAATGTTTCCAAGCATTTTGCTGTCAGTGTGCAGCACTGAATACAACAAATTCTCATTAAAGAGAGAGGACCAAAGTGCTGCACAAGGGCCCATGTATTGGAAAGGTGTTTGCTCTTAGTCTGAAATTAAAGTGTTTCCTATCTTTAAGCTGGCAGTGTGTTTGTCTGTGTGTAGCTGCTTATATATGGATACTGGGGTGGACTGGAGTGATTTCCTAAATCAAGTGTTGATTTAGTATTGATTTATTTTGGGAAAAATGAGAGCATTTTTTGGGAAAAAAAAAAAAAAAGAGTTGTGTTTTCAATTAATTAAATAAAGGAGTTAATTTATTTTTAATTTAATTATGGAAAAAAAAAAGGAAGAATTAAAGAAACAGGAAAGGAAATGATGCAGGGCCATCTTTTTCTGTCTCCTTCCAGTATTGCTGGCGTGGTCACAGGAGGAATGAATGAAGATGCTCCATTGTGGTTGCACTTCAGATTGGTGACTGCAGGTGGGACTTCCTTCTTCCTCAGCACAGGGAAGAAGTGGCAGCCCTTACCTTTGTTTATAAATGATATTCCTCACCACTCCTTTGAATGCCTGCGTGAAAAAATGTGAAACATTTGAAAACATTAAGGAAAGAAAAGAAATCAATGCGCGTGACTTTCGCTTGGCAGCCTTCAAAAGTGGTAAAAACCATCAGAACCAGGAGGCCTTCCGTGTGCTTGGCTGTGATTTGTAGCTGATCTCCTCGACTCCCAACCACTCCATGAGTTTCATGCATAATGCAGCAGCAGTTTTGATTGAAGTCAAAAAATCTGCTGACAGAATGTAGTGTCAGGCATCTGGGGAGATGTCTAATTAATTATTATAATTGACATCCACACCAGATGTCTGATATATGACGGTCTCTTTGTTGATAAAAGGTTTCGGTAATTCAGTTTGAACAGCACTTTCAGAACAATATGTTTTTCATTTAGGTCAGAGGGAAAAAAAAAAAAAAAAGAAAAAAAAAGATTTATTTTTTTTCAGGAAATTGAATTCTGTCGGATGGCAGCATTCTTTCTTCTTGCCTCCCCACCTCTAAGCAGCCTTGAAAATGCATGGGATGAAGGGTGCAATGGAAAAGCATTCATCACCGTGTTGACCACTGATCAAAAGCACTTAGCTGGGAAGTGCAGGATCTGCCATCCTCCTTTATTCTCTGTAGTCACAAAGCAGAGTAGCTGATCTGACATCTGTAAAATAATAATAATAATAGTAAAAAAGTGGAAACCTCAATCAAAGAGCAGTTCTCCGATGGAAAGCCAATAGATTCGGTTATTGTAGAGGGTCAACAGCTTTTGAGTTCTGTCAAGTCTTTATAATACTTCTAGAGCAGCTTGCATTGAAAAGGGACAAAGCATACAGTAACCTGAACCTTTGGGCCCCAAATTCGAACCAGCTCTCGGCCCAGAAAGTTTCAGTAGTGTGAAATAACTCGTCTGGCTTTCTGCCTTAGCGATTCACGTTCTTCTGTACATCCTTGTTTTCCTTTTTGGCTTGGGCCTGCTGAGCAAAGTTCTTCTTACGATGTGTTCACTCTGGATAGAAGAACAAATGGCTCAGAAAATTCCACTTTATGGGCTTTGCAGAGCATCTGATGGATCCCAGAGGTTCCATCTCAGGCAGCCTGTTACACCAGCAGGGCTCACATGGTGCTTGGATCATGCTTATGTTTCGTGAGCTGGTGGGACCATCGTCAGCCACAGAATCATAGAATCATAGAATGGCCTGGGTTGGACCACAATGATCATCTAGTTTCAACCCCCCTGCTATGTGCACCACCAGACCAGGCTGCCCAGAGCCACCCTCAGAAGCTCTTTGGCTCAGACAGACCTAAAGAGAGCAGAGAGAGCACCTGCTTTTTTTCCATCTGTTTGAACTGCTGCTTTATCTTACAGCCTTACAATAACTGTGAGTTCTGAAGAAGAAAGTTCTGCCTGTGTTTGTACCAGATGTGAGTCAGCACTGAAGCACACTGCCAGGACAGCACAGACCTGCATTCAGGCCAATAAGCACCACTCAGTTTTGAATCCATATGAACAAAAGCAGCTTACAGGATGCTTACTTCAGTGTAAAGTCTCCCTAAAGTAAAACAGGGCTGTCTGCTGCCATGCCAGTTATTCTGTGCCCAATTCTGGGCACACTGCTTAGTGATCCCCATCATCTGGTGGACTTCGCCTAAGGTTGCTGTAAGAGTGGGGCATTGTCAGCTGAGAGCTTGCAATATATTTTGAGCCATTTAAGTCATCTGCTCTCAGCTCCAAATTGCAGCTGCCTTAGCTGGGACATTGTCTCTGACATCCATTTTGGTGCAAAGTATGACAGATTGACTTAAATTGCCTGTTAAAATCCTTGCTCTAGAAGTAACCAAATACACTGCAGATATTTCAAGGTTTTTTGATGCCAAAAGAAGCAGATAGGCACTAGTCAGCATTTCAAAGTCTGAAGTGCTAATTTGCATCCTAGATACCCAATTTCCTTCCCAGATGTGGCTTGCAGGTGCAGGGGTATGCAGGCAGCTGACCTTCCGTAGGCACCGTAACTCAAAATGATGCTGAGGGCAACTGAGGCTGTTGGGATGAGGCTTTGTTTTACATTTCTTCAATCTGAAATCTAAATGTCCTCTCTTAGCTCTTTCTGAAGAGTCCCTTTACTGTTACCGGAGAGGTTTGTCGTTATTACGCTGTGCAGTTACATATATTATCTCCCATACCCTGCAGGAGTTAAGTGCCTCAGTGCCTTTGTCTGTGAGTCCCTGAGGGTTTGCATCTCTTCTGGAAATGGGGTATAGGGGGAATGGCTTTAAACTGAGACAGGGGAGGTTTAGGTTGGATGTTAGGAGGAAGTTTTTCAGCCAGAGGTGGTGAGGCACTGGAACAGGTTGCCCAAGGAGGTTGTGGATGCCCCATCCCTGCAGGCATCCAAGGCCAGGCTGGATGTGGCTCTGGGCAGCCTGGGCTGCTGGTTGGTGACCTGCACATAGCAGGGGTTGGAACTGGGTGAGCATTGTGGTCCTTTTCAAGCCAGACCATTCTATGATTCTGTGATTCATAGGCATCCGTGACCTAACCTCATGTATGTATTTTAGAGTGGGCCAAACTAAGGCGAAGCTTCACTTGAGAACAAAGCTCTAACATGAAACCAAAAGAAGAATTAACATCTCCCCCAGCACGAAGATGCTGAATTTCCAGTTGAAGCACCAGCTTTATGCTGAGTTACTGGCATGACTTTTTGTTTTATGGATACCCTTACTTGCTTAACGGAAGAAAGGAAGATAAAGTACTTGCATGGAGATGTATTCTCTTCTCTTCTGTTGGAAGTGATTTGAAACCTTTCACTCCTGTGATGTTAATGTCACTTTTAATATTGCAAATTCACTAAGATGCCAAGCGAACAGCATTTAAATAATACCTTTACCAGACTGATGTGTGTGTGTATGCTTGGGTGAGGATGGTTGTGGGTTTCCTGCTAGCATCCCTGCAAACCCTGCAGCCTCTTGCTTTAATTTCTGATATAAATGTAAATGGTAATTTTAACATTTTAGATACTAACTTGATTTCATCTGATTTTGGCAAGGCACGTGCCATGTATTTTACAATTTAAAAATCAGGTTTGAAAATGTCAGCTTTCACGAGCAGGCGGGTTGTGTCATTTACAGCACACCAAAGGCACACGGCAGATAAGGCAAAGTGGGGCTAAGGAGGCATTTAGGGATTATTTGCATCAGAGAAGGCAGCTGAGAGGGAACAGCTAAACTATAGGGAAACTGGATGCCTTAATGTGAATATCTGAATGAAGTGCTGCTAAACAGCATCTGATGCTGCAGCTGAGTTGCACCTTGCCCACTAGCTCTGCTGGATGTTTAATACGAGGATGCAGCACCTGGTGTTAAGCTTGCAGCCCTGCTCTCTTCCAGCAATGCCAGATGCCCACCTGCACTGCCAATTAACTACTATCTGACCCCACTGCCCATCACAAATCTCTGATAACGTGCAAGTGAAGAGTGATTTCCTGAGCTCTCCCAAGCACTGAAGTGTCAGCCCTGGAACAGGTTGCCCAAGGAGGCTGTGGATGCCCCATCCCTGCAGGCATTCAAGGCCAGGCTGGATGTGGCTCTGGGCAGCCTGGGCTGCTGGTTTGGTAACCCTGCACATAGCAGGGGGTTGGGACTGGATGAACATTGTGGTCCTTTTCAACCCAGACCATTCTATGATTCATTCTATGATTCTATGAGCCTTATTTGTTCAAACAGGGCTTCAGAGGAGAGGGAGAGCATCCTGAAACCCTTGTGGGTGGGATGGGAAGCACTTGGGGCACTGCAGTACTGTCCCCCATCCTCTCATCCCACTGATGCTGAATAGGTTGCACCGTGAGTAATGAACACCAAGAAAAGGACCAGCAGAGTTTCCAAGGGCTACAAAAGGAGACAGAGAGCTCATTTCTAAGCAGGAGTGCAAAGTCTCCGTGTCAGACACCCACTCCTGTGGACTTGTGGCATATAGGCTGCTAATTAAGAAACCAGAGGCCTGAAATCGCTTGCTTTTATCCTGCAGTTTTTCTCTTATAAGGATCTCCTGGGGTTCAACTAGTCAGCACATTGAGGGGATTAGAGAGCACTGGGGATACCTTCAGAAATACCAGGGAGGTAATTAAAGTGTGCGAGGGGAGCTGGCCGGAGAAACAGTGCCACAAACACACATAGATGCTCAAAGGCACTGGCAGAAAATGCAAGGCAAGGAGAAAGGCACAGCTTTAAAGAGAGGCCAAGGAAATAGGAGAGACAGAGAAACCACCTGCAAGCAGTAAGAATTATTAGCAACTTCCCTCCTCACCAGCAGCCATATTTTCCCTTTGGATTTTGCCCACAGGGACAGCATTTGACCATTATGGAAATCTTTCCTTAAACAACAGGAATTGCTTGCTCACTTCCAGTCATTAGCAGCTCAATTTCTCACACTGAGATGCTGTGTGAGCATACAAGGCAGCAGGAGCTGCTAATGCTGCCTTCCCTTTGCTTGCTGCACGCTTCTCATTATGGGATCTTGCTCTGCATAGCTTGTTAGAGCACTGGAAAATCCAAAAATGTTTGGGCTCACTGTTTCCTTGATATTTGTTTGCAACGGGAAACAAATTGGAGTAAAAAGTACAAAGTACAATTGGCTACCTCTGAAAAGAAGTAAGAGGAAAATAAATTGGTTTGCTGCTTTCTAGGGCAATCTGCCATGATTCATGGAGTAGCTGTTGCAGTTTGGAAAAGGAACCTGCAATTTGGAGGCAGAATCTCCTTTGTACCGAAGATTTGACTTTGCCATTCACTGGGCTTCCACTGAGCTGTAAGCCAGATAGAAATCCCAATTCTCGTGGCCATTGTGCAGGCTGGATCTGCTGCAGCATCCGTCTGCTGCAGTGATGTGGAAGAGCCAGGCTTCAAATGGAGGAAATGGGGCTTGGGAGCCCACAGAGGTTTCTGAGACCTTCTCAAGTTGGCAGCAATCCCATAGGCTGGACAGGAGACCTCTGATATCCCTTCCCACCATTGCCTCTAGCATTTTATTTATCAAATAGCCGAGTCCTCCTGCTATTGTTTCTTATCTCCGGGGGCCAGTCTGCCAAAAAGATAAACGGCCTGGCAGCGCTGCGAGCCGCTGCTTTTGTCCAAGTGCAGGAGCATGATGGAACTGCTGGAGGCTTTCAAAAAGTGATGGGGGAAGGAAGGAAGGAATGTTGAGAGCTGCGTAAAAGCTTATTGTTCGTGCAAACAGAAGATAAAGCGGAGGCAGCGACAAGGGTGCGACCCTCTTCTTCACACAGACCCTCTTCTTCACACAGACCCTCTTCTTCACACACTTGGAGCATTGCACGAACCACAAATGGGTCTTCAAGTGGTCTGCAGCCCTGTGCTGTAAGTGGGACTCAGCCCCAGGGAGCAGCGGGGCTCACGGAATCCATCCCTCCATGCAGAGGGTCCTGGCAGCAGGGCTGGTGGAGAGGCAGTAGCAGCAGCAGGGTAGTGAAGCAAAACAAATTTGAGAGGAAGGGTTTGCTTTGGAGAGGCTGAGAGAAAACAGCAATCGCAGCAGTTAGAGAAGTGAAAAACGAGGGTTTTTTTTGTGTGTGTGAGAGAAGCAGTCACATCTGAGCACATGCCTGGCAATGGGCTGTCTGGTGGGAGTGATGGAGAGAGGGGAGAAGAAGGCTTGATGAGATTTCGTGAGCAAAGTAAATACTTGAAAGCAGGCACTTGGCAGGAGGGCTGCAATGAGTGGGATATGGGGAGCTGTTCTCCAAACACATTCCCCCTTAGCAGGGAGAGGATCTGCTCAGAACAAACCCATGGAATTGCACAGATGCAGGGAAGGTGAAACCTTCCAGATCAACTTTTGAAAATAATTTTGGCCAGAAATTAAAAAAAAAATGGAAGGGGATGGGATGGCAAGATTCTCCAGCCTGCCATTTCCTAAGTGGAACATTTTGACTGTTTCAAAACACCATTTTCAGTTCGAAATGGGCTTAGACGTTTGAAGATTAGTTACTCTTCAACTATAATGACACAGTTCACACTAAAATGAAGAGGTTTTGTTTCGGGCCAGGCAAACACCCACGGTCAGCTTGAACCTTTTGGGTGGCTGAGAGCTGGAAGAGGTATGGATCCATAGCCAGAAAACATCCATTTGGAGCACGACCCAGAATTAACTATTTTTGCCCCCTGAAATTTTGCCACAGAATACTGAGGGTTTCAAAAGCAAGTGGGCAGAGAAATGGGGAATGAATCATGAAGGGCTGTGAAGTACAAAGACAGTGAGAGGCAACTCCAGGCTGAAAATGCTGGGAACAATAGCAAATCAAAGCGCTCACCATTACTGTGCCCGTCTCTTGGTGTCCTCATTATCCACTTTGAAGAAGGAAACATGGCTTTCCTACACTTCAGGTATGACCTGTAATAGCTTCTCTTGAATATTATAAACTAAAACCAAAAAATGTTCTTGTTTTATTCCTTTTTTCCCAAGCCCAAGCTGAGTCAGTTCTGCTGCTATCCCAGCTCCTGCCAGTATCAGCCCTAGTTCCCACTGACCTTGCTTGTTAGCCTCACCGTTCCATTAAGGTTTCATCTCTTATAGCACAACTTCTATGGATAAATTAATTTTTCTCCCATCTCCTTTTCTGTCACCCCACTGCCAGCATTGTAAGTTATGGGCCATCTCTGGTAGGTGCTGCTGGAGCAGCCCACAGCTCAGCAGTGTTTGGGGAGCAGCAGTGCACTACAGAGGAGAAATGTTCGTATGAGAAGCTCAGCTTCTGCTGAATTTTGATCCATCCGGGGCTGTTTTCCAACTCCTAACATTGGCTTTTTTGGCCCCAAACTCTCCCTAAACTGTCATCTACAGCTCGTAAAGGAATGGTGAGTTCTTTGCTTCAGCAGCCAAGCAAATTGTGCAGGAAGATAAATGCAGTTCAGAGGAAATTAAATATATTTCCTGTGGTTATTAGCAAAATACACAAAAACTTACTTTGCATCAAGATAAACGTGATGTTTGACCCAAAATGTCACGCTCTGCTGTGTTGGGAGCTTCCTTCTCCCTTTTCTTTAAACTCTCCATTTTTGTTTGCAACATAAGACATCCTTTCAGCAAATGCTGCCTTTTAGCTGCACCTCACCTGCACCCTGCATCCCACACCTGCATCCTGCATCCCACACCTGCATCCTACACCCCACATCTGCACCCTGCATCCCACACCTGCACCCTGCATCCCACACCTGCACCCTACACCCCACACCTGCACCCTGCATCCCACACCTGCACCCTGCATCCCACACCTGCACCCTACACCCCACACCTGCACCCTACACCCCACACCTGCACCCTGCATCCCACACCTGCACCCTGCATCCCACACCTGCACCCTACACCCCACACCTGCACCCTGCATCCCACACCTGCACCCTGCATCCCACACCTGCACCCTACACCCCACACCTGCACCCTACACCCCACACCTGCACCCTACACCCCACACCTGCATCCTACATCCCACACCTGCACCCTGCATCCCACACCTGCACTCTGCATCCCACACCTGCACCCTACACCCCACACCTGCACCCTACACCCCACACCTGCACCCTACACCCCACACCTGCATCCTACATCCCACACCTGCACCCTGCATCCCACACCTGCACTCTGCATCCCACACCTGCACCCTACACCCCACACCTGCACCCTGCATCCCACACCTGCACCCTGCATCCCACACCTGCACCCTACACCCCACACCTGCATCCTACATCCCACACCTGCACCCTACACCCCACACCTGCATCCTACATCCCACACCTGCACCCTACACCCCACACCTGCACCCTACAACCCACACCTGCATCCTACACCCCACACCTGCACCCTGCTCTCACTGCAGCTCAGCTCCCAGCATCTCACTCTGCTCACCAAGGTACGCAGACCCACTGCCAGCTGAGATACTGGCACATTATCTAAAGCTGTTATCTCCCATCTTCCTAGTCCTCAGGACCTCATTTGCTGATGACAGTACGTGAATGAAAAGCTGTGCTTGTCCCTTTTGTGAAGATGAAATAAATGTCAAACTGTGTAGCTAGCGTGGTCAGGTGGAAAGGGGATGGCAAACCCAGGGAGGTGTCATTCTCCTGCCTTTGTGTCAGGCTGAAGTGAAACACTGGAAGGGTTCTGATGAGGACGGATGTCCCATTGATGTGCTCTGAGTTTGGGGCTCCAGTGCTGGGAGGAGCTGCGTGGCTCAGTGCTCCCCTGGGTCTGGCTTAGGCTGAGGGCCATATTGACTCTGCAATGAGCACCAATACTAAGTGGATTGTGACTTTATTTCCTACAAATGTCTTTGTTTCAGGCTCTTCCAGTATACAGAGCATAGAAATTATTGTGGTGTTACACAGTTCATCCCTGAGAAACCAGCACTAAAGGATTGTATAGAAGGAATTTGGTAATTCCAGTCCTCCAAGGAAGCTGCAATTCAGTACTGTTTAGGCATCTGTTATTCCAAGCAAACTTTTCATTATGTTGTAATTTCAGCAAGTGTGGTCAATATGTGGTGGTACAACAAAATATCGTAGCATTACAAGTAATAGGGTTGCAAAATAATGTTCTCAACACCCCAAACTTAATGCACAGCTACAGTAAGTTCAGTCGTTATGCTGCCCATCACAGGCTAAATTGCTGGGGTTTGGGAAATGTTACCAAGAGGCTCCCAAGCAGTCACAAAATGCTGTGTTTTTCCATGCACAGAATGGAGCAGATGTCTTCAGCAGTGAAATTCTCCCTGTGCTGACAGCAGCTCAGTGCTGGGACATGGAGAGAGCTGGGAATCTTCTGTTTCAGGTCAGAGTAAAGGTGTGCTATGAAAACAGAGTGTGATGTGGTTCTGTTCCCCAGATGTGATTCTGTTCCCCAGAATGTGATCCTGGTGGCTGTAACTCAGATCATGGGGACATCCTGAGACAGTTGTGTGGTCGTTGCATTTCATAAACCTTGATCACATTTATTCCATTAATTCACCAATAGCTCTTTGAACCTGGGTGTATCTACACCCACAGTTTCTTGCTTCTACTTCCCAACCAGGGCAAAATCAGCCCTTCAGAATTAGAGGTCTTCCAGCCCCCCTCATGTATGTGTTCGTAGGGACGAGCTGGGAAGGACACGTAATTGAATGGAGAGGCAAATGAGCCTGCAGGTGGATGTGCAGGTAATGGGTAGAGAACCTCTGCATCATGGAGGTGGTTGTTAAAATGCCCCCAGGGGCTGGGTTTAAAAAGAGACCCTCGGAAGGGTGAGGAAGGGCAAAATCCATCAAGGGAAGCTGATAGGACACAGAATAGTCAGATTCTCTGCGGTAACAGGGGGAACAAGGTTTGATAACAATCAGAGCATTTGCAATATCTCAGAGGATTAGAAACATCAGTCAAAGCCAAGGCAGGGAGGCATCTGTAAAAATCAAGTTAGAAGGAAGTAAAATAAAATAGAAAGGAATAAAAGTAGACAGGGACTACTCTAGAGGAGTTTGCTAAGTGCTTTCATTGACTTCTACATAGAATCATGAACGGAGTCCAAAGTCTGTACACTTTGAGAAGCCATTTCCTTACAGAAGCACAAATAGCAATGAAGAGAGGCTGTTCTGAGCAGCACTTGTCACTGTTTTCATTCAAAGTTGCAGCAGTGAATTGTGCCAGGAGGGTTTTTTTCAGGCTGGCTAATTCTGTTGGCTCTGTCCTTCCAGGTATCCAGCTCAATTTCAGTCTGTGAAACCGTTTAAGAAATTGAAAAGCTTTTGGTTCTTAAAAAGGCAGTAATACGAGTGTGAAGAAATAAAAATTGGGAGTGGATGTAATAACATTCCTACAGGCGTTCGGGCAAAGAAAAATCTTGCTGGTGAAATCTACCCTTACTTGAGGAGTTCAGGCTTAAATGGGATATAATTAGGTAGAGCAATTGTGCTGCCATTCATCCCCAGATTGGACTTGGCCATTAAGAGGACATGGGGCCACTGAAAACTGCGTTTTGAAGACAGAAGTGGGTTTTTATGGCCAACCACCTCTAGGAGAAAATATTTCAGCTGAAATCCCCACTGATTCTATCCAGGAGCACAAATGCTACTCAGAACAGTCAGCATGGCTTGTGTGTAGAGGAGCTGATATCCTGCCTGTCCTAATATTCATGTATTGACATAAATACCCATGTATACAGTAAGCAGCCCAGATTTCTCAGACACTCCTCACCCATCCGGGGCTGATATCACATCAGCTGAGTGCTGTGCTGGGTTGGCTCTGAGTCCCTCCACCCCATTGGAAGGAATACACACCAACACGTGCACACACACACACACACACAGCATCGTCTCTGCTGGGGATTTGAGTTTGATTTCTACCTGTTTGCTTTAATATAAAGTAAAAGGTCATTTTAGAGTAACGTTCCGCAGTATTCACTGTTTATTCTCAGTTGGAGTTGCAGCATCTCTCTTATCTGACATTTCCACTACAAATTAAGTTCCTCAGACGCCTTTTTTGGATGCAAAGTGATTAATATCTAACACGACGACGGGATGTAATAAGCTCTGCCTGGCACTCCTGCATCTCTGCTGCTGTGGTGTTTGTGCAGTGCTCCCATGGGCAGCTCTGTTGCAGGGCAGGCACTCCTCCCCTTGTTTTACTTGTTGGATGTGGATGCACGGAATTCAGAACCCAGAGCTTGCCTCCTTTGTTTTAAACTGCCTTCGCCTTTAGAAACATCCTGCTCTCCAGCACCTGAGTATAGACAGGATCAGAGCAACAGTATGCAATAAATACCTCCTGCTCCTCATTTCCTCTCCCTATGCTCTGCACATCCCCTGCACTTTTCCCTGAGTTCTGTCACATTTCTCTGATTGTGGCCAGGGGGCTGAAATACAAGGAAACACCTAAAAATGGGGATCCTACATAAGTAAACTTCCTGAAAACAGGAAGAAATGGTTCCAGGCTCGGAGGACAGAGGAGAAGAAAACATCAGCAGCACAAGCAATCAGCATGAGGGGCAGCAGCACTGTGAGCTTTGCAGCTAGGAGATGGGAGAACTTACAACCAGTTTTAGGAAACGTACAGAATCTCAGCAGCTTCAAATGCACTTCAGAAATATTGCCATCAATCTTGTTGAAATGGCACAGGGTCAGCCCTCCCATCCTGCATGCAGGGTGGGGTAGGGCAGGATGTGCTGCTGAGGATGCTTCTGCCCTCTCTTTTTGCTCATCTGCAGCCTGGATCCTGGAAGGAGGACACATTGGGTAGGGCAGTCGTGTGCTGAAGGCTGAATCAGGGAGGAATAACTATTTCTCTCCACTGCAGACAAACACCCAGAGCTGGGAGTGAGCTCACACTGCACAGCCACCAATGGCAGGCAAGGTGATTAGAACCAGAACATTTCCAAGCTGTGATTTTGGGTCAAAAATACGATTCTGTTCAATTGCAAGCACTTTGCTGGGAAGATCTCAGCGTTACCAGCGATTTCTGTGAGCGAAAATCATGATGTTCAGTATTGCCCTTCTCACCTCTTTTCGTGCAGTTTTGGCATTAGGATTCACCTCCCCAGCAGTGTGATGCCAGATCCATCACCCATGGCACTGGGGCTCGTCGGTATTGGGTCCTTGGTGGCTTCTGGAGCAAAATCAGTGTGCTGTCAGGTTGGAGGAGATACAGCCCCAGGATATGGTGGAGCTGAGAGGAGGTTTGGGGCTCCATCCCTGAAATGGGTAACACTGCTGGAACCAGAGGAAGGAAGGGAGCACAGGAAATGAAGAGCACTGTAAGGAGAGAGTTACTGGAAATGTTGGTGGGAGCTGATGGGAAAGAAAATGACTTCAGAGAGTTCTCCAGGCACAGTTGGTCCCCTGTGCTGGAGTGCAGGATGATGCAAAGGCAGCAGCACTGTTTTGTCTGGCTGGAGACAGATGTCAGTGGCATTTTTCTGTTCTTTCTTCTTTCCTTTCCCTTTCCTTTTTTCCTCCCTATTCCCTTTTCCCTTCCTCTTTCCCCCTTTTTTTTCCTTTTAGAGGGAATTGGAGTCTTTCTACTAAATAAATGAGGGTCTGCCTAATGAGGGGAGATTCAGAGAAGCTCATCAAGACTAATTCTAAAAATGGATAAATGAAAGCATATTAAACAACCTATATAGACACACTATTTGGAATTAAAGGGTCTGTAATTAAGTTTTACTTAATTCACTTTTGAAGTGACTTGAGCCAAATTGAATTAAGGCCACTTTAATTTTAAATGAAAGTATCCAGACCTGCGTTTAATGTAATTTAACTAATCCACTTGCAATTCACACCACTAGTTAATTTTGGATTAATTTCCCCTCGTAAGCAAGCTCTTCAGCAGGCCATAGGAGTGGAACTTTGCTTTCCTTTTTCCATCTAGAGAGGGAGCCACAGAACTTCTTTCTCAAAAAAAAAAAAAGAAGAAGAAAGAAAGAAAGAAATAGCAAGCAGACCTCTGCTCTGTGCAGCTGAACCCCTTTTTGTGCAGCTTCAACCCTTCTCACCATGCTTGGAATGAGCCTTACCAGGGGCTGGGAGAAGCCTCTGCAGGGGATGGGAGAAGCACCCCCAGCTGCAATCAGACAGAATCCCCTCTGCAGGACTTTCAGACCCACCTGTGAGATAAGGTTACCTATGGGACACACATAATTTGGCAGCAGATCCTGGGAAGGCAGCCTGGGTTGAGGGGATGGATCCAGATTGGCAAAAGGAAGCAGGGCAGATTGCAAAGGGGTTTGGCAAAGCTTGGGAGAAATGCTGCATGCTGCATAGTGGGACTGGAAAGGTGGGACTGGAAAGGCTCCAGCTGGTGAGCTGTGTGTGATTAATGCCATTGACAAAGCTGCATGGGTCAGTTCAGGTGCCCTGAGCTGCAGCAGCAGTACGAGGTGATGGTGTTTCCCTGGGGTAATTAAAACAAAGGATTTCTTTGGAGCTTCTGACACCAACAAGCTGCTAATAGAATGGGCAGCAAACAAAACAAGCAATTGTAGGGCTGGAGGTGATGTCAAGCATAGGGAAAGTGTTTGCAGTGGAGAGAGAAGGTCAGCACAGCTGATGCAGACACCCAAATTGTGCTGCCTCTGAGCTGCACCAAGTGAAGCTGCATCCATCCCAAGGCTCCTCAGGGTGTTGGTAACCCTTAGGGGCACCGAAACCCTCAGCAGCTCGTGTTTCCCACAGAGAAGGACTCTGCTCCCATTTGTGATAGCTGTGATAACTGCTGTGACTGCAGCATACATTGGGCGTTGTCTATTCATGCAGGCTTTGAAAGAAGAAGACAAATCAAGAGAAAATGAGTTGCTTCTTTTTTGGACTCAGGGAGTCAGACAGCTTGCCCTGTCCCCCAGGGACTGCTCAATCTGTGCTGCCATTGGGATGTGCCCCCATAACCCCCCTCATTTAGCACCTTGCCAAAAGCACCAGCAGGATCCGTGCATCGTGGTGGCACAGTGGAGCGAGCAGCGCATGGCAGCATCACATTTCCCACGATGTCAGGAAGAGACTTCAGCAGGAACAGAGCCAGCAGCTCAGCTCAGATGTTTGCCATCAGAATCAGAGCTTTTAAGGGTTTGAATCCAGAAGCAGTCTTTCTTCTCAGCCACAAGCCAGAGCGGTTTAATTGAGAAATCCTGCCTAGGAGGTGCACTTGGCTCCCGGCTGCCTCCACCCATCCCTGCAGCACCTTTGATTTCCTAAATCAAACTACACTTCCCAGAAGGCTCCATCCCAGTGCCTGCAGGCAGCCCCTGGCTGGGGCAGTCAGCGTTCTGCTCTTCAGATATCTGCCTTTTTCCAGCAAGATGATGGAAAAGGCACATTCTGTAAAAGTTCCATTTAATCAAAAGACAATCGATTCTTATGGGAAATGAAAAAAAAAGAAAAAGGAAAAAAAACCTCAGTTGAGGGAGAATATTTTCAATGAGCGTAATGATAACAACCCTGCAGCCCCCTGTGTGTGGCTCCCTGCCTCTCACGTGCACAGAGACCAGGTGGGAGCTCCTGCTGTCAGCAGTTTGGTTCATTTGTGACCCACCACCTCTTTTCAAATAAATTCCCATTGAATTATCTGAAGTGAACAAGAGAGCAAGGGGAGAAAGGAATTCAGGCTTGGAGGATAATACAGAAGTTATTTCAGCTGGAAGATCGAGTGCATTGCATTCATTTAAAAATCATTTAAAATGGTGAAAGAGGTGTTCTGAACTCAGTAGGAAGCTGATGGCTGATTTGAATTCGCATTCACACACCTTTTTACAACAGAAGACTCTCTGGGAAATAACAGCCCCAATGAGGTCTGCTGGGATGCAGTGGGTGGCACAAATTAGAGCATAGTAGAGGTGAGGCCATCCTGCTGTCCATCCCAGTGTCCATCCCAGTGTCCATCCCAATGTCCATCCCAGTGTCCATCTCAATGCCTATCCTCTTGGATGCCAGCTCTCACCATGGGCACAGTGCTTGGAGCAGGGAGATGCCCAGAAGGATGCAGTGCCCCAACACATTTACCAGCTTGGGTCAGCATCCCTTAGTCCTCCAACCTTTGACACAGATCTGTTTCTGTGATCAACTTGAGCTCTCTGGCTACAAATGACTCCTAGTGGCAAATGTTCCTGAAGGTAGTTTAAAGAGAAAACATAAATAATTTGGTTTTTTTTTTTGTACTGTAGCTTACTCACACTGCTTATATATACAGCTATACATGTTTCTGTTCCTTTATAAGATTCATTTCATTTTTAAGTGCATGGGAGAAGAGCCCAGAGTTCAGCTCTACATCTCGTGTTATTGATGGGTTTTTACGAGTAAATAAGTGTATGCTATTATGATTTCATCTTCTGTGCTCGGAGTGTGCATTGCTCCAGAGAGCTGCCGTGTTTATACCCCTCACAGATACATCTTTGTTTTCATTGTGTCTTCTCCATCTCACAGCACACCGAGGATTAATACCCAAACCCTACAAGGCGGCGTGCTTTCACCCTTCATCTGTCACACACCAAAAAGAAGAGCAATAAAGTTCCCTCTGCTCTTCAGTTGTTGCACGCAAAGTGGGCAGCAGTGTGGGTTGGGAGATGGGCAACGTCCTCACGGAGCTCCAGGCTGCAGCAGCAGTGATCCGGGCTGTGCAGAATCTGTGTTCTGTGCTGTACTGTGAAAGTGAGGTTCCTGGCAGCTTTGATGAGGGAATCCAAACCTCAAATGTCTGTTCTTTGTTTATAAGCTTAAATAAATGAGTTTGTGCTGCGCTTGCTGTGTGTAAGATGGGTATCGTGGAGCCTTGCAGCTCACCAGGGCTTTCGGTGGGGTTTGGATGTCAGCATCAAATGGGGTATGTAAGCAGATAACACGGGGAGAAAATGCAAGCCCCAGCTGTTTTTGGGTTTTGAAAGAAAAGAATGCCTGCAGCTTAGGAACAAGTGAAAGTTGGTAGTGTTTTCAGTGAGCCTGGATTCCCGGGGGGGGGATGGGGAGGGGAGAGTTGAAGTGAATTTTACATAAAGTTTGTCTGGAAAAATTCCAGTCTGCAGGAGAAAATGGAACTCTGCAAACGTACCGACGCCGGTGACTCAAACCCCGGGTGTTCAAAGCTGCTGAGGGGAGCTGGACAGCAGAGCCAACATTAATTTTAATAAGGATCATCCATTCGGGTGCTGTAAGTGATAGCAGGGGCTGTCGAGCTCGAAAGCTGTACAAGCCCCAGCCAAGCGGCACCGCGCTTCTGCAGCGCTCTGACAGCTCGGAATCCGCCGCACGCATCCACTCCCGCAGCATCCCTGCAGCTGTACAGGTGGCATGGGAGCATTGCTCAGCCTGCACGTTCCGAGGTGTTTTTCTGCCTATCAGAAAGCGGGAATTATCTACAAAGTGTGTTCGGGTGGTGAAGTGAAGGCTATAAACATGCAAATTCCACTTCAGTAAGTTTTTATGCTGATTGCTTAGACCTCTTTTGCGAGCAGCACATAGCTTGATGCTTAGGAATTCCTTAATGAGCAAGCTTCGGCGCAGTGTTTGTAGCAGTGCTGAGAGGTGCTCTGTTATCAGTGGATGAAACTCGGGTTTAGAGCTTCAGCTCGTTTCTGAATTCAGCCTTTTAACTCAGACTTGTGCAAGCAATTAAAACATCGATGAGAGCAACGCTTCTGTAAGAACCCCGCGTTGCCACAGTCATCTCAAAGTGAGATTTCCTAATGGAATACTGTGAGAACTGCGGTTTTCTTGGCTTTATTTTTGCCCTGACCTCAGACTGTCATAGGGCTGCAGTATGGGAATCAGCAGAGCTCAGCCACATCCCCCAGTGCCCGGGTGCAGCACACAGCTGGGTGTGACGGCTGTCAGATTTTCCCTCGTAGCTACAAAGGCAAAATGGGGAGATAGCAAGCAGTGAGCAGAGATCACTGGAGGTTTTCAAACCCCGCGGTGCTCAGCACCCAAAAGCCACTTGAACGTTTAATGAAGGCTCTGGTTAATTGTTAAATGCAGTTCAGACCTCCTTGGGATTAATTCTCCACTTTTTTCAGATGAAATTACGGATATGATGTAGTGAAAGTAAAAGCAATGAGAATGCATCTGAGCAGCGAGAATAGCCACAGTGACACAGCCTTGGTGTCCATGGGGACAGCTCTGGGCTGCAGATCAGAGCACTTGTGCCAGCCCTGCCCATTGCAGCTGTGACAAGGGCCCTGGGCATTCAGTCCTCCTCATTTAATAGAGGCAGCCATGTGAGCTCACGTCTCAGTGGAGACTGCAACCAGTAACATGTTCAGTCAGTTGGGGATCCCTTGGTTCTCCAAGGCTTGCTGGAGCTCATGAGGGTATTGCAGCCAAGCTGAGCACTATGTGGCTCCTCAGGAGGTCTGAGCATCTCCCAGGCTTCTCTGGGTGTGAAAAGAAAGCGTTGAGAGCTGGAGGAGCTCAGCCCAATGAGAGCCCGGTCCTGGTCAGGGTGAGCTGCCCAAGGTCAGACTGGAACTGCAGCCAAGGAAACAGCTGAGCTGTGTTTCTCAAGTCCTAAATGAACCTGAACACACAGAGCATCTTTCCACTTGCTGACACTTGGGACAGGTTCTGTGGCACAAAAACTGCTCCAGCAGTTTGTTTGATGCTGCACTTACTGGAAAGCCACTTTTCTTGCCAAAATTGCCTCTGCTTGGATGTCAGCGCTCGTTTGCCAAGTAGTGTTGCCTTTAGATGTTGTTCATATACTTATCAAAGTCATTCTCCCCCGAGCTTTCAATCAGATAGCCCTGTGCTGAGCAAACAGGAGGAGACACTCCTTAAGTCCTCAATTACATTTCTTTTCTCCTCTTCAATTCCAGCACAGACAAGAGGTGATAATACTGAATCTTTCAAATATTTGATATACAAAGAGAAGAGCTTGTTAAAACGAGACCAATTAATGCATTTTTAATCCACATTTAAACACATGCAAAGATCCTGAATGCTAATGCTGTCATTTGAATTCCAGGCGGGGAGGGCTGGCGCACGAGGCTGCATATCTTTCAGTCTCTGCTTTCCTGCCTTGCTTGAATCAGACAAGGTCGACCAGGCATTGCTGCTTATAAGAAAAAGGTGCGTTGAGGCTCCCTCCAATTTTTTTAATCACCTGATGATGTTCTTGCAGCTGCAGATGGTGGCGTTGTATTTTTTCCTCCCCTTCTTCCTCTTGTTAGTCCAAATTCAAGGACGTTCTGAATCCCCGTGGCTTGCTGGATGCCGGGGGAAGGCAACCACACAGCTCAGTTCAGTGTCTGATTGTTCCCTGAATGGTACAACACGTTTGCTTCCCACTGCTTCTTACACAGATTGATCAAATCACAGAATCACAGAATCATAGAATGGCCAAGGTTGGAAGGAACCTTAAGGATCATGAAGCTCCAACCCCCTGCCACACGCAGAGCCACCAACCTCCACATTTCACACCAGCCCAGGTTGCCCAGGGCCCCATCCAACCTGGCCTTGAACACCTCCAGGGATGGACAGGGCATCCACAGCCTCTCTGGGCAGCTGTTCCAGCACCTCACCACTCTCACAGCAAACAACTTCCCCCTGACATCCAACCTCAATCTCCCCTCCCTCAACTTCAAACCATTTCCCCTTGTCCTGCAGTTATCAGCCCTTTTGAAGAGTTGACTCCCCTAAAACTTGATTTTACATCTTATTTCCAGCACTGCTGCCAATGCAGAACATTCAGGTGGGCAGAGGTTATTTATCATATCATATCATATCATACCATATCATATATCATAGAATGGCTTGGGTTGAAAAGGACCACAATGATCATCTAATTTCAACCCCCCTGCTATGTGCAGGGTCACCAACCACCAGACCAGGCTGCCCATTTGTGTGTGCCTCCGTTGGACCTGGTGGCCCTCGTAGCCCAACTTTTGCATCGTTGGCCCAAAGAGCTCACAGAAGACGTGGAAAAAATGACATGAGAGAACAAAGTTAATGCACAGTCACAGGAATGACTGTAGCACTGTGTAGGAAGTTGCCACCTGGCAGCTGAACTGCACCAAATCCCATACAGATGGTGATGCCAACTCAGATGTTAATTGAAGAGACCCAATATCTGCTTTAAAGAAGTGCAGCGTGATGCGTGCACGTGGCCTGAGTGACTGAGAGGCAGCTGAGAACTCACTGTTCCCATTCTCAGTCACTTCTGTTCAAGGGAATGGACCCAAGACTATCAAAGGAATTGCAAAAAACACGTAGCAGAAGCAGGAACAGCCACCACGTTGCCTTCCATGTGAGCAGGTCCACAGCCTGCCCAGCCTCCTGCTGCAGGATGGGATGTTAAGAGGAGAACTGAGTGTGCTTGGAAGTCATTCGCCAAAAAGAATTTCCATCATAACATGTTGATTCATCAAAGCCAGAGTATTTCAGAGTGAAGGACCAATTTCTGAAGGTTTTACTCTTGGGGGAAAGAAAAATGGAGAAATGTTTTTAAAATTATCAGTAGGTCACCGTGACTCTTAGAAATGGAACTATTACATTTTGCTTCATATTTGCTTTTCGCTTTGAAACGTAAGTTCAGCTCCAGGACGAAAGGAAAGATTGAAATGGAAATTAAACCTTTGGAAATTACCAAACTGAAACGGTTCTGTGAAACCAGACAGGGCTTCTTTTTTAATTACTTTGTTAGTCCTGTTTTTTTGAGTCTAGCTTTAGATTTTCAGCTTTTCCAGAAGAGAATATAGGGAAAACAAACAAAAAAACCCACACTTTTAAAATCTTGCAAAATTCAGAGTGCTGCATTGCTAATGAGCAGAGTCTGGAATCACATCCAAGTGGGTGTAACCATGAGGCCAGGCCACCCCTCTCATCAGCTGTGCCCTGCTTCCTTCAGATGAGTGATTAACTGTATTTAAAGCTTTGGCCTTGAACTTGCAGCAGGAGATGGTGTCTCTCAGGTTTTTACCCTTCTTTTTAATTAAGGAGCTGTATTAAATATTCAGAAATTCTACTCTGTGACTTTCCTGGGCAGCACAAGGGCATCCTGGAGAGGCAGATCTCTTTCTCGTTAACACCTCTCCAGGCCATCACTCTGTTTCCCTGCTTCTCAGTTCTGCTCCTCCAGGAGCGTGCAGTGTTTCCTGAGAGGAGCTGGGAGTCATCCCTGAGCTGCTGGAAATGCAGCATCGACTCTTAATGGTGCCACAGGGAGAGGCTGGGCTGCACCAGGTAAAAGATAAAACCCTTGGGTACAGGAGCAATGGGCACAACCCCAATGCTGATGCTTTTCCAGGCACCTCCAAATGCTGCTGACTCTTTTTTGTGCCTACTTAAGGCAGTTTTATACAGGGAAGAGCTTCTGAAAAACAAGAGGAGCTCCACTCTGATGGAAATCACAGGTTCAGACGGTGCACCAAAACCACCAGCCTGCTGGGGCAGCCACCACAGCCCTCCCTGTGCACCATCACTGGGATCCCAGCAGAACCTGCAGCATCCAGCTGCTTTTTGCCTTTTGTTCTCTCTTGTGACCTGTCAGTTCTCCAACACTGAAAAAGCAGTTTGGAATCGAGCAGGATCCGTGACCTTCTGTGCTTAATTACTAATGAGAAGCACAAGGGCCATCAGTACAGGTGCTGAGGGACAGGTCTGTATCAGCTGTAGGCTTGTTTTTCTGTAGAAGTGTTGGATTCTGGAGGCAGTAGGTGCTAAAAGTTGCTCTCGTGTGGCAGTTCTTTATTTTTTTCGTTAAAAAGAACAAAGAAATTGTCTGACAGGGCTGGAGGAACGTCTGGGCTCTGCAGGACAGGTATTGGGCTGCTTCTGGGCTTTATGTTCCTTGCTAAGAAGGATGGGACGTTGGGAGTGTTGTGTCAGGAGGGTTATGCATTTTTGCTTTGGAGAATAAATGTTCTTGGCTGCTTGACCTTGTGTGCTTGGAGGGATGCGGGTGTTTGGTGTTTAGGAAGGGTGGTCTGAGAAGGGTTTGCTGCAGCTTGGTTGAAAGCAGTAGATACATAAGAAGGTTAATGGTGCATCAAGGGAACTTCATTTTAGGTTCTTTAGCCTCTCAAATTTAAATGATTGATGTGACGGCAGCGGGTTTGAGGCAGGAGCGCGTTCGGTGCGAAAGACTGATGGCTGAAATGCTTCTGTAAAAAAGAAGAGAAAGCTGTTCCTGAGATTGTTTCCAGAGCAAGAGCTCAGGGAAGATGTTGTGGAGAGGGTCTGAAGGTGCTGTACCATCTGCCAGCCCAGCGATGGGCCTCCAGCAGAGCTGCCCCACATATTTGGGCCACTGATGCCACTTACTTCCAGGCTTTTAGTATCTTTCTATTCCCATGTATGAGCTGGCTTGAGCTCTGACTCTGCAAAAAGCCAGGTTTAGGTTTCAGCATTCCAGCTTTGTTGCAATACCCGATGGGTCACCTCTCTGAAAAAGCAGCAGGAGCTTTGTGCTTTTGCTCAGTGCTAAGAAGGGCTCTGTGCGTGCAATTGAAACAAGGCACAGCAACTGGAGGTGTTCACCTGCATATATGGTATAAGGCATCTCAGTGTCCCCAGAAGCAGCAGGTGGGAAGCAGTGCAATGGGTGTCTCCAAGTGTCAGCAGCTGCTTTGTGGCTTTCTCTCAGTGTTTGCACAGTGCTGGGGCCCACAGGACCTTGGTCTCTGCTGGGGCTCCTGGTGCTGCTGCAGGATAAGCTGTCCTTTTACTGGGAGCTGCTTGGTGTACCTCACTCACTGCATGCAGGTTTGGCCACTTGTGATCTCCCATTAGCTGCAGGTCAAGAACAGCTATGTGGGTTTTTGGGTTTTTTTTGCTCCTAAAGATAAGAAAAAAATCCTCCTGGCTCTTCTGCAGGCGAGCAGAGGGTCCTGGACCCATGGCTCAATCATCACCCTCAGCAACAGGGGACAGCAGCTCCTGGCTCCATCATCCCAACACAAAGCCAAGCAGCACACAGGGCTGCCTGTGCCATCCTCCTCCCCTGTCACTTCAGGTTCTTCTCCTGCTGACGCTTATCCTGGAATTGAAGCTGGGAGCTGCACTCTTAGCCCTGACGTGCATGTGATGTGACAGCACTGTCCCCAACCACCCGGGTGGCCCCGTCCCCATGTCCCCACGTCCTCATTAGCCATGGATTTGGGGGGGAGGGACGGGTGTATGCAGAGGCAGCGATAGCATCTGCTTTGTAGCAGGAGGCAGGCAGCAGGGTTATTGTTTGTTAATAGATTGCTTTTGAGGAGCTGCTCGTATGGGACCCGGCGAGTTTCAGAGGTAATTAAAACTCTGCCTATGCAAAAGGCAGGATCTGATTATTTCCTTTCCAAAGCAGGCAGATTAAACCAGGAAAGTTTTTCACCACTTCTAAGAGAGCAGAGTTGCTTTGAATGAAGTTCATAATATGGCATATAATAAATAAAACTCTTCAGCTTTTTCTGCTATATTCAAAAATAACTTTTTTTTTTTTTCCATCTTATTCCTTGGATTTAAGCAGCAGGGCACATGTGCACCCATGGAGTACTGATGCTGCAAAGCTCACTTCTTGGCTAACAGCTTTCATACCTGCTTACTCTTCTCTTAGAAGGCTTTTTTGTAGCAGGACCTCATTCCTGCATCAGTGGGTGGGTAAAAAAGGGGTTATGAAATAGTTGCAAAGTCTATCACTTCTTATTTTAAAAAATAAACTACGTTAAAGGTAATCAGGAAACCTTATAACTGGGTCTCTGTAGCCTCAGTGAGGCTGTGGCGTGCCCCTGGGATTCCAGCTCTGCACCAGTCCTGGCCTTAGGCTCTGTGTGTTCCACATATTTCAAGGAGCTGACCTTTATGGAGCTCCGAGGAAGAGGAGATGGGGGGGGAGAGACTGATAAATCTACCAAGGAGAAGGGAAGAGAAGCTGACTTGATTACCTGGGCTGAGTTGATGCTGTTCTCGCAGCTCCTCCATCTGGAGCCTGGCTGAAACCCAGAGGATTTTGCTTGGCTGGAGGGGGAGAGATGGTGGTGAATGAAAATCTATTGGGTTCTGAGGGGCTGAACAGACTGAGAGACCGAGGGACTTGTTTGGTGATGGAGGAAAATAAAGCTTTGTGAGCAATGCTGTAGAGGAGGACCAAAGCATGGACTGACCACTACAGACCTCTGCCACTCCTTCACCTGGAGCTGTGTGCTCACTCCAAGCTGCATAATGCAGACTTGAAATCCTGAATTAGGGATTCCCTGTGAGAATCCTGCAAGGGAAATCATGCTGCATTGCACGCATCCCTTCTGCTGGGGCTGGGTGTCTGCACTGGGAGAGGGGGGGACTTGGTACAGAATCCTAGAATGGCCTGGGTTGCAAAGGAGCACAATGCTCACCCAGTTCCAACCCCCTGCTGTGTGCAGGTCACCAACCAGCAGACCAGGCTGCCCAGAGCCACATCCAGCCTGGCCTTGAATGCCTGCAGGGATGGGGCATCCACAGCCTCCTTGGGCAACCTGTTCCAGTGCCTCACCACCCTTGTTTCATCCCAGGGTGAGCTATAGCTGATTGCAGCTGTCCTCTCTGGCTGTACAATCCATCAGGCGTATGTGTAATCCACTCACATGTTTTTGGAGTTTGTGGCTCTTTTTGTGTGTGCTTAAACCGTGCACACGTATACGTGCACACACTTTTTATTGCTGATAGGAAATGAAACCCCAGATTAAAAGACATTAATGAAGATAAAAAGTAACGGAATCTAATTCCAATTGTCTGTGGCAGAAACCCAATTTTCAAACGATAATTACAATAATTAAAAATTCCCTTATCAACGGAGACAAAAACGCTGCACATTGGCAGCAGAGATGATGAACAAGGCGAGCCGAGGCTCCTCGGTGCTGAAATCAATTTTCAGAAGTTCAAACGAGCCCCAGAACAACTGCAGCTCTGTTGTGCTTTTTTTCTCCCTGGTAAAGGAGGAGAATTTCCCCATGCGTGTCCATGTATCCCATTTTTTTGTTGTTGTGTTTTTTTGTTTGCTGTTTTGCCTCCTTTATCTGCTGGCTTGTGTCAGCTGGAAGAATCAGAGCTGCTTTCCTGTAGAGGTGCAGCACTGGGTGAGTTCAAAACTGTCTCAGGCCTTCCCAGTTTAGGCTTTGCTTCTAATTCTGGGTTATTTGGTTTAGAATTAATAAATATATGTGCTCTGCTTTGGGGGAATTTGCCTGGGAAGGCTCTCAAAGCTCTTTGTGCTGAGCCTGCTCCCTTCTGCCATCCCCACTGCAGCAGTTAATGCAAAGTGTTAAGAACCCAAGTATATCTGATGAAAGAACTCTCTTGCCCAGAAACATCTCAGGCTTCTGTGTGTGCGCTTTGGAAAGGTAACAGATTGCAAAATTTGGAAGTTTGCTTTATTTTCTTTCATGGCTGAATTATCCAGGATGGTTCACCTTTACGTTTTTTAGACTGTATCGTGGTGTCTGCAGACCAGTAGGCATCCAATTGATCAAGCTCAGTGATGCTCTTGGGAAGAGAGATGGCACTGCTGAGATCCCATTCGTCAGCTTTAGCAGTTGGGAAGGGATGGAAGAACAGCTCGTCGCAGAGCTCTGCATCCTGCACCGTGCCCAGTCGTGTCTGCTGGGATGCTCTCACTTCACAGGTTGGTCATCGTGCTTCCATCAACACCGGGCCCAACATGATGTATTATGAGCAGCTGACAATTCTCAGCGCATGGCGAATGCGTTACTGCTCGTTAAGCAGTTGTAATTGTACCTAATTAGTACAAAGTTTGGAAATCTATCCAAATTGTTGTGTGAGCATTTGGCTTCAGGATTTGGGGAGGCTGTGATTCTGCTTTAAGCTCTTTTGCTTATGGGTGCAGGCCCTTCTATTTTTCTCATGATCCAGTGAGTTCATCCTTTCCCCTCAGTGCAGTTTGCTCTATCAGCTCTGTATTCCATGTGCTGGTACATCATACGGTTACTTAACATCCCTTCTCCAGTCCTTATCCACCTCTGGGAAATCCCTTGGAAAGGTTCTCATTCGGTATTGAATGGAGGGGGCTGTTGGTGTAACTGCTCTAAAACTGCATCGGTTCCATTGTGGCTGGATTCTGTAAGAGAGGGCTGCCTGCTCCTGGGATAAGCTGCTTTTTATATAACAGTAAATGAGAACCTCATTTATCAGTGCATGCACAGGAATGTGAAGACAAAGAAAACGGTGATACTCTCATTGTTTCCAATCCTGGCTTTGAGAAAAGCTGTGAGACTGAGGGAGAGTAGAAGGGGAAAAACACTGCTAGATGGAAGCCAGATCCATCACCACTCAGAGCAGCAGCATGGGGATGTCTGCCAGTGGCTTTTCTCTATGGCTTTTTCTTCCCCATCACATAACAAACCTACAGACAGGAGGGCACAATTCAGCCAGGAATGTTCTGTCCATTTGGAACTGACCTGGAGCAGATATTTCTGTAGTTTGCTCGTCAGCAATGAGCGGAGGGCACAGCAATGAGGAGCAGCCAGCAGGAAGGCAGAGGGCTTGGGGCTGCTGAGGTTCTCTTAGATGCATTGCTGTTGTAGCAATGTATTCAGGCTTCCCTAGATCTGATCTCAGTGGTTTACAAAATCGAGCTGGTGGATAATAGCAGATGTTATACCAGGCAGGAGGGAGCTGTGCACTTGGAAATGAGAAAGGTTTCCAGTAATGAGGAAGAGCTTCCGTATCAGATAATGATTTTAGTGGTTCTGTCCCCAATATCAGTGCATGTGTGCCCAAAACAGTTTGTATTTCCCTTCCAGTAAGGAAGAACTGATGGACCTGCAGTTCTGCCCCGTGCTGCAGCCAAATCTGTCCTAAACTTCAGTAACACTTGTGATCTCTCAAGTGATTCCATAGCCTTAATGCCAGCACTGAAACCTCCCTGCAGCCCCCAGCAGCCCAAGGTGAGCAGATGAATGTCATGTCAGCACATCCTGCATCCCTAACCACCCACTCCCCTGCACCACCAGGATTGCTGCTGTGGTGGGAGCAGCATTGTCAGAGGGGGCATTGCTGAGAGTGACCTCAATTTCTCAGCTCCAATATTCAATTATTTCTGCAAGGAAAAGATCCGTTATTTAATAATGGCTGAGGCACTCCAAATTATTCATCAGCAGAGGAAGTGAGATGCTGAGATGCACGGAAGGGACACATTTGGTGTTGGGGGCTGATGTGCTCAGAGCCCAGCTGAAGGGAGAGCTTCAGCATTTCAGTGGCCCCTCTCTGAGGTGCAGCCCTTGTTTCTGCACTTATTTTGGCTTTGGGTGGTGCATCTGCTGTTAGGAGGAACCTGACTCTATTGAAGAGCAATGCTGTGCTTTTAATGATTGTTTTTGTTTTTGCTTTTTTTAATAGGGTTGGGATCCGTGCCAGGTTGGGCTGTGGGGCTGCAGGCACACACAGCCCATATCCAGGCTGTCAGTGCCTCGATTGGGGCTTTGCCTTGTTCACCTAGGGGTCCTGCTGTAAGCATATTCTGCTGAGGTGCTGTTTTGCACCTACACTCTTCTCCCCAGTTGTTAACGATGTGCATCCTGATGCTGAAAGAGCAAGAAATGGGCTTTCCAGCTGGTGCTCCCTTAGGTGGTATTTGCCTGGCAGAACAGTGGTGTGCAGTGAGATGCTGCTGAATGGGTACGAATTGGGGCAGATGTAAGCATCCCCCATCCACATATTGCAGATAATATTTATCCACTCGAGTCAGAAGGTGAACCCATAAAATGCTGAGAGCTGTTTTGTGAAAGCACCATACCTGCATGTTTGAAAAGGAAAAGCATCCATGCTTGCATATTTAATTGCCAAATTATCATATAAATGTCGCGCTAGTTAGGTTGCCAGAACTCACTGATATTTTAAATGTTTCCATCTTTTAACTCTGTGCAAGTCAACCTTTGCAAGCCTAATTACAAGGGGAAACTCACCAATGGCATTTCTTTCCTCCATGTTTGGAACTGAGGGGAATTTCTTGAGACTTCCACAAGAATTGTCTGCTGATGTCTGTAGTGACAGCTCTTCCTGCTGCTTCTCACTGGGATAAGCTGGATTAATGTTAGCAAAAAAAAAAAAAAACACCAACCAAACCAACCCACAATAGCAATGCTCGAACATGTTTGCATATTTTGGTTTATTTTGCAAAGTTATTTCTGCAAAACATCCCAAAAATAAACAGAAATGCCCTTGCAGAGCTGAAAACCTTGGGAGGCTTCATGCAAAAGAGCTTTCCACTTCGACATTCCCTTCAATTTTATTGCAAAAACAGCTGTCTAAAAAGGATCAAAATGAAATATTTTTGAGGCAGCACAGAGCTTTTTTTTTGACACTTCCAGTGCGTTGGGAACTGCTTGCTTTCAAGTCAATGTGATACTGATATTAACACTTACAAATGCATGCTTGCTGCTGTCCCTCCATTCCCCTCTGCACACCCCAACCCACAGGTCTGTGGTTCCTGTGTTAAATCTCAGCAGATGTGATGGAAGTGGTGGTGCTTCCTGAGCTCCTCTCTCCCATAAGGGTTGGGAACATCATGGTGCTCTTCAGGAAGAGTAAATGGCCCCCAATGGCTGTAGAAGGAATGAGAAATCCTACGGAGGGCCAGCCAAGCCCTGCTCCATGCAGGTGTGCTGGAAGGGACAGCCTTCAGCTGCTTCCATGCTGTTTGGAGGATGGAGGACGTGCTGCAGGGCTCAGTGCAGAGGCATCAGCTGTGGGATGTTCTGTTCTGCATCCCAGCCACCCCCCCCCCTCTTGTGCTGTGTTTTGGAGCTGAGCTGCCTGCAGAGCAGCAGGTATTTGTCATCTCTGCAGCATCACATCTACATGTCTAAACAAGTTCCCATCTCCTGCTTGCAAAGGGATTAAGAATAGGAATTCCCAAAATTCAGTAGTGTAGCAGAGAAGGGTTGGTAGTGCTGTGTGTGGGCAGAGGAGAAACATCTGCCTGCAGCACCTTGGGACATGGAAGGCCCCTGCAGGGCTTGACCTCTGCTTTCATCTCTGTTTTCCCTGTAAGCCCATTCCCCATTGAGAGCAGAGCCTTGTGCCATTTTGTGCTGACCTTCCCAAGGGCCTTTCCCCATGGTACCTTTGGACCTGCAGCTCCAGATTCTTGGCACTTTCTTGTGGCAGAGATCCTGCTGCAGCCCATCTCCGTGTGCCTTCAGGTGGTTGCAGGGAGCTGGCTGTCCCAACCTGTTATCTTGCTGGTTTCTGCCAAGCAGAGGAAACAAACACGTATCCTCTAATCCAGACATTTAAGGCTACACAGCCAAGGTTAATAATCCAGTGACATCTGAATTGCATGTACTGTAAATAATCAACATATTTCTGAAGAGCTGCTGAAGGATTTAAAGCAGGCTAATTACAGAAATATGAAAGGGGAATGGCCCTGTCGATTCAGCACGTTGCTGAACAGAAAGGAAATGCCATAAAAGACCAGGGGCAATGCTCTGATGTGCAAAACTGTTTGCATATATATGTATGCAATACAAAGTTTAGGAAACAAAATATTTATTTCTGCTTTGATGTCTTTTTCCTTCCAAGTGATGAGCGTATCTCCCATCTTTTTACTCTTAAAAAATGAAACTAGTCTAGGATGCTGACTATTCCATGGATGTGCCATGGAGGTTTTGACTGCTGGAGGGTTATCCCAGATCTCTCAGGTCTTCTGGACACTTTTATCGAGGCTCTGAGTTTATTTGCTTTCCCTTCCACCTCTTGTTGAAGCCATTAAGATCTCCTCTTGCCTCATTATTTTACATTGGCACAAGTTCCCTAGGGAAACTGTGGCTGCCCCATCCCTGGAAGTGCTCAAGACCTGAGACAAATTCAGCTGTACGAAGGGAAAACTAAGATCTTTGCACTTCTCAGCAATGATATTGCAGAGGCGAGGAGGCCAGGTGAGATTTGTTGCAGCCCAAAAGCTGTGTGCAAAACCTCACTGCTTCCATTTGCAGTTTGTGTTTTTAACCTCTGTCATTCTGAGACATTTGTATGATAGAGAAAAGCAGGAAACAGAGCCAGGGGAGAAAAACAACCCTTGCAAAATACATACACCTCCTACTGGGACCTTTTTTATTCCTTTGCAGCTCTACTGGTTCCAGTGAGGACATCTGAGTTGCATGGATCTGGGTGAGAGAACACAGTGTGTCCTTATGGCCCAGCGTGAGTCTCATAGGGTAACAAAGAGAATGGTCAAACATACAGCAGAAATTTATGTCGTGCCAAAAATGAACCCAGACAGAGCATAAAAACAGTATTTTTTTTCCTCGTGCCTATTTCTATTCACAATATTACTGTAAAAGCCTCTTAATTACAGGAGGGGAACTCGTGCCTTTTGGTGGAACAGCACACAGCTGCATTTGTGCATTTGCAGGGAGGTTTTGCTTTTGTCCTTTTGCCTCTGTACGCAGTGATTCTCTGGGTTGTGTGGGACAGGGCTATCACTGAACCCCTTGAGTCAAAAGGGATCAGGAAAAGTCAGATAGTCCAACTCCCAGTGTCTAGGAGAAGATAACCATGAAAAATCAGTGATGTCCAGCCAGGCAGAGTATGTACCTCATTGTGTCAGATCAGGATGGGAGCCTGCTCCAGCCAGGAGGCAAGGGTAGCTCAGATATGAATTGCAAAGAGAATGGATCTTTGATTTTCCTGTCAGCCGGCGTGCTCTGCACTCCTGGCTCCCTGCTGATAAGCTTGTCTTAATGGTGGTGGGATACAAAACTATATTGACCGCATCTCCGGGCTGCCTGTCTCAAAGGGAAAGCTGTGCCTTCCCCAAGTTTTATGACTTGAAGCTGTCAAGGAAAAGGGGGGTGAGGGGGGAAAGTTGTGATGGATTCATTCTTCTGCCTTATCCGGGGCTACACTGCACCTTCTGCAAATATCAGCTCCTTGAAAGGCTTTGGACACAGAGGAGAGGAGGGAGCCCCAGATAAATCACAGTGTTTGCATGGCTTTGTGCAGATGACAACAGCACGTGGACAGCCTTTATTTTTCTCCCCTTACTTGAAAGTGCAACCAGACAATGTCCTCCCCTTCCTTCCGGCCTGTTCCCACTCTCATTCATTCATTGTTACCATAAAAAATTATTAATAAGGATACTTAATTGTGGGTCAAAGTTCTCAACATTTAGATGATTCCTTCTGTGCATTTCTTCCTCCCTTCTGCCCTTATATCACCATCTGCCTTCCCCAGAGCAAAGCTCAGGGTCCAGCACAACTCTGGTGATGCCCAGTGATACCCAGTGATGCTGTGGCTCAGGAACATATTTGGGCAGAACATGGGATTAGGGCTGCCCAAACATGGGGCTGGGCAGCACAAGACAGCTAGGAGCTTTCACAAGTCACAAATCAGAGCAGCTCAGTGCTTGGAAAATAGCTTGCATGAGCTCGGGTTCATCCTGCCTATGGTTTTGTGTCGTAAAAATGTTCCAGCAGTCACAGGACTGCAAGACAAAACAATAAAAGGAAGAAAAGCTGGGATGGCAGGAGGCTGGCAGTGCTGCAGTCAGCTGGGGCAGCAGTGCCACGAGTGGTGGTGATGAAGCAGGCTGACCTTCCAAGCACTGCCCAGGGGAGGAGAGCACCTTGCAGAGCCCTGATAGGAATGGAACCCTGGAGCTGACATCTCGCTGCTGCTGAAGCCTGAGAAGCTGCACTGCTTTGCAGAGCTCTGAGCTGGTTTGTACTCTTGGGGTGAACGTAAGCCCATAAGCTGTAACTTTTCCAGAGCTGGATCTGGGCTAGGAATCCTAAATGAAATGATTTGGTTTAAAGGTTTTGTTTTGCCTTCGTGTGATGTACGGTGCTGTGTTGGCAGAGGGTATCACGGGCTCCTCTGCTGCAGCCTGCAGGTCGAAGCTTTCGTGTTGCTGTGTTACTGGCAGAGGGCTGGCTGCAGGTGTGGGAGATCAGGGCCTGGTATCTGATACCTACAGGGAAAAGCAGGAAAGTGAGAGAGACTCAATTCTGCAAAATGCTGAGTGCCTCCTCTGTTCTTTGCGGAGTTCCCAGGGCACCAAGCTCTTACTGCTGTTATGGCTCATGTTACAGACAAAAGCCCTGATGACATCTTGCTCTAGTTTGTTCAAATGCAATCTTTGTCTAAAAGGTGAGGTAATCCAATGGAAATGGAGAAAAAACCCGAAGCAGAAGGATGGTTTTTCCCTTCCTGAAAGCAGCTGGCATACAGCACAGTGAGCTTCGGAGTTTTTGGCTCCCAAGAAGCCTTGGGGACCCATTTGGCATTGCCCAGAGTGACCAGGCTCAGGTTCACATCTATTGGTGGCTGTTGCACGTCCTTTAAAAATTGCTGAGGCTCTAAAGCAGTTTCAGATCCTGCAAGCAGGATTTGTGAGTGGGAGGTGCTTTTAATTTGGATAGATTAGCACGAGCTGTGTGTTTTCTCATTAGATGTGTCCTGTAAGTCTCTGTCTCACCTCTTGCTTTTTTGCTTTATTCTTTTAAATGGCAGAAAAAGAAGTGGAACATAACCCCAGCACATCTACTTCAACGCATGCAAACCCATCTCTGCCATCTAGCTCAGAATAAAACTTAAGCTCAAATTAGAGAGGTTTCAAAATCAGACCTTTTTCTCTTCTCGCACTCATTTTCTTGGCAGGTTTTATTCACTGGTGCAGAGGATGCCTCCAGCTCCGTCACAAATCCCATCCATCCAGCTGCAGGAGCTGGGCAGCAGCCATTCCCCCCTAGCAGCACTTTGGGATGCAAAGCAGTGCTGTGGCTCCTGCAGAGCTGAGCACACGAGCCCTTGGAGAGGAGCTCACAAGCCAGCCTGGCAGGGGGTGTAACACCACCAGAATGCATTCAAGCCAATGGGGCTCTGTGGTTTTACACCAGCACAGCATACAGCCCGTGGCACTTGGTTCCAGATGGTATTTTATAAGCACTGGAATTATTTAGGAGCGTGGCTATTACCCCCTTACTAATGAATTACAAATAACTCCTCTAGAAAAGACCCTTCGCTGACTAAGAAACATGTCCCTGAGATAAAATAACTTTTGAGGTTTAAAGGGTCAGCAATTTTTTTAAGATATGTTTTATTCCTAGGAAGTTAAAGGGGCCCAGGAATCTCCCACTTGCCTCATTAGCAAATATTACCCAATTTTTCTTTCTTAGTGTAGCAGGGGGGAAGAAAAGCATATAAAATAAACACCTGGCAGGAGTGCATAATCTGCATAAATTCAAGTGGTTACAGTCTTGACAGGAAACCAAACCAAATGCAGACCTTTGAAGCAGGCAGTGAGACCTCAGCCATGGGTTATTTTCATGTGGACAGTGCATGGTTGGGATTGTGAAGACAGTTCCCTATGGATGGATGAGCTCCTCCAGATGGAAGTCTGGACAGCAAGGAAGAGCCGTGGTGTTTCCTCCCTTGGATCCTTTGGGTTGGCCATTCCCAGCTGATGTCATTGGTTTGCAGGCTGTGGTTGGCTGTGCTGGCCAAGTGGCATGGAAGGAGCCATGCAAGAGGGTCAGGACGCACTTGTGTTTTCTCCTATTAGGTTTCTACCATTTCCTTTTCCCTCCAGCACTGTAGTTTCCCAGGAAGAAAATGCTTTGTCAAACTATTTGTGCAAATTTACATTAAACAACCTCGTCAGAATGCAGTGCAATGTAGCATCTGCCTATCTTCAAGCTTTCTTTTCCCTGGGAGATGGGTGCTGTGGGTTAGGAGGTCACTCAGATCGTTGCATCTGATTCCATTGTCTGGACTGAGAAACACTTAGTGTCTTCCTATACTGATGCCATGCTGACATGTTGAGAACTTTTCAAGCCCTTTGAGTTCCTTTTCTTAGCAGGATTCACCTCTTTGGTTTTGCACGTTTCTTTTTCCAGCTGAATGAATTGGGAGTGGGACAGATGGAGGAGGTTTGGGCAGTGCTCTCAGAGATAGGGTTTGGATTTGGGGTGGTCCTGTGTGGAGCCTGGAGCTGGACTTGGTGATCCTCATGAGTCCCTTCCAACTGGGGATATTTTATGATCTGCAGGAGGTGGAAAGAAGGAGAAAAACTGCTTTACTGGACAAGATAAGGCCTGTGAGCTTCTGGAGGAGAGGAGTTTGGTGCAGGTGCCCACACAGTCCTTGTGCTCATTGCATGTGATTCTATGATTGCACACTGAGAGCATGTCAGGATGAGGAGCCTTTGGCATATTGGGAGCACTCAGCTTTCTCCATGTTGTCTCCCACGTTCAGTTGGGACAATTAAACCCGCTTTAAGATGCTTTGGTAGCGTGAGTGGAGGGGCAAAATATGTAAGAATTGCCTCCAAAAGGAGATAATGCATTTTTAATCTCAATTAATTTTAGGTGCCAAACAACACGTTTGCAACACTTCTGGTCTCATCAGGATAATGGAAAATCCATGTTCAGAAGCATCAATTATTGATAAGGGTTAACAAGGTCGTATCCATTCTGGATGTAGTTTTGCTTCTTTCCCTTACATGTTTCCTTTTGTTTCTTTCATTCCTTCTTCTCACCTTCTAAACCCAACATGACAACTCAGCCTCCCATCCTGCTGCTGACTTTACTGGGAGCTACTGGTTGGTTTTCTCCCCCAAGGAAAGGTGCAATTCAATGTGTTAAAGTGCAAGACATCGTGTTAATAACCTAAAACATAACAAACCCAACAGCCCGTGGTGTTTCAGCCCAAATCAGGGAGACTGAATGTAAGATTATGCTTTGAGGTGGAGGTATATATGCCTTGAAAACCCAACAGCAAATAGATTTTGTAGTTTTTATCTTTTGTTTCCAATAAAGAAAGCTCGAAACCAGCAAGGAAAGAAAAGAGTGCTGAGATTGTCACAACTGCAGAATTGGCCTTGAATTATAGAAAACCTCATGGAAAAATTGCAGTGATTGTTTTGCAGCAGAATGAGGAATGATCACTGAGATCCAACCCCAGAGGATCTTGTCAGCCGCTGGGCTTCAAAAACCAGCGAAGAGGGAGCAGCCCTGGATGATCCTAACCCTGAGTTTCTGTATTTCCCTACAGATGCTCTGCAGGATGGGATCCTTTGGGTCTGCCATCACCTCCAGGCCAACCCCCAGCCATGCTGAGCGTGTGATGACACCGCTGTGTCTTTAATTTGGCAGCTTTAAGCCTAATGCTTTCACTCCACTTGGAATAATTTCCCACCTGCAAGTACCAGGGGCACGGCAGGGCAAGAGGACAATTAAAAGGCAATTTCTGCCAAGAGTCCCCTCTCCTTCACTGGGTGATGTGCTTCAGCAGCAGCAGACCCCACATTCCTCCACAGCAGCTGACAAAGGGCTGAGCAAGTTGGACCCAGGATGCAAAGCATTGGGCTGCTGGTGCCATAGGTGAGGAAGAGGAGGAGCTCTCCTGCTTTGGGCTCATCCCAGTTGGGACAGGATGACAAAGGGCTATGTGTCCAAAACAGCATCACAACACAAAGCAGCACAATTGATTAATCCAGCAGTCAGCAGCATCTGCCTGGCACACCAATCACAACCCAGGCTCTCCCAGTCCCATTTTCTTCCAGGTTTTCCTCTTCCAGGTAGCAAAACTGTAAGTGTGGCTTCTTCAAGGAAGGGAAGGGAACCTTATTTCTTCTCCCTGCACCCAAAAGTCCATCTTGGAACAAAGACTGGAAGAAATTCGTATACAGAAATACCATCTTGCAGTTAATCATAAAAATTAGCATAATGTAGCCATGATTATTTAGCAGGAATGAACACCCACTCTGTTCTGCCTTCTTTTTGTCATAACTTGGACAATTTTCAAGCGTTAATAGGTAAAACCTAGTTTTCAATAGCTCCAACTTCCCCTTTTTATTTTTCTTATTAAAAAAGAAAAGGAGAAGAGCTGTTCTGTTCTCAATTATTGCACGTCCCAGTAGCTTTCGAGCATTAAGGCTTGTTTTCACATCACTTGCTCCGTCTGTATTTGAAAAGCAAAGCAGGTAGTTGGAAGGAGATTTGAATGCTCCTGACCTGGACATCAGAAGCAAAATCTGAACGTTTAACAGTGCTATTGAATGGTTATGTATCCAGATCAACACCAGCAGGTCCACATTTGGGACTTCTGTGTGTTTGGTGAGGGAGCAAGGAGGCACAAGTGTGGAAGCAGTGTGGATTATCATTATTTATTTCTTTATTGCTGTGGCCCTCAGTGGTTCCTCTCTGCTGAGCTGCTCTATATCACACTACAAGCTGGGCTTCCTGGGTTTTATTCATCGCTTGTAAACAGACCAAGAATAAAAGCCATTATTCTGGCCAGAAAGCACTTTGGCTGAAAGGCTGCATTTTTTATTATTTGTGTCCGTGCAGTCCACAAATAATAAATAAACCCTTGGGTAATTTAGCTTTAATTATGCTCCCTGGTTTCATTGCTTCTCCATGTCCCAGGTGTGCCAGATCTATCCTCCTCTTTAGCTTCTCCATCTTCTGCACATGAAGCATGCAGCTCATTACTCACCCTCTGTGCTGTGCAGCAGCCCTGCTCCTCCTCTGCTGTCAGGTTCTGGGCGTGCTGCCTTGCCCCAGGCTGGAGCAGAGCATGGGGGGCTCTGGGGGCACCCAGTGGGGCTGCAGGGGGAATGGTGTTGGCTTCCCTCCCTGCAGAAGGTGCCGGACTTCCAACATCATAACTGTTCACAGCAAAGAGTTGATCTCCACTTATCTTCCCTTCCGAAAAGAAGAGAAAATGCAAAATGTTTGAAATAACCCTTTTGGACCTTTTTGAAGTGAAAATATCCTCTCTGAGGGTCAACATTAATTTCCATTTAGATGTTTAGCTAAAAAAGAGAAAGAAAACAGAAAGGCTGACATCAAAAGAACCTCTTTAAGGCAGGGATATGGTCTGCACTGACCCAGCTGGGAAGGGGGGGGGGTGCTGATGGTTTAATCTCTTGCTTTCTCTGTTGGTGGGGCCTCTCTTCTGCAGATCCAGGAGAGCTGATCCAGCTGGCAGAGCTCTGTTAGCAGAGATGGTGCCAGCATCCCCTTCTGTAGGGGACTCCCTGCAGCAACTGGGGGATTTGTTCCCTCCCACAAGGCCATGGTTGCGAATGTCTGTGGGGTTTGAACACATTGGGATGCATTGGCTGAAGTCCTGGGTATCAGTCTCAGGTTTTCCAAGAGAAATGCTTTGCAGTTTTCCTCCTTGCAGGCAGCCATCAGGTTCACCCTGTGCACTGTAAGGCTTAGAGGTCCACTCAGCAGATTGCTCCCCGTCCCCAGCTCTGTTTCCCTTGGCTGTGCACTGCAGGAGAGCAGCAGTCACGAGCACCTGCAGATCAACATCCACTCTCTGATGTAAGCTGGGGGCTGAGCCATGAGCTGATTGATAATCAGTGCCACGGTCTGGAACCAGCACAGCAAATCAGGGCATGGTGCAGGAACCTGAGCCCGAATCTGGTGTTCTTACAGCAGCCCAAGCCCCCAGCTCCCTTCACAAATCTCTCAGTGTTATGGGTAAGGGCTGCTGTTGCCCCATTTCCAGGCTGCTGGGCCATTTCCATGTCCTTTCAGTGAGAAAGGGCCAGGACACCCCGTCACCCATTCAGCCAAGATCCAGATTTCACCACAAAGAAAACATCTTTCCCACATCCAGGAAAGCAGGTTATGCTTACAAGTGCAGGGACAGTGTGTGTTTCAGTGATGTTGATCCCAAATGCAGCCCATCCCTGCCATTTTAGTGAGCAAGGACCATTATAATGACCAGGGTTAGGCTGGAGATAGGATGCTCCCAAACAGTGTCAGCTCTGTTATTGGTAATTTCAAGGTAATGCTTTCCCAGCACCTTGATCTAGGCAAAATGAGCCTTGAATAAACACAATAGTAAACTCCATTGTTCAGTGCTGCGATGCCGTGCCTTTAGCAGTCAATTCCCAGAAGGAGGCATCTCATCCCCAGCATGCTGGATATAAACCTTAAATTTACATTTCTAGTTAAATAACAGCTTCCAAGACTAAAGCTTCAGTCTCTGGTGACAATGAATAGAAACATCTCCCCCATAAAAAATTTCATCTTTTTCTTTTTTTCTGATGAGCAGCTCTGCTGTGCAGGCATTTTTATAGGTTCCCACAGAGGTGGTTGAGCTGCAGTGTTAAATGTTCACCACGTCAGGCAGGACAGCAGCTGGAAATGGTGCTGGAACACCACATCCATTCCTCTGCCATCAGAGAAAGCCTCTCCTGCCAGCTCACAAGTGAGAGATTCACATCAGTGCTTGTGATGTGTCACCCAGGGAAGTGCTGGGGTGCAGAGCAAGGTGCTGCTAGCTCCCTGCTGCAGTCCCCACCTGCTGCACAGACGTCCTGCCTCACTTTTCAGGGCCCATCTTTCTCCCTTATTTATTTAAATGACAAATGTGCCAGAGCAGAGCCTGTCTCCCACTTGACATCAGCCCCAGTGTGACACCAGTAACACCATACAACATCTCCTGGCCTCCCTCTGCTCTCTGTCTGTGGGCAGCATAATAATAACAATTGGGGGAGAAAAAAAAAAAAAAGAAAAAAAAAGTTCTTAAAATAACATTGCTTACTGCTTATGCAGAGGAAGCGTAGCACTGCAGAATGCAAAGCTCTCATCCCCCTGTACTCACCTGGCTGTGTGTTGTGCATATGGCAGCCCAGCCACCCACTGCTCAGTGACTGCAGCAACCCAGGAGCACCTGGGGGCAGGGAGGTGAATTAAAGATGAAGTGGCAGCTGGAACAGCGAAGTTCCCAGCTTAATATCATTTTCGGAGTTCTGTGTGCTTGATAATGTGTGCCATGCACATGGTTATTTGCTCGAATTAGATAACAGTCGATAACACAATGATCCTAATCTCCTCCCATTGCTTGAGACCTGGCACCACGCATCAGCAGCAGAGTCCCTGCTTATCTGCTCCCCGATGGCTTCCTCAGGAGCTCTCACTGGCAGCTCTCTTTATTTAGATATTGCCAAGATTGCTGCGGATGGAAATGAGTGTGTGCTGGCAGCCCGTGTAGCCTGCAAGGTGTGAGGCTGCAGATATTGCCCCGAGCTCCTTCCTACTGCAAAATGCAAATGGGATGAAATGGGAACGAAAGGGAGCTGTGCATGGAGGGCAGCGGTGCTGGGGGGTCCTGGGGGATGCTGCTTCCATCCACTGGCTGACCCTGCCAGGGTGTCTGTCCTGCGTTCTCCAGGTGAAAACTGCTTGTCCTGTGCCCACTTCCGAGCACTGGGAAACCACTGGTTGTGTATTCGTTCATTCATTTATTTGTTTCTCCGTTTATTTGTTTCTCCAGTCGTCAGCTGGGATTCTGGCATGGGAGCACCACACGTTTACTGGGCCAGGTGTGCCCTGCCAGTATCCCACCCCATCACAGGGAGCCTTCTGCAGGGGTGTAAACAGAATGTGGACCAACGGGCACAGTTTGCTGTTCTCCAGCTAAATACTGGCTGTGGAGACCTGAAGCACTTGCTTCTGGTCATGCAACAGGGCATTAAAAATAAAGGTAAATCCTTTATCAGCATCTCCCGATTGGAAAATGGCATTCAACTACATTATTTTGCAAAGAAAAAAAATGGGTTTTTTTCCTCCTTTGGCAGAGCAGGGGGTGCCAGGCTCAGGACCTTGTGCCCATCACTAGCCTCTCCCCCAGCACAAAGCATCTCCCTCTCTCCAGACAAAGGAGGGATGCTCCCTCTGTCTCTCTCAGGCTCAGAGTGTAGCAGAATTCTGGTGTTTATGTATCGTTTTTCCCTGCTGGCATTTAATGGGCGTTTTAGTAGCACAAATAGAAAATGATGCATATTCATCTTCTGTGTCACAGGCATTGAGATGGAGAGTAGTGAAAGGAGAAGCGCCTCGGGCTCATTGTACCAATCTTGTCCTCCACAGCAATCTCCAAGATGAAGAATAACTTAATTACCGCATCTCATTTCGTCTGCTTTATTTGCTTCCCTCTTATGCCTGTGCCCACTCTGACACACGATTAAAACACCGGTGGGCAGCCAGCACCCACCCCATTGTGCTCCCATGGCTGGATGGCAGGAGAGAGCTGATGAAATATGGGCTGCACCTCGAAAGATGTAGGGCTGCAATCCGTTCCAGTGGCTGTGGGCTTTGCAGAGCAACAGTCTGGACACAAAGCAATTGGCCAACATTGTGCTGGCTGCTGCTGGAGGTAAAGGTTTTGCGTGTCCATCCATCTTGGTCAGCTTGCTTTGGGAAAGGTGCAGGTGCTGGGTTCAATTTGGATGGAAAAAAAGCAGCTTGAAGTGAGAAAATGCAATTTTTCTCCCCAACTCCGCTACCAGCAGGGGAATTGGGATTGCTCAGTATGGGCTTTCCTTGCCCATACTAAGCCCCTTCATGATGCACAAGGTACAAAATCTGCCAAATCGATGTCCATGGGATAAGGCTGGCTCTGGATAAAGCATTGCTTGCAGTCCTGCAAACTGAGAAATGCCTACAAAGCTCAGCCCTGCTATTCCCATCACGCACAAGGCAGATGGGGACAGAAATCCGATGTCCTCTGAAGAAGGGCACGGAGTCCTTCTGCGAAGTCACCCCAATGCTGAGCAGAGGTGCTGAACTCTGTGTCCCCAAATTGCCCCTTGGTGGCCCCACAAGGTCCCCATTGGGCAGGAGATGAGGGCAGCCGGCAGCTGGGGCGATGCTTGGGGCACATGGGTGAAAAGCTGTGTTCCCTGACAGTCTGCAGACAGGGACGTGACCCAGGAGGTTTGGCAGCTGAAGCGCATTTGTTTTCACAGAGTGGAGAGTACCAGAAGCAATTAGCGCATTTAAAATAGCTCTGCAAAGCCCCGCTGAAAGTTTGCAAGAGCCAAAACCCATGGCGGACTGCAGTCCATCAGTGTGTCCACAGAGGGACACATGGAGATGCCTCCATCAGCCCCGAGTGCAAAGCCGGGTATCAAATCCAAACGTGCCTCTTCTCTTCCATGACATGTCATTTCCTTTCTGTCCTTAAGAATGGTCTAATTGCTGGATTAGTTCTCCTAGGAAAGTGCAGGGGAGCCAGCTCTGCTGCCAGGTACTGGTGAGTTAAAAGAGGCAGCAAACCGAGCAGAGCTCATTTGTGTTCCATGTCAGCACCATTCCCTCTGAGCACCCTGCTCCTTTTAGGTAAATGTTTCACTGCGCTGTGAACACGCAGGTAATGAAACCTTGCCTTTGTAGCTTGGTGATAAAAAAAAAGAAACAGAGCTGTGCTAAATGTGCCCACAGTGAAGAGTCACCATCCCGAGTAGTGAGCACTCAACAGGACCAGGAAAGGAGGTCTGGGTCTGCAGTAGTTTGATTGGGAGCGTGAGGGCTTGGGAAAGTTGTGGGCTGATGTGGTAGAGTGGTGCAGAGCTACACAAAGCAAACAGGTAGGGAGATGTGAATTGAGAGATGGAAAATGGAAAGAAGAGAAAAGCGATGGGGATGGGGATGGGGAAAGGGAAGAGGAAGGGGATGGGGATGGGGATGGGGAAAGGGAAGAGGAAGGGGGAAGGGAAGGGAAGGGAAGGGAAGGGAAGGGAAGGGAAGGGAAGGGAAGGGAAGGGAAGGGAAGGGAAGGGAAGGGAAGGGAAGGGAAGGGAAGGGAAGGGAAGGGAAGGGAAGGGAAGGGGAAGGGGAAGGGAAGGGGAAGGGAAGCGAAGGATTGTCATTTTCTCTGACAAGTGTGCATTTGTGGGATGGGGAGGAGGAGCAACCCACAGCATCCTGCAGATCACATATCCATGCCACTGGATGGGACTGGAAGATTACTTATCCCATTCTGGGTTGCAGTTCATGTTGCAGTTTTACATGGACAGCAGGAAGGCTCTAATGATTAATTAATACATGCACCGTGTTTGCAAACTGCCATGGCAAAAGCTCTCACTATAGAAATGGCACAGGGGCATCACATGCAGCAGATTTTTTTGCCAGGCAGACTCGTTTCAAACAAACAAAACCCCCAAACGTTCCTCTGCCCTGCCTTAAGAACACAGAAATAGTGCACTGTCTGTACATCACGTGTGACAAATGGCATATGGATAATTTAAAATTGTTCTTTGGAAGCATCTGGAAAGATATTTAAAAGCATTGTAAGAAGAGTAGTAAATGTCATGTTGGATTTTATGCAGGAAAAGACACACGGCCTGCCATCAGCAGAAGCTGCTGTCTTGAACTTCAAGTGAATGCACTGTCCTGCAAACACCAAACTGCCTCCACAGGCACTGTCACAGCTCAGAATTGAGGACCAAGATCTGCTTCAGTTATTCCCTTCTTTGCCAGGAGCAAACAAACAAGCAGGAAAAAAAAACCAAGACAAAAACCCTACTGCTCACAAACGAATCCCATGCCCTCACCCAAGTTAGGGGGTTAGCAGTTCTTTAGGAAGAAGATGCCTTTGGGAGGTGCGTGAAAGTCAGCAACAGAGGTCCAGTGTGATGCTGGTGGGTGCAATCCAAACTCTCCTCTGCACCTCATCAAGCACATGTTATTAGAAGGCAGCTCCAGGAAGGCATTTAATCTTGGTCTGAAGCCTTTCAGGAGATGACTAATGTCCCCATCCCACGTGGCTTGGGGACTCTCTGTCCCTTAATAGAATCGTATAGAAAGGTTTGGGTTGGTAGACACCCTTAGGATCATCCAGTTCCAACCCTCCTGCTATAGGTAGGGATGCCTCCCTTGAGACCAGGTTGCTCAAAGTCCACCCAGCAGCCATCAGGATGGCACTGGCAGGTCTTGAAGGGGGCAGTGCCCTCAGCTCGTGCCCTGTGAGCCAGGGACTCGTTTTTGCTGCCCTTCCTCTCCTGCTGCTGTTGGATCATGTGTTGAGGGGGTTGTAATCCACGTAAAACAACAAGCAAATGTAAAATATTATGATATGATGAATATGATTTTATACTGTGGTTACCTCTGGGCATTCGCTTTCTTATTTCATTGTGGTTGTTACAGTTCTTTTATTCCTTACATAAAGCAAAAACATTTAATGTAAAAATAAATGGAATCGTGACGATTTGGGTGAGTTGTAGCTCTCAAGGCTTTCCTTTGCATCTGCTCACAGATCCATGTGAGCTCTCACACAGGAGGCTGCAGAGGCAACCCCTCACCTGGAGCCTGAGGTTGGGACAGGAGGGGATGAGGTTACCTGGGGCACCCAGAGGGTCTGAGATGGGTTTGTGCTGGTGACACAGCAAACCAAGGCAAAGCAACCAAGTGGGGTTTGTGTTCATGTCCTGGACCCTGCCAGCTGTCCCCAGACACCAGGGGACAGTGATGCTCTGCTGGGCACACAGTGATGTTTGGGGAGAATGGTCCTGGGGCACAGGGATGCACCCAGGGAGGAATGTGCAGATTTGACACTTTAGAGAGCCCATCCCAGGCAAGAATAAGCCTCATTCAAAGCCAGCTACCAACTATTTTTAGAAAGCCTTTGACAGCATCCCCTCCTCAAACCTGAGGATATTTATTCATTATGTTCTACATCAGCTCACGTACCCTGAGGTTGGTGCACATGTCACAGGCTCATAATGTCACAGCCAGGCATCAGCACTGATGCTCACCATGCCAGCACAAGTCACAGCAGCACTGACTGGCCCGGGTTGTAGACAGGTCACAGGGTATGGATATTAGCAGTGCCCGAGGTGACAATTAAGCACTAAGTGTGTGCTGGGCAGGGTGACACAAATTTTGGAAATATTCAGGTCAGCGCAAAGCATTGCTAGCAGTAAATCCATGTGGTCCTGAGACAGCTGCACGGGTGGAAAACGACTTGCCCTGTGCTTAAAGGGAGCATCAGTGTGATAAAAGACGGTCATATGAAACGTACTGAGCTGCTGACATGCGGGGTGGCTGCTGCTTTGTTGCTACCAAGGCGAATGGCCTTGTTCTATCTCTGCTTTGCAGAGATGCACACAGGCAGGATAGCAACAAGAGGTGGAAAATCAGCTTGCCAAGCACCAGCGTGCAGCTCTGCCAGCCCTCAGCTTGCTCTTGGTCTCCTCGCGTGGGCCAGGACTCAAATAAAGCAGGGGAGATGTGCACAAGAGCACATGTGACCTCTTCCAAATTATAATTACTCTGTTTTTAAAAGCTTTGAGGCCCAGGGCCAAATTCAGAGCTGGTGCTCTATGGGGCATAAAGCTAAGATGCCCCTTACTCTCCCTCTTCTCACTTAGAGGCTATTTTAGGCTGGGAGGTATTTTAACTTGCACCTTTTCACTGGTGCATAAATTACACTTATTTAGGTTACTTTATGCATCAGCAGACAGGGTGCACGTGGTGCTCAGGGAGCCTTAGCAAAGCTGAGAGGTTCTAAATTATGGCACCTTAAGCAGCACTGTGGAATTTGCCTCATGGCATCCCAGGTCACTGAAAGCTCGAGATGTGGAAGGGATGGGGTTATCAGCTCTCTCCTGCTTGTCCTGGCCAGGCTTCTGAAGTTTCGTCCTTGGGCACCATAGGGATGATGTGATGGAGGACACCAGAGTGCTGTCTTCTTGTCACAGAGCTGGCAGCGATGTCACCAAGGTTGTGCAACTCAAATACTTTTACTGAAGGGGACAGATGGAGAAGTGCCAGGTGTGTGAGCCGAGCAGGGATGTGTGTCTGCTAGAAGAGAAACTTTCTTGATAGCTAGGATGCAAGCACATGGATGCTCAGGCTCAGGTTGGCTATTAGGAAAAAATTTCATCTCTGAAAGACAGGCCAGACATTGGAACAGGTTGCCCAGGGAGGTGTTGGTGCTCACTGACACATGTCCACAGGTGCCACATCTCTGTGTTTCTTGACCCCCCCAGGGATGGCTCCTGCCCCTCCTGGGCTGATGTTCCCTGCTCTCTGGGCAGATGCACAGGAACACATTGGGATGGTTCAGGTTAGATCTCAAAGCATATTTGGGAAAAATGGAAAAGAAAAAAAAAAAAGCCATATCAGGTTTAGATTAAAGTTGCAATGAAAACAAAAGCAATATGGTTTTTAATGCAGGACACGTGTTTGCAAAGAAGCACTTGGAGCTGATTCCAAGCTAAAACCTCCTCCAGAACCAAATTCTTTGTGTTTTCACTTCTTTCACTGCAGCTAGTTCAAGTGTATTTAGCCAAGCCAGATTAATTCTCCCCCTTAGTGTGCATCTTTCCTTTGGGTGCAGATAAAGGCCGGCTCCAATGGTCTGACCTGCTCCTTCCCAAAGCTCAGTCCCTGTTACCCACCCTGCAGATTTGACCCTGGGCTCTGGCTTTGAGCCTGCCCTGCTCTGGCCCTGTTTAACACAGCGTGAGGATTCCAAGGCACGCCAGCAGGCTTTGGGCTGAGCCACATTACTGCCAAAAGTGCTGCACCAATCCTTTTCGAACCGTGCCCAAGTTTTAACATTTAATATTTAAACATGAAAGTTCCTTTTGAGACGTTTAAAGCGGAATTATTAACAGCCCCGTGTAGAACTGACAGGTTAACAGTGCGACAATTAAAAAGAAAGGTTAAATACATTTTCTTTTCAGACCAACTGCTGTTGCTTAAGACTAATAAATCCACCAGGAGATGGATTTTAGTGAGTGTGAGGGGCTGCGTGTCAGCTTTTATGGGTTTGAGTTTTGCAGGAATCACTACACCTCTCTTCCCAGACAGCTACAGGTGCTGGGCTATATTTAAGCCAATGGGGCTTCTTCCAAAGAGTTGTGTGAGTCAAAGCAGAAAGAAAAAAAAGTATGTGTATTGGCAGAGCAAAAAAGCAAAACGTGGTGGCTGTGGGATCTGAAAGCATCCAGGCTCACAGGTTTTTAATTCCTCTGCTGTTGTGTAGGCTTTGAAAGCAGAAATTCAGGTGTGGGTCTTCTAAGGGATGGATCTGATGCTGAGTTCCTATGTCTCCCTTGGGAAAGGGCTGTCCTCACCCAGCCCAGCTGCAAAGCATCACCTTCCTTACCATCATCTTCCTCACCTTCACCTTCCTTACCATCATCAACTTCCTTACCATCCTAGATAAGGAATCCTTCCTTGCCTCCGATGGGCATCGATTTAGCCCTAAGTTTGCAACCAGGAAAGGTCACGTGGTTTACAGATATTGAGGAATATTTACTCTCTCTGTGCTTTTAGTAAGTTAAAAAAGTAGTAACTGGTGTTTTAAATGAGTTACCGACAGCAGTAGCGGATGTTACAGATTATTATAAGCACATCAGTGGAAGGTATTATGAGATGGCTACAAGCCATGGCTATAATCAGCCTGGGTTTGATTTATTGGACTCTATAGCAACCCATAGAAATTGATTAGCCATTTATTTAAATGGTTATGAATCACAGATTATCTCTTTGCACAAATTTAGAAAACTTGCTGTGCTTATGAAGGACTCGGAGAGCTGTGAGCTCCTCCACCTCACCCACAGCATCCCACGCCATGGCACAGAGCAGCTGCTGGGAGATGGGCTGTGAAACCACCTCTGAGCTGCACCCAGAGCCACAAAGGCCCTTTTTTATTGTTCTTACATATTTTCTGTAAAGGTCAGTTGGATGGTGTTATAATGGACTTGGGGATATTCTGCTCTCTGCCTCAGCTCTCTGCTGTCTGTCAGCCACACGCTCTGGTGTCAGCTTCTCCACAGCAATATATCTTAATGCACCGGTCTGTGCTGATCCTCCTCCCTTCCCCACATCCCCCGTGAATATATAACCACCAAATGTGATAGGAAGAAATTACTATTGTAATAAAACTGGTTCATTACATCCTTCCAGTCAGAGGCGTTTAATGAGCACCAGGGCTGCCTAATGCTGTTATGTTCCCTTTGAGCCAGATGCAAACGTAATATGTTTCATCGTATCGTTTAATTTACTCTTTGGAGCCATGGAAGAAGCAGGCAGGTCCTCCATGCACTGGGCACCAGGGATCTGGCTGAGCCATTAGGAACTGCCCTGGTGCTCTGCAGCATGGGCATGATGCTACGATGGCACTTGTATGGAGCTGCCATACATCCAGGTGGCTCAGGGCACAGCTACTAGGATGCTCTGATCCAACGGGGATCAACACCTCTTGAGAGGGGATTTTTCCATCTTAAAAGAGGTTATTCAGCTTGGAAAGCTGCAAGGACAACGTAGGTGAACTTAAATCGCCAGTGGGAGTTGTGCATCCAACTTACAGACATCACTGTAGACTGAGACCATCATTTGTTGGGTTTTGAATGAGATTTTTCCTGATTTCAGGAGGTTTCGCATGGAGTTCTCAAGCAGGGCTTAGTAGATGGAGCAGACAGCAATCTGTAATTTGCTTAGAGAAATCCTCTCCCAGAAGCTGGCATTAGGGATGGGAACTCTTCATTGCATTCACATCAGGATGGATTCGACTGCGCTGGCAGATGAAAACACTGGGCAAGGTCCAAAACTCACATTTGTTCTGGATTTTCAAAATGGATTTTTCGCATTATATTTCACAACGGCATTTGTCATTTAGAATTTGACCTTCTTGAAGAAAACAAACAGCATTTCAAAAAGGATTAATGACCTCGATGGGAGCAGAACATTTCACCTGGAGGGGAAAATAAACTGCACGTTCGCTGTGACGTCAAAATCTGGGACTTCCTCTCCATTCTTCCTGGTGTATCTCTTCTACTTTCAATCAAAGCAGCTGAACCTTTAAGCACCCTGGGCCTGTCCCCACCACCCAACAACCCGACATGCTGAAATATATTCTGGATTTCACCTTGGAAAGCAATGCTACCGGTGTCCAACTGATCACCTGGGAGCTCTGGTAGAAGCCAGCCATCATCCCTGGCTTCTGCTCCCTTCTCCTGCTGACTTCTCTCTTGCTGTGGGACCATCTCAGCACAAGCCCCAGCTAACTCAGGATGCTGTAGTGTTCCAGAGTCCTTTGCACCTATAGAAGCTGTGTTTTTTTTTTCTCTAGAAGCCAATGGAAGCTGTCAGCATGGAACCCATCTCTGCACATGGCAGCCTCAAAGCCAGGCTGTGTTAGCTCACAGCCCCACAGAGGATGAGCTCAGCCATCTGCCCTGTTCCCCACAGCACATTTCAGTGGAGCAGGGCTTTCTTCACAAGGATATCATACCTCAGTATTTCCTGCTGTTTTCACCCAGCTCGTTTATGGCAAGCAGGCCCTTGAGGTACGGTCCTTTTGTCCAGGAAAGCTTTAATGATCTCAGAGTTGTTGTGTTGGCATCAGTTTAATTCCAGCTGCTCTAAGCTGGCAAGCTAATGGGAAGAGATGCATTTATGGGCTCTGAGGCTTTTTTTCTAGGGTGTGCAGTGCTGTCCTAACACAGACTTACAGAGCCTTGCAGGGCTGTTAATTAACAGCAGAGCTGGGAAGCTATCACTGATCATCCTGCAGACCTGGGAGAGGTGAGCCTGGGGAAAAGGAACCCTGTGGAGGGGCTCCTTTCTTTGGAGCTGCTGTTGTCCCTGGGCTGCAAGCCTGCAGCATCTCCCTGTGACATCCCTCTGGCAAGACACAGGCAGTGGGTTTGATGGCAGCTTTTTCCCTTTCGGGGCACTGGTGGCTTTGCTGAGCAGATTGGCTTTGCCTTGTTGAGAACGCAGCATCGTTTCCTGTAGCCCAGCTGTTCTGGGAGGTGAGCAGCCATACAGTCCATATCTCAAGCTGGGGCTGATGCTTTAATTGGGTCTGGATGTGAAGGGGGGGGTGGCTGGAAGGGATGGCGTGCAGCTGCATGGGCCCTTGCCCAGCACAAAGCTGGCAGCACGCTCCGTGACACAAAGGAGGATGAACAAAATCTCCCTTGGCCAATAAAGCAATTTGTCCCCGTGAGTCCCACTTGCCAAACTGTGGCTGCTGCCAGGCTTTTCTGCAGTCTTGTCCACTCAGGGAGTCTCTGGAAAATGAATCTAAATTAACCAAAGGCTGGAATTTCTAAAGAATGTACAAAACGGCCTTAAACCCTGATGTGAATTATGCTGGACAGAATGGAGACTACATTGTGTGAGTGCTCCATGCACCTTTGAACAACATGTTCTGTATCATGGCATGGGAAGCAGGGGCGGTGGGTCTGGCCCTGGGCTGAGCAGGATGAGCCCCTTCCCAGCTGCAGGCAGCAGCCTGGCTCCTACAGTCCCCCAGTAGAGCAGTGCAGAGGATTTACAGAGTTCTGCCACGAGAACTCTTCCCCAGTCCTAATCTGTGTCAGTGTGAGTACTGCAAAGAACCAAATCTGACAGCTGTTGTGGTTCACCCCAGCTGAAGTCTCTGTGTGAGATACTCGGGGCTTTTAAGCCCTATTTATGCCCCAGAGTGGAAGCAGCATTAACTCCCTGAGTGCAGAAATGACAGAAATGCACTTATATGGGGAAGAGCAGCACTCTGTGTTACCAGCAACGACTTTATACCTGCTAATGTAATCCACGCTCGCCTTTGTGCTGGTACAACTAATAAGCAGTTAATATGCAGTCCCATCAGAACACGAAATAACAAAGCCTGCTTTCTTTAAGATCTGCATTTCATGCTTGGTTGAGAGCTCCAATCAAATCTTTTCCTGAAGCTCAAATGGGTTTTTCTAAATCCTCTGCCCCAGTGTGGAGTCTTTGATGGCTGATAAGGCAGAAGCCCGAGCTGCAGCCTGTCATTCAGCCCAGAAATGCTGATGGGGAACATTTCCAGTCTCTCCTCCACCTGGCCACTGTTTTCACAGTACGTATCAAAACTTAGTTGTATCCAAGACTGCTTTCCTCCCCTATCAAACCTACTTGAAAGCGCCAATGGGTTCAAGAATTGTTAAGGTCAGAATAAACATGCAGAAACACACACACATTCATTGCATGATCATATGAGCTTAATTTCCTCAGGCAAGTAGGCTAAAAATACCCTGCGTGCCCAGAAGAGGTAATTATACTGGTATAAAACCGTAGGGTCTTGCTGGTTTCCTGAGCTCTCCGCGTGGTTTGAAGCGATGTCCCAACACATCCTGTGTGCCTCCGCCTCCCGCAGCCAGCAAACATCTTCCAAAAAGGTGGAGATGCTGAATTATTCACTTCCATTTGCACAGAGCTCAATCCGTGCCAGCGATGGGGACGGACACGCCGAGCCCCGAGATGTCCTCTCCCATTGTCTCCTCAACCCTCAGAACAAAACGTTTCTGTCAGGTTGGGTTTGGAATGCAAAGGACTCTAATGACAAGAGACAGTTCCAGATCATCGCTTGCACATCCGCATCCCGGGGAGCTGGCACTGCTCCCTGTGCCACCCAGCAGCTCTGTGCGATGCAGTCGTGGGCTTGGCTGCTTCCATCATCCCCCAGCCCCTCTGCTCTGCTCTCAGCCCAGCAGGTGAAGGGTCTCCATCTCCACGAGGACAAGTTGCACCAAAGCACTGTTGAATTGAACCTGGGTTTCTTTGCAGGGAGGAAGAGTCACGCAAGCACGCACAGCTACTGAAAAAGCGTGTAGGAAGACTATGGAGGAACACCATGAGCATGGCCTGAAAAGTCTTCTCAAAGCATGGTCGCTACCAAAAAGTGCTATGGAGGAGAGAAAGCAATTCTAATTAGTCCTAAAATTTCTTCTAACCAAGATGCCTCACTTACAGATTTGGGGTGCTCAAGGTTTCCTCTCCCTTTTGCCATGTAATCAGGGGCCAGGAGTTGCTGCTAAGCCAGGTGACACCCTCAGCTCACACAGCTCAGAAAGCAAGCTGTCCTCTGCCTGCACCTCTTGGGGTTACCAATGAGCCACTTAAACTTTGTTCTCCTACACAAGCATTCCCACCCATCACTCATGGGCTGACTGCATGAGGAACTTCCCTGGTTGCCTGGAGGCTGTTTATAGCAGGGTACATTCGCTACTCGAAGTAAATGATTAAAAAGAAAATAAATTAAAAACCTGTAGCTTAGCTCCTGACGAGTTTAAAATCGGACAGGTTGATTATAAGCTGTCACAGTACACACTCATGAAATTCTAACATCAGGGCACCAAGGGTCCTGCACCAAGCTGTCAGACCTTCCACCTGAACTCTAAACTTTGATCAGCTGCTGCTGCTGAGGTTGTGGTGTGCTCCCCAGCTGAAGGCAGGCTCACTGCCAGCAGAACGTGTCGGGACTGGGGATGCCATTCAGAGTTAGGCTGTGGCTGCACTCTGTGTTTTACTGAGCTCTGCAAGTTCTGTGCTTTGGGGAACCATTCCGTGGCTCTTTGAAGGTCTGAAAACCCCACGTTCAGGAAACGCTTTCAGGAGCACCACTGGGAAGTAGTTAAGAAAGAAAAAGCTCCAACTGTGATTTTTTTAAGGAACTTAACTCATCCATGTGTTGTGGAAATGCTGAGTCACGGCTTGAAGCAGTGATGGAGCACCTGGTGGGAAGGCAGGGCCAGCCCAGGGCTCAGGTGTGGGCAATGCAGCTGAATGACCAGAAGGGATAGAGACAGGCTGCTCCCCTTCCCAGCCTTCATTTAAGGGTTGGCAGGGGAGGGAGGTGTATCTTGCTGGAGATCCCTGCATACCTGAGGCTTTCTGAAGGTAAGCAGCTTCTTCCTTTTATTTCTGTGCCCACAGCTGTTGTATTTGAGTAAATATTCACTTGCTGTAGCCAGGGGTCTTACTGCTGTGCTGTCATAGCTTTGCATTGTGTCACACCATGTTATTCCTGAATCTTTTCCATGAAGTACAAAGGCCAGAAAGAGGCTGTTTTCATCTTGAGCTCTGTGAGGGAGTTCTTGCAAGCTGTCTATTCAGATGCTCCATTCTCATATAATAGAGCTTTGTTTCGGAAAAGCTTTAGGAAGCAGAGAGTTGAGTCCAACTCCAGGAACCTGAAGACCAGGGAAGCCCTGTGTAGTTCAGATCCTTTTCAGTTAAGTAGATCTCTCCATCCCAAGTGAATTTGATTTCATTTATTCTATTGCAACTGTCAGTAGTGACTTCAACAAGCCATGAGGCTTCCATCCAGCACCAGCCCTTCAGTTTATGATTACATGCAAACCCACACTGGTTACAGGACAGCTCCCTCTGTGCCTTTCTCAGCTTCCTTTACATTCTACTTTAAATGTTTGGGAGCAATAATTTATATGCAGAGTGCAAGAACTAATTAGTGTGTCTCTTGCTTTCTAAGAGGGAGCAAAAACCATAGCAAATGACATTCCAGCAAAAATGGGGTCAGCTCGGATTAAGCTCTCTTCCCATTTATCTTTGGTCTTTAGCATTAAATTTACCATACATATTAGAAACAAATTTTAATTTTCCACAGCATTGGGCAATATGTTTTCCTTAAAGCCTAGAAGAAGATTCATTAACATCCTCTCCCTCTCGTTCAGTGTGACTGTCTCCTCATTTGCACATAAATGTGGAAGTTTGCTGCCTGGGAAAGCTTGCCTGACTGATGTCCCAGTTCTGTACCAATGCACAACATACACTTCTGCACAAATGAACCTTCTACCACCACCATCACGTAGCTTTGCTTTGCTGTTGCTTCAGGATAGGGCCCAAAGTTCTTGTAGGAAGGGGCCACTGAGATTATGAGAGCACCAGGACTGACCTCTAGCAAATAGAAAAGTATGCATAGGTTGTTCTTCTTGTCGAAGACTTCCCGCCTCAAAGTCAGGCCTCTAAATTGAGCCATGGCCTAATACTCAATAGTATGAGGATGTACTTTCAGAGAGCAGCTCGTTCAACCTGGGCAGAGAGGGGTGTACTGTCTGCAAGGAGCCTGCAGCACCCAGCTGTCTGCTCAGTCTGCCCCAGTGTCATGGAATCACAGGATGGTTGGACTGGATGGGCTCTTAGTGCCCCATCCAGCCTGGCCTAGAGTATCTCCAGGGATGGAACAATGTCACATCAGTTAAGCCTCTCAGACCCAAAGGAATACCTCTAATCCTTATTTCAGTGGTCGTCAAAGGTGTTCATCTCCAGGTATTTTTAAGGTAGATGTTGGGTCACATGTGAACCCATCACCCCCAATGCCATCTGGTTTGGGTTGGGCACTCGCAGCTGCTGAGCTGATCCACCCTGTGGAAGTGCTGCTCTGACAGCCCTGTGGTGAATTTCTGAAGTTCGTTGGATGAATTTCACACCCATCCAACCACATATAAATGCATTTTTAACAAATAAATATCGTTCTCAGTATTACAGTATGTACAAGGAAGCTGGAGTCCTTGCCTGTCTGCAGCCTATGGGGATGAATGCTGTGCAGTCAGATGCTCCAATGTGTGCAATCAGGTGCTGTCTGCCTCAGATGCACCAGCATCCAGGCAAAGCTGAGGGAACCTCTTGCATCATCTCACTCATAACCCAGCACCCAGTTTTCCCCAGTGGATTGCAGTAAGCTCTGCCAGCTACGGAGATGATTTCATTATCATTAGGGTAATACAGTTATCCTAATTGCATTTGTACATGTGCAATGAGAAGTGGTCTCACTGCCGGATGCCCAAATCCCTGATTCCTTCCTTGTAGAAGTGAGACTCGAACACACAGACGTGGTGAGAGGGCTATAGATGGTGCTGTAGATGTGGGAAGTGAGAAGCCTGGGAGGAGATAGCAGATGCACGAGATAAGCAGCCACGTGCAGTGCTGATGGATGGAGACAGAGCAGAGTTTTCCTTTGCTAGCTTACTCTTAAATATCGATCTGGAAGCTTTCTTTTATCTGTATCAGTGAGCTCTGATTTACTCTCCCATCCCTGACTGCCTGTGTTCTTTTCCCAGTGGAAAATCAAAGGGCTTGTACCTACAAATGCCCATTTTCCACTTGGCTGGTGAGCTGGCAAACACGCACACTGCTGCCAACCAGCTGTGCCCAGCTGCCCATGGGCTGTGCCATCTGCAGGCATTGGAGGATGCATCTCCTCACATGACACAGCAGCTGGAACACTGATAAACACAGGTTTTACACTTTCTTCCCCGCTGTCCTTTGATCTTTCTTCGGCTGGTGGTTCAACCCAAGGAATGCTGTTTCATTCCCTTTACGTGGCATTTCTCCAGGCCTGTTTGAACTAGAGGAATCAGATATTTCTTACAACTTCAAAGTCGAGTTTAATGACTGCAAAGAGCAGCACAGCTGTGGCACTCCAGGTACAAGACGTCCTGTCTCAAGGATTGGCAGGGAATAATAAAGGCATGCATGGCAGAGACATGTTGCAAGTCACCTGTGCCTGCTGCTCTCTAAATTGACTTCTCTTCATTGTAGCCAGAATGATTCTCTGAATTGAAATGCCTTCGTATCTGAAGGGGAGGAGATGGGGGTGGGGGGAGTGGAAAAAAAAAAAAAGTTCCCTGAAGATAAAAATGTGTAATAGTCTATTTTATTTTCCACTTTCCACATCAATAATGAAAAGTTATCCTCTGGGGACAGCTAGCAACATGTTCAGTGCTACCTCTTACACATCAGTGGCACAAAGCATCCCTCGCTGGCGAGGACACGGTGCAGAGCTTGGGATGCACCAGGCTGATCGAAGCGGGGAGGCTGCAGCCTGGGGGCAGCCCTGATCCACTCTGACAAAGGTTTTGGTGCTGAGGTTGTGCCTCAAGGCTCCAATTTCAGAAGCAAATGGTATTTGTTGAGATACAAGAAAAAAAAAGTCAATAACTACGGGGGAAAAGAAAAGAAAATGGCGTAAAAATCTGGGCAGAAGCTGTCAAACAAGAGGGTGTTTCTTTTTAAGCCAAATACATACATATATACATGTATGTATATATATATGTGTGTGTGTGTATGTATGTGTATGTATGTATATATAAAATAAGGCTTTTTGCTGCATGCTGATACCAGAGTTGACCTGGAACTCAAATATCTCAAGGAAATGGGCTCTGTTTGCTTGATTTCTTCCTCTGATTACTCCTTTTATCTCTTTTGTTTGCTGCTTTTATACAAGCTTGCCCCCAGCTCTCAGCTGCAGTGGCATTGTAGCCTTCTAACCAATGTCCCCTTGCAGCTGGGCCAGCTCCACCTCTGCTGTCCAAAACAGTTGAACCTCAGTTTGCACCCTAAGCTTGATCACACGGGGAGCCTGGTACCTCTGAGAGCAGAACGAAGTCATGGAGTCATAGAATGGCTTGGTTTGGAAGGACCTTTATGATCATTTAGCTCCAACTCCCCTGCTATAAGCAGGGCTACCTCTGTGTAGACCATGCTGCTCAAAGCCCCATTCAGCCTGTGCTCCTCCTGTACAGGCAGAGAGCAGTCCATAAGATCACGGTGGGGGTGGGTGGGTGTTTGGACTTGGTGATCTCAGAGGTATTTCCAGTCTTAAGGATCCTGTGATTCTAGGGTTCATTCCACCCTGCTTTATTTCCTCTAGTTGTATGGTGATCTTCAAACTGGGATGGGTGATGCTTACTCCTTGACTTCACCAGAAGCATTGGGTCCAACCTTGGGATTCAGCCCTCACCATCCATCAGTCTTCCCTGTGGTCTCATTTTTGCCACCCCCTCCCACTACTTTTCAGCCCAGTGGATCTTAGGAGCACAGTGACACTGCATTAGCAGCCTTGTGCTGCGTGCTAAACGCCAGCAAATTCACAGGCAAATGCAGGCAATCATTCTGGGCAGCTTAATCTTTGGCTGCTTAAATTAAGATCTTTTACAAGGGCTTTATTTTCAAGGAAAGAGTGATCAGCTTGTCCTGAAAATGAGATTCTTTTTAAGTGTTTCATCTGCATTACCCGCTTTTGACAAGTTTGACATGATGGAAGTCCTGTTTGAGCACGTACTTAGAGGGCTTGGTGCAAATTCTGGGCAGGGTTCTCAGGGAATGGATCTCTGAGTTATTCCACAGCCAAATAATGATGGTCACCCACCTCTTTTGCTTTCTACAAGCAAATAAAACCTAAATCTGTTTTACGTTCTCATCCCTGTGTTTTTCTTTGCAATTAAGTGCTGCTTTTTTTTATGGCTGCCTCTAATGCCTCGGTGTAAATTTCATCGCTCTGAAGCAGAAGTGATGGTTTTGCACGTATCCCTTGGAGCCACCAGCCAAGAAACTGTCAGGTGGGGTGAGCCCGTGGCACTTGCTTGGGACTTGTTAACCATGAAAGCAATTGCATCCTATTTTATCAAGGTGAGAGGGAAAGTTGATGCCTTTGTGTTCAACAGGGAAGTAACAAAAATAATAATAGCTATTTGAAGTGCTGCAGTGAATAACAATAACGGATGCCCCATAAGCAGCCTATCAGGAAATGTCAGCCAGCTGGAAAATGCAAGTAACAAGCATTTTACATATTCCAATTTTGTTCTTCCATTTCCCTCTGTTTAATAAGGGAGAGAAAGTGTTCTGTGCAAGGAGTGGAAGAGAGCTATCAGCAGCAGTGCCTTTCCCAGCACACCGCCATCGGGCCGGTGATGGATGGAGCTCCTCCCGTGTCCCAGCAGGCATGACAATAACTGTCACCAACTGCAAGTAAAACTGAAGCAATTAATACTGAGGGCACAGCCATCCTTCACTCACTCTCGTGCAGTTGGCTCCCCTGTAAACAGTAAGAATTTTAATTTCTTGCTTGGCTTGGGTTGGGCTTGGTTGTACGTAAGATAATCCTAGTGCAGAGCTGCAGGACCTCCTTGGGACAAAGCTTAACCACTGGGACACCCAGCCCTTAAGGGGAAGCTGGAGGCTTCTCCTGAGCTATTCCTGCAACAAGCTGAAAACATTGGTGTTATTTATGATGTGTAGGTGGGGCGTGGAACTTCATTTATTGTCATGCAAAAAATACGCATCAACAGGCTCGATGCAAATCCCCAGCACTCCAATAGCTGCTCGAGGACCAGTGCACTTCAGCAAGCCTAATCCAAAGGGGAACACGCTGTGAGGGAAGGGGACTGCAGCTCAGGAGCAAAGCTGGGATAGGTGAGATCAACCTGGAGCAAAAAGAACAGCGAGAGCCGTGCTGCCTGCACGAGGCTGGATCCCTCTCCCCACCTATTGTGTCGAGAACTAGAAGTCTATCACCTCAGCCTAATGGAGCATCATCAGCTCACCTCAATGAGGCACTTAATCGAAAGAGCATTTATACCACTTGGATTGCCAGCCGCACTTTATGACAGCTCTTTGCACAAGAGATGTCATTGTGCATTTACTTCTTTGTTAGACTAGATTGGAGTTATCAGCGGTTGAGTAAACCCTGCCATTCGCAGGAACACCCTGCATACGTTTGCAGGACAGAAAGGAACAGAAGAGGAAAAAGGACGGGGCTGATAGAGGCAGGCGTGACTTGAACAACAAGGAGGAAAACAACAAAGCGCGACAAGATTTTGAGGCGTACCGTCAGCTGATGGCAACGCTCAGGGTGTGAAAAATAAGTAATTGACAGCAGTTAGCATGCAGGACAGAGCAGAGTTCTTAACGCAGTGAGATTTTCTGTGCAGCTCTCTGATTTCGGTCCTTGTTCCTGCCCGTCGCTCAGGTAACAAGCTGTGGCTGACAGCTTTGCGGTGACCCCCTCAGTTTCTGGGGCTGCAGTGGCAGTGTCCCATCTTCCTGCAGCACTGTAGCATCACAGGACTGTGTTAACACACAGCATCCTCAGAAACACCCCCACGGAACACAGGCTGCCACCCAAAGTCAACTGTAAATAACTTATTTGCAAATACTAAGAAAGGGGAGAAAACAATCTCATGCAATCTGAGAGCCAGCTGCAGGATGGAAGAAAATATGAGTTCGTTAGGAAGTGGTTTTAAAAAGCAGGAATAATTGGTCTTCCTCCCTGAATCACAGAATCACACAGAATCACAGAATTGTAGGGGTTGGAAGGGACCTCCAGAGATCATCGAGTCCAACCCCCCTGCCAAAGCAGGTTCCCTACACCTCCCTGAAGGCAGGCTGAGAGGCACGTCCTGGGCTGGAGGAAAACGTGGAGTGAGATGTTGTGAAGAGGGAGAAATTCAATTCAGAAGAAGTGGTGCAGATCCTGTAGAGTTTAGGAGAAAGCAGTGGCTGTGCCTGAAGTTTATGCCGTCTATAAAGTTTATACCAGATTTATAAAGTTTATAAAGTTACTGGAGTACACCAAGGTAAACTCAGAATGAAATTCAGCGTGCTGAGAAGACGTTGCATTTGTATATGAGGCTGAGTTAAGCATTGCTGAAGCCCTTGGCAAATCCAGGCTACACAGCAGAGCTGGGCTCGAGGTGTCCTCGCCTTGGCAGCTTCTCACTTCGTGCTGTGGTCGGATCAGATGGATTTCCACCCAAACACAGCCCAAAAAGAGCAGGATCTTTCCCACCAGCATCACAGGGAGAGGCACCATCAAGAGCAAGTCGTCGCTGATGTGGGATGGGGTGAATCAGCCCCCAGAGGAGCCTCTCTCTCTGATCATCATGCCATGGGATGGCAATCTTAGGCAAGGCACGTGAAATTCAGAAAGCAAAAAATGAGTGTTTGTTTTGGGTCTTGGCATCACGGAGCCCAGCTCAGACAGTGCACCAGGTCCCATCTTGGGATCGAACCATCAGTGGGTTCACTTTGCTCTTTGTGCTCTCATCCCTCTTTGCAGAGCCACAGGACCTCCTGTCCAACCAAAGCAACCTGTTCTGTCTTCTGCCCACAGCAGGGGCTGGAACTGGCTGATCTTTAAGGTCCCTTCCAACCCAACCATTCTGTGATTCCATGACCTTTCCTCCAGGCAACTCTTGAACCAACTGCTGCACCTTCAGAGCCCATGACCTGCTGTGGGGCAGACCAGGAAAGGTGGAAAAGCAGGCAGAAAGCGTGAATCCCATGTCCTGTTGTGGTGGGGAATTGATGAGTAAAGCATTCCTGGTGGCCTGGGGAGGAGCTGGTGGGAAGGCAGTTCTCATACAAACCCACAGGGGGTTTATTTGCCTCTGTTGAAATCCAGTGTGTAATTAACTGATCTCTGATAACATTTGCCTTGTCAGGATAGCATTCAGATCTTATCTCATCTGACAGAAGCGTTTATGGTGTTAATACTGGGAAAGAAAGGGGGAAGCTGTAATTGTGGAAACCCTATTTAATTTGAGGATTCTGTTATCTTGTCACACGGGCTGAGATTTTACTAATAGATTCTGACTCCGGGAAAATTATATGCTCAAATAGATGGGATTTTAACAGACAAGATCCCACTGATATTTATGTGAAAGCGCAGTAAGCTGCACTCAACCTTTAGAAGCATGGCTTTGCACAGGAAAATAGTTAAGCTGGAGATGGCCACAGGATCCTACCATGAGCTCCATCCTCCCAGAGCAGCCCAGGGCCACGGAGGGTCACAAAGCAGTTGGAGAGAGATCCAGGGAGTTTTGGTGGGTCAGAGTCGGTGAATATGGGACTTACAGCCATAGACAGGAGAGCTCAGATGTTGGTCACATATGCTGTTATGCAAAGGTCCCAACACATCACCTATGGCTTTGTCAACCTGCCCATGGTCTCACCATAGTTCTGGTTTATCTACGATTCTTTTCATTGCCTTCTCATAGAAACCTTTTCCTCTGGTGGGCAAAGGAAATTGTGTCACCCCCCCAAAAAAGGGTGAAACCGCAAAAACGTGCCGTGCCAGATGGGAAAAGAAGAAAGCTTTTGGGATGCTGTGTGCAACCATATTGCTGTGAATCACAGCCCAAGCTCTGCTGTGCAGAGCAGGAGGTGGTTGCGTGGAGCTGACCCCACCTCTGGCAGCATCACCTTCTTGTTTGACCACAGCAGTGCATCACATCCCCTGTGCAGCTCCGACTTAATAGGATAAGCCAACCAAACAAATGCCTACTGAAAGCCTACAGTACCTTTATGATGTTAGCTAATGGGTGATCAATTATTTCTATTTATGACAAAATTATAACCTCCAGACTACAGAAACTCAGTGTCTTTAACAACGCCATTGCTTATCCTGCAGCTTGCTAACAACAATTCTTAGGTACCAACCCCCCCATTTCTGTCCACCCTGACATAAATCTTGCAGAAACAGATTATTTGTGCATGGTGTGTGTGCATGTGCACGTGCAGGGCTTTGAAGGACCTTTCCTACACTTGAAAATATTTACCTGGAAACCAAACTAGTGATAAAGCTGCCTGGGCTTGCTATCAGCCCAGAGCATGAAGCAGATGTCTGCTCCATAGAACTGAAATGCTCAGGTCCAATAGCATAACTCAGCCATGCAAGATTTGCCCAACATTTTTATCTTCCCTGCTGTTTTTCCCCTTCCTCGTTGTAAGATAAGTGGAACACTAGGAGAAAAAAAAAAAAAAAAAAAAAGGAAGTGCAAATAGCCTTGTTAATAGATATTGGCTGGGTTTTATCGTCATTATTTATTTATTTATAGCTGATTAACTCTTATCGGTGATGCCAGCTGTCAGCTAGGCAGACAGGGCACCCATGAACATTGAATGCTGCTCTGCACCTGTACAAAGACAGAGCAATTCTGCCCCTGGCATGGAGGGGTGTGCTCAGACTGGTGCCTCTCCAAGGCCATAGGACACAGCAGTGGCTCATAAGGTCAGCCCAGTGCCTGAGGACAGCTCATGAAAGGGAAGAAGGAGAAGGGAACACAGGGACGTTTTTTGAACCTCTACACTGGGACAGATTGATCTGTTTTTCCACTGTCATCATAAACAACCAGTGAAGCCCAGAGTCTGAGCGAGCATCGTGTCTCACGTACATCATCACATCACATGTGAGCATCACGTCACGTGTGATGGATGATGTGGCCAAGTGTACATAGGGAATGGAGGGGCTCCAGGCCTGGAGCAGAGTGGGAGCATCTGAGCTTGCAGAGCAAACCCTGCTTGGGGTTAGGCCATAGGACCCCCTCGTGGTCATCCCACCAGGACTCTGACAGCCCTGGAAACAGCCGTTAGTAACGAGTTCTTGGGGTGTGCTGGGCCTCAAGTGCCACCCCCAGACCACCCTGCAATGCCATAGGAATGTTGGACTGAGATGGACCTCAGCTCAATCTGCAGAGATTATTTTTTCTAAATCCCTGTATGTCAATGGGTACCTAATTCCCATAGCCAGCTCTGAAAATCCCTAAGTCCATAACTCAGCATATTTAAGCATGTTCTTATTCCTCACCAAAGCCAACTGACTCAAAAAATTAGGTTGGGGTTTAAACATTCACTTAATGTCATGCTGAAGCAGTCCTATTTCCTACGCTCCCACTTCTCTGAATCCCTAATTAGAAGACAAATATACCTCTGCTTCACCTAGTTGCTGTGCAGCTTAACACCTTCATGTTTGTTTGCAGAGTGCTTTCAGATGCTTGCTTTAAACACTTTTTAAAAACTCAATTTAATTTGTTATGATTCCTACAGCCAGAGCCTAACAGAGTGTGGTTGGAATTGAGATTCTCAGTACCACATAAGCATTGTCGTAACATGGAGCCTCTGAGATACTTCTCATGCTGCTTGGAATCTTAGATTCTTATCTTAGATTATCATAGATATCTTATCTTAGATAATTAAGGCTCTCATTCTCATACAGCCACCCAAAAGCACAGGGCAGGCTCCTAGCTGCAGTGCCCCATCCTGTCTGATTTGTGCTCATCTCCCAAAGTGCTGGTGGATGAAACCCTGCTGGAGCAAGGAATGGAGCTGATTGTACTTTGGATGGATACAGGTTGTCCTGGTGGGTAGGGCAGATGGATACTGCTCCTGGCTTCCTTCCTTCTCACTTTGACCGTTATTCAAGGAAATAAGTTAATGATGCTCCATTGGGAAAGAAGAGAAGGGAAGAGGGAGAGGGGAGAAGAAGAGAAGAGAGAAGATAAGGGGAGAGAAGGGAAAGGGAGGGGAGGAAAGGGGGAAGGGGAAGGGAAAGGAGAAAGAGGAGAAGGAGAAGGAGAAGGAGAAGGGGAAAGAGAAGGGGAAAGGGAAGGAGAAGGGGAAGGGGAAAGGGAAGGAGAAGGGGAAGGGGAGGGGAGGGGGAATGGAGAGGGGAAGGAGAAGGAGAAGGGAAAGGGGAAGGGGAAGGGGAGGGAGAATGGGGAGGGGGAAAGGGAAGAGGAAGGGGGAGGGGGAAGGGAAAGGGGAAAGGAAAGGGAAAGGGGAAGGGGAAGGGGAAGGGGAAGGGGAAGGGGAAGGGGAAGGGGAAGGGGAAGGGGAAGGGAAGTGCTTTGTTGGCATGCTGCTCACAGGACTTATTGATTTAAGCCCCTTGCAAGTGAACAGGACTTGGGCTCCTCAGCTGCCCTACCACTGCTGGAGGGCAGCAGCCCAGTGGGACACATGGGTGGGAAGTTGATGGGAAGGGAAGGCAACGAGGAGAGCTCCCACGTCCTTCTGCCTGCGCCACGATGACATCGCGTGTGATGTCTGCAGTGATTTTGTGAGTGTGTGTGACTTGTGCATCACAGAGGGAGTTTTAAATAGCCTTGGGCACAGTGGTTATTTCCTTTGTTGGTCTCAGGAAATCAGGTTCAGGATGGAGCTTGCCTGAACTGGTAGGAAAAAAAAAAAGGGGGGGGGGGGGGGGAAATGATTCGCAGACAGATTAAGCAAGCTTTCGTTTTCATTGGAAAAATGTCAACATTTTGGCACAGCATCCTGCTTGAAAACAAATCAAATGTCAACTGAAAGCCAAGGATTTTGTTTTCCCAATGAAATACTGAAATTTCTTGCAGGAAACAGGCAGATCTCATGGGGGAAATATACATATATACATATATATACCATTGTCAAAAGCTTAACAAACCCCAGCGCAGCAGGGAAAGCTCACAGCTGCAGCCCCTTCCCAAGCAGCAGTCCCATGAAGGTGGCAGAGGCACAGCCTAAAGGAGGAGGATGCTCCTTGTTAAGAGGGCTCGTTGTAATTCCATTGAGACAAAAATTATGTTAAACGCTCAGGAAAAATCTATTTTGCTTTATCTTCTTGCTGCTTGCTTTTTAGCAGTTCTCTCTTTAATGGAATTACTGAGATATTTTTGAACAGCACAGCGCCTTATCTTAACCTTTGCTCTCTTTTTGGAAATGATTTAGAGCAGTTCTCCTATCTGGACAGCATTAAAGGCCTCACAATCTGTTTTTCCACCTCTGTTCCCTCCACCCTACCCCCAGACTTTAAATTATTGGCGGAAAAGAAAAAAAAAAAAAAACACTTTGATTTTGAAAGCAAAAGTTATTGCCCAGGAAAAGCGATTGATAAAATATTGTCCCTTTGTGTGTGGGGCAGGGGGGCTGGTAAGCTCACGAGCCTTCCGTTGGTGCTGGCAAAGAACTGTGCAAGGAAACAAAAGCAGCTCAAGGAGCAAGTCTGCTGGAAAGTCTGAAAAATAGCCTGAGCTGCAGATTAACTGCGTTTGTTTTGCGTGCTGCATTGTCTCGCCCGCTTGCCGTGGGGGTTGATGAGGCCTTTGCAAAATGCACGGAGCTATTTGCTTAGCTGTGCTGTTGTTTCTCTGAGTCCTTCCACTGCAATGCCTCCGGTTTGTAACTTTTCATCCAGCAGCTCTGGCTGTGCTGAGGCCGCTCGCGGAGGCAGTGTTGTCTCATGAATAAAGCACAACAGCCGAGCAGAATTTAAGATACGGATCTCTTCCCTTTTCCTGTTCATCTCCCTTATCCGATGGATCAGTTCCATTATTATAAGGGACTTCAGCACTGAAATGAGACCCTCTGGTGCTGAAGAGAGCAGCGGACATTTCGGCAGGCACTGCTCAGCTGTTCTCAGCGTGGGGCTGGTGATTGCCTGAAAGCTGAGTGAATCAAAGCAACTTCTCTGTGCTCTGTTCCAACCCTGGCCTGCAGCGTGGTCTGGAACACAGCAACTCCCCACTCCCTGCATCATCTTATGGCAGTTGTCACAAGGACATGGGGACACATTTGGGGACCATTGGGAGACTTTTCCTGCAGCCTGTCCCAAGCCCTACTGGGCATCCCCAGCCCTGGACACAAGTCTCAGTAGAACAGATTAAGCATAAACTGTGTCTTCGTTTCCCGTGCTGGGAATGCTCTCAGCTGCTCATGCACTTCTCTTCGAAAGCCCCTTTTGGTGCCATTAGGACAAGACATGGAAGATTTGCTCTTCCACATGAAAAAAAAAAAATAATAATATAGATAAGAATGAATCCCATCTGCCAAACTTCTGCAGGTTAAAGCTTATAAAGAGGAACTGAATATAAGTATCCTGCACCCACAGCCCACCAGGTCCAACCACTTCACCCTACGTCTCACCCTAGGATGAGAGGCGATGGCTTCCCATTGCACCAGAGGAGGGGATATAAGGATATCAGGATGGATATAAGGAAATATTTCTTCTCAGAAAGAGTGGTGATGCATTGACACAGCTGCCCAGGGAGTGGTGGAATCACTGCCCTTGGAGGTGTTGAATGACATGGAGATGTGGCACTGAGGGATGCGGTCAGTGGGCATGGTGGGCTGGGTTGGGGTTGGACTTGGTCCTTTTCCAACCTCAGTGATTCTGTGACTCTGTGATTCATCCTCCTCATTTGCTCCCTTTTCGCATAGCTCCTTGCAGAGACCATGGTTTCTGTACGTTTTTGTACAGCACTTACCACAGAGGCAAAGAATGGTCAGTGATGGAGGAGTCACCACAGTGTATTTAATAAATATTAATGCAAGGAGAGCAGCAGATGAGGTGAGATTTCACCTTGAGAGCTGACCCGGGCAGCACTGGTGTGGTTGGGCTTGGGATGCTCACATGCAAAATGTTCCTGGAAGGAATCAGGAAAGCTAAGTACCAGATGTCAGTAGATTCTGGATGAAGTCATTAGGAAAAGCAGTGATGTGGAGAGAACTTGGGGGAATTAATGAAAGCATTCAGCCCAAACTGCAAGAGGAGAGGAAGAGGAAGGAATGGCAGGAGATCTGCAGAGAAATGAGGAGTCAATGAGGTGGAGATGCACAGAGGCTGCTGTGAGGTTTGTGCTCAAAGGGCAAAGACGTGGGGATGGAGCAGACCCAGACCTGGTGCAAGGTGAGGGAGATGGCAACGCACAGAGCTGAGTGTAGAGAATAGCAGCACGAGGGGACCTGCTGCACTCAGTTATCCCATCTGCTTCAGCTTGAGATGCCTGAGCAGACTGTGACTTACAGGGATCTTTGAAAGAATGCACCTCCACACTCACACAAATCCAGCCAGAAAAATCTGAAGCTTTTCCCCAGAGCAACCCCAGCAATTTGAATGATGATAGAAAGACAAAGGGCATAAATCCAGGTGGAAAAAAATCACTGCGGGAAGCACTGCACGCCTCTTCTTTCCACCCAAACATCACAAATCTGGTTTTCTCCTTCCCCCACTGAGCAGTTTTATAGCCCAGGCTGGGGGCAGTTGGATTTGCATCTGAACTCCTCCCCCCTCGAGGCAACACTTCCTCCCCATGCTGGTTTGAATCAGATGCAGAATTGCCAAAGGAAAATAAAATGCCATCTTTTTTTTATTTAATATTTAACCGCTGCTTAGACTCCTCCAAGGAGAGGGCCTGATATTGCTGCTTGGATTGAATTATGATGGCTCCGCCTGGAAGTTACATATTGCCAGTGCTCCATTATTCATTAATCGTAGCTTTTCCTATCACCACGTACTTCTCAGCTGGTGCCTTGCCTGTGTAATGCCTTGGATAGGGAGGAATGTGAAAACCTTGATCTTAATTGTTTGGGGATTTCAGACACGGCTTTTAAAATGTCAGCAGCAGTCCCTGAAAGATGGCATCCTTTTCCCCACGAGCTCTGGAGTGCCAACAGATGTTAACAGCCCCCAGCTCCACTCGGTGCCATGTGAGCTGTAGAGAAAGCAAACAAGAGCAGGAGATGCACAGAGAGGTGGAAGAACACCCACACCCGGGGCTTGGTGTGGAACACAGCACTGCTCCAAGCATCAAAACGATGCACAGCGCTGAAGCTGCCATTGGGTGGAGAGGTTTAACAGGAAGGAAACACATGTGGGATGTTTCCTGGACCGCTTCCTTCTGCTGTACCCTGAAAGCAGTGCTGGGGAACTGTTGCATCCTGTGATGCTCATAGGAGACATCCCACCCGTGGTACCAGCAGTATCTCTGCAGGAAGGACTCTGCAGGACACGAGGTGGTGCAGCAAAAAAGGAAAAACTGAGGGCTTGAGCACAGCCCTGCTGCTCCGAGGCACCATCCCCTGCCTTCCTGCATGCTCCATTGCCCCCCAAGGGGCTTTGCTGTGCCCCTGGAAAACAGAACCCAGCCCCCAAGCATCCCTCAGACATCACACTGTTTCTGCAGTCACAGAACGTGTTTATTGCGGGGCAGGCAGGGAGCTGGCATGCAGTGGCAGCCCTGTGCTCCCCTCGCTTGTCCTTCAGTTTAATGGGATACAGGCATAAATCATAGATCTGATACTGCACACAGGCTCGGCTATATTTTTTTTATAAAGAACATTTGCTCTGATTTATAGAGCACTGGGTTTTGAATTAGTCTAGCTTGAAAACTGAATCAAATCTTTCCATCAAGTCTGTTTTTTTGCATTATGAATGGCTTAGCTGTTTAGTAATGGAATGCCAATCAGCCATTGCTTCTCTCCATAGGCAATGCCGAGAAGATCATTTCAGAACATAGACTCCGTGATTAACTGAAATGAACTGTAAAATTGTATTTTGTTTAAAGCTTTTCCTTTTGCTGGGAGATTCCTGAACGGAGCGTGCTGGCATGAATGGGGTTAAAGGAGGAGGGGGTGCAGAGGGGACACATGGCTGAGCTGCCATGGTGTCTGTGCCGGGGTTTTCTCATACGTGAAGCAAAGCTGATCCTCTTCGATGCTATAGGGATGGCTGAATGGTTGGGACCAGCTCTGAGGTGTGTCCTGAAGTTTGTATAAAAAGGGAATGAGGTTTTACTTTAAGAGTAGGTGCATGCCCTGCTTGGGTCCATGCAAAGGCTCTGCTGGAGCCATTCCTCCTCTTACCCTTCGCTGCTCACAGAGTGTTCTCACACATCCCCATACTCCCCAGTCAGGGGTTGCTGCTCATTTCCCTCCCAAACCAAAGCATGAGCTTTAATTCCATCCACGCTTTGCCAACCTTTCTATCTGATGGACCTTTCTCCACAGCAGGCCCTTCACACCGAGGCGACAGCTCTCCACCTCCCACTCCTATTTCTGCTCCATCACACGCGCGGGAGCATCAATAACCTGTTTTTCAATCAAACAATCCAAGGTTCTCCAAATCCTTTGCATTCAACTGGAGTGAATTATTCAGTGAATTATTTTGCTGTATTTAATAAGTTCCAGTTTGATTTGGCTAAATATAACTTGACAAACATGTTCTGTCTGCTCCCATCCATCTCAGCCGCCGCTTTGAGATATTCCTTTAAAGTCATGTTCAGTGGCTTTAGGTTAGGTCTCATTAATACAGTAATGATTTTAGTAAAGAGCTCACACGCTAAACCCACTCTGTGGAATACATTAGTGAAATCACTTTAAATGGGTTGAAATAAATAAATTTCCCAAGCTTTCATGATGCAGCTCTGGAACATCTGAGCAGATGGACACTGATGGCCAAAGGAAAGCTGTGCCTATAATGGACTGATGTGATTCCAAGGAGACATCCACAAGCACAGCAGTCATAGGTGACATTCCCAGCCTCAGTTTCCCTCCTGGCAGAGTGGAGATGGTAACAGTAACCTCTTGTGAAAAAGAAAAAAGAAAAAAAAAAAGAAGAAAACCCAGAAATTTTGAGAGCGACAGATGAAGAGCAAAGTGCTCCCGAGTATTAATTCACCAGTGGCCAGTTTGGTACCTGGGAAAACAATATGATTATGCTGGCAGTGGTAGATTGCATTTCCTAAGTGCGTCCCTGGAAGAAGGTGGAGCTGGGGTCTTTCTCAGTGGGAGCATCCATGAGCTGTGATGTATCGCTTCCCACTGCAAACATTTATAGCATGCTCCTCACAGTGGGCATCTGCAAAGCAGCTTCTTAAGCTTTTATCACAGCAGGGTAATATCGACAACCAATGAACTTTCCCTTTCCATAGCAGTTAGAGTGGGATAGGTATTAAAATCCTTCACCTGCTTGGCTCCCTGTTGATTCTCAGCTGGTTCATCATGGGGCTGCATCTCACCAGGGAATGCTTTTGGCAAGGCTTGGCCCTGGGCAGAGCTGCCCCACAGACCTGGAGGTGAGCTATCCACAGCCAGCCCCACGGGTGGAAATAGCTGTGGGTGAAGGAGGACATCCAAAGATGCTCCTGCAGGGTGGCTGTCAGGTGGGAGCACCACAATGTATGGCTGTGCTGATGTACCTGTCCATGTGAGGAGTGTGGGGCTATAAGGAGTACTTATCCCTAGGGATGGGCGAGCTTGGCACCGGAATACGAAGAGAAAGAGGCTAAAAAAGTAGAATGAAACAAAGCCAGCCAAGCAAGCTGCATCCCTGCTCTCCAGTTTGGGTGCTGGGAAGGGTTTCTTCTCAGAAGAAGTGCTCATAGTCATAGAGTTGTTAAGGTTGGAAAAGACCACTAAGTAATGCATTAAAACAGGGAAGTGGTGGAGTCACCATCCCTGGAGGTGCTCCGGAACCGTGGAGATGTGGCACTAAGGGATGTGGTTATGAGCATGGTGGGATGGGTTGGGGTCGGACTTGGTGCTCGTTGAGGTCTTTTTCAACCTCAGTAATCTGATTGTTCTGTGATTCTATTCTATCTGACTCTGCCTCCTCTCTGCTCACAAATTCAGCCAAAGATCATTAAATCAATAAGCAGATTTCCTGGTATCTAACCAGCCAGGGTCAGGATCTTTAAATACAACAGAGGGACTGTGCTCTTGCATTTGAGCACAGCACCCAGCACATGGCTATATTTGTTCTCGTGATCGTTATTATTGAAATATCATTCATGATCCCTTTATTGATTTTGGCACATGGAGCCGGGATGCAATGCTGTGTTAAAATAGCAAATCTGCTGCAGCCTTAGTGCTGGTGGACAGGGTGCAACACCACTCCTGTATGGAAGGCTCAGGGTGCTGTGAGCATGGCTCTGGGACTCACCATGTGCTCCAAAGGGGGAGATATCATCAATTACTTTTCCCAAGAGGAGATTTCCCACCTTCAAGAAGTTGGTCCATCAGCTGCTCTTCTCATAGGTGCCCATGGGATGAGCAAATGCCTTTGGGGTGTCACCTGGGGGACACTGCTCCTCACCAGGTGCTGCTCCCAGGGCTGTCACCTTGGAGTGTCCATAGACATCCTGGGGACAGGGCAGGCCCTTCAGTGCACGAGGGCTGCATGCTGCATGCATAGACTCCAGCTGTCTGCTTTGATTCATGTTGCAATTTCAGCCGCTCTGAAGCACGGTGTTATTTGCAGAGAGAAAAAGCCAACGCTGACTTTTTCAATGTCTTTCTGTTGAATGATCCTTTGCTCAGGCCTTAGAAAAGGAGAGGAAAGGGGAAGTCAGCAGCTCACAAAGCAAAATAATAATAATTAAAAAAAAAACAATAATAATTTTACTTTTTGTTTTTGCTCCTCTGCAGTGGGATCAGAGCACACAGGGTTGGTGCCCGTGGCACTGCTGGACTTGGAGCTGCAGAACCACCATGTCCTCTCTCCTTATCATCCTCCACATGCTCCTTTTTGGGGTAAATATAACATCCCCCTCTCTCTCCGAACTATCTTAAATCCTTTCTCTGACTCTGCACTTAGGATTCCAGCTATTTATCTACTTTTACAGGGTAGATTAGATAAAGATTTAGGTGTAATGGTGGATGGAGATGGATCGCAGGGAAGCTCTCCAGCCATCCATCTGTTCTTCCGCCTATCCGTCTCTTTTCTTAAGCCCTGATACATTTCCCATCATTGGGAGCGAGCTCTCCTCCTAGATGAAGACTGAGGATAGATAGATGGATGGCTAAGTAGATCTTTATTTAATCTATCCATCTATCTATCCTCCCAGTCTGACCGAGCAGCACATCTCCTCTCCTAATTTTTTCTCTGCCTGTCTGTGCTCAGAAGCTCTGATCCACCCGGCTCCCAGTTAAGGATTTACTACAGCTCTCATCAGAGTGCAAATGTGTTTGACCCTTTTCATTACCCATAAAATTACTTGTGTTGCTCCTTGTTTTTCCTGTAGAGAGAAGCAGAGCCTGAAAGCTAGCAAACACTCAGGCTCTCTCCCCAATTAAACACCAGGTTAATGATGGTGAGCTGAGAGCAGTGTGCCTGCAGCCAAGATGCACGAGGGACCCCAGCCCCAAAGATCAGAGCTCCTCAGAGTAAAAACCCATGTCTCCTCCAGCACCGTGGGGTCACATCCATTTGGATGCCACAGGTGTACACATTGCTGGTTACACACAGCCCTCCTCTGGGCCATTTTTCCAGGAAGGATTGAAGGTTTGGTTCTGCAGCACCTTGGTGTGGCTCTGATTGAACACCCTGCTCCCATCTCTATCACAGTACATCATCATTTCTGGTGGCACACAGAGCATTGCTGCAAGCATTCCCCATTGCTCTGCAGCTCTCCCCTCCCTGCTACACCCTTCCCCTCCCAAAGAAAAGCTGTCCTGGAAAGGCTCCAGCAATACTAAATCACACCTTATAACCAACAAAATTAAAGGAGGAGGAGGGGAAAATACAAAAATATTGACCTTGGGGCCAACAGGGTCCTCAGCACGAGGAGGAAGAGATATTTTACCAAATATCTATTTGGTAAAAGTGAAATCTTGCAGTGAGGAGGCTGAATTCCAGCCTCGCTCTTCTGCCTGCCCCCAGGATGCTTTCATCTTTGTGTTTGATATCTGCAAAATAGGAGACATTTCTGGTTTCAAATTATTCCACATTTCACAACGTTGAGCTGATTGTCGTGAAATTAATTATTACAAACATAAAGTGAACACAGCAGAAAGGGAAACGAAACTTCCCCAGGATTGCCAGGCAAATTATCTGCAGAGATCAAAAGCAATTTCCTCTCCAGCTCGTCCATTGCAGCAATGCCTGGGAGCCCCTCTTCCCACCCCAGTGTGGCTGGGGAAGGAGCTCTGTTGCTTTGGTAGGGCAGGAAAATGGTTTGTCCTCTGTTGGAAGCTCATTTCATGCAGCTGGAGGGGGGTATGGCGAGGCTGGGAGCTGGGCCTTATGGAAACATGAGGACTGGAACATCAGTGCCTTCCCATGTGCACATGTACTGGTTATATCTATTGGCTGCAGCAGATGTTGGGAGCTGCTGGTGAAGGGCAGCCCATGTTGGAGGCACAGCAGAGCAGGGAGAGGGGGATGCTTTGCTGTAGGGCTCTTATCCCAGGCAGCTTGTCCTTCATCTCCTGAGCTACAAATTCATTTGGACACATGTTCTGAATTTAGAAACAAGCACATTCGGTGGAATTCATATTTTATGAGGCCCCTTTTAGGGGCATATTGTAAAAGAAATGACTAATTCTCATTCTCCCTTTCTTTACACTCTCTTAAAACTAGTTAACAAGAGTCAAGAAATGTAAAAGACCTGCTTGGGCTACACCATGAATCAAGAGGCTCAGGGGTGTGTGAGCATCCCAGGATTTGCTACGTGCCAGTGAGACACTGAGGATTAAAAGGTGGCTTTTCCACTCACAGCAGTCCAGGGGAGCTTTGCTGTTATCACCCTGAACCAGGTTTGGAGAGGAATCCAGTTAAATATTGCAGGCCTGGGGGTGCAGAAGCAAGCTCCATCCTTTCCCTGTGGTTCTGGCAATAGGTTTTACATCTTCTGCATTATTTTTTTTTTTTAATCTTACAAATGGCACGCAGAGAGCTCTGTCAAAAATGTTGAGGTTGTAAAGCCCAGCGCTCAGACCTCTGACAGCTCAAATCTGCCATTTTAACGTTCGTAGATACAGAGATATATGCTCTTATATGCACTCCAGCTGTCCACCTCGTGCAGACAAAATGTCAGGGCTTTGCCTTTCCAGGAGTGACTCACAGTGTTTCAACAGTCCACGCTGTGGAGATGCAGCTCTGCCCAGCACAGCAATGCTGTGGCATGGAGGGCAATGAGCCTCCCCCAGAGATTGCTCCCTGGAAAAGGAGGGCCCTCAAAACCACAGCTCCCTTTTGAAAATAAAGGCAGTGCTTGTGTGCGTGCTTATAGTATAGTATAAGCAATTATATATAGCAATTATAGTATAGTATTGACAATATTGCATGGGTTTGGGGGTGCTTTGGAGCAGCCCCAGCCCTGTGCCACACTGAGGCAGATGCACAGGGCAGGAGCTCCAGGATGGCTCTGGTATTGCAACCTCCAGCACATCTGGATCCCAAATAGAGGTGTCCCCTGGGGGCCGAGCCACTGTCCTCACCCCCAGCCAAAGCTCAGGGTTTGGAAATTCAAGGCTGCGAAGCTTCTTTCCACCCTCTCTAACCTATAAATCATCCCCTAGCCATTTGTTTTGGGGTAATATATAGTTCCTGCCATAACCACCGTGAGATAAAGCATTGTAAGTGTTACAACATGTGGCTAATCCCTTTAATAGATCTCTTGCTATTAATTTAAGTACTTGCTTTGGCTTTGTGTGGCCCTGTCATTATTCCTGTGGATTATGTCTTCAAGGTGGCCTATCTGCCTTATCCAAATACTTTTCATATTTCAAACTCCAGAGCTCACTTAGCATTCAGCACAAAGCAGCCCAACACCTTGCGGAGCCGCCGAACTAGTGAAGCATAAATCTGTTGCCTGTCTCACAGCGAAACAAATGGCTGCAAGTTAAAAGGAAGAAGGATCCACGCTGTATCATTTAGCAGTGATGATCTTAAATGCAGCTTCAGACAGGTACAATTTGCTCCTTCCTTGAGCAGTTAGGTGCGTTTCCTCAGCAGTCTTGTAGGCCAGTTGGGAAAGAGTAGCATAGACCCTGAGAGTTACCAGAACATATCTGGTCCCTTTTGCTCCCTTATAATTAACCTGCTTGGGCATACTGAAGGTCAAGTGGCAAAATTTCTTTTCTGTTCTAATCGTAGATGGATTTTGAAGAGTCAGCAGAGAGCAATTGAGGTGCTGCCGCATCCTTGCCAGAAGTTAACAGGCCCTGACACTGCTCACCCCGATGCTGAGAGGCATCAGGAGCTTCAGCACTGAGTTTGCATGCAGCCCCGTGGGTCCCCAGCTGCCAACATTCACGTTTCAGCCCAGGATTTCCCATCCATGCTAAGCATATTGCTGGCAAGGGCCACGTTGCTCAACGACCGTGCTTTCCATGCAAGGATGAATTCATAGCTACAAAAGTCACAGGATAGCATGGTTTGGGTTGGAAGAGGCCTCTAAATACCACTTAGTTCCCTTGCTGTTTGCATGGACACCCCATAGACCCCAAAGCCCCATCCAAGCCAGCCTTGAGCACTTCCAGGGATGGGGCACCCACACTTCCCTGGGCAGCAGTGCCAGGGTCTCACTGTTCCCATAGTACAGCATTTCTTCATTATATGTGCTATCCAACCAGATGCACCCAGAGATACTGGGACAGGCATGGAAATGGAGTCCCAGGCTCCTTTTGGAGCCCCAAGCCCATCACTCACTGTTTTAATTGAGATGCCAAAGCCAAGGTAAGATGCTGAACCTCCTAGGCTTGTGTTCATTTCTGGTAAGTAACGACTATTAGTATTCAGGCCAGAGACCTCACAGCATCATACAGTTCAATATTTTCTGCCCCTGTAACAAAGGCAATCCATTTTGTATGCAGAATGCAGGAGTGCAACCTTTTGTTACGTGAGTTTCTTAAATTTTTATCTCAAAAATCAATGAAGGAATTGGAATTCCTCATCTCATTTTATAGGCAGGAGAAAAAGGGAGAGAGCATGAGGGAAAATGATGAAAGAGGGGGAAAAGGGGGAAAAAACACCCAAGCTCATCCATATACACTCATAACTCTTTAATAATTACTGCGTATTTTATGCTTTGATTTTAAAGCTTTGAATGAGGGTTGGGTTTTTTTGTCCTTTTTTTTTTTCCCCTACAGAATCTATAGAATTGCTTGTCTATTGTAGTTGATCTTCTTGGAGAAAGAAATTATTCTCCATCCAATTAATCTAATTAGAATGTAATCAAGTTGTAGAGATCTGTGCAGCAGTGTGAGTGATTAGGAAAAATTACCTTTCTGCAAAGAGTTTAAATTTAATTTCAGTTCCATAATCTAGAGCTCAAATAAAGGAAAGTGTAATTTGCAGAGCACTACTTTGTGCCATGCCCTCCTGTTTCCTGGGTAGGAGAGCGAATTTCAGCTGTATTCACAACAAACCACCCTGGTGCTTCACAGCTCAATCCACATAGGACAGCAGTTTCCATTTTGCAGAAGGAAATGGGATGAGGTTCTGCTTGGGATCCCATCAGAGCGTTGCCCAGAGGAGCTGCCAACCCTCAGCAGTGCCCCAGCAGTTGGGTGAGAATACATCCTGAGCAGGGATGGGGCTGCTGGAATGGTTTTGCTTTCCACATTGTCTCTAAATCAAGAGTGAAAATTCAAGACTTCCAATCCATACGTGCCATGGAATGCTTTCTTGATTCTGGTTTTTCACATAAGGAGGTTTCCAGGTTCAGGAAATAGTAACAAATTACATTTGTATTTTTGAGGGGATTTGCTGAATTGTTTCTTTGGCTTTCAATCTTCCCACTCAACTGAGACGTTGCACTGCAGACACTTCTTCCTTTTCCTTGGGAAAGGATTTTGGGTTTTTGGATGGGAGGCAACTACACCCCCAGTCTCAGCTCATCCATGCATCAAGCAAAGCCAAGGCAGAAATTGTTGTATTCACTGCATGAAGTCTTGTTGAGGCTGAGGAACAGAATAGCTGCCTTAACGTCACACAGTTGTAAGCCATTACTGGCAGCTGAATCACAGAATTAATTTACCCTTCACAGACCTCACCCACACAGAACCTTGCAGCAGATCCTTCTGCTCCATTCCACTGCCTGGACACATCTCCTGTAGGAAACCATCCTCCCAAAACCAAATTGTTTGTCTCCCCAGGAACGTTCAGTCCCCACAGTCACAGCTCCTTAGGCTGAAACTGAGCTGAAACCCCATGCCCATATTCACTAGTCCAAACCAAGTAACAGAAATGGAGTACAGATGGACAGACACGTACTTCCATACATCCCTGGGCTGTCCCATGAGCAGTTCCTGCTGTTCTCAAGCCACGATCTCAAGTTAGGAGATGGAGATGGGGTGAAGTCCCATTTACATTGCCCTGCCAGGGAAAAACAGAGAAGGAAAGATAAGACAATTGACTTTGTTGCTCTAATTTTCGAATTCATGAATTCCAGAGTATTCTGAATTTAGTTTAAATTAAAATAAGCACTTCCCACTTTTTTCTTTTTTTTTTCCTCCAGTATTTTGCAGCACTTTGTGGCTGGGAGAAGTGGTGCAGCAGCAATGACAACCAGGACATTGTCCCCTTGGGACATGCATTGAGTGAGACCCGGCTGCTTGCCTTAGCACTTGAAAGGAAGGGGTGAAGGAAAATGGGAAAAGGAGAAGGTGGGAAGGAGAACGAGAGAAAAAAAATGAATTGCTTAAAACTTCTATTACTCTTCATTACCTTCTGCTTTATGTAAGTTCTAAGGTTCATTTACCAGCTGTAAGTGGCCTGGTGCCTTTGTGTGTAGGAGTTGTCATGCCCATTGCTCCCATTAATGTACTGCATGAAGCTAAAGGTAGCTCGGCTGGAGCTGCAAAGCCAAATCAATGTAACTAATGTACCTCGTGCCACAAATCCCTAATTGTCTGCTGTTGGACTGGATGGATGGGCTTGGAATGTTTGAATCTTCGCTGTGAATGGGGATAGAGAGAAGATGGCTGCTGTTGGGAGCTGCTCAGGGGTATGTGATAGAACACCCCCTTCTTGTTTTTTTTAATGAAAATGTTGTTTTTTTGAAGATAATCCTCAGGATTCCTTTAAAATCTGCTGGTTTGCTACAGCCAGGACAGCCAACTCCCACTGCTGGGTAAAAACAGCAGTAAAGCAAGAAAAACATTGTCTGAACACAGAGGAGCATTTGTCTGTTACCTAAGGGAATATCAGTTATTACAGATTTTTCCTAGCACATATTTGTAGGCTTGTTCATGCACACAGTTCCATTCCAACAAGAGGAAACTTGTAGGGATCTTTCTCTGGGATTATCACGAAAATAATAATAATAATAATAATGGTGTGGCTTATTATTCTGATATGGAAATGAAGGTGTGAGCTGCTGGAAGCTCAGATGGTGCTTCACTGGGTTTGTCCTTCTGCTAGGGATTGGATTCTTACGGAAAATCCAACACTACAGCAGCAGTTGGGGTCTAATTCATGGTATCTCCACTGAAGTCGGACATCTATAGCTATGTTACATGTCATAAAAATAAGGTATATCCAAATCTGCCTGTTGGTCTGTGATGGTCCTGGATAAGCCTGGCACATGAGGCGTTGCATGTTACAGGGGACACAACAAAAGCTGGCTCCTGCCCTGAAGGCCTTGAAACCTGAATACCTCAGAAGATCAGAGAGAAGGAGGAAATATAAGGACAGAGGTTTATCCAAGGTCACGCAACAAATCAATGGCAAAGGATTTTCCAACCCCTCCACCGAAGCCCTCGCAGCACTGAAGTGTTTTGTTGTAATGCAAAAAAAAAAAATCCTCTTTTCTATATTTAGCTGCAGAATTACTCCTGAAACGTGTCTCACAGGCTCCTTGAACAAAATAATGTTATTAGACCGAACACCAGGAGAGGCAAAGGTGATTTGGCATCTCATTGAACATTGCACCCGGGACTATTAACGATGGGGAACCTATCCGGATGCACTGCAAGCACAAACTCTTCAGATTTACACATTTCAGTCAGAGCAGCCTGCAACCCTTCTGCAAAATCGGAGGAGAATTTCATACTTTTCCCCCCCCTCTCTTTAAACTGAGACAAATCTCCACGAAAATTCATTACGCGGTTTAAGTGATGGGATTTATCATTCCATTCAGCTCCTCCAGCTCGGAGCTCTCCTCGCTGTCACACCAGCGAGGCAATTCTAATTTGTTTCTTTCATATTTCCCCCATGAAGTTCGTCTCCGAATGATGGGAAGAAAATAGAGACGAGAGGCAGGGATGGCTCGGGGCAATGCACTGCGCCAGCGGCCAATTTTCTGCCTCCTGCTTCGCCGTCCTGGCTGTGGAGCCTTCATGGAAGGGGAGACATAGCAGGAGGAGGATTGGAGTGTTCTGCAGAGGAGATCCGGGTGCTGCCAGCAGCTGCTGGCTTAGACTGAAATACAAAAATCCTCCTAAAAGGCACAAAAAAGCCACCAGAGCTTGAAGAATGGGCCCAAGGCACCTGCATGGCCAGGCCATTGAGTTCTAACAGCAACGTGAAACTGTTGGTTGAGCATCTTAGAATTTATTTAGGCAGGTCCCTAAATCTGGCACCCATTTTAGACGTATACATCATTTATTAGAGCTGACCTTTATCTAGCGTTAATAATAAATTGATGATGCTTCCTGTTAAGCCTCATATAAACACATCTTTAGCTAATAAACACTCCAGCCATATACCCAGAGAGTTTGTTTCTGTCTGCCCGGAGTTATTACCCCATAAACAAGAAGCAGCTCCACATGATCATCTAATTGATGTATTTTGCTCGATTCCCAATAAGCCATAAAAAGGTATGTTTGTTGTGGGGAAACTACAGTTTTTATCATCTGCCTCGTTCTAAGGGAAGATGACTGGAAGAAATCCACTTTATGTTTACTAAAATATTTAGAACAAGCAGTGAAAGATGGAAAACATCTTAGAATATCTATAAGTTGTATTAATACGATAGTCTGTCCTTGGGAATAAACTGCAGCTGTTGATAGATAGGTATTAAAAAGGGGAAGAGAGAGATCTCACTTTAAACAGACACGTATCTTATTTGATTGCAACACCATCCCCGTGCAATTCCAATGTTCTTTCTCCGCTAACACCAAATTAATTCATTTTGATTATTGTTATTATGGCGAATGGCAAAAGGAATTAAAGGTGATGAATCAGGCGCTTACTGTGAAGAGCGAGCCGGGCTTCCCACCTCCCACTGAGACACAGCGATACCTGCACACGGCTGCAAGTCCATAAACATGATGGAGGAAAGTGGGGAGGAAACCATTCGGCAGAAGAGAAAGATTCCTTGCAAAGTAAGACGCTGCCAGACTTTGTACAAGACTCAAGATTGTCGCAATTAGAAGTGTTCTTCCCTCCCTGAATCACATTTTTGGCTCAAGGGAGGGTGGTGTGGCTGTAGTGAGCTATGGGACTGATCTCCAGCTGAGCAATAGAAAAGCAATTCCTGCTGCTCAGCTCCATGCAGGAAGCACAGTGCTGCACTTTGGGCAGGCAGTGGGGAACCTGAGGGTCGATACTCACATCCCACCTAGGTTGGAGAATACAGCATGTTTACTGCAAAAAGATGGGTAGGCCCAAGAGGACTGTGGGGAAAAAAACCAAATCACAACCATGGAAAAAAAAAGGGAGAATAAAGAAACCAGCCCTGCACAAAGCACTGATCCCCTGGCTGGAGCCTCCTGAGCTCCATTGGAGGGCATCACTGTGATGGCTCCATGCTCCCCACGTGGTGCTGCCAGCCCTGCTGCAGTGCACCTGGCCTCAGGTGGCCAGACTGTCTCAGGGGTCACATCCAGGGTCTGCTTAGCAGGTCTGTGCTATGCCAGGGATGGTCACTGTCACAGGGACAGGGAAGATGCTCAGAGAGCAGCTCTGAGGGAGCCTCACCAGGGAGATGGACAAGACCTGGGTCTTTGCTCCGCGCTGGGCAGCTTTGAACCTCTCTCATCGCAGCTCTTGTAGTTCCCAATGGACATCTTTTGAGCTCCGCAGAAAAAAAAGGCAGTAAGACTCATCTGTAAGCCAAATCCATTATGGAGGGCCAACACTCAATCCTGCCTGGACAGAGAGGCAGGATGACCAGGTAAGTGGGTGAGAGATGTAAAAGCCAACATAAACCGTTAGGAGCCAAAGCCATCCTGAAGCAGGTGATGATAATTTGTTTGTTTGCAGACACCAAGAAACAACGTGGCACTATGAGCATCTCCCAGTCCTTGACCATGCTGAGCGTGCACGAAAACAGCAGTGCTGCATCTCCTGCTAACCCAGTGGGACAACAAGGGCTGCTTCATGGGGAGGTGACACAGAAGTGGCTGCAGATGAGACAGCTGGAGGAGAGAAGCCACCTGCCGAGGCCACCAGCCGTTCCTGTCCAGATCTGAGCCAAACTGGGGGTCCCAGTTTGTTGTGGAAGGGAGGATTGTGAGATTGGAGAAAGATGTTGAGGAATGTGCATTCCTCCTGTCAGGCATAGTGTTCCTTAGAGGTGGGATTTGGGAGGTATTAATGATTGCGATATGTTATAATGTAGCAGCAGAAATGCTAACAAGAATTAGAGAAGTAGTTTGGGTGCAAGGTGGGGATGGGCACCTCTCCCTGTTAGCAGTCTCCACTCTGCCCCAGCATCACCCAGGAAGCAGCAGGAGGGATTTCCTCACCCTCCTCCCCACTATGGGGCCGTGCCATCCTTCTCCACTGGAGCGACTCAAAGCCTCTCTCTCCCTTTTCCACTTCTAAGGGATGCAGCTATTTCTGTATTACAGAGAAGTTTTAGGAGAAGAATCCATTAGGGGCTCATTTGCAGCCATGCCCTTAGGCAGACGCAAACCTCGCTTCACTGAGATGATAGACTAATCCATCAACCTACTTCACCGCTGGCCTGTTCTGTCTGGAAACGACATTACTGCGCACAAACACCTCACAGCAGCCTGTGTCTGTCTGTTCACTGTGCAGCTCGAAGATGCTCGAGCACTCCTGGGCCCCAGAGAAAAGCTGCACAGCTCCGTGCCCACGTGCCCCATCACTGTGCTAAAAGGTGAGGGGTTCTTTTCCATGCGCTGCTCTGCAGGTTCTGCAAACTTGAATATTTGGGGGATGGACTTTGAGCTTTGCTGGGAGAAGGAAAAAAAAAACAGTTGTGCCCAAAGCTGGGTGTGAGGCTTGTCGTCCTGTGAGGAACCAGCAACAAAGTCAGATCCAGGTTGAATTTCCTTCCAGCTCCCATTTTGATCGATCTCTAATCTCGTAGTGAAGACCATTTGTGATAAGGGATGAGAAGAGCTTCCTGAATCAGATCAGAAGTGCCTCCTGCACAGCAACAGGGCATGCACATGGCCATAAACCCTTCCTGATCCTGACAGCCTGCAGCACTTGGGGCCTTCCTGAGCCAGATGCACCTGGACAGCAGTCGTATTTAACAGCCCTTGATGGCTCTTTTCTGTACATATTTGTCTAATGACTTTTTGAACCCTTTTCTGCTTTTGGTCTCCACAACACACCCCGGAGTGAGCTACACAATTAAATTAGGCATTGTCTGAAAGCTCTTCCTCCACAAGTTGGGAGAGAGCTTTATCTTGAATTTCGTCCACTTTTGGCATCGGTCTGAACTTAAATCTTCCTTGAATCTCTGCAGGGAAGTGCAAGTCATTCCTGGCCAAAGACCCGTGGCTGGCAGGGGCAAGGTGAGATGGGATCCATGAAGGAGATATTGGGTCCCCATGATCACTGAAGACTCCCTAGTTCTGGCTAACTGGGTTCCTTCCAAACCATCCCTGCACTTTCAGGCTTGATAAGCTTTCCCATCACCACCAAGTTCCTTTTCAGCCTCTTTCCACCCACTGATCCAATGGGTCAGAAGAATTTATGTTCTACCAGGGACACAGAAACTAAAGCAATGAAGTCCAATTTTTCAAAGTCGTGCATCAAAAGAGAAGCTTGCACATCCCTAATTAGAGATTAAAAGAGAACCAGCCCTTTGTAGAGACCACTCCACTCGGTCCATTTTCAGCTGGAGCATGGACAGCTCTCACACTGCAGCCTGGTTTGACTGGCCCAAATCAGACAGCATCAGTTTGGCTTCCCAAAGTTCCATCAAGGCTTGTATCAAAGCAAAAAGTAAATCACAGGTTTCTTAAACAGAGCTTGTCACTATTTGGGTATTAACAGGGTGCTGTTAATCTTGAATTTCGTGATGGTGTGGTTTATCAGTGCTCTTTCCACATGCCCTAGATCATGACAAGGTTCCTTCAGGTGGTTTCTGAAATAGATGTCAGGGAGAAAAACAAGAAGAAAGTTCCTATCAGCCCAAGCACTCAGCACACCCCTCTGTTCTCCTGATGTTAAACACTGCTGACACAGGCCCTGCTCTGCACAAATCTGTAGCTTCCTTTAAATTAGCAATTCCACAGGCACAGTAGGAGCTTGCATGAGAATTGTCCATAAAGAGAAGAGAGTCACAATATCAGCCTAGCATGAAACCCTGGTTCCTGCTTTTTAATTAAGATTTCAAGCTTGTGTCTCCCCCGAGGTGCTGCGAGAGGTTTTTGCCAGATACAGTATGCAGCCGGGGTGCCTCTCAGCAAATTGGCTTTTCATAGGATCCTAGCCCTGCTCACAAACCGTTCAGTGCCTAATTTTCCATGCCAAATTTGGGGTACAGCACCCAGAAGAAGGTAAGGCCCAGAAGTCTGGTGCCCTGGCAGCTCAGGTCCTTCCGTGACCCCCATGTCCAAGCAAGGTCCTGTGGGCAGAATGTGGAGGCAATGAGACATGAGCCTGGGGACGTGCCACTCCCCAGACACCAGCCCTGTGATTAAACAGAAGCACAGGAGCTCTTAGGATGATATTTCATAGAATCATTAAGGTTGGAAATGTGCTCTCAGATCACCAGGTCCAACGCCAGCCCATTCCCACTGTGCCCATTGATCCACGTCCCTCAGAGCCACATCTCCATGGTTCCTGAACATCTCCAGGGATGGTGATTCCACCACTCCCTGGGCAGCCCAACCACTCTTTTGAGTGTGAATATCTATGTTTGTGTATTTTAAATCCTATTCTACATCTGTGCTTGTTCTCTTAGTGTTCTTTGCAGCTGGAAAGTCAAAGAGACACAAGCCATCTTCCAGAGTCTTTGGAGGATGTCAGCATGAACTTCTAGAAGATGACTACCTGGAGTTGTTACCCCTGCTGTAGAGATTCTATTACCCTGTAAAATTAGACTGTTAGATCTTAGACTAGATGATCTTAGAGGTCTTTTCCAATGTTAACAATTCTATGATAGACAAGAGCAAAGCAGCATGACCAATGACCACTGGGTTAGACTCAAACAGCTGCTTACTTCTGCCAAATGCTCCTGCTCTCATTCCTCATCTCTCCTGCCCAGGCCCACTCTGGGATGGAGAAAGGAAAGCCCATGGGAGATGTTTCATTCCCTGCAGACACACAGTCCAAATGTAGCCAGCACAGCATGGCTGTAAATTCCAGTCTAGGAGCATTCATAGCTGCCCATCCTCTTGACCCATCACACTTGCTGAAGTCCATTCCACTATCACAGGTCCATTCCCACATCTGTAATTTCAGAGCTGAACCTCATAAACACCCCAGAAATAAATTGGTAACAAAACTCTTCACAGAAAGTCAAAATAATTCACTGACATGGGAATTATAACCAGAAATCCCTGCCTCCCTCCCTCTTACATCACTGCCAATTTAGGATTCATTTAGGAGGAAAGAGACACCATGGGTACCCCAGCATGGTGCTCCCCTGGCTATTGCAGTTTCAGATCTGTCAGGATGTGCATCTGTGTGCATCCATCATCCCCATTAATGCCGCCCCAAACCTTTGCTGAGCAAACACAGCTCACGTCATGCAACACCGCATCCTCCCCAGCAACACCAGCTATCGCTGCCTTCCTGCAGGCAGGGCTGGATCAAACCTAGGAAAGTTCTTCAAGCAGAGACTTGCCTTGCTTAATCACAGAAATACAGAATCATCTGGGTTGGAAATGATTGCCAAGTTCAACCATCAGCTTGACTTACCAAGTCCCATCTTTATTCCATGTCCCTTGGTGCCACATCCATGAATGTCTTCAGAACCTCCAGGCATGTAGACTCACCATTTCCCTAGACAACCTGTTCCAGTGACTGAATGGGACCACCATCACAAACATTTCAAATGCCACCTGCAAAATAAGAAACTGAAGACCAGATGCTGACCATCACCTTTACAAGAGGGCAGAGAGGAAGGCTGCACAAGAAGCACTTCTAAAGGTTTCACAGTCGCTGCCATAAAGCATTTAATGCATGATAAAAATGGCAAGACCTGGTGAGGAGATGGAAACTAGAGCCTTGTCTTACAGATGTTCATAAAATATTAAGTGACTTTAAACAGAGGAGGGAGAGGCTGCAGTTCAATAGACCACTGCTACATGCGGGTCCAGCGAAAACAGGATTTCTTTAAGACCCATTAACTCCCACACCAGCGCTAATGGTTCTGTGGCCGCTCGTTCCTCTTGCTCCACACCCTGCAAACAGCTTTATTTAGAAGCTGAGATTGGAGCCCAGCTCTGCACAGAACACACGCCTGGATGTAATTAGGCAGCAGCCAAGCGCAGCTCCTCAGACAGGGGAGAGTAGAAATCCAGGTCATTCACTGCCCACAGCCACCTCCAACCTGCCTGAAAATAAATGAATTTGGGGATTCTGTAGGGCTTTTCAGTCCTCCTCAAAGGGGACAGAGGCAAAAGTTCTTGGACGAAATGAATCGGCTGCCCTCAGTGGAGAGTTGGGGGCTTTCACATCCACCCTGCCTGGGATGGATTCAGCATAACTTAATGAATCTGCGGAGTTCCTGCCTTCAAAAATGTAGTAGAGCAGGTGATTGCAGGCTGGTGCGGAAAAAGGCTCTTAGGGAATGAACACCAAGGCTGGGCTGGCACCTCTGAGCAAAGGAGGGCAAATCACAGAATCATTAAAGTTGGAAAAGAACCCCTAAAATCATCAAAGTTCGACCATCAACCCATCCCCACCTTGCCCACCAAACCGTGCTCCTCACTACAGAATCATTAAGGTTGGAGTAGACCATTAGGATCATTGAGTCCAATCACAAACCCATCACAGAACACAGGGGTCCTGCAGCCAAAAAGGAGGCCACAAGCATCTGAGTGGATGTGAATACCTGGGTGTCATGTGGCTGCAGTACAAAGACTGAGAAAACCATTTCGATAAGAATAAAGTCTGTTCCTCGGACTGAAAAGATTCATTCATGTTTATGCAATTTATACACACGTGCATGTGGCTTAGTGAAAAGGAATTAAGTGTCAAAAAAAGAGAGTCCTTCAGAATTAAGGCTTATTTCATTTAGGAAATGTTGAAAGGCAGAACGCCAGGTGTTGTGCAGAGCTTTCTTTGTTCGCTGTCACAATTCAACATGAATTTGCAAAATACTTTGACTAAACCCATTCTGATTCTTCTGTCAGAAGTGTTCCAGGTGACAATTTTTACCCAGAAAGCTCTGCTCAGAAAAAAAAAAAAAAAAACACAACAGTTTAACATCAGCGTGAAGAGAAGCATTTCATTCATGTCTTCCTGAAGAAATGAACGCTCAGCAACAGCATTGGTATTTCCAGGGTGAGGGGAGATATTTTCCAGAAATCTCAGTTTCTATACAGACCAATAGAACAAGGCATGGAGCTCAGATCTGTGAACCTCTGGGAGCCATTGGATGGAGATCCCAACTTCAGGGCTTGGAATGTTTGCTGGGAGGGACTGAAGCGCAGCTGCGGAGCTCCGTGTCTTACCAGCAATATGACAGTTATCATTATTATCATTACTGTGAATGCATGAACCCAAGCGTGCCTCCTGCAGCAATGCACTGCAAAGAAACAAAACCATGAATGGACCTTCCAGAAAGGGTTTCCTGCTTTCCTGGCTAATGGCCCATCCCAAGATTCGGATCCAGCCAAATCCTACGCTCTAAGAAAAGGCATTTCCCCTTCTGTTTGATGGGGAACTGCCAACACGTCTCATCAGCACTGTTCTGAATCGAAGGGGAGTCGTCCCATTTTATGACGAGAGGCAGACAGCCAAGTCCCATTGATCTTCAATGAAAATCCCTCAGTGAAAAATCCCTCATCCCCTGTCACAGCACGAAGAGAGGGGCTTTGCCTACACAGCCGGTTCTGTTCGAAGGCATGCATCATCATCGGGTCTGAATTCCTATCGCTGTCCTATTATTATCTCTGATTAAGCAGGGTGAAGAGGAAATTAGGCGAGTCCTGCCCACTCACAGCAGTGTGCTTTAACGAGCCCTGCTTAACCCATTTGTTTTCTTCAAGATAAAGCTTCCTGGGAGGGTATTCACCACCAGCCCCCACCACTGGACTGTCATCTCCTCCTCCTGAATATTAAGCCCAGGCACAGCCCCAGTGGGCCAGGGTAATGACTTACTTTCAGTATTTAAAGCCAGCCCAATAAAACTCTAAATGACTTTCTAAGGGTGCAGTAAACTCCTCACAACATAATCAATGCACATTAACAAAACAGTGGGAAACCAAGAAGTTCTTGGGGGAGGGAGGATAAAAGCCATGCCATGAATCTTTCTCATGTTGTTTTATAGGGCAGGAACCTCCAGCTCTCTTATTACATTTGATATATATAGATGGGAAATATTTTCCAGAGCCATTTATATCTTACCCTGGGTTTCCCAAAGCAGTTTATTTGAGCAGAAAGTTTCCAGCTAGCCCTGATTTTTCCAAGGTATCTAAATGCCTAAAGTGCATATCAAAAGGGATTTTTACAAATGTCACAGCATCATTTGGGGTTTCAGGGATCTCAAGAGGTCTGATTTCCTCTCAGAGGAACTTCAGGCAGATTCTGTATCAGCTCAGGTCCTCATCCAGCCAACCTCTGAACATCTCCTTCTCTTTCAGGCTGTCCCAGGGCTGCACAACTTCACAGGGAAGAGTCCTTGGTGCCATGCAGCTTTCGGGGCTTCATCCCATACAGTGGCACTCAGAAGATGCCCATTCCCCCACCAAGAGCTTATTCGTGGCCCTCTCCATTTTCTGGGGCTCAGCACACCACAGGATGTGCTCCTCCATGACAGACTGGGCAGAAGGATGAGGAGAAGGATTCTGGAGACCTGCTTGCTGCTTTCTCTGTCAGAAAAATCAGTCTCTTCTAAACATAACTCAAGAAGTTTACACATCAAGTGGAAAATAGGTCCTTCTCTCAAAGCTGGAATGAGTTTCATTCACTCTGACTTGAGCACAAGAAAGCTATGCACTTCAAGTTAGACATCTTCCACTTTCTTAGTAATACTACTTATTGTACTTACCATGTATATATGATACTACTCATAATATTTATAGGGGGAATAAAAATCCAAACACCAATTACCTCATGCCTGCAGTCAGCCCTCCAGTGAGCACTGGAGCATGGTAACCAGCTCAGACTCAATCACATCGCAGTGTTGCAGGGTAGCCAGACCAGTGCTACTCTTAGACTGCTGCCAGGCCTAGAGCTCCAGCCAGCATCTCCAGTCATCTCCCATACCAGCACTGCTATGGGATCTAGAGGTTCTATCAGGCTCCACGTCCCACTGTGCTAGGAGCTGCATACAGACACACAGCCAAGTCCTGGTCCAAAAAAAAAGGCTGCCTTAAAAAAAGACAAGACAGATGGAGGCACAGATTTATGGAAAGTCACACAGCAGGTCAGAAGCAGAATTGAAATGAGAGCGCGGGCGAGTAGCAGGCCTAAGATCCTCAAATTAATGTTTCTGCTTTGGCACTAAGATACCAACCATACACCTCTAATTGCTCGTTCAGCTATTCTGGCCACCTTGAAATCCAAGCCCAGTCTCAGAAAGGGCTGGTACAGAGCCATAGCACCCGAGAGGAGCTGCAAGCCCAAACTGCTGCCTGCTTCTCCCAGGATCCATTTCTTTGATATCCTCAATTTTCACTCTCCCATGACAATTTTCTCTGAAGCTTGGCATGATCTCCAAGTCCCACTGCTTTCCTTGGGCTCTGACTTACACTGACCTTTCCCCAAACCCTACTTCCTTTAGTAATCAAGACAAGCTACTGTTGCATCATTAGTTATAAACAGCAGATAATGTTACTGATAGAGATCATTAATTATTACATCAGCAATCACGCTAAATACGGCTTGTGTGCATTATCGCAGTGCTGTGTTTATGTTAATATGATGCTTATAAACAGCATCAATGGTAATTGCAACAATAATGCCACCACAGTTGCAAAGTGTGTATGTAGCATCCGTCTGCTCGGAGATGCGCTCTGATGGATAATGGCACTGCCATCTGGCAATACTGGCTGCGTGTGGCTGACACTGATCAGCGTGGCAAAGCAGGCAGCCATCTCCATCCCAGGAGCTCCCACTGGTTCTGGCTTGCCAGCAGCCATAAATCACCTCTAAACAGTTCCTGGAGAGGAGGATGGGAACCCACAGGCAAAAGCTGGGAGCACCAAAATAGAAAACAAGACAGCTCCTCACTGCAGCATGCAAAGAGGCCCATGGAAGGGAGTCTGCCAAACCACACTGGAAAAGAAGAGAGACATCATTGCAAAAGTACAGCTCCGTCAGAGCAGCCATCATTTTAGTTTCAATCACTTCTAACAGCAGCACTTTCATGGTTTTTGCTTGGAGAGGAATCCCTCTTTCCCTGGGTCTGTGTGTTAATGAGGTCCTTGCAAAGCAAACAGTACCCCACTGGATGCTATCACCAAGGCTGTATTTAACACCCTGAAAACATCCTGTGAGGCAGAGACATCACCTCCACTGTGCAGCACACATTTTTTTACCGTGGTCCCTGCAAAGAGGGCAGCAGGAGAAGGGAGAAGGGGAGGTGGCCCTGCACTCGCCAACCCCAGGGTTGACTGCACCCCTGTGAAGAATCCATGTGCCCAAAATGGAGAACTGGCAGCAGTGTGGTTCTCTATGGGTACATGTCCAAGTATGCCAAGTGCCTACTGGAAGCAGCTGAACAGTTCAGACATGGGGTCTTGTTGAGCATTTCCCTTCATCCCAAGGACCAAAGGAAGATGCTGAAGACAAAAGAGAGATCTCTTAGTCTACAGACTCCCATCAAACGAAAATCATTCTTGTCCCATAGGACAAAAGTGGTAGATGAAGCTCAAACTGCAGCAGCAACTACAGCCTTTTGTTCTCTACTGCCATGTCATGAGCAGGATTTCATCTGAAGTCTTTCTCAGACTGTCTACTACAGCAGGTCTGAAATCCATGGCTCTTTATGGAACGGTGCATCAAAAGATGAATGCTCACTCCTGCATCTCCTCCTCCCCTCCCACAGCACTGAAGGAGGTTTTCATTCACACTTCTGCTCAGTTGTGCAGAGCTGCAGGAAAGTAAGGAGGGACTTGTGGAGAAGATTCCTAAATCTAAACCTAAAAAGGCCTGATTGCTGGGAGAGGTGCAGCTGGAGGCAGGCTTCAACACAAGCTGAGCATCATTTTTTATAATCTTGACCTACAAAGAGCAATGCCATAGCAAGACCCAAGCAGATCCCTTCTGTGTGGCACCAAATGAGTTTGTCTCTGAATCAGGAGCTCTGTAGGATTTGCCCACAGAGAAATGTAAAGCAGAACAATTAAATTCCAACGTAGACAATGAGCTTCCTCTGTGAAAATAGCAGGAATGAGTGGTGAATAGAAGGTTTGTGTTTACAAACCAAATCCTTTTGGGTTTCTGATGACAAATTTTTGAGGCTTCCACAGGAATTTCTGTTTTGAGTCAAAGAAAAACAAAAGATCCTTCCTTTTCTTGTTAGAAATGGTATTTCAAGATGAAAGCGTTAATGCCAAGACGAATATCTTTAGAAATGTTCTCATCAAAGAGGGGAAAAGAATCAGAAGATTTGGCATTTTTCTCTCTCAAGAAAAGAACAGTTTTGACCAAACCATCTTTTTCCAATGGAAATGTCTTTCCTGTGAAAATACGTCTCCTTTAGTCAGCCCTGTTGCTAAATGTGGCATGCTCAGGAAAAGCAGCAAACTGCAGCTCTGTCTCACTCCCAGCACACACAAAGGCTCTCCAGCTAAAATCAGGTGGAATAATGACACACCTTAACGAAAGAACAAAGTTTTGGATAAACTCTCCTTTTTCACTCCTCCCAGCTCAATTGCGAGCTCTTCAAAGTTTCTCCTCTCATTGAGTCGAGTCATTAGTTTTCAGATAAGTGATGCTTGAGCCTTTGATTAAAATTACTGGGGAGCGTCTCTGCATGATTAAAAAGAGATAACACAATAAAAAGAAGAGGACTTTACACCATTATTACAGCAAATAAGTGCAATTCCCAACCTGAGAGCTGCATCAACTTGTCTAATATAATAAATGCTTCCCCTGTTGGAAACGTGTCAAATTAGACTTCAAGATGTCAGCCCTCGGTTTTCAAAGGCCTTGAAGCTTTACAGGGCACTGCATGACTGCAAGCTTAATATGATGGAGAGCAAGGAGGTGACGCTGCCCCATAGAGCAGGGCATGGAGGGAGCAGTGCTTGTTAGTGCTGATAGAGCAACATCTGCTACGTCAAAAAGGTGCAGATAGACACTCACCATGCTAAGAAAAGGAGGCTGGAGAGGAGCCAAGGGGTGGATGTGAGGTCCAGGGTGGGAGGGTTTGGGCTGCTCCCACCCATCAATACACTTGTGCACTAGTTCTGCCTTAGGCTGAGCCACAGGCTCCTTGCAGTGAGCACTGCAGCAGGGGATACACTGGAATAGCTCTTGGTCTAAGCAAGAAATGTCATTTCCAGTCGTATCCAAGCAAAAATAGCTCTTCGGGGTGATTAAAAATATAAGCCATTTCCAGTCCAAAGAGAACGTCTGCACAGGAAGTTATTTCAGAACTACCCCATCTGATTCCTTGATGTAGACAAGGCACGAGTCTGCTTTCCCAGAGGACGGATCCTTCCTTCCCTCCCCAGACATGATGTGGGGTTCAACTGTAGGTGTGAAGATCCTGTGCTGCTGGGAGCTTGTAAAGCTGTGGATGGATAGCTCACAGATGCATTCTATTCGCGGCTTAAAGCATACAAGTTTATCATGCAAATGATATGTCAACAGAATAGCTGCACTTGGCAATATTTCCCAAAGTAAATTAAGCAGTTAAACATGCTACGTGTAATATTAAGGAGGTTATGTGTTACATGTAATAAGCAGATGAAGCCAAGTTGTCAGGAAGCCAGGTTTGCTCAGAAATCTGAAATTCATCTTGGAGGAACCAAGGTGTGTGTGCTTCTTCCCACCACAGCTTTGGGCACAGCAGCCTCGTGTTGCTGCCAAGGTCCCACGAGGTGATGCAGTCTCAGCTGGGACCCCACAGAGGTTCTATCAATGTGACCGTATTCAACCTGAGCCCCATGGTCAGCATCTCAGGAGCCAGTGCTTGTGCTCTGTATTTTTCACAGCTTGAGCTCGGTGCGTCTGGGAACCATTTGCAAGGGTAAAAATAATGCATGATCCAATCTTCTCAAGGTTTTTTCACTTCCCGAAGGGTGGAAATACCAGGCAGGGAAAGAAAGAAAGAAAAAAAGAAAAAAGAAAAAAAAAGAAAGAAAAGCTCTTGGATTATTTCAGCTCCACAAATTGCTCCCCGAGGCGAGTAAATGCTGTAAAAAACATACACAAACATTCAGATTCGAGTTTAACCAAACACCGGGACATTTGGATTTATTCAAGTGTCAGCAGCCCCCAAGCTCAGTTATTTCAGGCTCCCTTACATCAGCAAATGTTTTTCTGTTCCACGGAAACTCAAAGTCAAACCTGGGGGCTCCAGTCCCCAAAAGAATCGAAGGGAAACGTTCCCTGCCTGCCCCATCAACCAGTTCGTTAAACTCCAGTCCTCCCTCTGCTCTCTGGTGATTTATGGAGAATCAAAGCCAAAGCCCCACTTGTTTGCAGATGTGATGTTTGGATTCGAGGTGTTGTTTCAAAGAAAAGTGATGGATCAAAACCTGGAGACGAGGTCCAGCCCAGTCCCCAGCAGCAGCCCTGACCTCTTCTCCACCACCTCCATCCTCTGCAGGTCCCTCCATCTATTCAGCACCTTATTTTGAAGGGAAGGAGGCTCTTATCTCACCTGTGCTTCAAATTTCAAGGCTGCCTGGGCTCATATTTTTCACGTCCTTAAACATCATTCCCCCCCCCCGGCAGACACGTGTGCACATTCCTTATGGTCTGCTTCCCATCAGGGCCCCACAGGCCTGAAAAGATGATAAAATTTCTGTAAAGTAGGTGTTTGAGGCATTTTCTAACAGTTCATGACCCTGCCGAAAGCCCTGTGAGGAACTCAGTAGGATGCTTCACATAACTCTGAGAAAGGATGTTTTGGAGTTAATTGCTTCAAAAACATCCAAGTGATGAGAAATCCAGTGCGACCAGCAGCTCATTTCCTTTAAATACAACACCCTACTCTGGGCTGGGCTGTCTTGGGCCAGGATCTGGGCACTGCTGCTCACACTGCTCCTGCTGTGCCATGAAGCTCTCTGTAGGACCATGTCTCCTTCCTTCAGGCTGAAGGATGCCATCAGCCAGCTATTACCAGCTCTTGGTCAAATTAAGATCATACTCCTTGATTTGCTCTCTGAAATGTGTGATTTCCCATTCATTAGTCTTTTTCTGGCTCCTCCTTGAAACTTCCCCCCCTCCAATATTTCCATGTCCTTTTTGAAGCACAGAGGCATCACAACCTTCCAGTGGAAAACTGTCCACAGGCATTGCTTGATGACCTCCATCTCCACAGAGCTCTCCTGAGTCATCAGTTACACATTCTCCGGCCTTCTAAGGGCTAGATGGAGATCCCTCACCCAACTGTGTTAAATGTGATGAATGGGCTGACATTTGACCATATAAAAATACCATGTTTACTTGACCCAGGGCTGCCAAGCAAGCCTGAGGCTCCACATCATTAGCTGGGGCTCTGCAAGAGTCGCTTTTCTTCCCCTTTCTTCGTGTCACTTTGAAAAATTTTCAGTGAGGATTTAATGGATTCTTCCCCTTTTCTTCCCCAAATCATTGCTGGAGACATTACATGGGACAGGGTCAGGACCAGCCATTTCTCCTCAAGAAAAAAAAGGCTGTTTGATATCACTTCTTTTAGGACTCTGTTTAAAAAGCTAATTCAAATCCCCAGTCATTTAATGTACACCATGTTGATTTTGGATGGCTCCTCTTTTATCTATTACAACAGCCTGTGATGCAAAGCCAAGCACTCTTTGGAAGTTTGACCAGTTTAAGAATAAAGTGTAAGGCCAGTGACAGCTGGCCTCCAGGAGACAGATGGGCTCTGAAGGCAGGAGGGATTACTGCAACCAGGAGTCCAACCTCCTGAGTGACACAGGCTATAAAATGTCATCCATTAGAATCCTTTGAAAATCCCAATGATAAATCTTTCTGGTCCAATCCTACCCCTCCATGGCTCCCCTGGAAGAAGTAAGATTGCTCAGGGTGCTCAATAGGATGCTGGTGGGGCCAGCCTGGCTCTGGGCATATTCAGATCTCTCCTACTGGTGCAGCAAACTCCCCAAAAGCATTCACAGTTTCCACGCTGCTAATTTTAGGGCTTTCCTTTCCAGCACCCACAGACTTGGAGACACAGCCTGCTGCCTCGCTGCAGCTTACGTGTTTTCTAATGGCCCCAACCCAGAGATTTACACTAAGCCAACTCACTTTGAAACTCTTCCATAAAAATGCCTTCTGCAAACAGATTTGTTTCATTATCGTTGGGCTCGAAAGTGCCTGAAGTAACAAACAACTTCATACTCCTTCAAATTTATCCTGGCACTGGGTTTGCACTTTATTTAGTTGCTACATACCTGGGTGCGTGCCCTGTGGGGGACAGGCAGGAGAGGGACGGATGGAGCTCTGCGCAATGTATCAGTGCTTATGGTGCAATAAATATTGGATGGAGGATCTATGATAACATCTATTACAGCTTTATGAAATATTGATAGCGTCTGAATACATATTGCCTCCTGAACAGCTCGTTCCGGAGATGTTTAATGAAAGACATCTGTCGTTTTATCCTTGAATCTACATGGAGGCAAAATTTAGTCTCCATCCCCACCGTAATCACTGTGAGGGTTTCCAGATCTGCAAGGAAGTGGCATGAAATGCTCAGGCTCACCTATCTGGATGGGTCTGCTTTATGCACACGCAGTGTTCCATTTTGGGAAGAAGTTAATGTTGTGCCTTTCTAGAAACAACCTCTTCGCAGACGGCCAGCTTTAGCAGGACTGATAAAAAGCTGCCATGGCCAAACAGTGGGAGCAAATGGGGCTCCTAGGAAAACCAGCTCATCCTTCAGGCCTTCATCCCTGCACACAGCACACCAAAACACGCTGATCCCTGGACACACATTCACCCCAGATGCCCAACGTAATCCCAGATTAAAGACATATGGTGTTACTTCTCACCTCATAAGGTCTCCCCAGACCTTGCACATGTATGCATACACACCAGCTCTCCACACCATTGATTATTTATGCTACAGAATTAACTTTCCTTCTAACACCTTTACCAGCACAAAGCCCACCCTGCCTAGGTCCTCCCAGCATAAGAAACTGAAGCACACCATCTCCAGACAGAGAGAGTTATAGCCTCCTTCACTTGAAAACCCAGATTTACCATCATCCACTGCCATCTGGAGCAGCAGCTCTCTGCTCACGTGCTGTGCTTTGTCCCCATCTGGCCTAACCAAGGGCAGTCTTCACCTTCAGGACCCACTTGCTTGCTTTGTGATGGGAACGCTTTTCTGTCTTTCTTACCTGCAGCCTCAAGTGATGGGACAGCCCCACCAGGCTTGAGCCAACCTCTTAGAATTATGAAATCATTTGGATTTGGAGAAGACCTTCAAGATCACCGAGTCCAACCATCAGCTTGCCCAAGGCCATGGCCAACCCCTTGGGGTAAAGTGGTACAGCAAAAGCTTTCTGGATACCAGGCATCATGCAGCTTTGTTCTCACACTGATAATTCCAATCATTCACAGCTGTGCACTGCTAAAGAGAACAGAGAAGATGGGGGCATCAACACACAGCCTTTCCTCTCCGCTGGGCAGAGCCAGCAAAGCTGATTTGAGCCCACATAAACCCCAAGCTGTGACTACAGGCTGCCTCCACAGACCTGCCTCTCACCCTGGCCCTGCTCCCACGCGCTCACCTCGCACAAATCCATTCACCTGAGGTCTGAACTAGAAAGGATGAACTTTTCCAGCCCGAGGGCTGACAAGCTGAGCCTCCTCAATTGCCTCAGCAAGAATGAGAATCTCAGCCTCACCTTATTTCCCACTTTCACTGTGCACATAAAATCCTTCTGCTGAACCATGGGGCATTCAAGACAACATAAGAAAGAAAAAGCAGAAATGACTGTGAGAGCTCAGACACATGTTTTCTGCAGATCAATAACCGCTTACTGCAACGCTTCCCCAGGAACATCTTCCCCTCCTATGAACAATGTCTGATCCACCCAGCCCAGCCACGGAGGAGTAATCCAACACTACCACCCCCATTTGTTACCACTTAGGAGAGTCTACTGTACTCACAGCAACAACACACGGCCTTCCTCTGCCCCGAGTTAATGATGGGTGTGATTGTGTTTCCTCTCTCAGCAGAAGGAAAACCAGCACTCGAGCCAGCCCTGTGCTCCATGCATCTCCTTCACTGGATCTGGAGAAAAGCATGGAGCTCACTCCACGCTAGAACAAAGAGCAGCCTGAACAAGGTCTTAAAAAAAGGCATGCAGGTATAAACATATTGCAGGTGATAGGTGATAATCCGCTTTTGTTGGGGTTTTTGTTTGGTCTCATTTCTTAGACTAAAATGTGTCTTTAGCGAGAACTCAGCTTAGCTTTATAAGCTTAGCTTCTTAAGAAATTGGCTTGATTTTATCACTGTTATTTTATGAAAATGAGAGTCAGATTTTGCCCATTCCAGTAAATTATACCACTTTCTAGCCAAGGTTTGAGAACAATTTAGCAAATACCTTGAAAGCCCTTGTGCGGACAGTTCTCACTGTGATGACTGAGCAGGGGTATTAAACACCATCTTCAGCTAAATCAATGTGGATTCAAGTAGTACAGGAAAGAGACAAACTCACTCCCCACTGTTTATCCTCTCCCTCAGTGATTTCTGCAGCCCCAAGTTGGAGTAATGCTCTCCGGGTTCTCAGCTCACCCATCTCCAGCAGGAATGAAGGCACAGAGATGTTCAACATGCTGCTGGTTGGAGCTGCCCCTTCTCCATCCCCAACAGATTGGTCCCCAGGCTCAGCCCCTCCCTTCCCTACAGCAGCAAACAAACAACCCTTTGTCCTTTCCCATCCACCTTCCTTTCCATCCCAGCAACATATTTCTTTCTACCTCCCTTCGTCAACCCTATTTCAATGGCATTTCCCTTCCTGCTGCCAAATGGATGCTTAGGAGCGCAGAGACAGTAAAACATTGCACTAATGTCCCTTGCTGATGCAAAGACTCCTCCCATTATTGGTATAGCAGCATCAGGTTATACACCGTTAATAGCTTTTCCTCTTGTTTATAGCCTTGCTGGCACCATTCCTGGATGTAGCACTGCTGCTTTCTCCCCCAGCCGTGGGCTCACGTGGCACGCGTGCGATGTGCAGCTCAGCACATGGCAGGGGGCACCTCCAGCAACCAGCATGGCACAAACACACTGCAGCAAAGCCAGCAAACCTCATCTCAGACTGGGCAGAGGTTGGGGAGGATTTTTTTTTTTTTTTTTTGCAAAGCAAGTGAATAATTCATAGGCAAACCATTGACATGATAAATTCCTCTATTTCTTTCCTTTAGCGAGTGGCTGCGAACAACTTTCCAACTCTGTTCCTCTGTGTTTTCATTATCCAGAATTATTCACTAAACAATTGCTTGGAATCATTCTAGGAAGGAATGCCTCTGCTAGGGGCAGCGACGCCTGCGATGGCAATGAGCCTTCCAGTGGCAGGGTCTGCCCAGCTGGGGCAGAGCACCGAGCTGCACAGCCCAGTTTTCTCTGCCATTAGATCAGCAGAGTTCTGCAAACCAAGTTTCCATCGCAAATACTCAAATCAGCAGGAGTTGGAGCTGCTGAGATGCAGTGCTGGGTGGCACTGGTGCTTCCAGCAGCACGTCTGCCAACACGCTCCATCTCCGGTCCTGCAGGACAAGTGGCACAAAGTCTCTCCGTTTCCATTTCAGCTGTTGCAAACGAGCTCTGCCCTTCACAGAGCACTCCTGGCAGTGCACACAGACTCAGAACCCGGAGTCTGCCTTTGATATTCATAGGAGGCAAAAGAAAACAACCAACGGTTTGCTTTTTAATTTCATGGGAAATTTTGGAGGTGGTTTCTGCTCCATTCTGCACTTCATTTACTCATTTACAGACTGACCCAAACCCCCTTATGAACAACTGAATGTCTTCAGCACACACAGCTCTGACTCAAAGTCCTTGATATTTATCTGCCTGCTGTTTCCAATACCTTCAACCTGGCCGACGCAACATACTGAATTTGGAGGAAGCTCGCCAGCTGATGACTCCTACTACCCAACAGGAATCGTCTGGGGTGTATTTTCTGGATATTTTATTGTAGATGAGATACCTGACAACATGAGGTCATAAGCAATTTCCAGCTCTCTCCAAATCACCCGGACGGTTCCAGCTCCAAAGCCAACAACATCATCCGTGGTGCTGGAAAACTTTCTGCGCTGATTGTCGGTAATTTGCCACTTGTAACTCAGAGGGAGAGAATTGCTTCCTCCCTTTCACCTTCTCAGGGAAATCAGCCTGTGCTCTGCAGGCCAACCAGGCTGTAAAACCCACGAATCAAGGGGTCTGCCTCTCTATTTACGGAGAAGCTTTAGTCCAGTGGCAAAATGACAGCGTTGTACCCGTAGTTCCATCCTGTGTGGGCAAGATATTAACTTCTTTGGTCATTTCTCTGATTCAGCATCTGCTTTCCCCGCATCACATCTCTGCGTTTGGATTTAGATTAATTCCTGTCACCATCCCAGACGTGCACGTTTACAGAGCTGACAAACTAATTTGCCATAAGTGACAATGCTTCATAAACATGACCTGATTTCTGCAAAAATCAGTGTTGCCAAGCCCTCCATTTAAACGTGCACAGACACGAATTTCACACTGAGGAGACACAATTGCACACAGATAAGCAGAAATAAAGAGCTCCTGTGCAGAGAAATCTTCAGATGTTTCCCTCCTTACATCACTCCTGTAGGTGTGCTCCCACCCTGCTCCCACCCACCCACCTTGCAGCACTGCTGGCAGCCTGCAGCATCTCCCCCTTACACGCAAGGTTCCCCATCTGCTTCCATACCAAAAGCAGGCAGATACTGTGTGTTCAGACCCCACAGCTGCTCAGCAAAGGATCAGGACACATCTGTGAGTTTGTAGTTACAAACTCATTCTCGTTAAGAGAGACATCCCTGATCTACAGAATAACACTTCTCTGGGATGGTGTAGCTTTCATAGAATCATGAAGGCTGGAAAAGAGCTCTCAGGTCACCAAGTCCAACCCCAACCCATCCCACCGTGCCCCCTAACCACATCCCTCAGTGCCACCCCTCCATGGTTACTGACCACCCCCATGGATGGTGACCTCACCACTTCCATGGTCCTATGGCTCCCAGCCTATGCCAATGCATCACAACTCTTTTGGAGAAGAATTTTTTCCTGTTGCAGAACTGGAGGTTATTACTGCACTTCACTGTGTCCTGGAAAATCCCAAATCCAGTAATGTCTTCCAGCCATGCCATCTGCCATCAGTAAATGGTAGTCCCAACCAGCACAGCCTGCTGCTCACATTAACATAGAGCTGGAACGTAATCTGGGAGCCAGTTTCTGCCTGGAAAAGTGAAGGTGGTTGATGCAAAGGTGATTGTTCCATTCGTTTGGGGATTTTTAACCATGAGAATAACGGCCCTGCCCTGATCCCTCTATTTCCATATTTGGGGCAGCTGATCTGAGGGCTGAGCACCCAACAAGCACGAGGAGCTGCCACTGTGCTCCAGCCTCATTCCACTGCTTCTCCTTCCAAGAGCTCAGGGCACAATAGCACAAACAACTATTTTACAGCCAGAAAACCTTAGGATCAGAGAGATGAAGTCCAGATTTCATTATAACTAACCCCTACTGGTACAAAGAATGGGTAAAGCCCTTTTGAAACGGCAGGACTCATGCTGTGCCTCTGCACAGAGATTGCAACCACCACCAGCACTGTGCTGCAGGAGAGCTGGAGCTGCCAGAACCCTGTGCCCTGAAGCACCCACCAGCTCCCACTGCACACAGGGAGCAGTGAGGGCAGAAAGGGCTTTGATGGAGGGGAAGTAGGGTAGGAGCTGGAGCAGCTGGACACCCTTCAATCTTTCCAAAGACACCAAAGGGGCCCTTGGTCGAGTCCATACCAGCCCCATGCTGATGTGTTGGGACCTAGATAACACAACACAGCATCTTCAGATTCAGGGTAATGTGTTTTTAAAGAGGCCAAACATCAAGAGGGATCAGGCAGGACCAGGACCTTCAAAACCCCAACTTCATCCCCACACCATCCTCTGAAACCAGGACTGCAAATTGAGCTTTGCCTCTTCCTCCCCCTTCACGCACATCCTTACTCCTCGAATTAAGAGGAAAGAAAATGAACACTGCATGCTGCATGCTGAAGCTGAGGCACTGCAGCACTGTCCCCAGTGGATGCAGCCCTCTGGGGACTACAAGAAGTCCCAGGGGAGCATCAGCAGCGTGGCTCAGCATCTGCAACACAGCAGAGTACCACTGCTCGCTCTCCAGCCCTCTTTTCCATGTTCCATGCCAGTTGGCACTGCTGATTCTGTGGTGCTCTGGAGTACCCTTATCTCTCCAGGAGAGGCTTTCACTGCAGCCCTTGAGCACTAGGAAATGGAGATACTCAACTGCTCTGTACATCAATCAGAGGGGGAGGCTGGGAAGGGGAACATCGTGTCCCTGCCTGTCGCTCCGCCAAAGCTCTGCCCTTCACTGCTGACAGCAGATTAATTCCCAGCCAAAGCACAACACCCTTCTGATGGAGAAGGGAAGCCTTCAAAAAGCAAAGCCCCCACCTGTGAGTGCCCTGAAGTGGGGGGAGCAGAACAGGCAACACAGGAGTCCCCAGGAAGGAGAGTGCTTGGACAACACTGTCCATTGGTACCTGGTTGTGGGTGGTGCTGCAAACAGCAGACTTTGCCAGGAAGCCAGTAGTGCCATCCCCACAGTGCAGCAGGTCTGGGAATTTTGGGCATCTGGAGGTGGTCACAGTGCAATGACAACATGGTTGCATTAGGGAACACCCCCTTCCCCCTCAGATCTATGGCTGGAGGCTGCAAGCGGGGTCCCACCAGCTCCTGCACCCACAGGGAAGCTTTTCTCCAGGCTGCTCAGATGAGAGCCCAGGGAAAGGGGGAAATGTCTGCCTGTGCCCTGGGCAAGCTGGGCTGCCATGTGCCTCCATGCACAGCCCAAGGCACCAGGGGCTGCTCTCCTGCTGGTATGCTGTGAGTCACGTCTCTGATGTCACCTCTCCACGTCACTGGAGCTTGGAAATGGATTTAATGAGCCTGTGTTTTCTTCAGCTAAGAAAAACCTCAAGGAAGCTTATGCTCAAGCACCCTGAGGAGCCAGCGGGGCTCTCTGCAGCTGCCACAGTCCCCACAGGAGGACAGATAGCTGCACAGTGCTCCAAAGCAGGCTGCTCAGCACCGAAAGCAGAGCACCAGACATCCAGGGGACAACACATCACAGGGATAGGAGGATGTTTGTCCACACTGCGCCCTTCCACGTCCCACCCTCCTTATGGGACATGGCAGGTGATGTTCTGCAATGCCTCACAGTGCCCAGGGAGAGGAGGCAGCACAGTGGTGGCACCATGCCCACGTTCAGAGGACCCAGCAGCATCTCTGAGGGCTTCCACACAAGAAGCTGAGGTGGTGGCCATTGCTGCCATGTTCTCCCACTCTCAGACACATGTGTTGGACCCATCCCCACAAACATCTATCTTAGGCTGCCCAGCAGCTTTTGTAACACAAGTCACATCGGGGATGTGAATCCTGATTCACAGCAGTATAGATTGAAATGTGAGCCTGTGGTGTTTTCAGAAGAACAAATCCTTGTAAAGCAGAAGGGAACAAAATTCATTATCAAAATCAAGGGAAACGAGGAACATTTGTTCTCTTTTATGAAGGTCACTAAAAAAGGAAGCCCTACATGGGGTCCCTGAAAAGCCAGTAGTGTATGTAGTCAGCAGACAGAGGGCATCTTCTATTAATGAAGGTGCCTCACCAAAAACACAGGCATCATATAAATTATCAGATAATGAAATTCCAGTTAATTTGCTGCCTGGTCAGCCACAGCCCTCCTGCCATGCTCCTGAGCCCAGCCAATAACATTAAGAAAGAATTACCTTGCTACTAGGGCAGCTGGTGGAAATCCACATCCTGATTACTCTATTCAGAAAACAATACCTTCTCCAGGACAAGGGGGGGGATGCTGCAGCCCCATGGCCCCCTGCACTGGGTTGACTACACAGGGACATGTTCCCAACTGATTCTTCAGCCCTTACCTATTAGCAGCTTTGCTACCAGGATCCCTTGATGGGATCCTTTTGCCCAGTTGTTCATGGGCATCTCACCTCACCCTCAGCTCCCTGCTCTCTCCTGAGTTTCTCTCCTTACCAGGACCCAAAAGAGCAACCAGAGAACAAGGAGTTGGCATCCACCCCCTTTGCTCAAGTAAGCCCTTGATCCCATGGGTAGAAAGAGACTTCAGAAGGGGAAGTTTGGGGAACCTTCCCCTTCCAAATAGACTGTAGTGGTTGAAAACAAAGACAAGGCTCAGGAAGAGGCCTTACATCCACAACATGGAGTGGGTTTCAAGTACAAACTGCATTATAGCTCCTTCCATTCCCCTTCTCCATCTGCTGCTCCAAAGTATCAGAGCCTCAGAGCACCAAGTATTCAGCAAGCGCCATGTAATTTTAAAGCCATTATGTAAGCTGCTCTCCCCTCCCCACCTCTCAATGTCTCCAATTGGTGTGTCAGAATGTAATTAGCTTTTGATGGGATGTTAAGATTTCTTGAGCTCCCGTGGAGAGGCAGCATGGGGAGAGGCGAGGCAGCGGATTGTGATTGTCACTCCCCACGTAAGTGCTCGAAGACCCTGGAAGACTCATTTACAAAAATGTAAAGTAAATAAATAAATAAATCTAAAAGCAGCAGACCCAGTAGGCTTCGGTTTAATTGACTGAATTTGTGGGTTATTTATTTATTTTTACCTCCGCTTGGTGAGAAATGAGAATTAACTCTCTCGTAGCCAACGAAGGAGTGCCACGCCGTGGCAATGGTCAGGACTCTATTGCACATCCAGTTGGAGAGGCTGGAAGCACTGAACTGTTGGTTCCTGCCCTTCCAAGCAGTGCCTTGTTGTCAGCTTTGCTGCTACAACCAATTGCACGAGCATTCCTCCACCAGATTCATTACAGAGTCCTCCAGCAGCTCACCACAAACACACCAGCTCTCCTGCCAAGGCACCTGAGAAGCAGAAAGGTCAGGGCATGGCCAAGTGTGCTCTCAGAGCCCAAAGGTAACACTTGGAATCCAGATCCTTGGGTGTTTCGGGGCTTATGGACCCAACTTCAGATGCTTGTAATCTGCCACGGTGCTTTTACAAATAGAAGCTCCTTTTGATGTCTTGTTGCCAGCCCCCCACTGCCCCATCCCACACCAGCGCTCCAATGGTCCGTGCAGGAAACACCACATTTTCAGAACTTACTTCCTACCCTTTCCCCAATAGCTGACCCACTTGGAAATACAGAATAAGGCAGGCAAATCCCCCTGAACAAGTTTTCCACCATCTGGCTGGGTCTGAACTTTCACAAGAGCATCTGCCCCAGCCAACAAGCAGTTACGTGCCTACAGATGGTGCTCATATCACCGAGCAGTATGTTTGTCTACACATTGACCCTGGCCCAAAGCCCACTGGAGTCATCAGATGCTTTTCATTAACTTCAACAGGCTGTGGATGGCAGTTTGGTCAGTCTCCACTGGTGCAGACAGAGGCACTCGAATGAATCCTGCAGGATGCTCAAATGTTTGTGCCTCCAGGTCAGCCCATAGCAGCTTTCCCAAACACAAGCCTGCCACAAACTCTTTCCCAATGCACGTGGCAGAATATAAATACACCTCTGTCTCTGAATTAGGTGATGATGTAAAACATAGGCACATCCAAAACAATAATGAACCATTCCCATCAAATGCCAATTCAACTGGATAATGGGTCATATTGATTGCTTCAAGGACCAGACCAATTTCACTTGTCCTTTTAATGATTATTATGACATTATCTATATTATTTCTGCTCAGAAAGATTAATTCTCCCTTCCCCACCCCAGTCACTCTAGATGCGAGGCCATTCAAGTCTCCATTCTGAACATAAGCTGAGGAGACCTCTGCAAGGACTGGACTTAATTCACTTCTGAAGTGTTATCAGGCAGTTGGAGCTTTTTTCTCTAATACTGCCACTGGCATTAATGGAAAGAAAACAATAAATGTATCTGGTCACTAAGCAGTCAGCCTCCCCTTTCCTAGCTCTACTGACATTTCTGTTTCCAGCCCAGACAGTAATGCATTCCATTTTAATTTTAGCAAATGCTTTCTTTATGATCAGAGACATTATTCATTTGTACTTGTTTGCATCTCCCTTAAAATTCAATATTTCATCTGGGGATGCAGGGTTATTGTCTACTTCTCAAAATAAAGCACATGTGGCACAAGGATATTTCAAATGATTTCCTCGAGTCTCTTCTTCCCAAGAGCAGTGATTGCCTTGCTGGCAGCTGGCCGAGAGGAGCCAGACCCCAAACCCAGCCATGGTGCAGCCACCTGCTGGGGCCCTATGGGGCTACTCTACAGACCCCTCAGTTTTTGGGCCCAAGTCTGCATCAGATCCCCAAAAAGCACCCACCATTTTGCAGCTACCTGGAGAAAAGGCGATGCTGGATCCTCTCTGCTGTGCCTTTCCACGTGTGTGCTCTGAGCTCTGTGCAGCAGCACCTGTGCCAGCCCCCTCCTCACAGTATCTGTTCCTCTCAAGGCTGCCTTTGGGAGCCAGGTATCTTTGAGGGTAATTACCAGATGCTCCTACCTGAGCATCCCTCTGATCTCTGGCACTAAATCAGAACTGACAAGAGAAGTGGGTTGGATATATACATAGCAATTTTCTAATTTTCTGAGCAAATTTGGTTAAAGCTGCTGAACGAGAAAGCTTGAAACTTCAATAATAGAGCATCAGCCAGGCACGGGAATGACAAGAGCTCTGAACTCGAACAGGGGCCGTTGGAAAGGCTGGAAGCAGTGTTTGTCCTCCATTTGCTGCAGAGCAAGGCCTCCCAAACAGGATGGTGCAATGCAACGTAATTCCCACCAGACCTAAGGCTCCTAAAGCAGCCTGAGCTCACCCTCTGAGTGCCTCGAGTCAACAAGAAGACAGGGGAAGGTTCTGCATGCTGGAGATGGGGCCTCTCTGTGCATACACACGGTAATAATTACAGCAAAACGAGGAGCCCTTCTGGCAAACAGTGCTTGCAGAGAGGATGGGAGGAGCCCTGAGCCAGCACCGAAGTTATTCTGAGAGCAGGAATCAGCACAAGAGCTTCGCTGTGATCTCCCGTAACAACGGAGCAGAACAAAAGGTTTTGTCTCTGCACAGAAGGGAGGTGTCCCAGTTTGTGCAGACCTGGGACACAATGCTCTGCCTTGGTCAGCACGAGCCATTGGTGGAACAGGCTGAAGGATGGACTGGGGGTTCTTGGGGAATCAGCTGCCTTATTGCACGGAGCAGGGGAGCTGCTGGAGGAGCTGAGTGTCACAGCAGCAGCACCTGCCCAGAAGCAATCTGACCCTTCTTATCCGCAGATTTATGGTGATATGCAATGCAGCAGCTCGGCTGTTTGCTCAAGCAGCCATCAGAGCCCCCAGCCCACACAGCACATGTCTGCAGGCCAGGTTCACCCATGCTACGTGTCCATGGCTGTAGCACTGCCAGTTCCATTGGATCTCACTGTCAGCTTGGGAAAAGATCTGGCAAAGCTCCCACTATGCTCCCATCTCTTTATGACTGTTATTTTGCTTAACTCATTTCTGCTATCTTTCCAGGACAAATTATCATCTTAGTCATGGGTTTAGGGATTATTAAAAACATTAGGATTTGTCACCTCCTTTCTTCCTCTCCTTGCTTTCTCTCAAGCCTGGTTCTCACACCCACAAATAGATTATTTTGGTTTCTGGCACCAGAAATTTCACTTTTATCACTTATCTTCAGACACAACAGAAGACGTAATGCAGTCGTTTAGCATTCAAAGATCCTGTAGCCAGAAAACTCATCACAAGCATCCTGGCAATGCAGTGCCTGGTGTGAGCCCCTCCGGAGCACATGTTGCAGAGCATCTCTCCTGATCAATGAGAAAAGCCCCACAGTAGCAATCCATAAAACTAAACTGCACTAAGAAAGCCCCTAGACTCATCTTCCCATATCTAATTAATTAAATGCTACTAACTAGCCCTATGGTCCAGACCTTTTAGTTTCCATTACGAGCTTTTTCAATGGAGTTGGAAGGAAAATTGGCTCTCCCTTGATGGGGATGGCATTAAATATTGGTCCCAAGGAAAGCAAGAGACTCAGTATCAAGAAAGCAAAAGGAACTGTAAAAAGAAGAGGAAAGACCAAAGGAGCAGATGAAGCCTGTATGGAGGAGAACATTTTCTGTGCCCTCACTGCCAGATAAACTTGATTTGAATTCCTGATTTGTTCAGAGCCTGACAAGAGGAGGCTATGAGATGAGCTGCCTCTTAATCAAATCAGCTGGCTCTTCTCCAAGCCTGATGACACCAGGACGTGAGAACTGTAGAGATAACAGAGGGCTCCTGAGGGTGCAGAGATGACGGCAGTATCTCCTTGCTGTCTTGAGAGCACACCGAGTGGCCACCATTTGTTCAGAGAGGTTGGTGCCTCCTGGCTTTCACTGCTGCATTCTGCTGTCACCTCCATCACCTCCTGCACACTGAGGTCCTTCAGTCTTGGACTGGTCATGAGGAGCAGGAGCTTGATTGCACTTTAAAATGTCCATTCCTCATTGCTTTCAAGTGCTCACAAGCTTCCCCCTAAGAATATTGATGGGATTTTTCCAATCGTAAGCCTAGGCATCTCTGGAAAGTTACCCAAGCTCTGTTTCACTACCTTTTTTCAGCTCAAAGCACTCTCTCTCCCCTACCCAAATTGGCCTTGCATCAGCTTTCTTGTTAATGCAGCTTTCACTGCCACTTCTCCAAAGAACACACTTACCTGCTCTATTAATCTCCGAGTCTTGCATTCACCTTCTGCAGGCAGCTGGTTAAAAATGGATCTGGTGGTGCTTCTATCGATTTCAGGTGCTATTAACACTCCTTGCTTTTCCTGGAAGTGGGTTTCACACCACTGCTACTGAATCCCAGCATCCGCTGGGTCGGTGCAGGGCTCTCCCTGCACCATGTGTGTGCTGCAGAAGCAGTTTTTTGCTCCAAGTCACGCAGTAGGGCAGAGAATGGGCTGGTGTGAGCATCACCATAGGCATCTGAGAAGCAGTTCTTCCTGCATTGCTGTTCCCAGAGCATCCCAGCATAGCAGGCACTGAAACCTGAAGTCCTTTTCTCTAAAGCAATAGGGAGATGTGTTTGGAGGAGAGAGGGAGAGCAATTGGAAACTTGGAGATGGAAGCAGAGCTTCTCCCAGGTGCCACAGCCTGGGCAGAGGACAGCCATAGGTGCTCATAGGTGCACAGTGAGCCCCACAGCCCCACACCCATCCCTGAGGTCACAGCTGGGATCCAACCCAGCATCTCTGCATGGATCTGGGTGCTCAAATGCCTTGGGAACCACTCGGGTGTTTTGAGTTCCTGGCATTGAAATGAGTCCCAGTCGTTTCCCAAGGCATCCCTGCTCCAGAGAGCAGGCTGCTGAAATGGAAGCACGCGCTGGTGTTTAAATATTAAAGACTCAATTGCCATTAAATCCTGATAAACACCCAAACGAAGAACACTAACTCTGGGAAACTGTTAGGATTGGCAGCGTGGTAGGAGATTTAACAGCAGCAAAATCTGCTGCTCTGCTCTGCAGCTGTGTTTGCCTGGGTCTGAAGCATGGCCAGCCTGGATGGGAAGAGGAGCTGGTCTCACTGGTTGCACCATGGGCTGAGATGATACCCAGGGAAAAACACACCAGGGAAAACACCAGAGGAGTCTGGATGCCCATCATACCAGGTCAGGCTCCCTGAGCACAGCCCTGCCATTCCAAGGATGGGCTCTGCAGCGCAATGCAAGAGCTGTGCTTGCATGGCTCAACAAGAGAGGCTGAGAGTGACTATACGTTACAGCAGCAATAAACATCAGCCACTGAAAACAGCCTTCCATTTCTAACTGTTGATTTTCCATAAACATAAAGGCTGAATCCTACCAAGCCTAGTTAACTTGCAGGAAAGCTGACAGACCTCATCACTTTGGTTCTCTTTAAACACTACAGCACTTGAGCATCCAGATCAGATCTCATTGCAGAGAAGCCCCTTGGTAGAAGTGGCTTTCCCACAGGGTCAGGGCCAACAGCCCCACATTAGAGCAGCTCCAGTGCCAAAACCCCCTGTCTTCCATCAGGTGCACACCTATTTACAGCACTTTTCCCCAGTATATTTTTTCCTAGTGTTTCTGTCCAGCCGAGATGTAAGTGGCTGGAGTAATGCAGCTCCTACTGCTTCCCCTAGAAGATTATCCCATAATCTAGCAGACGTGGCCATTAACAGCTGGATAGGAAAGACAAACCCACACCATTTCACATGCCATAGCAATCTGTTGTTGAACTCAAGGGGGAAAAGTTCAGCACGTGCAGCTGTACACTCCTCTTCCCCTAATCAGGGTGTTATTGGGGAACAATTAAGAAGAAGTCAAGAGCAATTAGAAGTAATTAAGAGCTCTCAACAGGGAGGAGGCACTCAGGGGATGCTGCACAGAGCTGTCTGCCTGCAGGAAGGATATGGCTGAGTGCAGGATGGGGGAAATGCAGCCCAGGCTCTGCAATGGGGCACCCATCAGCCCTGCAGGAACCTCCAGGCCCATTCCCTGTGATTGTCATTGCTTTGTCTGCAAAACAGACACTTGCCCTTGGACCAGCCTGAGCTGCTGCCATGAGGATGACTCCGGTGCAGTTACAAGAAGGCAGCAAAACCAACACAACTACAATAAGTTCTTATTTGCAGAACTGTTTCCAGGGACCCAGCTGCTCTGGGATCTGTGGGCACAGCCAAGGCTGTGATGGCTGCTGGAAGCCGCCTGCAAGCAGCACAGGGGGAAGCACTTCTCCTTGTGAGATGCACTCAGCAATCTCAGCTTCCCAAGAAGATAATTAAGTTCCACTCAACAGTGCGACTGCTACAATTTAAAGCATGTGCATGCACACACATAGAATGAAAAAATAATAAAAATAATTGGCTTTTAGTCATTGAAGGTGTTTCTCTCAGCCCACAATGCTGGGGCTGTCCTTCCCATGGCAGAACCCCTTTGCAGCACCCAAGGGATGCATGCAAACACGCAGACCTCATCGTACCACCCAAACACAAGGCAAACAACCACAGCAGAGCAATCTGCCTTTAGGAGCATGACGCAAAACCAGAATGACTGGGACGATGTCCTTATGCTACCTCCATTTCTGCAACATATTTGATCTGCCCGTTGGGAACAAATCCCCTGTTGTGCCAGCCCTGCTGCCGCCTGCACCGCGACAACAGAGGCACAACAACGGCAGTGCCCCAGGGATGCAGGGATGTGCAGGACAGACCCATCCTTGGGCTCATCTCCATGCAGCCATATAGCTCCCAGAGCCCCATATGGCGTGCTGATGGCACCCACGGGGTGTGAGGGCTGATGGCACCCATTGGGTCTGAGGGCTGCTGTGTTGTCCAAATCTGTCCCAATCCCCTTTGCCTGAGGAGGCTGAGCCACTCTGCTCTTTGCAGCTGGGCATCTCAAAGAGGCTGATATCCAAACCCTGAAAGTCACATCTCCAAGCTTTGGGCAAGGTTATTGTCTTGAACACTGAGGTTTTCACCTGCAGATCCCAATGCATTCTATAAAACACTAACAGCTGTTCAACTGCAGCAGTAACATGTCTCCAACACAGGGGCACCACAGGACCTACCCAGCAGCCAAAGCTGGGCTCTTCCTACCCAGCTGCAGGCCCAGCCCTGCAGTCCCACATGGAAACCAACCTAGGATTTTAGCACCAAGACATTGCTAAGTTCCTAAGTGAGCCAGTAATTACATTTTTACTGTAGTTTAAAAGGCCGTTTGAGGCCTCACAGAGCAAACGTTTTCCCTTTTAATGACATCGTAAGAGATTAAGAGGGACCAGTCTCGCAGCAAACATTAAACAAAGGAGATGGATTCCCTCGACAGCTCCAAACCCATCTCCAGCACTCAGATGGGCATGGAGGCAATGGAAAAGCAGCAGCCACTGCTTTGTCCTCACCTTCAAACAGTTGCTAGACAGAGCTGTGTCAAGAGAAGGGCTTTCGGCGTGGGGGTGGTGCTGGTGGTGGTGCTTCAGTTATTGCAGATGTTTTGCTTGTTGCAAGATGTTGGCCAGGAGGAGCAAAAGGGAGAAACAGCAGGGAAAAGGAAATATTTATCAAGCTTCAAAAGAAGCAGATGGCTGCAATGGAAGGGAGAGTGCACATGGGGCAGGAGAAGGATTAGCCCTGAACCTGCAAAGGATTTCCACTCCATGGCAATGCTGAATCCCTAGGGCGCTCTGTACAAAGTGAGGTTCCAGGGGCTTGAGGGTCACCTGCCAGACCATGCATCACCACTGCTTTGCTCCAGGGCATGCACCCAGCTGGGACCCATCTCTGTGTGCCCTGTCTTCACCCAGGATGTTGGTACATCCCAGCACTGCAGCATCTCCAGCTGTCCCTGAGCCGCTGGGAGCAGCGCCTGCGCCTGGCAAGATGGAAAGCTGCCTAATTAGTGCCAGGAAAAGCAGCAGCAGCAGGGGCCCAGGCAGCCCCTGCCAAGCAAACATGTTCAAATCAAACTGGAGCTTTCTCGCTCCAAAGTTTACAAGATGTTTCTTTCAAACCCTCATTAAACCCTTCTGTCAGCCCTGGCATTGCCCGGTCCCACACGGGGCTGGGAGATGCCACCATGCTCAGGCACTGCTGCCTCCCAGATCAGGGGCTTCTCCTGGGTGTGCTAACCCACAATAAGACCAAGTTGGCCAGCTAACATGCTGTGATGCATGCAGAGAAGCAGTCCTCTTCCTGGAGCACTGCAGTGCCCTATGTCTGGACATGGTTCAGGCTCTGCATTGGGTCACTCCATCACTTGGGGTTAGTGGGAAGTAAAAGCAGGGAGAAGAGCTGCAGCTCTGTTGGGGCTGTTCCTGCCTTCCTCCCACCACTCATCACCCCTCAGTGCACAGAGCCCATGCACAGCATGCAGCACACTGCACCTGCCCTCCTCCTTCCAGAACGACATGAGGATCCAAGGCAGCACAAGTCAGGGCGAAACTGAGCAGCTGGGGTCACGTTGGTGGTGAAACACAGCCATGAGGGATCAGCACAGCTTGCAAAACCTGGAAATGCACCCCGAGCTCAGCCACGAGGAGGTGGAGTTTTTCAGGGTATTTTTTGGGTGGAGAAAGGCCAAGGAAAAGCAATGGAAAATATCAGGTTTCAACAGTGCTGCAGCATTCTGTGCTTTTCCTTTTGATGTTACTTTTTATTTTTTTTATTGAAAAATATTTTGTGGTCTGACGCAAAGCTCGCTCCTGCCTGAAAAGCCAATGTCAACACCAAGTGCTGCGAATGCCTCAAAGGGAAACATTTAGAACTACATAATGAAAAAGGTAAATAAAAAGAACCTGCCTTCTCTTTTCCTTTTCCCTCCTGGTAATTTTCAACTTTTTTTTTTTTTTTTTCTCCTTCCCTTATGAAACAAAGTCATGCTTTGGGTCTTAGATTTGAGCCCAGGTGACAGTGCAGCACCCAGACCTGTTTTGATCCAGGACAGCAACCCAGGAGGAGACTTCAAGCACATCTGCCTGTGAAACTCGTGCTCCTGCAGCAGTGTTCATCCCCATTCCCATCCCCATAGCCACCTTGAAACTTTTCCTTAGCCAGCAGCGTTTTGCCCAACCCCTTGTACTGTCAATAGTTAGCATTGCACAGAACAAAGAAGTCCATAAGTGGCACAAAAGTGGGCAAGGACAGGCTGGTTACCAACTGCAGCTTTGCATTTTGGCAATATATAGAATTCTGACTGGAGAAACCCAACCCAAGGTGACTCCCAGCAATGCATCAGGAGGACCGTGCACGTTTAAGACATTTGTGCCCCACTTCTGTGCATCCAGCTGCAAGGAAAAGGAGAACCCATGCATACATGTGTGCACATGTACATCTCTGCACACATTTGCTAACACCTCTGCATATGCCTGCACTTCAGGCTGGCTGGGGGTGAGCCTGTTGATCCGTGTCTGTTTGTGTCTGCGCTCTGTTTGTTGGTGCAAGCTGCCTTTCCCTCTGCATATGTCTCTGTGGCGGCATGCCTGATCACATAGGAAAGCTCCTGTGGCTTTTTGGTGCCATTCCCAGACAGCTCTGACAGCAAAATGCACACATTGCACCGGGAAGTTATTAAACAGCAATGGAAGAGGAGGGAGGGTGCTGGGAAATGGTTGCTTTTCAACCCGCGTCTCATCACTTTGGGGTTTAATGATGGTGTTTCCCACTTGATTTTTCTGGCTTCTAAGCCAAGATGTGCTGAAGTGACACTTTCCTCACTCAGGAACTCAAGAGCTGGGGTCGGACCCCTCTCAGTGTGTGAGTTGTGCCCAGCTCTCCATTACACCCATCTCCTCCAACCAGTCCCCCAGCCCAGCACCTGTACAAGTGGTTTTCCTGCTGATCTGAAGGAAAAAAAAAAAAAAAAAAAAAAGGAATCCTTTCTGGACCTCCACTAATAGCTCAGAAGAGCTGTGCCAGCAAGGGATGAGAAGCAGGCAGTGACCATGGAACACTGCAGTGGTGCTCCAGGGCAGAAACTGGGATCTCTCCAGTAGATTAATGCTTAGTTTAATGAGCAGAAGCCAACAGTCCCTCAGTTCTCAACCATGCCAACACTGCCTGCCTTTCTGTAATGCTGGGGCATGCTAGGGCCTGTGCCTGCATTCAAGAGGGGGATTTATTGTAATAGCTGATGTTAGCACTGCAATACAGGCAACAAACCTGCTCTCAACATGCAACCAAATTCCCTTTTCCTGGAAACTCTTTGCATATGAGCATGCAGCCCATCAGCCCACTATTTCCTGCTCCCCCAGAATGAAGCCATAGGAGCCTCCAGCCCTCCCAGCCCCATTGTAGGGAGCAGATTCCTCCTTCCTACCTAAAGAGGATCTCAGGCGGTTGTGTGGTTGCATCCCATAGTTTTCCTCTGTACCAAAGATCTTTGGGTTTCCCATCTGTAACACTTATCAGAGCCCCTCTTTGGCTCATTTCTTTAACAAATCTTCCCCATGCACCTCACTGGGAGCAGCCCAGAGATAACAACAGCAGATATGGGCTGACCTATGGGATTCGTGGAGTGATCAAACTGTCAGATAACAGAATAAATCCTTCTCATGGGCTGAGGATTAAATCAGAGAGTGTTAGCTGCTGCAGCTCCTTATTTATTTCTGTTCTCTTAAATTGCATTTCCCTTCCCCCCACAAAGAGTGCTTGCTGCCTACAGCTGTAAATTACTGCAAACCTTTACAGTACGCTTAGACACTGACTCCCTTAACCTTGCAAACACCTCTTGTTTTCCTTGATGGCCTCCAAAAGCTCTTGAGAAAGAAAAAGCAAAAAAAAAAAGAGGGATATGATACGATAGCAGGCGTGTATCATGATATCATGGCCTGGCCTGAAGGTTACCATGGGTTGGGTGTGCAGCTGGTGGCTTTTGCATTCAGCAGCACCTCACCCCTGCTTCAGCCCAGCCTTCCTCCATCCCCATGTCCTGCAGGCTTACAGGGCTGAGGATGCAAACAGGGCTGCAGGGAGCTGTGGTGCCCCAAAAAGTAGCACTTCCCCATCGGTTTTGGTGGCTTGGGCATTGAGCAGCTCCTCTGAGATCTGGGTGGAAGAAAACCACAACAGATACAGAGCACTCAGATTACCCATAAAGCTCTATTAAAGTGGATGGCAAAGTACCCAGAGGTGGTTTGGTTGAATGAACGAACAAATGAATGAATGAACAAATGAATGAATAAATGAATAATGTGCTATTCAGGTGTAGCAGAAGTGCAGTGATGGAGCACCTGGTGGGAAGGCAGGGCCAACCCAGGTGTAAGCAATGCAGCTGAGTGACCACAAGGGGTGGAGCCAGGATGCAGCCCTTCCCAGCCCTCATTTAAAGGCTGGCAGTGGAAGTAAGAGGACTTCACTGGAAATCCTTGCCTACCAGAGACCTTCTAAAGGTAAGCACTTTTTCTTCCTTTGTTTCTGCCTTCCCAGCTGCTGTGTTTGGGCTTGGCATGTTGACTTGCTTATTGTAGCCAGAGGAGTAGTCTGTCTTCATCATCTCTGAAAGAAGATCTCTGGAAGATCCTAGGCTTGATTATGTATCACAGTGATGTGCCAGAAGAGACAACAGTCACTCCACTACAGAAGAGTCCCGCTCAGAAAGAGGAATATCCCGTTCCTGAAGATCTCTGGTATACAGATAAGTTCAGCAAAGGCAATCTGAGCAAGTGGAGAGCAGTGGCATAGCATCCCTCTACTGAAAATAGCATCCCTCCACTGAAAGATTCTGGTTTGAAGAGGTGGGTGGTCAGAGTAGCCAATGGGCAGAACTGTGAGCCACGTGGATGGTTATAAACAAGGAACCCAGTGATGGTATCCTGAGTATCTGAGCAGTTGGGTTGTGTATGGGGAGCTCGCTCTTTAGATTGTGTGGTGGCCCCCCCAGGAATGGACTATCCACACACTGATTTTGTAGCAGCAGCCTGCAGGCTTTGCAGTAGAGTATAGCATCCTAAATTGCAGGGATGACTGCACTGTGCTGCTGACCTTGCTTCAGCCCCATGAGCCTCTGTAGGGATGCTTCAGGGTGTCATCTTCCAAAGTCCCTGCTAATTTCAGGTGCATTCATCTCTGGCTGTCCCTTAGGAGGCCCAGAGTTCTGATATGGCTGAGTGCTCCTCTTGCAAACCTGGCAGCCTCCCCAACCAGCTGAGCCCTGAGCAAGCCCTGCTTTGCTAAGCATTGTGCAGAGCAGTGAAGGACAGCAGGGGGGTCATCCCTAAGGGGACAGTGAGATGCCAGCACACCCTGGGCCCTTCCCCTGCAATGCTGTGTGTTTGCTTTCAGCCTGGTTCTGTCTCTGCCTCCATCTGAAACTCTCTCTAAACTTCCTAAGCAGATTTTCATGCCCGACCATTTGTATTTGATAGCCGTGCTGAATTACTGCTTTATAAATAGCAAGAGCTTTATCTTGACTCTAACCAGCAACCTCAACTTAAAGCTAAATGCATAATTTACTGCAAATTAAACTTAATGGGACTAGAATAATTATGTTGACTTTTGGAAGTACTTAAGGATAAATACATGATTAGATATTTTTGCACACCGTGAGGAAATATTTATTTAGAAATACGAATTCTTCTCATTGAGCCTTCTGATGGCACATTTAGAGGTGACACCATTGGCATATAGATTACAGTACCATTAAAGCAACTCTCCAGCACTGGGGAGATGTTGGTTCTTGCTCCCCATCCCTCCACAGCCCTATTCTAAAATATGAATATCAGCATCACTGCTAACTCCTATCTTCTCCCTAGGGATCTGTTTCTTTTTTTAATAGAAGTGGCTCAATTTGAGATTTTTTTTTCGTCCTACAAGTCAAAATGTAGAGAGATTTCAACAGACCTCATAGAATCTTAATCAGCAGCTCATGCAGTAACAGCAGGCATGACTGCAACGTGCTCCTGCATTTTGCTTGTGGTTAAAGCTCCAGTTGCCCCAAGCTGAGCAAAGCATCTTCCTCCTCCTCTGGGCTCTGTCTCCCAGGACCCCTGGAGGTGCAGTGTTGGATGCAGGGCACTGTTCCTGGCTGCTGATAAGACACTGGGGGCATGCAGTTAAGGGCAGATCCCCTGGCCAGGGGGACACCCACCCACCCACAGCCCTTCCCAGCAGTGCTTCTAGGTTTCATTTTGCATCAGCCCCCTTTTTATTATTTATTGATCAAATCTAATTACTGCATCCTTCATGAACCTTAATTAAAGATGAAAAACAGTCCTGACAAGTCAATTAGATTTTTTTTTTTCCCTTGGTCTCCATTAAATTAAGACTCAAGTGTTACTGGAAGTGCTTAATATCACAACACATTAAACCAAAGGCTCCGTGATAGATAAATCACCCAAGACAATGCAGGAGCTTTCTTTTCCAGAAAGGCTTCCTTCCAACAGGTGTTCATTTGCTAGCTGAGGAAGATCCTGGAAGTCCCTCCTTGCTTTTGTGCATCTCTCCCAGTGTTGACTCCATTCCAGCTGGGGCTCTGTAAAGCAGTGCTGATGCTCCATGCCAGGAAGGCTCTGCTATCCCAGCACCTGGCCTTGTACCTGGTCCCCAGAAACATCCTTGCACAAACCAAGGTATGACTATACCTTTTTTCCCCTCTTTCCCCCCTCCCCCATTCTCCCCCTGAATCATATGATGATATGGAACTAGATTTATCATCTAGTTCCACCCCCCCAGCTATAGGGCAGGGACACCTCCATCTATTCCTCCAAGTCCCATCCCAGTGCCAGCATGAGAAAGCCAGAGGCCATCACAAATTTGGAACATTTATTTATGCAACTGATTTTCTTAAAAGGAAAAGAAAGCCAAAAATAATAATTAAAAAAAAAAAAACCCAAACCAAAGAAACAGTCAACAACAGCTGGATGTGTGTGGTACAACCCACATCAAACACGTCCCTCCTGTGCCCCCCCCTGGGTCCTTCATGTCCCCTCCACGGAGACATTATAAAGGGAAAAAATAAAAGCACCACTCGAACCTGTAATACCAATAAACATTATCCATCTTAAGAACAGTATTTATATTTTTATATATATATTTCTCTATATATATTCCTATGTACAGGCTGCCCTCGCCTCTCATCATGTAAGCATCTCAGTAGGGGCTGGAGATGCATTCATTTCTACAGCACTTTGATTCCAAAGTCTGCCCTAAAAACCCAGAGACATCCAGCAAGGAAATATTTAAAAAAACAAAACAAAACAAAAAAAACACCCTCACTTTTGAAACTTGTATGCAATTCCTCCATTCTCTGCTCTCTCCCACACAGCACCTGCATTCCCTGGGCAGTGTGGGCATGGTGCTGGAAAGAAGGGGATGCTGACCAACCCCACACAACAGCTGCAATGAAAGCACCAGCATCACCCGAAGCACTTGTGTTACCAACCCCAGCTGGAGCAATGAGACTGTTTGGTCACAAGGCAACACTGGCACACAGCAAGGATGGAAACAAAGGGGAATGTGTTGCATAGCCCTTGGATAAAGTGTTGTTCAAGCTGTGCGAGTTATTCAGCAAAGATGTGGGTGAGCCGAGTATCCAGGCAAATCCTTTCCAAGGGGAGAGATTTATCTTGTGGCCTTCCACCCTTGGAGAGCAGCTGGAAGATTCTCAGGGGTTTGGTCATCCTTGGAGAAGCCACTTTGGCTCTGAGACCTTCATGCTGCAGACTGGTGCAACCAAACAGCATCTGCTGGGCTTTGGATTGTGATGCAGGTATGAAGGTAGCATGGGTGGAAAGGTTCTGCTGCCCAGGGAAGATAGCAATGAAGGATGTGGATGCCCACGTGCATCCAGTGTGGGGATGCTGGTTTCTCATCTGGTTTTCTCTACTTCACCAAAAAATGACTGACAAAGGGTTGTGCTCAAGATAAGCAGCATCCCCAACTCCTGAAGACAAACCTGCATCCCTTCACTGTGCATTTATGGAGCTGTTTGGAGAGAGAAAGCCCCCACCACAGCTTGCTCCCATTGCCTGATGACAACCTGGCTTTTCCAGATAAAACAGCAAACACTGCACCTGATGTCTGCCTGCAACAGGATGAAACCAGAAGGCATCAGATGCTTTCTAACATCAGCTCTGTAATTTTGCCTTTAGGGTCCTGGCTGCTGGGTGGGCACCAGGAATGTGTGACCAGCTCTTAGAGCCCCCCAGAAAGGAATAATTACTATGGATGGAAATGACTGCATGGAGACAGATGTGCCATAGGGAAAACATCACTGCAGCAGCTTTGAAAGGACACAGAGAGGGCTCTGGGCTGGTCCCCATGAGGGACATCACACATCCCCTGCCTCCCATCCCACGGTCCCCCTCTGTCCAGGGCTGAATGCATGATGGACACAATTCACAGAAACACAACAGTGGAAACCAAGTTTGTGTTAAGCAGACAAATCCATGAACTTCCTTCAGGGGCTTTGCTCCAGTGCAGAGAGTTCCCACGCAGGGCAAAACACAACAGAACCACTGGGGCTCCTTGAAGAGCAGCTTCATCTCCAAGTATCATCTTAAAAAGATCTTTTTCCCAAATATTCATCCAACCAAAACAGGCTTGCAGCCTTCCTTGGGGTCTTCTCCAGCTGTTCCAGATGTGTCTGAGAGTGCCCAGGCAGTACTGAAGGGCCACCTCCTATGCTCACCAACTCCACATCACAGCAGGGATGGGATGAGGTGAGATGCAGCATCGACCCATGGCCATGCACTTGGAGCAGTGGGAGGGAAGGCGGAGAGCAGGGGATGGAGAACAGGCAGCACCTCCCCAGGTCCTTTTGTTGCTCCTGATTTGTGTCCATTTATGGTCCTTTGCTGTTTCCCCCTCCTCTCCTTCAGCACTAACACAAGTGCAAAAATGTGAGTTTGGCACAAACCCTAAGCAAACCTCTGCCTTTGCCCTCCTGGCGAGGTGCTATCTGGTCTCCAGGGACTCCAAGTATTCCAGTGCTATGTCGTAGCAGAAGTGATACTGCTCCTGTATGGGGACAGAGGAGAGTGTTAAGCTCCCAGCATGGCCAGCTTTATATTATAGCAAAAATAACTGTTTGAGCTCATAAGCTTTGTCCATCCTTGTCCTCATTTACGTGAGCTGCTCTTGTGCCTTCTCATTCTAATACAATTTATAGCACACAAAACTGTAGGGTAACGCAGACAGCAGAGGTGCCCCTCCTACTGAGATGTTGCTCTTTCAAGCATCCAATGAGCAAAACAGCCAGAAGGTGGAAAATCACCACAAGCCAGGTTTCAGATGCTCTTGGATGGGAGCATCCTGGATGCAAGGGAAGACTGAGCCTGGAGGAAAGGGAGGGAGCTCACCTCCCAAACTCCACAGCAGCAGCACAGAGATGGCAGATTGAGCACCAGCACAAAAATCCCATTATCCCCAGGTGGGAGTGGGAAGAGGGGCTTCAAAGTAGGGAGGCTGGGGCAGCTTAGACTAAAAGCACATAATGCTTTAGGATTAAGAAAAGAGATTGTTTCAATTTATTATAATATAAAAATAAACCCCACAGGCACACAGAGGGGGAAGATGCACAGGCTGGATCCAGAGGGAACTGTTCCGCTCCGGCTGCTCTCTGCAGGCCTGCACTCATACACAGGGGGAGGATCTGGTCTCCAGTGGCTCCAGGAGATTGGGATTCCCAGAATAGCTCTTTCAGGTTCATTTGAGCCTGGAGAATGCTTGTGTCCTGATGTGAGATGTTGCCTTTTTAATACCTTGGTAATTTAGCCCAATGGGCCTGGTGGCTTCATGCTTGTCACATCATCTTTCCATTATCTGCAGCCCTCCCTCCAGCCCCCGGTACCCTCCCTCACCTTCCCCTTCAATTTAATTCCTAATGAAATGGTTTTGAGGGGGATGTGATTTGCGTTTGTCAACTTAGAGATTTTATAATCCAAGCGGGGTAAATATTTCCAGCTGGCTTATTTCTGAACCACCGCCAGGCACCAGCCCAGCACTGGAGATGTGGGGACAGACGTGTGCTGCTCCTGCCCCAACCCTGCCATCAGGGACCCAGAATAGGGCACAAGATTGGTCTAGCATTAGGTGGGATGGTTGGTGGTCCTGCATGTGGCAGGGGGGCTGGAGATTCATGATCCTTGAGGTCCCTTCCAACCCTGGCAATTCTGTGATTCTGTGATTTCTGCCCACAGCTGCCCCAAAAGAAACAGTGTTTTGGGGTACATGCATCCCCTTTTGCTGCTGGAGGCTTGCAGGAAGGCAGATGCACAGGGAGAAGCAGTTAGTTAACACAGATGGTGGTAGTGCATGCTGCTTACCAAGGTCTCCACCATATTTGGCTTGTAGTTGCGGAGGGTCTTCGCAGCATAGAAGATATCTGCCATGTTGTGACACTTGATCATCTCCAGGATCATGGTGGAGGCACAGTAGGTGCCACTCCGACCACCCCCATTCCTGGTGGGAGAGACACAAGGTAAGGGCCAAAGATGGCCTTCAAGCATCTTCATTCATTTAGTTCCCTTCATCTCTCTCCATCCCCTCCTTCCCAGTATAGGTCCCAGAACCCCCAATAAACTGGGGTGATATGGATGATTTCCACATGGTGAGAGGAGCTGTGATCCTGCCTTAATGCCCTCTGGCAATAGCCAGGTAAGAGCAACAAAATGCCTTTTTGGACCATCAGGGCTGGGGCTCAGACACCTGGGCTCTGTTCTTAATCATGGCCTCTCCAGGATCACTCAGGAAATCGGTCCATCGGGTCCCTCTGTGACCCTCTTGCTATCCACAGGGTGACCCAGCCCTGGTCCCCAGGCTCAGCACTCTGCATAGCACTGGCTGGAGGTGCTGGCCTCATTTTTCCAGCACTGCAGCAAAACCATTCATCCAGGAATGAAACCATCCGTCACATCCACGTCTGATCCCTGACAGTGATGGGGACAGGAGTGAACATGACGCCGGTGTTTTATAAAGCATGTTTTCAAATTACCCTCCGGCTAATGAAGATGGGCAAAGCCATAATTAATTTTTGATTAAAGGCTCTCCTGCTGTCTCTACTAATCTGTGAACGTGCTGGGTCCCATCTGAGGAGAGCACGTGGATGTGAGGAGGGGATGAGGAGTGCACGTGCCTGATGAGCAGCCAGCAGTGAGAGATGCAGAGCTGCTGACACACCTCCCTGCAGCCTGTGACATGCAGGGGACGTGAGGACAGGGCTGGGACCAGGGTGAATATCAGGAATACTGCTTGCTGTTGGTGGGGGAACACACCTCATGGAGGAGATGTGACATAGTGATCACAGGGTGCTTCACCCCAAACTTGTGTTTTGGAAGAGGCAGCACCATCTGGGCACAAAATCAGCATGGGATGGGATTTTCAGAAGAATTGCTGTGGATAAATGAGCTGATGGCATCTCCCCCAACACCAGAGCCCACAGTCCTCCAGCTGACACTCACAGGCAGTGCACCACAGTCCTGCCATCACCGCTCTCCTTCTGCCACCTTTCCACTTGGGCCAGGAGGTGCAGGAAGGACTTCTTGGAGTCTGGGGTGTCCCGGTACGCCGACCATCGCAGGTACTGGAAGTGCCGGACCATCAGGTGCCCCTCCTGCAGCTAGAAAAGCAAACATTATCAGCATTAAGCCATGGGAGCCTTCTTTTGCCTCTTCTGGAGGTTTCATGGAGGGCAAGATGTGTTTGTCATGTATTAACTATAGAGCAAAAGGGGAAAAAATTTTTTCCTAATGCAGTGAGCCCTGACAGCTCACCCCAACCCAGTGGCCCCACCACTCCAGGCAGCTCCATCAATGTGTTTATCCTAATCAGCAGCACCTCAAGCTGTCTGAATCTCACAAAACCCGGCAGCAGAGCCCTCAGCTTCTCCAGGGCTCCTCCATCAGATCCTCATCCTGCATGCACAGGACCCCAGGGGTGTGTTTGCTGTGTTTGCTGGAAGCCAGGAGGTTCACAAGGAGCTGCTGCCCACAGAAGGGTGGAGTGTTGGCACCATGCCTTAATACCCCAGTAAGCTGGTTAGTGGGGAAACCCAAATCTGGTTAGCAGGCTGCGAGAGGAGGATTACATCCATGGAGCTGAATGGGATCAAACTCCAGCCTGGCAGATGTGGGGGGGGTTGTTGCTCAGAAATATTCAGGGCATCAGGAGGTAGAAGAGGAGAAAACTCCTCTGGCATCCAGTGAGGAGAGCCCCAAAACCAGAGAGAGCCTCACCCGGGTGATGTTCTGCACTCGGAAGAGACGGGACACGATGTCCTCATCTGCTGCTCCTGACACGTACTCCACCTCCATGGGGCCATAGTGCTGGAGCCCAGGCTCAGGCCAGTACTGAAGGCAGGGCTGCAGGAGGAATAGGCACAGTGTAGCTTTAGCCATCACATGGCACGACAGTGGCCCTCAGCCCGTGGCCAGGACCGTCCCAAAGTCACACCAACATCAGCTGGCAACAAGGAAGGGCTGTAGAGCAGCTCCTGCTCCCTCCCACGTCCCGCAGGGCACTGATGGATGGCTCTGGCCAAGGGTCACGGATGCAATTGTTTTCACACCATGACAGCTGGGAAACCAGCAGCGATACAAAATATATGATGTTTGTCACCACACTTTAACAGAACATTTAGCATTTCAGGCCATCTAACGGCCTGGGCCTAACTGCATGGCAAATGTGTTTGAGAAATAATTGGTTATTAATAGGGGCTATAAATCTCCAAGATCTCTAAGCCTTCTAGACTCAGAGCTATAATTTGGATATTAAAACTTCCATCGGCAAGACACAGTTCAAGTGAGGGATATACCCTCTAAGTCACCTTTCAAAGCTGCCTGCTGTAAAGGCTGATTTATTAGCTGTTGGTCCTAAACTGGTAAACATTTAAGATCCAGCTAAATATTGTTACACGTAGACATCCCTGAAGAATAGACATCTAGAGAGAGAGACAGGGCTGAATAATGAAGAAATATGGCACAGTCCTGCCTGGGATGGTGCTGTGGGATAGCAGCTGTCCTGCCATGCTGCAGGGGACAGGCAGCTCCTGCTGGGCATTTCTGAACTGGGAATGAAAGAACAGGTGGGGAGAAAGAAATGAAATGTTGGATATTTTTCCCCCCCACTGCTGTTGTGGTGCCTTACAGCTGGGTTCAGCTGACAGCTGATGCTTTTGCTGCATTCTTATGGTGCAGGGACAGTACCATGTGAGCTGTGTGTGTCCAGCACTTGGATCCACACAACACTGGTGTTCCATTCATGGTATCCTTGTGACAAATGGTATAACTGCCATTTGGGGTCATTTACATTGTGTATCTGGTCTCACCTTGTAAAATTAGCCAGCTAATGAAGTCTTCTCCGACAGCCATTATGTGTTTATAATGCTAATTTTATGTAAAAATCCACTAAGTTTCCTCATTGAATTAACATTACAGACCCGGAATGGACTTTTACATCTGCTCTAAATGTGGCACAGCTCCAGCTCCCCAGCCTCCTTGGCAGAGGGCTTCTGTCCCTTCTCTGCAGGGAACAGGTGACAGCAGACATCTCTCTTCTAGCTCAGCAGATCTGGACATCCCATCACACAACAAACCTGCAGGACACCCACTCTGTGATTTATAAAGCAGCATTCATAAACCACCAGTCTTTTGGAAGACAAGCACTGGACAGCTTGGCACCAAAAGAGTGCCAGGACAAAGCACTGAAGGGGCTGACTGTGCACAATGAAACCATAAACTTGCTCACTGCAGGATGGAAGGATGCAAAATATGTCCCTGGTGATGTAGCCTTCCATGAAGAACCAGGGGAGCCCCATTTTGGGCCAAGCTTAACCAAAAACTCTGTGTGAACCAGCAAAATCCCCCGTGCCTCAGTTTCCCCTTTCTCAAAGGAGAATAAAATCAGCTCTTTATCCCCCAAACTTTCCTCTGTCCTGTAAAATTACATCTCCTTTGGGCATTCGCAAAGATTACGGTTCTATGATGCAGTGCCAACCCAACGTGAAGGCAGGACAGAGCTGCATGCAGGGCTGTTGGCAGCACTCACCCAGGCAGAGTTGGACTGGTTCAGCTGGTTGAGCATAACGATGGAAGTGCAGCCATAGTCGTACACCAACCTCCAGAAGTCAGTGGTGGTGTTCTGCAGGGGGTGCAGGGTGACAATGAAGGCAGCACTCTTAGTGTAGCTCTGCAAGGAGGAAGAACAGAATGGTTAAGGACACTGTGGCAGCACTGAAGCCATTGCTGTCACACCCTGAAAAACCAGTGCAACCAGTGCTGAGGGCCAGCAAAGCCATCTTCTCCATGCTTGAGCAGCACTGGTATCCCTGGCATGGCTTCAGTCTGAGTGCTGGGAGATTCACGTCCAGGAAAAGCAAATTTGGGTTGTCTCTGCCTGCGGTGGGGATGGTTTTCACAGGAAGGTGCTTCATATACATAATTAGGAAAGGGAAATCATTTTGGATCCATGAACAAGTGCAGCTGGACTGCCCCAGACATGGGCAAAGGTGCCACTGCATCACCTATAGCATTGTTAGTCCCACGTCCCAGCACCCCTGGGCATCCCAGAGAGCAGAAACAGTAAGCAGCTTTCTTTTGGGGGAAGAAAGGAAACCAGAATGAAAGACCTCTATAGAATAAGAGACTGCTTCAGCACTCTGCTTAAAATATAACCCCCTCAAATTAAGGAGGGAGGGAGGGAAAGAGGAGAAAATAAAAGTTTGGAGATCTCCAAGAAGGAAGCTGGGATCTCTGCCTCTCCATCACACCCAGCAGCAACCCAGAGAAGCTCCCCCTGTAAAACGGGAGCAGCAAAGCTGAGCTTTGGCCCCTCAGCCATCCCAGCACCAATCTGTCAAAGGACTGCGAGCCCACGGCTGGGCATCAATCACTTTCACATTAACACACTGCAGCTCAGACCTCCTTGGGAGCACAAACAGAGCCGTGCACAGCCTGTGCTGGTGAATCAGTGCAGCTCAGCTAACAGCGAGTCCTTCAGCTGCTGCGAAGCCTTCTCACTCAGCTCATGGAAATGCCCCCACTGTGCATCGCATTCAATCTCTCCCTCTGCACTTTGAACTCCACAGTGAATGGATTGCATCCTTACCATGCACATCTCCAGCACCTGCAGTGCTTCTGCACCAGTGTCAGTGACAGTGCATGGCTCTGCCAGTGGCACCACAATGCTCAGCATGGACCGATGTGATCTGACAGACGGATGGACTTACTGAGCAAACCACTTTGGCACTTAAAGAAAATGAGATTTTTTTTTTATTATTTTTTTTTTTTAAGAGGCAAATGGGTTTTATCCCTTCAGCGAGAATTTCATCCAAAGGGCTTTTCGTGTCTGTATAACAAAGTCTATTCTCTGACCCTGGCTGTCCCCATAACAGAGATTAAGGAAGGGAGGCTCAGTGATGTATAAACACAGAATGGATATGCAGACCCCAAGCAAGATGAAAAAAAAGCTGCCTCTGTGCTATAGCCACAGCCTCCATCTGCTGCTCCTGAGCCACCAGCAGCTACCTCCAGTGTAGAAACTGCTTCTGCTGTGGGCAAATGCAGGTACAAAGTCTGTATGAAGACACAGGGAGATACATCACCCAACAGGGGGAATAACACAGTGCTGAGCCAGGAGGTGCTGGTGCTCAGATGGGGAAGGCAGGCAGGCTGGCTGCAGCACACAGAGCTGTAGGGCTCAGCCCAAGCACTTGCCTAAAGGAAAGTGGTTTTGGTGACAAATGACCCGTCACTCACACCCTGAGCCTCTCTGCTCTGCTTTGCAATCATCAGCAGACAGCAAATTGCTTTTCCATGATGGGTGGCCTTTCTGATTGCACAAGGAGACACATGGTGGCTTTGGGACCACCTGGAAGCCCCTCAAGATTGCAGCAGAATGGACAGGAAGCATGCATCATGGGATGCTGGCTGCACTCAGGGATGCTTAGCACTAACAACTCCCTCCTTCTTCTGTGCTTCAGCTTCACTACAAAATAAGACTATGCCCTAACCTTCCTTTGTGAAAGATGAAAAGCCCTTCTGAGATGAACAAGATGTCACTGCACAAAGATGGGGTGAGGGACCCTGCTATGGAGGTCCCTGCCCTCCCTCTGCAGGCTGGGGCCGACATGTACTGACCTCTTTGTGCATTTGTACAAAATGAGGCTGCGAATTCATGCTGAGCAAGGTTTGGCATGAAAAGCCACCCCTCAGCTTACAACAACCCCACGAACATGCCCACTCCTGTACTGAAATGGGGCTCAGGCTGTGTGGATGCTGGCTGCTCTGCAGGATAGGCAGCAAATGCCAAAACTGCACCAGGCTTCCCCACATCCCCTTTACAAGCCCAGATCCCTCACACCCAAGGTTCAGCAGCCCAAGCAACTCAGCATTTCCACTCAGAAGGACACTGAGGCTCACTCCATCCCATCTCCAAGCCTGCACACCACCCAAGGATGTTCACAGCATGGCACGAGGACCCTAAGCCCGAGCCAGCCCCTTCCTTCCCCACAGAGCACACGTACATCAGTTAAGGCCGCGTTGATGTAGTTGTTGCTGTCTCCATCCACAGAGATGAGGAAGGGAAGGCATCGGTCCGGAGGCAGGACATCCATGCTGCGGTTCCTGTCCCGGTTGCGGGGCAGGAGGGCGATGCTGCACTCTTCCACATCCAAGTGGGGAGTCACCGAGTTCAAGGTCTGTGGGCACACAGTCTCCTCTTAGCTCCTTCCTTGCTGGAGCCAATCCCCAAATCCCCTCTTGGCTCAGCTGGGAGACTGGGAGGGGATGTGTTGGTTCTGGGGTCACTCACCTGGAACTCCTCCCGCAGCTGTGAGGAGTTGCTCTGTGGCTCAATCCTCACCATCTCCTTGTAGGTGGGCTTGAACTCGCTGGCAGGGATGCTGGTTTCACCACACAGGCAAGCTTCCAGGATGGCATCGTGGATAAAGACGTACTGCTCCTGTGGGGAAAGAAAGAGGCTGAGCTGGGCATCACGCACAGGAAGCTCCCATTCTCCCATCACCCAGCCCCTTCTCTGCAAGATGAATTTGTGCAAGGCCAGGGCAGCTTGCAGGGAGCAAAACACCCTCATGTTCTTCTGATGTAGCTCTGCCAGCTCTAAGCAAATCACCCTCCAAAGGCAGAAAAGCAACGGGATGGGTGCTGGCTTTCTATGAGACGTGACCTCAGGTCGGGCTGGAAGTGCTTTACAGCCTTTCTTGGCTCTGGCACCAGCAGTACGATGTACCAACTCACCTCTGTCTGTATCATGTTGATCCTCCGTGAGCACAGTGTCTTCACACAGTTGTAGATGTCCACAACACCCTCACACTCAGCCATGTCCAACATGACATCCAGAACGATGTAGCAGCCAGTTCTCCCTGTGCCAGCACTGGAGAAGAGAAAAACAAAGTTAATGTATACCCAGACCATATGGCACCACACAAAGCCCCAGGCACCAGCAAGGTCTGCACAGGGCTTCAAGATGCCACACACCTCCATAACACAGCCCTCAGCCTGGCTTTCCCTGCATCCACCCCATCCATCTGCATCCACATGTTGCTGTGCAGGGGAGGGGAGGAGCTCACAGCAAAGGGTAATGAGTGCTTGAGCACAGCTGCAATCGATGCTCTTTGCAAGAAACACCTGAGTGCCAACAGTTCCCTCCCAAAGGATGCTCAGCATCAAACCCTGATGCACGGCTGAGCAGAACACTATGCTTGCAGCCAGACCAGACAGCAGCCCAAATCCTGACACTTTCCCACACGCAGCCAAAATGTGACAGAGGCTGAGCCCTTTGAGCCCCCCAGCACAGAGCTGCCCCCCTGCTCCTTTCCCACAAAGTCTTCTGCAGTGAAATCCTAATTTCTGGGGCTGATGAATCATTCGTCGTGATTATCAGTGATTACAGACTACAGGAGCTAATCACACTCGCTGTTGCCAGTGAATGAATACTGATGAGGCAATTGACAGGGAGAAATCAAATAAAAAAATCCCTCCCGTTCATCAGATCTTCCTTGTTTGCCCAGCAGAGGAAGAGCCATTAACCTGTCACACGGGGACGCCTGCACGAGGATGGAAAAAAATCACAGCTTTGCTCTGCTTTCCCTCAGCTGAACCAGGGACACCCTGCAGGGATGGGGAACAACATCCAGCTCTGCTCCTCCCCTTTGAGCAAACACAGTATTTCCATACAGCCATCACCAGTGGCCAAGCCAGCCATCCTCCCATGCCACCACCAACCCACAGCCCTGGGGATGACACCAAAACCAAACCCCAGCTCCGTCCCTGCCTCAGCTCTTCCTTTCAATTACCCATTTCCATTTTTTTCCCTGCTCAATATTTCAGGATAACTCCAAGCTTTTCAAAGGCTGAGCACTCACCTGTAACACGTCTTGCTGCCGCACGCACAACCCAACACCCCCAAAACCCACCCCGGATGGGGATGGTCCTCATGCCCACCTGCAGTGGATGACGATGGGGCCAGCATCGGGTGGTGTGGATGCCTTCACACGGCGGATGAAGGCCAGCAGCCCCGTGGCATGATAGGGGACACCGTGCTCAGGCCAGGATGTGAAGTGGAACTGCTTCACCTCGTGCCGGGCTGAGTAACCTCGCTGCAAGGGAGGGCAATACAGCACGTGGGCATGGGGCAGACAGATTGATGTGGCAACTGCAATGGGGAGGATGCATCACGAGGAGCCCCTGAGCTTCTCAGCTACTTTGAGAACAGCCTTGGGGTTAAAGCCCTACAGAAGGGATGCTACCGAGAACAGCAGGAGGGTAAAATCCTGCCATGACACCTGGACACCCCATTTCCTTAGGAATCAAAGATTTGCCCAGCCTCATTGTGATCAGTCACTTGAGGAGCACTATGGCTCTCTGCTCCTCAGATCCAAGAGGGTTAAAAACAAGCAGAGAAGGCAGCAGCCCTGAGGCACCCTGGATCTGTTCCACAAGCATCTTTGCTACCTGCCTCCTAACCAGACAGTGATTTCACATTCCTGCAGATTAAGAGGTGAATTGCATTGGCTCCATCCCCAGGTACCATGCTGGAAACTAACTGCCACATTACCCGCATTGCAGCCTGGAGGGGAAAAAGCACACTTATCCTCCTTTGCAATTACACAGTGCTCATCCTGAGCTGAGCTGAGGGCAGAGCCACAGCCAGGCTTGCAACAGAAAGTGCAAAAGGAGGACACAATTATGGGTGGCTCCTCCAAAATGTGGAGAAAATCCCACGCTGGGGTAAATAAGCAGGGTATTGGTAAATGCCAACAAGGAATGGTTAAAGATGCTCAAGGTTTGTCTGTTTGCATGGGCTGGTCTGGGCAGGGAGCATACCCTCTCGAGAGCAAAGGTCCGCACGGCGTACTCTGCCAGCATCTCTGACTTCACCAAGGTGATCTTGATGTCCCCATACATCTCCGAGTCATCCGGCCAATATTTGGAGCATTTCACCTGCAAGAAGGGGACGGGGTGGATTTTTGGCTCCTGCAGAGCACGTTGCAGAGCCAGAGCCTGGAGGCAAGCAGTGCAAAGGAGACCCTTACCCGACCCACTTCCACCAGCTTGGTTATCATCACGATGCTGGAACAGTGCTCCTGCCACACCATGCGCCAGAAGTCGTAGACCATCTCCTGCTTGGGACCTGTGGACATAAGGAAAATGTGGTCCTCTGGCTTCTGGTGCCTGCACTGGGACTGCTGACCGAGTCTGCTTTGCTACTGCCCCATTTGTCCCCAGATTAGACTGTTTCTCCCCTTTCTTGCAAAGACCAAATAACCCAGGGACAAAATCTGGCTGCTAAATCACTGCTTGTAGAGAGCAAAGAGAAGGGACAACTCACCTTGGGTGGCGATGAAGTGGTTGGACCTGTGGTAACCCTGCAAGAGAAGCAGAGGTGTCAGGCCCAATGGACAGGACATGGGGCACTCAAACACTGCCCAACAAAACCCTTCCTGGCCAGCAGTAGCAGATGCTCAGGTCAGCTGTGCCACCAGCACGATGCTGCTGCAGCATTCCTTGCTAGCCTGGATCACATCCTATGACTCAGCAAAGGGTGTGACACCCCCCCACCCAAGTCTGCATCTGTTTGCAGACCAGCACCTCCAAAACACCCCAAACTGAGGTGTGGCCACGCTGTCACAAGAGCTCAATGAATAATACACATCCCAGCTTGCAGCAGCCACATGGCATGGGGTGATGGCCCCACTCCCCTCCTGCATCCCACAGCAGTGCGAGCATCACTGGCTCTCAACACAGACACGTCAGCCCAAGCAGCAGAGCATCTCCCAGTGAGACCAGTGCCACAGGGACCCACGGGCACCAGGTGTCCCATTCCTGCCAGCAGCCTTGGCCACCGCTCCCATTTATCACACACATGGAAGTGACAGTGGCAGAAGCTGGAGACCTCACCTTTCTCCCTGTCCCCAATCTTTCCATGTGTTTTACCAAGCCTGCCTCTCACAGGTGCAATTTTACACCTTTATGTGGAGCAACGGCCCCATGGCCAGGAGCAGAGGAGCAGGGAACCATCTACTTACTTCTCGGTTAATCCGAATCTGAACGATCCCATTCGGACACGGGTTTGAGAGAGAAAGATCAGAGACAGAGACATTAGTGAGGCAGAGCTCGAGAGGCAGGACAGAGCCACAGGGCAGGAAGGACACACAGGGACAGGCATGGGGACACTGCTCGGGCACAGGGAGCCCATCACAGTGGTATCAGACCCCTCTTGCTGGACAACGTTCTCTGAGCAGCAGGGTCACCATCCTGGCCCACATCTGGAAGCAGCACCTGCAACCTGCAGTGCCCCTGTCTTCTCCCTCACTTTGCCTTTACCAGAGCCCAGAGTCTTAAGCCTCCCCTGGTCTTGGCATTGCTGGAAGGGACAGGGGGCACCATTCCAAGAGCCAAGCTCTGCTCAGATTCGTGCACTGCTGGGACCAAGGGTGCCCCATCAGCACAGTGCAAACCCCCAGCCCGTCCCCATGTTCCTCCTCCACCTCTGCATCCTCTGACTACAGAGGACAGCAATCCTAGAGCCATGCAGAAAGCATGGAGAAGAGAATGAGAAAGCAGAGACAGACAGAAGCTGAGGATGAAAGACAGATACAGCTGCAGGGGACAGCAACAGAAACAAGCACAAATTGCTAATGGACATAAAGCAGGAGGGCTCTTTAGGGACGTGTGGTGTGGTCTTCCTGAGCTCCCTCCAGAGTACAGACCCTGATGCCCTCGGGAAGCTCAGCCCCACAGATCTGTCCCTGCTTACATCAATGTAGTTGGCGTTGATGTAATCCGAGTTGGGATCACCCAGCAGTGGATGGAGCTTCACACGGTGGCGGTCATCTGGAAGGCAAGAGGAAAAGGTGCTGTTTCCTCCAGTGCTGTAGCCCAAAGGGGGGCTCCCAGGCCCCGACCCCTGCTATGCAAGAAGCTTTCTGCTGCCCCTTACCAGCCAAACCCCATCCGTTTATTCCTTGCCATGGACCAGACGCAATAAAACAAAATAAAACCCAGCCCTTTCGAAGGCTTTTCTCACTGTTCAGGGTGTTCAAGCCTTTCCTGCATGCACTTACACGTCGACACGTGATCCTGTCTCCCTTTGGTCTTGTCTTTCTTCTTTGAAGCATCCCAGCCTTCAAAGAAGCTCTGCAAGGAGAGACAGCTGTCACAGCCTGAGGACAGGGCTGTGGGGACACCCCCACCTCCAAAACCCTCCCAGGGATCAGGGCACAGGCCTTGATTTCATTGCAGTTCTGCCAGTTCTACACTTCTGTTGCATCCACAAAATGCTCTATTTTCCAGCAAATTACATATTGCTTGTTTTTTTTTTCTAGTTTGTTTTTTCTCTCTTTTTTTTTTTTTTTTAAATCTCCCCAGATCCTTCTCTCCCCAGCACGGAACAGGTTTGCATGTAATAACAGTAACATTCATAGATTGGCGTAAGAGGAGGAAAGTGGAAGGAAATTACATGTTTTCTCCCCTCCCATAATATCTGAGTGCTTTCAAATGACTAGGTTCCAAGAACATACAGCAGCTTTTCAAGGAGCACTAATGATTATAGCCAGCCCTGGTTTGTCCAATACATAAAAAAAAGGGGGAAAAAAAGCTTCTGCACTTGAAACAACTGAACATTAAACAGTAATTTCACTGGGAAATTTCAATCACTAGAACTGTGGGACACCAAGAAGCTGAGAAATCAGCACAGCCATGTGCACTGCAGCAGAGCTGTGAAGGATTCTGCACTCCATTAGAAGGACTGCAGCCCAATGGGATGGAATGGGCATGATGCAAGAGGTGACCCTCAGGGTGATGTCCCTCTCCTGGAAGAGCAGGGATGGCCCCTCCTGCTGCCTTTTTATGGCCTTGGGAGCTGCCAGCTTGCAGAGAAATTGCTCATCCTCAGGCTGTGTCCATGCTTACTGCATGGAAGGGAGGGTAGACTGGAGAGTGAAGAAGTGGCAAGAGAGGTGCCACCACTTGGCATTTGCCCAGGAGGACATGAGCAAGGAAAAGCACCTCCAGCACCAGTAGAAGATGCTGGCTGACCTACTGCAGGGCTGGCAGAGCTGCCTCAGCTCACCTTGCCTTTCAGCTGCTGGTTAAACAGAGAGCAGCCACAAACCCAATCAAGACTCAGCCAGAAAAAGTAGGAACACCTCCTGTGCTGACACCTAAAGACTCGGGGAGCTCAGAGAGCTGTGATCTCCAGCTCCCTCCTACCAAAGCACTGTAGATCCTCTTATACAAGGGTCCTGTACACCACCTTGCCACATCCTGGGGTCCTCCATCCCCCCTACCATGTATCCTCCTCAAAACGCAGCACACGACGCTCTCACCTCGTACTCCTGCTTGAAGCCATAACCTTCTGCTGTCTTCATCTGGTTGATGTGTTGGAGGAGGTCGGCCACACGCACAGCAGGGTGCAGCTGCCCAGTGTGATATGGGGACCCTTTGCGGCCACACTGGCGACGAGGAGAACCCCCCAGCAGGCTGCTGGACTCATTGACCACACTGCTGCGCTGGTCACCTGCAAACGAGGAGGGACAAAGGAGATCATCAGGGTCTGAGGCATTGCTCCCACGTCCCTGTCAGCCCCCTGCACCCGCAAAGCAAGGACAGTGAAGTTCTCCAGAAGATGCTGGGGCTGCCCCAACACTGGACTCTCTCAGGGTGACAAAGGTAGTCCAGACCTTATCATACTCACTGCAGCTGTTCCTGCAGCCCAGAGCTGGCAAGGGCCATTACAGCCCCTTAGGACCACAGCACACCTCTCAGAACCACAGCACAGCTCTTAGAAACCAGTGGGCAAGATCTTAAGAGGGCTCACTGCTTACTTCTCATTGATTCAAGCACTTACCTCCCATCCAGACCAGTACAAGCTACATGCATAAATATTCACTTAAAGACCTGACTCAAAGAACTGCATTGCTGAAGTCCCGAGCCCAGCCTAATGGTTAATTTTCCTCACTGCTGGATACGATCCTCTTATTTCTAGCACTGACACAAATGGACTTTGCTGTGGGTTAATGCATGATCTTATGCAGTGTTCTACCCAATGCCAGTGTCATATAATTACTGGCACAGCTTCCCTGTGTTCACCCCACAGGGCTGCTGCATGACCAGCACACACGATCCTGACATTTGGGTTTGCATGAGAACTGATGCTCCTCACTGCTGCCAAGAGAGGTGGCTGCTGCAGATCTCACAGTGCCAGCGAGCAGCTCTGCTGTGCAGCGCAGCCCTGGATGTGGTTTCCCTAACAACACTTCTAAAAACCACCCATACTGGCTCGCTCAGAGCTGCCAGGCTTTTTTTTCTTTTTTTTTTTTGGGTCTGCAAGGATCAGCCACTCACTTATGCTGGCACCTCTGGCTCCTCATGCAGCCTACACAGAGCCCCTCTCCATCAAGTTTAATAGGAAAAAAACTGGGTGTTTTGCAGGCTGGGATCTGCATGGTCACACACTGAAGACCCTTTATGAGATGTATTCCGGGCTTTGCTTAGATGCAAGAAAACAGAGGCAAAACCAGCAGAGAGACAGGGAGCAGCACACAGCAGGACAACAGCCCCAGCCCAGGTGGGAGCAGGATCCAGCTCTACAGCCCCACTCCCAAAAGAAACACAGCATGGCTGGCTATTCTAGCTCCAAGATGGAGAAAAATCTCAGTACAAACCAGCCTGGCTATGAGTGTTTCAAGGAGCCCCAGTAGGACAGTAACTGAAAAATAATACACTTATACAGATGTATTAAAAGGAGGAAAAGTTTGCCCTCTGGGCTTCTACTGTCTGCGAGACAATGCCAGGAATCATATTAATCCAGCATCGGTGGAGAAGAGCCGTGTGTAAAGCAGCATCTTGGAGTTACTGTAACAGATGTTATTAGCATATGTTTGAAACTGAGGCACTGAACGAGTTATTTTACAACTAAATCAGTGCCGAGTCGCTTACTCCAGTGGGTGCTCAGTTATCAGTCTCCCTCTGATATGAAGGCTGTGGCTCTTTAACCCTCCAAACCCCACAGCTGTGTACAGCTGTGGTCAGAAGCCAAAGAGCTGAGCGGGGCACCTTGCTGCTCTGACACTTACAGCCATGGGAACACTGCAGCTCCCTGTCCTTACCACGGTTGCTGTAGTTGTGGGTGTCCATGAAGGACAGCCCCAGCCTCTCGTCCTCTTGCAGCGTGCTCTGGTCTGTGAAGCTCCTGTCGATGGCACTCATCATGTGTGTCTTCTCATGGCGGTAATTAATTGTTGCTTTCGTCATGTTGACAGGTTTGCTGCAGGGAGATGCAAAGGGGAAAAGAATAAGGCTGAACCAGCATCACTGCCAGACCCCAAACCAGCTCCTCAAGGTTTGGTTTATTTGGGGCTGCAGGACAGCTTATTTCTCCCAGTGCTTTGGTATTCTGGTGCCCCAATCCAGCTGCAGCTCCGCATGGAGCATCTCCTGCAGGCTGCAGCAGTCCCAGCTGTGCATCCTCAGTGTCCACTTCTGTCACTGGGGGCAGAACCAGCAGGAGACCTGAGCCCACACCACCTGAGGGACCTCACATTGGTGGGGAAAGGACACTGCAGGATGCTGCCAAAACCCTGAATTCAAGCAGGAGTACAGCCATGCTGGGTATCTGACCCTTTCTGCTTACACTGCCTTCCGTCCTAATGAGCTCAGAAGCATTATTTTCCCAAGCCAAAGAGGCCCTTAAGATGTACTTGACAGAGAAAAGGACTCGTTGGAGTGGAGAGCAGCAGAGCAAGGGGGGCAGGAAGGAAGGAGGAGAGAGAAAATGACAATTACTTACGGGTAATAGGAGTAAGAATAGTAGTTCCTCCTGGCAAGCGTGCAAACAAAGAGAATGGCACAAATTGCACAAGCAGCTTTTCTTTGATGGAGAAAGTGGGGCTCTAGGGCAGCATGCAGGGAAGGAGAGCACAGAATAGGCAGGCACCCGCACACCACGAGCATCTCAGAAGGTTCCCTTTCCTCTCAGCCCTCCTCCCCCACGAGCCATCCTCCTCCTGCACTGCCTCAAATCATGGGATGAAAGCTGAAGGCAGCTCCTCTCTGGCAGCAAGCCCTGGAGAGCAGGTAATGGGCTGCACGTGCCCTAACACCAATGAGTTATTGCTAGGGAGCCCTGAGCTGTCGTACAAAGCACCAGGGACTTCAGCCCAACTCCGTGCTCAGAAAAATCATGCACATCAGACAGAACCCTGGCTGCACCCACAGCAGTCTGGGCATCCTGGTAGCAGAGTCCAAGTACCAGCTCTTGTGGCAGCCATGGTCAGAGAGCTGCCCAGGGGATATTGGGGATATTTCATGTTTCGTGAGACTGAACAGTGAACGTGCTGAGAATTTGGGCCATCCCCAGGGAGGTGGTGTTGCTTCCCCAGTCAGGGAACATGGGGCCAGGGTCGCCTACGCTGGCTGTCACCATTCATTACAGACGAGTGGATTCTGGGGGCACATTTCCATTCCACCACATCAGCATTTTCCAACAGCAAAACGCTCCAGAGGAGATTGATGAGCTAATCCCAGCTTCCAACAGCTCCACGTTTGTATCCTCAAACACTGGGTTTAATTTGTGGTCCCTCCTGCCAGTTCACGCTGGGACACCACAGCAAAGGGCAATGGAAAGACAGCAGTTTTCTCTCTGCTGGCCCAACAGCACCACTCATGAGAACCAAAGGGCTTCAAATGCATCACCACTACTAGTGTTTGCTCCATCCAGAACATGCCCAGCACCACATGCACGAGGATGCAAGGAGCCACGAGCCAATCCTGCACATCTCGCAGTGCTGATGGGACACCACAGCCTTGCTTTCAAACTGGCACAAACCAGCAAGAATCCTTCAAGGCACACAAAGTCATAAAGAGATGTGCAGATTTGCACGGGCTGTGGTTGTTTTGCTCCCCCTGGCCATTAGCATACTTTCCTCCCATCGCTCCCAAGCCCTGCACGAGGACAGCATTTAATTGCTGCCCTTTTTTCCCTGCCGTGCCAGCCCTGCTTTTAATGCCCCCCACGGCTCAGTGCTGCCTTGGGCCCCCTGAAGTAAAAGGCCACTTTCCAGGGTGCTGCGCTTCAGCAAAAAGCAGTGGCTGCATCCCCAGTGCTCCTGGGGTTGTGTGTCCCAGAAAGCCCTCATCCTCCTCCCTCCCATCCCGCTGAGCTTCCCCAACAACAGCTGCATGGCCACAGTCCCAGCCCGGATCACAAAGCACAGGGACCCCCGTGGGAGGGGAGTTTGGGGTCCCCAATGGGTGAGTGTTAGGAAAGCTCCCCTCCAGCACACAAATGAATCGAAATGTTTCATTTAGAGCCAGAAAAGCTGGAGGGGCTCAGCATGTTACTGCTCATGTTTTAGTAAAAAAAATAAAATAAAATAAAAAAGGAGTATTTCTGCATTAAAATGAGCCCAGGCAGAGTGGGGATGGCTGAGCATCCATACCTTGTGCAGGCACCTGCATCTCCCTCCATGGGGGATGGGGCTGCTCCCATTGTCCTCGAGCAGAGGGACAGGGATGGGGACAGTGAAGCTCAGCACTGCCCCAGCATCCCTCACGCAACAGTATTTCAGTCCATAGAGAACTAACAGAGCTGCACAAAGCAGCAACAGACCAGAAAACACGGAGGAGAGTGATTATGGACTGAAGCTGCAGAGTCTCCAGGGTGATGGAGTGTCCCAGGACTTTGCACCTTGGTTCCCAGGGTCACCTCCTGCTGTGCCCTTCTCACTGCAGCTGCATGGATTTATTCCATGCTTTCAACCCGTGCACTGCCCCAGATGCTCAGCATCTCCCTGCTACCCAGCCAGAATGAATGCCAGCCCCTCCTCACGTTTCCTGACAGGTATGGGTTGGATGTGGCAGGGGAAGCAAACGAAGAAATCTCACAGATCCCAACTACTGACATCAGTTTGGCTGGGAGGAGGATCTGGAGTCCACCCAGGGGGCTCCCAGTCACCTCCAGTTAGCACTGCACCCCACTGGTGACAGCAGGGAGGACGGGCAGATGGAAGTGCAGGTCTCCTTACCCTTTCCGAATGACAACAATGATGGCTCCCAGCAGGATAATGAGGACGACGAGCCCACCAGCACAGATTCCCAGGATCAGCCCCATCTCCTCTGAGTGCTGAGATACCTCCAGAGGCCGTTTGCTCTCTTTGCAGGCAGCTGCCAGGGGAAAGCATGAGAGGCTCAGTGCTCAGCTCCCTCCTGTAACTCCCACCCAGGTCTGGGCACCTCCCTCTGCCTCCCACACAGCAATGGATGGAAAACCAAGTGGCAATGTCAGGTGGGAAAACACAGGGAGGGAAGAGAAACAAGTGCTCCTTTGGGCACCAGGATGGATGATGCAGGTGCTCCGTGACAATGTTCAGACCGTGGGCAGACATGCCTTGCTGCACCCTGCAATTGGAATTATCAAATCACAAAATATCCTGAGCTGGAAGGGACTCACAAATATCACTGCATCCAGTCATGTGAATTCTATGTAATGCGTTGTGCTGCCTCCTTTACGTGCAGAGGATGCAAAGGATGCTGTAACAGTAGAGCCCAACAACACCCAGGTCTTTTCCCTGTAATTTTTCCCCATGAGATGCTCTGCATGTTTTATCCCATCTGAGACATGAAGGGACTTTATTCTGCACAGCCTGGAGATCCTCAGTGCCTTAAGCATATCCCTCTGCCATCCAGTCCCCAGGGCACAACCAACCCCATCCTACAACAGCCACTACAATACAGCATCAGAGCAAAATTCTAGCAAGAGGAAAAACTAAAAACATAAGAAAGCAAGCACCAACCACGCTCCCTCCCAGCAGTATGGGACTGAGCTGTAATGAACCATCATTCACTCCCTGATCTCAGGGCTGCACTCTGGGTCCACAGCCTCAGTAGAAGCAATCTAGCTGGAATAGCTGCAGTGAGCAAGGAGCTTACCAGGAGCAGGGAGCTTACCTTTGCGGGCGATGCGGATACAATTGAGCCGGGTTTCCTGCAGAGGAAAGAGATGGGGAATCAGAGGCTGGCTGGTTGCAAGCCTGACTTGCTTTTGCCCTCAAATTGAACGAGTTTCCAATTGATTTACGTTGAAGCACCCACTGCTGAATTATCTGTCCCCAGCATCTCCTATACCAATGTCCTTTGGTTTAACCAGGGCAACAAAACTCAGTGGCGTGCAAAGGGAAGGTCCTGAGCGAGCTCTTGGAGGATCTGCAGGTCACCAGTGAGCTAAAGACCAAAGCAGCCAAAGCATCCCAGGTCGTTCAGCAAAGTCTTCACACTCCATCCCTGGTCCTCTGCATGTGCTGCTAATGTTGCCATGATGGCTTCAAGCTCAACTGTCCAATAATCTTAGCATTTGCGCTGGGAATTCAGCTAAAATATTCCATCTTTTGATGTGTTCGATTTCTGGCAGAAAAAAAATCCACTGTTTTTGCAGTTCTCCTCTCTAAGCTTCCTCCAGCACCTCAGGACACCAGCACTGGAGCATCGTGGGCTCCATCCACGCAGCCCAACCAAAATCTGTCCATGCAAAGTGCCTGGGGCAGCTGGCACAGTGCTGCAATCCCAGAGAGTTCCAGGTCTGGCTTCTCCTGCTTTGTGGTCCAGCTGGCCCGAAAGCCACAGCAAACCCAAGCTGGGATGCAGCTTTCTCTCAGTGTCTGACAGCAGCCAGGGCAAACCCATTGGCTCCCAGCAGGAAGGCTGTAAAGCACCAGTTATCATCCAGCAGTGCCCAAGTGAGCCAGAGCCGAGATGCAGCAGCCTGTCTCAGCTCTAATTACAACCCAGCGAGGTGTGAAAGATCCCGATGGAGAAGGATTCAAAATTCACATCCCTCCCTCCAAAAAGCGAGCTGCCAGCCAGTGCGTGGATCTGTGCAGGAGCTGAGATGAGGATGCTGCCATCGTCCCATTGCTTTGTGTTTGGCAGCTTGTGTCCCAGCTGGAAAGGGGTCTGCTGGAGCACGTGAGGATGGTAAAGGTATCCTGAGGGTCCTTGGAGGAAATCAGCCCAGAGGGTAGAGCTTAGGACAGATGGATCCAGGTGTTGGTGCCAAAAAGCCAAAGAACTGGTGGCCCAGGAATATGTTGACAACTCTTCATTTCCAAATCGTTCTTTTCTATCCAAATCATTCTGGGAAAGCAGGTCTGTTCCACAACAGCAGGAGCTGAGGTTGGACCCCTCCAGCCTCAGCAGCCAGGCCCAGGCAGGGGACACATATGTCCCAGGAGGCGCCCAGCCTGTGGGGAGGATGGAGAGCACCCAGCTGTGCTCCCAACATGTCCCCATGGCCCTGGGTGACAGCCCCCAGATAGGACAGCATGAACTCCAAGGGTGAACAGCCAGCAGAAGGACCCAAAACAAGCCCCACTTCCCAGGACCCCTGGGATGCCATGCAGCTGGTGGCAAAGTAGATATACCAGCATCTCCAAGGAGACCCAGAGAGATGCATAGTACTCACCCCTCTGAGGTTGCTCATGGCCTGGAAGTAGATGAGATAGGCCTTCTTGGGCTCCAGTGGTGGGTTCCAGTAGCCACTGTAGGTCTGGTTGTCCCCTACAGTGAACGGCTTGGCTTCAGTGAGGCTGCTGGCAGGCAGCTCAGCCCCAAAATAGTGCACGGAGCCACGAGACATGGCATCATCAAACGTCAGTGGCACCGGGAAGCACTCCTGCCCACCCAGCTCCCGCTTGATCCTCTTGGGCCGGTCTTCTTCCACAATGACCTGGTAGGTACTGGGTAGGTGGAAGGTGCAAGATACAGGTTAACTTTGCATGATTGCCCTTCCCACCGTGCCCTCAGCCCCTTGCAGTCCTCATTTACCTGATGGGAGCCCCCCGGCCCTGTGCTGGCCGCAGCAGCACCGTGATTGTGCTCTCTGACTCGCCCAGTGGTGATGGCATATCCCCATAGTCGAAGGTAGGAGCTGCAAAGAGAGCACGTGGGACTGAGCAGCAGCCCTGTGTGTGCAGAGCTGCCTGCATGGGGGAAACTGAGGCACATGCAAAACTCTCTCAGGTCTTGAGCAACGATTGTGTTTTGGAGAGGACCTGGGGGTTGCGGCGAGGGATTTAATGCCACAGGTCCAGCAGAAACCACAGGATGCAACCTTGGCAGGACCCAAGCACTCCAGCTTTAAGATGGGCCCTGTGTGCTTGGGGATAGCATCTCACCCAACCCCTGGCACGGCACAAGCATCACCCTGAGGACAGAAGCACCCACAAAGCAAGGAGGGGAATCCATCACACCTGCACAGAGAAGCTCTGAGAGCCAGATTTCACAACACCTACCAGATATGTTGGTGGTGATCTCAGTGAGTGCTGTCTGGCCAAAGCCCTTGCCTGTGCGGGCACGCACTGAGAAGAGGTAGGTGGTGCCAGGGTGCAGGTTGGAGAAGACGTGGTAAGTCTCATTGCGCAGCTTGGAGACGGTGCGTCGCGGGCCGGGCACATTGACTGCTGGGTCTGAGGACTCAATGCTCTGGTAGCTGATCTGGAGGGACAGAATGGAGCATCATGAGTGAGCGGGAGCAAAGGGAATGTCACAGAATAGAAGAGAATATCCCGAAGTTGGAAGGGACCCACGTGGATTATTGATGCCCGTGCTTGTGTTTTGGGGTAAACTGCAATGTGTTTGGAAAAGCTGCTGCTGGAAAGCAGTCCTGGCACTGAAAGCAAGGCTACCCAAGAGAGAAACCCTGCAGTCAGGAGAGTTTCAGTGGGCTGGATCAATGCTCCCTGCAGCACACTGATAATTCTGTGGGTACCAGAGGTGCCAGGGCTCAGGATGTACCTCGTACTGCGTGATGAGGCCATTGGGCTCCACCGGTTCCTCCCACTTCAGAAAGATCATGTCCTCCAGAGGGGTGAAGGTGAGTGACTCAGAGGCGATGCCACCAGGCACTGGGAAAGGAAAAGGGTTAGGATGAGTCCCACTGGGGTTTGCTGTGAGCACTGCCCCCACAATGCAGCTTTCCTCCCCCCTCAGCAGAAGTGCTCACCATACCCCAGCTCTCCACACTAGCTACACCACCACCAATAAAAACTACAAATAGTAGCAGTTGAAGGTGTCAGGATTGATATTCACTTATTTAGCACGGCTTTCTTTTATCATCCTTCCCCCGCCTCCAACCCAAGGGGGTTGTTAAGGAGGGCAGGAGAGGCAATTGTTCAGCCAAGACCATTATTCCCAAGCAGCAGCATCTGCTGCAAGCTTTAGTGCCTGGGAAAAAAAAAAAAAAAAAAATCACACCCCTCATTTCAGAAGCAATTAAACCCACTTAAACCAGCATAGTGCATGTGGGACCAGGATGCTGGAGGCACAGTGGGAATCATCATTAGCAGTTATTACCTTGGGAACAGCCCTCAGGTGGGACACAATCCAGGCAAGATCTCATTGATAGCATCACATTCAGCACAGCTTTGCTGAGCTTTGCTATTTGGGTCCAGGTAGGTGGAGCCAGGCAACCTCACATGTGTCTCTTCCACCCAGATGCCTGCTCTTCCCATCTTCCCTTTATTTTTTTTTTGCAGCTTTTGTTCAGATCTAATTATACAGTCAAGGGAGAGGGATTGCCTTCTGCACACTTCCCACCATGCAAATACACAGTTTCCACTTGATTCACAAGTTAATCTAATCAGAAGCATCATGTCCTACAGGTGTACACGAGACACTTATTAAATTCCTGGAAATCTTTAGGGCAGGAATGTGTGCACCTATAAAAACACATTTCTTCTGCAAAACAAATGCAGGGTGCTCACCTGTGGATGCAAAACACGCCACGACCACGTGGGCAGATCCCAGCAGTGTGCAAAGCCCTCTGCCATGCCTACATATACCTGTATTTGCATGTATTTACTCTGGCTTGCAGCCAGCAGGGGAAAGAGCTGTCTCCCTGCAGCACCAACACAGTGCTCTGCTGCTGCAGAGGTGAGGGAAGAAAGGAAAGCCAGGAAAGCACCAGCCCTAAAATGGAGCCCAGCAGAACTCTATACCACAGATGACATCAATTTGCTTCCTTGGTCAACGAGGTGTGTGACCTTGCCATGAAAGGAGATTATGTTCATTAACCAGGACCTTCCCTCTCATGCTGGCTGTGACCAATGCTGTGCTGCCTTCCAGATGTTTCTCAATAACTCCCACAATAATTTCCTCCATAATTTTGCCAGGCACCGAAGTGAGCCTGACAGGCCTGTAATTACCTAGAGAAGCCCCAGTGATGCACAAACAGACGATGCAAACAAAGCACAAAAGATTCAAATAAAACACAATCAAAGGTTCTATTATTGAGTCTTTGCCATCTCCTCTTAATTGCACGTGGGGCTGCTTGTCAACCAGTCCTGGTAACTCAGATCATCATCATCGAGTGCAGAGGAGGGAAAGATTCAGCCTGTCCCTATCAGGTCTGGTTGCTTAAAAAGCAGCAGGGAACACCTCAGTCCCATGGAGATGGAGAGCATAAGGTGGGAACGTCCCCATCACACAGTGAGGTGACTGCAGAGCCCTCAGCTCAGCCATGGCACTCACTTGCTCTTCTGCAAGCTTTCAGAGACACTACACTGCCCTGGCCATGGAAATGCAGGAGCTGCAGCAGCTGAGCTTCACACCCTGTCATTAGCTAATTTAGATAAACTGAATATCTAATGTAGATAAATTGAATAGGGTTAGCTGGGCCAAACCCACTTGTAACATTTGCAGTGCATCTATGAACCCAAAGATGTGTTGATTCCTCCTGGGATGGAAAGTGCTCATCCTACCAAGTTCAGTCCAAGGGGGGAGCAGCCAGCCCTGGTTAATCAACGTATAGTGAGAAGCATCTGGAGTGATTACAGTATAGCAAAAAAACATCTGGAGCTACTGTATTAATATACAATAAGAAAGCAGCTGCAGCAGTCACAGCACAGTGAAAACAGCTGAAGCAATTAGAGATTAAAAAAAAAAGGCATCAGGAGCACAGAGCTGGGTGCCCATGGTTGAGCAGGCTCAGGTCTAAGGACACAGCGTGCTGATAGGATGCACGAAGTAATCACTGTGGTTTTAGTATTAGTATTTTAGTGTTTAGTATTAAGAGACTGGAGCGGGACCAAAGACCCAGAGCAGGTTTGCTTGAAGGGTATCCACCTTTTCTTGGTGCCTGGATAGGGCACTGGGTCTCAGAAAGCAGGGAAAGACAAACAGTTTGGCTGTACATGAAGAGCTCATGTGTGCAACTCGATTGCAAAGTTAATGGGAGAAAAGCAAAGGGAAGCTGAGCAAAGCTGTGCTGGGAACATGCTGACCTCCAGTTCACAGCACTCACCAAGAAACCCAGCAAAGCCAAGTTAATCAGCCTGAGCTCTGCAGATGAAAGGAGTCACCTAAGTGCAAAGCGTTAATTGCTTTGATCACTGTTGCTATTGCTGCTAGGTTTTAATTCCACAATATGGGACGAACGAGGGCTCCCCATGCGGGCATGAGCTGAGATGGGCATCACTGCACGGGGCACAGCTGAAATCCTACAGGACGGGGATTTCTCTGGGTAGACACGCCGCCCCATCACAATCCAACCGACCCACAGCATTCCTCCAAACCTTTTTTGTGAGGGTTATCCTTACCGTCCTCATCCGTCTGGAACGTCACCTCCTTGCCCTCCTTACGGCCCTCGGGGTTGGAGAGGATGAGCTTGACGTGGATGTTCCTGTAGGGCAGCAGGTTTTTGATGGTGTAGCGGTTGGCGTTGCGCTCCATCTTGGCACACTCACGGAAGGTTTGGTTGAGGCCAGTGCCCACCAGGTAGCGATAGCACAGCGAGACGCTGTAGGTGTGGCAACGGGTCAGGTTGTAGCCCAGAGGTTCCCATTGTAATGTCAGCTGCCTGGATTGGATCTCGGAGAAAGCCAGGCCTTTGGGGGCCCGCATGGGCTCTGCCAGGGAGAGACAGAATCAAAATACACTGCTCAAAGTGTTTAAGCTAAAGCAGCTTCGATTGCGTGGAGGGGGAGACTTCATAGAGTGGAAGTATTGCAGGTGTGCGCAGCAAGCCTGAGTTCTAAACAGGTTTGCTGCCCCACATTGCCCAGATTGTGGAGTCTCCTCCTTGGAGATTCTCCAATGTGAGCTGGATGTGGTCCTGGGCAGCCCTGCTGGAGCAGGGTGAGCCAGATGGACCCTTCCCACCTCACCATCCTGTGACTTCCGACGCCACCAGCACTGCCTCTGCTCCTCCTCACCCATTAATGGGATCACAGCAATGTGCAGCAGTGTGGCTCCCAACACTGCAACTGAGATGGCAGCCCTCAGCTGTTCATCAAGCTGATGGCAAACTCTCAATAGGACAGAGTGACAAAAAAAAAAATTAATTATCATTTGCATAAATAAGAGGAGCCAAGCTCCCTTGCCAAGAGTACACATGTGGGTGGTTTGTGTTAGCCCCAGTTAATTCCTTTAAGGACCTAAAGGGGTGAGGAAAGGATGATGAGAGTGAATTTTTGAGGTCCTGGCCCATCCTGGAACAGATCCTCAGGGAGAATCCATGCTGCAAATCCCCATGGGATTTGTGCCAAGGAGGACTTTGGGCAGCCCAGGGCTGCAGAAAGCATTTGTAACCTCACTGCATGCTCCAAATGTCCTCACAGGATGTCCTCACTGCCTGCACTCCCAGTCTGAGTCCCTTCTATGCCTGGTTCAAGGATTCAGCTCTGGTACCACTGTTAGCAGAATGAAGATTTTCACCCCCATCACCATCAGCAACCAACCCATCACCTTCTTCACCCATCAAGAACCCATCTCCTTATTCCAGCGCATTTAAATGATCAGTAGGGAACAGACAGCCCAGCATCCCCAGGCCAACACACACAGATATGAATAGCAATTCAGCAAGAGCTCAGCTAACGAGGATGTCTGCAGGCACCAACATCACTGAATATTTCCATGCAATTAGTGCCAGTGCCAAGCCACCCGTGCTCACAGTTGCTAACACAGCTGCATGGACACAGGCATAGTGTCAAACACGGATGACAGCACTGGGCATCTCCTGTTGCTCCAGAGCAGGATGCATTTATCCTTTAAGTGGATTATTCCAGGGTCCTTTTGGATCAGATTCTGCAAAGCCCACTGCCACCACGGGCTGGTCCAGAGATGCTGCAGAATGATGGCTGGCACATCCAGGAGGATGTGGGGCTGGTGACCGAAACGCAGCTACTTCTCTGATAGAACAGTTGCTTAATCACACCATGTGCTAGGTTGGGAGTGAAATCCATGCTTGTATCACAATGGAAGAGCACTGGTAGCCTAGACTGGAGGTGGAGACCATTGGAAATTGAACACAGAGCGGCTGTGATCAGCTTGGAGGTAACCATGAAACCCAGGCATACTTGCAGCACTTGTAAGAATTAAGTGGGAGAAATACTCCTTCCAGCCCCAGGCTGCTGCACCCTGCTAAGGGTCTGCATCTCCAGATCTGCTCCTCTACCACTGTCAGCAGCCAGCCCCCCAGGCTCACGGGCATGGCCAGAGCTGCAATGCTCCAGCTCCAGAACGTCCCAGCCCTGCAGCTGTTCCTGCTCCACTCCTGCCATGCATTGGTGTGACAGCACAGGGACAACGTGCACAGGGGTGGCAGATCCCAGCTTGCTGCCATGTCACCAGCACGATGACAATGCAGGGACAAACCCACCCCTGTGTCCTGGTGGCTGCTTTCAAGTTCAGAAGGAAGGATGCTGCTGGCATAGCACTCTCAAAGGAGTGCCCACAAGGACAGGGACCACATCCCCTCCATCAAGAGCAGTCAAGCTTGGCTGGTTAAAATAACAAAATAAGGTCCCAGAAAGGAGCCAACCCACCTGCACACTTGGTACGGCTGATGAGGGGGGGTCCCGGTTTCCCCGTGCCCCCTTCACCAGGACGTGTCAGCAGGACACTGATCTCATACTCTGTGTCAGGATCCAGGTGCCAGAGTTTGTAGGTCTGCATGTTGACAGCGTGCACCTCTGACCACGGCCCCGAGGTCATGCGGTATTCTATCTCCTTGCGTACGATGGGGCCGTCGCCGATGATGGAGTTGGTGTTGAGCTGGATGATGAGGTAGGTGGATCCAGCCCGCAGCAACTGGGGGGGTGCGATGGGTGTTGGGGGCTCTGGAAGAGAGAGGAGAAGCAGCTGGAGCATCTCACCCCCATCCCAAAGCTGGAGCATGCGTGCCCAAAGGACAAGAAAAACTGATAAGGAAACGACACCGAAGTATTCAACACAAACCAGACATTAATTGTCAGCCCGTGCCGTATGCCATGCATCTCTCTAACAGCCCTGGAAGCATCGAGGTTCCGTATGACCAAATCTTATTATCTGTAGAAGATGCACTGCCTGCCATTCACTAAGGTGCCACAAAGTTTCATCGGAATGAATTAATTCCTTTCAACTGCAACCAATAATCAATGAACTAAGACCAGTGGGAAAGATAGTGTCCCAGTTTTATGTTGAGCCATTGCGTACTGACTTGTTTGCAGTGAGTAATGCCATCTCAGCGCCCTGACACCCCCGGAATCAGGAGAGAGAAGGAGCGCAGTGCATAGAGATGACAGCGGGCACCCACCTTTCACAATGAGCTCAGCAAAATTGGAAACCCCAGAGCCACGGCTGGACTGGGTGACACAACGATACAGGTCCTGCTCGCCCTTGGACACCTCGTCCAGCTGGAAGGTGGCCAGGAAGCGCCGGTGGCTGATGTGCTTCACGGAGGCAGCAGGGACCACTTCGCCGCTCTGCCTCTGCCCAGCGGGGAGAGAAAGGCAGGAGGAGAGCTCAGCGTGGCACTCAGAGCCACCAAACGTGGCCCTCGAGGACCGAATCCTTGCCACGCACAGATCTCACCTGCATGAGGAAGCGCTCTGCCTCTGCAGCCTTGCCAGCAGCCACACACTGGAAGGTGGCATTTTGCCCCGCGTTCACCTCCACGTCACCCAGGCGGGAGAAGTGAGGGGCTTTTGCTGCCATGGAACAAAAAAAAAGTATTAAGGAGGCTCTTGTCTGCCTCATATCTCCACTGCAACCCCAAAACTCGCCCGGTTGAAGCCAAGCTCGCAGGATGGGCTCGAGTCCCATTTGCACAGCCCAGCCCTGGATCCCTCCCAAGAAGCCCACAGAGATGCCCCTAGGGTAGGACCTCCATCCCTGCAGCAGCCTGCACCTCACCAAGGCTCTTTGACAACTGAAGCAATGCAGGACCTGCTGGTGATGGAGGTAGGGCTGCCCAAGGAGATGGGACGTCCAGCACCCCGGTGACAACAGAACACTCAGATGCCACAAGGCTGCATCCCAGCGCTCACAGTCCCTAGGAGCATCCCAGCCCAGCAGCACCCAACACGCAGCAGCACCCCTGACTTCCACCTGCACTCACAGCACGGATAATTCAAGAGCAAGATGTCATCCAAGCCAAGGTAGCCCCGGCGCTCGCTGGAGATCACCGCCTCGAAGAGGACCTGTGGCACCGAACAGAGGGGTCAGGCGCGGCGGAGTGGTCCCCTAACCCAGGACCAAGCCTTTGGAGCTGGCCCCATCTCCTGAGCAAAGGGATTTTAAGGCACGTTTATAGCAGGTGACACGGGGTCTGTAAGGGATGGGGGGATCCGGGGAGGACTCACCTGGTACTCGCTGGGCCAGAACAAGCTGACAGCCAGCTCAGCCTGGTGCCACTGGCGGCCGTGGGAGCCTGAGGCATTCCAGACCGCGCTGCCCACCGGGCCCCCCATCACCCGCACGTAGGCATTGAGGGTGCCAGGGCTGTGGCCATCACGGCTGTACATGAAGTAGCTGAACTGCAGGCAGTGCGTGTCGTTCTCGCTCAGAGCCTGGAAGAGCAGGTGAGCCCGCTGACCTGCGGCGTGCTGAGAGGCGTTCACCATCAGGTAGGAGCCTGAGGGAAAGGGAGAGGAGGGAGAGCGTGCAACTGTGCCTGCACTCAGCCCTGGATTGGGGACATGGAGGAAGCAGATGGACATTGAGGATGAAGGCCACGAAGATGATCAGGGGACTGGAGCACCTCCCCTGTGAAGACAGGCTGAGGGAGCTGGGCTTGTTCAGCCTGGAGAAAAGAAGGCTGAGGGGTGAATCACTGCAGCCTTTCAGTACCTAAAGGGAGCCTACAGACAGGAGGGAAATCAACTCTTGGAAAGGGGAGATAACTGCAGAACAAGGGGAAATGGTTTGAAGTTGAGTGAGGGCAGATTGAGGTTGGATGTCAGGGGAAGTTCTTTACTATGAGAGTAGTGAGGTGCTGGAACAGCTGCCCAGAGAGGCTGTGGATGCCCCGTCCATCCCTGGAGGTGTTCAAGGCCAGGTTGAATGGGGCCCTGGGCAGCCTGGTCTAGCATTAAATGTGTGCCACATGGCCCTGCATGTGGCAAGGGGTTGGAGATTCATCATCCTTGAGATCCCTTCCAACCCCAGCCATTCTGTGATGAGGGAAGGCCGAGGAAGACGGTTCCCCTGTGACACCAAGTCCCACTGCACGTGCCACCAAGCCCTTAATGGCTTCGATGCAGACCCTGCAGCTTCCCATTAATGCCCACAGCTCCAGCAGTGAGCCCCCACCCTGACCCGACCCATTTAATTCTCATTTCCCTCGTATCATTGAGCACGCAGTTGTTGCTGATTTAAAACTGTGCTCAGCAGGCTCTTAAGGGATAAAAATGCTTACCAGTGTAATGAGCCCACCGGGATGCCCACATCCTGCTGTCCCCATCCCCTGAGCCTTTGGTCCCCCACCAGCAGGCACTGCTGCAACCCAAAGCCACTGATGCTCACTCGTAAGGACTGAACACCCCAAGGGGACCCAAAATGCATCACCCACCCTATAGGCTGCACGGCAAAACCCTGCCATGGAGGAGCAGAGTCCTGCAGCCACGGGGGTCCCACAGCCAGCTCTGCCCCTAACCCACCCCAGCAAAGACAAGATCATTCATATTCCATCCATTTTAATAACTGCACATGCTGTAACTAACAAAGCCAGGCCATTTATCCAAGTCAACCATTGTTTTCCTGACAGCAGCCCCTTAATAATTAATAGTTCTCACCGCTGTTTAATTTACATGAATCCACGCACTGTCCTCCCACCAAGCAGCTCCGTGGGCACCCAGTCAGCCCAGCAAAGGCACAGGGAAATCCACGTGCTTGGGAGCTGCACTCATGGGTGCTCCCACCTGCACCTGGGAAAAGGCAGTGCTGCACCACAGCACCTCCTCCATCGCATCCTTAGAGATGGGAGCCAGTGGGGCAATGAACAAAAGAGGAAAGAAACGAAATCACTAAAATTAAAAAAAAAAAATTGGGGCTGTATCCATAAGTCTGCATTGCCACTCTGCATCTGATCCTTTCCAGGCAGACGTTCAGGGTGAAATAAACTTATTTTCCTTGGATAACACAGCTGCATTTCACAGAGAGAGAGGAAGCCAGCGTGTGGCTATTCCTTCTGTAGCTGTCATGGTGTTCTGTTCTTTTTTTTCTTCTTTTTCCCCCATCAAAATTATTGCTGCACCAAAAGCCAATGCCATCCCACACCAACCCACAGGACACCTCTGAAACAACCTCAGCCCACCTGAGCTTCCAGGCTCCCATCAGGACACGGTGCCCTTCCTCCTGCCCACAAATAAAACCAGAGGACGTAAAAAATAAGGAGGCTGAGACTAAAATTAGACCCCGAAGGAGTTATTTTAATGACTGAGCTGTGTCTGATGGGACTGGTGCTGCAGCATCACCACCAAACAGAGCCCTGGGCTGGCAGCTCCTCCTTGCTCTGGCAATAGGTTGGATGGGGTGTAACATCCCTCAGGCTTTCTTGCAGGTATTTTTCCAAATTTCCAGCATGTTTCTGGCTGTTTTTCAATACAGCCCATTTCTCAAGGCAGCAAAGCCCCAGCTGGGTGCCCTCGGGAGCAGCAGTGGGGCACTGCCAGCACATGGGGACTGCAGCACTCAGTCCCAGAGCACCGTGCAGCCCCATAGGCCTTGCAATTAAAAATTATCCTAATTGCTTCAAGCAGAGCCGGAGCCCAGGAGGCAGAGAGGCTGCATCCCTGCCCTGCAGCATCCCAGAGCCACGGGGCCGAGCAGCCAGAGTGCAGTGCTGTATCACAGCTGTGTTTTTTGAGTCCTGTCCATACGCTGGCAGTACAGCAAAAACCCACTCCAAAAAGCACAATGGGAATTATTCCCAAGCCTCACACAAACTGGGCATCTTCAAGGGGACATGACCCACCAGGATGGCTGCAGCCCCCCCCCAGGAAACCTTTCCTCCCCAGCAGCACTGAGTCCATTAGTGCAGAGAGTTTGATCGATGCTGTGCTTCGTTTGGTAAATCCTTCCTCCGCTGTTCAATCCAATGTAAGGTCAGCTTTAATTGACACACCAGCCCTGCAGGCTGTCACCTCGCCTCGTCACCAGGAGTAATGAGCCACCCCCCCCAGGACAGGCAGCCCCTCTGCCTGGGAGGACACGGGCAATGTAATTTAATTTAGTTTTCAGGTAGGTTTCCAGGGAGAAGCCCAACAGCTCTGAGGAGACGCACAAGAGTCTTAAAAGCGCTAAATAACATTTCAAATGAAAACAGAAAGAAGTTTCTGGCTGTGTTCCCAATGGGAAAAACAGCACATCGGTAGGTTAAAGTGGTCAGCAAGGAGCACCTGAGGTCTGAGCTGCGAAATCCCCTCTGCCTCCAGAGTCTGTGTATGGCAAGCCCTGGACCTGTCCCTGCAGAATCCTTCTGCAAGGTCCCCAGCCTTGCTTCCCCATGTGGGGACATGAGCCCTCCCTCAGATCCCAACCAGGTGTTTTGGGAGCAGTGCAGCCCCTCTCCCCCCCCCAGCCTCACATATCATTCAGTTTTTATCCCAGGAAACCACAGAGAGGGGATAAAAGAGCTACAAAGAGGCAGCAAAGCAGCACATAAGGTGAGGAGCAGCATCCAGCTCCTGCCCTGAGCATCTCCCCAGGGAGCCCAGCACCAACCCCACCATCACCTGGAGGCTCAAAGGTGCCAAACAAGGTCAGTTTTCCGAGCCCCAGTGCTCAGTGTGTGATTTGCAGGAGAGACAAGCAGGGAAGCAACTGCTCCACAGAGGGATGTTTTTAATACCACTGAGTTTGGAAGGAAAACTTTTCAATGCTTTGCAATGCAAACCTAGCAAAAGAAGCTGTTCACAAAGCCATGCTCCATCCTGCACCTGCTCCACCCAACAGATCCCAACATTACTCCAGCAATCCCAGCCCATCTTCAGCCCAAGTGTGGGCAGAGCAGCTCCGCAGCCGCAGGGCTGCAGCCCAGAAACAAGCTGAAAAAGCAAAACTGCAACGTGGGAGAGCCCCATCCGTCTTCTTTATGAGAAAGAGGGAGACGAGTCAAGATGGAAAGAGAGGGAAAAACAAACACAGCAAGAAAACAAAAAGAAAGAGGGGGAAAAAAAAAAAAAAAAAAAAAGGTAGAGGCGGGTGGCCTGCAGCCAGCATCCGCTCCAATAAATCCTGTGCTCCTCAAAGCTGGCTGATCTCCAAGAAAAACTCATTTTAATCCAAGACCACGAGACTCCTTTGTGAAGTGCTCCCCGGAGAGATCCTGGTGCTATGCGATGGTGTTTCTGCTGGGGGGGGGGGGGGCAACTTGGGGAGCCCCCTGGAAGGGGCTGAGAGCCCTGCAGGTGCCACCCACTGCTCGCTGACCCACGTTGGGGTTGGGACCCCCTCCCTGCACACCCGTGGGCTGCACCATGCTATGCTGCAGTCTCCAGCCACCTGCAAGCCCCCTGGCTTCAAGCTGGTATGCTTCGTTGCTGCTTTTAAATTGGAGTTTCTGCTCAGTTTTCAGATGCAATTACAGGTTTGAGGCTCTGACATCAAACCCCCCAGCATCCCCTCCCCAGCTCCGCTTCCCATCTTGCTGCCCCCAGGTAAAAGCCCCATCAAAGAACGAATTAGGTTAGCTCAGTTTAAAGCAATTATTTCCATTATCTGTAATTATTCCTGCAGCAGAACACTGCTTTGGGTGTCCAGGATATGCCAACCCCCCTAACCCCCAAATGTCACCCAGGGCACTGCCCAGGGAGGGGCTTATAGTGGTCTCCAATCCCAGCCATCAGAGCAAGGAGCCAGACCCACAAAGTAAGAACAAGTGGCTTCAAAGTGATGTGATTTCAAAAGAGAAGGGAAAAATCTCCATCTGCATTTTTCCTCTCACAGTTCCTGAGACATCAGGGCTGCCTGCAGCTCACAGCCACGAGCATCTGCCCGTGTCACAAGAGCCAGAAGCACACTGCTCCCTTTCCCATGACTCCTGGAGATGGGAATTTCTCACTAGCCACCAAATACAGCAGAAAGGAAAGAGCAGAGGTGCCTTTAAAGGAGGGATTTTGGGTGCCATCCTGGCACTGCTGCAAGGAAATCCCCAGATTGGGGGCAGACCTCCCTGCAGCACAGCCTCAAGTCCTGTATCCCCAAACTGTGACATCCCCAGGTCCACATTAAGGACCAACACACCTTGCCGTGGGGCACAGCAGCATCCCAACCAGGAGATGGAGGGTGAACCAAGTCAATTCCCATCCCAGGCACGTGACCAGCTCTGGCTTTGGGGTTGGGACTCACCGTGGGGCAGGTCGGCCGTCAGATGTGGCATCATGTAGCTGCGGACCAACTCCCACCCGAAGTCATCATCCTCACCCTGGCTGTACTCACACTGGTTCAGATCGTCGTCCTCCTCGAAGGTGCAGCCCGCTGCGGACAGACAGACAGACACACAAATCAGCCCCGGGAAGCAGCTGCTCTGCCCCCCAGAAGCCCAGCTGGGATGGATGCTGTTGCACCCTACAAAATATTGAGGTGCACCCAGCCATCCCCCCACGCTCCCACTCCTGCAAACACAGGAGCAAAGCTGCCCCACGCCTCTCCCCCTCTCCTCTCCCATGCAGTGAGACGAGCTGCCAGTCCTCAGCCCCAGGGAGGTCACAGCTGACTCAATGACCTCAGAGGTCTTTTCAACTTAAATGAGTCCACGATCCAATTCAAGCTGCAGCACAGGAACAAGGTCACAGCTTCACTTCCCAGAGGCTTGCTACTAAAACAGGAATTTCCCCCACAAAACAGCACTGACTGCAGCCATTGCACGAGAACCCACAACTGCACAGACCTCACTTTGGCCCAGCAGATCTGCACACTGCTGCCACAAACAGTGCCAAGCCTCAGGCAAGACCTCCAGCAGCAACTGCACTGCTGGACCCCCAGCTACAGGCTGTCACCTCTAAGCACAGTTAGTTGTTTCTTTCCCTTTGCAAAGAGCAAAGCTGAAAGCTGCACCAAAGCCAAGAGCTGCATATTTGTGGTCTGTAGGGCTCCAGATCCATCCTTTCTCCATCCATCCATCCATCCATCCTCCCCCAGGAAAATGAGATCCGGGGAGCTGTTGCAGACTGCCTCATTAACACTGCCCCAATGTTTTACTAAAATCACTGATCACAAATATGGGGGATTTAAGCCCCCTGGGCTGGTGAGGGCAAGCACAATTCAAGAAAGCCCTGAGCAAACAGGAGGAGAAAGGCAAACGTCCCCCAAATGGGTCAGTGGGAAAGCAGAGCACAGGTCAGGGTGACACTTGTGGGGCTTTTTTTTTGTATTTTAACCCCAAATTACACTGTTCAAACCTCCCAGTGCTGGGGTATGAGGGCTTGGAGGGCAGAGATCTCATAGATCTCCAAAGAGAACCAAAACAGCCAGCTTACCAAGCCCACTACTGCAAGATAAGCACAAAATCATTCTTCCCAACACTTAACATGTATGAGAACAGGACTGAGCTTTTCTCTCCCTTTACACTCAGTGTTTTAAGCACTGGGGAGCACTCCAGCCTCAGCATCGAGCTTTCTTTCCTCCCCAGAACCACAAGAATGGGAAACTTCTTTTAGAAGGACTAAAAGCAAATCTTCTCCCATTCAGAGCACCGAGGAACGGAGCCTGCCTGCTTTCTCAGAGCCTCTCACTAAAAGGCTCATTTGTGCTGTGCCAGCCCTGCATGGCAGTGCTGCGTGTGGATGCACTCCCAGCTCCTTCCCATCACAGCATCTCCGGATCTGACAGCACCCACCACCTGGCTCAGCTTCCCAATGGGAAGGAGAAGCAGAAATGTGATCAATTTTTCCGCCGAAGGAAAGGAAAAAATGCAAAAGTGATTTTTAGGGGAGGAAAAAAAAAAAAGTGTATGTTTTCCTTCTGAAGTCTGTTGAGTGGGTATCTGAAAAGGGAGAAATTTATTTGTGGGGATGATTTATCCCATCCCAGAGAGCCAGGGGCTCTGGGAGGCACGTGGAGCTGGCAGAGCCCTGTGCCCCAATGAAGGATCCCCCATCTCTGCTCCCACAGAGCATCCTCACCAACCTCCTTGCACAGCTCCTCCTCCACGCTGCATGGCACCACCTGAGCTCCCAGATCCCCACATCCCAGTGTCCAACCCAGTGTCCTCCAGCAGTGTGAGAGCATCAGGGAACACCTTGTGTTGGGAAGGACCAGCAAGGTGCAGAGCCAGACACCTTCATACCACTCCCCCAAAATTTAGGGTTTATCTGTGAATGCTCTGCCCCCAGAGGTGTTTGAGGCCAGGTTGGATGGGGCAGCCTGGTCTGATATTAAATATGGAGGTTGGTGGCTCTGCATGTAGCAGGGGATGCTGGAGATTCACGATCCTTGAGATCCTTTCCAATCCAGACCATTCTGCAATTCATGCTTGCAAGCAAGGCAAGGCTTCCCTGCAACCTAAAATCCCCACCTGCAAGCACCAGGATGGTTTTTATCCACCCAAAGGATGCTGGCAGCAGTTCGTGCTCCACAGGAGCTGCTCTGGGTCCCAGATGCTTCCTAAAAACTTACGAACGGAAACACAGAGCCCCCGCAGCAGCCCCTGCCTTGGTTCAGTGCCAGGGAAGGAGCAGCTCCAAGAGCTGGAGGAGGTGAGAAGCAAGCAGCAAGAGCAGATTAAAATATCAGCGTGGGCACGACTGCCTGGTGCCAACAGCTCTGAGCATCCCAGATGATGCTGGAGAAGCCCAAATTAGCTGACAGCCCCCAAAACCCAGGGGATGGAGAGGGAAGAGACGACAGATCCATGCAGAGGAAGGAGGAAAAGAGAGCATAGAGCAGCAGGCATGCCTGCCCACCTCTTCCATGCATGGAGGCAGTGCTCCTCTCGCCTTGATGTTAATTATGTCCTTTGCTGCTTAAAACTGTGGGACAAACTCCAGGGGTTTCTCCTTGTTGTTATGGAGCAGCCCAGGGATGTGTGTGGATGGGGATCCAACACGGTGTCCCACAGCTGCATCAACCTCAAAGAGAGGCCCCCCTTGTTGAGTTGTTGAGACTCCCTGCCCCAAACACAAGCTGCCCCGAGCTGTGGTTAATGCAGCAGCCAACATCTCTCCCATGTACACCTGAGTAAGATGCTCTCAGTTCTGCTCTTAAACGCAAGGCAATGATGCTGTGGGTCTGGAACCCCCCCCACTCCCACACCCCTCTGCCAGCCCCAGCTGGCACCAGGTTCCCTCCAGCCTCAACAGGAGATGGCAGCGATGGGACATGCAGCAGGATGGGGCAGCCAAGTAGCAGCAGGGACACCCAGGAGCACACAGGGATGCTGCACGTTCCCTCGCCACAAGCACACAGCACCACACAGCTCCCAGCCCAACAGCAGCACCCAGCTGTGCTATTTCCAGGCTCTGCTGGAAGGAAGCTCCCACGTGCAGGCAGCAGACGTGGGGGATTGGGAATTGCATCCTGCAAGCTCGCTCTGCTCCCTGCAGCAGCTCAGCCCATGCACTGCAGCATCCCTCCTCCCGACCCCATTGGTGCACAATGCCCCACACTGCAGCACCTCTGCCCCAGTGCTGCCCCAGCTCCAAATCCCCCCAACTGGAGCCTCTGTAGCTTAAAAAGCCCCTTGAGTCCAGCAAAAGGGAGATGAGAACTTGGGACACGAACACAACAGCCACACTCACTGCTCGGTGCAACACACACATCAGATCTTGCCACAACCTCAATCCCTGCTTCTCTTCATCGCCCACTTTGGCAAAATAGAAATGTCTTTAAAAAAAAAAAAATACTCATTTCCTGGACCCGATAAAAGCTGATTAGAAGGATATGGAAAGCAGCGACATTAAGATTCCTGCCAGTAGTTTGTTTTGCTTCTCCAAATCATTTTAAATATTGCGTTTAATAGAAAAATAATTTGCTCAGCTGTAAGAAACGTCAATTTGCAACTTGAAGCCTTGTATATTAGCCAAAGAAGCTAATGCGTAAACATTAGCAGCTCCAATAACGCATGGGGTTTAGCCAATGCAATTCCAGGGAGAGAATAGCCAGATATTAAGACAGAGGATTTGCATAATAAGTCACTTACGCCTGATAACCCCAGTGCCTGGCACAGGGCTGGGAGAACAACATCCATCCAGCAGCAACTGCAGACGTCATCCATCTGGGTTGCTGAAGACCCTCCTGATGGCTCCCACCTGCAAAGCCCTCACTGCTGGGACCCAAAACTCAGCCTGGTGCTGAGATGCTGCAGCACTCCCAGGTCCCATAGGAAATAGGGCAGGGATGCAATGCGATGCAGGGAAAAGGCAATGTGTATGGGGCTGGTTGTGGGCTAATGAGCTGCAATATGAGCACTTTCATAATGAACCGTCACTTAATTAACAAAGTCAGGGCTGCCTCTTGTGCACTAAAGGAAGAAAAACAAAGGCAGGCTTTTGGAAACCCACGGTCCTGGAGTTATCGATTGCTCACAGTGCAATTAAACCTCAGGGCTGACAGGCAGGCAGCTCTGCTCCTCCTGCTCTTTGGGTGGGGGGGGAGAAAAATGGCAAAAAAAGGTGATCTGGCCTTTCCTGCCCCCTGGTATCAATGGATGCCTGTGCTGAAGGCTCCCTGCTCTGTGTGCATCCTGAGAGCCATGCAGAGCAGGAGCAATCCCACTGCAAAGCACAGGCTGGCAGCACCAGGTGTTGCTATGATCACACTGTAAATCCGGAGCCACCGGAGCCCTCCGCTGCCTTTCCCAATGGCTTATTTATTGCTTTTAATACCTCCCTCCTTTTGCTCACAGCGCTGTCTACAGAGCCAGGTTTGCTCTGCAAATGGTCCGTGTCATTTGTCAAAAAATTGAATTCCTCTTTTCTCCTGAACAAGAGGCTCAGGGAAGGGCTGTGCACGCCAAGCAGTCTGCGCAGCGCTGCCCTGCTCTGCTCCCAAACGCACAGCAGCCAATTCCTCAAATACAGCAGGGACTCAGCAACACCACTGCTGAGACCCAGCCTTGCACCGAGCCCCAGCTCTGACCCAAGCCCTGCATTTTGCTGCAGGCAGGCAGATGAGAGGCAGAAATGAGCCACAGCAGCGCCGGGTGCATCCTGGCCATCGCACAGCTTCACCCTTCTCCTTCCTCCTCAATCTGTTGCATCTCAGCAGCTTCTCCCACGCAGAGGATCGGCCACGTGGGGACCTCATCGAGGCTGGGGATGCAGACACTGGGCAGCAAAAGTTGGATTCACCCAGTGAGTGATGCTGATAAAACCAGAAATTCTCCAGCACGGAGATGTGCTGCTTCACTTTGAGATTGTTAACACAGGAGAGAAGCAGGACTGCTGTCAGCTGGGAAACAAAATCAATGGAATGTTATCACACAGCAAGGGGAAGCAGAAGGTGGCTGTTAGGCTGAAAATAAGACCCCCCAAAAAAGTGAACAGCAGAGGGAGAGTTCTTGGGAAAAGCCCCTTCTGCCCCTGCACAGCAACATGGGGATCAGTGGGGTCCCCTGCAACCCAACCAGCCTGGCTGCAGCTGGGTGAGCCAAACATGGCCCTTATGCAAAGAGCATTCATTCAGATAACTGCAGGGGGTACTGAGGGATCTCTGCTTGCTGCTGATGGGTGCAGCCCCACATGGCACCCAGTGGGCCAACCCAGGACACGGCAAATGCTTCATATTTGGTGCTGAGCCCCTCAGGCACCGCCACTCAGGCGCCTCACTTTGTGCCAAGCAAAGTCTTTGGAGGTTCCCAGCGAGCCAAAAGCTCTGCCAGAGCCACATAAGGGCCCATGAGGAATATGGGATACCCTATGACCAAGCAGAGACACCAGCCCTATACAGATGGCTGTACCCCACAGAGCATCCCCAACTGTGCAGTCCCATGGGCACTTCCAGATCCACCCAAGCAAGGAAATACTGTTTGTCTGCAATCCATTCATCCACCATGTGATGCTCCATCTCCTTCAGTGCATTGGGTTCCAGCAGCAACAGGAAGACCCCAGGCAGCCCCCAAAAGCCCCTCACTGGGAAGCAGCTGAGTCACAGCATTCCATCCCTGCAGTGCCATCATCCCTGTGATGCCATCACCCCCACGGTGCCCCAGCTGCATTGATGGGATGCGGGCAGGCAAAGTACTGGGCTGGAGCAGTTCGTGCTCCCATCTGCACTAATTGGGATCACTGCAGTGGATGGCTGTGGCACAGGGACACACATGAGGCTCAGACAGCCCGGGGGCTCCGTGCCATTGCCTCGGTCAAACCAGCAGCAGTGCAGGGACAGCAGCCTTGTTACCACGATCAGGTCACCGCAGTCCCCTCGTGCTGTCGAGGTGGAGGGGCTCAAACAGCAGCTCAAGCCACAGCCCTCATTAAGTTAATGATGTCACACCAGAGCTCACGCACACAGAGGGGTCGGGGCAATCAGCTCAGCTTGCTGGGGTCACACAGCCCAAAGGGTGATGCTTGCACTGCCGCAGCCACCCCACGACGGGCAATTCCCTGCTCTTTTTCAAGCTACATCACAAAGCGAAGATTCAGAGCATCGCTTCGGCCTCAATATTTACACCCTTCATCTACAGCACCGCACTGCTCTGCGCTCCACGCCGGTTCCCCACGCACCGGGACTTCGCTGCTGCAGCGGCCGCTGTCCCCGCTCCCTCTGGCGGCCGCGTACGGCGCAGCGCCCGGAGCGCCGGGATGGCCGCAGTTCAGTTTTGGGATCGGATATCTGCTCCTCAGCTTTAGGATCGGGCAGATGGGGGACGGCTCGGAGACACGCAGCCATCGAGCTTTGCTTCGGGTGGGAATTAAAACCCGACGTCCCTGCGCTTGTTCCAGGATGCGACCCAAGCCAGGACTTGAGAGAAGCCGGGTTGCTGTTGGGAACGCAGCACAGCCAAAGAGCAGTCGGTGCTCAGCACCCTACAGTGCACAGCAGGAACGGGGCTGGTAGCTGCCAGCATCCAGCGGGTCTGTGTGCCCCCAGCACCAGCCCGGTGGGTGGGAACAGGGCTGACCCTGAGCTTTACAGCAGTGTTGGACTTTGGATCCGTGCACCAGGAAACGGCTCTGCAAACACCAGCGCCCTTGGAACAGCAATGGGGAAGGGCCTCTGGTGCCTGCCAGCCCTCACCCTCCTCCTCCTGCCCACAGCCACCCTTCAGCCCCGTGTCCCCAGGATGCCCCGCAGCTGCACCAATGCCCAGCACCTCCCTGACCCTCATCTGGATGTGTCCCAGCACTGAAACCAACAGCAGCTCTGCCAGACAGCAGCAGAGCAGGGCTCCAAGAGGCCATCTGCAGCGGAAAGAGAGCGCTCTGTCTCCAGGATGGGTTTATTTGAAGGCTGCCAAGGAAGAGGAGATCAGACCCAGGGGGGTGGGAAAGCGCTGGGAATCGTCCTCACCCCGGAGAGAAAAGCCTCAGGTTCCCCAGTATCACTGCTTTGGGACTGGGCGAGTGCCACAGCATGGGGCAAATGCTCCAGCAAATGCTGTGGGGACAGGAATGGTGCTCAGGGGCAGCTGCAGAGCAAAGCCTCCAACTGCCTTTGGGAGAGGAGGAGGAGAAGGGTTGGGAATGTGACATTTAATCACGCAGCAACGAAAGGTTCCCAGACACGTCTAATAAGACAATTATAGTGCATGTTAATAATAGATTATTAAAAAGCTTATTTATGGAGGTTTAAGCAGGCAGATGGCAGGGCTGTGTTGATAAGGCTCTCCCCAGCCCCGCTCCGAGCATGCGGAAGGGATTTACCTGCTTCTGTTGCTTAACCCCTTTGTGGCTACCAGCAGCAAAGCTACAAACAGCTGGGAGGGGACCTTTAAGGGGTGCCACCAGCAGGCAGAGGGAGCAGAGCCCAGGGGGGAGTGGTTCTCAGGGCTCTGGGAAGTGTGCTGAAAAATGGCTGTGAGCAAAGCAAGCTCTCTCCTGGTGCTAAGCGGGGGAAAAACACTCAGTTTGGAGGAAAAACACTGTCCCCACTGGCTGGCAATAGGGCGGCTGCTGCTGCCCAGGCAGGGGTCAAAGCCTTTGATTTCCAGGGCTTGGATCCTGCTGGCTACGAGCAGGAAATGCTCCTCGGGAAGCTGAGATTTGGAAGGTTTGCCTTAGTTTGGATAAGGGAAAAAATGCTCAGCGCGGGCCAGGAGGTGACTCACCAGGACGGCGGGGCAGGTCCAGCACTGCCTGCAGCCCAGGAAAACAACCAGGGAGAGCAGCACCGGAGCAAAAGCAAAGCACAAACACTGGGGAGGATGGAAAAACAGCACCGAGCTCTGACATCCCCCAGCTCTGCTTCACCTCCACGGGCAGCAAAGCCCTCCGTGCCCCAGTGCTGCTGGGTAGAGGGGAATATGGAGAGATGGGAACAGGGGGTATGGGAGGAAGGTGCTGCATCCCAAGGACAGCAGTGTGAGCTTTTGGAGCATCCTGGGATGCGGGGACCCTGCGAGGGGTCTGCATCATTACCTGCTGCTGTAGCACCAAGCACGGCATAAAAAGCAAAGAAACGCAGATGGAACAGCAGCCAAGGGAAAGATTCTTCACAACGCAACAAGAAAAGGCAGGAGGGCAAAAAATAAACCCATCCCAGCTGCCAGCAGCACAGCCCCAAACCCAGGCCAGCCCCCGGGGGTCCCGACCCAGCGCAGGGATGCGAAGCTCCATCACCTCCATTATCTCGTGATGAGGACGCGGCCGTTACAGAGCGACGCGGCCGCATTTGTTCCGCTCCCCGACCCCAAACCCGACAAAGGGAACGCGGCCGCTCCCATTCACTCGGCGCAGACAATGCGGGGTCAGAGGAGAGGCCAAACCAATCCTCACCCCCCCCCCCCCCCGCCCAGCCCACCCCAACGCCACCATCCTGAGGCCGCTTTGGGAGTGTGGGAACCTCTCCTAAAGGAATGATCCCAAAACCAAATATTTTATTGCCGCTGAATGCTCGGGATGCTGCTGGAAGAGCCCCCAATAGGGACGAGCAGTGCATCCCGGGGAGCACCTCCGCATCGAAGCTTTGAGGAGGTGGAAACGAGCAGCTCGGTACACTCTATAGCCGAAGACGAGCAGCAGGTGCCCGCTGCCCTGCAGCACCTGACAGCGAGGCGATGCCCCCCCCAGAGCCCCCGCTGCGAGCAGCGCAATGCCGACAGCTCAGCCACGGCGTGATCGGAACGAACCGCTGAAGTTTGTGCGCTCCGGAGAGGAGCGCGGTGCATCCCGCGGGCACAGGGTGGGCGTCCCAGAACGGAGCAGACATTGAGATTAACGATGGGATGGATGGAATAATGGCCCCATAGGGGATGGGGGAGAGGCACACAGAGCACCACGCGCTGCGGAGCCGAACCGCAGCATCCCCGGTCCGTCGGAAGGGCACCGCGTGGGGCAGCGGGCTGAACCCGAATTCGGTCGGGGCGGCACCTCCAGCCCCAAACCCCGCTCCACACGGGGGAAAACACAACGACCCCCCAAACCAGCCAAAGCGCAGCGCTTCAAACGCGAATCCCCTCCACGGCGAGCTGCCACCGAGGCGCGGAAATCCCCCGGAGCTGCGGGCACAGCCCCATCCCGAGCGGTGCAGCGCAGCCCCGTCCCTCAGTTTCCCCGCAGAGCCGCTCAGCCCCGCACCGCACGCGGTCACGGCGAACGAACACCGCAAAACGCCGCGACACAGCCGGACCCGGAACGCTTCCCCATCCCCGCCCCGTGCCTCAGTTTCCCCGTACTCCCCAAAAACCCACCGCCCTTCCCAAACTCCAAACGAGGGCTAACCACGCACCGAACCCCCCAACGGACCGCGACCGCACCGCTCACCGGAGGGCGTTTCGGTGTCCAACGCGCAAACCCGCAAAGCGAGGGCGAGCAGCAGCGCCCGGGCGCTGCGCATGGTGCGAGGGCGGCGGCGGGGCGGAGGGGCCGGGGGCGGCCGCCGACACCACCGCCACCGCCGCCTCCTGCGGGCCCCCCGGATCCGGCGCAGCGGGGCCCGCGCGTCCGCCCCGCTCCTCAAATAGCGGCGGCCCCGCGCCGCCCTGACGTCAGCGCCGCCGGCCCCGCCGCCTCCACCGCCGCCACCGCCGCGGGCAGCGAGAGAGGGCGGGGAGAGGGCGGGGAGAGGGCGCCCCCTGGCGGCCGTACGGCGAGTTGGCGGCGCGGTGCCGCCCCCGCTGGGGGGGTGAGCGGTTTTGAGGGGCTGGACGCGGTTGCGAGGGGTGCAGCAGGGGTGTAGGGGGGTGTAAGGTTGGGGGTGCGTGGTGACGGGCGGTTGGGAGGTGGGGGAGGTTGCAAGCTTGTAAGGGGGTGATTGGTTTGGGGGATGCGGCTGGGGGGGTGAGTGATGGATGGAGGTTGGTGAGGTTCTGGGGGTGCGTGGTGGGGTGCACGCTTGCAGGGGTGATGAAAGGCTGTAGGAGGAATCGTGATTTGTTGATGGGGGGTGCAAGATTGGGGGATGCTTGGTTGCATCTTGGGGCTGCGTGGTTGCTGAGGGGTGCACAGTTGCAGGATGTTGAGATGGAATGCTCAGCACGGCTGCATGGGAGCAGTAGTGGCAATGGTGGGGTGTCACCCAGCAGTGCCACCATCCCTGGGGTCGGACGGAGCAGTGATGGTGCAGCAAGGGAATGGAAGGGGGAAAAAAAGCATCAAAGGGCAGAAAATGAGGAAAAATCTGCACAGGACCCATAGGGACGTGGCAGTGCCAGGGGATGAAAGGACTCTTGTTTGCCTGCACCCTCCACAGCAGGAAAATGTTTACTCAAAGGCTGGGGGGGCTGAGTTCTGCCATCCAGCTCAGCTCCTCCCTCTGCGTGCTCTGTGCTGCTGCTGCACCCCGAATCCCTTTGTTTTATCCTTAGGGGGTGAAATTCACCCCAGGTAGGAGCACTGCACCCTCCCAGCCTATTTGTAATTAACCAGCAAAATCAAAGCTAACCCTCCTTCCCCCCCCCCCCCTCCCCTTCTTCACCGCTGAGGTCTGCAGCTGGCACGTGGCTCTGTGCATCCATGGATTCACCCCAGTGCCAGCCTGGTGCCAGCTGCAGGTCTGTGCACAGAGCAGGATGCACCAGTCTGCACCACCAAGCTGCAGCCAGGTCCATTCGGGGACCTTCATCCCTGCAGGGAGGAGGAGGAGGAGAAGGAGCAGGGGTTGGGTGCTGTCTGTACGTGGGCCAGCTTTCCTGCCATGGAGCAGCACATGGCCTGGGAGCTTGGCAGTGCCCTTGGGACAGCTGTGTCCCCATGATTCTGTCAGTCCCCATGGCTCCAATGCGTGCTGAGCTCTGGGTTTGATCCCTGGGTTTGGTCCCTGGCCCCTTCCCATCCCCACCCCATCTCCTGCTGCCATCAGCCCCCAGCGCCTGCAGGAGCAATCGAGCTAAAATGAAGTAATCACTCTTCAAGTGCAGTCATTTGCAGAAAAAACGCAGGCCTCTCCGTGATTGCAAATGGTCTCTGCTGAAACCCTCATTCCCATTCCAAGGATAAATGTTTGCAGCTCCAGTGTGACAGCAGCCTGCAACACAGCCCTCGTGTCCTCACTGCGTCTCTGGGTTCCTTTGGATCGGGGACAAAAAGATGGGGTTTGGAGCTTTTGAGCCTCGTGGGAGCCAGCAGTGCTTTGGGGAGGATGTTTTCCTCTTGCTCATATAAAGACAAAGTGATGGAGCAGGGCTGGCCCATAAGCCCCCAGCAGCCATGGGATGGGTGGGCTGCCCTGCACTGAGTGGGACTCCCTCCCCCAAACCTCTCCTTCTTGGCTTATTTCAGAACACCACACTTTCTCCCTTTTTCCTGTGAGGACATGGGAGCTATGAGGACACAACCTGGCTGTGCATCCCCCACCACTGCACAGCCATCCAGCACCCCACTTTTTTACCTTCTGCTTTTGTCCCTCTATCTCTCCAACGCCGCCTTCTCTCCCTCTCCTCCCTCCCCTTTGCTTCCCTCTTCTTTTTTCTCTCTCTCTATTACACCACCATCCAGTCCTTTACCTCTAATAAGTCCCCGCTATTTTCTCAAATCACCGCCTTTTCCTAATGCCCCAAATCCTTCTCTTTCTTAGCAGACAAAACAGCTGATCTCATCCCGCCCAGCGGTCAGGCCGGATGTAATGGGGCTATTAGATGAGTTATCACTGCCTGAAAGGATGAAATAACTCTGTGCCTTCACCCAAATAAACCAGCAGAGCCACTCGTGGTCCTGTGCATGGCAAAGAAGGAGCGAGAGCTCCCGGAGGAAAGAGCTGTGAAGATGCTGCAGGATGTTACATGGCGTGACATGATGTTAGAGCATAGAGTTATGCTGTGTTGCTTCAGACTCAGCTCCTCTGCCCTGTGTTTCCCAATGGAAATTGCTCAAAAACTATTCCAGAGCATCACCCATCAGGCTGCAGTGCTTAACACGGGGCCACAGCTGCAACCCCAAGCGCGTGGATTTGGCCCTTCCTGATTTCAGCAGTAAAATGGTTTTGATAAGAAAAGGATGAAGGCACAACAAGCCAGCGGATCTGCCCCAAAACACAGCGTTGTCTCCTCCAACATTGACTTTTTTCCTTAAAAGAAAGCGAGGTGGGAAATGAATCAGCCCACGTGCTTTGGGACCCTGATGGCATCCAAAGTGACACGAGCCATTCTGGGTTTGGGGGTGCTCAGCTTTCCCACTGTCACCTCTGGGTGCTGCCAGGCCTGGTCTGAGCAGAGGATGGAGCAGTGCTTTGTCCAGCATTCCTAATTACTTCTTACTTTGGGGATGACACCGCTTTTCCAGTTTGTTTTCTTTCATTGGATTTGATTTTGGGTGCTGTTTGCCCTCCTCGCAGCTCTGCTTTGGTGCTCTTCCAAACTCCATCACAGAAAGGATGCGCTCGGCAGTTTGCAACACAAAGAGCTGGTCGGGCATTTGGGCTGAGCAGGGCTGAGCTGAGGCACCAGCAGAGCCCCAGGAACAATGGATTCCCATCCCAGACAGCACTGCTTGTGCTCACAGTGCTGCAGCATTGGGAAAGCGTCAGCTCTGCTGTGGTCAGGGGCAGAATGGAGACGTGGGGACCTGGAGCAGGGGAGGGAGGAAGAAAGATTGGAAGAAACATTTAAAAAAGCAGGAAAGTTGCTGATTTGATTCATTTCTGAGCATTCTTCTAAACTATTTCAAGGGCTTTCCTCTGCCTAGAGGAGTCTCTGCTTGTATGGGATGCATACATGTAGATGTATGCAAGGATATTGCATATCCTTGTGTGTTTCTCTCCCTGCAAAAGGACCACGATGACATTTTGGGTCCCCACTGCTCGCAGCACAGCTGGATCTTTTGTCTGCTCCTTCCCTTATTGATGGCTCCAGCGAAGCCTCCTTTTTCATCTCATTGGCAGAGGATCAGAACTCATCAATCCTCAGTTAGCTGCTGAGCGCTCCGTTTCTTTTATTATTTTCTTTTATTATTATTATCTCAGAATGAAACAATTCAAAGGGAATAGGAGAAAAAAAAGTAATAATGCAGGCTGTTCTGGAGCCACAAGGCTCAGCCATTGGCTTGTGTACAGAAATTAATCCTGGGCAGCCACGTGCTGGCAGCTGCTGCTGTGTGGAGCATTGGGCACGAGCGTGGCTTTAGGTGGAGGATTCAGAAGGGGTTATGGAATGGTCCAGCACTGCCAGAGGGGTTAAATGAGGGTTTCAGGGCTAAGCTAAAGATGATAGAAGTGGTTCTTTAAGCTCAATATATTTTGTGTTCTCAGGTTCAGGTATGTCTAATCAAAAGGCAGTTGACCAATTTGTCACCTTCTGCCTGGAACTGCTTAGCAGATGATTCCCTGGATCTGTGTTCCATTATGTTTCGGGCATAAAATCACAGCAAATGTCACCCAGGTGCCACTGAGCATTCATGAGCAGCCCTGGGGCTCTGGGCCAAGCACCCCACAGGTGTGCACAGCCAAACCCAACCCTCATTTTGCTTTCCAGCCATTAACACGAGTGACCAACCCGAATCAGCCGATGGATGAGACAAACCTTTGCTGATTGGTTTTAAGCAGGAAAAGGCAAAGGGGAGCTGGGAGCATCACTGAGCTCCTGGCAGAGCTCTGTCAGTGCCACCATCTCAGCCCCATCCTCATCCCACCACTCCCAAACCCCCCTCATGCAAATTTCTGTGAGCCTCTCCCGAAAAAAAATAAAAAATAAAATAAAATAAATGTAATTCTGGGAGATGAAGCAGCCATTAATCACCAGGAAATTGTGCTTGTTACAGGAGAAACATTAACAAAATAATCATAAATAGTCTGCCAGCCCTGATTTGCAAAAGCGTATATTTTGAACCTTATGGAAAGGCGTCTCATTTTGCTCCAGTAATTAGTTATTAACCCTTTGAGACATAGAGTGGGCACCCAAGCTTCCCACTGTGCAGGCTCACCCACATTGCTGCACCTTAAACATGGCTACATCCATACTTTCAGGACACAGCTGTGCTCAGGCTCTCACCAGATGTGGGGAAAAGGGTGTTTGTGCTGAAGAAATGGGATCCTATGAGCTGGGGGAAGGAAATGGGCTTTGGAACCCACAAAGCTGAGCCTGACTCCACTTGTGCCAGCACTGTTGTGTATCTCTTTCTTAATTATGCTGGATTTGACAGAGTAGAAACCACAGAATCACAGAGAAGTGCGTATATTGAATTAATTACAATGTCAGCAGGTGGAGGGGACCAGTTTTTGGTGAGGAAGTGGGAAATGAGCCCATCGAAAGCATGCAATAAAACGATGTGGGGAAGAAAAGAGCAGCTGCTGCCCACTGCCTCTCCTGGTGGGGTGTCAGCTGCATGGGGGGGAATGGAACACCGTGGCCTGAGGCTGGGACTTCCAGGCTTTCATCCAGCACTGACCAACCCTCCAACCCCCATCGGTACCCACGTGCTCCTGTGATGGAGCAGCCATGGGATGCAGCAGAGGCGGTGTTGGCTCCTGGATGCACAGTGTCACGAGCACTGCCGGTGCTCTGCAGCACTTGAGCAGCAGTTGGCAGAGCTGAAAGCTCCCTCTCCTTTCCAAACCTCACCCAGAATAGCAGCAAGGCAGAAAAGTCCTCACCAGCTGCTTCACAGAGGCTCTTTCCCAACACCAGGGCTTTCCCTTCCTCTTGATCCCTCCTCCAGTCATGGAATTCACGCCCCAAAATGTTATTTTTCCTTTTTATTACCATTAAAACAACCGTGAAACACGATGCCAGTTGACACTGGCCTTTCACTTCAGCTTTCCCGCTGAGCTGCCCTTGATTTTCAGTTCTTTTTTCGTAAGAGGAACTTATTTTTACAAGAAGAATTTATTTGTAGAAGCCACTGTTCATTCTGCAGTGACAAGATGAGAAGCACACGCAGCATCTTCACTTCCCTTTTTTTTTCCCCCCGATGTAATCAGCTTTAATTGGAAAAATAAATGAGATCTCTCCTTCAAGACAATTACACCGAACATCGGATTAAATTACTATTAGGATTTTTTTTTTTTCTTAGCACTGGTTCAGGCATCGTCTGTTGTTTTAAATAACCATGCAGTGAGCATCTTGCTGCTCTTTGTGCATGGAAGGAGCACGAGTGCTTTGGGCTGGGGATGGGACAGGGAGAAGGGGAAGGGTTGCTGGGGACAAAATGCATCAGTGCACAAACAGTCAGGGCTACAGGGTGCTATGGCATGGCATGGCGTGGCATGGCGTGGCATGGCATGGAATGGAATGGAATGGCATGGAATGGAATGGAATGGAATAGCAAGGTATGGTGTGGCATGGCATGGTAAGGCATCGCATGGCATGGTATGGTATGGTAAGACATGTTATAGCATAGTAAGGCATCGCATGGCATGGTATGGTAACGAAGATGATCAGGGGACTGGAGTACCTCCACTATGAAGACAGGCTGAGGGAGCTGAGCTTGTTCAGCCTGGAGAAAAGAAGGCTGAGGGGTGACCTCAGTGCAGCCTTTCAGTACCTAAAGGGAGCCTACAAACAGGAGGGAAATCAACTCTTGGAAAGGGGACATAACTGCAGGACAAGGGGAAATGGTTTGAAATTGAGGGAGGGCAGATTGAGGTTGGATGTCAGGGGGAAGTTCTTTGCTATGAGAGTGGTGAGGTGCTGGAACAGCTGCCCAGAGAGGCTGTGGATGCCCCGTCCATCCCTGGAGGTGCTCAAGGCCAGGTTGGATGGGGCCCTGGGCAGCCTGGGCTGGTATTAAATGAGGAGGTTGGTGGCCCTGCATGAGGCAGGGGGTTGGAGATTCATCATCCTTGAGATCCCTTCCAATCCTGGCCATTCTGTGATTCCATATGGCATGGCATAGCATGGCATAGCATGGTAAGCCATGGCATGGTAAGGTATTACCATTTGCAAGGTACCAAATAGCATGGCACGGCATGGTATAGTAAGGTACAGCATAGCACAATAAGGTATGATACGCCATAGAATCATAGAATTGTTTCAGTTAGAATGGACCCTTAAAGGCCACGCGGTCCAATTCCCTGCAGTGCACAAGGACACCAACAGCCCCACCGCGATGCTCAGACCATCCCGACCGGGGACGGGAACGGCATAACCTGCCATTACAGCGCTGCCCTGCCACACTCGAGGCCGCCTTAAGGCCAGGCGAGGGCGGGACCGACCCGGTGGGGGTGGGATTGTCCCCGTGACGCCGCCGGCGGCCGCGCTGTGCCGGGCCGGGATGCAGCGGGTGGTGGCGGCGGTGCTGCGCGGGCTGCGGGTTCATCCCGTCCGGGCGCGTTGTGCCGCTGCCGGGAACAAACCGAAGGGACTCATCTATGAGCGGCACGGGGAGCCGGCGGACGTCCTGCAGTAAGGAGGGAGAGGGGGGATTTGTAAGGGATGCACTGAATGGGGTGCAGTTATGGGGGGGGTGCGGGTATGGGGGGTGCGGTTGAAGGGGTGCAGGTATGGGGGGTGTATTGTAGGGGGTGCGGGTATGGGGGGGTGCATTGCAAGAGGTGCAGATATGGGGGAGTGAAGATTTAGGGGGTGCAATTAAAGGGAGTGCAGATATGGGGAAGTGTGTTGCAGGGGGTGCAGATATGGGGGAGTGCAGATATAGGGGGTGCAGATATGGGGTTTGCAATTGAAGGGGGTGCAGATATGGGGAAGTGTGTTGCAGAGGGTGCAGATATGGGGGAGTGAAGATTTAGGGGGTGCAATTGAAGGGGGTGCAGATATGGGGGGGTGCAGATATAGGGGGGTGCAGATATGGGGTTTGCAATTGAAGGGGGTGCAGATATGGGGAGTGAAGATTTAGGGGGTGCAATTGAAGGGGGTGCAGATATGGGGGAGTGCAGATATAGGGGGTGCAATTGAAGGGAGTGCAGATATTGGGGGGTGCAAATATGGGGGAGTTCATTGCAGGGGGTGCAGATATGGGGGAGTGAAGATATAGGGGGTGCAATTGAAGGGGGTGCAGATATAGGATTTGCAATTGAAGGGGGTACAAATATGGGGTGGGTGCAGATATGGGGGGTGCAGATATGGGGAAGTGCATTGCAGGGGGTGCAGATATGGGGGGTACAATTGAAGGGAATGCAGATATTGGGGGGTGCAGATATGGGGGAGTGCATTGCAGGGGTGCAGATATGGGGGGCGCAGTTGAAGGGGGTGCAGATATGAGGGGGTGCATTGCAAAAGGGCGCAAGTATAGAGAGCTGCATTGCAAGGGGGGTGTATTGTATGGGGTGCAGGTATCAGGAGTTCAGATGTTTGGGGGTTTATGGCAGGGGATAATTGAAGAGGGTGCAGCTATGCAGGGGTGAGTGTATAAGGGGTGCATTGTAATGGGGACAGCAGGTGTAGGGGTGAGGTGGGGGTGCATGGCAGTGCAGGGCAGGGGTAGAGGGTGGGGGTAAACATAGAGGTGATGTGGAGTTTTTTGGGGATGCACAGTGTGGGGGTCCAGGATAGCTCAGCACACAGGATAGGGGCAGCCCCCCAGTTCCTCAGTATTCCCTGGGAAGCCTGCATTGCTGCACCCCACTTTGACCCCAGTTGAGTATGCAGGGTAAGGAGTGAGAGTGTTTCCTGGGGTTGCAGGTAGGGGTTCCTGCAGATGCTGCACCACCCAAGGCACAACAGCAGTACAGGTTTATTTCTCTTCAAATTATGGCCAGAAAGGCTCAGAGGAGGGAAGTTTTTTCTGCTTTCTTTTTCAAGAGAGGAAATGCTGGCGATGTGCAGATGCAGCTGAGCTGTTTCAAGTTACACAGGATGATGGGAGGTGCAGGTGCATGGTCTGGGCGCATGCAGAACCCAAACCACTCTTTGGGGCAGGCAAGCAGATGATTATTTCTCTTTGGACCATTTAATTGTGCCACACTGTTTAGCAGCACTGAGATTTGGGGCAGGAGCAGCCATCCTCACCCTGCTGCTTGTGCAAGACCCACCTCGTGATGGGTGAACCTCTCTGTGTCTTGTTGCAGATGTTTGGAAACAGATCCGACTTCCCCTAAAGCTCAGGCAGGGTGAGATGAGCCCTCAAACCCATTCCAAATGACACAGCCTCATCCTTGCACAATGCCTTCTTGCACAACGTTGGGTTTTGGCAGCCTTGGCCAAAAATCCCTCCATGTTTTTTTATTTTATAATAAAAAGATTTTTCTACAGCAGCTTGACACTGGGCTGCTGCCCATATCTTAAACATTCAGAACTCTGAGTTGTCTCCACATCCATCACCCAGGCAGTTTCAAGGGGAAAAGGGAAAACCACCTCGCCAGCTCAGGACAAGCTGTGAAGGAAATTCAGTGGGTTGTTCTAATGACACACATTTAGCAGCACATAATTGCAGCAAATAAGTGCCCTGAAAATTGGCAGCACCGGGTCCAGCCACCTCCTTCACCTTCCTTAAATGTGGCTCAAATTGCCCTCATCTTTCAAATGGGTTCCTGGAAATGACTTTGCCTTGGCCTGCAGTGGGTCAGGCAACCACCAGCTCCATCGTCCCCATCTGTGTGTCGTGGTGTGAATGCTGCTTGATGCATCTGCAGGCAGTGGGACACGGAAGGTGCACAGCCCAAGGCAGCCAAAAAATGAATGGCAATTCCCTGTGCACAGCAGCAATGGGCTGAGTAGTTTGGTGATGGGAAGATATTCACTAGCAGGGGCATGGCTTGCTGGGGGCACTCAATGGGTTGCGTTGACTGGGTAGCCTTGAAGATCTTGTTCAGTTCAGATAATTTTGGATTCTGCCTCACCCAGCCATGGTGTAAGGGCGTTTTCCATGGATTTCCATTGGTGGCAAAGGGGTTGGAAGGCGTCCTCTGGGCAGGATGTGCTTTTGAGTCCATATAACTGATGAGGAAAAGTTTCTTCCCAGAAAGAGAGGTAACACATTGGCACAGGCTGTCTAGGAAAGTGATGGAGTCGCTGTCCCTGGAGGTGTTCAAAGAAACTTGGAGATGTGGCACAGAGGAACATGGTTAGTGGGCATGATGGGGGTTGGACTGAGAGAACTTAGATGTCTTTTCCAACATCAGTGATTCTATGATGTGAGGCAATGCTGTGAGCAGGGGGACAGGCTGGGGAGCAGTGCAGGTGCTCTGTTAGATATTGAGATTTTATTTCTTGCTGGAGGAGACCAGTCTGTAGCAATGTAGATGGGGAAATAGTGCTGCTTCGCTTATGGCTGATGCTTTGTAGAGGTAATACAGGAATGAATCTCTCTGCAATTACTGTGTCCCCACCAGGCTGAAGGAGCTGGAGCTGCCTGCACTGGGACACTCAGATGTCCTCATTAAGATGCTGGCAGCGCCCATCAACCCGGCCGACATCAACATGATCCAAGGTAGTTTCTTGCTGCCTGCACTGTGCATCAGTCCCTATCCTGGCTCTGTGCGTGGCTCTCACCCTGCTCCCTGCAGGCACCTATGCCCTCCTGGCCCCACTGCCAGCTGTGCCAGGCAATGAAGGCGTTGGGCGCGTGCTGGAGGTCGGTCCTGGCGTGGTGGCACTGAGTCCTGGGGACTGCGTCATCCCTGCTGATGCTGGGCTTGGTGAGTGTGGGGATGGGCCCTGGGTGCAGTCTGCGTGGGGGAAGGTTGGGGATGCAGAGCCTCCATCTCTGTGCTCAGCTTTAATTCAGAAATCATTTACTTTTCTGTATGGCAAACCCTTTATGGCCCTTCTGCACTATTATGGAGCATCACAGCAATCTGCTCTCTGGAAAGAAGCTGTGTTTTGTCACAGCTGCTGATGGCCTCTGTAAAGACATAGGATAAAGTGTTTAACCTGTGCAAGGGCAGTTCTGTCTCATTACAGTTTCCTCCCTAATAGTGCTCTGATGGGAAAGCCTGGGAATTTATTTTCCAACAAATGCCTCTCGTGCTATTCCAACAGCCAATGGCCAGAGAAATTGTCAGTTCCCATTTAGTGTAACAGCTTGTTCCTTCCCTATTTCTTCTTAAAAGGCTTTTTCACTTAATGGGAGACCGAAAGCCATCTAGTTAAGATCCAAATGTGATATTTTTAAACATAAAGGGGAAAAAAAAAAAGAAAAAAAAGTAAATGGATGATAGGGGTTAAATCAGATATACGTACATCCATCCTGCACGTTGTTTCAGGCTTTCTCTTTCTTTACTTCCCTCCATGTTCTGGCTCTACCCGTTGAGGAAAAGGTTTAATATATTGCAGTATGATGTTCACCCCCATGCAACGCAAGGCAGCGCTGCAGCAATGTGAGTTGGGGTGCAGTGCAAGGTGTCGCAGTGCTGTCCTTTCCCCCCTGCACAGGGACGTGGCGGACACACGCCGTGCTCCCCGAGGCCAACCTGCTGCGTGTGCCCAGTGACATCCCAGTGCTGTGTGCAGCCACGCTCAGCATCAACCCCTGCACAGCACTCCGCATGCTGACCGACTTCGAGAGCCTGGAGCCGGGTACGTTGTGTGCTGGGGTCACGCAGGAGGGAGGGGGGTGTGAGCTCACGTGGTTGTGCCAAACCTGTGCTCCCCAGGGGACTCCATCATCCAGAACGCGGCCAACAGCGGCGTGGGGCAGGCTGTCATCCAGATTGCAAAGGCTATGGGCATCAGGACCATCAATGTGGTGAGGGACAGGTGAGCGCTGTGGGGTGGGAGAAGGGGAAGGAGGGACAGCGTGGGGACAGGAGGTTCCTTCTGAGCGTGTTCAGCCCAGAGAAGGTGGTGAAGACTCAGTCGGGTTCTGTTTTATTTCGGTTTTCTGTGGTTCATTTGTGTAGTCTGTGCATCACTGGGGCTTTTGTAGGTAATTACAGGCCTGCCAGGCTCGCTTCAGTGCCTGGCAAAATTATGGAGATTATTCTGAGAGTTATTGAGAAACACCTGGGAGGCAGTGCGGTGTTGGTCACAGCCAACACAATTTCATGAGGGGAAGGTCCTGGTTAATGAACTTAATCTTCTTTTATGACAAGGTCACACACCTTGTTGTCTGAGGGAACAGCGTGGAGCTCTGTCAGCATACAGACAGGTGGGGGTTAGGGAAAGGTTCTGCTCCAAAGGGTGGTGGGCATGGAACAGTCTGTCCATGGGGCAGTGGGCACAGCTGCCAGAGCTCAGAAAGCATTTGGACACTGCTGTGAGACATCAGAGGGTTTGGTTTTGGGACAGTGCTATGTGGAGCCAGGGGTTGGCATCAGTGATCCCTGTGGTCCTTTGTCCCTCGGCTCTGTTCCAGCAGGAGGAGGTGGGGGATGCCCTGATCTCTGCCTCACAAGTCCTCTCTCCCTCCAGACCCGACCTTTCCCAGCTGGTGGAGAGGCTGCTGGCCTTGGGTGCAGACCACGTTGTGACAGAGGATGCGCTGAGGAAGCCGGAGATGAAGGAGATATTTAAGGTACCTCAGTGTGGAGCCATCTGAGAGGCTGCCCCACAGCTCTGTACCTCGAGTGGAGCTGCAGGGGCAGCAAAAAGGAAAATGTGCAATAAGCACATTGTGAGTCAGGGCAGGCAGCATGACATCTGGGCTGTAAGTCACTGGGAATAGATACAGTTCTCTAAGCCACTCACTAATCGCCTCATATATATTCCCCAGCCATTAATACGAATGGGGCTTAGTGGAGCTCTCTGCACAGTGCTGATGAAGGGCTCCCTTCTTTTTTCTTGCAGAGCATCCCGAAGCCCCGGCTTGCCCTGAACTGCGTTGGAGGCAGGAGCACGACGGAGATGCTGCGGCACCTGCAGTGAGCTGGGCTGAGGGCTGGGCTCAGAGCCCATGTGGATGGGGTGCGATGGGGGAGAGCTGCACCTTGGGGACCATAGGCAACCCATGGCCTTGTACCTCCTGCAGACCCAAAGGGACCATGGTGACCTATGGAGGAATGGCAAAGCAGCCCGTGACAGTGCCAGTGGTGAGTATAGGGATAGTTTTGGGTACATCTGCAGGAGTTCAGCGCATCCTCTGTCTGGACGTCACATTCAGAGCCTCCAAATTTCTGTCTTTGTTTTTAACCGATTGGGTTTGCTATGGAATGAGCTGCCTTGCATTCTGCTGTGGGTCTCTTGGTTGCACTCATGGAGGATTTGGACTGCGCTGAAGTCCCTGCACTGAAACAACCCCACAGATGCCAAGTGTCCAACTTGTCCTGGTGCAAACTGTGCTTGCATGCTGGGGCTGTGTGTGTCTCCTTGATGTGAAACTGGGTTTTATCCCAGTGAGACGCAGCTCAGTGCTGCAGCACGTGGTGTTTCATTACTGTGAACCTGTCAAAGCGGATCTGTCCCAAATTAGAGCTCTGAGCGAGGCTACTCACACTAGCAAGAACTCAGGAACAGGCTGAACAGGACAGATCTCATCTCCTGTTTCTGCAGAGTGCCTTCATCTTCAGGGATGTGAGGCTGCGCGGCTTCTGGATGACCCAGTGGAAGAAGGACCATGGTGAGCTGCAGGCTTGGGGTTAGGGATGCATTAGAGTTGGGTTAGGGTTGGGTCAGTGTTCAGGGTGACAGCGAGCACCTTCTTCTCTCCCAGACAAGCAGAGCATGGCCAGCATGGTGGATTCCCTGTGCCAGATGGTGCGGAAGGGGCAGCTCAGCACTCCTGCCTGCACTGCAGTCCCACTGGAGGACTTCAGGGAGGCCTTGGTGGCCTCTATGCAGCCCTTCGTCTCCTCCAAGCAGATTCTCCTCCTCTGACTTCTCGCAAAAATTGTTTCTTTTTTTTTCCTTTTATTTTTTTTCTTTTAATTTCAGGTATTAAAAGCCTCTGGAATTTTGCAGGGGCTGCACTGAACAGAGGCTGGGTTTGCTTCTGGAGGGAGACTTGGGTCTCATTTAGATTTGTTGCAGCAGAAAGCCTGAGCTCTTCCCTTGGCTGTCTCAAGGGAAGGGAGCAGATTGAATTGCAAAACCACTTTTTGAAATATTAGTATTATTATTACTTTTTTGTTGTTGATTTTTCCCTACTTAGCACATGCAGTGCTGGCATCATTGCAGGGCATCCACGCAGGCTGGAGTTACACTGGACAACGTGGGTACATTTTCCACCCCCTGGACTCACCCCAACAGCTCACCACCATCAATACGATTTTTCCAATGCCTGGACTTGAAATCAGTTTTGCTGCTGTTACTGAACCACCACAACTTCTGATTGTGGAACACGCAGGGAAACCTCTTGGAAATCGATATCTGATATATCTATTTTTGTAAGATGCTGCCAATAAATGTTTATGTGCTCAAAGCATTCTGTTGCTCCAGCAGCCCCTGGAAATTCTCGCTGTTCCCAGTTCAGGACTGGGAAATCCCACATCTCATAGAGGGGAAGCATGGGTGGGCTCTGCCTCATTAGGAACAGGTTGCCCAAGGAGGTTGTGGATGCCCCATCCCTGCAGGCATTCAAGGCCAGGCTGGATGTGGCTCTGGGCAGCCTGGTCTGCTGGTTGGCGACCCTGCACACAGCAGGGGGTTGGAATTGGATGAGCATTGTGGTCATTTTCAACCCAGGCCATTCTGTGATTAGCACTATGGGGGGTTGGGGTCAGTGTTAGGGTTAGGTTAGCTCGCCAGGAGCCTGGAACAGGGGCTCATGGAGTGTAGAGGGAGCAGCTCTGCCCTTGGAGCGGGTTTCTCGTTTTCAGCAACAGCCCATATAACAATTACAGTCCCACTTCACCTTTTGGGGGGCAAAAATCGGGCTTTTGGGGTCTTCTAATAGGGAAGGAGAAAAAAAAAAAAGAAGCACTGAGGTCCGTGGCATTTCATTAACATTAGAATGGTCTCATACCGAGGAGACCCTTGGGACCCCGATATTGGTGTCGATATCCCCCACCCGGTGACTTTGGGGCAGGTGGGCCCACTCGTGCCATGGCCCTTTTAAGAACCTTCATGTGGGCGTGGCTTATCCTGACGTATCCCCCCCACACACTCGTCGCCGCGCGGCGTAGTGACGTTGCAGCGCCGCCGTTTGGCGCCGCCCCTTCCCGCCCCCCCCGGGCGCGATGCCGCGGGTGTACATCGGGCGCCTCAGCTACCAGGCGCGGGAACGGGATGTGGAGCGTTTCTTCAAAGGCTACGGCAAGATCCTCGAGGTGGACCTTAAGAACGGGTGAGCCCGGTTCGCTCCAACTCGGCTCGGTTTATCGGTGGAGCGCAGGCCCGGCCCTGCGTAAACGGCGGCCTTGAGAGGAGGGCCGGGCTTCGCTGTGCTGGGAGGCGGCAGCTCTGAGGGGCGGCGGGGGGTTGAGGGGCTGTGAGGGAGTTTGGGGTGTTGTGGGGATGTGGGGGGGTGTGAGGGGCGTGGGTTTCCATGGTAACGGGGGGGGGGGGGGGCAGGGCGGTCGGTGCCGTTGGGATGCGCGGGGGGGGGGGGGGGGGGGGGGGGGCTGTATGGCTGTGGGGTTTTAGGGCGGCTGGGGAGGGAGGGCAGAGTGCCGTGTGTGAGCTGGGGGTGTCCTGTTATGGGAGGGGAGGAAGAGTCCTTGAGAGCAACCCTGCGATGAAGGACCTGGGGGTCCTGATGGATGGAAAGCTTAACGTGAGCCAGCAGTGTGCTCCTGCAGCACAGAAAGCAAATGGGATCCTGGGCTCTGTCAGAAGAGGGGTGGCCAGCGGGGATGGGGAGGTGATTGGGTGATTGTCCCCCTCTGCTCTGCTCTTGTGAGGCCCCATGTGAGCACTGTGTCCGGGTCTGGAGCCCCCAGTACAAGAAAGGCAGGGAGCTGCTGGAGAGGGTCCAGAGGAGAGCCACAAAGGTGATCAGGGGGCTGGAGCACCTCCACTACGAAGACAGGCTGAAGGAGCTGGGCTTGTTCAGCCTGGAGAAAAGAAGGCTGAGGGGTGACCTCAGTGCAGCCTTCCAGGACCTAAAGGGAGCCTACAAACAGGAGGGAAATCAACTCTTGGAAAGGGTTGATAATAGCAGGACAAGGGGAAACGGTTTTAAATTGAGAGAGGGCAGATTGAGGTTGGATGTCAGGGGGAAGTTCTTTGCTGTGAGAGTGGTGAGGTGCTGGAACAGCTGCCCAGAGAGGCTGTGGATGCCCCGTCCATCCCTGGAGGTGTTCAAGGCCAGGTTGGATGGGGCCATGGGCAGCCTGGGCTGCTGTTAAATGTGGAGGTTGGTGGCCCTGCATGTTACAAGGGGGTTGGAGATTCGTCATCCTTGGGGTCCCTTCCAACCCTGGCTATTCTGTGATTCTTTGTTGCCTCTCATCTGGGCTGAGCTGTGGTGCAGCCACTTCCCAGCACCCAGCCTGGTGGGGCGGCAGTGGTTCCCCATGCAGGTGTATTTGAGCACCTGCCCCTCCCCAGCATTCAGGGTAGGATGCCCATGGGCAGCCTCCCCTGCAGCTGTGCACCTGTGGCAACGTAAGGACTCCTTGCTGTATTTAAAGGGTTGGATCCTGATCCATTAGCACTTGCATGAGACATTCAAGTATGGATTCTCAAGAGGAAACAAATTGCTGCTTTCTTTTTTCCTGTTTCTTGAAGCTGCCCGCCTAATGAGCACTGGCATCTTTGTAAGAAACCCGACTCGAAGTCTTGTTTAGAAGACTGAGTGGGATATGGAATTTGTTGCTATTAGCCCAGAGCTAATGTTCTGTTTGTAAATGGATCTCATGTAAGAGTTAGAGCATAACATAAAGCTTGCTAAACTGTTACACTGGCTTTACTGGGAGGTGGACATTTAACAGGTGCATAAGACAAATAAAAGCAGTTATTAAAACAAAGAAGTGTGCACATATTGATGTTTTAGCCAGGTAATATTAAAGTCTGCTTAGATATTTCGTTGCACATTGTTGGAACTCAAGGGGTATCTTGTTTTTATGTTGTTTTATGAAACCTCTGAAAGAAATATTTGTACTTCATAGCAGATGTCAGTGGGGAAAAACATCTGTTAATGAAGGGATCTACCAAATTGCATGTCTGATGCAGCTGGTCCTCTTGCTTTATTGAGAAATTTCTTTGAAGTAGTGGCCCTTCCATGCCAGCTGAGCATTTAGATGTGCTCTGTGGGGAGTTGTGTTGAGTTCAGGTGGCCAAAGCTGAAAGCATCACTCAGGGCATCCTGAGTGCCAATTACAACGGGCTGCAGAGTGAAAGGGAAGGCACAGCCCGTACCTACAGTGTGAATGTCCTGAGTGCGACACCAAAGTTCACTTGGGGGAGACAGAGTTCAAAAGTTGCAGATAACTGGAGGGATACAGGAAACTGTAACTGAGTGGTCATCTGCCTTGCTGTCTGCTGATTCTGTGGTAGGTTGCTTCTGCTGTGGGTTAGATAGAGCTCCATGTACGTTTCTAGGACGGACATTTATAGGGCATTACCCTGAAGCTGTCTCTGCAGGCTCCTGGTGGCTTGTATTTAAATTCCAGTTGGATAGCTATTGACTCAAACTATCAGATTTGATGCTGTTCTGCTTGGGTTCGCCTCGTGCTCGACATTTGCTGGAGCACTCCATTGCTTTGTTTGCCCAATGATCCTTTCTTGTCAGCTTATTTTTAGTAGTGCTTAGCAAATGATTAAAAATGACTGCACTGTGTTTCACTCTGTAGAGTCTTTCAGTTTCTTCTGGAAGCTGGTGGGCTGTTGGCAGCGCTCAGCCTGCAGGAGATCAGCCTGTCAGTATTTTAGCAGCTAAGCTGAAGTGCTTCAGCAATGAGATGAGATTGAAATGTGATGCAGCAGAGTCCTGAAGGCTTTGCTGGGTCTTCAGTGTTGCTAGTTGTAACTTTAGTTTGCAGTTCAAAGTCTTTGAACAATGTTTACCTGAGGGAAGGACCAGAGAATAAACGTCTTTTCCTTGTAGGTCCTTCTGTTTCTGTTTGAAGTTTCTGGTTGTGTGCTCATAGTTCTCACGTATTTTTCTACATGGACATCTGGAGCTGTGCACGGCAGTAGTGTGTATTAAGTGACCAGAAAATTGGACTTTTCAGCCTGCTTTTTTATCTTCTGAAAGCATGAGAAAAACTAGCAGTAATAACTTGAAAGCTGGAAGCTTTTGCTGGTGGTGAGACCAATTTGCAATCTTGCTAGCTTTAACAAATAATTCTGTCTGTGTACTTCCCTGCCCTGCATCACTCTGAGCAGCTTTCTGGTTTTCGTGGCTTCGCCTTGGAGAAACCCTGCGAGAGGAGGGACGTAACTTCTGCAACGCATTGAGGAGCAGAGATCAAAGGCAGAAGCTTCAAGCTTCAGTTCTTTCATCTCGCTAAGTTCAAAAACTGTGTTTGTTGCCTAAAGAGAAGTGATTTGATTTCCCTGTGAAATATTTGACTTCGGTGAGAGCAGCTAGTATTAAAAAATTAGGTTGGTGTCACAATATGGTGATAGCCAGCACAGCTGGATGTCAGGAGTGACAATTCCACTGAACTCTTCTTATCGTTCCAAAGGATTCGTGCCTTTCTCTTCCTTAATATTAGAGGAGGTGAATGAGACTTTTTTCTGTTGCTTTCAGGTGTTCAGCTTTGCTAGCAGACCATTGGTGGCAATGTTTATCAATACTGAAGCAATTTCAAAGAATGATTACCAGATCTTAAGGGATGCTTAAATAGTTGAAGTTCTAAATATTGAAATTTGAATGTTTTCTGAGGTTATAACTTCAGTAACTCATTTAAATGACTGTTATGTTTCAAGCAGTCTGAAGATGCTTTTCCTTGCGAACACCCTGATATTCCCTTTCCTGACTGTAGCTTCATCTGAGCAGGAAGACTCAAAGACATCACATGAATTGGAATGGACTGTAAGCTGTTAAATTCTCTTTCAAGAGAATTTCCTTTTTTTTTTCCCCTTATCCTAGAGCAGAAAATGGTGTAGCTTCACATTATCTGGAGTAAATTGCGTTGACGTTTTTAGTAAGTAGTTTTATGCCACATATGAAGTAGTAATAGTAGACATTTAAAAGAAGATTTACTTGCACTGCTGTCAAATAACAGCAGGTTCAGATTGCTGTAGTTAAAGCTGTGTCAGCAGTCGTGGCTTTCTGTGGTGTAAAACTATGCTTCTGAAGGGGTTTGATTCATGGGTTTGGATCATACAGTGCAATATTACACACATTTAACAGGTGGATCAGCATTACTTTCATTTATGAGTGGTATAGAATGTGATTTTGTTGTTGCTGGCCCATCTTATTCTAGGGCTACTTTTGTGTTATTACACTCTTTGGTGAATAGGATGAACAGCACAGGGTAGATATGTTGTCATTCCTTTTGGAGCAAACGAGGAGAAGGAAGTACAACGTTTTTAGCTGAGGTTTGGCTGGTCAGAATCCTCTCTGTGGGACTTCTTGAAGGTGTTTTGGTGGGTGGACAACAATAAATAAATAAAAAAACCCTACAAATGCATGGTGATGGGCATTTTACACAATGTTATTTTCTTTAAACATGTGCTTAGGAACTGGCAGGCTTGAGTTTTTCTTCAGTGCTCCCCTGAATTTGCTCTGCAGCCTTAAGCAAATCGCCAGCGTGCCCTGAGAAGCAGCTGTAAGAAATGGTTTTAAAAACCATCCTCAGGGATCCTGACTGAGGGGATTGGGTTCTTGCAGGCTGTCCATGGAGGTGTTGAAGAGCTGTGTAGATGTGTACACAGGACGTGGTGCAATGGCCAATATTGGTGGTTGGTGGATGGTTGGACAGATGATTTTGGAGGTGATTTCCAGCCTCGATTTTGTGATTCCTTGGGCCTGCACCCAGCGCTGTCTTTGCACTGTGTTGGCTGCAGGTGCCCTCTGTTCACCCCAGGAACTCATTTCTAGTTGCTGTTGCTGCATTTTTTTAAAATCTCATAGCAAGGTTTGGTCTCCCTATGCTCTCTGAAGTTTGGGGCTATTATAATCTGGTGGACATAAAGTGCCTTCTGGGCTGTTACTGCCCACAGTCGAGTAAAATGAGTCTATTTAAGAGCAAAAGCAAATCCCTTTTTCTGACCTCACATTTTCTTTTTTTTGTTTGGCCTTTAAAGCACAATGTGCAGACCCCATGTATTTGCATAGGTAGATGAGCATTTCCATGAGGGGTACTTAAATTAATACAGTTTCTCAGCAGAACCAGGTGTTCACCTAAAGGACAGCACACAGAGGTACCTCGTGTGGTTCTGCAGAGACAGCCGTTGCGAGTATGAAGACCTCAGGCTCAGTTTTGAGTGATTCTCTTCTCTTTATTTTCTCCCCCTGTCTCTCCAGGTATGGCTTCGTTGAGTTCGATGACCTGCGAGATGCAGATGATGCTGTTTATGAGCTAAATGGTAAAGATCTTTGTGGGGAAAGAGTGATCGTTGAGCATGCCAGAGGCCCACGTCGTGACAGCAGTTATGGTTCTGGACGCAGTAAGCACTACAATGCATTTGTATCAGTGACTTATTTTAAATAAAATATTTTTGCTTGTTTTTATTTTTTTATTTTTTAAGTAATTTTAAAAGAAAATGATATGAAGTTGTGAATAGTGTTTTGTAATTGTAAATGTAACTGTTGATCTGAATATTTAACTTGTTGTATTAAACTATTTTAATGGATAAATTAATAAACATGCTTTCTTGTACTATTTTTTTATTATCGTTTTGTTTAACTATTTTAATGGTTTATTTGCAATGTGATGTTTAACATAGCTTTAACAAAGACCTCAATGTTTTAATTAAGAGTCCTTTGAGGCTAAGATGACTGCCTGTTCCATTTGCTGACCTTGGGTTACCTTTCCATGAGTGGCTCTTTGAACTTGTGGCCCTTGGCTGACCAAAAAAGGAAGCCATGTGACAACTGCAACCTTTTCCCATTAGACCTGGGTGGTGAGGATCCCAAGGGTTAGAGACAGATGAGATTAATCTGAAATAGGTGCCTGAAAATCTTTATTCATATCAAATACTCAGAAAACTTGTAAGCAATGTAAGTAACATTAGTAAACTGGTTTAATTTGGTTTCTTCTTTCAATCTGTTTTAAAGAGTAAACTTAATTGCATGTTACTTTTAACTTAATTATAGTTCTGTGCATAGCTTTAATTATGTGCTTGTAATAATTTTTAACACTTTGGATCTTTGTAACGTTTTATACAAGGGGGATTTATTTTTTTGTAGACTTGTGGGTGTGTGAATTTTGAATGCATTTGGAAACAGATGGGGCAGAACGTTTTTGTTGGGGGGGTGTAGACTGAGTGCTCCATTTCCCTGGTTGAAGTACTGCTGTCTGCTTGTCACCTCCTAAAGGTGGATATGGTTATAGAAGAAGCGGAAGAGATAAGTACGGTCCTCCTACCCGTACAGAATACAGATTGATTGTGGAAAATTTGTCAAGCCGCTGCAGTTGGCAAGATCTTAAGGTATGGGGCCCCTTTCTTTACCCTTTCTCTGTTAAAGAGCACAAAGGGTAAAAAAGTTAGCTTCTGTTTCATCAAAGAAAACTCATACGCCTGTCTTTTTTTTTTTTTTTAACTCCAACATGTTAGTAAATCTGTGTGCTCATATGCATACAAGTAGATTTTTTTGAAGCACATTAAGTCAGTCTTGATGTGTATTTGTGTATAAAAAGCCATTAGTGTTGCATGCAACATTGGGAGCTGCAGTTGCAGGCTTGGTGTCCTCGGATGGTGGGAGAAAAACATTTGCCTTAACAAACCGTCACTTACAGATGATGATTATTGTTAAGCTGTTATTGTAGAAACACTTCAGTCAGGCCCGTGGTAGGAGTCGCCAGAGACAAAGGAGTTTGCCCTTGCCTGTTTGGATTTTAACCATCAGCTTCTAGGAGCTGTTTGGAAAAGATAGCATCATTCTTGCACAGTCCCTCTTAAAAATTTCCACAGCATGAAAAACTGTTTTAAAGGCTGTTTCAGGGAGAGGATGCTTCCCGAATGAGCAACCATCTCTGCCAAAAGTGAACGTTCTCTCAAAGTCTGAAGGAATGGAAAGTGATTCTCAGCAGTGGAAATGTTGGGTAACACTGTGTAGACAAGCACTACATCTGAGTCCCCTGGAGGTGGTGTTGACTTGTGGTTATCTGCATAGTGGACTAGAGGGGCAGGACAGGGAGCAGCATTCCAATAATAGGTGCAGAAAGACAGTGTTTCCTAATTGAACTTAGCAGCAATGGTTGAAAACACTTGTTCTTACAGGAACGCTTTCTTTATGGTTCTCTTTTAAGGATGTGTAAAATTTGTTCTAAACAAACTTTGACGTAGTACAGACTGGTCTGTAATTGAATGTGTAACACTAGTTCAGGTACGTACTGAGATTCTTCAAATGTCTTTTGTTAATGCTTCACACCATCAATAGCTTGTCTTTGCTTCTGGTATTAAAAATTGTAAGTAGAGCATGGCATGATTAATTCTCTACTGGATGCATTGCTTCTCTGAATAGCTTTCATTTCAGTGTAATTAATATGGGAGTAGCTGGGTCAAAAACAGACTGAACCAAATTTCTGTGCGCTGTTTCCATTGCAGCTGAAGTAGTAGTGGCTGAGATGGCCCTGTGACAGCTTGCTCTGAGCAGGGCTCACCTGCTTAGTAATTGAAACAGAGAAGCCAGGTAGCATGAAGTGGGAAAATGAATTCAGCTCTTATTTGTGTGGGGGTTTCTTCCAGCAGAATGAGATGTACTGCCTAGGTGGAGGACGAAGGGAAGTCTGCTTGCTTTAAAGCCTTCTTGCCTGTGTGAGGCCTTCTCATATTTAACCTTTAAGGGTGTTCCTTTCCCCATGTTACCTTTGAAAACAGATTTTAGAGAGCAAGCATCTATTTCTTGAAACACTTTTGTACTTTATCATAGCCCAACCGTGCTGACATTAGACTCTAGATGAGCGATCTTAAATTGTTTGGCTCAAATTATCAGTGCTGCCTTAGTTCTAATCGCACAAACTCTGTGAAATTGTAGTGTGTTACTTGGCTTGCTCAGGAACTTTGGCTTTAGTACTGCAAATGCTCTTTGTTTAAAACCCTTGCTGACATCTGTGTGACTAGAAGAGGCTATGCAAGCATCACTGAGAGATGAGCAGAGCCTGGAAGCCTGACTCTGGATTTGAGGCAATGGTTATTCTGTCCTCTTCCTCTAGGATTATATGCGTCAGGCAGGGGAAGTGACATATGCAGATGCACACAAAGGAAGGAAAAATGAAGGTGTGATTGAGTTCAAATCCTATTCTGACATGAAAAGAGCCCTTGAAAAGCTGGACGGGACAGAAGTAAATGGCAGAAAGATTAGATTAGTGGAAGACAGACCTGGATCAAGACGGCGCCGCTCTTACTCCAGAAGCCGAAGCCATTCAAGGTATGTCTCCTGGTGGCATCACTGAGGCTGAATCTAACTGCAATTATATGAACACGCAGCGGGTTCTAAAATACCTTGGAAGTGTTCTGACTTCTCAATAAACCAAGTTTTTGAGAACTTACTAGTTACCAGGAAGTCACCAAGGGAAATCTCATATCAGAAGTGTTTTCTTTAGTGTGTGTATCAGTTACCTAAATACATGGCAGTATGCTACTCCTCTTCCCAACTCCATTAAGTCTGTAGTCCTTGCTTTCTTGCAGAGGAATGCTGTGTGGCAGGTGGAGCTGTGCATAGAGAATGAAGCAGAAGGTACTTCTGACACTTCAGTTCTGAACACTGTGTTCTGCTCTAGGCACCAGGGCTAACAGTTCTTCCTCAATTTGGAAACCCCCATCCAGTCCTTGTTTGTAGAGACGTACTTCCTACTTTGTATGATCAAGAGAAATGCTTCAGCACACACTGCCACATTCCATTTTGGGATAGAACTTTGTAATAAAATTCAGGCAAACTTATGCTGTTCGTGGAACAACTCATGAATTTCAAGCTTGATTTCATGTGGATTTTCCTCTCTCAGTCAGTCATGATTCCTGCTGTTCTCTCATGTCTTTACCACTCCTGAGTGATGTGTGCAGGTCAGCAGATAGCAGCTCTATAAGTAGTTCATAATAATAAGCTGCAAAATGAAGCGGACCTATTGTAGCCTTTAGCTAAGTAAACACTGGTGTGTTGTGCCTCCTGCATAAGGGTCCCAAGGTTTCTCAAATGTTCAAGAGATCTTGAAAGATGCTTCAATGCTGTGGGCCTTTACCTGCAGGAGACCAGAAGCTCTCCATGGGCACATGCTAACGTTGAGCTGATTGATTTTGTTCTAGGTCTCGTTCTCGAAGCAGGCATTCTCATAAGAGCCGGAGCCGCAGTGCCAGCAGCAGTCGCTCCAAGAGTAGATCAAGATCCAGGTACGTCTTCATGGTGAAAGAAACGGGGGTTAGTCACTTAAATTTAGGATGGCGCTTCTCATTTAAGTGGGGAAAAGTGGTGTTTTTTTTTCTGACTTGTGCACAGTATTTAAGCACTAGTCAAATCCAGGCTGCATTAAAGTGAAGTTGTCTGTTGCCTTTTCCCTTTCAGGTCTGTGTCCCGTTCCAGAAGCAAGAGCCGTAGTCGAAGCAAGAGCCGTAGCAGAGGCCAAAAAGAGAAAAGCAGGACTCCAAGTAAAGAGGATAAAAGTAGGAGCCGCAGCAGGAGTGCAGAGAAATCGCGGAACAAAAGTAAAGATAAATCTGAGGGCACTCTCCATAACAGTGATGAGAAAGAAAAGAGCAGGAGCCGCAGCAAGGAAAAGAGCAGGAGCAGGAGTGGAAGCAAGGACAGGGGAGAGACAAGGGAGAGCTTGAGGAGTAGAAGCAAAGATAGGGAAAAGAGCATTAGCAAAGCTAGAAGTAGGAGCAAGAGCAGGAATGAGAGTAGGAGCAGGAGCCACAGTAAGGAGAAAAGGAAAAATAGGAAGAGAAGCAGGGATGACAGCAGAAGTAGAAGCAGGAGCTGCAGCAAGAGTGAGAAAAGCAAGAGGCGCAGCAAGCGAGATAGCAAACCAAGTAGCAAGAAAAAAAGGAAGGACAGCCGTGAGCAGTCCAGGTCAGTCTCCAAAGAAAAGGAACATCTAAAATCAGAGTCTGACAAAAAGGAGACAAAAGGTGAGGGTGAGGATGCAGCTGCCCATGTGGTGTCTCGCTCTAGGTCTAGGTCTATTTCCAAGTCAAAACCAAATGTCAAATCGGATTCCCGTTCCAGGTCAAAATCTGTTTCAAAACCGAGGTCCCGGTCCAAGTCTAGGTCTAGGTCTGCCTCTAGGTCACATTCCCGATCGCGGTCAAGGTCTCGCTCCAGATCCTAACCTTGCTGCAACCATACTTGGAACAGTCAGAGAAGTCTTTTGTACGTGTTTGGTAGTTGTAGCACAAGTGATTGAAGTAGAAAACATGTCAATGCTGTATATTTTTAACTGCCCTGATGGTGTGTCTGTCATTGTTAGTGGCAGTACTCACTCTCTGTAATGCTCTCTGGTGCAAGGCTGTTCAGCTCTTTTACTACTCTATAGAAAGGTTCTCTTAGAATACAGTTCTTCCTAGATCACTGAAATGGCCCTGTTTTCCAGGAAGAGCTTTGCAGAGAGCGAGCACTGCACCATAGTGGGTTTATGAGATTGCAGTGATGACTGATAGGTAGGTATGATGGCTTCAACAATCTTTGCCCTTGAATTGATGCCCTTTGCTGTATGCCATTTAGTGGAAGTGCTAAGTCTTAAGTTTCATACTACTTCCGTTTCATATTTTTGGACTTACAGAGTTGTGAATAGCACAGTCAAAAGGGGATAAAAAGGTACTTGCAGTAATCTGTGGGAAAATAGAGTTCCATATTCTGGTATTGTGACAATATCCTTGTTTTATATTAATTTTTTATTTATTTTTTCCCCGTCTTGCAAAGTACAGTGATCCCTGTTTCCATGAGATTTGAATAAAGACTATTTTTGCTTGATGACATTTGATGGTGATTACCTGAAGTTGTGTTGTGATTGTTGCTGTTTTAGATCAATCAGTGTCAACTTGAATTTGCAGAACAGTTACTCTTAAAGAATGGGCTCTTGGTGTGGAAAGTCACTTTGTATGTAGTCGTGGCACTTGAATATAATCAAGTTATTTTAACTTGTTTCTCCAGATGCACTTACAGTGTTGTTTAGAGCTGTAACGTTGCAATAAGAAGAATACAAGAAAATGAACCAGAAAAAATAATGAAGATGACAAGCCTGTTTTCCATTGTCTGTATAAATGAAATGTAGTGTGCTTCAGCTTCCATAATACAGAGAAGATATTTTTTCAGCCACTTAACTTGCTAGACTTAAGTCAACAGAAATCATTGTTTGTAACAAAACGTTTTACTCTCTATACTGCTAACACCAAAGATAAGTATGGTTGACATGGAAAACGTGCTTTTTCTGCTTTCTGCTTTATTTTGTAGATCATCAGTTCAGTTGTTTCTTCTTCTGCACAGTTGGCCTTTCTTACAGTGCCCTTGAGAAATGAAGGGAGAGGCACGGTGCTTTTACAGTTGTTTTTCTAGTCTGGCACACTCAGCAGGAGGACACAAAGCTCATCCAGCTCCTTACTCCTCTGATTTCATAATCTCTGATTGTGAGTTTGGGATTTCAGTCATGAAGCATAACTTTATAAATGGAAAGGTATTAGTCTGAACCAGGTGTCACAAGAACATTACAGACTTCGTTAGCATCAACAAGCCTTTCTCTGAGTGTTGCACAGCAGTAAATCCATCTTCTCCAGTTACACACAGAGCAATTGGGAGTTGAGGCTAAAGCTCCAGGAGCTTTTCTTCCTAACAAAGCACCTGCTTTGGAGGAAGCACAAAAGACAAATGTGTGGCACATGTTTTCGAGGAGCTTGAGAAGACTGAGGGGTGAGCTGTTCTGCTTCAGTGTCCTCAGCGCCCCTCTGGACTTGGGAAGAAAGGAGAGCAGCTTCTAGCACGAGTACTCTAACTGGTCCTGAATAACACTCCAATTTTACAGTTGTACCGTTAGCAAATTATTAAAACTGAACTTTCTACAAGCTCCTACATTGGCTTAGAATTAAGAACTGACATTCCAACCTTTTGGAGCCAGCAATGCCACCAGAAAACACCAGGCAAAGCACATTTTACTAATCCTTCCTTAGTCTGGTAGGGAAGGTTAGTTACAGCTTTATTAAGAACTTTTCTGTAGCTAATCTCAAACTGCTAACCATACTTCTGATGGCAGTTCTTGCAACTAAATGTTAACTTCATAGGAACAAGTGATTTTTGTATAATTGGATCATTTGAAACTTGCACTACCACATTAAACAGATGAAAGGGTGATAGATCACAAGAGTAGCTTTCAAGACAATATTTCTGTAGCGTGTAAGAGAGGGCTCAGGGCTTGGTGAGTGGCTCAGGCTTTATCAAATGTCATATTACTGCAGGAGCATGAGAAATCTCAGTGGAAGTGATATTTAATTTCCTTTGAAGTTTGAGATGTTCAGTTCTGTGGTTCCTGCTTGAACATCTTAGGCACTGAGTATTTGCAATTCCTTCTGCTGCTTATAAAAAAAATTAGGCAAGGTGCTGGCAAGATGATGATGGTCCTTGGGGTCCCTTTTAGCCCAAGCCATTCTGTGATGATAATAGGGGATAATTAGCTTAAATCCTTCCTAACAAAATCCGCAACTTGTTAAGTGTAGGCAAGCATTTTACTCTCGCTTTTGCTGTCTGACAGCCAATGCTGCTGCTAGTGAAGTGTGTGTCTTTAGTGAGGGTGCTTAGTGCTTCCCCACATACCTGAGGCTGGGTGTTTAGAGGGTGGAAGGAAGTGCATAGGCAAACTTTTAACTAAGATGTACGCTGTGCCCAGTGGAGCACATACTATAAACCACAAAGATCAAAAATTAACTTGAGGTTGCATATATGAGTAGTTTGGGCCATGCATGGAAACGTCTGTATTTGCAATGGGGTATTAGTGCAGTTTTTGGGTGTAATTCATTAATTAGAGGTACTGGAACAGCTGCCCAGAGAGGCTGTGGATGCCCCATCCATCCCTGGAGGTGTTCAAGGCCAGATTGGATGGGGCCCTGGGCAGCCTGGTCTAGCATCAGGTGGGATGGTTGGTGGCCCTGCATGTGGCAGGGGGTTGGAGATTCATGATCCTTGAGGTCCCTTCCAACCCTGGCAATTCTGTGATTCGTGCAGTTTTTGGATGCAATTCGTTGTTACCGTTTCCCTGTTTTTGTTCCTGCCGTTTCCAAAGCGGGTGATTGGTTATTGCAAGCAAGTTACCAAGAGGTAAACAGCAGGTTTTGATTAAGAAAGCTTTGAGGGCTGGGCAGCACGGGAGCGACGTGGTGCAAGGAACAGAAGCAGAAGTTCAGCGGGGCTCAGCAGGGGCTGATTTCATCAGCTTCAACCACCAGCTGCACGATGGAGGCACTGCCCCGGCCCCCCGGGTGTCCCTTGGGTATGGAACGCTTTTGCTTTCCTCTAAGAACAGCTGGTTTAACTCGCGTGCTCCTCTTTTGAAATGCCATCTTTCACGGTGAGGAATCCCGCACCGACTCGTGGTGAGCAGCACGAGGACGCGGTTAAACAGCAGAGCCTTCGGCACGGGGTGCTTTTATCTTGCGAACGAGCAGCTCTCTTCTGCTCATTGAGTGCAAACGCGGCTTCTGCACCACAACCTTTGCCACAGCGTTGGCGCTGCACGGTTTCGTCGGTTCAGAATTCAAATACGGAAAAACACACAAACAAACACACGCACACGACGTTCCCAGATACGAAACAGAGCGGTGCGAAGCGAGCTCCGCCGCAAAGCAACGGAGGCGCCGCTCTCGAGGCCCGGCCTCACATCCCCGTTTCGGACGTCCGGAGCCGCCCCGTCCCCGCCCGCTCTGCCGCCGCCCGGCCCCGCCTCGCCCCCAGCGGAGCCGTGGGGCTCGGGGCCGCCGTCGGAGCAGCCACGCATGCGCGCTGCCCGCCGCCGGTTCGCTAAACGTTGCCCGAGTTGAAGAGAAAAGAAAAGCGCGGGGAGGCCGGGCCGGGCCGCGCGGCGGTGAGTAGCGGCGGGGCGGGGGCCGCCATCTTGTGGCAGGGGCCGGGCGGCGGTGGCGGCGTTGAGGGCCGGGGGGCGCGGGGCGGCGGGGAGGGGTGGGAACATGGCGCCTCCCGCCGTCAGGGCGCCGCGGCCCCGGCGGAGCGCAGCGCAGCGCTCGGCCCTCGGCTGCTCGACGCCCGCTGCTGGGTGCGAGTGCCTCCGCTGCGGGCTCTGGAAGTCCGCGTGCAAAGCTCCAGAGCCGCTCTGTGAGCCGCGGGGCCGGGCGGGTTTGCTTCTTTCTCCGCTGTTCCCTCGATCCTGGTCTCTCAGAACCTGGCCGTGGCGGGGCTCTGCTGGGGTTTGGCCTCGTGTCATCGCGCTGCCACGAACGCAGGAGGCCGTCAGAAGATGAGTTTGTGGGCTGTGGGGGCAGATATCCCAAAATATTTGTGCTTGCTGAGGAAACCTGGGCGCTGGGAGGCTGCAAAGCTTATCCAGAAAGGTAAGGTGGAGATTAAGTAAGGCACAGCGTCAGCGAGGCTTCAGAACAGAAGCGAATAAAAGAAATAGTGCAGAACTTTGACGTCCCTTTAAAATTCTTTTTGAAAGCCTTTGCCAACTTGCAGTCATTGCAGACATCAAAATGCTGGAGGACAACAAAATGTAATGGCACGCTCTTCTTGTTTTCTTTAACTACATCCTCTTTGAGAGCGTGTTTTATTGCCCTCAAAGGGGATCATCAGCAAAGGAGAGAATTTTGGAGGCTTAACCAAGTATTGAGCTTGAATGCGGATGGAGATTCTACACAAGAAGCGATGCTGCCAAGCTTTCTGAAAGCAGAGGTTCTCCAGGAGAAAAGCACAGAACCCATGAAATTGAGGATTAATGGATGGAGGGAAGGCTGCTGCTGGATAAGTAGAGCAATAAGCTCAGAGCTCCGGAATCATTGGGCGCTGTTCTGCGTAAAGATGAGTGTGGGACAGTCTGAATGAAGTTTGGTGTTTGGAGGAATGAGATGAGGGTGGTTTCATTGATGCTGCTCAATGCTGCAGGGAGTTGGATTAGATCTTAATATCAATGCATTTGATGTCTTCAAGTGCTGCTTAGATGAGTAAAAAAACCACCAAAAAACACAACGTTGCTTTTGTCCGTCGTCAGGATTAAGGGATAAAGAGCTCTGATGTTTAGTGCAGAATCGCATAAAGTGTCTGTATAAGAAGAGGCATAAAAGAGAGGGGAGTGTTATAGTGCCTGAAGTTGACTGCATCTTTTCCTGTCATTAAGAACATGCATCAAATACATTGGGCTTCATCATGAGCGTGGAGATGGACACAGAGCTGGGCTGCGTGCTGCCTGCCCAGCACCATCACACACACACACACTCAGGCAGAGTTAATTTAACTCACCTTTGTTGTTTTTATTGCCGTAATGAGTCAGCTGTGGTGTGATGTGTGGTTGTGCACAGAGGTGCTCTGCTGACAGCTCTTGACCACAATTTCATGTGACTTGAGAGTGTTTATTTGCCTCGGGCATGCTTTCTGCATTTTAACACCAATTCTTTACTTGCAGGAATGTTAAGGCAGCGGTAGGCATTGGTCTTTAGGCTGATTGTCTTTGAAGTAACATCTAGAATTTGTTTTAAAAAGCACCTGCGAATTCAGTTTGTAATGGTCGACATGGAATTTTGCCATTCCATCTGGAGGGGAAGGTTTTCCCTTATTTCTACCATCTTAGAGCTATTAGTTGACGTGTTTTTATGTATGATTATATATACATTGCACTGTGGGATTGTAGATTTGGGGATACAGCCTCAGTGTAAGCCCCTTGTCTTTTCCATACAGTGGTGACAAAGTGGTGCCTTGGAGGCCCCATGGAAGCCCTGCAAAAGCCCCATGAGCCACAGATTTTGCCCTTTATTGCCCCTTGGAGATCCTAAATTGATTAAAGTTGGAAAAGACCTCTATGATCCATACGAGCCCTGTTATTTTTGGAGGTGAGAAGTGCAAAAGCCTGCCAGTGGGAGGTCATCTCCAGCCTAGAAGAAACCACTGTCGTGGAGTTGCCATGCAGAGGCTGTGGAGTGTGATCTGCTCTGAACAGGAAGGAATCTGGGGGAAATTCTGCACTGATAGAACTTCAGGATTTGTATGTCAGGAAAACAGTTAGATTGAGTCAAAACCAGGCTGAAATGCCACAGCAGCTGATCTGCATCTTTGCAGTCATCCTGTGGAATAACACAGTGCTTCCTGAATTGCAGCATCAGTTCTTCTGCTCCAGACACACGCAGTTCCCCCTCTCCCATAGTTTATAACAACAAATGTATTTCTGTCTTTTCTCAGCCTTCCACAACTTGCATCAGTGCCACGTGCCTCCATCAGACAGAGGAAAGGAAGAGGGTTAGCACAGTAGATGGAAGAATTAGATCAGAAGCTGGTGGGAGAAAAGATCAAATGTTTATTTGTTAATGAACATCGGCAGCTGAAAGCTGTGGCACTTGGAATCAATTAGTTGGCACAGCAAATGGGGCTCCTTCCACCCTAGGCCTTCCTCATTAGCAGCACTGACTGTGCTCAGCAGGTGAAGCACGTGTGTGGATGTGCTTCTCTTGGTACAGTGAGTCACTGGGGACGTGGTGATGGGCAGACTGGCATGTCCAATGCCAACAGAATGGGTGTTTTATTTTTAAATGGAGCATCTCTTGCCTTATTCATAATTATTTTTTATTTCTGATCAAGCAGCCTGTCTCTTGCAGTCTGTGTCAGAGTGGGTTTCCAAATAGTACATGACAGCCCTCCTGCGTTCCTGATGCTCCAGGACTGGAACATATGCAAAGTTATTGAATAAATAAATAGAAGGCATAGGAAGCAGGTTGGTCTGATGAAGGCAGTGGGTTTGGTTTGGGTTTTTTGTTTTTTTCCCCTTTTTGAAGAAAGGCGGAGGCCCTTGCCTGTTACCTCTTCTTTTAGTTGTCGTTCACTTGCATTTGACTTCTGTTTTAAGTGTACTGTTGGCTAAATAACACTGCTGCTGACAGAACTATCAAGTTTTCTTCCTCTGCTCACCCTTGGTGATTATGGTACCCATCCACCTGTACCTGCTGAAGCTGCTGATGGAAAAGGAAGGCTGGAAGATGATCTGTGTCTGCTTGCAAGCTGTGGTCTTTATTCTGAAAAAGTAATTCCTGTTTTTTTGTTTAATTAGTTCCTTCTCTGACTCTTTTTGTGTCCAGATTTTCTGAGACTCCTTTCTGTCTTAGCCTTTCCTCCAGCAGGGACTATGATAGTTTTGCAGTTCTCCATTTGTTTAGCACAGAGGAGGCAGGCAGTGCTTCATTGCTGTTCCGATTCTTTCTCCCCCTGCACACAGAGTTAACTGAAGGTAGCTTGGATATTTTGATCTGGCCATCTATGCCAGATTGTACCTAACTTCCTTCATTCTGTAGTAACACTAAATCTACTAATAACAAAGTGACTACATCCTATATCAAGCTATTTAAAAAACAAATACCAGAGAAAGAAATCTGTGTTGTGATTGTTATTTCACAGTTACATGCAGTGCAGACACTCTGGTTCTGCCTATTGACTTCAGCATCAAATGGATCCGAACAACAAGCTTATGTCTATTTGTACTTTTTAAACTTGCTTTGTCAGTTCTGAGCATTTTTTTTTTTCCTTTTGAAATGCTTGACCTAAGCATGCGTTGCTCAACACGGAGCAATTGCTGTCAGTGTCAGTGTGACACTTAAAAAACTGCTTTGGAGGAGGTGCTGGTAGTTTTGGAGGTTAATATTAGTGGCCTTAATGCCAGTCTTAGATAATCAGCCTTAGTTTTTCTCCCCAAAAGGATGAGATGGAGATTAAGTAAGGCACAATGTCAGCGAGGCTTCAGAACAGAAGCAAATAAAAGAAACAGTGCAGAACTTTGACGTACCTTTAAAATTCTTTTTGAAAGCATCTGCCAACTTGCAATCATTGCAGACATCAAAATGTTGGAGGACAACAAAATGTAATGGCACGCTCTTCTTGTTTTCTTTAACTACATCCACTTTGAGAGCGTGTTTTATTACAAAATTAATTCTTTGTTTCTTAGTTAAGCATTTAAGTGGCAACTGAGCTTTCAGTTTTCCATTAGAAGAACCACTTTATTTTTTCTCCCAGCACTATAATTTTTATGTTACCACAGAATTGACTTTCTCTTGAATGAGAAATCGTACAGCTATGTTACAGGTCATTACATTCTGAGTGAGAACAGTTCTGGTCAAGAGCATCTGTGTCTTACATCTGTTGTTGTGGAAATGAGCACAGGTTTAGCAACGGGACAACTTTGGGCATCTTATGGGAATGTCATAGAATCTTAGAATGGTCTGGGTTGAAAAGGACCACAGTGCTCATCCAGTTCCAACCCCCTGCTGTGTGCAGGTCACCAACCAGCAGCCCAGGCTGCCCAGAGCCACATCCAGCCTGGCCTTGAATGCCTGCAGGGATGGGGCATCCACAGCCTCCTTGTCTTATGCCACCATTGCAGAAGTTCTGAACGTGGCAGTTTTTCTGAGGTAAGTAGAAACAGGAGGGTGAACAGCTGTTTACAGGGGTGGATAGTGATAGGACAAGGGGGAATGGTTTTATACTGAGACAGGGGAGGTTTAGGTTAGATATTAGGAAGAAGTTTTTCACTCAGAGGGTGGTGACACACTGGAGCAGGTTTCCCAAGGAGGGCACAGGAGGCTTTGTGCCTTCCTTGCATCCTCGTCCTTCCTGGGAATAGGTTCTGCAGCACAGCACTGAGTGTTTTGTTCACCTTTTGCAAGAAAACGGTAGGAGAAGGGCTGCTGTGTGACTGTGAGATGGCACACGAATGGAAAGAGAGTGCAGGATGGGTTTCTGTGCAGACTGCATCACACTCTGAGCACACACAGCCCATGCAGCAGCTTTCTTTTCTGAGCTGAAATAAATAGGAGTATGTGTTGGGATTTTTTTGACACAACTGTGTCAAGAAACCAAGAGATAGCAGCTTATGAATGACAATGCTGCTTTGGACTTAATACCAGGATCAGCTGCCTGGTTTAGAGTGAGCTCGTGATATTGGTGTCTGATCTTATAAATGGATTAAAGTCACACAGCTGCCGTGCCTGTTTATGAGTCCTCCAGCACAATAGCAGATAGCTGTAATCCATACATTAATGTGCATTGCAGTCACCTTGCAAGGACTGTATTGTACAAACAAACACTGCAAGCCCCTCAAAAACCAAAGTAGTTTAACTGAGCAGAGCTGAGGCAAAGCCTGTCTGTGTCTCCTTGCTTCAGACCTGTGCAGTGAGCCCAGGTTTGATTCTTCCTTCATTTACGCAGCAGACAGTGAAAGCAGCTCTGTGTTACTCATGCTATTAAATGCTTGCTAGTGGCTGCAAACGCTTTCTTTTGAAATGTGTTGGTATGGTTTCGTTACAAGCTCTGAAAGTTCATTTCAATCTGTGCCTGTGCTGATGAGGTTCCTGGAGGTGAGGCTGGGCTTCTGGTAATTGTTTTAGTTCAGCCTTGCAAAATATTGCTTGCCCGAGGTGAGTAATATTTTTTGATGGGTAAGTAAAAGATCATCAGTCACCGTCATAGCCCGGGACAGGCAACCAATTTTTATCTGAAATGGTAAGTTTTCAAAGCTGTTCCAGAAACAGGATTAGCTGTGCCTTGTGAGAACTCATTAAGTTTTTTTTCTCCTGTTCAAATTGCGGTTCAGTTCTCCACTAATGTCATAAGAATGAATGACAGATATAATATAGTGGCTGTTACCTAACTATGCTGAATTTTACAGGAAAAGGGATGCTCAGAGCTCTGAATCCTGCCTTGTTGGTGTGCATATATATTACACTGAATGAAATGCCCAGCTTTGCTAGGTTTCCCATTCTGTTTCAGGGAGGAAGGGTGATTTGTAAGTTGGTTATTCCCAGAACAGCACAATATCAAATACTTTCCCTGATGCCAGCTGCTTCTTGAATGGAATTTCACCTCCTACTGTATGGAGGCTTAGCCAGAAGGGCTGTGAACCTGAGATTGTTTTTTACTTGATTTACAGCCCTTGGGTTTATTACATCGTTGTGTTTCTCACATTTTACCCTCGTATAAAGACACCAAAATCCTGGTGTCATTGGCAGTCAAGCTGGACAGCACGTGAAATGGAATTTTTGTTGAAATATCTCTCTTCCCATTAGATCTGATGGTGTATAGGGAAAAATAATGAAGCCCAATTGACTCATTCAGCCTCCATGCTTTTATTTGTTTGTATGAACTTGTGCCTTTTTTCCTGTATTCTTTTTTTTTCCCCTCCCAATGAAGGCAAGATGGATGTTAAAAGCTACAGCTGGTTTTCTGCAGTAACGATGAAGCAGTTTCCCAAGGCTGCACTGAGGTTCAGTAACAGAAACGAGATCAAAACCTGAGTATTTCTGGCTTCCTCTTCCTGCAGATTTCAAATCTAAAGATAAAGCACAGAGGTCTGGGTGGTAGCATATTAATTATGAACCGTTTTCTCTGCCAGCGTGCCAGTCGTTTATCATTTCATACATCTGAATCTCCAGCTTGGATCTGGATGACTCATCATCGCTTTGCTATATCTTCTAATAAAATTTCTCAGTCTTATCATGTTAAAAATGAAAAGCAATCGCAAATAGGGACAAATCAGAAACGTTTGTGCTTGACTGTGGCTCTTCAGAATGCTTCAAGTTAGTTTCTGCTGCCTTTCTAATTGCACAGTTTGCTTCCTTTTATTGGGCTATCTTGGTTTTATTGTAGATTGTCCTGGTAGGGAGTCCTATAAGAACGGTAATTTCTTCATTGCATTTTTCTAGGGCTTTTAATAGATTTATAAAGCACAGGAGATGGAAAAGGCCCATTATCATATTGGGTCTTCTCCAGATAGCCCAAGATTGTTTCGTGTATTATACTTCTTGACAGCAATTTAATTACTTCTGTGGTTTAATTACATTGGCCCAAGCTCTGTCCGAGCACTTTCCAAACCCCTTCCCCAAAGGGAGCCCTGCAGACAGCCTTGATGTTGCAGCTTTTTTATTTTTAGAGCCTGAGCACAAATAATAACAAAAAGTGATGGTTTTGTCCTTGCTGAAATTGAAGCATGGACCACAAACGAGCGTTTCTAGATGGACGAGGGCACATCACAGATTAATGCCTGGGGTGCCTCTGGCTGCAGTCATTGGATGGCACCCAGCCTGAGCTTTGGGCTGGGGGCAGCAGTTCTGTTTGCATCACCAAGGACACCGGGTAGCACCTGTGGTGCCACTGAAACCGAAGGCAGTTGGGCTGGATGCTGCATCTCAGCCTTGCTTTGTTGGCTCCCGTTTGCACTGTTGTGGCTCAACCTGAGCAGAGCATGTGCTGCTCTGCTGCATGGGCAGGATTGTAAGTAGTTGGGTACATGCATTTGGGGGGAAAAAAATAAAGCAAATACTACAGGGATTAAACTGTGCTATGCAAAGATATCTAGAAATGCAATCTACATACATCTGTCCTGATTTCGACCTAAATAAGATCATCATACTGAGCTGTCATGCTTGAATTAGAGCTGCAGGAATGCTCAGGCATCATCAATTACCCGTGTCAGGTCTGTGGTTTTGCCTTTGGCTGCAGTAAATTCACACTTAGCCTACAGATGGATGGTTTAGCATGTGGAAGACATCACATCAGAGTGAAGTTCACCTGTCCCAATGTGAGCACCCAGCAGTTAAACCGTGCCCCAGCCTTGTCACTGCGCTCCAGTGCTTAAGGAGAGAAGCAATCTGCCAAAGGCAGATGAAGCAAATTGTTCTTGGATGATGCCTGACCTTGTTACTCATCTAAGAGCTGAGAGCAGACCTGTCCAGCTCAGATGTGGGAATCCAAAAGTCAGAGCAAAGAGCCCCATCCATGCGTGGTTTTGACCCATTTCCATAGGAGTGCAGCTCAGCTCGTGCCTTCAGCTTTGTGCTTAACATCAGTGGCTTTGCTCACGCTGGAATAGTTAGCAGTACTGCCAGCTCAAGGGAAGGCTGCGAGTCTTTGTCATTTGTTTTTAGGCAAGCTGTTATGTTTGCAGATTGAAAATATTCAGGGGACGTTTAAAGGGCAGCAGCATACAGTTAATGTACGGTCAGTGTTTGTTCAGTGCCTACTGTGGTAATATTTGACTAATTGGGAAGTGGGGGCTCATACAGCTGGGGCTTTCAGTCAGTTCTTCTGATGGAACCTATTAGATCATTTGCTGGGACACGAAGGCAGCGCGTGGGCAAAAAACATTTTAAGAGCATTGTAGAATTTCTAGCACGGAACCTAAGCATTGTTGCAGTGCAAAGAAACGTAGCAACAAATGCTGCTGTTTCAGTGCTGTACTGACTTGTCACAGTGGATATGGTATATGAGTTTATGCATGCTCCTCTGTATTTATGATTCTGCAGTTTTAAATCCTGGTACTGCTGATACCCAGAGCATAGCTCCTACTGAATCCAGAGAATGCAGGATTTATTCTTTGATTATTATTATTTTTCTTTTTTCCAAATCCTAGTTTTCTTTCTTAAAATTCAATAAAGAGCCCAAAGACTAAGCAGAAAGATGGAACAGAATGTCCTGGAGAGCAGCACCATCAGCATCCCGACAGCAGACCACGATTTGCTGAGTGCCTTAGACTGGAAAGACGGCATTGGTACCTTACCCAGTAGCAGCATACAAGTAAGAATCCAAAGAAACAATAAACGAGCAGCCACTGTGCCTTAGGCACTGCTACAGTATTTACCTGATGTTCTCTAGCTTGCAAGTAGAAGTTGTGCAGAGCAAACAGTTTGTTTCAGACAGCTGAGTAAGCTCTACAAGCGAGTGGTGGCATTTTAGTGATGCTTCTGAAAGCCTGATGATATTCCCTTTCCCCTTCTAATTTGTTGCTCGATTAATTTCTAAAGGTAGGAAGTATTTTAAATAATTGTTTCTGCTGATGGAAATTCTGGGATCTGATCTTCCTAATTCTCAGTCATGTCCAGGCAACTTATTTTGGCAAGAAGTCCCCTTAATTCAGCCCAAAATGGGAAAACCTTTTTTTATAAGTAAATATTTATGGGTCTGGGCCTTGAGTTTCTTTTCACACCAGTGGTTATTTTTGACAGCTTTTTACAGCTGCCTCTGTCTGATATACTCACGATGGTAACTCCAGTACAGCTCTCCTATAAATCACAACCAAGATCTGATGGCCACAAACATGATGTACTATCGCAGAGGGGGGAAGGAGGTGACTTGACTGTTTCCCAAATTACCTTTAGCTGTTATTTCAGTTTGATTGCACTTCTGGTGGCTGAAAGTGAATACATAAAATTGTCCTTAAGGCGTCAAGATCTGAATCTGGGGGAAAAAAAAAAAAATCAATTTCTAGAGATAAATTGGAATTGAAGGAACTTGAGAGCTCTGAAAAAAATCAGATTGTTGGTCATCAGGCATTCAGAATCAGGTCCACCACCTCCTGATGATGCTGACATCTCTTTCTTCCTTCCCATATCCTGTAGTGCAGAGAAGTCCCTCCATGGGCTGCCAGTAGAGAACCAGCAAAGCACCACACTGCTTATTTGGATTAAAGAAAACAAGTAATACAGCATTATTTTATGTTAGATGATGGAGGGTGAGAGCACTGAACACCACGGCCAGTGAGTGCAGTAGAAGTGTTTGGCTGGAACATAACTGGCTGCACAGGAAGCTACTTCATTCTTAAGATGCCAAACACTTTTTTTTCCTGCAAAAATGTGAAGCACTTTATTTTCCTGCTGTATTCCAGTTCTGGCATACACAATGAAATGCATTTTTCCTGAATTCCCTCTTTAAAAGTTCTCAGGAACTTTTAGGGTTTTAGGGTTAACTCAGGATTATTTCTGAAGGGTTCGTGTCAGTTTCAAACTAACAAATGTGCTGCATTGATCTCCTGTAAATGTGCAGTGGAGGATGCAATCCTGATAAAAGCACAGCTGTGAATTTCCAGAACTGAAGGGTGAGCAGTATTGCCTTGAAGAGCTGGGATCAAAGTGGGGGTTGGCTCCATGGGACAGCCTGTCCTCTGCAGCAGATCAGGGACTGTTAATAATATGACAGTGTTTTTTGTAACAGTCTTTTGCTTCTGGAGGCTTGGAGTGGGACTCATCAGTTAATAAGGCTGCAGGTACACTATGGAATCCTTAAAGGAAGGGATAGCAGCCCCCTGTCCTCCTTGGCTTGGGCTGAATCAGAGCTGTTGATTTGTATGCGAGAATATCTACCCCAGGGACTGATCTGCTATTACAGAATGATGTTGGCGTCCTTCCCCACCTCCAGCTGGGAGCTCTGCTGCTCAATGGCACAGGGAGATCTGGGGATGCTCCTTCTGCCCACCTTCTGCTCATTGAGACATGCTGAGCTGTCCTCATAAGTGATGGCGCCGGACTGCTGTGATGCTGTGCTGTGCTGGCAGTGGGGACAGGTGATGGGTTTCTTCTCTGAAGCTGGCCAGTCTGCAGGAAGCGTAGGGTTCTTACCTTAGAATGATTATTTCTTTGTCATGAGCCATTTCTTGCTGAAATAAAAACGGTGCTCTGTCTCTGGGAGAATGCAGAGGAAGAGGTGCACTCTGTAGAAGCAAGTCCAGCATCTTTGAAGCCCTAAGAAATAGAGATTTCAGATCAAAAGCAGGCAGGGGGAGGAAGAATATTTGGGATGAGGCTTTGATAGGGTGCTGGGGGTGGGATGAGAGACCAGGAAGCGTGCAGTGATAGAGGCAGAATAGTGCTCCTTGATGAGGAGCCCTGCTTCAGAGGTGACACAATGTTTTTAGACTGAATTTGGAAGTTTTAAGTGAAGAACGGATGGCTGTGAAAAGATTTCAAACTAATAAAGGGCTGTGGGAAGAAGCTTTGGAGCAGAGCTTGCAAATGGAACCCACCTTTGACTTGCCTCTTTCATTCTTGAGCTCAGTAGCTCTGTGCTGCAGGCAGTGAAGAAGGTCAAGGAGTGACTGGAGCTATTTGCTCATCAGAAAGAAGGTTTTCTATATATATATATATTAATATATATATTTTACAATGTGCCTGGCAGGGTTTTTGTGCTTTGCACCCATTTGCTCCTGGCCTGTTATAGGTTGGGCACATCCTGGTTCTCTGGGATACACGCAAGGAGAAGAGCTGCTCATTATCTCTTCATGCCTTCTGTTGTCCAACAGCATTGCCTTTGCATATCCCCAGGTCCCTCTGCTTTTCTGGGAAGCTCATGTTGCCCAGTTGTGCCCCCAGCCCCTGCAGCTCACTGCATCGTGTTGCTCCAAGGTCTGCGTTCCCCATTGCAATGGGACTTTTAACAGCTGGGTGATTCCTGCCTGCATGGAGATCTGGGGGAATTTGCTGTAAATGTGACTGTGCTTTGCTAGGTTTGAACCATCAGAACAGAGGTTTGCATTCAATTGGTTTTCTGCAGGTATTTATTGTGGTGCTTTTGTCGTAAGTCTGCCTTTTAAAAGGGGGAACACATCCAAAGCAGGTAGAACTAGCATGGCTTCCTTTGGCAATGAAATGCACTGCTGGGATTTTTGGGAGCCCGTTGCTGGCATTTCAAGGAAGTTATTTGGTGTCTCTCATTTTTATGGTTAGTTGTTTTTACTGTTTTGTACGCTACATACAGCCATTTCTTTTTGTCTCACACCTCACTGCTTCTCAGGGAATCCTATTCCTTCCTCTTCCCTTTCCTAACTTATTTTCTACTGCTCATTCGCCTGCTTTCTTCTGTTACCTGCAGTACTTTTTAAATGAGTTTGGAATGCTAGAAATCATTACTGAAGTAGAAGCAGAAAAAGCAGAAGCCTTAGAAACTCTTTCAGCTTCAGCAATAAATGCCAGTCCAGCCAGCTTTGCTCCTGCTGCTATCAACGCTCCTGCTGCCTTTAGCACTGCTTTGGAAGGTGAGCTTTTGGCTGTGAGATAGAATATACAGTTTCTGAAAAAGCTTCTAGAAACAGAACTGAAATGTGTGTTTCAGCAGTGCTGTGCTCCCTGACACAGCATGTGCAGTGAGTCACTGTCTATTTTGAATATATTAGAAGTATTTAAAGTGAATGTAATTGCTGCACAGTCATAACAGTACCTGGCTCCTGCATTGTGCTCTCCTGTGCGGAAGGTAAGTGTGGTTATAGAAATGATGTGGGCTGGGTTTGTCAGCTTGGTCAAACATTCCACTGCCACTGAGTTTAAGCTTAAATCCTCAGGTGATGCTGACAAGGTGGAGCCCCTTCTTTCCAGGGCAGCAGATCATCAATGGCACCCACGTTTGTCCTTAATGTGGGTGATGTCCTTGTCATGACAGCTTTAGTTAGATCTGCATTTGTATTAAACTGAACTGTTTGATGCACTACTATAGATGTGCCTTCACTGACCACCCCTGGGGGCAATGGGAGCTTCCAGTGTCATTCCTCCACCTGCATGTGCAGTGTGAGTGGGTGACATGGTGCTGTGCTAACTGGGATTCGTGTCCCTTGATTACTCAATCCCTACTGTGTTAGCTTTGCTAAAACTCCTAGAGAGTTGAGTCTAACCTGACTCCTGCTGTAGATACTGTTAGCTGCTACAGTTTCAGCATTTCCAAGGCTGCTGCAATCTAAATTAGGGGAAATAGAGTTCTAACAAGACAATCTAAGCATGTTACTAAACATGCATCAACATAATGATCAACAAATTTCCCAGATTGGTCTTTGCAGACCTCTTCTTGTTTTTCTAGAAACCAGCAGCGCAAAATCACTTCTATGCCAACCTCTCACTTTTTCATTCCAGACCTCTCAGTTAAGCTGGGCAGTCTCCCTCACCTCAATTGCTTGTTTCCTATGACCAAATTACTCATTGCTTTGGCAGGCCTACCTTGTGAATGTGCCAAAGCAACCCAGTACTGGATCACTGATCAAGGCAGGGCTGCATCCCTGAAATCATGCACACCCATGGAGGGAATTTCTTCTGTAGGAAGAGAGCACTTTCCTCTTGTTGCTTGCCTGGACAAGTTGCTACAGTTGGCTTTCCCCACTATTGTCATGGAACTATTTCTTTTCTCTGGTAGGAAGGCTTTCTACCCGTTTTCCCTGCTGTTTCTCTTATCTCAGGACTCACTGTAAGCTCTGTAGGTTCCCTTAAGGCATTCTGTCTGTAGTCTTCCTCCCCTGCCAGTGCTGAGGCAACAGCAATCCATCAGGCAAAGAACCAGCTCATCTGTGGTCACCTCAGCACCAAGAATTCTTCACATCCTTTTAATCTACCAGTGTGACTCTTTGGGCAGAACTCTTTAAGCACTGTTGGCCTTGCACATTTCAAGTTAGAGGGTTACTAGGAATAAAGAAACAGGAATCGTGTCCTGGTTATAGCCTTGAGATTATATTCTTACTTAATACTTCGACATAGGGTAGAGCTTCTCCAAAATTAAAATATTAGAGATAAAAATAGTTTGTCTTTAATGAGGTGGTACACTCTATTTGTATACTGGTAATAATTACTTTCCTCCCAGTGCATCCTGAGGTTCACTTAATAAGAGTTTGGAAAGGACTTTGACACTTTCCTTGCATGGAAGTGTTTCAAATGCATGGTTTTAACAATTTCCTTTAATAGTTTTGTTTTTCTCTGCTCCTGTAGTGCCCAAAGACGACGTGCCCTGTTCTGATTTCCTGACTTGCAAGCAAATGGATTGCTTTGAGAATGGGAAGTTTTGTGCTCAAACAGGCTCACAGCATCACAGGGACAGGTAAATGAACCTCGTTCTGCCAAAGAGGTACAGAGGCAGTGGGGATACCACAAGAATACTGCTGGGCTTTTAATGTGATTTTTGTTTTCAATTTTGAATGTTTAGTGATACCAAAGAAATTCCAGATGGTTGCAGAAACAGGGGAAATGGTAGAAATCTTAATGCCAGCATTGGCTGTCAGGTAAATGAGGCTGACAGACCTGTGAAACGACTCAGAAGAAAGAGAAGATTGCTTTTGGAGTCTGAGGATGATGAGGAAAATGCGTATGAGGATGAGGTAAATGAGGCTGCCTGTCTTTTCTTTAAGGAGAAGTGTAAAGAGCACGTACAATGCTGTGGCTTACATCTCACTGCATGGTGACAGCTGAACCAAGGGAAGTTGTTTTGTACCCATGAGGACAGGCTGGGTCACTGCTCAGCTCTGAAGTGAGAGGAATCACTATTGGTGAACAGCTCATGTGAAGTCCAGATTTCAAACTGTAACTGAACATAGTTCTGCTTACAGCCCTGAGCACATTTTACAGTAATTAAAACACATGCCCCCAAAATATTATGCCTAATTACAGTCAAGGAATGCTGTGTGATGCTGAGGACTGTGTCCAGATTTCTGTTTATTATGTCCTTGTGTGCACATCCACTAAACCACTTGAAACAGGTATTAATGGCATCTGAACAGTACTTCAGTTGTGATGTGATCTTAACTTTCATTAAGCATTGTAATCCTTTTAGGGGCCTTTCTTTGTGCAAGTCTGCTCTCTGCTACCATGCATGTAATTTCAGGCCTGAACCATTACATCTGTACTTGTGTATTGCACTTGTTTTTCTAATGCAGAGCCACTGGAGTGGGTGCTTGTTGGTAATGCAAACTGCAATTTCTGATCTCATGAACAGAGATTATTTAACTCATCTTATTGCTTAGCTTTCTCTTTGATGTGCCTAAGAGATTTCTAAGTACACACATTGCAGAAGTACTTGACTTCTGTCTCTTCCTTTTCTCCTCTTCATCATTTGAAATGGTCCCTCTGTTTTGTCTGGGGCGTGTTTTGGGAGGCAGCTTTGCATTTCACATGTTGCCCTTTGGGTTTCACTCTGAGGAATAACAACCCTGGGTGAATTCAACATGGGTCTGAAAACTTCATACAGCTATGAATGGCAGTTTGGCTCCAAGCGTGACGCAAGGAAACCTGTTTTGGGGTGTTCATCTATGATGGTAATTACTTGAAGCTTCTGCTTCTGAATTTCAGGGCTTTATAAGTGCTTTGTTGGTTTTTCCCCTATCCATTCCCTGGCATAGATGGACATAAGAACATCAGAAAGCAAAAGGAAAATGGAGCATTGCAGTAAGGTTGCTTACATGAGCAGTAAATCCTGCATTGCAGAAAGCAAATCCTTAATTTCCTAATGGAGACTGTGGGCCTCTACTGCTCTTCAGTGGTCATATTTAAATGAATTTTAGTACCACATGGAATAATTTGTAAAGCATTTTGGGATGCTGCAGGATCAAAGTGATGTGTGTAACATGCCCTACTAACGTTCTTGCAGGGTTATTCAAAGGGAAATGATGCTAGCTAATACTCCTGTTAGATCCATGTAACATCCTTATTGTACATGCATTGTGAGATGATCAAAGAGGGAGGAAACAACAATATTGCTAAACTTTTTTTTAACATATCTGTGTCTAGGAGAAGAATAAATCAAATAATATGAAAAGCCGCAGAAACAGTAAACCAATAAAACAAGGTGAGCTAAGCTCATAGTCTCTTTTCTTTAATGTTTATAGATAATTATTTTTTTTACTAGCTATTATAAAATGAATAGTAGTAAACAGAAGAGGACAGTAGAGCTCATTCCACATTCAGAGTAGCTTATGAGGCACAAAACCCTCTTACCACAGTCAGTCTCCTGAAAGGTATTAGCAGGAATATACGAGGTTTGCCATTTCTCCATCTTTTCTCCATTGACTTTAGAGAGCTTCAGAGCCACACACAGCAAATGCCCAACAGCAAATGAGTTGTAAACAACGTGGGATTGATTATAGACCTTGGGATAAATTTATTACCTACCTTAAAGGAGCTAGCTTGTGTAAACTGGGGGGAGATTTTTAATATGCACTCAAAGCATAATTTTGTGTGGACAACCATGGTCATACTAGAATGAATCCAAGCACATGCCACGTTGTCTTCATCATCTGTGTACTGACAACTGCCTCTCCAGTAGATGCACTGTGCTATTAGCAGGCTATAAACATATATTCATGTATCTATATGTTAAAAAAATCTAGTGAACACAAATTCATTTGCTTTTTCATTTGTTTTGTTTGAGGTTTACATGAGATGCAGTTACACATTCCCATTTGTGCTGTCCTTTAGTTCCTACCCAATCCCTTATTTCTCTGTAAAATATCAGGAGAAGGAATTATTTTCCACAATTTTACACTGTTATATCTTTGTCAAAATATTACCATGACAGCTCTCCATGGGCAGCTTGCCAGCAATCCGGGGGCCAGAACTCCTTTGACCTGTGATGCCATCAATTTTGGTTAATGAGAAACGAGCAGGGTTTGTCCTGCTGCTGGAATTTGTACGTTTCCTCAAAAAGTTGGGTCACACTGCCTCCTCAGGGGCACAGCAAGGCACAGCACTGCTGTGTGTGTGGCTGGGCTGAACTCGGAGCTGCCTCCTCTAAGAGTAATTCAGCACTGGAGCAGTCAGGAGATGCTCCAGGTGCTCTAAAACATTACTTGCAGGAATGGGAGGAGAAAGAGAAGAGAGGGCAGAACGGGAAGCACCTGAGAGAAACATTCATTTTTGTTTCTGTTTTTGATTGCTCAGTTGTTCCTGCAAAGAAGAAGGTGTGGAACTGGATTTCCTACTTAGAAGAGGAACGGATGCCAGCTGCTCCCCTCAAGCTGTTCAGAGAGGTTGGTAGCTTTTTTCAGATCTTGCTGTGTTTTTCTCAGGCAATCTCACAGAATCACTGACTCCGTGGAAGCAGAACTGCAGACTTTCCTCAAACCAGCAGTTAGGTTTATTAGCTGTTTTGGTGCAAACAGGCAGTAAAACCCAGTTGTTTCCAGCCCTGAGGTGCTGTGGAAACTGACATCCATCCTGAGAGCCTCATCCAAAAGCAGCACTTGAAAAAATAGGGATTGAATCCTACTCACAAATAAACAATGTCTGTTTCAGTCTGCTTTGGGTAGCTCCGAATAGGTCAGTTGTTAGGCAGCCTCTAAGTAATGCTGGAGAGGAACATTTTAATGTCTTCCATATGTCCTGTGTTTCATCTGTGGCTGTACAGCAGCCTTCCCAGCCTTCCTGTGTGAAGAATTGTAAGTCAAGTCGTGAATGTTAGAGATAAAATATAAGGGAGTGTGGAAGTTGTGGAAGATCCACTGAAACTGAGAGAATGTGGGTATTAATTTAGGCATAGTGAAGCTGCTTCTGCATTCCAGAGTACCAGCCTGAATTAGAAGTTCAACTCTGAGTGTATCCTTTAAAGTCAAGGGCTGTTTGCAGCCTGTAGGGTGAGGAGAGAAGGAAAGTCTTGCACTCCATTGGATCCAGTAAGCTATTTGCAATTCTGGTTAAAATTCTTCAGCCTGTACTGTACTCCAAATGTTTAATTTGGATTAAGTTTGCAAATAAATGAAAACCACAAATGTTTTCTGGAATGGCTGTGTGAATGGGCTCCAGATTAAACATTCTTTATCCCTTCTGCTGTTTGAAGATGAGAAGTTACCTTTTGGGAAAATCCATCCTGCTGACCTCGTGCTGACACAGGCAGAATGATTTGAGCTTTCCTCTCTGTTTGTTTCTGCCAGCCCTCCTATACTGGGCTATGAAGGGGGATCTTTTGTGTTTGAATAGAGCTCATTTCTGTGTCTGCTGAAAGATTTGTTCCCAGTTAAATGCAACAGACTCGTGGTTCAGTGTTTTTCAGAGGTGAATTAGGATAACAGGTGAACCTGAAATACAGTGAACGTGCCATGACTGATCTCTGTACCTGTGCTTGTCTGTTAAAGCAGCTATCATTTAGGGATAGAATTTGCCCCTCGGAGCTGTAAATTCAAACCCTGAGGTGTATCTGATGACTGCTGTGCTATAGCTTTTTCTTTTCAGGAATTAAAATGTTTCTCCTTTCTTTCCTCCCTCTCACAGTCTCAGTCATTCCCACAAGGCCGAAATGGATTTAAAGTTGGAATGAAATTAGAAGGGCTGGATCCTGAGCACCCCTCTCGATTCTGTGTTCTTACAGTGGCAGAGGTAGTTGACATTCCTATTTTTGATTCCAAAAATCCTGTTATTTGTGGTATTTTTGTTAAAATAAAAGTGGAAAGATAAGAATATTATTTTTGTTCATTAATGATTAGGAGGATTTCAGATACTGAAGGAATAACATTAAGTGATTAAGAATCTGTATATGAAATCCTGCTGTCAGATTTGTACACCTGTGACTCATAATGGTAACACACCTATTCATTCCATAAAATGAATGAATGTGGAAAAAAAGCAATGCATTTAGGCCCTAAGACTTACTAAGCATAAGCAAGCTGAAGTGCTTTTATGCTTCTTCAACGCATCTCATGGAATTGAGCTGGGGTGAACCTAAGTGTTCTCCTGCTGCATTTGCATTCAGGATGCTGCAGCACAGGATATAGGTTGTGTGGAATACGAGGGCACTGCAGTTGCACTGGCCAGTTTTATCATCAACAGTTTGAAGCGAAGAAGGAGGAGCATGGAAAGTAGGAGATGTAGATGAGGGAAAATAAAACCAGATCTTAGATACAAATCCAAGTACAGAAGGAGCATTTTATGAGTGTTTTTCTTTAAGTTCCATGTGACCGTGTGTGATAATCAGAACTCCCCTGCTCACAGGTACAAGGATACAGAATGCGATTACATTTTGACGGCTATCCGGAGTGCTACGACTTCTGGGTTAATGCTGATTCCTCAGACATCCATCCTGTTGGCTGGTGTGAAAAAACAAATCATAAGCTGCTCCCTCCTAAAGGTATGAATATAATATAGCAGTGTACAAGAAAGCATAAATTGTACTGAGAGCTCTCTGTCCTGGCTGTGTGTTTTGATGTTCCCAAAGATTGACATTGTTAGTTGGATTAGAAACTCTGGATGAGTGTGTAAAGCAAGGAGTTTCTTTAGGGTTCAGAGCTTTCTTTCCTACATTCCATTTCCTGGAATCATTTGAAGGTTGAGATCAATGATTGGACATTGTACTGAAAGAGAGATGGATGTTTTAGCTGAAATGCATAACCCCTGAAGATTGTAGAAGAGCAGTTATCATGCAAAGTTCGTATCCTTCCTAGGTAATTTCCATTTCTGAAAAAACAATCTGAATGTAACAGGGCTGTATAAAACAATCTTTTTATCTCTCTTTCTAGGTTTCAAGGAGGGAGAATTTAATTGGACTTCCTATCTGAAGAACTGCAAAGCTCAAGCAGCTCCGAAAAGCCTTTTTAAGACCCTCAGCACTGTAAGTGGTTGTACTGAATACAAGGTGTTTTCAAACAGCTCTGATGCTAAGCAAGTTTTGACCAGAATATTTACGTGTTTTTAATATGCTCATGTCAGAGGCCACAGAGCAGTCAGATCCAAGCTATTTCCTGCTGTGATTTATTTGTAAGATGGGAAACTAGTACAATTTTTCTTCCTTCCCATAATCACTGGCTGTCCAGACAGAGAATTTGTATTTCCCTTCTTCCTTAGTACTGGAGGAAAAGATTTACTCCACCATTTGTTAAATATATTGCAATGGACTGTTTTGCTGTGTCCCTACAGCCAAGATATTTGTGTCACTTTTGTCTAATTTAATCATTTCTAAAATAATTTCTGGTTACCAGCAGCATGCTCATGTGCACCCTGGGATTCATTATGAGGCAATGGATCTTGAGTATTTTTCATCCTTCACTCACTGTTGTTTTCTTTCTGGTTGTTAGCCTCAGTTTCTGTATAACACAGTTTTCCCATTTTGTGGTAGTCTAATGACACAAAGTCCCCAATCCCATGGATTCAGTGCTCCTGATGGACAGAGCACTGAGTGCAGAGGGATCTGGACTTAACCATACAGCTCTGCTTGTGAAGACTCTCTATTTTTCTCTAGGACTCGCAGTGCTCATGCTAAGCCTTAGCCAATACTTAGCAACACAAGATTGTGCATCATAGCCTTTAAGTTTGCATTGTTGTGTACCTGCAGATTCTGTTATTCAGGCTGCACAGCCCTTTTTTAAAAGTGACAATTACTGCCCAAACATGTGGAAATCTAATCAGTAGACCTCTTGCTAATGGCCTGAGTTTTGGTCTGTGGGGTTTGGGGTTATAACCTGCAACTAACAACTTTACAGCAGTAGTTTAAATGGCCTAACCTGGGCTATGACTGATTTCTCTTTCCTGCTGTCCTGTTCCTTAGCCTGTCACACCATCTGGTTTTCGTCTGGGAATGAAACTAGAGGCAGTGGACAAGAAGCATCCATCACTGATGTGTGTTGCAACCATCAGTGACATGGTGGATAACCGCCTGCTAATTCATTTTGATAACTGGGATGAGACTTACGACTACTGGTACAGAGAATCTTTTTCTATTACATGTCTGCAAGCATTACTGCAGTTTATTTCACTCTTTCACAGAGGGTGATATCTAATATTTTAAACATAGACACTGAAATCAGGATCTGAAATCAGTTTTCAAATATCTGAGTAATTTGGGGGGCTATTACAAAGTGGCATAGTAGTTTCTCTTTCTGTTTGATGACTTCAGTTGGTTCAGTGCAGAATCTGTGGGACTAGCTTAACCTCCAGTGCAGTGTTCAGGGTAATGCAGCTGTTGACTCAGAGTCAGGTTCATGTTATCCTTGGGAGAACTAAAGAAAGAATAAGCTGCTCCATTGGTGACAAACCCTTCTGATTAGTGACATCCTCTAGAACTAGTAATGGATGTTGGCAAACTTACAAACTCTCTGCAAACTTACATTTGAAAGCAGTACTGAGATCAGTAAAAATCTTCCCAATTGCTTCAGCAGAGTTTAGTTAACTCTGCACTTTGAAAATAAAAGTGATTGCCAGCATTTAAGCTTTTAAGTCCCGACCTGCACTGCAGTTCTTCTGCATCTGGGAATCTCAATCCCTGCCTTGCGTGCTGGGGCCAGGTAAAATATTAATCTAGGAAACGTACTCTCTCTTTGGCCCATGATTTCCAGCCCACATGAATGGAGAAACTTTCTTTGAATTTGCCTGTGAAAGCAACACAAGGCATGTGCTTATCTACGTAGCACTGACTTGATCAGTGCTCTATATTTTCTCACCCACCTCCTTTTATTTTTGTTTTGTATTGTTCTTCAGAATAGGTGCCAAGTTGGTTTTTTCTTTCTTTGCCAAAAAGATATCATCCAGAACCTTGTAGCACTGCTGTTTCTATTTGCAGAACGTTAGATCTAGTTCTTTTACCATTTTGGTCTGTGAAGCTTTGTTTCCATGTCTTGTTTTGTTTGGAATTTGAACATTTTAATAAGAAACACAAGCAAACAAAGCTTCAAAGTAGCATTTGACTGAAAACACAGTTTGTGACTAAAGGGGCTGTCTCAAATGGGACCCATCCCCTCCTTCAGGGCCTCAGAGTGTCTATATTTGCAATAAAATTGGGAACCAGGCAAACCACCAGTAGGTTTTGGTTGGAAATAATGGCTCATGTGCAGTTCTTGTTAGGACATTAGAAGTCATTGCCCCTTCTTGCACAGTAATTGTGTTTCAGTTAGGGACAAGTGTTTGATTTTTCTTTTGCTTGCTTCCTTTGTATTTTAACTTGGATGATTTATGTCCAGACTGAACTGTGGTTTGTGTGGTCTGTGTGGGGGTAGGAGCTATTTTGTTGTCGTTGCTGTATTTTAAAGCAGCAGACATCTTCTGGAGCAGCTTGAATACCTTGATAACTTAGGTGTGTAATTTCTAACGAGGCAATGCTTGTCTTTTACACCATGATCACACCCACTGAAAGCATCTGCTACCCTAGCGAAGGCGTATCAGAGAGCATTTGAAATTCTGCTTTTCTTTCTGCTTTAAAATTGACTTGTGCCAAATTTTCCTCTTTGATTCAGGTGTGAATCTAGCAGCCCATATATTCGTCCTGTTGGCTACTGCCAAGAAACTGGAACCCCACTGACAACACCACCTGGTACGTTGAAAGTGAGACATTTCCTCCCTCAGCCAAAAAACCTGCAGGCTTTATCTTCCACGTAATTATATGTTTGCAAGTTACAGATTGACTCTTTTCTTTGCTGATTGAACAGTGTTATTGTTCATACTTTTTGCCACTGTAGTTTGTTTTACAGCTCTTTCAAGCAAAGGAACAAGGTTTGGTAATTTGCAATTGAATTTTATTTCAGAGGGAAAGAAATTGGAGCTATTTTCAGAATTTCCTCTAAAGTGAGCAGGAAAAAAGAGGAATTGGTGTCATGATTTTATAGATGATGAGAGAATTTCTGAAAATGAAGGAGCAACTGAAGCCACATCTCTTTCTGCTTCATTGGAATTCAGTCAATGTAGAGAATGTGGGCAAATGAAAAAGGACAGAGCCTGCAGGAAAATCAGTGCTGTTTTCAGGGCTATGGAAGTTCTCATTTGTCTTAAAAATAATAGTAATTAAAAAATCATGTCTGTTGTTAGCTAGATTGACAGCCTTGGAGCAAGAAATTCTGTAATTACTTACAGCATATCAAGTTTAGTGAAGTGGGTACCACTACAAACTGCCTTTGCAGTGGAAGAATTAGCCTTTGTGCCTTTTACTGCAGATGTTAAAGGGGTTATGGGCTCTTCAGCAGCACCACATCTGTTCCTGCTTCTGGAATGTGCACCAAGGCTGTGGTATACAGCTCCACTACTCACATCACAATTGCCTGTGCCCCTGAGAGAATCTGCAGTCAATTCTCATTTCTCTGCTAAAAGATTTATGTGCAGCAATTTGCAGTCTGTCCTATGCAATTAGTGATTGGACCCTCACGCCTAAAGGGAACAATATTGAGGCTAAAAAATACTGAAATGGGAAGAAGAAAGAAAGGTAAAGCACTTTCTTAACTGTCATTTGGGAGTTGCTGGTGAAGAGAGAAGCACAGCTATGTGGGTACCTGGGTAGGTAGGTAATGGTGATGGAGCTTTTACATTCAGACTGCTAATTCTACTCAGCTATGGATGAATAGGTGGGAAGAGACAAGAAGGTTCTACAAACAGCCAAGCATTCACACATAGCATAGTTAATACAATGGGAAATGAATTTAGTGATGTCATTGCACATCATAGAATCCTCTGACTAGCTGCTCTTAATTGCCAGCTTTCACAACAGAATAAGAATGGATTAAGCTGTACAGAAAAAAAACTCTTCAGGTTTTTCAGATTGGGGTTAAGATTTCATGCAGAAGCTTGGGAAACTCGCAGTGCTATTGTGTGTGCTTTAAGTAGTGTGTATGAATAAACAGATCACTTTCCAATGCCATGCATTTTTAAGTGCTCCATTAACATTATAGCCATATATTACGTAGCAGCTTTTCTGTTGTTTGTAAGAATAATTGTGGGGTTCTCTTACTTAAATGTTAATTCTCCGTGTTTTTCAGGATACAAGGATCCCAAAGCCTTCTCATGGGAGAAATATTTGGTAGAGACCAACTCGCAGGCAGCCCCAGCAAGAGCATTCAAACTGGTTAGTGAATCTCTTTGATTTTCCTAGCTCAGGAGAGAAAGGGAAACATATTATCTTCCCTTTCTTTCTAGATGCTTTATTTTGTGACAGTTCCAAGATGTGCCAAGAGGATGAAAGTGTGTTTTCTACTTTGAGTCTGAGATTAAAATTGTCTGTGCTGCTAAAACAAAACAAAATCTCAGTACTTCTAGGAAGGAGCCATCTGTGCCCTCTGCAGGAATAAGCATACCACCAGGTGACAGAGCATCTCTGCCAAACTCCTGGGTGGAATGAGACCATCCTGCAGGCTAAATCTGAAGATAGATCTCTCAACCATAGGAACATGAGCATCATTTTCTTACAGTGTGTTTATCTGGGAGCTGAAACAAAACAAAAGGTTTTAGAATAACAAATTCCAAAGTTTGGGTGTTGTTTTGTTTTTTTTTTTTTCCTTAGCAGCATCTTCCATGCTGATTCATCTTGTTAAATCTTGCAGTGTGTTTGAGAAGTTTTTCTGTGCCATTGTGACATTTTCCTTGATTCCTTTTGATAAAGTTAGACTTACAGGTTAATACCTCCTTCCCACTCTTATATTTATTGGCAAGCTCTTTGAGACTGAAGAAGATAAAGCAATCAAGGTGGCTCCAGGTAAGGGAGGTAAAAATCCAGCCAAAGGAAGTTGATAATTGCTAGATTTCATCAGGCATTCATTTGAAGATGCTGTAGGCTGCAAGGTGGGTGTCATGTAAAGAGGCTGTTTTGCCTCTTTAGAGAACTATAGGCCCACAGCATGAGTTACCTGCAGTGTTGTTGATCTCCATAACATCCCTTGGATTTAGATTTTCCACAGTTGGACAGGCTGCATCTCAATCATGGAGCGCAGCACGTGAATCATAAAGTCACAACAGTGCTGGAAAACAGGAGCCTGCAGAATACAAGAGAGAAGGAATGAGGCAGCCAATCTTCTGCTTAATAGGGAAACAACAGAAATAGTGGTGTAGAGACAAATGTTTTGGAAAGATAGTAAAATTCTTTGTGACAGTGGAAACAGTGAAGTGCAGCCTACTTAGAAGTGCCAGTCTGAAGTCTTCAGTAATCTGTCATTCCAGCACTGCTTCCTCAGATTTCCAGAATCCAAGGAGTGTTGAGAAATGTCACCTGAAGATCACAGGGCTTTTGCACAGTACATGGGGCCTTTTTCATGTGGGTACTCCCTCTTCTGGATTCTTCTGAAATGAAGCATCTTCCCAAGGGGGAATGCAGCCACCTTGTCTGACTCTTCCTGTTTTATATCAATTTCTGAAGCTATTGCTTTGTTGCTTCAGATGCCTGGCTGAGAGAGAATGGTAGACTGACTCTCATGAAACTCAGGAGTATAAATTAGCATCCAAGTCTGTTTTTTGAAATAGAAACAGAAAAAAAAGTGAAAGAAGACACTTGATGTAGCAGCCGTTAATAGAACTCTTCCAAGATTGCATCTTGTTATTTTTCTGCCTTGATTGGCCTGAAGTGCAAATACATGGCAGAGTTATTGATTTTATTATTATTATTATTACTATTTTTCCAGCTAGCAATTGCAGGAAATCAGTATATAAAAATATGAGTTGAGAGACAGAACTGGTGCTTCTCACTGAATTAGTTTTTAACAGTTTTCAAGAGCTAATATACGTAGTGTGGAGACACTGATCATTAGCACATGCAGCAAATCTTGTGTCAGGGTTTCTGCCTTCTTGTCTACCCAAAGACACAACAGGAGAAACCGTTGTCAGCATCACTGTTTCAACTTACTGTCTTGGTCTGTCAGTTTATAAACATTCAAAAGCCATTGCAAAAAGGTAGCAGCCCTTCAGCAAGGCTCAATTAGCCTCACTCATCTCCTGGGCAGCATTTTGTTCTAGCACTCTAACTCCTTCCTCAAGAAACTCAGACAGTGTTGGCTGTCTCAGTAAGAATCTCTTAAAACTAAAAGCAGTGTAGGCTGTCTGCCTTCTGGTCTTCCAGCTGGCTGAAAGACTATGGATAAGGCTTGCATCCAGTTCAAAAGACCAAAGAGAAACTTGAGGTTTGGAGTGGGAAGAAAGAGGGATGCCTCAAAATGCCAGGTTACAGATAGGACAAAGTCACAGTGTCAGAGGAAAAAATTTGCACTGCACTGAAATGAAACCAAGTGTGTTTCCCAGCACATGCACCAAAGGAAGGTAATTAATATCCAGAGGCTGAGGCAGTGGTGGCTGCACATGATGCTGGGTAGGATGTCACGTTGTGTAGCAGATGGAGATGTCCCACAGCAGTGTGCTTCAGGTGTCTGATAGCAGCAAGCTGGCTGGTGTCCTTGTCAGGTGAGGGGTAATCTCTGCTGTGTTGAGCAGTTTTCCTGTCAGACTGTTCAGTCTGTCTGTCAGTGGAGTTTGTGGTCGTATTTGGGCTTTTTTATTCTGTCAGAGAAGAGCTCTCAGTCTGACTGAGATGCTGCTCTGCTCTGGGAAGTTCAGGTTTCTCCTCGAGTATTTTTGGGCTGCTGACAAATGGACAACTTATTTTCTTAGAAAACTCTGATTTTAACCTCTGAAATAGTCTGCCAGACGAGATGGGGGCAAAAGCTGCAAAAGCACTTGAATGGTAGATGAAAAACTCAGTACGTTTTATTCAGAGAAGGTGACTAGTTGCAACTGCCTTCACTTCTTAGTATTCTGCTTACAATCTTATCTTACAGCGTCCTGCTCACGGATTTCAAGTAAATATGAAGTTGGAGGCTGTAGACAAAAGAAATCCCATCTTGATAAGAGTGGCAACCATAAGTGACAGAGATGACCATCGTATTAAGGTATGACCTTGCTTTGAAGGGCAGAGCCCTTGTACTAAGGAATGCAGTGATTGGCAGTACAGAAAAAATTACCCATTTGATGTGAGGAGCAGCAAACAAATGCTTTGCAGGCAATCTAGCCTACAGGAGTGCCCAGTTGGAAATGATTTCTGTTGTTTTGTCCCATTGAAATGTAACGGAATTACCTGGTATTGTTAGTTACTGTTTTAGTGTAACTGTTTTGAAATAAGATTTGACAGAACAGTTTTCCATCTGTGAACTGCACGAATGAAGGTAGCAGTAACGTTCTGCTGGTGGGAAGCTACCTGATTTATTTATTTTTTTTTTTCCTAACACACTTAAGGGAAATCCTAAAGCAAGTTAAATCCTGGCCCATTTGGGAGGTGACTTTATGCACCAGTATGAATTTGTTGCATAGGTGCAATGTAACTGGTTGTTTTCATATTAATGTGCTGCCAGGAGAGTCTCTTGTGCTTTTGTTTATGAGAAATTAAATATCAGTTGGCTGAAGTGTAAGCTGCACTGATGGGGGCTTCTTGGCTACAGGAGTCCTTCCTAAAGGATGCTCCCATGGGCAGCAGGGGCATTTGCTTTCCCTTGCTCATTTGATTCTCAATCTCATCATATGGTTGTAAGAAAAAGTTGAGTTTTGTCAGAGTCTAGAGGCAAGATGTTCAGTTCATACCTTGCTTTGAAACTTTGCCTTATTAACAGCCCAACAGCCTTTAAATAGCAGTGATTCTTAGTCTCTGTTTGCCTAACCTGGCTCCAAACCAGCTATTACTCATCCCTTCATCCAGCAGAAAATTCTAGTTTTTCACTGCAAAAGGTGCCAAGTTTGTGATGTTTTGGGATTTGTAGCAAATAAGACAATTAAAAAAAACTGTTATGTTTGCATAAATTTAGACTTGAGTGGAGTGCAGTGCCCTGGAGCACCCCATGGTCTGTGCTTTCTTGCAGACCTTGTGATTTGACAGTGTCACCAGAATGTGGTGCTTCTGTAAAAGGTAGACAGAGGGGACAGGAAAACAAATTGAACGCAAAGGATGGTTGTGCTTGACTGAAAGATGGAGTGAATCAGCTCCAAGCTGAGCAAGGTGAAACAAAAGGGGAAGTTAAAATAACAGCTGAGTCATATCCTTAACTGTATCTCTCACTGAGACTGTGCTTCTTTTAGATACATTTTGATGGCTGGGACTGTAACTATGATTTCTGGGTCGATGCAGACAGCCCTGATGTTCATCCAGTAGGCTGGTGTGCAAAAACTGGACACGCTTTGCAAGTCCCTCTAGGTAATATAGATGATACCATATCATTGTTGATGAATAATTTTCCCCAAATGCAGCCTTCTTTTCAGAGGTAGGAAGCTTTTCACAAATCTCTTTACCTTTGTATTTTATTCTCCAGGTGCTGTTGATCCTGTGGGAACAGTGGGACAAACGTGTCCCACTCCAGGCTGTCATGGGATTGGTCATGTCAGGGGGCCACGATATGGAACACATTATACGTACGTATCTGAGATCTTCTGAGGGTTCTGTCTGGGAGCATCTGAGTGTTGTCTGTAATAATAATGCAGCAACAAGCACCTGCACTGCACTGAAATTATCACAGGGTGTTCTGGAGACAGCTATTAGTGTAATTGCAGCTCCCTCTTGTGCCTAAATGAGCTGTACCACCATAAATTTAGTTTATAGCAGCATGTTTGTTCCAACTGCAATACAACATAGCATAGATTAATTCGCTCCAATTTCTACATTCCAGCATCACTGAAGGAATTACTTATGTAAAATAATGTGCCCAAGAATATTGCAAGGCAATAGCTATAGAGGAAGAGAGTGCTGGTATATTACTAGAGCATAAGAGTGAGGAGAGAGCTCATGTTTTGTGGTTTCTAACATCACATTGGAGTCAGAGGGTTTTCCTCCTGGCTTTCGGATGACAGGTTTATCTTTGGTTTCTTATGTGTTCTTGGAAAAGGAAAGTTTTTCTTGATTAAACCTCTTTACAGAGCAAGAAAACAATCTCAGGTGGGAGGTCTGGGGATCCAGTAGTACTTAATGTGATAAAGAGCTTCAAACAGTTACTATTTCATGAAATGTTGTTCAGACAAGCAGGCAGCACAGGAAGATCTCCTGTTATTCTCTAGGATGATTCTTCAAAAACATAAATTCGATTTCCAGGTCTACCACTTGGTTCTCTGCTTTCCTATACCTAAAACTGGGTAATAATGTCTTCATCTGGATGAGTTTTAGGCCTGACTTTTTCTGGGTTTGTTCATGGTTGTATCAGCCTGAGGCTGCTAAGACTATGACTTAGGAACACAGGAACATGCATCATAACTTCTCTCTCTCTTTTTTTTTTCTTAACACAGATTAGTTGGCTGCCCGTATTCTGATGTGAACCTCAACAAAGAAAACGTGTTACAGGACCGTTTGGGTGGGGAGAGGCCTTCCCCCAGCAGCAGCCTGCAGAAAGCAAAGAGGCTGGAGACCCCTGCCCAAGTTCTGCTCAGAGCAGGAGAGTCTTCTCAGGAGGACTCTCCACAATCCAGGTGAGCTGAGCCCATTTCCCAGACACACACTGCAGAGCAATACCATTTTACAAGGCTGAAAAACACAGGAATTGAATCAGTAGTGCATTCAGTTCATCTTTCTGTAATATTGGCCCATGCTCCACACACTCTTAACACAGAGCAGTGTACTTTTATACCCTCATGTGCCTTAATAGGTTTTTTGATTCCTTAATCCTGCTGCTCTGGTCACATTCCAACAAAGGAAATTGCATTCTGTCTCCATAATTTTTTTTTTCTTGCTGTTTCAATTTAAAATATATTCTTTTTCTTCATTTCCTGTCCTAAAACTGTCAGGCAAGATTATTTTGCACTATTAAATCCTAACTGCAATCCACCTCAGCGCCGGTCGCGTTACAGTGGTAGGTGTAATGACTCTATATGTATCACTTGGCAAATAAATTGAGCCCCTTCAGATATTTTATTTTCTTACAATAATTTTGGAATTGAGTATCATTGAGACAAACCATGTTTTGGCTTCTGAACTGCAGGAAGCAGTTAGTCTGTCATGGGAGAAATCTGGACATAAAGGCTTTCATTATTGTCACTTTTAGGCTGTAGGAATTAAAGTCTCACCAGGGCAATCTCCAGTGCTACTTTGGGCCTTTTTTTGTGTATTAAGGCTTACGTGCATTTTAGGGCTTCTTTGCTTTGCTTAAATTTATAACATTTTCAGTATATATTCGGTATATTTGTTCAGGCAAAAGGAATGCTTCTCAGTCCCAATGTGCATGTGGTCAAATTTTGCTTCCTTTCATACCAGTACCATGCAGGGGTCTCCTTTTGTTACTCTTGATAGCAAAATCGATTGCATTTCAATGGCACCATTGCCATAACGTTCCCTCAAGAGTTTTCAGATTCTCTCAGAACCAGTATCATTGTAAAATTGTATTATTTTTACATTCTTCTGAGTAGTTCATTTCCTGATAGTGGGAGGTTTGAATTCGTCATGCAGGTATTACAGCTGTTCATCCTTCTTTGGGCGACTGTGTAGCAACAAACTCACTCATGTAAGTTGTCTTAAATGTTATCCAGGGTTCATAAATCCTAAATCGGTTTCAGTGGGCTTCCTGTAGCTGCTGGGATTGCAGCCTTTGTCCACATGGACTGATTATTTCATATAATGTGTCTCAATCTCTGCTAAAGAGTAAAACAGCGCTTTGGGCTGCAGCAGTAAGGATGGTAGGGGAGAGGAGAGCTTTCACCACTAGGTGGTACTTGTTACTCTCATTTGCCAGTTTATGCTCTCTTCTGGGAAAAGGGAACTGAGAATGTCAGCTTAGCTCCTATCATTTGTCTGTCTCTCCAGGAAATCTGCACAAGAGAGTGAAAAGTCATGTCCAAGCAGCATTCAGAGTCCATCAGAGCAGTCTGAAAGCAATGAAGCAAAAGACAGGATAGAAGAGAAACCCTCTGGAAACATCAAAGCCAAACCCAAAAAGTAAATAGGATTTTTGTGATGTGTTTTTGTGGATTCAGAGTTGTGTTTCTTGATGCTGCTGCGATATCTGAAATACAGGTGTTAATCAGGAGCTTAGAACAACTCAGTTTGATTGATTGGAGATATACAGCATAGGGTTTTAGAATTGCTTGTTAAGTCTTCTTTCCTCACACTAATTTGGGGGCTTTCTTTCCCACAGCGAACTCAATTCTGACTTGTAGGTATGGATTTAATATCACAGTTCTTAGTTTAGAGAGGAGAAGCCAGGGACAAAGAAATTCTGTTGCTGACTGTAAGAGGGAGAATGTTCTAGTTCCTAAATACCCCATTAGTCAATTTGTATAGAGGAGCAGTTGCACCAGTTTGTGTTATCATTTGAGATGTTTTGTAATTGATGTTTCAGGCTTGGATGCTCACATGCCTACATAAAGTTGCAGCTGGTGAAACAGGAAAACAGCGGGAAAGGTTGGTTGGTTTTTATTTATCTGCGTGTGTGCACGTGCAAAATACCAGACCTGTGAGGATCATTTATAACTTAACAGATTTTTTGTTGTTGTTGATTCCACAATCAAGAGAATGCATGCTTGGAGATGATGATGGTGGTTGTCCTTCTTCCTTTGAAATGAGGAAGAAGGGTAAAATCGCCTAGAAGTGTAAGGTTAAACACCTTGTGAAGTTTTGTATTTATTAATTGAGCTTTCACCATCTCCTGTAGCATTGCTCATTCTCCTGAAGTGGCAAGGGGAGGCTGTTCCCCATTCCACGACCATTCTGCAGACACAACCCAAACCTATCAGGTGGTTGCTGAGTTTCATCAACTTCTTTCTGCAGGTATCCAGAAAAACAGAATCATTTGGGGTGACTTTTGAAAGATTCTCTTTAGGATGAAAAAGAAAATAAAAATCCAAATGGAAAAAATAATGTCTTTTTTATTCTGGTACTTGACAGGTTAAGTTTGAAGAGAAGCTTTCTGATATCACTTTAGCAAACCATATGCTTAACTTTCAGATTTACTATAAAAAGCCATTTCAGAGAACCAAGCTGACCAGGCTTTTAGGAGGATTTAACATGGTAATAGACTCCAATCAAAAATAGCTAAGCAGGCACAAACTGGGACAGGTGCCTGGCTTTTTTTTAATTCATTTTTACCTAGTGCTGACTTCTGCAGTTGGAGAAGTCTGCCAGCTCTGAGCTGCAGTTGCAGTTGGCAGGGAAAGCTGTCTGCTTTCCTGTCGCATTCACCTTAAGCAGAGTGATGGAAATCAGTGGAGAGAAATTCTGCAGTAATCCACTGACCTGTAATTTCATGATTGCACACAGCTTCCATCCCATTTGAAGAGCATTTCTTACTTAGGCTTTATATGTGTGTTTTTAACCCCTCACTCTGGTCTCATTATTAGCAATAGAGACCTATGTTTGATGGCATCCTACATTGCTTAGGGAGGTGGAGATGAAGGTAAGGTGACACAGCTGGAGACAGAAGAGTAACAACTGTGTGCCAGGCCAGCCTCTGCCTTTAATGTGACCAAGCATAATGCTGGTTGTGAACCAGAGGAGTGTGTTCCCTGTTATTTCCATCCTCTGCTTCACTTCCTGTTGTATAACTGGGCAAATCCCTGTAGGACCATGACTCTGCACTACTCAAGTGATCTCATCAGGGAGGGGTGATTTCTTCTCTCTCTTTTTTTTTTTTTTCCCCTCTTTGATTTTTAAAGCTTCCATCACTGGATGCACAAGGGAACTGATGTCTGGAGGTAACATGCAGCACTCCTTGCCTGGCATTTTCCTGGGGAGGCAGCGAGCCCAGGCCATCAGCTGCACACACCTCACTCCTCACAGGCTGCCAGCAGCTGGGGCAGTGCCATTAGTTTCCAGCCGAAGATGCTGTTACCAGAACTCCTCCACCTTGTCAATAAAACGCTGCAAGCATCTTCTGTGTTAGCAGCGTGACATCATTTTCCTGGGAAGAAGCTAACGATATCCAGCCTGGCAATCTTATCTTGTTTGTTTGTTTGTTTCTCTTTCTCAGGAGGGTGGGGGAGCATGCCCTGAGAACACACTGTGCCATGCAGTAGCAGTGCCTGGCTGTCTGTGTGCCCTGCCTTGCTTTTCCCTCCAAACTGTGACCCTTCCTTCTCCTCCATAATTGCTCCTTGAAAGCTTGTTCTGACTTGTCTCGTTTTCTTTACAGACCTCGATTTCAACCTCCAGCAGGCCCTCCACCAGTCCATCTTCATGCCTGCCCTGGACTCTAACTCCAGCCACCGCCTCCATCTCTGCTGGGAGCAGCACTGCAGGCTCTTGCCGGAGGTCTCGGGCCTCACAGCCAAACATGTGTCTAAGTGGACTGTAGAAGAGGTGAGTTTCCTGCTTCCTCTCTGCTCCTGGCTGCGGGGGGTCCCAGGGCCCCCCTTTTCTGGAGTGCTAATTGGAAAACATCTTTTTTTCTTCCTAGGTAATGCTTTTTTGTTTGCTTTGCATATGCCGTAGCTAACTCAGCTAAAAGTTATACCCAAGTCCCTTTATAAAGGAAGGGGAAGGATCTCTGTTAACCATTTGATGTCCATGCCTTACTTCTGTGAATGCAATTCTCTTTGTTTATTTTCCCCTTTATCTTTCAGTCCTCAGCCCCGAAGCACCGTTCTTACATCTGACTTTGTTTCTCTCTGATCTCCCTCCCCTTCTCCTGTGACTTTGCTGCTGATTCACTTTTATATTGCAGATAATCCCAAACTGCACTGTGCATGCCTACTCCTCCCGCATCTCCCTGCCTGTTTCCCTGGAACAAACTGCCCACAGCCTGACCTGATTTCTGGCAGAGGCAGCTGTGTGGCTGGGGATAAGTCTGCAGTCCCAGCTCTTGAGATGTCTCCTGTAATTAGGTGGCATGTGAAAAAGCTGCTGTCTTTTGTGTGCTGAGTAGTTGTTTTTTTTTTACTTGGTGCCTTGGGCGTAAATAATATTTGCATCTCCACTTGGGAAGTGATGACAATTTGGATCCTGGCTCTTAATCACAGGCCATTTAATTCAAGAGAAGCGTGCTGTAATGTTGTGCTGACAAGATAGGAGATAATCTGCAAAGCAGGAGAAGGGTGCTGTTCTTCATGATGCATAGAGGCTCTTCAGAGACTTTCAGAAAGTGCATCTTCCCTGAGTACCTCTTTGTCAGAGAAACCAATCCTGACTTTGCTGTTCATGCTGGAGGACTGCTTGGAGTGTGGTGGGACTGACCACAGGGACAGGAACCACAGCAAACGGGAAGGGGATAGAATAATTAGTAGGGTTGTTTTAAAAAATGGTCCTTTTAATATTCCTTTCTTTTGTGTTTTAATGAAAATGAGCTTAAATTAAATTGCTTAGCAAGGAGACAAAAAAAAATCTGAGAGATTTTCTATTTGTATCCTTCTTTAGAAAAAGCTCCCATTGTTGTGTTTTTTTTTTCCCAAAAGGTCTTTTAATAAATCAATAAAGACAGAAGCAGCTAATCCTCTGGCATGAAAACAATCAGAATCTCCTTCTTTTGGACAAAACATGGAGGTTCATGGAAGAACAGAGTCAGGATACAAGCCAATAAAATTTGTCCTTTACAGTTGACCTTTAAAGCAACTGCTGGGTAAATTTAGCTAGGATATTAGTTTGATAACAGATTAATGTAAGTAGCAACCACTACAGTGCACTCTGGATGTTGTGATTCAAAACTCAGAACACGGTGAACTGCCTGAAACAACTGATGGAGTGTTGGCTACCAGTGGGAGTGTGAATGGAGTGTTAAAAAGATCAGCTGCAGCACCACACTGGCTGAAGTCATGATGGATTCTGTCTTGCATTTCAGTAAAGTGGATTGGTTTCAGCAAATTGTGCTCTTTGTAGATTCCCATAGGAATCAATTTGGCTTCTCTCTGAGCACTTGAAGGATCACTTTGTGCAGGGCAGCGTAGCCACAAGCTCTGGAAGATGAATGCAGTAGGACTTCCTGTGTTCTAGTGAGTCCAAAGTAGATTGGATGTGTCACTGTTTGGGCTCCTAACATCTTCCTACAGGGCAAACATTTGCCTATGGGTTGTACTTTGAACTCAGTTGCACAAAGGAGCCCGTTCCGTTGATCTGAAACAAGAGCAATGGGAGTGTTGTACTCTCTTTCAGTTTCAGACTGAATAACTGCTTTTACAAAACCCACATTAAGGAAAAAATCTTGCTTTAAATCTTTGTTGGGTTGGGAGCAGCTGAAGGGGCAGAGCAGCAGCAATATTTGGAGGCCCTCAAGCTAAGAAACTCTTGGTAACACTGAGCAGTCAACAGGCGGAGTTACTGTAATGCAGCTTTGTTAGTTATTGAAAGCTTCCTATGTTTTTTCAAAGCACAGCAAGTGAGGGATCGTGGAAGAACTTTAATATGTGCCAGAGCTGAATTGTTCAGTAGTTAATCCTGAGTCAGAGGGTATTATTTTGTAGGGGGACTGTACTTGTGCTACTGGCTTGTGGGTTACTGCATAGCATCAGGGCTGCTATAGCTTGATACCAAATGGGTGCTGATGAGACTGCCTTCCAGTTTTACCAGAAGGACACATCAATACTGTGCCAATTTCAATATATCTCATGAATCTGGGATTATCTTAGCATCTCTTTTGCATGGAACTGTTAAAGGTGCTCTCAGAATTACACAGAGCAGTTTCTCTTCCCTCAGCAAATGTGCAGTAAGGCACTGCCACCAGAGGGATTTCTGAGATTATCAGTGGAGACTTTTACTAGCAGAATCAAAAAGGAACTGTTGAAGTTCTCAAAGGAAAGGCCCTGATCTGCCCCATCTCCTACCATCCTCACCCTTTCCCTGGGGAAATGCTTCCCTGCCATCACTGTTAAGCTGCTTAAAGGTCCAGACAAGTTCGTTCCAACTCGTCACGCTGCTTTGTTTTGGCTCACACCCTGGGATCCATCTCTCCTGCATGCTTGTCTTGCATCCTCCTCCTCCTTTTGTTATCTCAGTTTCTGGCAAGCCCCAGGGTTCTGTATGTTTAAAAGACCACTGCTGTGGAGCAGGGTGCTGGCTGTGTACATACAAGTGACTTCTGGGGCAGATCAAAGGCCGTCACACCATCCATGACAGTGGCCAGCAGCAGATGTCCAGGGAAGGACAGAAGAGCAAGACAAACTCAGAGCTTTCCCCTGAGATCTCTGCCAGCCTCGGAGTGCCACAGGCCCTGAGGGACATTCACTGCCTTGCTCTCAAGGTTCCAACTGCCACTTAATGTTCTGGGGGATGGCAGCCCTGCAGAAGTATTTCTTTTTTTTATTATTATTATAAGGGGATACAGGGAAAGTATTATTTTATTATTTGTTTGCAGTAGGAGATTGCACTTCTGCTTTGGAATCAGTGCATGACGGAGCTGTGGATTTTAGGGGTTCTCTTTAAGATGGAGCTTTCCCTCCTGGCACAACGAGATGAGAGAAGGGCTCTGCTCTCAGACTGCATAACAGAAGCAACAGGGGTCAGTGATGCTCACCAAAAAGCAGCTCTGCCAGGGCAGAGCACAGCTGGGGGCAAGCTGAGAGCTTGCTGCTGTGTTCGGAAGGACCCAGGTCAGCAGTGGGATCAGCTGGAGACACAGTGATGTGATTTAGGGGGGAGTTTGACAACTGTGATTTAAAGGGAAGCTCATCTTTGACAAAGACCCCCCCCCAAAACTGTTTGTCTGTTTGCGTTCATGGAAGAAATGTCACATCTGTAATAACTCAAGTGAATATGCTTCATGAAACAGAGCTGTTCCTGCAAGGGAGCATCCAATTAGCATGAAACGTTTGATCTGATTATGCCTCAATATACAAATCTTCTGTGAACCAGTGAAGCTGCAGATGGAGAAGACAATACGTATTAAGTCATCCTCCACTGCATTCGGGATTGCTGCTTGCATTATGTAGTGTTATATAATATAATCCAAGGCTTGCTTGCATGTCTCAGAGGAGATTATTCCAAATGTTAACAGATTTCCTGCTTAGAAAGGTTTTCCCTAATATGAAATGTAAAATTAACTCGTTTAATCGTGTTGGTTCTGTGGATCCTCTGCATCCACCATGCATTAAATAAAACCACAACTTCCTTCTTTCCTTGCTTCTCTGCCTTCTGTGTGTTAATAAACCAGGGGTACTCATTTGGTTGATTTATGTCATCTCTGAAAAGGATGTCACGATGGGAAATCATCTAAATCCTTCTTTTTAATTTTATCTTCTGACAAAACCGTAGAGGAAGGAAAGTTGTGGAGGGATTTAAAATAATGTATGGCTGTATACAGTTTTTAATATGACTGGTGTTTTATAAGGACCTTTTTAAGCAGTGGAGAAACTGAACTCTTAGAGAAGTGGTCAAATTGCAATATGGAGAATACTATTTGTGACCAGAATAAGCTTTACAGGCATGCTGTAGCAACACCCCATTGTTATTTCTTGTATATAACCTTCATTAACAGTAGAGTTATAAGCATTAAAGTTGTAAAAATTCTTGCATACAGAAATAAGATGCTTGGTACTTGATCATCATTCTAATCATCCTTGTTTCTCTTCTTGTAAATCTGATTGTAGGTGGTGAACTTTATCCAGCGTTTACCTGGTTGCAAAGAACAAGCAGCTGTGTTCAGGGAAGAGGTAAGTTCTCAGGTCTGCCCCAATCTGTGCTGTGAGCTGGGTGGTTTTGTACCCCTGCTGCTCTGCAGTTACAGTGCTGACTGCACAGACATGCTCAGCCTTGTCATTAGCCTGTAGCATTTAGGAGACAGCTTCAGCATTGAGCTGAATCCCAGTGTGGTTAATTGCATTCTGCTGCTTTAAATTTCCCCTCCCGTTCCAATCACTAAGCTTATGCTTAACATCCTGTCTTGGACTATTGTCTAGTGTTTTTGGCATCACTATAAAGATGTCCTGTTGGAATGGCGTAGCAAAGATCTCATCTGCTCCCTCTAACAAGAACATATGCCTGCTTCTCTTGGGCAGGCTGGCAGTCAGAGGGCTTCTTAGGAATCCCTGGCTTCTCCTGTGGGAGCAGGAGGGGCACCTATCCTTGAACAAGCAATTGCTGGGGAGTCAGAGCATCTCCTGCCTGCAACACATCCTGTCACTGCCCTGTGCTGGGCTCTGTTCCCTGTCTATGGTGCATTCCCCATGGCTTCTCAGAAATCCCAGCAGTGCAGGATGTGGCTGCCCCGTTCCTTTTCACTGATCCTGTGACGCTTAGGCTCTATTGAGAGCTTTGGCTTCCAGTTATGTGGCAGGGATGGTTTGGAGGTTCTTTATAAGGCCGTGATTAATTTGCACAGACATGCCTCCCCTTCTGCTGCTCTGATTGTAAGAGCTTGAGGGAAGGGGCTGGACCTTCCCTGCATTCTGCAAGGCACTTAGTGCACCCTGTGTGCTGAGGAGAAGCACTGCATAGTGGAGTGGCTGCAAAGGACAGGTTTGTAATAGATGACTGCTCCCCAGAACTGGCTTTCTTTCAGGATGAATCAGGCTGGAGTGCATTTTATGGGATTTACGTCCCTGTATTTTGCTTTCCCTTATTTTAAAACATACACACAAAATAAAAAGCAAAATGAATTGATGCTTGTTCACAGTGTAGTGGAATATCATTTAATTGAATACAGTGGGAACGATGAAATTTCTCCCAATAAAGCAGTCCTTCAGCATAGCTGGGTGTAAAAGATACATCCTGATTTCTAGCAAAGATGAGTTCAGAGTTGAGGGCTTGGTGAGGTGTAAGTCTACTAATGGATCCAACCATTTACAATTTGTTTTGTTTCTTCTAGTAATAATTGAAATGGATCCTGAACACAGTGGCTGTTTTCTAGTTCAGAGAGCAGCACAGCCATGTTCTATTTTAATACCTTCTGCAGTCTCAAAGTGTGGTTCTCTGTGCCAAACGAGAGAGGCTTGGATTGTTTTTCAGGTTTGTGCTGGAACTAAGCTGTCAGTGTAAATTTAAAACCCTTTTAGCAGTTTGGCTCTGGCCAAAATTCAGGTGTGAGCGACAGCACTGCTGGGCTTCACCAGGGTTGTCCATTACTGTAATCAGGCCTTTGAGTGCTCTCCGTTCAGGAGAAATAAATCCCTTGCAGACTCCTGTTGGCAGGAGGGAGGAGGATGAGTTCCTGCTTACGTTACAAATGAAGAGAACAAATTGTGCACAGAATTTGAAAAACCATCCAAATAAGATGGAACAAAAACCACAGGCAGTGATACTGCACTCATTTCTAGGACCAGCTCAGGGAAGGTCTGTTTAAAACAAACATCGTTGAGGCGATGCAGTGAAAGTGAAATGTAATGATAATATTGGACTCAAAAGCACTTTAAAATGTTAGATTGTTTTTCAGCAGTTTTCTCCTTCTCTTGATTCTTTTTATTTAGTTTAAGCAGCAGTCCATTTATTTCAGGCTATTTTTACCATGGGCCTTGCAGCAGCTTGCAGGTAGGATTCAATGAAATGTGGCTGGCTGTGCTGGAAGCCTTGCTATCATTTCCAGTGTGCAGACTGGGAAGTAAAAGAACTTTACTTGCTCAGCAGTCTCCTTGAGGTTAGAGAGGGGCAGCCCAAATTCCTGTCTCCCAGCTCTTTGCCTTATGGCTATGTTTGTCCAAGTTTACTGAGTGTATCCTTTTCTACCAGTTGTTGACATTGAGAAGAATTCCAGTTAGGAAAAGTGCAGGGACAGAAGGATTGTTGTTCTGGTTAGGCCCAGTGTCTGGCATTGTCCACTGTGCTGGTGAGCATCAAGTGAGAGGAGGAGATGCTGTCAGTCTCTGTAAATGCACTTTAATGGAATAACTTAGACATGCACTGTTTGTCTGTGTCCATTAATCTTTGGCTTCTTCTCTGCAGCATTTGGGGTTTATATTAATTATATCCGTTGTCTCTGTGGATGCTTTTGTGAACCAAAATAGATTTTTAACCTCTTCTTAAAATCATACTTTGTTACTCTCTGGTACCTAGAGCTCCACTTATTTTCACAAGGTAATACAGTTTTAGATTGCTTGCTTTGAATCTGATTGGATGTCTCCTTGCTGACGGATTAGGAGAGTATGTGTGTAAATCCAGACAGATTCCATGGCTTTATTGTGCCCTGTTTTATATAACACACCATCTCCTTTACCTTGTTCTGAACAAGCCCATTTAGTGCCATTGAAAGCTATTTCCTAATAGCCTCCTGCTACTCCTTTAAATGGAGACCAAGTGTCTGTGGGCAGAGTGCTGGTTCTGAGAGCAGCCTGTTCACATCTGTTCACATCTGTCCAGTTCTTCTCATCTGCAAAGTTTCTAGCAAAGCTGACCAAAGAAGCAGCAAAACTTCACCGTGAGCTGCTTAACAGGAGTCTGAGAAGCTGTGCAATGACAGTATGTAATGAGTGTGCTAAGAAATGGTGATGTGCTGCTTCTAATTGCTGTAGATGAGTGTAATGTATTAATTCTTGGATAGCTGCCTCCTGAAGGCTTGCATTTCCTGATCTAATTTTTTGCCACAGATTGGAACTAGGCTGCGGGATTTTTGACAGTTGTTGGCTTTTTAGGGTAAGTATCCTTATAGTGAATAGAAAGTCAAATGGATGAGCCTCATCCTCATTCGTTCCCAGTGAGTTTTGTCCACACTCTGACTTTTCAGGCTTCAGGGGTAGGCCTGAGACCCCTGGGAAGGGCAGCATGCTTGGGAATCGCAGGCTGGTGTGGGTGCCAAAACTAGAGAGAAGAATAAGGTTTCCATCCTCAGGGCTGTGTCTGTATTTTCATTCCTTACTACACTGTTTAACTGAACAACCAGAAGTAAGAATCCTGCTTATTTCTTGATTGTAATTTTTATCTTCTGTTGTGTTTTTACACCTCTAGCAGATAGATGGTGAGGCCTTCCTGCTCCTGAACCAGAATGACTTGGTTAAAATACTCAATATCAAACTGGGTCCTGCCCTGAAGGTCTACAATGCCATTCTCATGCTCAAGTCTGCAGAAGAAGAGTGAGAAGAGCCCTTCCCTGGAGCCCAGGAGGAACTGACAGGGAGCAGATCTTCACTGAGAGCATTACAGCATGCCCATGAGGCAGGCTGCGACTCAGATATATTTTAAGTAGAACTTATTAAAAAATATTTTTAGGACATAAAAATCCTGCCACAGTCTGGAATATGGGGCAGCTTCACTTCCAAGAAGAGGTTATTATATTTTGTAATTGAATTTGGTTTTGATATATCAATCTCTTTTTGAGATCTAGAAGAAACCTCCGGTTATAAGGGGAATCCAGGGTAACAGTGGTGGAGCTGCAATAGCAAGAAGACAGATGTGAGTACAAAGTCTGCTGTGTCCCATGAGAGTGCCTGAAAGAGACTGAGTTATCACCAGCATGCTTAACAGATGTGTGTATGAGAGCTCGGAAGAAGAGAGAGTAAGAAAATGGGTGAGCTTCAGAGCAGCTCATCTGTATCCTTCAGTGCTGTGATTCGGGAGCTGACCTTTCCACAACTGATTTTTAAGTTCCAGTTTCTCGTGCTGATATTGGTTGTTCTAAACCCCATTGTTGGTTACTGGGCTGCTTCCACCACAACTATAGTGCACCATGGGCAAAGAGTTTCCATCAGTGGTGGCTCTGATAACAAGCAAACCTTTGTCGTTTGTGCTGCCAGGCAGTTGGAAGAAGGCCCTGTTTGGATAGATTTTGGGTAGGCAAAGATCTCTCCTGTAGTTATCTCCCACAGGACACAAATATTCTATCTGTATTTCTCCCACCAGTGCTTTTGTGCAACTGCTATCTGGACTATGATCATCTTATGGCAAAATAACACAGTCAGGAGCACCTGGTAGTGTGATGAGTTTGTCCAGGCTGCCTTCACAGCCAACCAAATGCTAGGAATGGGAGCTGAAAACCCCACAGTGAACAGCATATGCATACAGATGCACACAGAGTTCCTAGAAACAATTTCCTTTTATTTTCAAACCTGTTCAAAGCCTGTGAACGCTTCAGTGCTTCGGCATATTCAGCCTGCAGGTGGACATTGGTCCTCAGCATCTCTGGCAGTGAGATGGGAAGAGCACATGGGCAGGATTGCCTGGAGGGGAATCAGTCTGAACAGCCAGCAAAGCAAGCTGAGAAGTGCTTCTCAAAAGAGATTTGCTGGTCTGTGTCAGGGAGAAAGCAAAGCTTGTGGCTCTGTTCCTGCATGTGCAGGTGGCAACCTGTGCTTAAGTGGCAGAGGGGTGTGCTGGTATTTCTGCTGTGCTGGAATTCTGAGTGTGCTTCTATGAACATGTAGCAGTCCCTGATCTCTCCACGTCCTTCCCAGCACCTGAGAAGGTCCTCATAACATTCTTAAGATAGTAAGTTTCTTAAAACTGTAAATAGAGTAGAATCCATGCTGCTGAATACATTTGGTCCTGGATTAATCGTATATAGAGCAATTTATCTCCATGCCTTCTATTTTTGTATAAAACATTAAGGATTTTTAGCCTTCCACTGCGAAGACATAGGAGTGGTGGGGTATTTAGTAGCTGAAACATCAAGTATCAGCCATGCAACTGCAGGGGAGTCTTGTATTTTAATGCAGCGACAGGGATGAGACGACATCAGTTTATTTAAGTGAATTTATGGTGTCATAACCAGGATGTTCAGCAAAGAGTCCCATTCCTTTGTCCCACTCTTTGCATCCCAGATCTCTGTGAAGCCTCGAGTGACACATCCTGGGCTCTGACACAGCTCACCTTCCAGGCAAAGCAGAGCTGTTTTGTGACAACTAGAGCAGAGGATTGTTAGCTGGCCTGTTCTGTTCCTGGCTAAATAACCTCAGCCTTTCTGTGCTCTGTTTTCCTCCTCTGTAACAGCCAGCCAGCTGGAATGTGTGCAATTCTACCTTGTTCTTGTTTGTAGTCAGCACGTCCTGCTGAATCTTCTGTTTCACCTCCTTCCTTTGGGAAACTGCATTGAGGGACAGCAGATTGCTTCCAGCAATAAAACTAAATGTAATATTATTTCATCTCCTTGACTATATATAGACAGAGGATGAAGAGAATTGGTGAAGCAAGCAATGAGATTCTAGTCACTGAAATTACTCAAACAGAAGAGAGATCTTAAATCCTAGGGGCTTCCAAGCCAGCTGGATCAAGGATGAAAATGTGTACTTGGAGTTTGTTCAGTGACAGCAGTAGTAGTGCTCGGAGCGAGGAGGAAGGAGGAAACCTTTTAGGGATAGAAGAAGGAGGAATGTGTGCTGCTTGTGCCTTTTTTTGTAATCCAGTAATTGTCTTTGCAGAGCAAGCAAGAATGTGCACTCATCTATTGCTGGGTCTCTTTCCAAATATAGCTAGATTCTCATAAAATCAGACAACTTCACAGTACTGCAGCGATTCCCAGTGTCTCCATGGGCACACAGAAAATTCCCTAATTCTTACAAGACTAAGAAAAACCAAAACAAGTCCTCTTTGAGCCCCAGCTTTGCTGCTTGCCTTAGGAACTCAGTGACTGCTGATGGCATCTCGCTTACATCAGGGAGCTCCGCTTTCACGTGCGGCCCAGCAGCTTGGTTCTGTAGCCAGGCTCTGCCTTTTCCCAGCCCTGATCACGTTCTGTGCCTAGGCAAGGGGTCTGCAGATGCCTTTGATTGCATAACGCCTTGTTGTCTAATTTGAAACATGCACTTTGAAGCAGAAAGCCAAAAGTCGTAGCTCTGTGTTGCACGAAGCTGAAAACTGGTCAATGCCAACCTGGTGGAGGAGGCTCTCAGTCTGCAAAGCACAAGCCTGCTGCTGCCCCAGCTGAACCCAGCAGTCACTTGGAAGTGCATTACTTAAAGCCACCCAGGGCTGTGACAGCTTCCCAAGGCCCAGCAGTGCAATTGAGAGCTCTGCTGTCTCAGTGGAAACGGATCTTATTTCCTGAGTGTGTTTCAGAGATCCAAAATGACCAAATGTTTCTCCTTTCTTCTGCTGTTAACTGCACCGGTAAAATGTTTTCCTGTACCATCCCCAATGATCTGCAGTGTAATCCAGGAGGAGCAGATTTCAGCTCTGGGTAATGCATTAAAGTCAGACAGAAATGCTCAGCACCGCTCATCACAAAGTTCTCCGACCAAAGGAAAGATTCTCAACCCAGGGGATAAGCGAGTTCAGCTGTGGAAGATTTCCTGCCTGCTACTTTCATGCCCTGCGTGGGGATTTATGCCACAGAAAGCTTTAAAGTTTCTGACATTCTCTCCGTCATGTGATAAGAGCTTATTTTTGAGATTCCTATTACTTGAACTGGAAATGTGCACAGGGAAGGGAGCGCACGCCCGTCGTCTCCATTCAGCCTCAGAAATGTTTGCCTGCATTAAAGCAAACAAATACTTGAGCTTTCTGCCGCTAGCTGTGATGCTGCACTCCACCACTGCTTTCTCCTGGAAACGAGAATAAAATTAATATAAGTTCAGACCTGACTTGTTCTTCCTGAGCTCCGGGCTGGGTTCTGCTCCTGCCCCTTCTCCTCCTTCCTCCCAAAATGCAGAGGTTTCCATCTCTCATCTCTTTAACCAGGCAGAGCAAAGCACTGTGTCTGTGCTCTCCTTGATTTGCTCACAGCCTTGGCCAGCATCACAGCTGAGGCTGTGCCTAATCCCCAAATTCCTTCCTGTCCTGTGCTGACAATATTTTAATCCCTCACGGTTTTCTGTTGCAAACCATCCCAGGACTGCGCTATCCTAAAGCTGCTCCCAACCCTGAGTGCTTAACTAAAATTAGCAAGTTGTTATCAGTATGAATCAATGTTGAACCTTTGGGGGTTTTGTGCCTCTTCCTGCTGTCCCATAACCATGGTGGTTAACTCGCCTGCTTGTTGATTTCTGCTTTAATTGCAATTAGCTGATTAATTGCAAATTGCTGTGCTGTTGGCTGGTTTCCTGCCCCCAAAATCAGGTGGTGGGAAACCCTCACCCTGATGGTCAGACATGTGTGTGCAGTGCAGCCCTGACCTGATGGTTCCTGGTGCCCCACAGAGCCAACAGCAGAAGGGGGTGAGAATAGGGACCCACAGCACTGCAGCCTGAGATTAGCAGACCTTTCCAAACTAAAAATATTGGAAAGCTGGCATCCAGCCATAATTTCTAAACTATCCTTCATCAGGGTAAACATTTGCTCTCACTGGTTTTCCTTTCCAAGTTTTTTCCTTTTTTTCTTTTCTTTTTTTTTTTTTTTGCTTCTATTTAAACCCGGCTTGTTTGCTTTTGTTACCGTGTTCGGGTTCCCAGTCTGCTTAGCTTGGATGTTTGTTGTGTGCTCAGTAACACTGAGTTTTGCTTCTCCAAACTCTGTTAACAGTCACCCTTGGGTTCTGCTGGAATGCGTGCTTGTCTGTCTCACTGCTTTTGATACCTGAATTCCTCCATGGAAGCTGAAGGGTTGTGATTTTTTTTTTTTTTTAACCAAGTTTTTGATAGGGAAACAGTGCAGTGTGCTTAACCACCCCAATGGCTGGTTACATTTGCAGGTTGTTCTGCTCAGTCAGACGTGGACTTTTATGTTCTGAGCCACGTTTCTCGTTGGGCAACCAAACCTGTTTGTTCTCTGGATGCTGGAGTTGTCCTGCAGGCAGCCTCTGCCGTCGTGGGATCTGAGCATCCATGGGAAGGTTTTAAGGTGTCTCCTGGCTATAAATTGAAGACAGCTGCCCTGAAAGGGATGTGCTGCCCTTCTCTCATCAGCACCATGCAGCCCTTTGAGCCTACCACCCCTCCTAGCTGCCCTGAGCCCTGCAGCTGTGACTGAGTGTATTTTCACACTGTCTGCATATGCTGGTGGGCAGCTCAGCCTGCCTCTGCCCTCCTGGCACAGCTCTGCCCTGGGAGGAGCTCTGTGATGCCCAGCTCTGCAGCAAAGTAAGTCCTGGAACCTTCACTTGTCATTTCTTTGCTGGAAGTGCACTGTTTTCCCATAGGGGAAGGTGTGACCTGCAGTCTGTGCTGTGTAGGTGAGTTGTTGGGAGTTCCCCTTTGAGCTGCTCCTTTCTTGTTATGCTGGTGTCAACATTTGCAAAGGACGAAACATGGCTGATGTGGGTTGAGCCAGCAGTGGGGAAAAGGAGCATCCTACTGACCTGAGCTCTGCTCAGCACAGCTCCTGCATGCTGTGTGTGAGTCCTGCTCCTTTGCCTCCCTTAAAGGGTTTGTGTTCTGAGCAGGCATCCTGACTGATGTAGCATGCAGCCTTTGGGATGCTAGGTTGGCTTCCTCCCATGTAGGTGGCTTTAACCTCTCATGCAGCAGGTGCCAGGGCTGTTTGCTTCATATTGAACCATGAGCATCAGTGTCCACTGGGCTGGGTTCTGCTCCTGTCCGTGGTGGGATGAGCAGCAGATTGGTGGTGTAAGGTGTGAGTGATGTGAGTTGTTTACTTCTGGCATTGATTGCGTTGAATAGACTCTTAACTCTTGTTGGAGTTGTCTGTATTGCTTCTTTGAGAGCACCAGCTCTTTCCTTCCCACACATGCCCATAGAACTGGGTGGATTCAGCCCCTCGACCCAAGGCAGCTCTCTGCTCTGCATTCCTGCACTCCTTCCTCATTTGGCCACTGGTCCTTCCCCCCATATTTGCTGGCTCTGTTGTTTATTGGCTTTGCGTGTCGCTTCCCCTAATATTTTCTCACATCCTTGCTGCCATGCACGTCTTTAGCTTACTAATTGTCCCCCAGTTCTTTCTTCTCTGCACATAGTTGATCATCTAGGCACTGTTAATGTAAGCAAGATATTTTTTCCTGTTTGGAGATGCCCACATTTGCTGTTGGAGCATTTCCAGCCATTCCTTGGGCGATGTACTGAGAACTTCTGCACAGAGGGTTTCACTGCACCACCAGGAGCTCCACGTCCCCTGCAGACCTGAGCAGCTCCTGTTCAGACTGTGTCTCTCCAAACCCAATTTCATGCCATTGCTGGGCTCAGACTGATCTTTTTCGGTGCTGTGAGTGCTTTTTTGCAGCATCACAGGTTACAGAGGTTCCCCCATGTGCAAAGTGCCAGCTGCTCCTGCAGCCCCGAGCAGCATTTCCGCCTCTCCATGGGCACCCAGGGATGTGCTCTGTGTTGTGTTATCTCTGACAGGAGCACAGCAAGCTGTGCTGTGTCTCCGTGTTACCAAGCAGGACCACACAACTATTCAATGATTCTCCCTGGATGGTTTTCACACTGCCTCAAGCTCCTCTCTCTTAGGGGTGGGATTGAAAAAGACCAGAGGAGAAGCTCTGATGTAAACCCTCTCTTTGAGGCACATCTCTGCTGGCTGGGGAAGGCCTTGCTCTCCGTCTTCAATGCAGAACGCCCCAAGCATCTTCATTTAAGAGGCAGCATGAAATTAGAAGCTTTTTTTTTTTTTTCCTTTCTCCCTCCATGAAACAGATTTATTTTTCCTTTGGCTTGCACTGTGCACCACGTGCAGAAAGAATGCACCTAATGAGTGGCTGGAGCTCAGCAGCAGAGGAGGGGGGTCTGGGGGGGAACCAGAGGTTCCTGCCTCCCCTTGCAAAGCTGGAGGGACAGATCTGCTCCTGTTGGAGCAACACACTGCAGCCTCAGGTGATGATGAGTGCCAGTGGGTGCCCAAGGATGTGGCACTCTGCTCCTCCTTTGTATAACTTGGCCACTCTTGGAGCTTTCTGCAACATTCTTGGGGCTCCACAGTGATCTGGGTGATGGGAAAAGGACTGATGGCACCTTCAATTACAGAGCACGTTGGCTTTGGGTCAGAGCTCTGTTCTGTGCCATCAGTTTTGGTGCGAGACGTGTTTTATATCCAGGCAGTTTCTCTTATAAAATGTGCATGAGGATTTTATGTAAGCAGGGCAGGAACCAAGCTCTGTGTTTTAATCTTGCGCAATTATCTCCACGCCAGAGCAGCCGAAGCTTTCCTCTTGCCCTGAAGCCAGTGCTTGTTCACATCTAGTTACAGTCAGACGACATGAAGCACCCGGAGTGATGCGCCCTGCGTGATGCTGCTGCATCCAGAACACGTGGAAAATCTTCATGAAGTTGGATGTGGAGCTTCTGGTGATGGAGCTGTTTTCTTTGAGGTGAGGGGGAAAATAGAGAGTTTTTGGCTGCACAGAAGGTGATAAAAAGAGCCCTGGTTGTATGCAAAGAGTTTTAACCAGGAGAAGTGTAATGTACCAATGTGCTAAAAAATCTAACAAATAAGAACTGAATCTCCAGCAGGCTGGAGGCTCTCAGTGCAGCAGAAACCACTCCTCAGCATTTCTTCTCATCCAGAGGTTGTGGTTCCCAATGCTCACGGGTGCAGCTGGAGCTGGTTGGGTGCTACCCCCCACCTCCCATCAGCTCTGCACCCATGGGTGGGGCTGTGGGATCTCTGCTGAAGCAACCAGAGGAGCTGGGGGGCGGTTGTCGTGGCATCCTTAGGGCTGGCAGAATATTGGGGTGGTGTTAAATTAGCAGTGGGGGTGATGCTGGGTGTGCTCAGGGTGCCTTGGGACCCAGCAGAGCTCCGCCAGGGCAGTAGCATCTGCATCCCTTTAAGCAGCCACGTCTGGTTAAGATCATCTGCTGCTTCCGCCTGAGAGAGATTTAGAATAGGAGACCTCCCCTTCAAAGAGGTGGCTTTGTTTAGCAGTAAAATTGATGAATTGCTGGAAGGGATAAAGAAAACAAAGCCTCGTTGATCCTGCGGGGTCAGCCCTGTAGAGGCAGAGAAGCGGCATCTTCACCTCCCGCTGCCTCCCAGCAGCATCCTCCCAGGGCACAGCCAAATCCCTTTGGGACACAAGGGCTCCTGCCCCATCCCGTGGGACTCCTGCCCAGTTTCAGGAGATGGAGAAATGGTGGCATTAGAAAACATCCCACAAGGGGTTTTGGGGGACTTGAGAGCTTTCCATTCTGAGCCTTTCTTGGGGGAGAGTGCTCTGTGGGGATGGTGAGTGCCATTCAAATGGGTGCAGGCATAGAGCTGCCTGCTGCATGGAGCACGAGCTTCAGATAAGGATAAGAGCTGTGTCCTGAGCCTGCTCCCACCAAAAGCCATTGCTTTCTGCTTCCATACCCAACCCCCACACCCAAATGGGAGCTCAGGTTCTGCAGGACTCATGGAACCACTGCTTGAGCCCTGGGCAGAATGTTAATTATTTCCATGCCTATTAGAGCTGCACGTGTAATTGCTCGGATGCCCATTAGCAAGTTTCTTTCCTGCATGGCCTCCCTCGTTCCCCTAACAGTTATCCAGACCCTGCTGCTCCAAGCACTGATCCAAGTTTCTGCTTAATGTGGTGTCGAACCTCTTTGCTCATCAGATCATCCACTCCTTCTGGACCACTCAGGGATGGTAGGAAACCTATTTTGCAGCAGTTAATGCCAGAAGAACTTGCACTGCTGCCATGGAAGAAACCCAGTCTTCTTGAGCCTTCATTGCTCAAGTTGAGGCTTGATAGGAAGGAGAAGCATTGATTGCAGCTTCTGGTTTTGTGCTTTGATTGTTGTCCCATCAGCTGTGGATCTGCCTGCTTTCATCTAGAAAATGGTGTATTGAAGGTACGTGCCTGTTGCTGATAGATATTTCTGCTGAGGTCACAATACAGGCTCTCATCACGTCTTCATTGCACTGCTGATTTCTTCAGCAGAAAATCATCCCAAATTTCATATCACTTCTGTAAGAAGAACAGCTCAGGGCTGGAGATCCCTCTCGTTATTGGAGTATTTCTTCCTGGGAGTCACTGCTCTCATTGCATGGATTCCCCACCTCTCCTTTGGATCTGCATATGTCCTTCCCATTTCTTGACTTTTTACCCTCTTTTCAGTCCCCCATCGTTGCTTCCATCTTCTCGTGGTTGAGATCTCCTGAATGGAGGACGTGGAGAAGCACTGCTCTGGATGTGCTGCATCAGCAGTGACAATGCTGCTCTTCCTTCACTACAGCTTCCAGAGATGCTTCTACCACCCAGATTGACTCTTTGACACCTTTCAGCTAATGATCACACTCAAGTGTGCCTGCAAAAATAATCAGTGGTAAATGCACACATAGAGTCATGCTGGGGAAGGGAAGAGGTGCTGCTTAGCAGCTCCTGCGAAGCATCAGCATTCCTCAGACTATCAGCCCTTGGGAAATGGCAGCACATGCAGTATTCAGTGGGACACAGGAATCAACACGGGCAGAACCATAAATATCTCCAGGAGAAGTCAGCGATGGGGATGGCAAAGCTGGAAACTATCTGCCCCTGGGAGCTGTGGCTGGAGAGCCATGCTTAATTCCCTCCAGCCCTCAGTTTACCATGAAGGAAGGCCCCCATGTGTGCTCACACTGTGAGGGGCTCTGGGGAAGGTTCCCAAGCCCCAAAATGTTGCTTAGGGCTGAGGAGGGGATGGGTGAGCTGTGCTCGTGGCCGTGCTGCAGAGAGCAGCCCAGTGCATACCTAATCTCATTACAGTATTTTCCATCACACCACAATGCCAACATAATTATTACAGGATTTTCCATTAGCCAGGCCCTAACTGAAAACTTAATCGGGGGGAAACAGTGTCAGGTTGCACATGTGAAAGTTATCCCTTTTTTTTTCTCCAGGACCCCCCAAGTTCATGCTTATTTCCAACACCCTGCTCAGCACATCAGCTCTGCGCTGCTGCCCCTCCTCTGCTCAGCCTTCAGGTGACCACAAAACGTCTCCATTCCCCAAACCAGCGTGGTGTAATCGTCTCCAAAGGGATTAGTGACGGTGCTTCTCGTGGCTGTCATTGCCTTTATGCAGGCTGTCACCATCCTGGGACTCTCAGAGCAGCGCTTTGGCTCTCATACCTGGCTGAGCTGTGGCTGCCAGCTCTGTTCATCTGAGCTGTGTGAAGTGGCAGACAGATTGCATTACTCTCTGAGCATGTTCAGCTCTTCCCAAATCCATCTCTCTGCTCGGTGTGCAAGCTGGCAGTGCTGATGTCCCACAGCAGCCCAGGGACCTTCACCAGGCACTGCCCATGCAGCTCCTGTGTTGCTTTTCTGGATGAGTACAGCTCAAGTTGAGGCTTGATAGGAAGGAAAAGCACTGATGGCAGCTTCTGGTTTTGTGCTTTGACTGTTGTCCCATCAGCTGTGGATCTGCCTGGCTTCATCTAGAAAATGGTGTATTGAAGGTACATGCCTGTTGCTGATAGATATTTCTGCTGAGGTCACAGTACAGGCTCTCATCACATCTGTGGCAGGGAAGTGCAATTAAGAGTTCTTCATTCAGCCCGTAAGAATTCCATATCTGCATTTATCAGCCAGAGCAGCCCTGTTTGAGAGTGGCATGGTGAGGATGCAGGGCTGACCAGCGAGGTGGCTCAGTGGTGAGATACCTGCATTCTGCAGCGAGAAGGAACATCCAGAGACAGCGACAGGGAGAGAGGGAAGAGGGGTTTTGCATCCTGGGATGGGACACGTGTGGCTGGGCAGGACCCAGCCCTGCTCCCAGTCCCCAGCAGAGATTCCCCCAGCAGCACGGGGCACCAAAGAAGCCTCCAGCCCCGCTCTTCCCATGTCCTGCCTCGGCTGTTCTCCCTCTGCTTGCATCATGGAAACAAATCTCTCCTCCACCCGTTCTTTGGCACAGCCCCACGCAGCCGCTCGCTGGCTCCGCTCCTCCCCTGCCCTCTTCCTTCTCTTGATGCTGCATCCCTGCAAGGAGGAGAGCAGTGATGGAGCTTCCACCTCTTCCTCCTTCCTTCCCTGCCATCCGCCAGCGAGAACCGATTAAAGCAGCCGAAGCTCAGCCCTTCCCTGCTTCCCTTTTAATTTCAGCCCCCTGGCAAGAAGGGACATGATAAAATGTGAGATTAAATGCCTAATACCAAGGATTTGGGATTACTGAGGCTGGGCTGGATGCTTCGAGGGAGAGACGTCTCGGTTATAGGGCGGTTTCTGCTTCCTGTGCCTCCTCTTCTTGACTCTGCTCCTGAGAGCTGTATGGTTGATGGATGTGCCATGGAAAGGATGGGCTCCCACATTCCTGCCCCAAGGCTGTCCCAGAGTGCACAGGGATGAGATTTCTGGGTTTGTAGGTAACAGCATCAAACGATCCCTACCTCAACCCAAGAATAAATCACCCTGAAATCCCACTGCTCCATATTCGGTCCTGGAGGATTTCAGGCTCTGATGGCTGCGAAGTTGCTGCTGATTTATTAATGGCCACTTCCCACACATTAGCTCTAACAGCTCCATCCTTGTGCAGCAGCAAGCCCCGCTCCCTGCCCACCATCTGCTGCCAAGGTCAGGCACAGGGAGATGCCAGAGCCCAACTGTTTCCTGGAAATAGGTTTCTAGATTTCCATCCCCACAACTGGCCCTTTGGAACAGCAGGACGCCGGGAGCTGTTTGTGCCTTTTCCATGTGCTTTTCCCAATTCCTGCCCAATCCTGGGGCCACAACTCCCTGCCTGAGCCCTGGGATGTCATTTAGGGACATCGGAGAGATGCTGAGATGTGGCCGATGGGTCGAGGAGGGGATAAAGGCAGGGTCAGCACTGAGACACGGCTCAGCATCCTCTGACCTCACTGCAGCAACTGCAGAGCACAGAAGGAGGCGGCGGTGCAGCTTTGGGATCCCCTGCAGTGCAGGGCAGCTCTGTGCATCCTCCCTGCTGTGCTGTGCCCATCCCAGCTGCCAACACATGAGAGCCGAGGCCGACCCTGCGGCGTCTGAGGGAGGAGGAGACGAATGGAAATGACAATTGTCTTCCCACAATGGCTGCGTGGAGCTGGAGCAGTTATGGCTCGTTTCTAAATGAAGCGGCAATCTCCGAATATTGCCTTTCTGTGAAATATTCCATCCCAGCTTCAGCAGAAGCACTTTGCTTCGGCTTTTATTTTTGTTACCTCGACATTAGCAAGCGCTAATGCTTGGTAATTTAGAACATAACCTAAATGCCAAACCAAAACGTTCTGATGAGTTTGCTGAGAAGTTCGGCGCTTCTCCGAAACCTCCGTCTGCCCCGATGTGCACTTTGGGATGGAGAAGGTCTGGGGATGATTTTCTCTGCGTTGTTCCCTCCTACACTGGGAGCTGTGCCCGCATCCCATGTGAGCCAGCAGCCAAAGCAATGCACAGCCCCAGCACTGGGACAGCAGGAATGTAAATGCAACCACTGTGTTCTCCCTCATAAATATTTCCTGCTCAGCACGTGCACCTGGGTGAGCTTTTGGGAACCTTCAGCTGCGTAAAGCTCAGCAGAACCACGCTGTGCCTGATGTTGTTTGGGTGTTTGGGAGGAAGGAACCATTCCCAGAGCTGTGCACGGGATGGAGTGCTGCAATGGGCAGCATTGCTTTACATGGCAGTGGAGCGGGGAGCCCATAAATCAGCACTGTGTGGTACCACTGGGGGTGAGAACGCAGGGCAGCGTAGGGCAGAGTTGGCAAAACAGTGTTGTAAATCACAGGGAGATGAGGCCTGGAGTTAAAGCTTGGGAATGTGTTGAATTGGCTCTGATCGTTTTGTAAATTTGGTGGACCTTTTTAACCTTCAAAGATGCACCGATTTTCTTATACGTGAAACGATGGCATTTCCAGCACTCAGATCTTTGGATTTTTCCAAGTTCTCACTGTAAAATTGGAGATAATTTGTTTTCCAGAGACACAGAGATAACAAGACTGTATTTGCAGAACACAGGGTAGGGGGTTGTGTGCCTGTTTGCATTTCCAGCCACCACAACGGCTATAACCCCCATATAAATGGAGCCACCTCTGCAGTTGATGGTGCAGTTCTATTCCCCGCACTGGGAATCCAGCACTCTGTTTGCAGGTGTGCACCACAGAATACATCTGGAAGGGCCTTGGGAAGGCACAGGTTCCTCCTCTGCCTTGGAGTTGCTCCTAATGCCTTCCCCAGGTCTCCCCATGGTCACAGAATCCCAGCCTGGTAGCAGATGAGAGTCTGGATTCTCCCCCAGGCTTCCAGCCGTGAAATTCCTTGCCTCCCCCCAAAGTGTGGCATGCAGATCCACAGCCAGGGCTGCAGCAGTGAGTACTGCCCATCACCAGCCATGTTCTGCTCTTCACAGCCAACCAGCAGGCAGCGCATCTCTCAGTTTTCCCATTGCTCAGTGTGTCCACATTGTGCTCAGTGCATCCTTGTGGCTCCAAGCGTGGCCTTGGCCATAGGGTGGGTGCTGCTGTGCTGTGCAGAGGTGCTGTCCTCATCCCATCCCATCCCATCCCATCCCATCCCATCCCATCCCATCCCATCCCATCCATTGAGTCAGGAAGCAATGAACAGCCCCAGCTCCTCTCTCCCCTCTCTGCTCACACGGAGGGCTCTGCAGCCTCAGCGCTCGGTGCCAGATCCCTTTCCAACAGCTGTATGTTCTCCAGCATGAGTCATCCCACCCTGAGCTCTCAGCCTCTCCATAACAACATTCCTTCTCTCTGATCTAAGATCCTGGCTGTGATCAGTCTCTGTCTCCTCCTTCCTCTGGCCATTTGGTTCCTGTGCCCAACCGAGGCAGCACAGAACCAGGATGCTGTGCCAGGACCACCAGCCCCCAGCACCTGAAAAAAGGCAGGCTGCAGTTCCCTTCCCTCTCCTATATCGAGAGCGAGGTGCCTGATTACCCCGAGATCTATGTTTTATTTCCCCTCTCAGACAGTAACATTGATTTACTTTTCTTATTGTCTTTTTGCTATCCCCGTTTCTGTAGCAGTGCTCCAAGCTTTGGTCCTGCTCATCTCCCACCCCACAGTGAACTCCTCCCCAAGGTCCTCCTTCTCTATTCCTGGTGCCCCTTTGCCCCCTCTGCATTACTTTCTCCTCTCCTCTCCACTCCTCCGGGTGTTATCTCACTTTCTGTGAGAAGGAGGAGGTGTTGGGACAACAGAAATACCCACCTCCCAGTGTCCTCTGTGCCTGCTTCCCTCATCCTCGGTCATGTTCATGGTGTTAATGACACTTGGGGTGTCAGGGGGTGATCTGGATTTGGAATATTGCAATGGAGCAGGCTCCCGTGCTCCAGTTGGGAGGGATGGAGCACAATGCCTCTCTGCCAGCTCGTGCTCCTGGAGCTGAGCTCTCATTGCTTCCAGCTCCGGTTCCTTGGCTGGCTCCACCTGGCACAGGTACAGCCTGGGGATGGAAGTCAAATTTTGCTCAAAAGCATTAATTTCTCCTGGATCAAGGAGAGCCCAGATATTTTCCTGTGATAGGAAAGAGAGAACAGGCTGTAATCCTCCCTGGGCTGCTGCAGTAGTGGGGTGCAGGATGAGCTCCCCAGCTCAGTGGGACAGCTGTGAACTTGCAGCTGCAGCCCCATCCCAGCCCTCCCTGCTCCAATTTCTCCAGCACTGCTTCACCTGAGCATCACAGCAGGGCTGGGAAGGACATCACCACCCCTGCAGCACAGCTCAGAGTGGGGGGTTCTTTTTCTTTTGTCGTTGGGTCCCTGGCTGATGTTCCCCTGCAGGAGGTGGGTGCACATCCTAAGAACTCTAAAACCCTTTGCTGGGCAATGCAATAAAACCAAGTGGATGGAATTTGCATTTTTTTACAGGACATAGGATGCTGCTGGTGGCTCAAAGTCACACAGGGAACTGTGGAGCCGTATTTTGTGGAGTAAGCAGGGATCTCATTTGATGTTCTTAGGTTTTTCCCAACCACGGTGAAGAAGGGGAGTGCAAATTGTGAATGTTTGCATGAAACCCTGACAAATGCAAATGGCACCGGAGCAGAAGGGAGCTGAATCTCCGTGGCACTGGTGTGGTGTTGGTGTGAGTGTGTGGGTGACACCGTGGTGCCTGCAGGGGGATGGCTGGAAAGTGAACTTCGAGCGGTGCTTTTATTCCAACGGATGCGCTTCGCAACTGCGTGGTTGGAAGGGAGAAAGCAAAGCGTGAAGCGCAGCGTATAGACCCAATTCCCAGCGCAGGCAGACCAGACAGGACCGGGACTTTGTGCATCTCGTGGGATGCGAGCAGGACGAGGGGCTCCTTCCCGGGGTTCGCTCTTCTTTGGCTCCCATCCCGCGGACCTGGGGTCCGCGCTGCCGGACGGGGGTCGCGAAATCCCCCCGGTGCCGCAGCGGCGCTGCGCGAAGCGGCCGCAACTTTTCGTTCTGTAGGGTCGGGGCACGGCTTCTTCTCGCTCTTCCCTCCGCCCTCCTCCTCCTCCTCCTCCCTGGCGATGCTCCGGGCCCCGCGCTCCGCCTCCCCGCGGGGCCGCGGGCGGAGGGCGGGGAGGGGAACCGGCGCCGGGCGGGACGCGCTGCCGCCCCGAGCCGAGCTGAGCCGAGCCGAAGCGAAAGGAGCCGCGCCGCTCCGCAGCCCCTCCATGGCCCCGACCCCCAGAGCTCGGCGGCCCGGGGGAAGCGGCCCCGGCGGGAGGCGGCCGCCGGTGAGTGCGGGGTTGCGAGCGGGACGGGAGCGGAACGGATCCGAAGATGGGAGGGAGCGCGGGGTCGTGGCAGCGCTGTGAGCTCGGACTTAGGGACAGACATCAGCCCCGGGCTCACGCTTACCGCTATGCGCACACGCGGGGCTCCCACGGACACGCGTTTGCGTGCACACATACGCGTGTGTGCACGAAGGTCGGAGCCGGGTGCTTGGAGCAAAAGCAAACGCACACACGCAGATCCACATGCACACATCTACATGCACGTATTCACGTGCACGCCGCTCACGCTTGCACATTCACACGTGTGCACACATCCACAGGCACACACCCGTGTGCAGCCTGGACCCAAGACCAGGGAAGGGTCGGTGCTGTTGTAGCCAAACTGCAGTACTTTTTGCAGCTTCTCATCTCCTTGCTGGGATGCTGTGACCTGAGGGGTGCTCACAGAGCAAATACCCGCATAGGATTTGATTTAGGCACTCCGGAGACGAGCAGTGGGTGGAAATGAGCCCTGGAGCTCCTGGTGGTGGGGATCAGGAGGGCCTTTCTGCAGCAGCAGCGCAGTGTGGACCCACACCTCTGCTCACAAGTAGGTTTGAGTTCCTGCTCATGAGCAGGAGCTTTGCATTCGTGGCCGCAGGGCAGAGCAAAGTAAAGCAGGGCACAGAGCAGAGAAGATGTGAGCGTTCAGATGCTGGAGGGAAGAGTGATCCCAGCTGGGAATACATCGGGAACGCCGAATGCCAGCGCTGCTCTGCATGTCAGGGATCCCTGGGTCAAGGAGGGATGTGCACTGCCAGACCCCTCACACTGTGTCTGAGAGCACTGAGCTCCTGGCAGCCCCCGCATCCCTCCCCACCTCCAATTTGGCAGGGATTGTTGGAGGAACAAAAGGAAAGGAGCCAAATTCAGAGTTTGATCCCAACTCCTTGCAAGACGCAGACCTGGGGGATTCCCTTCCTTTTCTCTGGGCTGATGTGCGAGGTGCTTGGCTGCGGTCCCTTCTCCTGCACCCTGCTACCCTGCACTGCTTCACAGAGGCAGGAATTCTCCCAGGAAATCCCTCTGAGCTCCCCACGCCTCCTCCCTCTCCAAGGTAGTGAAAAGCTGACATTAGAAATCCGTTCCCCGTTTAAATTTAGACGCCTGCGTGATCTCGAATTTGGATTTACTAATTATTTGCATCTGGTTCCTATCAAAAAGTTGAGCAATGCAGATGTCCTGATTTCAGCATCAGCTCGGAGGGCTTGCATGGAATTCGCCCTTCGTTGTCTCATTACACAACGGGTCTGAGTCCCTTCCCAGGCCTGCCCTGAGCACAGTGCCCACCCACCCCGCAGCGTCGCCTCGCTCCGGCTGCCTGCCGCTCATTTCCCCGCTGTGGAGATTAGTCTAATTAGCAGAGTAAATCTGGGTAAGGCGAGCTCTGGTAATTAGTAATCAGTGGGATGTTTCCACGCACTTTCTTCGCCTTAAGGGTAAGGAGGGATGGAGCAGATGGCCCCGTTTTGGGGGGAGGGAAGTCGAGGTGAAGGGGCTGGGATGGGTAAGGGGACAGAGCTGTGTGTCCGCTCACTGCTGTCCCATGTCCTGTTTCCAAGTGACATTGGTGACCACAGTGCCTCCAGGGACATTGGGAACTGATGAACTGTCACCTCTGGGCCACGGGCAGAGGGTGAATGGCCACATCTGGGGGCTGTGAGTCCTGACAGCATCTCAGGAGTTTGGCTAAAAGTGGGACCCCAGCCCAGGGCTGGAGCTGGGACCTTCACTTCAAGCTGTGATTATCACAGAAAGCTTCCATGGGGGAGCTTAATTAATGATGATTGATTAATGGGTGGCCCCAGCAACAGCTGGAGGTGGGGAGCTGGATTTTGTCACCGTGCTGGGAACGTGTGGGCAGGGTGTGGAAATTTACTCATGGACTGAGCCTGGAGGGCTCAGTGCTGGTGGGATGGTGAGTGGGGCTGGGGGTTGAGGAGGGATTTCTTCTGCTCAGAGAGCCCCAGAAAGATGCAGGGCTGCTTTTGATCTTTTTGCTGCTGTCTGGACACCTGTGTAGCTAAGGAGAGAGATTTGGAGGAAGAAGAATTGGGAAGTGGGAGGGATGTGACAGTGGGGTGTAGCCAGGCTGGGAGTGAGTTCATCAAACCAGGACTGCTGGAGCAAAAAAAGGCAGTTGGCAATTGGGAGCAGAAGAGCTGGGGTGCTTTGCTGGAGAGCAGCTCTGCCTCGAGACCAGCTGGAGGTGAGGAACCAGCAGAGGTTGGGAACCTGCAGTGCTCTGGGCACCTGCAGGTGCTGCTCAAGCACAGCAGCCACGATGAGGGCTGTGCATGGGAGCTGGGAGGGAGGTGAGGATGGGAGGAGGGCTGGCAGCAGGCACTGCTCTGCAGATCCCTGTGCTGGGGTAGAGCTGGAGGTTATGCTGATGTGTGTTGTTTTTAACCATCGTTTCTCAGAGCAGATTGCTCTCTCCTCACTTCCACTGCTGGGTGGGAAGCCCTTGGGATGTGCTGTGCATCCCTGCACCTATGGGTCTGTGCTGCCCGGCTTTGCTGCACAGAGGGCCTTTGAGGGGAGCTCAGCCTCATCAGGCATTGGGACCACAGGAGCTGAGAAGTGATCTGAGCTGTTTTTATTGTGGCCAGCAGTGCGATGCAGGCTGTGGGAGGATGGCCCTGCTGTGCCCACAGAGGATACTCAGGGTCCCGGGGGGGCTCAGAGCGGTGGCACGCACTCCCTGCATTGTTGGGGTGTGTTGGAGATCTCATCCATCCCAGCAGCCTTTAAATGGGCTTTGCTGGGTGATGAGGTGATGGGTTTCAACATCGGCTCCTGAAGATCAGCATTAAAGTCGCAGAAGTCAGGAGAGCAGCATTTGGAAGTGCCACACTATTTCTAAAAAAGCAATGGGAAAATGATGCGTTTTCAGTTTGTTGGTGATTTCCTGAGCTTCTGCTCCCACCTGGGCCTTTTCCATCCCTCTCCATGTCCATGGGGAACACCTGGGCTGTGCCAGCCTACAGAAAGGACCACAGAGAAAGGACAGATGCGATGCTTGGCAGATCCTGATGTCTCCCACCTGCAAAAGGCAGCAGCATCTCTCCTGCCCATGAAGGCACAGGTTGTACCTTCCCCATCTGCTGAGGGTCTGTGGTGCATTCCCAGGAGCTGGGGGTGATGCTGTTTCTATGCACACTGCCGTCTCCTTTTGCACATCCCTTGTCCAGAGGGATGTTTGAGGACTAAATATGACTTTTGATAGACTGTGGCATGCTACAAATTCACATGGACAGCATTGTCTCAGGGCAGAGCATCCCGAGGCACCCAGGTCCCCCAGGGGCCATCCCTTATTGTCGCTGTGCCCACGGGCAGCACCGCCGCCATCGGATGCACTGCAGTTGGGTGCCCAATTTTCAAAGCATCTCCACGCAAAGGAGGGAGCAGAGGATCGGGGTGGGGGGATGGAGCCGGCGATGTGCCTTCGTGGTGAGGTGGATTAGAAAAATATTTGCGTTTATTTTCACGACAGCCTTATTGCTGGGGTTGGGAGCTTAGCTTCCAACCTGGCAGCGCTCTGTGATGATGCTAAAGGCGTTTACTTTTCTATACCTCCCCCCGAGGGAACGGGAGCCCTCAGCACCAAGCAGGTTAGGCCAAGGGGGAGGGAGGGGGATGTGGTGGCAGGGATTGGGCTGCCCCACATCCCCAGGCTGTGCTCTCCCAGCGGTGCCACCACGACCCCCATTGCTGCACCCAAACTTTGCCTGGCTCAGCTGCCTCCGCTGCATTAACACAACTGCGGGCGCGTCGGTGTCTGCCAGCTCCTGAATTTGATGGCAACGCTGAATTTTTATGTCCCCCCCCCCCACACACACCCTCCCCTCTCTTTGAGCTTATGTAACCTTGGGGATTCTATTAATAAAAGTAATGGTTTTGAACTCTGGGAACAACCATCTCCAGCGATGCTGCAACTTCTGGACGCGGGCAGCTGTTGGGTGGCACAGAGATAAAGGGCAGCGGTACCTCCGGCTCCGGGGGGGAGGGGGGGGGAGGCAGAGGGGGCTTCCAATGAGGAGCCCACCCCCGGGGATTGGGCAGCACCCGGAGCACGCCGTGCTTGTGCCTTGTTGTGTGCCAGGCATCCGTCAGCCCGCGCTTTGGCTGTGAGCCATTTCCGATGGGAAATCGTGGGAAGAGCAGCCCGGCCCCATGGTGGTACCCAAAGGGGATGCTCGGGGAGGGGGGGGAGGAGGGGGAAATGGGGGGTAAGGGAGATAGTGAAGGAATTTGGAATAAAGGGCTCGGTGCCAAAAATAGGAGCTGGCTGCACGGCCGTGGCAGGAGCTGGGCAGGGACATGCAGCTTTTGCGTGGCTCAGGGTTTAGGGGTTTTTGCTGTTGTTTAATCCCTAAGATGCCAGCAAGATGTTTAATGTAACATTTGAGAGGTCGAATTTAGGACCGTAACCAAGAAAACTCAGGAGGGAACCTATGAGTGCTCAGAGCTGCAAGAAACACGGGTCACTTTTCCTTTTGGGTGACCGTTGCCTTTGGTCTCCTCCATAGCAGCGTCTGTTTTGCTTTCCGCCTCGTGACGTGAGATTACCAGCTGGTTCCAGAGAAACACTGAGATCTCACTCAGCTGTCAGCTGTAGGTTGGGTTTGTTTTTTGTTGTTCTGTTTTGTTTGGGGCTTTTTTTTTTTTCCCCCTTAAATCTCTCTCATTGAAATGGTCACAGCTTGACAACCTCGTGCTGGGAACACGCTGTCATCCTGAAACTCATATCTTTAATTCCTTCCTTGGGATGCTAATGACACCTTAAGATGATTAAGGCTGGAAAAAGCCCTCGTGTTTTATTTTTCTCCTCCCGTTGGTGATGCTGTTTGCTGGCTCTTGCCACTTCATTCATCTCAGGGAGTAAATGAGACTGCCCATCTCCCTTCCCTGCCCTGTGCCACTGTGTTCCCAATCAGTTTTCCTTTTGGCTTCTCCTCACGGTGTTGTCGGGCTGCTTGTGTGATGCACAGCTTCCCTCTGCTGCTGTGTCACCTTTGGAGCACATTTGCAAGTGGAGTTCTGACAGCTTTCTGCAAGCCGTTCTACAGCCGCCCGTCTCCGTGCCTCAGTTTCCCCATGAATAAAGAGCCCCTTCCTCTCAGTGCCACCAGGCAGAGCTGCCTGCTGCCACCTGGTTGCAGGAGACACGGGTGGCTCATTTTCTCTCCTCTGTGTGCTGGTGCAGCATGGGGTGCAGCAGGATCGTGGCTGCCCTGCACAGCTTGGGTTTTGTAGGGCTTTGGTGGGTCTGAAGGAGCCCTCAGCTTTTCTACCACCACCGAGATCCTGAGCAGGGAGGGAGAAATAAACAGGAAAGCGGGCAGTGAGATAGGAGATCAGAACTGCTGGACTCTGGCATGGCACAGCTGGGGGCTGAGTGTCCCTGTGGTCCCCATCCTCCTGGTGTCCCCGTGCTCCTAACGTCCCTTTTCTTCTCATGTTCCCAACACCCCTGTTGTCTCCGATCCCCAAGTTCTCAGCATCCCCATGCCGCCAGTGTCCTTTTGGTCCCAATATCCTTATGATCCTCATGTTCTCACCATCCCCGTGCTCCCAATGTGGTCCCACTGTCCCCCATGCATCCCACACATCCGGACCCCCAGATCACCACGTGAAGCTCACACCACCTTTCTCCCTGCAGGAAGAGCAGCCAAGGCATCGACGATGACTGCCGAGAGCACCGAACCCAATGGCCCCATGCGGGAGCCGACGGTGGGGGGCACAAAGCCATCAGCCCCCCCTGCCCCACCGCGGCGCCGAGGCCGAAGGCTACGACGCAAATCACTGCCGGAGGTGGCGGTGAAGGGACAGCTTCGCATGCGCTCGCCATCGGGAGCCTTCGTCATGGTGGGCATCTCGGTGGTCTTGGTAGGCATGACCATTGCCGTGGTGGGCTACTGGCCCCACCGGGGGCACGGAGGTGCTGGGGCTGGAGCAGGGAATGCCAGCACGGCGGGGGACATGAGGAGGGAGGTGGTTGCCGGGCGTCCCACGCCACACAATGAGAAGCTGAAGCTGATCGGCCCTGTCATCATGGGCATCGGGCTCTTCATCTTCATCTGTGCCAACACCATGCTCTACGAGAACAGGGACATGGAGACCCGCATGCTGATGCAGAAAGGCCTCTACTGCATGGCCACGGATCTCCCCAAGGAGACCAGCCCCAAGGATGAGGACACCCAACTGGCACCCAAAGCCAGCCCTGAGTGCTTGGAGGGCTGCTATGAAGTGGACCTGTCCTTGGGCAGCAAGTGGGCCGATGGCTTTGGCCCCAACAGGCTGCAGACCACAGCTGAGCTCATGCAGTGCCCAGGGGCATCCCCAGCAGCCTCCCTCCTCAGCCTCCACTCGGAGGCAAACCTCGGGCTCTCTGCCACCGTCGGGGCCTTGGCGTTGCCCATCATCAAGCTCAACAACCGCTTGCTGGATGCCGCCTCACGGGGGGCCAACGTGATGACAGAGGGAACCCACCTCCCTGCCGAAGGCCCGCTGCCCCCCTGTGCCCTGCTGTCCCCCAGCGGCAGCAGCATCGCACCTCGGGGCCTGGAGAACCACAGCGGCCATGTCGTCATCAACATGGAGGACGGTGGCCCCGCGATGGATGTAGGCCCCGATGCTCAGCCCCACAACCCGGGCCACTCCAAGTCCCTGGACCTGGGCAGGCCGGGGGTGCTGCTGGTGGCTCCCATCAAGGACCGTAAAAACCGGAGTTGGCCCCGGCTTGATCACGTCAACGCGGTGGCTTATGCCAAACTGGAGAACTGGGGAGAGTCCTTGGACCGGCTACTGGAGACCAGCGGGACACCACACCATGCTGAGCCCCGGCCCAGCTCCTGGGTGGTGGGCACGGAGGGGGGCTCGCGGGTCTGACAGCCCTGGGGTTGAGGGTTTGAAGCAGACTTTCGATGCTCAGAGGTCCCTGAGCCTGGGGAGGGCTCCTGGGTTGGGATCTTTGCTCCTCCTCGCCTGCCTCCTCTTCCTCACCACCTTCCCTGGGGATGCTCTCAGCCTTACAGAGCCCTTCTGCTGGCAGCCTTCCTGGAGGAGCCCTCACTTGTAGACTCACCGTGGACCATGGCATGGGGTCGGGGTGAGCAAAGCACAGATGGGTCCCCTTGCCCAACCCAAAGGGAAATATGCTTGAGCAGAGCCTGACAGGGCCATTAAATGTTACCTTGATGCCATGCAGTGCTCCCTTGTCTCATACTCAGGGTGGGAGTGTGACATCCCCACCGCTCTGGGCTCTGGGCAGTGTGGGAACGTGTGTGAGGAAGGTGGACAGGGAGAGCTTTACCTGGAAAAACATCACCGCTTCACTGGAGCCAATCACCAGCCCTTGCAAACCTCTGTTTTCCCTGAAATTGCCTCAAACCTGGGTGCAGACCCATCTCATCCCTTGTTCCTTGAGCCTCTGTGCTCAGAGGACTCGGTTTCCCATAGGGAATGCCAAAGGGGTGAGTGTGGGTGCTGCTGTCCTAAAAGCAGAGGTGTTCATTGCGCCGGTCCTGTGGGGTTTGTGCCATATGGGGTCCAACTGCCTGCACTGGGGCTCAGCTCCTTCACAGCCTCTCTGTGCAGGTATGGCAGCAGGGATGCTGTGTGCCCTGCTGCTGTGTACGTGCACAGAGGTGGTGAGCTCAGGGTGATGCAAAAGGAGCCCAGGGAGCTGCAGATGTTGGTGCTGCTGCCCAGGCAGCTGCAAAGTTCAAGCAACAAAAAGTTCCTGCAGTGTGATTGTTTCCGAAGCTGACTTTGGGGTGGAGATGATAGTTTTGTTTGGATGCAAGCAACGGTGGGATGCAGTGAGGGAGAGGAAGGGGCTGGCTTTGATTTTGTGGTGCTGCTGGTTGCTCTTGTGTTACGTGGTGCCATTTGGCTGCAGGATGGGAGCTGCTGAGGGGCATCACGTTGCTTCCATGAGGATAAAATAGAGAAGGTTGTTTTGCAGCACTGCGGTCCATGCCTGATCCTGCTGCTGCTGCAGTGCTCAGCAGGGCCCTCCTCCCCAAAATTCTTTCCAGCAGCAGCAGCTGGGGACACGTCCCCAAACCTCCCAGCTCCTCTGCAGGCTGCAGTGGATCCCCACTCAGAGCTGCTGCACAACAGCACAGCATTGCTGCACGAGCTGGATCCCTGCCTCTCCTACCCCAAAAGCCAAGTTGTGGTGTGGGGCTGAGTGTCAGCTGCTGAAATATGTCTTTGCTGCATGAAATGTTTTTGTTTTCTCTTTTGTTCCCATCTCCATGAAACAAGCGCAGGGTTTTGGACCTTGGAAGCTGCAGGACAATGTCTTTCTTCAGCCCAAACCATCTCTGCAGAACATTTTGACTTGGCAGCCATGTGCTCTGGCACAAACGCATCACGTTGTCGCTGCCAAAGACCCTTCTGTCCTCCAGCAGAGCTGTGCTGGTGCTGGGGAAAAGGGGAGGGCAGGAGCTGCCATTGCTCACCACCAGCCTGCATCTCCACCCTGATTAGTGATGGTGATTCCCACCAAGGCTGGGAATGGGCAGATGAATGCCTACAAGACTCAAAGCACTGATTTTAGAGCAGTCAGGGTTTGTGTTTTTTTTTTTTTCCCTCTTGGGAAATTTGGCATTGTTTGTTTCTTTTCAGTGTTTGCTTCATGCTCGTTTGCCTCCACTTTGCTACAAAGCAGCCCAGCAAGCAGCTGGGCTGTGGTTGGCTTCCTGCTTAACCTCCAGGTGATGCAGCACTCAGTGAGTGCATAACCCAACCAACCTGGGGCAGGAATGCACCTGGGGGCTATTTGAGATCAAAAGTAACTCCTCCTTTGTGTGCACACACATCCCCAGCTCTGCTGCTGCCCTGGGACGCAGCATTGGAAGCACTGTTGCAGCGGTGCTTCCATCCCACTACAGAATTAAAGCACCCCGAAAGCATCTCAGTGCTGTGCAGCTGTGAAATGCAATGCCTTAAGCTGGGGCAAAAAAAAAATGTATATATACATACATATATATATGCATATATAATAACAATGTATGGAAAAGAGATGGAGGGAAAACGCTGCTATTTTGCAGAGGGTTTCCAGCTGCTCAGCCCTCAGCTCACTTGCATTTCCCTCCCTGCACTGAGCAAACTCAGAGCTGTGATGCTGCCTGCCTGGTAAGTCTTGTCTGTTTCTCCCCCTCCCCTCCCACCTCCCCCCAAAGATTTCAAGTCTATGCAAAGGAAAGCACTCTGCTGGTGGCTGCATGCTTGTAGTACAGCCAGGGAACCCAAGTGCTGGTGCATTGTTTAGGGAATGCTCTCCCTGCTGTAAATCTGTGCATAGGCAGTGTGTGGAGGAGGGGAAGGTGAGAGGGCTCAGTGCTGCCACTTGATGAGATCCCAGTGGTTAAGCACGAGGGTCCATGCAGAGATGGGTTGTGCCCTGCAGTGATGGAGCCTTCTGACCTTTGTGCATGGGATTTAGGGCACTGCCTTTGGTTGGCTGTGGCAGTGAGCTCTGAGCTGTCATCTCAGTGCTCGGAACCTGGCTGAGGTTGCTTGTTTTGTTGCAGCCTTTGTAGGTTTGGGACTCGATCAGTGGGTCCCATTGGGAAGCTGAGTTCTGAAGCCTGAATTCATTGTCTGCACCTCAGATTGTAAGGATGGGAACTTGGGATCTGTTCCCACTCCAACAAAACACCTGGAGAAGCTCAGTGGGTGCCTGGCACTATGCTGGCTCTCTCCTGTAGAGCCCTTTAACTCCTGGATGATAATTAACCCCAAGGCAGTGTTAATGGCCCAGCTCCCTCTGTTCCTCCAAGCAGAGGTTCCAAATACAAAACTTCCAGAATGATGTGACTTAAAAATGTCCCTCTGTGCTCTCCTTTTCCCCCTCTGAGCCCCCCTGGATGTACCCTACCCCATAGCACTGAGGTCTCCCTGTCCCCAAGAAAGGGACCAAAAGGTTTGGCTGCTTGGAGGAGGGATGTGGTGGTGATGGAGTGGAGCAAAGTGATGCAATTATGAGTGCTGTGGTGTCTGAGAAGCACAGTGTGGAGCAGAAACTGGGCTGTACTGGTGTGCTGTGCTCTGGGCTGGGCCTGCTGGAGATGGTCTGGAGGGGGCTGTGTGCTGTGCAGAGCAGGAGGGATGCTCTGAGCCCTGAGTCTTGATGATGGGAACAGAGACCAGACAGTTATGGGGGCACTGGAGCTGCAGCACCCATAGGTGCTGGTGCTACGGTGCATGGAGCCCACAGATCTTGGGGCTGATGCAATAGGGGAGTTTCCAGCCCCATCCCCATCACTGGGATGCAGGGCTTGGGGTGCAGGGCTGCCCCAGTGCCCCTCGTGGTTCCTGGGCAGGGAGAGGGGCTGTGGGTGCTGGGTGTCACAAGTGACAGCACTGACCCTGCCTGAGCAGCCACATTCTGGCTCCCAAAATGGCATCAACCAGCCTAAAAATATCCCCCTGGGATGTGGATGGGAACGTTCTGCTCCCAATGGGATCAGGGAAAAGGGGTGGGAGAGGGAGAGCAGTGGCTTTGGCTCCTCTAAATGGATGGGAGCTGTGAGACAGAGCCTGGCTGTGGGGCCCCTCAGGAGGTCTGCTTTAGGATTGGTGGTTTTCCTTTGGGTTTGGTGGTTTTCCTTTTTATTGGAATTCCTTTACATTTCCACGGTGTTTGTTTGCAGGCAGGCTCTGCATGGGGGGGAAACTGAGGCAGGGGTTAAAGGGATGCAGGGCCAACTCCTCACCTCACCAGCTGAATGCTGTGCCAAGTTTTGCTCTTTCTGCCCCAAACTCGTGTTTCTGACCCCTCTCCATTTCCCTCTATGGCACAGGGCTGCTCCTGCAGGGACAGGGCTCTGTCTGGGTCGTGTACTGGCAACTTCAGCAGCCCTCCCCAGCCCCAGGGCAGGGTTATTTAAGGAGCATTTTGGGCTCGCTGGCGCACACGGTGATCCTAATGGGGTTGGACAAACCTCAGAGCCTGGGGCGCCGCCGGCTCAGCGACCCGATGCGCTTTTCAGCTTCATCTTCGTGCCGGGTCAGTCACCCTGTGCTGACAACTGATGGAAGAGGCAGCTCCAGCAGTGGCCGTTTCCCAACTATTTGTGGCTGATTTCTATGGCTCTCTTTTAAGTTCTGCCTGCAGCGGGTTGCAATTGAAAACACGGAGCAGTTCGAGAGCCAATTGGCCCCCAGCCCCCCAGTGCAGCACCGCCAAGCGCGCCGTGTCAGCACTCCTGCTGGTATTTCTGCTGCTCTTAAGGATGCTGTGGATGGGATGGATGCCTCCCCAGCCAAACAAAAAAAGCTAAAAGTGGTGTCAGACAACATCTCTGCTCCGGTTCGGTCACAGCCATTCTGGGTTTGGCAGTGGTTGCTTTGCAGAAGTGCTCACCTGTTAATGGTGATGCTGTGGGGGATGCTGGGCGCTCAGGCTCTGCTTTGGGGATCCCATCCCAACCCGGGGCTGCAGAGGGCATGGAGTGAACTGCAGGGAGCAGTGCTGGGAAGAGACCTGGCAAGGAAACTGCTTGGGAGGCAAGGATGTGGTTTTGTTTGAAAATTTATTGAAAAATGCAATACAAGAAGCAATACCGAACACTTACGTCTGTCTAAATGCTACGGCAACTTTCCCTTTGATTTACTATGAAAGTCCAAAATAACAGCTCCCATCACTATTCAGTCTATAAAGATCTGCCAATAAGTTTCTATTTTTATAAAGAAGAGTGTAAACAGCTAGCCTAGACAATTCACCATTGCCTTAAAAACTTTACAAAGCTCCTTCATATCTCAACTAACTTTTTTTTTGTGTGTTTTTTACAAGTTTAATCTCTAAGGTCAGGGCACTACCACCTCTTCAGGTAATTGTACAATTAGGAAATCGGCAAACCACAGTTCATTAAACCAGAAATCAGACAGTCCGTGGGTAATACCCCAGAAATTGCTGTTTGGTGACTGGAGCCAGATTTAATGGATGAGCACGGGTCACGAGCTGCGCTCCTTCTATAAAAACATTCATTCATATATAAATAGCTTCCATATAATGTATATTATACAATCAAGACAGTCTCTGGGTGAATTTGTGGAGTGGGAAGAGCTGGGAACATTCATAAAAATAGACCTTTAGTTGCTTTGTCCCTAACACAGTGAGCTTTAACAACCTGGTGCAGGAAGGGGTGCGGGCTGCACACAGCTGGAGCAGTGCTGCACAGAGCAGTGCTGCACAGAGCAGTGCTGCACAGAGCAGTGCTGCCTGCTGCTGCCTTCAGCCCCACAGGCAGGAGCTGCCTGGTGCCCAGCAGCACTTTGCTGCCTAAAACCACCCCAGCAAGAGCTCTCACCATGGGGAGGAAACTCTGTCTTGTTTGAAGCGCTCGAGGAAAGCGAGAGGTGAAAAGAGGGAAGTGTGAGGAGGAACAGCTTGAAAAGAACCACCCAAGATGCAGGAAGAAAAATAGAAAGAAAAAAAAAATAGGAAAAAAGAATAGCTATTCTATTCTGTCACCTCTTAAAAAGGATATGCAGCTGTGTTACTGCACGCTCGTGCAGCCTCTTGGCTAATGCCTCTCATGACTGCAGGTCGCCCACTGGCCAAGCACCAGCCTTGCACAGTGCTCCCCTCAACTCTTGTGACTGCTGAGTGTCTCTAAGTGCTTAATTCACCACTGAAAAGCTCTGAAATTCTCTTAATGTGCACCCAGTTCCTGGCCAACGAGATGCAGCAGGCCGGCAAGGCAGGAGCAAAGAACTCAGCTCCTGGGAAAGGGACAGGGAGCAGAGATGCTGCGTTATGGAAGGGCTGTGCTGCAAGGGAAGCAAGGGAGGGGCTGCTCAGGTGGACATAGGAAGGTGTGAGCTAATGGGCAGCATGGGATGCTCCAGGAGGGCACTGAGCCCTGGGGCAGCTGGAGGGGAGGCTGCAGCTCTGCCATCCACGAGGCTCTCAGCACACATCCAGCAGCCTCAGTGTGGGCTCCAATCAAAACTGACAGCTTAACAACATGTGCACCTGAAGCTGAGAAGTGACACGGAGCCGCAATGCAGTCTGAGGGCTGTTTGCTGTCCCTGCAGCCTCAGCTAACTCCAGTGACTTCAGAAACAAATCATTCAAGTTTAAAAGAGCAGAGAGCAGGGGGGGTTTTATTGCCATTTTCCTCCATCCTTGACTGGGGAGCGGCAGCAGAGCACTCCACACCTTCAGCCACCTATGTGCCAAGCTACACTAAATAAAAAATAATAAAAAATTGCATCTTCCAAATCTTACTGCTCACAAGCATTAGGCAGACTATACACAGCTTTATTTTATTGTGTTTAAATGCTGGAAGGAGAAACCAGGGCATGGTGACAGCATTCCCACGGAGCTCAGCACTGGGAGCCATGGAGGGACCAGCAGTGAGACCTGGCTCACATCCACTGAGTGGGGATGGCCAAGGGTTTGGGAATGGGTGTGAGGGGTGGCTGGGGCTTCCACAAACTTCATATTATGTGCTTTTCTTTCTTTCTTTTTTTTTTTTTATATATATATTTTTAAGATATTTTGTATGTGGTCTGTAAGCCCAGCCCTAAGATGCAGATAAGAGCCCTGGTGTTTCATTCCAGCAAGGCAGCCACAAAGCACAGATCCTTCCCCCAGCATGCAGGAGGGGAGGCAGTACTCCTAAAGTGCTGCACTGCTTTCCACAATTGGCTTTATTGCAACCAGCAATGTGACACCTCCTAAGGTTCCCTCTCCCAGTGCAGCCTGTGGGCCTGGGGAAGGACTGGCTATAGGATTTTAGATTAATTGAAAGCAGGATGCAACACCTTGCCCTGATATAGGGGTAATGTGTTCAGCTTTAAATAGCACCAGGAGGGGGAAAAAAACAAAAACAACCCATAACAGGGGAAAAAAAACTCATTTAAAAATTAAGAACACCAACAAGTGAAAAACTATGACACTGAAAATCAGTTACTGTGAATGCTGCATAAGACTATCTTAATAGCATCCAGAGTCCAAACATCCTAAACGCACACTTCTAAGGGTTTTTTAATTTAATGACATCTAGAAAACACAACCAGGCAGGGAGCACTCAGCAGGGATGCATGGGAGAAGGGAAGTATCTACCACAGTCCTCTTAAAGCTCTAGAATTCACAGTATTAAGGTACTTGAAGCAACTTCCAGTATTCCTTAAGCTAGCCAACTACGAGGATGTGTGCATATATGTTACACCACACAACCCTACTGCATTCAGACAATGGGGGTCCAAGACCCAAAAGTGAGGAAAGTCCAAAGGATGAGGGTTGGGTGGGCACGGGGGGGTTGGGATGGTGATCTGAGATTCCCAACCTTAATGGTTCTATGAAGCTCATGGTGAAAGTAGAAGCCCTGCTCTGTGCCTGGGTGTTCTGCAGGAGTCTCACACTGCCTACCAGCTACAAATGGAGGTAATTAATTGGAAATGCTGCACAAACTCAAGTCTGACCTTTTCAAGTGGCTCTTCTGGCAGAAGGACCCATTGCTTTCTGAACGTGTGTACAAATCCTGCAGTCAGGATATGCTCTGATGTGGCTGTACCTCCATGATGCCTAACCAGGCTGAGGGAATAAGACTTAAAACAACAACAACAACAACAAAAACAACCAAGAAAAACCCACCAAGCAACCCTAAGAGCCCTGCGGGTTGTGTCTGAGCCTGCATTTGAAGAAGCTGTGAAAGGGAATGCAAAATTGAAAACCTGTAAAAATATTTAGTACAGTTAGAAATATGGCATACTGTTTGTCACTATATATATATATATATATATATATATAAAACAACCAACAAACTATATCCAATAGGATCCAGTGCATTCTGGACAATCCCAAGTAAAATGTTGAAGCATAAATCCTGCTAAGTGATATGAATGTTCAGTTTCTGAGGATAAAGTCGTGTAGCTCTGAGGTCTCTGTGCTCCAGGTAGTTGTTTTGTAGTTTTGCTCCATTTTATTTCCTGGTATCATCTGGAAAGAACACTTCCTAGAAAGAGAAACAGGGTAAGCTATAGCTATTCACAGTCATCTCTCAGTAAGAAGGAATGTGCTTCCCTGAAGTCACTGGAGATGAGATGAGCTGTTGGCAGTGCTATGGGTGAGCCTGGGCTCTGCACTGCTGGGCATCTGTCCCAATGCCCTGTGCCTGTCCCCAAAGCACCAATTCTAAGAGCCACCAATTCTAAGAGCCACCAAAGAAGTGATGCTTCAGGCAGGTCAGGAGCAGCAGGAGCCCAGTGCCCAGAGATGACACAGGCAGGGATCTGTGCAACCTGCAGTTCAGGATGCTCTCGAGGAGCTGGAGATGAGAGGTATGACAGAGCAGCCCCATCACCCATCTCACTTCTTTTACACCTTTTTTTGGGGCTCACTTCCACTTCATGAGTAGTCTGTGTTTGTGACTGCTACACCAGCCTTAAAAGATTCAATAGGAACAGTGTGAGCAGGACTGTTCGGTGAACAACAGTCATTTGCCTTAAATTCTGACCATGTTGAACCAAACATCCCTTGCACTGAGATCAGCTGCCTGCCCTGAAGAGGAAGCAGCACTGTCCTTTATGGCACGTGGTCTCCCTACTTACTCAGCCCTGCTACTCCTCTGCAATCTCAGTCTCCTGGTGCACAACCACTTTGGTCACCGACATGTCCGGGTGCTGCTCCTTCGCTGCCTTTATGGCCTGAGCTAGGACCTGCAAGAGAGCACATCTCAGACAAGGGCCAGGGGGAGCTGGAGGTAACAAGAGCCTATTTCTAACTCTGGGCAGAAAGAAAGGAAAGCAAAGCCGCCTGGCTACAGTTTGGAAGGAAGCATGGTTTAAAGGCAAGGCAGGAATCAATGGTGCACATTACACCAAGCAGAAAATTCTCATGTCCTGAAGGCTCCTGATCCCAACGGGAGCACAAGGTGATGAGGTGCTGAATCATTAGGCCTTTTTGGATCTGTACACACTACTTGGCCATGAGCTGCATGCAGAGGAAACGTGCACGTTTCAGGGAGCAGAGCACGGCTTTCAGTGGCACTGGGCTATTTGTTAAAGGCAAGATGGTTTTCTAAGAACACATCACATCTCTCAGCTGCCCCTGGTAGAAGATGGATAGGAGCAATTAAGCAAACTCTGTTTATTCTTCCAGCAAGCATGGCTAGCAAGTTGCAGACGTTCTCAGACATTTGCTGTCAGAATTAACTAACTAGTTCTTGTTGTACAAGTGTTTTCCAGGCCCGTGATAGCTGCAACTAAAATTAAATGTAATGTATGATTCCCTGATGACAAAACCATCACTTCCAACACACACTGCAGGCCAGTGAGGCTGACTCATCAGAAAGGCTCTCATATAAAGCCTGCGAGATTTAATGCAGGCATCTCTTCTCCAGTGGTGCTGAGTGCTACGAAACAACTTCTGGCACTACACTGCAGCAATCTCTCTTCTAAGGTTTGAGAAAATTAATGCAGATAATCCAGATACCACGGAAAACTTATTTCATTTCCTTGCAGATTTTTTTTAAATCACAATTTTCCAAAGCAATTCTATCAAAATACTGTTGCCAATACCAGTTTCAGAGCAGAATTAAGCTCTGCTGTCCCAGTTATGAAACTGCCTACTGTCAAAAAGGAATTTATTATTGAAATCAGCTTTAGAGCTTTATTTTTACCCCAGAAAACAATCCCTAGGTTATTTTCTGTTTAAATTATCTTCAGAAAGACAGCATGGCTGCAGCCTGTGCCAATGCTGAGAAGCTCTTCTGAACTGCATCCAGACTCCTACCTGGTCATGGTCCACATCTGCATCTCCTGTGATGACAATCCTCTTTTCAATCCGTGTCTCTGAAATGCCACCTTTCACAGTCTGACACAAAAGGAAAACTGCTGTTAGCTGAGAAGTGAAAAGGAATTCGAGTGCACTGGGGCTGCCTGCCTAAAGATGGTATCCAAAAATAGGATTACCAAGTACTGCTGTCATACCAGAGTATCAAAATCACAGAGGAAAACTGTCACTGCTCACAGACAAACACTGTCAAGCATTCAGTGATCTCTTCTTGTAACTGTGCCAATGAAGAGCTTTGACTCACAGTGCATTTCTCTCCTGTTGTCTCACAGGACAGCTACAGCCAACATCCAGACCTGACTCCATGTAATACATCATCTATAGTTTTAATACAGCACAGGCAGTTCTGGGATCCCCAAGCTTTGTTGTTTTTTTTTTTCTGTTATTCAATTCTGCCCATCTCTTTATCGTGTTGCTGCTTTACTTTGTTGTTTCTGTTGTCACCACTTCATCTCATTACCTTGGTGATCTGTGTGGTGGTGGTGCTGCTGGTGGTCTCTGATGTGATGGTCTGAGCAGTGAGCAGGATGCCAGGGTCCAAATCTCCATTGCCACCATCTGTCTGTGGGAGTCAAAAACAAACACCATCAATTTCTGTGAGCAGTGATGGAAACAGGGGCTCCACCTCAACAGAGCAGGCTGCAATCTGAGTACAAATCCCACCTCAGAAGCAGACTGCAGGAATTAAGAGACAAAGTGATCCCCTCTGCAGCTGGCTGAAGGACTCTCAGCTGCACAACAAGGACCTTGTGGATGCCAGGAGGCTCAGCACAAAGCCCCAGGACTGGAAACATGCAGATCCACCACCTCAGCACCTATTTCAGTATTAAGGACTAAAGAAGAATCTTCAAATGTTTCCAAAAACGCTTATAGAGTTCTGAAGAGGCATAAACAGCAAGGAGAACTGGGGGAACCAAGCCAAGCCAGCCCCTGCACAAAAAAAGCCAGCTCTAGCCAAATGTGCACAGCCTGATCTGCATCCCAGAGCTGAAGATAAATTCTGTTTGCATGCACATCTTGAAAAGTAACTGCATATCTTGAAAAGGTAATTATTCTTCAGGGATGCTAAAAATGCTGCTACTCCAAAAATCACTGCATGCCTGCAAGTATCAACCATAACCTCTGTGCTGTGGCTCAGCTGTTCAGAGGAAGGCAGGCAGCACCAGGTGGTGCTGCAGGATCACCCCAAGGAGCTGCACGTTAGGATGAGTTTAATTAAGCTCCTGGAAAATTAATCAGAACACACCTTACCTGTGCAGCTTCGTAGGTGATGGTCTTCGTCTCCGTGTGAACAATGGGAACTTCTTTCGTTGGAATTTCACTTTTGACAGCATTGGACACGTCTGAGATGGTGACTGTCTGTGTCTTCACTAGGGGTGGCTGTGAGACAGGTTTGAAAGAGCTCAGTCAATGCCCTTCAGCATTTCCACATCACAACTGTGGTCTGCAAATGTTCTGACACTGATCTGATAAAAGCTCTGTGGGAACCAAGGTCAGCCTGGAACCTCCACTGCTAAGCCTCTGCTCCAACACACTTCTCAACAAGTCAAGGCTCCATGTAAGGATTTAACAGACAAATCCTCCACATCCCCAGATACCATGGCACCAGCTCAGCCCAACAAAGGCAGTGAGGCTCCAAGCAGTGTCACCATGCCATAAGGAACACCTCCCCTGATTATGAACTTTCTAATTACTAGAAGCTCCCAGGCCAGCTGCCAGTAAGAGATGACCCTCATTTACTGATACAATTAACACAACCCCTGGACAAATGGAGACCTGCTCACAGCTGAGAAATTTCATCCTGACGACAAGTGGAACATTTCATTAAAAACCCTCATCTCATCCTAGGCCTTCAACTTTTATTAAATCAATGTCAGACAAAACAGAAACGTGACATCTTGCAAGAGAAATGGGGAGGAAAGAAATCAGCTGTCCACCACCTGATGATAATCATCCCAAAGAAGAGTTAGTTCAGCCCCGCAGTGTTTGCCCCAGTCACTCCATGGCTGTTTGCTGTCCCAAATCTGACCGCTGCCACCACAGTTGTTAGAGGGGAAGCAGACATCTATTGGAATGGAAGCAATTCACGTTCAGGAACACTGAAGCAGGCAAAAATGCCTCTCAAGGTGGGGAGGAGAAGAGGATGTCAATGCCCACGTCTCATGGAAGCACGCCTGACAACGCATCCAATTTGCTGTGCTGCACTAAGGCTCAGCCTTGCAGTACAGATGGCAAAAACCTTAAGCCTAAATGCTCCTCTTTTGGGGATGTCAGAGGACGCTTTCATTGCAGAAAGGCAAACGGCATTGTGCTGAAGCACAGCTTGTGTTTAGTGCAGAGATCAATTGAGAGGGGCTGGCGCACACCGACTGCAGGACATGGACCGGGTCCCCAGCGCCAAGACAGCGCCCAAGCCAAGGAAGCACAACTCCTCCTCGTGGGTCTGGAGCACCTGCTTGCTGCAGTGTTTGGGGTTCCACTCCCAAGCCAATCAGGGAGGTGTGGGGAGAGCAGGGCTACCTGGAAGCAGCGAATGACCACGGGCAGCTCGCTCGCACTGCTCGAGCCATGACATTTGCCATCGAGCTCTCCCACCAATCTGTCTTCGCCGGCCTCCGCCACCTCCGCTCTTCCCTGGGGCTGCAGCACAGGGGCAGCAGTGGGCTCAGGCAGCTCAGAGCCAGCCACCAGCTCTTCCACAGCTGCACAGGAGCCCTGGGCACGGCTCAGCTCCTCCTCGTGGTCCTGGCTGCTGGCGGGGGATGCACCACGTGGAGGAGGCTCGGAGGTGTGCGGCACTGGGGTCTCGCTAAAAGCTACCGACTGCTTTGGGCCCTCCCATTCAAAGCCAGGGGTAACACTTTTCCACTCTGGCTCTTCAGCCACATCCTCTCTGTAGAGAAAGTCATTCATATTCTACAAAGAAAGGGATACACAAAAAGGCCAGAGAGAGAGAGAGAGGGTTAGGAAGAACAGGAAGACATGAAGCAAAACATTGGTCTCTTACAGCGTCTCCGTCAGTGAGTTGCAGCAGCAGTGGATTCTGAACATTTAAGAGCTTGAAAACCTCTGAAATGTGATGGATTTGCTGACATAGGCCTCCTGGTAGGTCAGCAATCCATGCAATGACGGTGTAATACATTAACATTAAAGCAAAATTAAATGAAGAACCACCGTTTCACACTCTTTGCCCAGTTTGGAAACAGGAATAATTTCAGTGTAGCAAGTGAAGACCTCTGTACACAGACAAAACCACCAGTGACACTACAGCCATGCATCAATTCTGCTTTTAACTCCTTGAAATATTTTACGCTGTTTAAATTTGCACATGGAGTTTAAGAGAATAAACCCAGAAGGATCATGTACCACCAATGTGCAGAGCCCGTGCTTTGCTGGGCTCCCAGCACCTGGGAATGCCACCTCCCTGCAACCAGTTTGCTGCTGGTCTCTGGGGTAACAGAAACCTTTGCAATAGCTAAACCTCCTGCAGGTACAGCATCGTTGGCATCGGAGATGGCGTGCAGTTGAGAAGAGCAGAATAAAGCAATGCAGCCCTCCAAGGAGCAAGCAAGCACATCTATGGCACCTGGGGTATTTCAGAAGACTGGCACAAGCCAGACAAGCTGGCTAAAGCTGGTGCTATTCTGCCTTCCGTTGAGCTCATTAGCAAGTTCCCAACTAGGTCTTCTCTCCAGGAGCCCTCTAGCCAGCAGGAAAGCAACAGTGACAAAAAGAGAAGCGTTAAAACATGAGCAAAACAGAGCTGTAGCACAAACGGGCTGTCTTTCCAAGTGATTATACACACTTCTGCTTAGGAGAGCATCTTCAGTGCCAGCTGTGAGCGATGGCTGCAACCCAGCCATGGCCCAGAAATGATGTTTCTCTCGTTGACATGCTAGGATGCCTTTAAGGAAGGGCAGAATAATCTGCAAGTACAATTTTAGACATGTGCTTCATTGAGCATCAGGCAACGAGGAGAAAAAAACAATGAGATGCCACTGAAATCAATGCTACTGCTAATTCTTACCCATAATTGACAGCCTCACAGATGACTTCTGGTAAGCTATAAAAACAGGCACATATCTGTATATCCAACAACAGTGATTACATCTTCATTCAAGTATGGCTCGTCCACTGCTGTCACCTTTAATTCTAATTTTGGTGATGGCATGAAGATGAACAGAAAGCACTGCATCACCTTCTGTTACGAAGATTCTCTGGGCAACCAACAAACTGTAACTTGCACTTAAAAAGTGACGTCTGAAGGCTGTGGGTTATTTGGTACAATGCATCTGTGATCCATCAGAAGCTTTCAGCCTGACTGACATCACCTAATGGCACAGCTCAATAGTATTTTAAGAAGCATAACTGCTTTGTGTAGCACAAATAGAAGCTTATTTTAGTAGAACTCCCAGAAAGGACTCTTGTCCCATTCCTCTCTGGTGTTCTTCAGTGCCCAGCTTCTGTCTGTTCCATAAAGATTACCTGTAAGGTTCTATCCATTCCCATTTCCAGCCTCTTGGGCTTCTGTTAAGTTCTTGGGTTACTGCTTAGGGAAATCCACTTCATAGGAGCAAAGTGATGGTGGTCAGTGCTGTGATGAGCAGATCAGATCTGCTGCATAAATGTGGAAGTGCTGTTTCTGATTACAAACCTCTTCTGCACTGCTCTTCCAGAAGGTACAGACCACAGAATCAAAGAATCATTTGGGTTGAAGGGGACCTTTAAAGGCCCCATCCTCATGCTGTGTAACAGAAGATGTTATACTGCAATGCTTCACAAAACAGAATACAATCTTAGGTTAGCAGATGCCAATGACTTAATCTTGCTTTAAAACCTGAATTCATACGCTGATATCTTAATTTTACATTTCAAAGCTTGCCAAATAATCAGGGCATCTCGAGACGACGCAGTGTATCTTCTGGATTTTAATGGGAAGTGCCTTAGAAGCAAGATTCCTTCCATACCAGCCAGGGCACCCGTTCAGCCAAAAGGAGGAATGTAATCCACAGTTAAAACAAAGCAGATCAAGCAGCCACACAAACACAGATCCACTGAAGAGACAAACATCTGCATACAATAAGAACAACTCCACAGCTCCCTTTCACATACAGAAAAACCATTTGCATTTTAGAAGCATCTCGCAGAGTGAGAGCACAGGAGGGCAGAAAAGCTGGAATGATCTCTATGGTGTGGCCATACACATCTGCAACAGAGCACAGCGCAGCTACAGACATGCAGACTGAAATCCTGATAAGATCAACTAAACAGAAGTACTTTTATTCTTGCCTTCCTGCGCCGCTATTAAGAAGCCAGGCTAATTAGCAGCTATTTCTTTCTATATAATTATCTATTTATGCACAATTTTTTCCAATATGATTCTGTTTGTTTCTGTATTTAGAAATGAAGTTTGCACGTAGGCGAGAAAGCATTACCTTCATACCAAACCAAACACAGCAATCCACCTCAGTCGGAATTTGGCCGTCTGTTACACATTCTGATCTTATCATGATTTTGCTTCACTTTACAAATGCAAAAGCATTCCTACTTTGAGGGCTCGGATTTGCACGTTCTCATGGAGGCCCACAGACTGCTCCACCCCCCAGGCACAGAACCAACCCCGCTACGTGGAGCGCTTGCAGCCATACACAGCATAAAGAAAACACAAGGAGGGATGCAGTGCCCCAGAAGAAACAAATTCAACCACACACAGGACTCAACTGAAACGTCACCCTGCTGAATACAGACCTCTGCACACCCGACGTGGGCAGAAACTGAGGACAGAGATGATTCTGAAAGCCGCAGTGTAAGAAGTGACACAGAATAACTCAGACTGGGGATAAATTAATAACAGGCTTTGACACCAGAGGCAGAAAGGATTATTTCTGAAGTGTTCTTGTGCATGATGCTTGCCTGCTTTTGTCACAGGACCTGCAGTTCTGGCTCGGGACACCACGTACAGCAGCCATCCCAGCTCCTTGCACTGCCTGGCATAAGCACTCCTTGCTGTCTGCACCTTTCCACTACTGGAAAAAACTCCTGCATGAAGAAAACAATTTAGCAGTGTCTGCTAACTCCCTGTAACAACCACATTTCATGCTCTAAATCCCAGTGTCTATTTCCCATCACCCCCCTGCTCACCCTGGCACTGCAGCAGTTCCCAGGTGCATGTTATTAGGTTATCCCCAAACAGATGCACGCAGGCCACTGGTGTGGGTGATGGCTACAGAGGCACAAGCAGATAATGGTGCTTTTGCAGAGAACCACACTCACCAGTAAGAGCTCCCAGATCAAATGGCGAATGCTCAATCCCACAGCTGTCAAAGCACTATGAGTAAACAGTATTATAAAGCAGAAAACAAGACATCCTTCTTTTACAATACCTCCTGCATCTTATAGAACTTCTTTGCCTTAAAGATAGAAAGTTTAGAAGCTGTTCAGAAAAGCTTGGCACGTGACATGAAAGTGACTGCCATTCCCTACGGATTTCAATTTTTGGACCACTGTTATTTTCCATTGCCACTGCTGTGATCACAATGCCCTGGTCAGACAACAGAAAGGGGAAAGAGAATCTGACCCAAGTGAAAGGCAAAGCAAGAAAATACACAGCATGCTTTAAGCTGAAGAAAAAGATCAAATTGCTGTTGTGAAGCAGAATCCCAAAGTATTACCAGATACACAGCAGCCACTTCCAATGCACTGCATCAACCCTGCAGTGTGAAACAAGCCCAAGATCAGCACTGCGTTACCAAGCTCAGGCTGCTGAGGGAGACAGTTCCAAAAGCATTTCCTCCCCCCAACACTCTGCTCCCTCCCCATCTCCTTTAGGCTCCAGCTCCTCTTCAGTGCTGTGCACTTCTTATTTCAAGTGTCCTCTGCAGCAAAACAAAAAAAAGCCACGTGTGGCAACGCAGACACTGCATTAGATTCAGTTTAGCAGCAGCAGAAGACAGGATGTGGATAGTGTCAGGGTTTATGACCAACACATCTCAGCTCTGTGCTGCTGCACTTTGCCTGCTCCATTTGCTGTGCCCAGGCCCTGTTCTGACACTGGGCTCACTGACAGAGCACAAGCCAAACGATTTCTCCAAAAGGAAATAAGCTCACAGAACACAAGCTGGGAGGCAACGTTAAAATGACTCTGCATAACCTCTGGTGGACACAGCTGGAAGCCAAGTGAAGACTTACACTGCCAAGCAGAAAGATGCTGGTTCATTACAAATGTGGCTGCTTCACTTACAGAAAAATTTTCTCCTCAAATTAACACAACATCAGGGGAAAGACTCCCAGAGATGCACTGTGCCACGTGCAGCCCAGGGAGTCCACAGCCACAGCAATGGTGCAACACAATCCTCACCTCAGAGCAGAGCAGTGTGGGTGCTGGGAGGGGCAGAGCAGCGACACACAACCTGTGATGCTTCTGCACTCCAAAGGCTTCCAGCAAACGACTGGACCTATCTTTCAGACTCAGAAGTGAGAAGTTAGAGGCACATTAAGTACTTCCAAGAGGGCTGAAGCCTGTGGCTCCTCTGCAAACAAAGTTATTCTGCATCACACTGGATTTAACTCCAAATAAAATTACTCTGGCCACTCTGTAAGCATGCACAGCTAGCAGCAACAGCCCTCGTGCCCCTCTGCACAGCAGCATGAAGCTGCACCAGATGTGTGCAGCTGCAACTGGGCACAGCCCATGGACCCACACCTGGATCCCATTGCATGAGCTGCACGTGCTTAGGGGCTGCTGCTGCTTGGCAATACTGAGGGTTACCCCAGGAGTCTCAGCACAGGTCATAGGCCTTTTGGTGTTAATAAGCAGTGGAAAGTAGAATCTGATTTGCAATAACATTTATTAATGATAAATGTACATATTTACAAAGAAAAATCTGAGAAAAAATACAAAGCCAAAAAAGTGTTCCAAAAGAGAGCATTGTAGTTAAAAAGAAAGTAATCTTAGTCCCCACAAACTGATCCAACACTACCATGTACCACTGCTAGAAGGTCACAGAGGGGCACAAATCACTGCCCCAAGGACGGACAGCCTTTACCCAGAGCCTGCAGCCCTTCCCTCCAGTGTTATAAACCAAGAGATGCTGACAGGGACACATGAGAAAGCACCACATCAGGGTTTCCCATGTCACCAGCACGAGTAAACAGAGACCTAACATTTCCAAACACATCAGTAACCCCCCTGCTTTGGGATACATTCTTCTGGAAAGCATCCTACCTCAGCCTGCAGATCACAACAGGCACGATCAACTCACAGCCAGTGAAAAAGAAAACCCAATGAAACAGTGGAATCATCTCAGAGTGATGAATCACCAATGCTTAAGCAAACTGAAAGATGCTTCATCTAGAAACTTCCTGAGGAGCCCCAAGGTACAGGTATGGCAAGGGCAGTCTGACCTCATTCCTACAAAGGAGGAATGCCAAGGAAACCAACCTCTCCCCCTTTATTCCAGGACTGGAGGCAAATAACTGAGCACCTGTAGGGTCTTTGCCAGTTGCTGTATAAACTGCATGGAAGGGAAATTGTTCCTATCCTTAACTCCAAGTCCCAGCACATCTTCTCATAGCAGCACACAGCAGGAGGTACAGACAATACCAGCTGTCCCTTTTAGTAAAGGAAAAGAAAACATAGCCACTCTACGTTAAAGCATGAAAGCCCAAGAAACTGTTTTGCCTTTTATCCGGAGATCAGAAAAGCTGCTATCAGAGTAAGAAGACTCAGAAAGTCAGCACAGAGCCAACCTCCAGCTCTAGGATGGAACAAGACAAAGGGGCTGAACCTCAGCTGGTCCCTTAGTGCAGCCATTGGGACCCACATGTGAGCACCAATGAGTCCCACTGCAGCAAGGCAGGCTGCAAAGTACTGGGAAAGTCTATTGAAAAGCAACACTGCTGGCAGTCCCATAGCAGCCATGTTTCTGGTGTGTCAGAGTCACTGACATGTCACTTTCTGCAGCACCTCATGCTGAAGAATCAGCATTTCCCATGCAAACAGGGATGAAGTTATCTGCAGATATTTTCAGCTTCCTTTTGGAAGTAAGAATCACACGGGCTGTCAGTACTTTGCAGCATGTTTGTTCCTGAGGAAGAAGTGAGCTCAGTACACGTAAGTTCCTTAATGAAAACCTGAGACCTCTGCCCTTGCACTGAGCCAGATGGTCCAGAGCCCTGCAGCCCTCCTGCAGTGCCATGCCTCAAATGGGCATCCAGCAAATGCAGCGAGAGCAGGAATCACCCAGCACAGCACAATGCACACCATACACATAACACACGAAAACAAGACCCTGGCAGGTTGCTTCAGGGCACTGCTGTAGCTCCATCTGCCATACAAGCAAACAGAGAAGAGGAAGAAGTGGCTGGAAGAGAAGGCTGGAGCACAACAGACTGCAGGCATTCCCAAAACACACCTCAGCATCAGGCAGGCGGTGTTTCTGCCCTTGATAAGCTCCCATCCTTCCCTGCCACAAAAGACCATATCCACCTGAATGAATACAGACAACTGGCCCCTACACTGCCCTAGAAATACAAAGCATTGGTTCAGTTTCTTTAAGCTCCTCAATGATAGCTGTTCAATAAACTCCAAAAACGTACCTGAGCATTCTCTGAATGTACATTTTAAAGGGTTGTTTTTTGTACTGATGTTATCCAGCCATATCTCAATGTTCAACAACAAAATGTGAGAGAGAGAGAGAGATCATCTTAATTAAAGAACTGAGCTGCAATGGCCAACAGAGTGCATCTCTCAGCACTATGAAGAAGATCACCCCAAGCAGTGTCCAAACACTGCACCAGGCAAAGCTTTCAGGCTTGAGGTCCTTTGGAAATGGCAGACAAACAGCAAGCAAAAGCCACTGCTATGGCTTCAGAATATTTATCATCAGTTCAGAAAGACAGTGGGCAATAACCCAAGCAGCACTCAGTGACTGCTATCCCAAGCAATGGCTTCTGGAAGGAAGCAGGAGGTGTGTGGTTAATTCTTCTCCATGAAAAATGGACAGAACACACAGAAGTACAAAGCATTCCCTGTCCCTTCGTGCTGTGGAGGATGAATGGTTCCCACATCTCATGCTCCAGTTTCATAGAGCTTTTTGGAAAGCTGCTTCCCTCCATCACCTTCTGCAATGCAGGAGCACTCCACGTCCAGGCTCTCCCATCTCTCCTCTCCAAGGCCCACTTATCTCAACACAGTGCCCTTGAATTTCAGCCACGTGTACCCTGAGCTGTCCTCCTTGGGGCTGCTGACAGCTCTCCTTTGGGCTGTGGTACACCTGAACAAACGTCCTTCTGCCATTCCTACTGCTGAAAGAGGAAGACTGTGTATTAAAGGCAGTGTATTGTAACGGGAAGAATACTTTCCAAGGAATTCAGCAGAAAACTTAAGTCCTAAAGGCACAAACTGGTGAACTAATAGGAGCATGTTACAAGAGAGCAGACAGATCAGAAGGATTCCAGGAGATCAGATGGAGGGTTTCACTCGTAACCTACATTTCTGAGACAGCATTTAGAGAGCCTCAGCCTCTACACATACAGGGATCCCTAAGATGAGCCAGCACATGCCAAGTTGTGCACATACCTAGTTTGCCTTGCGCCTGTTTCCTGTAAGCATATTTGCTAACTTCTTAAATAACACTGTTTGCACAGATATGGATCTACGAAGGGTTATAAATACAGGTATTTATATATAGTCACATATTTTGGCCCCTGTGATAGAGTCGTCCTCCTTTCTCTTCTACGCTGTTGGAGCAGCTGCCAACACTGATGGCACTGGAGGCTGCTCTCAGAAGTAACTCTTCCTACCAACACTATACAGAAAGCAACAGAAAGCACATTGCTGCTGAAGGAGAAGGCTCAGTTCACTCACGGAATTACTATATACACAAAGAAACCCCATGGACACAAAGCCCCATCCTCCCTCCAACTTGCAGACCTGGTTCTGCCCATCCTACACAGCTCGACCACCTTCATTACTGAGTTAACTTGGATAAATAAGAGCATCACCCAGACAATTACACGGGTAGGCAATAAACAGCAAGCAGCATGCAACGGGTTTCTCTTCTTGTTGTTAGAGAAGTCAAAACAATAGATGGCTTTAACATTGGAGCTACGGCCTGAGCACAGTGGTCTTATTACAGTTCAGGTAAATGGAAGAGTTGGAACATCAACATGCTACCAAAGGCGATGCGTGTAACAGTGGGTTATCCATTCCTGTGACTTAAGCAAACATGCTACAGTTAGTTCAACACAAATTAAAAAGAACACAGCTGGGGCATACCAAGACCACCAGAGAGAGAAAAATAACTGACCTATGCTTACAATAAATATTTCTTTCTAATGCATTTTCTCCTGCAAAACGATGCGTTTTGAAATGAGAATACGGGCACAAGATGGAAGCTGTGATGCTCTGCCAAGGGCTTCCCACTGGGAGAATGAGAAGCTGCCTGTCCCTGTCTCTAAGTTAACAGTAATAGCAGCACTGATGATCAATGCTATTTATTTCAATGCCAGACTTAGTTTCCTGGAGAAGGAGTGGTTATGGATTAGATTCGGTAGGTTGCTGAAAAGCCTCTTTGGGTTTCTGGATCACCATCACATGTCCTGCTTGTGAACACCTTATGTTCAAAACAAGCCTAAAAGCAAATCTTCAGCAGTGGCTGCATGGAGGGAGACCTCCTGCCACACAGCCTGCCCTCTCACAGCCAAAGCATCTGCAATTGGGATCACATATTACTGAGACCAGGAGCCATCCCAACATCCGCAGCAATCCATTACCACTCCTGCCAGGCCCCACATCACAGCCACACAGAGAACAGCAGGATTAAAGCAAATGTCACAGGGTGTCCCCCCCAGGGGCAACGAGCTGCGCAGATCAGAGCCCAGGACAAGGAGGATGCAGCTGATGCCACGGCCAAGAGATTCGGGAGCTTTGGTCTTGAGGTTTCTGCGTGACCCTGTTCCCACTCAGAGAAAGAGCAGCCACCAAACAGTCAGTGCTACCACCACAAGAAAAGACATCATAAAGGGGATACGTGGAGATGGAAAAATTCTAGAGTACAGCTGGCACTTTTTGAGTGATTTATGCTCTTCAGGAATCGGAATAGAAACCTTTGGAAGAGATTCTTCGCTTGCTTGCCGGGGAAATGTTGTCTCAGTAGGGATCTGCTGCTTTTTTAGTTTGTCTTCATCCTGCACTAACAGAGGACGTTCCTGTGTCTGCTTTCGTGGTAGAAGATCAAGAAAGACAGAGAGAGATGAACAAAAATGACAGATGGGAAGTGTCCAAAACGATACTTGGAGGTGTGCAAAGTGTTCGGCCAGTCCAAATGTCAGCGTGGAAATGCACTGCTATGAAAGCAGAGCCCCAGGGAGCTGAGCTCACACCCCTGGCTGAGCTACAAAGCACAGCTCTGTCTGACAGAGCTGGTGGGTCTCTGAGTCATGATCCACGTGTGTTCTGTGCCTGCCCTCCAAGAAAAGTGCACGCTCAAAGCCTGTTACAATGTGTTTGGAATTGGAACGGTCCAGGATGAGAGTCTGCTTTTGTGGCATTACAAATAGAAACGGTGCAGACAAAGACCACACTTTGTACAATTCCCTATTCTACAGTGCCCTTAAAAATAGCATCTGTTAAATAACGGTGAACATTTATACTTCAGTGCAGATAGAAAACTGTTTTGTTTTTTTCTTTAAAATTCAGACAACGGTATCAAAATTTCCATCGCTTTGAAAATTCTGCTGGAAGAAGTGAAAAATCTTTACATCTTAGAAATGCTGAGCGTTGAACGGTTCCAAACTCCTTAAACTTTGCTCTGCATTTCAGTACTTTTGCTCCTGGATTCTCAAGAATGTAAAACAGAAGGAGTCAATCGTCACACAGGATCATGCAAGGGCTCTGGTGAGTTCATTGAAGTAAATAAGATTGTGGGAATGCTGCTGTGACCCATCCAGGCAGCTCTCCATCCCTTCTGCTCAGCCATGGTGAGGCTATGAAAGGAAGAACTTGGCTCTGAGCTCCCTCAGCTGAGCCAGCCTCCTCTGATCAGTGTGGTACTTAGGGACCGGCTCTTTGCACACCCCTAAGTGATGAGTATCAGGGAGAAAGTAGCTGGGAGACTGGGCAGCAAAAGAAAAGATAAAATGCAAGAGTAACATGATCATTAAAAGAAAAACGGAAAGAAAGACAACATGAAAAGAACAGGGTACAGTTAAACTTTCATCATTGCTTTTCTCTCCGAATACACATCGTTCATGCAGCTTTTTCCAACCAGCCATGCACCAACATAAGCAAACCGAAAGCTGCAAAAGCTGCAGCAGTGCACAAAGTCCTCTCGGTGTTGTAAGTCATGAAACTACTTCATGTAGCCAAAAGAAAAATGCTGTTTAGCAGCTGCTGTTGAGTTTTTGCTTGGTGCCATCGCGATAGCAGAATTCTGTTTCAGAAGCACATATCAGAACAGCAGCTTTACCTCAAGCCCACCAACCAACCTGTCTCTCAGAAGATAGGACAGTGACTTTCTTTACCTGGACACACAAAGCACGTAAAGTTCAGTTGTCTTGCAGCAATATGGGAAGAGCAAAAAACAGCCCCTGGCAGAATAACATCCTTTTGCCACCACCACAGTGTTAAGATACCACCACGAAACAGGACTGCTTTGCATTATGAATTATCTGCATTATTCTCACCATCCCCAAGCTTTTTACACTGATGTGAAGATCAAGTGAACCACAGCCCCAGGAGGTGCCTTCTTTTGTATGTGGCAAAGATACATTTCTGGAAATCCACAGCAGAATGCAAACTAAATGAATTTCCAGAAATGCAAATCAAGAGCTGACACCAACTTTCACATCACTGTGGACCACTGCAGCCTTCAATGGGTAAATCCACACCATCCAGTTGCTGTGCACAGCATCCCCCCAAGCACCCCACGTGCAGCCACCACAAAATAATTTCTGAATAACTAAGAATTGCATTTCTGCACTGCAGCTGCTGAGCTGGAGGGCCCCTGCTCTATTCCATCTGCATGTGCACAAAGCAGCAGGCTGAGCTCTGCAGTTCTCTGCTCTGCAAACTCCTACAGAATTTACATCAAGAGACAGCAACCAAAGTGCAAAGCTCATCCATGTCTTAAACAGGGTAATTCCAAGCACGACAACAGATTTGTTTTGGTGGGCTTGTTTTGCTTTTCTAACAGGAAAAAAGCCCTGCACTGGCCTTTGTTCATGCTTTGAGGAGCCTGCAGTGAACTTTTATCCAGTGAAGCCCTGTGCTTCTGCTGATAACTCTCCACCCACTGCAGAATTACTTCTGTTTAAGGAGTACCTCCAGCCTTGCAATGGCATGAAGAGCAACCAGAAGTCTCTCTGCAGAGCAGTGGGCAGGAAGGGCAGAAGCTAAGGTTAAGCCAGGAGAGATTCTGTGGCTGCCTTCGCTGCAGCCAGGATTCAACTTCTTCACTTTTAATGAAAATCTCATTGGTTACTGAAGGGACTGATGACCAGTTTCACTCACAAGCTTCAAATCTGAGCCAGGTAGAGCCAGCATTAATACAAAGGGAGAAGCTGTCCATTATCAAAGGAGAAACAAGCTGGCAGACATCGCTGCTCCGTCTCGGTTTCTCTAAAAAATCCTTTTTTTTGAGGGAATGAGCAGGGAGATTTGGAATGCCTGCAGCCCTCAACATGCAGACACAGCTTCTGCAAGGACAGAGGCCGTCGTCTCAGACAGCCCTGCTCTCACTACAGCACACCTACATGCACTAGCAGAGCCCAGTGTGGCACTAAACCCAGGGACTGGATTAAATGGAGACTGCAGTGACATCTGCAATTGATGCCATGCTAGCGTTTGCCCACTGGATTCCTGCAGTATTATCTCCACAGTGCCAATTTCTTTTAATTTAGGGCTGGGTTGTTGGATAGTCGTTTTTTTTTTTTGTTTCTTTGTTTAACATTTTGGGGAGATGCATTCTTTGGTACTAAGAATAAACCAAACCCCAAAGCAGCCATGCGACGTGCACTGTCAGCACGGACAGCACTACGAAAAGCAGTACCAAAATCAGGTGAACAACGTCCACATCCCTTCATCCAACTAAATAAAAACCACAGTTTTAGGACACTAAAACAAAAGCACTGATTCTCTCAGAGCCCATCTGACAGTCGCACTGAATACACCCAACCCAGGGGCAGCTGGGGCTTGACCTGGGGTGGCAGAGCTGTCCCTGGGCACCCTCCTGACCCCAGGTACTCACTCCATCCGCTCCCGACGGAATCTGCCCGTTGACATTGAGTGTTCGGAACGGGGAGTGAGTGGACAAACGTTTGTCCCATTCACTCGGGCGAGGCTCGGGGACAGACTCCATGAAGTTCTTCTTCAGCTCGCTGATGTTGGCGTGATGCTTCTTTATTTCTTCTTGGGTCTTATCTAGATCCTAGTGGCGGAAAGATAGAATAAATGAGGAGACACAGAGACAGGCACCTACAGTTTGCCTATGCTGCCACAAAGCAAAGCTGCGCTCAGCAGAGTTGTTGCCAACTTCCATCAGTGGTGCTCACACTGTAAATGTACCTCTCTCTTCTTTCTGGTCTTGCATTGAGCAAACCACACTCAGAACCACGCAGTGTCTCCTTCAGGACCCAAACCTGCCATCAGCTCATTTCCAGGTGTGACAGCTGAGGTGTCACCTCATGGCCTTTCTGCACATGGGGCTTTTCAAATTGCAAGTCTAAGTTTGCTTGGGTTCTTTCATGCTTTTGAATTTGCTTTCTTTTCCCTCTGCTAGCCTGAATGTTGAAGGATATAAGCGTAGTTAATGTTTAAGAAACTTCTCTCCAATTTCACTTCTTCTCTTTCTACCTATTCTCCGTCGTCTTAACACAAGTTATCTTTGGTTCCAGAATATCCCATTACCTTTTTTTCCTCTCATCTCATTTCCTCCCTTCAGGAGCCACCAGAGGAGCTTTAGACTTCAGAGCTGAAGATGAGATGCAGACCTCTAAAACTTAGCTGAGCATTTACTTCATGCTGGATCAAGCAGGAAACTCCTGCTTAGATTATTGATCTGGAAAGGGCCAGATTTCTTCTCTGCAATGCCAGTTTCCAGCATAAATGAACAGACTTTGAGGCAAGTCAGCTCTGTTCAACTAATATGTTTAGCAATAGCCTCCCCTTGCAAGCAAACAGTTAGTTTAACACAAAGCTTTTGCATAAAATAGGCTTAAGCCAAACGACTTTTCTGGACAGTGCCAGAAAACAGCAAGCCTCACTCTATAGAGAAGGAGAAAGTAAGGTCAGGAAAAGCATCATTGGCAAAATTCACTCCTTTTATGCTTTGAGTTGGTAGCCAACCCACAGACCTAAGAAGATGGGAGAGCAAGCCCTTCCTGAAGCAAACACCTCCCCAGAGGAAGACATCCCACTCTGGTACCTGCACCCCTGCAGCACACACAGTGACAGACCCCAACCCCAATGAGTAAATTTGCTCTTTCTGGCACAGTTCTGGGGAAATAAAAGCTCTGCCATCAGTCCCAGACAAAGCACATGGTTTGCTTATGGGAAGTGGCACGGAGAGGTGGGCTGAGGACTCCATGCAAACTGCATCTGGTCATGGGGTCAGGAGCCCTACAGCTGCAACTGGCTTAGAGAAGAGAGAAAGAGCACCCGAATCCCTGCTGCCACTCCCAAGGGCTGATCTGAGCCTGCAGAGAGGCTGCAGCCACAGAGCGACCCAGGAGACCACAGCTGCTCTTGAAAGCATCCTTAAGGAACATGCTATGACCACCAAGCTTTCCCTCACGTTCTGCCTTTTTCTATGTCAGCAGAGAGCAGCGTATGGAGCAGTGAGCATTGAACAGCTCAGTGCAATTAAACAGCAGCTCCTGGAGCATTTTTATGCCAGCAGTTGTGAGGTCTGCTGGAAACCACCTGCTTTGCCACGCACACGGAGTAAAGAGGAGCAGAGGGGTGAGCCACTGGAGCACCTGCAACAGAACCAGCGGGAGGGTGGGGGGAGCAGAGTCTGGTCCCTCATTAACAGGAAAAAGCCGTTTGGAAGCAGGGTGTGGGTAAGAGCTCTGCTTGGAGTTGGGGAGGAGGAGCTGCTCAACTGGTCTAAAGGAAGCGACAAGGCACTGTCCTCGCAGCGGTGGCCAAACTCTGCCCGTGGGTGCTCATGTCCAAAAGCTTAAAGTGTAGCAGTCATTTAAAAAAAAAAAAAGAAGAAGAAAGAAAATCCCCAAAAGCTGCAAAACTTTTAAAATTGAGATTAGGAGAAGGCAGTTAGTACACTTCGCTTTCAAGAGATACCAAGAGGAAAACCCTACTACCAGCTGCTGGTGCTGCAAGTTGGAGTAGAAACACATAACATAGGAACAGAATATCAGAAGCCACAAAGTCTTCTGTAACGTGGTGTAGGGGTAAATATATGATTGGCATGTTCTGTTCTGAGATTGTGCTGGGTGAAGCTGAGGGAAGGGCTCCCAAAGCCAACAGGAATGGATGGATGGATGGATGGGCATCCATTGCCACTGGGTCACCGCCAGCCCCAAGGGGATGTACTGCAATGCAGGCTGTCCCAGGATATGTTTTCTTGTTTCCACTGGGCTGCCCTTGCCCACTAGAAATAATTTATTTCCAGCTACCAAAAACTCATAGAGGAGCCTCCCCCCACAATGTGTGCCATGGTCCAAGAACAGAGCATGGTGAGCATTGGCTCTGCCAATCATATATCTTGGGGAGTATGAGAGAATGAAAGTCAGAAGGGGTAGAAGGAAGAATGCCTGCACATCATCATGTTTACTGTCAACATGCAAAAGCGTACTTAAAAAAAAAAAGTATTTCATGCAGTAGCATGCAAAAAGAAAGGCAGCAGCAGAAGAGGAAGAAAAAGTTGAGCACAGAACACAGATCTAGGCAAACGCAACTGAAAAAAGCTTTGAGTTCATACAAACCTCCAACATTAAATTGCTATGCCTGATATAAATGTTTTCACCATCTAGTCTCTTTGATCTCTTCTGTGAAAATGAAAGAAAAGGGGGAACAAAAAAAAGAAAAGCACAAAAAATTAAAAGGTTGTTCTTGCAGGATCGACAAATTGGCAAATTAAAAAGTTAACTCAATGAGTGGAGCGCAGCACTGTGCCAGTGAGGGATGGGCCACAGTCACCACCAGTGAATGGAAGGTCTGGCTCATGGGGATGGGAAAATGTAATGAGTGCAATGAGTCCTTTAAAGAGACAGCTCCCAGGGTTTCATTGGCTTTTGCTTTGATTGGTGGTGCCTCTCTGAAATTCAACGTGGGTCATTTCAGCCACCAGACTTCCAAATCAAGCATGTGACAGCTCTGGTTTAAAAGAAAAAAGAAAATAAAAACCCAACCCAAAGCACACGAAGGAACTGGAGCACTGTCTTTTTAAACAGGTCAAGTATGCATGAGTGATACAGCAAATTTGTTTTGTGAAAGCGTAAAACGGCTGACCTTCCTCATTCTTATCAGCTCTTCCTCTTTTTCTGCAGGCTGCTTCTGTTTGGGCCGTGATAAGAAGGGAAAAAAAAACAAAACCACAAAAATGGTTGGTTCATTTCACTGCGTCGAACCTCACTGTATAGCCTTAAAAAATAGTGAGTGTCCTAACTGAGATATTGGCACAAACCTGGGGTCGGTCACCAGCCGTAGTGGGTACTGTGACCTCAATGTGCGTTTTCCTCACCTACATTTAAGAAATAAATGGGTAAAAACATTTGTTGTTAGTAGCCTTTTTTTCGAGAGACAATTTAGTTTCCAAACACAGCTGCATCAAGGTTGGTTTTGAAATGCTGGTTTTGAAATGCACATGCAAAAACCAAGATGCAGCCTTCCACAAGGAGTTAATGACACCGCAGCTCTCTTGCAGTCTGTTAGTTCATTTCAGGTCATTCTTTCAGCTTGAGAGTGATGTGCATTTGCAATAGTGCTCTCTAGTGCTGCTATAGGCTGCCTTCTTGCTGGCATTATACTTGTCAGCCCATGTTTTCACTGGATCTTCCCATGAAATCACGACCAAAAGCAACATGTTCACATGAGCACAGATGGGATGCTGTGGTATTGTGTTTGTATAGCCAGTGAGAAGAGACCTACCCATAAAAATGGACCTAATATCACAAATTAGGGTATTTACTGAACATGAGCAGAGAGCCCAGATTGTCTAAATGTTTTAAGGAAAGCACCTCAGGGACACTGGGATGCTGAATACTCTGAAGGTGAAAGTATCAGTCAGTGTTAAAAGAAGTGTGAGAAGGTGTTCTACATGTCAGAAATGGCACATTTGATGTGTTCAAATCCACCATTTCCCCCCACAACTACGTTTAGAGGGAAAAAAAAAAGGAATATTTAAGCATTTAGGGGGAAAAAAAACCAACAACAAACAAACAAACCAACAAATCTGCAATAAGTGAAATGGAATAAATAAAATTTACTTATCCTCACTTTAAAGCTACTGGGTCTGAGGGGTGTAACAAGAAGAGTGATTCTCAAATACACCCTCCTGAAGATTTCCTTTGGTATTTTCATTTAGAAATTATCAGCCACGGGGGTCAAGAAATGTACTACTCAACAGTTCTTTCTGCACCTCCATCTCCCAGGTGTAACTGACAGTGATCTCCCATGAATGTGCCAGATGAGACCACATGTCTCATGTCTGCTGTGCATACCAGAACACATACATCCCACATCACACCAAAAACAGGCTCCAGGAACAGCTGGGAACAACTAAACATTTGGGCTGACATGGAAATGGTAACTCAAGGCATGCACCAATGCTGCACCACTGAGAGCATTCAGTCAATAGGATTTGCAGAATGTTAAGGACACTCTGCTATGAACAATATTTTTACACATTATTTTGACTTAAAATACCAACACAAGAATATCTTTATCATCAACACCAGCAGAAGCCTCAGATATCTATGGAGAGCATGAATATTCTTAAAAAAAACTCCATTTAAATAATAAATGCCCCCAAGGTCTTAACAGCACTGTTCACTACTAAAATTTCAGTCTGGTTTTCAGAAGCATCCAGAGGAAGTATATAAATTAAAGAGCATTTGCATTCAGATATTGGGCTGTGGACCACATCTGGGTCATTAATTGCACCAGAACTGCTCACGCTGTCCTATCAGGAAACAGCAGATAGAGCTTAACAAAGAATGAGCCCTGAATTCAAGTTAACACGAACTCAAATATCTGTTTGTGTGCAATTCTTGCCAACTTTTTAAATGTGTCAGCCCGCTGTGTTTAGTTGCACCAGAGCTCCCACCAGCCAGCCCTTCTGCCTTCATGGCCACCCCCCTCCTTGCACTGTGGTCAGGGCTGGCATTTCCCTGCTATCCAGGTCCTACTGCTCTCTCCCACCTGCTGCCCAGGAAGGGAAGGTGCCCAGGGCCACAGCTCCAGCCTGGCACCAGCCTGTCCCCAAGTGATGTGGACTAACATACCTTAGATGCCTCAGCTTGCTCTGCTTTGGCTCTCTCTGGAAGGACCTCCTCACGCTTCGCCTCAACTTTCAGTGCTTCCTTTTCTACTTTTGATGCAGCGAGGGCTTCCTTGGCATCAGGTTTAGCTGGGGCTGCCTCAGCCACGTGGCTCTGGGCGATGGCAGGAGCAGAGGTGGGCCGTGGGCTCCTCTCAGGTGTTATCACTGCCACAGCTGAGGGGACAGACAGACAGCACAAGGGTCAGAGCAGGCAGCACTTCTGCAGCTCCACACAAAGGGTTTCCAAATTACAGCACTGTAGTAGTAAAGGAGGAGGGAGAAGGAGGCAAAAAGGAAAGAAGAAATCAAGATGTTGAGCAAAGCAGCTTTTGCATTTAGTATGGGGAAGTTGAGATTATTTTCCTGATGGTTGGAACAAAATAAAAAGAAAACCCCACAAGAGATGGTTTACAAAAAGCAAGCTTGCACTCCGCAGAGAAGCCACACCAGAAAGGCTAATCTATTTTTGACGTTGTGCCATTGATTTCTGGGTCCTTCATACAGAACTCCATCAGAACACAACCTTTAAAATAGCAACACTTAGAGCTGAGGTGAATTCTGGATCTCCTTTGCATGTCCTCAATCAGAAGTGGGTGGTTTCTGGAAAAGTAACCCAGGTTTTCCCCCAGAGCCCTGATCTCTTCAGCAATGCAAAGAAGAACAGAAAGGAAATACCCTGCCAAGCACTTCACCATAAAACTTTACAGCAACTTTCAGGTGGCTTCCAAAGCAGACTCAGTGTGCCTGAGATGGGTATCTCCTGCTGCAGCACAAGGCACAGCTGCAAGGAGATATCCAGCATCTCCAAATCCGTGCAAGTGCACAAATGAATAACATGCTTCGAAAAAAAATCGTCTTTTGAGAGGATGAGTCTGAAATAAAAAGCACTACGTGTCCACAAAATCAACTGCCTGCTTCTTCCTTGGAGTTCTGACTTCCCAGACAGCCCCTGAGCTTTGTAAGCCTGAAACTTCCACAAACATTCAAGCTAATGCTGTGCAACAAAGCAAGCCCCAGTTAATTCATGGTATTTATCTACAGGCACAACAAACTATTTAGTTCTCCCAGTGTTGCCTTTGGATTGCTATTTCACTAAAAACATCATATACATGTGGTCAGGAAGAGTCACATTGCGTGGATTTCTTCCAAGCCCACCCGGCTAATCAAAGACACCATAATTCTGGAATTCAAGAAGGAATGGTAGTTTTAAGTGGCTCCTCAGTGAGAGTTCACATCACACCATCCACCGAGGAGCTAACAGCATTTCATCTGTGCCCAAAAAGTGTACGGAATAGAACATCCATGGGTCAGCAACACAGAAGGCAGATGGGCGAAAAAGCAAGACCTTGATCACTGAAGTGATATCTTTAAGATAAAGCCCTTGAGGTCTTGCTGAAACCCACACTAGAGCCCCCAATTACCACTGCTGTCTGCATTCCCCTCCCACCCTCCAGCACAGCAGTGGGTCAGGCATGCTGCTGTCCTTCCAGGAATACATCTGGCTCCAGGACCTGGGTGGCATTTGTGCCTTAGAAGCGGTGACAGCTGCCCGAGGAGTTGTATGTGGGGTTGTGACATGGCAGGCATGGGGGGAAAAGCTGTCACAGTCGTACCTGGCTCCTTCAGGGCTGGTTTTAGTTCTCCCATCACCACCAATTTTTCTTCCTCCTCCTCCTCCTCTTCTTCTACTGGGCTTATCTCAACAGTGCCAGAGGCATGTGTGGCTAAAAAAGTTATGTGTGTGTTAAATGCCACCTCAAAGATTAAACAGAAAAGGAAGCAGTGCCACCTGTAAAGCTACAAGGCCAGCTCTCCTTAAGGACTGGTGCTCCTTGCATAGTGCCTCAGAGCTCCAGAACACACAGCAAAAATGACAAAAAGACACTGAGCTCTTCCTCTGCCTCTCAGCGATGAGGTGTATTCCATCCAGAACTGTGGTATTTCAGGTTTGCTCAATTAATGACCTATAACTATTTTGATATACTGTTCTAGATATAAACACAATCAAAAATGCTCCTCCAAAATCCAAGGTTTAAAACAGCAATCATCACCACCTTGGCCAAGAAGACGATATCTACTGGGAGCAAAAGCATGGGGGTCACCTCCTCAAGAAGAGGAAGAGGTGACCCCCATGGGTCCAGAGAACACCAGGTCTGAGACACAGCACATTGCCCATGGAAACTAATCCTACAGAAAGGCACAGTGGCACAGAAGTGTTAGAGGGCTGTCACACACAGCTGGCATTAGTTCCACTGCAGCAGCACACAGCCAAGCCACATCAAGGCACTCCACTCACACAACAAGGGCCGGCACGCTGGCAAAGCTGGTGATGATTTCACCAGCAATGAAAACCACTGCAAACAAGGCAGCCTGCCCTACAGCATCACTCCAACCCAGCAGTCCCAGCACAGGTGACTGCAGTGGGCACCTGAGGTGCCATGCACAGCCGTGGCAGTACCTGACTGCTGCTGCACCACGTCTGGCAGCTTTGGCTCAGCAATGGGAACCTGAGCCACCTCTACCTTCTCCTCCTCCTCCTCCTCTTCCTCCTCTGCAATGGGTTTCATTTCAAAACTTTCAAGCGCGTGCTTGGCTAGAAAGAGGTTTGCATGCATTAATGGAGCATCTTGGCACCCGCGGGCACACGGCAGCACAGAGACAGGGAGTGGAGGTTCCTCGTCAAGGCAGCCTCAGAACAGCAAAGAGTTTCTAAACCAACATTTCTCAGCAGTAATTTTCCACGCTGCAATTGCCTGTCAGTCCTCCTAGATCTGACAGTCCCAATAGGATACTGGGAAAGAGTTAAAACCAATCAGCTCTTTGGGTTCTTTCCCACTGGAGACACAGCTGAGCTTTGGGGGGACATGAAAACTATTCTCGAGCACCTCATAAGAACATCCATCCATCCATCCTGCTGTGCTAAATGCTGACTCCATCTTCTGCTCTTACAGCAGAGGGCTGTGCTGACTGCAGGAACAGAGGGGAGACAGCAGCAGGGGGGGAAAATCTGCCACATCACTTTGTGAAACCTTGAGCTGGATTTCAGGCATGAGTGATGACATGAGTGATGTCAAATGCTCACTGTAGAAATTCAGGGTAGAAGGGAAATAGAACAGCACACAGTGCATATGAATTATGCTCAGTCATAACGTATCGCGAGCACTGCCTATTTAAGTGAGGAAGAAAGTCAATATCTGACATCACCACTGCTGCCATCATCAGTAGTATTTAAATATACATAAGAGGATGTTAATATTTACTAGCAATAAAGAGAAATCTAGGCTCCATGTACCAAAATGAAAGGCATTTCTCGCACCACCAAGACAGGCTCAAAAAAAAAAAAAAAGGAATGAAGTCCAGGAATGAAGTCTTCCACAAGCTTTATGAATAGTATTATGACCACAGGAAAAGAACTTCGGGAGTTTTCTAATCCATATTTTAAAAAACACCCACATTTAATAAGGAGGCAGTTCTGAAATGCCATCCATCCTGCCTGCTTCCCCACCTGCCCAGGTTGCTGCCTAGCGGGGTGCAAAGCAGGAACTGGATGAGAACTGTGACTCTCCCTGGCTGCCTGTCCTCTGTCTGCAAAACTCTCCTTGAAAAGAAGCAAGAAAGCAAGCCGCCAGGCTTGGTGAAACTTGTCAGAGTTGTCAGGAACAAGCATGTAAAGGCATCTCAGTGGGGAAAGGATAGCAAACGCACTGCAGAGAGTTGTAGCCACCACAGCTATACCTGGCTTCTCTCGGAACTGATCCACGGGTTTTGGTTCGGGAACCTCAACCACCACCACCTCCTCCTGCTTCTCTTCCTCTACGGCTCTGAACTCAACTTTTTGAGTCGCACGTTTAGCTGAAGAAATGGTGCACATGTTAACAACTGCCCACACAGTAGATGGAAAAAGGCAGCAGACCTCAACGGGGACGAAAGCGTTACGCTCACAGGATGCTCTTTCCATGTCCTGACATTGGGTTACAGCATTGCAGCTGGGAGTCCTAATTTTACAAGCACCCCCTGACTCAGATCTCACCACTCCCCCTTTCACATTTCACCTCTCGTGCTCTGTCTGCTGCTATCAGGACCTTTTAAAATTGCCAGCAAAGAGCCCATCTGATGGATGTGCCACAAACTTCAGTATTACCATCCCCTTAACAGACACTGACCAAGATTCAAGCAGTAGTGGCAAATCTCTCCCCCTCAAGGAAAGCAATGTAACTTAAGAATCTACATTAAATAAACATAGAATCATAGAATAGCCTGGGTTGAAAAGGACCATAATGATTATCTAGTTTCAACCCCACCCCATAATACATCAACAACATCCTACAAATCTTGATCTCCCAAAAGGAATATGTCCTGAGGCTGAATGTGGTTACACCAGAACTTTGCAAGGAACCTTCAGCACCAACATCCACAGCTGTTTTTTGACAGTCAGTTCTTGGTGATACTGCTATAGGGTTTATCTTTTACATCCAGGTCTTGCACTGAAGTGAGAAATTAAATAAGTTGCTTTTTCACAAATAAAGAAGCAAATTCTAGTAGCATTCAGGGAATACTTAGAAGTTTTCAAAGGGATCAAAACCCTAACTTCACCAAACCAAAGCAAAATCAGACACAGCCAACGAGCTGAACCCAGGCAGGATGCTGCAGGGGCACAAAGCAGAGCTGCCCACTAACCTCCATCGAGGCTCCTGGAGGCCCTCTTGCTCGCTGTGCGCTCAAACTGGGGTGCAGGTCTGTCAATCATGGCACTCGCCTGCCTGGTCTGCGCCTGCGTCCGCCCACTGTAACGGAACTTGGAGCCCAGAGCCAGGAATCTGCTCTTGGGGATGGCCTCAGTCGAAGTCAGCCTGGAAAGCAGACATGCAAGTTAAAAGCATGACTCCGGATCTAGGAATCGACACACATCTGCATGAGGAAGAAAACCTCACACGGAAGCTGCATGGAAATGTATTGCAATATAAGCATTTCATTTCCCTGCAATTGTTTCACTCTGATTTTTGTTGGAACCGAAGGAATGTTGAAGGTGTGCTCATCTTCAGCCACTCATCTTCAGCATTAATTAGTCAAAGGAAGCCTTACCATTTAGGAAACTCACCTGAAAAATGTGTGATGTTCAACACATACTTTCCACAGCTTCTTTGCTGCCCGGTAACTTGGTAGCTTGAATCCAATTGTACTTTCATACTGCTCTTGCTGTTGGATACATAAGTGATTTAGGTTTGGCAAGAAGCAACTGTTACAGAAGTGCAGCCCCAGCCCATCTACCTGCCCTGCCCAAAAGCACTAAGCTCACTCCACGGATGTGCAGGAGGAGCTCAGGTGTGAGAAAAGTAACGATCGGCCCCATATCTTGCCACATTTCCAGAAAAGGAGGAGGCTCTCTAACAACTTCAGCTGTGAATTGCTTCCAGCCTGGATGTGGGAATACCAGACTGTGCCAGGAGGTGGTGCTGGATGACACATTAAAGTTTTCCTTGTCTCTCAGCACTTCAGCAAGGTCACTGAGCTCTACTTGAAGAGCTGAACTTAGGGTCAAGCCAATATCAGAAGCACAAGAGAGTATAAAATGCCAACTCAGTAGGAAGCTTGCTTCCTTCCCAAAGATATCAGAAGATAATTTAATAAAACACCCCATAGGGGCCATAACATACCTCCCCTGGGCGAATCTTAATAAAGAAGCTGCTGCGTTTGTAGGAAATCTTCAGGACTTTGGGCCAAGGGAAGCGGTTGATTCTCAGCTTATCTTTGTAAACAAGAAGGCCACTGGAACAGACTCCCAGAGTGATATCCACTCCTTCCAAGTCCTGAGAAAGTACACGTACATTTAAGCAGAGACCAGAGTCAGAGTTATACTGGGTTACGGGGTGTCCTCCAAATTACTCCTTTAGTCTTTCCCTGAAGCTCTTAATTAATCTCCCACCTTCCGCTGATTCTCACCTTGGCGTGGTGAAGGTCAACTCCATACATTGACAGCTTCTTTGCATTCTCAAGGAATTCCAGGTCTGCTTGGGCTGGAGTCATGGATCTGGGGAAAGAGAGAAAGGGTTTGGCATTTCCATAAATGCTGCTTTTATGAGGAGACGCATCAGATTTCACAAAATTATTTACTTGTTAGATCTTTTGCTTTGAGCACAAGCAAATCTGTGCCCAGATGATGAATTACTAAGTTGCTCTGAATGCACAAGTTTGCATTTTGAGACACCCTCATAAAACAGAAGCATCATTCTTCAGTTGAGCGCTACTGACACCAGACTAGAAAGTAACTGATCTGTGAAAAAAGTGTGGCACAGGGTTCAAAACTCGAGGTGGAGAACACTCCAATTCAGCTGAAGGCAAGGAGGAACAGGTACTGTACATGGTAAGCACATGGCCTGAGACCTTCCCAAACCCAGCTATTGTCTGAGGACAGCTGGAACCACATTGCAGGTATTCCTGCTGGAGCAGACAAGACGAATGAGACATTTTCTGGGAACAGATGGTACCATCTGCAGGAAGGGCAACACAACAGAACTTTGCTTAACAGCAACATCCTGATAATGGAGGCTATCATCAACGTTACTGAAGTGCCCCTGTTAATAAGTTTCAGTTGTGCAAGGTACATTCAGCAGCTCAGCTGGAAGAGTATTCAGTTGCAAACACTCCATTTTGTTCATTTTGTTCACAGCTCTGATGTCTCTCTTGCTGAGCACTCACATCCATGCAGTGTGCAATATAAATGGGAGTACTTAGCAGTGTGTAAGACAAAGAGCACTGCAAGGACAGTGCCCTGCACAGGACCTGAGAGCAGTGACTGTTCCCAACACACACCTTTGCTCTGCAAATAAAGCAGTGAGAGAAGGAGCACTTTTCTACTGGAAATCCTCTGACAGTTCACAGAACACGGACCAGAGATGAGATGCACACATATTACATACTTCCTACTGCACACACGAGTGCATTTAAACAAAAATCTATGTCCCACACAGTCAAGTAATCTTGCAACAAAGGCATGAATAATTCAGCAATGTGATCTGCTGCTTCTGGCACAGCCGACGGCCTTTGACTCCAAGTCATGAAGTCTGTCAGTGGCCCAGTACTTATTGCCCCTCATTCCTCTTAGTGCAAATGGAGGGGAATCAAGATCAAGTATTGATTTGCATGATTGAGTGAGGCATTAATCGTAGCTTTGGTGACAGCCAGGGCAGTTATTGGTTTCCATGTGCTCTGCTCTCATCATCAGTGTATCATAGCCAGCATCTTCCCACAGGTCAGAGGGCTGCTAGTGCAACACCTTCACAACACTTTGGTACCTTGGAGCACTTTTATGGGCTTTTTTCCCTTAAAAATACAATAGTATCACTGAAACTGTGCAGCTGCTTGCTGGCTATGGATGCTCTCCATGTCACCCCTCTGGGAGCACACCGCTCCATGGAGCTTTTGCAACCAAAGCACTTGAGAGCATCTACAAAAATAAGGTCGAGATGAGATGAGGAGGAGGATCTGCCACTGTGACCCTCAGATCTGACATCAGAGCCCTCCAACCCCACCAGAACAACACACATCTGCCCAGGTCACTAATGCATTTGTGGACACGATGACAGCATAATCCATTTTTGTCCCTCAAGCATTACCTGGAATAATTCCACACCATATTTGTGGCAGCAGAAAACTCCAAGCATGCTGCAGACTATAGCACATACATAATGACATGGGATCTGTTCCAACAGATCACAACCCAAAACTCGTGTAAATCCAAAAACAAACACATGAAAAAAGAAACGACGAGGTTAAAGCAAGGAAATCTGCGCTTTTATATGAAATAAAACCCACTTTCATGGCTATATTGTTGAAAAGGGGCACTCATATGAGGAACCTGCCAAAAAAGAGCAATCTAAAAAGACAGTTCTTAGGTGCCACTGCTCTTTACCTGTATGTTTTATGAAGTTCCACAACCTTCTCTTCAAGCTCTTTGGTCTGGTTTGGAGCCAGTTTGAATTCACTGATGTAATCTGTGCTGTGTAGTTCAGGATCATAGTCCCCCAGCTCGGACTGCACTGTGTAGGAACCCAGCAGAGCCAAAGTTGCAAAGGAACAAGGCAGCCGCCCTGAGATGATGTCTTGTCGAAGCTGAAGACACAAGTAATACCTTTGGCAGAAAAAAAACCAACAATGCTATTTACAGAGACCACAGAGACCTGAGGAAATTTGCTCCCGAGCACTGAACAAAGTCATTATTTTGCACCACTGTGAATTAAGCACAGTGTTTTTTCTCATGTGTATTTTTAATTATGGGATGATCATCACTGTACTCCACAGTTGGAGGACAAGAGGACTTCAGGTCACCTCCACTCCAGAAAAAAACAGAGGACACTTTCTATCATCAGAAAAGTTTCTTTTAAAACAAAAGTGCATTTTCCCATACAAAAACATGACTACAAAGACACTGCTTTCAGCACGTGGACTTTTGGTGAAGGGAGGGAGCATCCCCATACACACAACTATTCCATCCAAACAAACACAACCCCTCCAAACAGCTCTTCAGGATGTCCTGAAGGATGGAGCAATGCTTCGGTATTAAAAACTTCTGTTTCAGAGAATCATGGAATCTTATAATCACAGCATGGCTTGGGTTGGAAGGCACCCTAAGGATCATTAAGTTCCAACCCCTGCCACAGGCAGGGCCACCAACCTCCAGATCTGGTACTAGAGCAGGCTGCCCAGGGCTCCATCCAACCTGGTCTTGAACACCTCCAGGGATGAGGTATCCATCTATCCACTGCTAATCTGATTCCAGCAGCTTCCTGAAGGTGCTCCCAGTGCTGCTCAGCAAGCTCTCTATCTGCTAGCAAGATGAATGGGGCACTCACCTCGTTATATCCTCTGTCAGCTGAGCAGGATCCGGAGGATAAAACTTGACATTGAAAGTAAAATCCCAGGGTCCTCCTGAAAATACAAAGAGAAGTTTTAGAAAAATAAACCCAACAGAAGAGCTTTGCAACAGCCAGCTATCAGACCCAAACGTGAGCTCCAGTACTGCTCCTCACACAGCTCACTGCTGCTGAGGCAGATGGCAAAAGATACAATCCCATTTACAAGAGCTAGGATACACACATGAGAAAACAAAGCAGGGCAGATGAATACATGCCACAACTGGTGGAAAAAAAACAATTAAATTCAATCCCAAGAGGCTAAGTTACTCAAATACTTCTTCACTGATAAAAAAAAAAAAAAAAAGATTCATGAAGAGAGGTCAGACGTGCTGTAGGTTAATGAATTAGTGTTTCATCACTCAACCCAATTTTCAAATGTCTCATAAGGAACAGATGTGCTAATTCACTCAACAGCCTAATGTGCTGCAGCCATGTGGGCAGAGCACACTTCAGCACAGGCATCAATCTGGAAGGAGCAGCAAGCACTAGGGCAAGAAGAGCTTTACAACCCAAGAGCAAGCTGTGGCAATAAAGCTTGCTGCAAACAGCACTGCTGCACACATTACAGCGAGGACCCCTGTAATTGTGTTGAGAAGTAGCATTATTTGTGGTACAATTAGCCTGCCTGGCTCAGTGACACAGCTGAGCAGGTCACTTGTGTGTGCTGCCCAATGCACATGCAGTGCAGCTCCTAATCACATCACAGAGGAACCCTGGAACTCCCTTCTCCTGTGCCTTTTAGCACTGTAGTTCCAAAAAAACTTTGCTTCAGGAAGACAATGCCTGCTGCTAACTTGCTAAGATTGATTAAAACCTCAGTCATGCAGTGATACACTTCATTCTGTGCCCCCAAAGCACACCCATAGAACAGCATTTACTCGTGAAGCAGTCAAACCCTATGCTGTCCCTGAAAGAAAACAAAAGCCTCACAAGTTTACTTAACTTTGACACTGCCCTCATCTTGAATGAACTCAGCACTAGAAGAGCTTAAAACCCTTTAGAAAGCACATGGCATTGGTGCTGATCCTGCTTGAGGCCTTTGTTTATCATTCCACTATCCCTGTTTGGACCTTAAAACCACCTTGGAGCCCACACTGCTTCACTCCAGAATGCAGCTGGGCTCAGCTCCAACAGCCACCTCTTAGATTTTACATGGCAACTGCTGACATCTCCCTCTCCACCCTGTTTAGCAGTAGTAAGGAGAGCAGGGCTTGCACAGGGCACACACACTCCAAGCTATGTTTTTGCAAGGAAATGACACTTTTCTTCAATGTAGAGCATAACTAAATACTTAAGAAGAAGAGAAAGAAAGCACAGATGTCTTGAACTCGTGCTGATCCTGCCCAAGCACCTGCCCAACAGTCAGGGCCACACGTGTGCAAGGAAGGGGAGAGGACACGCACCCCCACCTGATAAATCCCATCCACTTACCATGAACTTGTTTTTTTATTTCTTTGGTAGGATCCAGCCACGTCTGTAAGGGAATAAAAGCATTCACAATATAACAGACGTTACAGAAACACCACAGCAAACTGCAAGTCATCAACAGCACAGCAAAAAGACAACACCAGGCACGGATGCAACCATGGAAACTGAAGATGGAGAGGATGTTTCCAAAGTTTTACTCCAGTCTGAAGCCTCAGCATGTGAATTTCCAATCCGACAATGAATATGAATGAACAGTTTCCAATATGAAGCTGTTCTGGCTCCTTTGAGATGACCCCATTAACTCAGAGGCTCAGCACACACAGCTGATGAGCACCCTACACCACGCAGGCAGCCTTTACAGAAAAGGCTTTAAATGAATGAATTCATGCTGGCTCCTGAAAACACAGCAACAGCATCTGAGGGAACTCAGCACAGCACATTCTGCACTGTCAGATCCTATTTTCACTGTCTTTTTTAAAAGCAGCATATTAGAAAAGGCTGCAACCACATCCCAGCAGGTATGGTCTCAGGCAAACCCAGCCAAGGGGAGCACTTGTGCAACACATTTTTCCTCAAAGACCTTTGAAAACAGACAAATTGTGTGTCTGCCTTCTTGTTATGCCCCTTATCTGCATACTTACCCTCCTGAGAACAAAGATGGAAAGACCTTCTATTATTAGCTGTGTTCTTTAATGACCTAATCACTAAAATGGGAGAGAAAACATCCAGCAGCTGGAGAGCGTGACATAAACTCAGTCTCTTTAAAGTATGACTCAAGTTTCTAGTAATTATCTCAGCTATAAATTTAGAAATATATTTAGAAATATATCCTTCCCCCCAGCCCTCCCCCCTACCCCGTAATTTGGGGTTTTGTGGGATGATGGTGCAACAGAAGCCTCAGAACAACACTCCTGTTTTTGCCAAGCACAGTGGGGGCAGCTCCCAGCACTCCTGCCTCTGTGCAGTGCTGAGGACTGAGGAAGATTTGCACATCTGGATCTCCTGAGGTGCAAGAACTGACACTGCAGCCCCCACAGCAATCTCTCTTGACTAGAAGGACTGTTAGCTTTGTGGCAGGGAGACAGCAATGCTTACGTGTAATCTCATCTTTTTATATGCTGGCCTCCCTAACCTAAGCTAGTGATAGGAAATCCATCTGAGAAATAGGCATGCTGCTCCTGCACTTGCTTTCTCTTTACAGCTGCTGTTTTAAGCAGAGCATCCCTACGTACACACTGGCATTGGGGTTGCTTTGGTGCTAAGCAGCGCCCTGTCCACCCGTACCATCTGTAATTCCTACTCTGAAAACACCCATCACCAGGAAGGTTTTTTGCTTCTGTATGGGAGAACCTGCATGCAGCCTTCTAACTGCCCTTGAACAGAGGTCTGCATCTCCCTGCTACTCTGCAAGCTGCTAGGAGGTGAAGAAGCACAGCTACAGACTTCCTACTGAGATCAGTTCTAACAGTGAATCAGTCACCTGGCGGCAGGTCCCCCATCAGGACAAAAGGAGAGCAGCTTCCTCTGCACTAGAGCAACTTTACCTTCCTGCACTCTCAGCCCTGACACACTGATCTGACAGAGCAATCTGTTTTCTGTCTCTGTGGTTAAAAAGCTGCACAGCCCCTGAGCTCAGGTCAGGCAGCACCCAGAGCCAGCAGGGCAGCTTGCTGCCTGTGGCACAAACAGGACAAACAGAGCTTTGTTTCACCTGCATATTAAAAATACATACTTTCAATTATTTAGTCCTTTAACAACAAATACATCTTGGAAACTGGCCTGACATGGAAGCTATAGGTGAAGCAAGGGAGCAGCCAGAGTGCGGACCAATGAAACTGGTCTGAAGGACATAAAAGTGGCCCCTTGTTTTCCATGTAGCACACTTTTGGCTAGCTTCGTTAAACAGAGTTTGAGTAATTGCTCAAGTTAAAGTGTAACCAGGGGTTTAAAAGATAAGGCACTGCTTTGCTCCAACCAACCAGAGTCCTTAAACCAAAACCATCTGAGTAAGAATTTTGGTATGAAAAGGCCTCAATTCAAACCCACCAAATGCTGACAGTAGTGCCAAGGCAGCAGCTGGTGCTCCGTACCCCTGCCGTGTTTTCCCTTTTCAAAGGCACAATACTCATGGAAAAGGGACATACATATACTTTGCTGCTGAAATTCCTAACAGCTTTTAGGGATTTGTGACTTCCTGCTGGAAATATACAGAAACAATTAAAAAAACAAACACAAAAATCCCAAATCTTAGCTTAGGAGTCCTCCCAGGCACCACCAAGGATGTTTTAGGCTGGCACGTAGGTAGCAGAAGCTGAATCTGTGCTGGGAGCCAGCAGCTGCTACAAGCTCACCCACTGTACATTCTAAGCCTTGATTCACTCCCACTTCCCTGCCCGTGTTCCCATCACAAAGGTGATAAAGCTACCAGCACAGCTCAATGTTATCATTCAAAGAATGCACTGAACCACTTGTTATTAAGAATGGCTACGTTTGCTGGCGCTGCTCTGGAGGAGGAGGACACCAAGTGTAAAATAAATCCAGCATGAATTCAAAGCCCAGGATTTGTTACTGAAACAAGAGGAAGGGGAGTCACAAGTCAGAGGAGGAACAGGAAAGCAAACCCAAAGCCTCCCTGAGCACCACAGCCCAGGTCTGCCCCTACTTTAAATGAACCTCTATGAAATGACTCCTCCATGCACAAGCATAGCAGTCGTACTCCTGCTGACAGCTGTGTGCCTTCCATGAACACAGGCTCAAGGACTGAAGTGCTCCTGCAGTGTGTCAGCATTTAGGTCCATCTAATATCACCTAAGGGGAGCTAACCTCCTCTTCAAGTTGCAATACAAAAAGCCCTTTTAGTCCTTTCTCAGTGAGGGGATCAAAAGTAGTTTTAAGAAGAGCATCAGCAGCTTATGCATCCCCATGTCCATGGAGGACAGCTTTGCACAGAGCTGAATCCACCCATAAAAGAGCAATTTCTTACCCTGGAGGTTGGCATGTCCCATATGGCCAAACCAAAATAGTCTTCTTCCAGGAGATTAAGGTGGTCACAGACTTTCTTAAGTAGATCCTGCCCCTTGGCATGTTTCTGCAAAGACACAGAAGAGATTCCAGAGGATAGGCTGATTTTGTCTGCAGAACAGCAATAGAATCAAACAGTAGGCACTACAAAGAAAGGTGGAAAGTGTCGACTAGCTTGAAATCAGGTTCTCAGACAACCAAGTGCTGTTTAAATGGCAGCCAACGTGAGACATGAAGCTGCTGCAGCCCTCCATGACAGCCCCCATTTGGAGGCAGCCCGGCTCAGCAGCTTCATGAAAGACCCAGTGGCTCAGAACAAAAGGCCATCATTTCCACAGCCATTTCCTCAACCCGACCTGCTGATTAAACCAAGCTTCCCTATTTTTGCCTTATACACCAAAAGCTGCTTAGCACTCAACTTCTTGCCTCCAGAAACACTCTTTGAGTATCTCCATCTACTCTTTTTTCTTTTCTTTTTCCAAAATCCTGCAGAAGTGATGTGAATGAGCCGGCCCTAGGAACTGATACCCTTTTAGTCCAAAGCATGAAGAAAAACATCCCTAAAGGCACAAAACTATGGTAACCAAAAGCAGATAATTCTATTGGAGGGTTTGATAAAAGAAAGTGCAGTTCCAGTGACGCCAAATAAGCTTTACTAATGCATCACTTGTGCTGGCATCTCCCCTTTTAGTCATATTTGCATGGCAATTGATCAAAGCCCACAGCCGTGTTTTATTCCAGCCCTGTAAGGCTGCTAGCACACATGCTGCAGCTCTACAGTTAATGCACTTCATGTGTTAGCCTGGGATATTTCTCAAGGAACTGGCACTTGAAGACATGTAGGAATTAAAAGCTTTCTATGGCTGTCAGCTGGGAGGAACGTCTGAAAGCACTTATTCTCTTTGAATAAAGGCACCGGTGCTGGTCTTTGCCTACACTTTTGTAAATCCTTCTTAATTAAGACTTGAATCCTCAAAATTCTAGATTAGAATTACAGAATGGTTGGGTTGGAAGGCACCTTACAGCCCCCCACACTCCAACCCCTGCCATGGGCTGCCTGCCTCCCAGAAGCTCAGGCTGAGCAGAGCTCATCCAACCCTGCACTGAGCAGCTCCAGGGATGGGCACCCACAGCTCTCTGGATCAGGGCATCACTGCCTGTAGATAAAAGATTTATCCTCCCATCTAACCCAAATCTCCCTTCTTTCAGTTCAAAGCCATTTCTCCTTGTTCTATCACTGTCTGCCTGTGCAAATGGTCTCTCCCCTCATTATAAGCTCCCTTTAAGTACCCAAATGCTGCAATGAGGTCTCCCCAGAGTGTTCTCCAAACAAGCCCAGCTCCCTGAGCTTGTTGTCTTTGAAGGAGAGATGCTCCAGCCCTCTACAAGATGCTACTGGCATTAAAGCCAAGGGTACTTGTGCAGTTAAGAGCTGCTCATCGATAGCAGCCGCTGCCTCTCTGCTGCTCTGAGCCCACTGCCATGCTGTGCACACGCAGGATGGCTGTGCCAGACCAGCACAGCAAAGGGGCTGCCAGCACCACCCTGGCAGACAGCAGCTGACTTTTTTGGGGGGCTACACATGAAATCCCCAACAAACACCCAGTGCTGCAGCAATGCTCAGCGCTGATCCCGCTCAGCAACAACGGCTGTGCTGTTACACAAACTGCCAGCACTGACCTACTTGCCCAGGATCACCCGAGGTGACGTTCCCACAAGGAGCCCTGTGCCCAGATACCTTTTAGCTAGTGGGACGAGGAAAACAAGCTGGTGGATGTGTGCTCCACTGGTGAGTGCCTGATTATTAATATTCTGGGCAAGCACTTCAATACTGAAATAGGCATTTCTGCTCGCTTTTTATTGCCCTGAAAGCAAGGCAGCCCAGCGAGAGAACGCACAAAATAAAGCAGAATAAAAGCTCTTTGCAGTGCTGTAAGTCAACATAATAATTTTAAATTGTTTACTGCAAACATATTCAAACCCTGAGCTAAATGCAGCTTGTTTTTCTTTACATCCAAGCTACAGGAGATCGCCAGCAGCCTGACAGTCAAAGGCACTGTGGGTGAACAGAAAAGCACAGATTAACATGACAACACATTTTATTCAGATGAAAGAGGCAGAAGATATTTAGACAATCCCAACACAGCACAATAAACCCAACTCTTGTCTGGTATGAAAATGAGAGAGAAGATGAGCAGCAAGAGGGGTAACATTCTTCTAAACTTCCACCCATCTTTAAAAACAAGGTGCCTGGAAATCACAGAACAAGAAACAAAACCAACTCCTGGGGTGAAATGCGGAGATTTTCACAACACACTGAATAAGTTATGGCAGCTTACAGCAAGGTGGCTGTGCAGTAAAGGCTGTTGTGTAAATCACTGGCAGCAAATTAGATCCCCATTAAATAGTGTCGGTGGTAGTTGGAGGAGAAGTGAAAGGGAAAAAAGAAGAAACTAACTCTGCATGTACTTACATCCACAGAACACTCAAAGATGGTGTCATCCAGCAAGACAACTTTGCAATACATGTTTCTGTGTCTTCTTATGGATCTCTGGGCAGCTTTCAGATCCTTGTCTGCTTTGGGCTCTGCAGCCTCTGGCTTCAGCTCTGCCTCAGCGCTCTCCTCCTTCCCTTCACCTCCTTCCTTGCCCTCGAGGTCTTTGCTGTCCGATTCCTGCTCTTCCCTCCTCTCCTCCTGCGCAGGCTGAAAACCCCAGCACACCCACACAGCCAGTTAGATGGGGCAAACAAAAACCCAGCCCATGAAACAAGCACTGCACCACAACATTTGTTATCAGCCCAGATGCAGAACCCACAACCTGGAGCGCAACAAGCACACTGAGCAGTGGCAATCTGTACAGTGCTTCAAGTCATTCTCTTCATTTAATAAATGATGCAAAAAACAAAAAGGGGTTGATTAGAGAAATTGGGGCAGGTTAGATCATGCCAATTTTCGGGTCACCAAAAGGGGAAGTCACCTTTCAGCCCTGACAACCTCTCCCTTTGCCCACTGAAGCACTTCAGGGGCCAGCTTAACTCACTCAAGTAGCAGAAAACGACACAGTTTGGGAACAGAAGAAGGAAGGAAGTGTTTTTTTCTTAAACAGCCATTTCAGCAGGTTAAATGAGTCCACAGCAGGCTCGGACAAGTGCTGGAAGTGCCCCAATGCACGCGGCTGTGGCAGGGGAAGGGAAAGCCAAACCCTGATCTGAGCCAGCGGTGAGCTGTTAATTCAGCCCATCGCATCTCATGAAATCACAGCCAGGCACAGCCGCATGCAGGCACTGCTGGCTGTGGTATTTAGAAACTCAATAACGTCCACAAGCCGCTGACTTCTGTCCCAGCAGGGCTGGGATAATAGGGAGCAGAGAATCAAAGCTCGTAATGCCCGTCGGTCAGCATTTATCAAACAGGCAGCACCTCACAAATGCTTTCACGGCAGAAATATCTGCAGAGTGTCACAGTTCAAAAAGCCACCAACGTCAATCTGAAATAAGAACTAAAAAAAAAAAGCCCTGAATGCTTCATCTGAAACGGTGCTTGCTGAAGGAAGGCTGTGGGTTTGCTCTCTGTGCACACTCACGTGCAAAGCAAAGCTAAACTGAGAAAGAAATCATGCATTTCCTCCCAAAGAGGCAACTTCAGGGCTGAAACTGAATATAAACTTCCAGCTACCCAGCATGTCCCAACCCTGGTAGGTTCAAAACTCTAGCAGGGATCATCCCATGTTTTTTACAAGCCCAGGAATTTGGAAAAATAAAACCACATTACCTGCTACCTTCTTTACAACGTTGTAAACTTAAGGAGTTGGATTTACAACTACTGCCTACAGTTGGAAACACTCCAACTCAGACTGTTATTTCTCAAAAATTCTCTAAAAACCCAGAGTTTGCAGTTCGAATGTAACACATCACTGGAGACCATTCAAAACCCAAGAGCAGCAGTGCATGTAGTTCAGATTTTACCATTAACTTGCTGTGTCTCCATCGACATACATAGGTTGGTTGGGCTTTAGGAGGTCCCAGGAGCTGTGGTCCCTGCCTTTTTCTAACTCCAGGCAGCTACACTGGTGCACACAGAGCTACATCCCCCCAGGATCCCACCAAGGAGTAAGAGAGGCCAACTGACAGCCTAAATGAGCTGCTGCTTAGTGAATGTCTCATTGTGGGTATCTCTCCCTTTGTTTCTACATACTTTAGCTGCTAGGAGCTGGGCTCAGCACGTGTGCTGTGCAGAAAGCTCTATCTACATGATGCTTTTGTAGAAAATACTTGTATTTGGCAACTGCAGCAACAACCCAGACTGAAGAGATGACAAAGTCCGGAAATGCCACGGTTACACCTCTTGGATTTCAAGAAACCCTCCCACAGGTTCACATTTCCTTGCAGTTCCCACCTTGTACCATTAACCTGCCTTTATTCTGCACACACCAAGGGCATCCAAATGAGAAACTGCTCTGCTGAGAATGATGAATTCAAACCCAAGTTCTTGAGGGAATTTCCACGCCTCAGCAGAGCACTGAGCCAGTGCAGGGTGTTTTAAGACATGCTTTGAAGAGTGAGTAGAATCTCAGGTAGTTGGCAGTGTGGTTTGATAGCGGAGCAAGCTATGCAATACACGGAGATGACAAAGAGACTTTGCAGCACCTCGGGGGTTTTTCTTCTCTAGCTTACTATCAATGGATAACAATTGTTCTATAATTCTGCCCAAGCAGACACACTGCCTGGCCGAGCAGAGTGTTTTACCTGTGTTTCTGCACTGCTTAAGGAGTGGAGGTCAAGAGATGGATCAGTCTTCAGCTCCGGTTCGGGAGCTGCAATCGGGGCCTTCACCAGGATCTCCTCCTCATCAGGGTTGGCTCCTACCCCCGAGTCCTTCTGGTCCCCACCGCCCTCCTTGGGCACATCGGTGTCTTTGTCCTCCTCAGACACCTGGGACTTGGGCCTCCTGAGAAAGGAGGAGAAGAGGCGGGAGAGGCCCCGGCCCTCGGAGGCACGGCGCTCCTTCCGGCCCTGCTCCTCAGCCGCAGGCGTGTTGCCGTTGGATGCCTTCTGCTTGGGCCCCGACCCCTGCTCTGGGGATGCCTCCTGCTTCTGTGTGTTGGCAGCCCCTTCGTCCTCCTTCGCCTGCTGCTGCTCTGAGTTCTCGGGGTCTGCCGCTGGGCTCTTCTCTGTTGTCATGGTGGTGCTGTAAGAGAGGTGCGAGAGGTCAAACGCTGCGGATGGGAGCGCGGAGCGGCTCAGTGCACAAGCAGACACAGAATCATAGAATGACTTGTGTCGGAAGAGACCTCAAGGATGATGAATCTCCAACCCCCTGCCACATGCAGGGCCACCAACCTCCACATTTCATACCAGAACCAGGCTGCCCAGGGCCCCATCCAACCTGGCCTTGAGCACCTCTGGGGACGGGACACGACACATCACCCACCACACTGCCCTGTCCTGCTGATTGCAGCCCACAAAATAAGGCAACAAATAACTCATTCTGCTTGTTTTGACAGAAGACAGCTCTATGGCTGCTCGCCCATGCATCCTTCACCACTTGGACAACTCTGGCTGATGCCCTGGCATCACATCTACAGCTGGGCAAGCAAGAATGGTTAAAATCTGAGCACTAGGCAAAGGGGAAGCAGAGCCCACATGGCTGTCCTGAGGTTCACTCCTTCATGAGTCCCCTTTCCCTCTTGCACAGTGTCTGGACGCAGAGCAGATGAGGACACACACGTGATGAGATGTTCTTCCTCCTACCAAGCCATGCAAAAATCCCACACGGCCCACAGGGGCTCACAGCACTACAGCATCCCCCTGCCCAGCTGCTACGGGAAGGGAAAATCTGCTGCTTGAGACAAAGCCCACCCAGCCAACAGGAGCTGTTATTAAGTCAGGAGCTGCATACCCACCTGTGTTGCTCACATCTACGTGACCCTGACACAGGTTGCAGAACCTCAAAATGATCTAAAAAGGGGGGTGAAAAAACAGGACCAACTGCTGTGCTCGGAGCTGTACTAACAAACAGCCCCCTGCCCAGCACGAGGCAGACCCAGAGAGGCTGAGAGCACTTTGGGATTCATGAGACCTCTGCGTTGCACCATCAAACATCTGAAAAATTTAAGACTAAAAGGCTTCCAAACAATCTCCATAATGGAGAGCAGATTTCTTCAGAGCTGTGTTATTAAGCTGATGCAATGTTTATTTCAACTTTAGCCTGGGCTGTTGACACAAAAAGATGGAAATCACATGCGGGGAATATCTATTTAAGGTATAAAGAGGCCCTAAAATAATCATGCTTTAGAGAGGATAGAACTAATCTTTGTGCACTGCATCACATGTATCTGCAGCAATAAATTGCCACTGCTTACGCAGAGCAAATAGCATATAATCCAATATGCCTCCCAATCCCCCAGCCCAAACCTCAGCACACAAACATTGCCACAGAGCACAAACTTCAGGAACACGTTAAGATGTCACCCTCCTACGTATCGGTGCAGCCGACAATTTTAATTTAGCTCCAACTAATTGTCAAAATAAACAGAGTGCTTAGAAGACAAAAGCCTCCCCAGCTTTCCAAAGCTCTCTAACCTTGCATTTAATGCAAAAGCTTAATGTTATTGCTAAAGCTGTGGTTTATAACAAAGCAGCATTAGGGACCTGCTCTGACTTTCCTCCCCCAGTAATGCACAATTCCTGAGTTCAGCAATGCTGCTTTTCCACACGGGACCCCTGGCAGCCTGCTGGGCACTGTGGGCAGCAGAGATCTGAGCATACAGCAGTGGGACCCAGTGTTAAGCTGCATTTGGGAAAGGATCTCTGAAATCCCCAAAATCCTATCCACTGGCCCAACCATAGCACCCAACTCTGGGAATGAGCCACAGGGCTCATTTTAGCCTGGTTTTGCAGCACCAGACCATATGCACAGCTGCCCACGCAGTGAGCTGGACAGGTTGGCTATGAGATATCAGTGGCCAAGAAGGTCAGTGGGATCCTGGGATGCACTGAAATTTCAAGGCAGAAATTCAACCAGCAGGTTGAGGGAGGTGATCTTCCCCCTCTACTCTGCCCTGGCGAGGCCACATGTGTCCAACTGTGTCCAGTTCTGGGCTCCCCAGTTGAAACAAGACAGGGATCTCCTATGAGGAGTCCAGCAGAGGGACACAAAGATGATGAAGGGATCGGAGCATCTTCCTTGTGAGGAAAGGCTGAGTGACTTGAGTGTTCACCTTTCAAAGAAGTCTTGCAGGAGTTTGTTTTCTCTTTGAGAAGGCTGTGAAGTCCCAATGAAAGGAAAGGTGCTGGCAGATGCAGCACTCAGCCAGCTCCCTGCCAAGCTGCAGGACTGCCCCATCCTGAGCACGCAGCTGTGCACCTGCTGCCCAACAGGATGCTTAGTTGCTGCTTCCCTCTGTGTTTATTTTGAATAAATGCATTTATAAGGACTGTTACCAAAACACACGTTTGAAGTGCTCTGCTGTCTCAAAAACAAAAAGGCAGAATTACGGCTCTGGAAATCAGGAGTGAAGGTAAGGAACAGCAGAAACGAAGCCTCAGCAAGGCGATAAACAAGACAGCCTCCAAACAAACACTTCCTCTGGATGTAGCTTTCTCTTTTTAATCACTAACATCTCTGGAAACAGCCCGTTTGCTTGCTTGGATTTCAAAGCAGCTACCACTGTGCACTGCAGACAGCACTCATCCCAGAGTCTGAAGACCAGCCTGACTCCAATAAACATCTCCACATCTTTCCTCTGCCCCCCAGGAATGGCGTCAGAGCTCAGCTTCCCTCAGCCAAATCCCCCTCCCAGGGCAGGGGATGTGGAGATGGGCACGTAGGAGCACTTCCCTTCCCTGCCCTTCCCAGTAAACACGGAATCGTGGCAGTGAGCCACCAGCACTGCTAACCCACAGAGTGCACTCGAGCATCTTGTTGTAAGAGCTGAGCCCTGCCTGGGCTGGCAGCTGCCTCTCTCCCTTTTAAATTTGATGCTCAGAAATGCTTTCAAGCTCTCAACCCAAAGTAATGGAGCTCACAAGTGAGACACACAACCAAGAGGCCGCGGTACTCCAGGAGCCCATTCCTTCAATCTTTGCTCAACAGCATTTTGTTCCCATGCAGGATATCTACAGTAGAACTGACACAAAGAGCCCAGTTCCTGCTCTGCTGCTCTCTCGCTCGTTATTTAGACAAAAAGTGGGTTTTAAATACATTTTCTCCATTGCAGTTCTACCAGGTTTTCCAGCTCTTGTAACACTGGATGCAGAGGGACTCGTTCCTTCTGGTTTTGCATTTAGAAGCACTGCTGCTCAGCTGCACTGCCACATTTGTCACTGATGGGTTTTGGAGGGAGGTTTCTGGGCCAGTGGAGAGAGGGCATTTTATGCTACAGAAATACACAAAGCACAGAAAAATTCAGATATGGTCCCATGCTGCCTTTAGAGATTGCTGAGTAAATACCTCACCAGCAAAGCGTTCACGTATGGATCTGCGTTTAAGCATTTCAGAGTTTAAGAACATCCTACTTCAGACAGGAAGTCTACAGCAATAGGAAGCAATCAGAAGAAAACTTCATTGCACATGGTTACAGCAGGTCTTCTGAACCTACCAGCCCTGCAATCAGACCCTCAGCCCCCCCAGATGCCCCGACCCCTCTGGCCTCACAGCTCACAGCCCAGCTTCCACCCAAGGCTCCATAGCACCACTGTGGGGAGAGCAGGTTTCTTTCAACCTACACTCACCCTCTTTCTCTTCTTCAAAATCCTTTAAACAAAACAAATCCCAGCCTTAAAAGTTGGCTGACTGCTTACCCTGCTTCTAATGGGTAATTTTGATACGATGCTTCGTAGTGTTTGGTGAACAGAGAGGGGGTATCCACCCTCAGTATCAACACACCAGTGTGGGCTTTCCTCCTGCAGATGTTGGAAAAGAGCTGTCCCTCAGGATGGACGCAGCCTTTGGGTCCATCCCTCCCATAGGGCATTCTTTTGTACCCACTTCCCTTTTCTTCCTCTTCCTCCCACCCCAAAAAAATCTAAGAGTCACTTTTTGCATGAGGCACACAGAAGTTGACTGCCTTTAAACAAGCAGAAATACGTGGCCAGATAAGAGGAGACTGCAACTGCAGCCAACAACCTAAAGAAGAAAAAGAGAGCCCCAGCAGCACTGCATTTCTGAGAACACAAACCAACCTGCAGCGATGCCACACACCATGTAAGTACAGCCTTTTGCTAGAACACTGCCTGACCCTCCCACCCAAAAACGTGAGGCCTCACTGAGCACCACAGCTCCATCAAAGCTTGGAGATGCCAACAAGAGAGACACTCCTGCTGAAAACAGAAATCCAACAGCTGCAGCAGCGCTTCTGTTCAAGTGCACTCCTTCCCATTTTGCAACGCGTGGAGAAAGCACACAGCACATCTCTGCAAAGAGCAAACACAGCTCTGCTGCCTGCACAACCACAGTGCGTTCTGGGATGGAAGAGGAGAGCTGTGAGCAGAACATGTCTTTGAGTAACACAGATGATTTTTGGTACTACTGCGAAAGCACAGCAGAAGACTGAGTGGTTTCATTTTTTTTTTTTAACCAAAATAAGAAATTCAAATGCCTCTCAATAAATACCATTAGAAATGGGAACAACTTAAGCAGCAGAACCTCTACAGTACCACTACTGAGGCTATGGGACAACAAAGGTCCAACAAAGGGACAAAAAGGTCCAATAGAACCATGCCATAAGTAACTGCTTTTGCAAAATTTAACACCTTTTATTAGAGGCACAGTTAGCATTGAGTATCTCCTATCCGTTAGCTTCTGGGGCTGATGCTTTGGGTCCTGAACAAAAGGGATGCCTGCAGTAATGTGAGATGGGGGGGGAATCTGCCTGGGCACACAGGGAAAGCAGCCACAACACAGATGGCACATTGGAACCGCCCGGATTTAATTCTCACCAGACCAGCCCTCGTAATCTACTGTATGTCAGCAGCACCGTGCCCCTCTTTCATCTTCTGGGAGCGTACAGCTTTCCTATTTAAATGAGGGCAAAAAATAGTAGCTTACCATCTGCTGGAAGCAAATCATTTATGTCAAATTGAAGACCAGGCTTAAACAATGACCTGACTAAATGGAGCAGTAAGTGCATTACAACAGAGCAGAGCCAGAGCCCCTCCCCTATATCCTCAGAAGCCCTCCCAGATGCTGCAGCCCTGGACGTCACCACGCAGGAAGTCATAGGCTCTGCTCATCAGCAAAGCACTGAAATTTAAATGAAAACACGTGCATGATGCTCGAGCCCTGTCAATAGCAATGGGTCCTGAAAGGCCGCCTGCTTGGGATGTGTTAGGGAAACTGGCTTGAACTTGGAAGAGATGGACCAAAAAATTGAGCAGCCAGTGGATGGATTTCTTGCAGAGGCCGCCAGCACCATCAGTCCGCTGCCATGCTATCCCTAATGCTGCAAGACAGAAGCAGGTCGGCAGCTTGCTAACAGACAGATTGTCAGGATAAGACAAGTGTCACTTCCTATTGTGCAGGAGTGACTCTCAGGACTCTTTCAGTCCAACAAAGCAGAACCAGTGCCATCCTGCCCTGAGCACAGGGTGAGTGCTGCAGCTCACCCCATGCAGCAGCAGGTCAGCAAAGCAACCGATCCCCTGCAATGGAAGCAGCCAGCACAGCCTGGGAGCAGCTGATGCACTGTTAACCCTGCAGCCCTATCTGCTCAAGAAAGCGAGGGGCTGAGCACCCATCCCCACCCAGCACAGCCCCAGCACCCACACCTATACCTGCAGATAGCACCCAGTCTTGCAGAGTACGGCACGCACTGCACAGGGCCAGAACCCAAATCTCAGCATATAGAAGCACCCTGGTCTCCTAAAGCAGCAGTTACACAGAAATGAGCAGAGATCTCCAGTGGCTGAGCAGAAGGGTTTGCCATGCATTATTCATGAGGGTTTTTTCCCTGTGTTTATCATAGAATAGCTTAGGTTGGGGGGGACCCTAAAGACCATTTAGTTCCAAATCCCACACCATAGGCAGGGCTGCCCACCTCTAACTCAGGCTGCCCAGGAGATCTCTGCTCTCATTCAAACCCTGCACTGTACACTCACAGCACCACAAAGAGCCCAAACTTTCACCATTTCAGAAGGACAGTGCCGACATCACTCTGTGTGACACACTGACATCCTCAGCACACACTCAGGGTTGCCTTAACAACATCCAGCTGTACTGCTTGTGATGCTCCATAACCCAAAGTCCCCCCCCCGACACCATAGGGTGACTTCACAAACTGGAAAGCTGGCATCTCAACACCTCCTGAACAACGTGACCCCCTCCTTGCAGCCCTCCACATCCTCACCTGCAGGCCACATCCCACAAGAACCAGTAATTCTCATAGCAGATTCCATCACTCAGTGCTCCCTCTTCCAAATTTTGCAGTGTTCCCCACTCCATGCATGCAATGCAAGGCAGCGTGCATCGCAGCTCCTCAATGGTGCAGAGAAGAGCTGAAGCTCAAGCATCCCAGTGGTCCTCTGCCCCACTCACAGAAATCAAAGCAGCCATTGAAGATATTTTCCTGAGCTCAATAGCCAATTACACACAAATTACAGAACAGCTCGGCCCTGCCATTCCCCCCAGAGCTTCTCTTTTCGGCACCGCTTATGGCTGCAGCACAACCACCAGAGCAGACACTTGGCCTTGCAGTCATTTCACCAGGGTGTTTGTTTGTTTTTCCACCCGGCAGTGAAATCAGGCAGCTTTCCCTCTTAATCCTCTTAATTAGGGGTACGCAGCAGTTTTCATTCCTTAATTACATGCATCGACACATCTGATGCAACACATTTGCAAACAACCATTTGCACTGACGATGGCTTTGAATCAAAATTGCCGTCGTTTCCCACACTGCTCCGTGCTGCTGACAACACAAGATGTGAACCAGCTTTTCCAGCTTTAACAGGACACATTTAAACACAGTTCCAAGAAACTGCATGCAGCTTTCATTAAATAATCACCTGTTCTTCTGGCAGGTATTAAGTACTCAGAGGCCACAGCAGTGAAAAATCACCGTCAGTCTGCTTGGCAGAGCAGAGCACAGCTCTAAGTTGGCAGAGCTAAAGCTCCAGTTCCAGGCAGCGTGCTCAATGCTGACACAAGGGATAGAGGGACATTTTCACATCCAGCTCCGTTACTTTGGCAGCTCCGTTACAGCTGGACAAGGCACACTTCAATGCAGTAGCTCAGCTGTCAGGAATCCCTTTGATCCTCCAGGAGGGCACGAACATTATTAGCATGGCTTCTGCTGCTGAACCAAAATAATGATGCTGATACCTTCTGCCTGCCCACGGAGCCATTAGGGCTGAGTCCACAGGGTGCCCGTGCTCACCAGCTTTGAATTAGTGTGCCCACTCCTGCCCTAATGCACTAATGGCTCACGGGGACACAGCAGCTGGGCTCCAGCAGGCAGACTGCTGCATCGGCCACAGCAAAACAGCAAGCAGGGTATTAAATATCACCTTGGGGGGAAGAGAGAGCACGGATTTTTTAAAAAAGTATGTGAAGGAAGAGAGCATGGCACTGCAGATGTTTTGCACTGCTGGAGATCACTGGAAGCATCCTCCATCCTCTGCACAGCACCGCTCTGCTCACCTCCTGCACAGTCCTCCGGCTCACAGATGTTGCAATCATTTGCATGGAGGAAATGTGCACAAATGTTGGTTTCTTGGAACTACAGAAAAGGAAGCTGTGCTCACGCTGAGTACTTGCAGGAGCAGAGTTACAGACACATTCTGCACCCACATGACAGGGCTGTTTGCTGACATTTTCAGCTGCTGTCCTGCTTTCGGAGCTCGCTGGGGCTGCATAGGAAGCACTGAGCTTAATGTGGGTTTTGATTCTAGGGCAGGCACTGATACCAGCACTGCTGCTGCGTCTGAGCAGTTCTCAAGCAGCTTTTTTACTTCTTCAATACCCCTCTTGGCAATCCAGCACAGCAGGAGGACACACTGGCACTGAGCACCACACCAGCACTCCTCGGTGGCCTCTGCATTTCTGAACCGTGCACTGCAGCAACTGCATCTCGAGCCAAGCTCAATTCTGCTGCTGATCCCAATGCCCCCCCCCCCCCATGCAGGAGTCCAAAGGCTGCAGTCAAACACTCCTCTCCCATCCTCACATTCAGCTGCACTCATCCTGTTCTCCTCCTGCACCAGCGCAGCTGCTCTGCTTCTCTCTCAGGCAATTAATAGTCCCTTGCTTTGTCTCCCCACTGAGCTTTCCCCATTCCCTCTGCATCTCTCCCACCCCCCCCCACTCCCCCAGCTTCTCCATTTCACTTTACATTAAGCACTGCACCAGAAGCCCGGTGTCCCTGAGTGCATTAAAGAGAACCTCGGTGCAAAGGCAGATATTTGCAGGCAGACCACAGGCGTGCACCAGGGAACCTGGGGCACAGCTTTGAAGTTGAAAGAGGCTTTCCCTGCTCCCATGGTGTGAGGCTGGAACACTGCTGGCTGAGACGACAGCAGCAGATAGCACACAGCTCTTTAAATGGGGCAATATTAAACAAACGAAATAAAGAAGCAAAAGCAAACAGAATGCAGCAGGTTTAGTATCTCCCCATCAAAATAAATCATTGTGGTTACACTCAGAGGAAACTTTCTGGATGGCTACTGGTCCTGTGTGCCCGTTTCATTGAATCATTAAGGTTGGAAAGGACTTCAGATCACCAAGTCCAACCCCAACCCATCCCACCATGCCCATAATCACATCCCTCAGTGCCACATCTCCATGGTCCCTGAACACCACCAGGGACGGTGACTCCACCACCCCCTGTGCAGCTGTGCCACTGCATCACCACTGTGATGGGGAAGAAATTTTTCCTACTCCCCAACCTGAACCAGCCCTGGCACAACTTAAGGCCATCACTTCTCATCCATTCGGCATCCTGTTGATGCATATTCTACAAGTCAGGTCTCCCAATAATCCTCCCCCTATACAAAGTGTGCACGTTCGTGTGCACACACCCAACAACACAAAGGCAGCGCTGAGTGTTTGGTTTGAGAAGTTCTGCTTATTTTTCCCTTTTTTACATTTCAATCCCAGTTGTGCAACTGTCTCTTGCCCAACAGAAGCCTCACTGCCCAATGGGCCAGCTGAGAACCACAGATCTCCAGGGACCCAGAGCAGCTCAGGTATGGATCATGCACCAAACCCTGCAGAAAATGAAGAACAGACATCGCTCTCATCCACACCGTGGATATGAAACCTCCTGGTCCTGTGCAGCTGACAGCAGTACCGGAGGCAGAACCCCACGTGCCCCATCTGCACCAGACACACGGCCGACAGCGGAGCCCACAGAACAATATTGCTGAAATCCACATTCACGGAGCACAAGAGAACAAAATGCCACACAAATCCTCTTTTCTGCAAGCTCTGTCGGTATCATTGTTAGGGACAGAGCTGCGATGAGAAGAGCCTTCAAACGACGCCAGGGCGAAAAGGTGAAGAGAGCAAAAAGCAAATGTGATCTCACCCATCTCCACCAGACAGATGGCCCGTGCAAGCTGCCTCTCTGTCCTCCAACAAATGCACCCTTAAGCCTCCTCCTCTGCATTTTCTCATAGGCAATGGCTTCAGGTTCTCTTTATAAACTGCTGCTGAAAGTAAATGGTCGCTTGTTCCTCGTTAGCGGTTCAGCGAGGCGACAATAATCAACCTGCATGCAAGGAGCTGAGCGGGGTGCAGGATGCTCTGTGCAGCTGCAAGAAGGATTTCTTTGCTGCCTTAAGAGGGAAAAGTAAAGGAGCACAAATGAAAAATGGAGATTTCCTCAGCGTGCTGGTCTCTGGTTAGGAAGCAGCCACCGAATGCACTTCAGCACTGCGTGTACAACCCAAGCTGGTTCCCACTGCTCAGTGCTGAAGAGACTGCAGAAACTGCTCCGAAGTGAATTAAACCTCCTACTTAAGGACATTTCATTATGTTACCCCTAATGGAGGGAGGTGCCTACAAACCTCGCTGAGCACAGCTCTGTGTTGGCACTGATGGGATTTACCTTTCCCAGGCATCTCACCTGCTGCCATCGCACTTCCGAGCCTGTTTATTTAACTGTGCTCCTACTCTTAAGCTCCCATCCAATTACTGCTCCCAATTACTCAGCACTCGAGAGCCTACATTAATTACAGAGCGCGCCCCGGATCGCAGGCAGCACAACACAGTTGGGAGCTCCTTACAATGAGTCCATGGATGAGATGAGCCACAAAAAACCTCTGCAAAATGACAGAGATCTGAGGAACAGGAGGGACACAGAGCCCTAAATGAGCTCCTTTTCAGCCAGGGCTGGGCAGTGGCTGAGCCACACGGAGCTGGAGCTGCTTTGGGACTGAGCGCAATGCCTTCACCAGCACACTGCCCACTGCCATTAGCACTGCAGGGAGGTATTCTGCAACTTGGATTGCTCAGACTAAATGCTCACCCGGACACAAGGCATTCTTCTGATGGATCTTGAGAAAATGAAACATTTTCAAGGCAGATGCATGCCAAGATTCTATAAACTTTGCTCTCTTTCTTGCCTTTCTACACACAGACTTCTATTGCGGAAAGCGCTGTCGCAGTGCCACCCATAAAAAAGAGCTAAAAGCCAAAAGCAAATGCTACACTCCATCACCACCATCTACTCATTTGCTTGTTCAGTACACGTTCAGTACATTTTGTTTTGGGTGGAGTTGTGCACTTTCAACACAAAACTCAGGAGGTTTGGTCTGTGCAAGACTTTGAGGAAAAGGGAAAAAACAGAGAAGGTAAATAGCTCTTCTCTGACCAACCTGCATCATCTGTGACTCATTTCTGCTCTTCCCACCTACCTCAAACCTGAGCTCTTTGGGAAGGAAGCTCATCTCACTGCAGGGCTGCACGGCACCAGGGCTGGGACCTGCAGCAAGGAGCCCATAGGAGTGATTTGGGCACAGCAGGTCACACCTACATGAGAGACACAGGGGAACAGGGGTGGTTTGTGTGCAGCTGCGACTGCTTCAATGGAGCACTTTGAGACAGCAGAAAGAGCCTTTCTGCTTCATGATATTTTTAATATGAAGAGCAGTGATGAAACCCATCAGTGCTCACACAGTGAACAGCTTGTTCGCAGTTCATCTGCACCACAACAACGTCATCATAAGCACCACAAACAACTTCCAGCCTGCTTCAAAATAGGAAACTGCCACCCAAACGTAACCCCTCCACTGCCAGCAGACCGACCAGCCCATCACACGGGTGTATCTCACACGCATCCCTGTTCACAAACATTCAACACCAAAGGTATCCTGGTATGCGGATGGCAAAAGCCGTGCTGCTTTCTGCTCATAATAAATGCAGATTGCAAATGTGGTCATTGCAGCCACACAGAGTGTGCCAGGTACCACATGGATTCATGGCTTGCATGACAAACCAGCCACTTAAAAGCCAAATAACTGCACTGCTCCAAGTCAAACTGGCTTTCAGTTTGCATTTAGAAACACAATTCATTGCTTGGAGTGGCGAAGGCAGACTTTTCTGAACGAGCAACAAATTACAAGCCTTAATTCTGAACCTGCTGCTAAACAAGCTTATCAGTGCCAATACCAATGCATCTAGATCATCTCGGAGTTATAACCTTTCATTCCAAGCTTATGCAAAGACCTGGGCTCTCCCTGACTGCTTCACGGGACACAAACCCTGTGCCCTCCTGGGCTCTGTGACTCATTGCCAAATGCCTTCAGGCTGCAGCATGCAAACCATGCACCCAAAGAGCACCCTGCGACTGCACAACACCCAGGTAATGGGTGGGAAAGCAAATGCAACAGAGGCATCAAGCTCAGCCCAAAAACGCAAACAAAAGCCACACACTGAACAAATGCTTCCTCCTGCAGAGATGGACGTGGCTGAGCTGGAGCTCGTGGGTGTGCTGAGCCCTAAGGAGCAGCTGGCTGCATTTATGCACCATTTCCCAAATCCCACATTTGGTAGGAAAGCTTGGGTGGTGTTTTCCAGCTGAAGGAGTACAAAAACATTTGTGCTTTTCTGTTTTAAATGAATGACAGCACGTCTCAGAATACGTTCTCAAGGGGTGATTCTGCTGCAGTGGATCAAGGCAGCGCAGGAGGAATTCCACTGCAAAGCCCACATTTGGCCAGATTCAGAATGAGCCCATTTCCAAAATGGGTATAAATGGTTTTCATGGTTTTCAGCAAATTTGACCAGAGGGGCATGGCTCCCCTTCCTTACGATGCTGCTCACAATGTAAAAGACCAAAGCCAGGGCTGTTACACTGAAATCGTGGGTAAGACTTTTTTGCATCTGTTTCTATGCCAAGAGCCGCTGTGCTTTATGGGGTCTGCAGAGGCACAGAGGTGCACCTCCACCTCAAGACAAGAGGAAAAAAAAAGCTAAACCCACTGCACATCTATTCCCTTTCCTGCAATGTGAGCTGCACAGATCAAAACCAGACCAAAAAAGCTGGCTGGTGCAGCGATCAGACGACTCTCATGCCGGGGAGCCCAGTATAATTAGAAAAAGAAATAAAGCTGCACAAAAGGCATCACAGCAAAACACTAAATTTCACTTTAATTGCAAGGCTCCTTGCTTGGCTGAAGTCATTGCTCACGATCACTGCGTAGCAGTGGCTCTGCCTCAGGAGGCACACAGATATAATGCTAACAGATTCCACGTCCCAGGCTCTCCTGCTCCATCCATCACACGGTAGGACCTCCTTTCAATAAACTACATCTTTGCAAGGGGAAGATTTCTACTTGCTAATCATCATTTCTCAATAAGCTACAGAGCAGCAGCAGCTGCAGAATGTGAAGCCAGGAGTGCAGCTCTGCATACCTGGGTGCAGGAGGGGAACATTCCCTGCATCAGTGCCCTGGAACACCATCTCACTCCAGGAGCAAAATGAGACAGAAGAAAAAAAAGTTGCTCCAGCAGTGGGAAATATCATTGCTGGGGTTTGTGTTACAGCTGCTGTATGGAAGAGCAGCAGCAAGTGATGGATGGGACAGCAGAATGGCCTCGAGTTGCAGCAGGGGAGGGGCAGGGTGGGTGTTTGGGGTGCTCCAGGGTTGTGGGGATGTGGTTATGGGTTTAGTGGGATGGGTTGGGGATCCTAAAGGTCTTTCCCCAACCTCAGTGATTCTGTTTTACGATTTTCAGCCACATCCTGGGCGAGGGAAAGGAAGTGCACAGGCAGGAACAAACAGAGCAGATAGAGCTGCACGTAAACACAGGAAATGTTTGTTGAAGACAGCAGTTAGGTGGGCAAGGGGGAAACAGCAGCAGCCACACTGGAAACAAAACACACAACAACAGCCCCAGAGAAAAGCTCTCCTGTAACGACACATGCATGCTGGAAATGGGATCGGGAGCAGCCGTGGGCACAGGAATTCAGCACACCCTTCCCATGCTGATGCCATCACTCCTGCTATTCCTCCTTGTTAGATGACCCTTCCTCAGTGCCCATTCCCCCGACAACATTAAATCATCAGCCAGAAACTCCTGCAGACCAAAGGCAGCTGATCCTCATCATTAACTCTGCAAAGCAAAGCACCTGGAAGAGCTCCTTTCCAGCACATCTGAACACAGCACAGGGCCTGGCTGCACGTGGGAATAAAGGGAAGAGCAATACTGAGCCTGGATTCTTCCCTCCCAAATGAGCTTCTCCTCCTGGCTCTTCAAGAAAGCATGGAAGTCCTCAAAGCCTTCAGACCAGAGATGCATAGAAACCAAACACCCAACAGACTTTTAGCTGAGAACACTCATTCTGCATGCAGGGACACCTCCCTGAGCCCCAATCGTCTCTGATTCGTACACAGATGAAAGTTATTTCTGCAGCTGCCAGCAGGCAGCCCACACTTCAGTTCTACACTACGGCACTCGGTGTGTTTATCCCCTGCGTCTCTCACCAGGTTCTCACTGCACACATTCGCTTTCAAGTTGGCAGCTGGAGATAACAGCAGAGAGGACTGAGGGCTGGAGCAGCTCTGGGGCTCACCGCCTCTGCTCCAGAGCTGCTCAAAAGCAAACTGCAACAAATCCTTGCTGCTCTCTTGCAAGCTATGCTACATCTTCTTCCTTCAATGAGTTTGGGAGCTGGAAGGCAACAAGCAAGGCAGGGGGCTGCAGGAGGAGAACAACTCCCAGTAAGGCAGCGGGGTTCAGCCCAGCTGTGTTACCATCAATGCCCAACCCCCAGGTTGAGGGTTGCACCCATAGGAGGTGATGGAGGCACGAGGAGCAGCCCTGCACCATCTTCTGCCCCTACTCTGCAATTCCGCTACGCAGCCGTGTGAGCAGCTTAGTCATTTATTTAACGAAAAGCTTTTAATTATCTCTCTCACACACACGCATTACGTGGGGCGGGGAAGGGGAGGATATAATCAGCCTACAACGGGTGACCCGCGTGTTCAAAGGAATTGTGTTTTTCATAGAAATAGCCAACTAGATCAAAGCTGCTGCTGCTAAGCCCTGCCCCAGGCTGCAGGCTGCATCCACCGTGTGTGCTCTGCTGCAACTGTAACTCATGCTGAGCCCATGCCCGGCTTTAGGCAGAGAGGTTTCTCGTGAAGCAGGCTGCAGGCATGGTGAAGGAGGTCAGTGCACGGCTTGCACCTGCTGGAAGCCAGGCTGATGCAGTGACATCACACAGCACTCACTCTCAACGACAGATGGAAGGGAGAACTCTGCGAAGCAGCGAGCCCAGGGGCTGCGGGGGGCTCAGACCCCCTGGCAGCACCAGTTAGGATGCTGTGCAGCTCAGCAGGACGGCAATGGGGACGCGCTGCAGGGTGGGTGCTTGCTGCAGGCACAACAGCTACGGCAAGTTTGCAAAGGAGCGTGCATCAGAATCGCAGCAGGATCCAAAAGAGTGTGATTGCCCACACCCAAAGCCCACACAGTTTCTCTCTCTGTGGAACTGCTGCATTAAAAAATAAATAAATAAATAAATAAATAAATAAATAAATAAATAAGGGATTTCGCGCAGAATGAAAAAAGTCTTTGGGTTTAATACATAATGTCAGAGGAATTACAAAAGCAAAATTTCAAGTAAACAGCAAACAGGCGTAAACAACCGACTGAGCGTAAGGAAACTAATAATATTAATCTGGATTAACTGCAAGCCATGGACATTCCTACCTAATCCACCCGATGGACAGACACAAATCCCCGCCATGCCGCATCCTGCAGCTCTTGGCAACTTAAGGAAGCACAGAACTGATCAGAACAGAGCAACAGATGAGAAGAATGCAGCGAAATCTTTACGTGCGGCTGCCTGCTTAATCTACAGAGGATTACAGCAAAAGCCAAGCACCAGGAGAGCAGAACAAGCAGTGCAAAACATCGCTGAGCCCCAACTGTGAGCTCCTCTGGATGCAGAAAGCGTGGCATGGGGCTTCCCAAGGAGCTGCAATAGGGGAGGGTGGGACAACACAGACCTGGGTGAGAGCAGTGGGAGTGCTGGCACCTCTCGACGCTCTGAAAAGTTGCATTGGGAAGAAGTGCAGCCAGGGAAAAGGCGGTAAATTCGGAGGTGAGTATCAAAGCACAAAGGGTGATTAAGAAGTGGAAGCTATTCACACCCAGAGAACTGCTGTAGGACCCCTATGTAGGACCCCTCACATTAAACCGGTGCCTGTCACAGCTCAACCTCGTTGCCCTTTGCTACCAGAACCCCATAAGGACTCAGCAAGAAGAGAATCATAGCATCACCAAGGCTGGAAGAGACCTACAAGATGAAGAGCACGCACATATCTCCCATCTAAGCCCCCCCATGCACACACACAGGCCACACATCCCTACATTGACTTCAGAGCAGAGCAGCTGACACCCCATGGCTCAATGCCCGCGAGCTGCACAGCGCAGCCACGCTTTGATCGCTAATGAATGAATTTGTAAACGAGGCTGCTCAGCACAGAAACACAGCATCTATCAACCCCACTTTGCATCCATTTCAATATTTGCTCAGCAAGCAGCAAATGGAGAATCGGAACAGATATGGTGTGTTTTGCTGCTTTCCCCAAATCAAACGCTGTCAACTGCAAACATCACATCCAGAACTGCCAGGTTGGAGCGTAACTCTTAAAGCACTTCTGGGCTGGAGCAGCACAAGGTGCTCAGAGAGGGGCAGTGAGGAGCTCACCCTGCCCCCCCCCATCCCAATGGAGCTGCTGGGAAGGAGCACTGCCCCCCATCTCTGCTGCTGCACTGCCAAGAGGGATTTGGTGCACATCGTGATTGGGAGAGCAGATCAAAATGCAATTCTTCCTGTTCTTCTAACCTGGAATGATACAGGAGGAACAAAAAAAAAAAAAAAATACTTGACATTTCTCTCTGCTTGATAAGTCTGATCCAGCTTTAAAAGTAAGGAGTGCTGTGTTTATCCCAAATTCAATCTTGGCAGCAGACGATGTCTGCCACAGAACGCCAGAACACAGACCTCACTGGGCAGCTTTGCCATGTCAGCAGAAACTGACCGACCCCACAGCCTTAATTCACACCAACCCACGGCAGAGCTGCATCCAGAGGTGCTCGAGGTTGGCACCACTTGCACGTAACATCCCATAAAAGCATCACCTGCAAAGCAGAACATCCCCACTGCTGTGAAGGAAAACCTTTGTGCCAACGCCGTTAAGGCACAAAGAGCAGCTCCAGATCCACACGGGGCAGAACCTGGAGCAGCAGGGCTGCAGCTCCCACCCTGCATGTCTCCTCCCTTGGGGTCCCACAGGGATTATTTGACGTTCATTACCGAAGAGCGAAACTAAAATCTGTCCCGGAATTGGGACGACCTTTAAGAGCTGAGCTCTGTGCTCCTCTCAGCACACGAAGCTTTAGGGGGGACCCTCAGTGCAGCCCACCCCAAACCCACGGAGCAGGCAGCGAGTGCAACACCGCACACATCACACACCTCCCCGCGATGTCAGCTCCCTCCCAGCCCTCCGAACCGCTCCTACCACGAACCTCGCAGCATAAAAACCAGCAGCAGCGCTGCGCTGCAGGTGCACTGCTGGGACCTCCATCGCATTGCCGAACACCTCGGCGGCCCCTGCAGCAAGTGCTCTCCTGCTGAGCCGCGGCCTTGCAGCACGCAGAGCTCCATTTCTCACACACACACACACGCACAGCCCTTGCACAGCGCGCGCGCACAATGCAATGCGTGCATCAGCCCCGCGCGCGCGCGCACCGTGCGTGCAGAGAGAAGCCCTTTGCACGCCCGCACCCTTCGCGTACACGCGGGCTACGCATCACGCACGCAAACCGTGCACACACAACGCATGCACCGAAGCGCCCAAACGGCAGAGGAAAAAAAAAAAAAAAAAAGAAAAAAACCCACAACAACCGGACGCGCCACGCCATGCCCGCGCACACGGCCCCGCGTGCACGCGCACTTACCCACCCGCCTCTGCTGCTCCTTCACGCAGCGCACCGGGGCCCTGCGAAGAGCCCTCGGTGCGCTGCTGACTCGGGGCCGGGTCGAACCGGACCCAAGCAATCCGAGCAGCGCCGCTCCGAGCCCCTCCGTGCCCGCCGGCAGCGTCCTCCCGCCTTCCTCTCGCCCTCCCGCCCGCACTCTGGCTCAGCCCCCGGTCCCGCCCCCACCCACAACACTGTAGTAAGTTCCCATTGGTAGATCCCAGGGGGCGGGACGCCGCGCCGCCCTCCTATTGGCGGAAGGGAAACGGCGGCCGTCGGGGAGGGCGGGGGGAGCGGCAGCGTGCCCCCCCCTCCCCCCCGCGCTCTCCCCTCAGGGCTCTGAGCAGAGCGGCGCGCCGTGCCGCTGCCCGCCCCGCTCCCTCACAGCCCCGCGGCGTTACGGTCCGCAGGGACCGGGCTGCGCACACACACACACGGCCGGGGGGGCTCCGTCTCAACGGGGGGGAGGCAAAAAAGGGGCAGAAAGAGGCTTCTCGCCTCGGTATTTCCCAAGCGGCCACCTCCTCAGTGACCCAGATTGCAGAGCAGCGTCTGAGGGAGAGAGCTGAGAGGGTTACCTCAGGGAGACGAGAAAGGAGCCGGGGGGAGGAGGGAGGAAAGGCGCTCTGAAAATCATTTTGTTACCTAATTCAGTGTGAGTTACACCAAAAACACGCCAAAAACACCGACAGCACGCGTGCTGCGAACCGCTGCCTTCGCTTCTTCCTTCCTGCACAGCCCCAAGCTGACCTCTGAAATCTCAGAGGAAGCAATGGAAATTTCTTACATTCTTCACTATGAGGACGTTTTGCCTTGTGCCAACATTGCAAATATTTAAAGAACTCCCCCCTGGTTTAAGTCGCTTATAGGAGTCCCTTAGAAATGGGGACTTAATAAGTCAAGATTTCTTGGTATTCAGCTGCTGCATACGGGACTAAGGAAAGGAATTATATCCACGCGAGGCATTTGTTTGTGATCTTTAAGGCAGGAGCTGAAGGGCTGCTGTGTGGGTGCTCTGATCCTCAAGCACTGCCCAATGCAAACCAACCAGGACTGATGCACAGCACCCTACGTGTGTCTGTGTGACGGGCACACAGGTAGCAAACAGCTCTAAGTCTGCCTGCAGCATCTTAAGAGCTCCTCGGCACCAGATTAACTCCAGCTGAGGTAAGTTCTTCATAAAAATATCCTTTGTAAGGTGATCCGATGCCCTGCTGGTAGGATTTGTGCGTTAACACGGAGCTCCCACTTTGCCATTGCTGGTGAACGATGTGTTCAGAGCATTACCAGCACGAATAATGAACTTCGCATAGCTCTCCATACCCCAAGGAGCTTCTCTAAATGAGGAATTCCCAGTCTAAACAAAGGAACTATGTGGCATGCTGGTATTGGTGCTTCCTCCCCCCAAGCAAGGAGAATTTAGGATGAAGAGAAATAGTCAGCATTGCTCCAAGCCCTAGGAAAACAAAGAAAGGAAGCTGGCCAACTGGATCGTTTATAAACCACTGTTCTAAGCAAGCTGGTGGTATGTATGCTGTACATCTTGCATCCACAGTAGGCATGTTCAGCTTCCGTGCCACTTTGCTAGTAGGAGAGCATCTCGAAGGCAGCAGCAGCCATTTCACAGAGCAAACAAGGTGGGAGGAGAGCAGGTGGCTTTGCTGTGCCAGTGCTGGCCCTCTGCCCTTGGCTCCTCTTCCAGATTCAGTGTCACCATCAGCGGTGCAGAGCTGGCCGATAGCAGAGGGCCAGGATGAGGCAAAAAGGAAATCTCCCTTCAACTTCACAAGCATCGTTTTACTGTGAAACAAACAGCGATGGAGAGCAAAGACAGCTCTGATGGAAGATTCACCTCGGGGGAAGGGGCGCTTCAGCTAAGGCTGAATTTCTCCAGTGCTCACATCTTGATTTAGTGGTAGACAGCCAAAAAAAAAAAGTCCAGTAATTCACCTCCAACAGACTAAATTGCAAATTCAAGAAATAGTCACAGAATCACTAAGAAATAACAAACGCTGCATCACTTTGCTACAACATGCGTGCACAGTGATGGCAGCCTGGGACATCCACGCTCACCCAGCACTGTACTAAACATTGCTGCAGAGATAAACCTCCTCCAGCCTGCCACAGCACTCCAAAACCAACAACCAATTCACTGCTGGGCAGGTTATTAAAGGGACAAACAGCACGCTCCATAGTCAAACAGCCTTAGCGACTTTGCTATTGTGAATCCACTTGGCAGCATGGCAGCAAGTGCCAAGTTGTGCTAAATCCAAGCTGCTTCTCCTGGTCTTTTCTATGTGATCCTCTATTGGAGGGTTTTTCTTTTGTTTTTATTCTTTTTAAACCACAGGAATTGTGCCATTTAAAGACCATCGTTGCAGAATTAAAACCACATGTTCTTTCTTGTGGGCATGAGCATCCAGCCACTCTATATTTTTGGAACTGGGTTGGTGTATGTGGGTGCCTTCTGGGGAGATGGGAAGGGCAGAGGGGAAAGCTGCACTGGTTCCTGTACACATAGGAATTCCAGTCCCAGAACCCGGTGATTTTAAGCCCCATCACTGATCTGAAAGAAGCCGATGTTCATTTGATACAATGTTTTGCTACACAGCAGACCAGCTCCAAGAAGGAGGAGGAATAAAATAGATGCAGAGGAGCATAGGCTCTCTCCAGGCTGTGTGCCAGCACAGGGAACAGCTCCCTGGAAAGTCAGCTTTGTTCCAGGGCTTAGAAACAGCATGCAAAGCATGTTTCTGCCAAGATGCCCCATTTAAAGATTAGAGGAGGTCAGCTTAAGATTGCAGGATTGAGTTTTCATATGGCGAGTGTTTCTATGCTGAGAGGAAAATACTTTTCCTCGTTAAGTTTGGGTAGGAAGTATTAAGCATACAAGTGGCTGCACTTAAAGGAGCTAGAAAGTGCTTAGAAACCCCAGGGCATAGATTACAAGCAATGCTGTGAGTACAACTAGTGCGTGCTCTGGAAAAGACAGAGTGGATGTGGAGCCATCATGGGAAGAGACAAAAGAGACAAGAGATGCTGACCATCAGGCTGTGAGCTCTCCCTCAGTTCAAGCATTTACCACTTTTTCATTCCCTAACAGCCTTTGTGGAAAGAAGACACGACCAGAAATAGAGGAGCATGCTCACAGTGTGCCCGTGCTCCCTATCCATCACTAAACATTCCAGGAGATGCTGCTAAAAACCTTGGAGTTTGGGCAGCAGGAGCCCTGTGCCAGCCTTCTACACCAAACACGAGCAGCCAGCTTGGCCAGGGACACAGCTGTCACTTCAGCAGGGGACACGCTCAGCTATGCAGCCTTTGTTGAAATAAACCTAAAAATAACAGTTAGTGCCACCTAGGGACCAGCTCTAAGGCAGGGACACGGAAGAGCCACACCACAAACAAAGAACGTCAGTGGCTGATTTACTCCTTGCACGGTTGAGAAGTCAAACTGCAGCAAGGAGAGGCAGTTTAAACAACACCAGGCAGGTGTGGTTTGCACCACAGCTTCTCCCCGCACGGGTAGGTGAAGCTTTCACAACAGATTGTTCAAGCACAGATTTGACTCCGCACTGCTGCTCCCTCAAGCTGGGCAGAGCATCCCTTGGCTCTGAGCATTTAGTTCAGCAGACAGAGGGAAGCAAGCATTCCTAGATCAGAGTTTATGGAAGAGCAGTGTCAACCTAGCAGCAAGCCACAGCCAGGTGCTCAGAAGAGCTCTCTCATCTACAACAGAACATTGCAGAGAAGCTGGACCTGCACATTAGTGGGGGATACGTGCCCAGAGCTAACCAGAGACATTCACCATGGAGCAAATACTGCTTGTAAGCAGAGCACAGCCCACCTCATTTCTCCCATAAATAGGAGCTGAAGCACCCTGCTCAGTGCTGCTCCCCCACCTACCTCCGTGGACCTTGCAGGGTTTGTCTTAAGCTACTAACGGGATCAGATTTGTCACCCTGAGTCCTCTCTCCAGATGATCCCACAGCCTAATGCAGCATAGCCAGAGCCTGCTGAGAGAGGCAGTTCTGCAGGTGCGCAGTGATTAATTGGTGCACATTTCCATATCACAAATGAAAGAGAAAGAAAGAAAGAAAGACTTCTAAGCTCAGTTGAAATGCAGTATATTAACCTTTGAAAATGGCAGTCATGGATACCGGCTTCAAAAAGATTAATATCAATAGGGCAAAATCCCAGAGGGTAACATCACATCGCCACCAGTTTCTCTGAAGCTTTACAAAATAAAGCATTTTGAGGCTTTATTTAAGGTCATATATTTCCCTGCTCGTTTTAGGAAGGAAACCTGAAGCAGTTCTGATTTATAGGCAGAACCCAAACACTGGGGTCAGGAGGAAAGGGGAAATCAGAAGGCCTGAGGAAAGCTGTGGGTATGGATGAAAAAGCAGGAGGGGAAGGGGTGAGGAAGAATGCTTCAGCTGAACTGCTGCCATCGCCACAGCTAATTGCTGAAAATCCCCCTGCAAAAAAGGTTTGTTACTGAAACAAATAACGCAGCTCAGTTGTGGGGCACATTCTGTGGGTCCACAAAGGCACAGCTGCAAGTTAACACGGTGCACACAGCAAACCCTTCGAGTGAGAGATGCAGCAATAGCTGCAGAAGCCAAATCTCACCCCTGCGTCCCGCTTCCACCACACACCGCATCAGAAAGAAGCTAATAATCATTAAGCTGCCATCTTTTATTTCTAATTATTTGCCTCCACAGCAGGGTTCCTGCAACCATCAAGTAGGAAGGAAGCAAATCTCAAGGGAATAACTGTTTTGAAGAGGGCTCGCAGCTGCCACTGTGTGAATGGCTCTCCAAGAACAGTGGGAACTGCTGCACGCTGCCCACAGAGCTGGGAGCAAAGCATCTCTGTTAGGGCTGGATTGCAATGTTGATTTTTAGGTCAACTAAAACAGCTTTTCTTATGCAACAAGGGATACAGAGAGCTCACATGCTTTGAGGTTTTTTGTTGTTGGGGTTTTGTGTTTTTTTTTTTTTTGCTTTCATTTAATTAGATGGTAATTCAGAAGGCAGCGCTGCTATTTTAAACACTACAATGAGAAGTGTTTCATTGCCTTCAAAGCAGTGAAGTGGAAGCAGTTAGCAAAGCCAGCCCTAGAACTTGGCACTGCTTTGGATTCTGACCACCTCTTCTGATGGGGTGGGACAACAGAAGGGATACCCTGCTGCCTCACTGCCAGGAGGGATTTTGAGCAGAACATCTCACTGGAAGGCAGAAAAGTGAAAGACCTCATTTGCTCTTCCTCTTCGAGCTATACTTGGAATACACATTACAGGAAGGCCCAAGTTTACAAAACAACAGCTGTTCAACAATTCCATGCAACAACCTTCTCTAGGAGAAGAATACCTTAGTCAATTAAGCAAGAGAGAAATGATTTCATGAGCAGGTAAACACTGAGGTGACGACGTCCAGCTCACATCACCACCATGCCAGCAGCAGGACACACCTCTACAACAAACAGCTCTGAACATTTTTCTGCCAGCACACACCTCCCCTGACCTCACTGAAGATTTCCTGATGGGCTTCAAATGACAGCAACATATTTGAAGGTCCAGAACACAGCCCCAAATGCCAAAGGCTCCTCTTGCAGCTCACGCAACTCAACATTTTCCTGTTTCTGCTCTCCAGCTCTTTGCAGCACATCTCCCTCTAGAAGCTGATGGCAGTACTCTCAGCATTGCTGCCCAACACTATTATTAGGCTGGGAAAAGACACTGACTTACCACTGCTCCCATGCTCCCCACTACACAAATAAGCCAGGTTTAAGGATGGAAGGCAACCTGAGCCATCTGATCTCTCTGTGAGGTAAGGGTCAGGGTTATCCGTGATCCACTGAACCTTTATCTTTGAACAAGGTACCACTTGGTCTTGTTTGCTGACTGAGATTAACACCGGGTTTCAACTGCCATCAGGGCAAAACCCCAAGCAGCAGGAATACTGACAAACATCCATTGCATTTTGCTTACATTTTTCTTCAACTCCAGCTCCTGGCTAGCACATGCCTGCCTACATTTCTCACAGTTAAACCTTTTGTGCAGAAGGGTTTTATCCTGCATTCAAGTGACTGCTTGGGGTTTGGATGGCAGCTTGGCACCTCTGATCAAGGCAGATTCTCTGGTTAGTTAATTATCCTTCTCTGAGAGACTCAGTAGCAAAAACCACTCATTCAGAACAGGAGACAGTCATGCAGCTTCCAAAGATAGCACTTCACTTGGTTCTGTGTAAGAACAACAGGTTCATACTTGGGTCTGATTCATCCCCAGCCCTCCCCTCTGAGGCACTGTGTAATAATGCTGAGTGGAGAATAAAGTCATTTGCTCCCAGAGCCTTCCTCTGCCACGAAACCTCTGCTGAGAGACCACACGAACCCACTGCACTGAGAGGATTTTCCCCCGCGCAAAGAAGGATCTCCATGGCCATAAGCTGGAAGCATCAGTGCCTGGTGCACTTCTCCAAGCTCGCTGTGCATTTCCTGCAAGAAGAGCCCCAGGCTGCTCCCTGCAAAGCCGCACACAGCTGCATTTCTACCCAGGGGAAGCCAGCACAGCTGCAGCCTCCAGGGAGGCTCTTACACAACTACAGCACTGATTTAGAATCAACAGCTCTTGGGAGGAATCTGGGGAGGAATAGGGAGCACTGCTTGCTGCTACCAGGGAAAATTTCAACCTCCAAGTCTTCGTGTCCTGTCAGCTCAGGAGCTCACACAAACAACTCCATCCCACAGTCCCAGCCTGGACATTGCTATACAAAATGCCTTTCAATATCTCAAACATTCACACATAACACATGATAAATTCCACTTTATTTGAACAACCAGCACTCCGGAGTTTTGAGATGGAAGAAACAAGCCAGCTCATTATTAAAGCCCAAGGGGTTCATTTCAGCTTTCCCTGAAGCAGCACTTACCCAGAGATGAGGCAGCACGGCAGCACGCGCAGGCCAGGCACCAGGATCCATCACAGGGCAGTGCATAGGAAAAAAAAAAGAGAAAAGACACCGGTCAGTAAGCAGTCCCAGCCACACAAGAAAAGCCCTACACACGCTGCAAATATCCCTCCAGCCACAAAGTGCTCACATTCGTACTTCACGCCATCGGTGCCGCGGAGTTCGCGTAAGTGAACTGCAGCATCTGGCTTTTCTCAGAACAGCAGGTGGAACCGGACTGTCACGTCGGGCCACTTCTTAGAAATGTAAACACCAAGTGCAGAAGGAAAAAAAAAAATGATAATAATAAATCAGCTCGTTACCTAATGCTGATAAAGCAGAAGGCACTGAGACCGCCGTCCCGTGCTCAGTGTGCTCCAGCAGTGCGGGCTGCCCGCGTGGCTCAGGTGCCCCCTGGCACAGCTGGGCTGGAGGAGCAGTGAGCTCAACCCCAGCTCCTATGGCCTTGCATAACTTCCAACTTCTCTTTTAGGTTTCATCAGGCGGGGGGGGGTGGACTTGGCACAGCACGCCTCCAGCCCCAACTCCAAAGGGCTTCAACTGAGCCCTCTAGTGGGCTTCAAAAACTCAACAAAACACCCACAGACCTAATTTAATTAACGCTCTGCCAGAGGCCTCTAAACCCTAATCCTCTCAACAAAAGGATCGTTAACTAAATGAAAAGATTCAAGAGAGCAACGGGTCTCTCAGCTACAGCCAGGCCAGCAGTGTGCTCTGGTGGGCACACACCAGAGTCCCAAAATGCCCCCAAATGGTCCTCAGCCCAGGGCATGGTCTGACACAAGCACAGAGCAGCACATGTGGGACACTGAGCTGCACCAGAGGATGGGCACAGGTTCGTTCCCATCCTTTGGGACGTGTCCATGGGACATCACATCCACCACACCATGCTGACCATCTCTGTGCAGTCATCTCCAGTGAGCTCAGGAGCCCTAAGAGCAGGAGCAGGGCAATTTCAGTACAGTGCTGCTTGATTTCAAGGTTCCTATCTGCTGGTGTCAGAGCCCAGTGATCAGGCACAAGAAGTTCTCCTTTCAAGGCAGCCTCAGTCGAAGGCTGGGACAGCACCTCCACCCAAGGACCATACGGGGGCAATCCAGGGCCTAAATGAACAGCAGGGAGGGTCGTTCCCATATAAGAAAGCAAGAGGTGGGATGCACATTGGCAGACCAATTCAAAGCATGCAAGAATACAGTCCATTAAAGTACAGCCAAGAAAAGCCTTTAAAAGTCAAGGATTCCCAGCCCTCACAGCTCACTCCAATGGGACAAAGATGGAGCTGCCCTTTGCAGACAGCTCTCATGGAAAGCCACCTCCAGTTTCTAAGCCACACATGGGACCCAGAGCACCAATGCTGCAAAGAGCACATCCACAGGAGCACTCATTAGTGTGATGAACAGGAGCAGAACAGAGCTTAATTACAGAGCAGAGACAGTTCCCTCTGGGTTGGATGAGTGCAGGCAGTGCTGCCCTGCAGGGAGGGCATTCCTCATGGACCTGCACAGCCCCCGGCCACCCTGATCCCAATCAAGGCCCTTGCAAGCAGCTGCAGAGCCCCAGCCCATAAACATGAGGACCCAAGAAGAGTAAGACTTCAGGTGTTGCTTGCAAAAAAGCCTCCATCAGCAGCAGCAGCCTACACAAGTCTCACTGGAGATGGTACTGCAGCCCCCCCCAGATATTGGTGTCCTGGCTGCGGTGCTCCATGGGAACAGCTCTGTCCAGAGGAGCAGAGTCTCACCAAAGCCCAAATCTGAGTTCCACCCCATGCTGCTCACCAGGGCAGAGCACTGATCACACCCCAAGGGCCGGCAGAGCCTGGGCTGGGCTGTAAGGAAGGCCAGAGGTGCTTTAGCACATTCCTTCTCCACAAACCAGCCCACAGCACCAGCCAAGCCCATCACAGAGCCTTGCTCAAAAGCGTTCATGAGGCCCCCCACTTTCAACAGACACGTTTACAGGACAGCTGCTGCCATGCAGAGCCCTCCCTGCCTGAAGACACAGGAACAGCCGTTCCCAGAGCTAATGAGGCTGTCCTGCTTTGACCCGGGGCACTTTTCAACAGACACAGAATAAACAGTCCTCTCTGTGTTCCACCTCCTAGAATAAATCCCACGAGCTTCCATCTCCCCAGCGCAGGCAAGAACACAGATGGTCATGGAGATTAAAACATACAGAGAATTAACAGCCCCGTGCAAATGAGCTTCTTCATCCAGCCCAGTGCTGCCAGGTGGCACGAGGAGCAGCACTGGGATTCAACCACCACGGTTTGCTGAGCTGCAGTCACAGCCCCGTATGAAGCAACACAAGGCAAGGGAGCAGAGTTTGTAGGGGAAGGGAGGTGCAAACTGCCAGAGCCAGGCACTGCAGTAACCACGTCTGCCTCAGCCTGGCTCCAGTCGGTGTTTCTAAGGGACAGCTTTCAGAGTCAGCATCTGAATTTGTGCAGATTCATGGGGATGACTCAGGACGGTGCTCAACACAAACTCCTCCTGCAGGGAGGAAGCTGCCCTGAAGTTCTGAAATGCCAACAAGCAGTTGAACCTGTCCGCAAGGATGTCTGGAGGGAGGACACAGAAATCCAAGCCCTTAAAGGCTGGTGCTGGCTGACAAGCAGTAAAACCATCACTGCATCCTCCCCCTTGTGCTGCTTACCAGGATGCCAAATCTCAGCACGTGCTCAGTGGACTACCAGGTGCTGACCTCACTCCTTGCTCCCCCAACAAGGCTTTCCCAGGACCTGCAGGGAAATGCAAGTTCCTTAGTCACCTATTTACAAACAGCAGCAGAGAACACTTTAATAGGATTCATTAATTTAATTGAATGCTGCAGAGGATGTCAGTGACTTTGTGTTTGCAAAGGGCTTTAGGATGAGCAAAGGGAAGAGCAGGGACAGGCCCTGCTCCCTAAAATGCTTCAGAGGGGCAGAGCTGGGGCTTGATTTTAAAATGGTGAGCCCCAGTGGCAGGCATTGGAACTGGATGATCTGATTCTAGGGCTCAGCATCCTCCAGGCATGTTTTCCCAGCTGCCTCCAAAACACTGAGGAGGAGGCAGAGGCAGAAAACTCCAGCACTGCAAATCCAAGCTCCCTTCCAACCTCTCCTTCTCCCAAAAGCCACAAATGAGAGACAGTTTTACAGCTCTGCCTTTTGAACGGCTCACGTGAAGCTTAGGCAACACAAAGCCTCTTCTACCTGCCCTTCCGTGCTCCTGGGCACACACGTGGATGGGAGCCCAGATGGTGCACGTGCTGCCCCTGGTGCTCTGCACACACAACTGATTTTCCAGGCTTTTCCCCAGGGGCAGCAGGAGGGGGCTGCAGACAAACCACGCTAATTGGATCGACCAAGAGCCCTATAAAGCAGGGAGCAGCTGCTCAGAACCTCTTGTGAACAGCAAAAATAGTTTCATCTCAGGAGCAGGCATGGATTCAAACACCCTTTTCTTTTCACAGAGTGCATTCCCTGCCGTCCCCCCCACCCCAAATAAAATAATTAGATCCACAGATCCAACCAGGAAGTTCAACAACTTGGAGCAATGACAACAGCAGGAGGATTTTCCAGGCCTTCCAGCTTGTTTTGCAAGCCCTGTGTTATGTAAACCACTGCCATGCCCATCATGGCATGGGGCTGGAGCCAGCTGGCAGCCACCACAGCAGGTTGGGTGCAAATTCCTTCCCAGGCACCTTCCACCATGGCTCTCAGCACGCAACAGAGAGCACCTCGCACTTCACACGTAATTGTTCAGCAATTAATCATCTTCCCAAGGTTTGAGGTTTTCCAGGACTCCAACCTGTCCCAGCACCAGGTACCGAGCCGCTGCCCCAAGCAGAGCCTACCTGCTGCCTGATGGGCACCTCCAATGCAGTGAGCTATTCCCTACAGCCTGTAACCAACCCCTAGCTTTGCTACTGGAGGGGTGAGCAGTTCTTGCTGCACACACACCCCCAGCACACAGCACAGGGTACATTCAGCACCTACCATGAGCAGCTGGGAAAATGCCACAGGCAGCCCCAGGGAAGAGGGCTGGGAGCTGCCATCAGTGTCCCAACACAGTGCACACAGCCGAGCCCCTTTGCATCCTAATTGAGACCTAACAAAGCACAGAGAATTACCGTGGGTCGGCAGGAGAGCAGCCGTGCAGGGCAGCTCTGAGAACTCCAGACCCTATTGCTCATCTAGAGCCAGGGAACGCCGATCCTCTGTTCATCAGCAGCCTCTAGTGGAAAGAAGCACGCAGCCCACTTCATGCAGACCCCACAGAGCCCACCTCGGGGTGACAGCCCTGATGGTCGACGGGTGCAACACCCCGACTGTCACAGAGCAGCCGTCCCCACGACCCCGCACTGCTCCTGGCCACAGCACCAGCCTGACTCAGCCTCACCAGCCAAACACGAGCCAACCCCAAACCTTCAGCCGCCGCAGCCCAAAGAACAAAGCCAAAACGCTGCCCTGCACCAAAGCACGGACACTGCACTCCAACAGGACTACCAGCACGGGATACGGCTGCAAACAAAGAGCAGAAGAACCTCTGTTATACACGTGAGGAATGCTCCAACTCCACCCAGAGGGCAGCTGCCTCTCGCCCACCCCCCAGCAATGGGCCCAGGTGATGCTGCACTGCAGACAGCTCCACGCTGCTGCAGATGAGGCGGCACTTTGCAGCTCGGCGGTGCCAAACCCTCTCAAGAAGGCCGGGAGCTGCTCTTAAAGGAGAGGCAAAGCAAAGCACAGAGCGCAGGGAACACCTGGAGCACAGCCCTGAGGATGCAGCTCAACCAACGGAGGAACTTTTCGCTGCCGCTCTGCTCCCATCACGCCCCACTCTGAGTGGGGAATGCAAAGGACTGCAGAGCTGAGCAGGGAACGCATCTGAGCGGGCTCAGGGAGCGGCTGCACACCTCAATCCAAACCCCACGAGCTCTGGCTGGGCACAGAGGGGCTGCAGACCCGCAGCACGCACAGCACGCGTGGGGCAGAGGCTGCAGGATTAAGCAGAGCTGGGAACCTCAATCCTGTGACACCTGAAACTCTGGCACGGTTGCAAGTTACTCCCACGGCCAACCCGATTACCGTGCAGAAGGAGGGCATGCAGGGCAGCAGCAGCACCGAGCCCGGCTCTCAGAACACATCAGTGCCACCATTAGAGCTGCAGGGCTGGGGAGGGCTCCGGGGAGCAGCCAGCAAGAGCCTCACTTGCCTCAACGCAGCTCCTTGCTGCAGGGAAGCTGAGGTTAGAGGGGCTGCTGAACATCCCCTGCCCTCTGACTGCTCACATCACCCGGCCCCGCTGCTCCCAGTGCCCGTTCATTTTCCCCAAGCAAAAGCCTCGGGTAAATCAATCCCCAGCGAGGCGGCCGCCGAGCCAAAGGCACAACCCTGCACTGCAACGCCGACCTAAAGATAGCGATCGTCCCCTGCAACTCTGGCTCACAGCCCACCGGGACACGGGGAACCAGAACCACCCCGGTTCGGAGGAGCGGATGGGATCAGCACGGGACGGGCAGGGAATTGCGGGATGAGATTGCAGAACTGCCGGGGACGTTCGGTCCCCTCTGCGATATCAGCAGAAAGCGGACGGCTCTGAAAGGCAATGCGGGAGAACGATGGCCTGGGAAGGGAACAGGATTGAGGGCCGAGCGGCACCGCGGCCCGGGAAGCGACGGAGGAGGCGGCCGTGCCGTTCGGGAACCGCCTGGGAGGGCACGGGGAGCGACTTCGACGGAGCGGCGGGCCGAGCAATGCCCCAACGCCTCTGGGACAGCTATTGGGAGAGATGGGGGCACGGCAGAGCGCAGCCCCCCGCTGTACACCGCACGGGAACACCGCACCCCGGCGAGCCCGGAACGGGCAACCCCGCAGCCCGGGCAACCCCGCAGCCCGGACACCGCCGCTCGCACCGCGGCCCGAGCAGAGAACGGGGACACTGCGCGGCAACCCCGAGCGCCGCAGCTGAGAACCCGCCGAACAGCCGCGCGCGGCAGCCCCGCAACAGCAACAAATGGGAGCCGGGACCCGCAGCGCCCGCCTCCCCCCGCAGCACGCGCCGCGACCACCCGCACGCGCCGCACAACCCCCCGCTCACCGGGTCGCTCCGCGCTGCCTCCACCTGCGCCGCCGGCCCCGCCCCCTCTGACGTCACGCGCACCGCCCCCGCGCCGTTGGCCACGCCCACTCCGCGCCGGCCACGCCCACCGGCACGGCGTTCCGTGGGGGAGGGGCCGGCGGCGGCGCTGCAGTGGGCGGGGCGGGCAGGTGCGGCGTGACGTCACGGGGCGGCGGGCGGGAAATCTCCCCGCGGGGGTTCGGGGTCGCGAGTTTGTGCTCCGTGACGTCACCGCGCCATATAAGGAGCGGGGACCCTTCCCCCCTACGCGCGCCGCGCGGTCCGTCCCCACGCGCAGCGGACCCAGCGCTGTCAACGACCCGCGCTGCCGGCGGGCGCTGATAAGGACACGCCCGGGGTATCGCAGCCGCACACGCGGCCGCCGCTGATACGGGGTGGACGGCGTCGGGGGGCTCCTCCCCATCCCCCCCCCACGGCCCCCGTCTGTTTGGAGCCGCTACGCTGTCGCAGAGCCTCTCGTGCTGCCGGCTTTTTGGTGAGCGGGCGCTCAGCTGCCGCAACCACCGCCAGTGCGGGACGGGGAGCCCTTGGAAACCCCTCCCCGCGAAGGGCTGCGAGGATGTACAAAACAAAGAGATTTATTGGTGTGAAGTGCAGCCTCGGCTGAGTTTGGTGCTCGAAATATAAAAAAAAAAAAGCCCAGAACTGAGCCGGAGGGCAAAGAGGAGAATCTACAACGTGGAAACGCCCCGATTTAGGGGTTAGGATACAAAACCTGTACAAATGCCTTTAAAAAAATAAAACAGCATCAGGAACCATCGTGTCAATTACGTACAGTTTGCACTGGTGACACACAGCAGGCTGAAGGTCACAGGGTGGGAGCAGGAGGGGGCTGAGATGAGTTTTGCAGCCTGGGGGGGGGGAAGGAATGCATCAGGGGCTGCAAAGGGAGAACAGCTGCTGTGGGTTTGGATCAGGCCGGACCCACGGCTTTGCTTTGGAATGGGGATGGAGAAGGGCTCAGCGCTGCAGCGTGGCCCGTAATCCTGCTGGGCTGCAGCAGTGGGGATAAAGAGAGGTGGGGAGGCACGAGGTCAGGGCTTTCCCTGCGTGTTTCTACTGAAATCGGCACAAAGCAAACGCACGAGGCTGCTGAGAACCCTGCTGGCTGTGGGTCCTCAGCGCCACGAGGCAGCCCAGCTGAAGGACCGCAGCTCCGAGGGCTCCCCCTGTCATTGCCCAGCCTCAGAGGAGATCTGCTCCCCCTGGGGAGCTCTGAGTTGATCTCTACCCCCCCAGCTCCTGACCCACATCCACAGAGCTGAAATGCAGCTCCAGCCCCGCTGCGTGCATGGAGCCAAAGCTCCTGCAGAGCTGCTTCTGAAGGGACTACAGGGGACAACAGGACGTGGTCGTTGCACTGCCAGCTGCCACGAGGAGCCCTGCTGTGCCCCACTGCAGAAATGCTCCTTGGGTCTGAAGGAGGAAACTACCCCTGGCTGGGTCTTCTCCTCTCTGAAAGAACCTCCCAGGCTCTGAAGGACAACAGCGTTCCTGCAATAAGACCCCGCAGCCTCCTTGTGCCCCTGGCTTTGCTGCCATCCTCCCCGCACACGAGGAATTGAACTGTAAAAAGAAAAGACAGCCTTCAGCTGTGCAGAGAATAGGGCATCCTGGCCTCTCCAGGAGCAAAGAGCTGCTGTTGGAAAGCACGAGGCAGGGCGAAGGGTGGGCAGAGCTTTTGCTGACTTGTTGAATCTAATTAACCAAAAATAATTCAGAGGTTCAGTGGGAGCTCAGCATGGGGCCTCAGCACTTTCCTCGCTGAGTGGCTTTGCAGCAGCACACATCAGAGCCCCGTGCTGCTGGCAATGGGCTGGGAGTGCCAGCTGGCTCTGACCTCCTGCACTTCCCCTGTCCCATTCTCTGGGCTGGCTGCATGGTGTGGGCAGCTGAATGGCACAGGGTGCTGTGCCCAATGCGCTCCTTCTGGAGCCAGGCTGGAGCCAAATGGCTCTCAATGGCTCCGCTCTCCCACCCAGTCTACGGGAGAACAGATTAAGGTGGCAGCTCCTCCCAGCTCCTGTGCTGAGCTCTGCACAGATGTGTGCTGTCGGCCAGCAGCGTGGGGCAGATGGGGCCGATCCCTCATCCACTGTTATTAACAAGGCCATCAGGACCACAGGAGGCAAACGGTGCCGTGGTGAAGAACAAAGCCCCTCACAGAGCAGGGAGAGGTGGCGATGCCCCGGAATGCAGCCATGAGAACATTGCAGAGCCTTTGTGTCACCCTGTCCTGTGGGTCTGGCACACAGAGAGCTACTGCCTGTCTGTTTTCATGTGGTCCCCAATCATCCTCCTATGGTAGGTGGCCAGGAAGATGTCGTTGTCCCGGGGGCAGTCATAGTGGCAGGAGCACGCCTTGATGAACATCATCTTCCTATGGAAGGAATCCCCCTCGGGGCAGCGGAACTCCACCTCAGCAGTGCTGGTGATGTATGGGGTGCAGCAGCGCCCGTCCACACAGCTGCCACAGAACTTGGGCCTGTAGGAACGGGTGCTGGTGCAGCCTGAGAACTCGAAGAGAAGACGCTGGCGGGGCTTTGGGGTGCGCACACACTTCTTTCCCTTCTAGGGAGAAGAACAGCAGCAAACAGGTCAACATGAATGTGACGATCAGACCAAAGCTCACCTGGGCTGTGCACCATCCGTAGAATCACTGAGGTTGGAAAGGACCTCTAGGATCACCAAGTCCAACCCTCAACCCATCCCACCACGTCCCTCAGTGCTACATCTCCACATCTCTGGTTCTGGAACACCTCCAGGGACGGTGACTCCACCGCTTCCCTGGGCAGCTGTGCCACTGCACCCCCACAGAACAACTATTTCCCAATATTCAATCTGAACCACCACTGTGCAGGAAGGCACAGAGAGACTGGAAGCACAGAGCATATCCTAAGCCCTTAAATACAAGGACCTAAGCCCTACCTTGGCTTTCTCCCAGGGGAAGTCACAGGGTCGCACCATGCAGAGCCGCGTCTCCTTTTCCAGGTGGCACTGGGGGTTGTTGTTGGTGACCCGGGCAGAGATGCCCATGCCGCAGCTCTTGGAGCACGCACTCCACTCGGTGGTCTGCACCAAGCAGTTCTCCTGCAGGTTGTTCAGTTCTGGCTGGTGCTCGGGATCCTCCCTAAAAACTGAGCCAAGAGGAAGAGACACGAAGGTCAGGTACCCCATAGGGCCCTGGGCAGCTTGATCCGCTGGGAGGCAAAACTGGGGGTCTTTAAGGTCCCTTCCAACCCAACCATTCTGTGATTCCATGCTTCTGTGATCTGTGTAATTCTATAAAGTGTTCTGTAATTCTGATGGATCGATTTCAGCTCTTACAGGCTGCTCTGAGACCTGGCTTTGCTTCTGCTGTTCTGATCACAGAATCACAGAATTGCCAGGGTTGGAAGGGACCCCAAGGATGATGAATCTCCAACCCCCTGCCACACGCAGGGCCACCAACCATCCCACCTAATGCTAGACCAGGCTGCCCAGGGTCCCATCCAACCTGGCCTTGAACACCTCCAGGGACGGGGCATCCACAGCCTCTCTGGGCAGCTGTTCCAGCACCTCACCACTCTCTCCATAAAGAATTTCCCCCTGACATCCAACCTAAATCTCCCTTTCCTCAGCTTAAAACCATTTCCCCTTGTCCTGCTGTCACTCACCCTTTCCAAGAGTTGATTCCCCTCCTGTTTGTAGGCTCCCTTTAGGTGCTGAAGGCTGCAATGATTCACCCCGCAGCCTTCTTTTCTCCAGGCTGAACAAGCCCAGCTCCTTCAGCCTGTCCTCATAGGGGAGGTGCTGGCCACCACCCCCAGCAAACACCCAACACCCCTGCGGGTGAACACAGCTCAAACCCCTGCACCAAGCGAGAGCCACCAGCTGCAAAAAAAGTGACCGCAGGCACTCAAGCTCCGCTCCAATCCCCAGCAAACCGCTCCATCCGCCCGTCTCTCACCTGCCATGACAGTTTCTAAGCGCTCCTCCTGGCTGCCCTCCTCGCAGACCCACTCCTCGCAGCACTTGTTGTGGATCTTCACCCTCCGTGGGTGGGGGCAGTCGGGGGACGGCAGGCGCAGGTCGGCTGAGCACAGCGGGATGCAGCCGATGGCCCCATCCAGGCAGATGCACTGCAGCTTGCAGCTGGGCTGGAAGCTCTCCCCGTTGTGGTACACCTTGCCCAGCAGGTCACAGGTTGCGCCCTCGCGAGCTGAGGAAGGAGAAGAAGGAGGTGTGGGAGCAGCAGTGATGCTCTAAGGTCCGGTCCTGCACAGAGCTCTGCTCCTGGCTGTTCTTAAGAGACCAAAAGGCAACGTTCTCCTAAGAACAGCCGCTTCCCCACACGTCTGCAGGTGGGCTGCAAAAGGAAAATAATGCACTGAGTTTATGACCTCCGTGGCTCTGCTGTGATCATCCCCTTTGATGACCGTCTCCCTTCCTGCCGCAGCGTTTCCATCTCTTTGTTTGCTCTGATCTCTGTGTCTCTCATCTCCAGGCCTCCTCTGAGCTTTTCACTCCTTCCCGATCAAAATTAAAGCAGCAAAAAAGGAAAGGCAGCAACATTTAACCCATAGCAACGGCGTTAACAGCACTCACACGTTCTTACATTTGTACCAGCCCATTTTTTTCCCCCAAGCGTTTCACAGGCAAAGCCCATTTGGTGAATGCTTTCGGTGAGAAACGGCCGAAGCATCTCAGTCTGAAATAGTTTGGCACCTCTCTGCTCTCCCTGCTCCCACCACATCCTTCCTATCCGGATACCCACAACGCTTCCAGAATTCCCCACCTTCCAACAGAACGGATGGGACAGAAGCACCACCTGAGGACATCAGCTCCCAGACCCTCATATTGTGGGAGATGTTCTGCTCCACATTCAGCTGCCATTTTCACCATGACAATCTCATTTAAAGGCAGGAAGGAGAGCTGTGACCTTCAGACCACGGGTCTGATTTCCTACACAGCAGAGACCTGGGACTATCACTCCAAAATCTGTGTTGCAAATCCACACCTCACAGTGATTACAGAGAATTTTCTTTAAGAAAAATGTCCAATATTCATATAAAGTCTTTGAGATGGAGACTTCTCCACATTCCCATGTAAACTATCCTAATGACTTCATTACTCTCAATCCTAATGATTCTACTGCTATAAACATCTCATTTCCAGCCTTAATTGGGCAGCATGCATCTTACACCCCCTGATTGTTATCACACATTCACTGACCCCATTAAGCATCACTCAGCAGCATGAGTGCCTACAGAGAGCACTGGGAAGCTGCTGTGTCTTCTCAAGATGATGATTGCCCCGTCCATCCCTGGAGGTGTTCAAGGCCAGGTTGGATGGGGCCCTGGGCAACCTGGTCTGGTATTAAATGTGGAGGTTGGTGGCCCTGTTGGCAGGGGGTTGGAGATTCATCATCCTTGGGGTCCCTTCCAACCCTGGCCATTCTGTGATTCTGTGTCCAAGGGGAGGAAAATTAAGCAGAGAATTTATCACGGTGTCTCAAAAGAGTGAGGAAAACACCCTCAACATGTTCAATTCATCCAATTCAGGTTGAAAAGCAGCACCAGCACTAACTGGGAGACAACAGGTCTGCATTTGCATTTACGTGGCTCAGCAGCTCTCATGCCCTATGCGTACACAGACTATTTGCTCACCTATTTGCACCCAAGTGCTAAAGCCAGAATTACGCCGTGCCTCCTGCAGGGAAGCAGCGGAGCACAAAACGCCAAATTCCAGCACAAGGCAGTGAGGTTTGGGTGAGGCTCTGCGTGCAGCAGCACTTCTCAGTAAAGCTCTCATCGTGAATATTTCCCCTGCAGGGCTGCAGGCATTCCCACCCGCATCGCAGGCACCGAGAAAAAAGAAAAGCACACAAGGACAGAACACGTGGCTCTCTCACCTAAGCAGATCCCACTGCCTTTGTGGATATTGGAGAAGTCACAGTAGAGTCCCTTGTGGTGGTCACAGGGTTTCTGCAGGGAGCACAGCTCGCCCAGCTGCCTGGCGCACACCTTGCAGCAGCCGCAGGCGTCCAACACGTGGCTGGTGCCAGCGGGACACTGCAGGGGCTGGGAAGGACACTGACATGGGTACGTGCAGCCCTGAGCTCCTACCTGCAGGGCAGAGAAGCCACAGAGAGAGTGAGCGTGCCACAGTGCAGCCAGAGGAATGAAAACATCCATTTGGTTCGGGGCATCCCATCGTCTGCACAGCCAACAGATGGGACGGAGCTTCGTCCCCCGCCTGCACACAGCTGTGTGCCTGCAGCTCCCAGCACCCGGCTTGTCCTCTGCATAAACACAGCTGGAGCTCAGAGGAAGAAAGTGCAGAACTGACAGCACAGGCAGCAGCCTGGAGTCCCACACACAGCTCAGCCTCCACTTGAAGGCAAGAACACAGCAAGGATGAGCAGCAAGCGATTCGCGGCACTGCTTGCAGGAGAGCATTATTAGATCCCGTCCAGAGAAGAAAGAAGCAAGGCACACACATGGGATGCACCCAAAGCCAGCACTGCTGTGTCCCCTCTTACACCCACAGAAATCCTCTCTGCCCTCCCCTTTTATAGAGCAGCTCCAGCTGGAACTCAGCATGGCTTTGATGTCACACTGGGTGCTGCCCAGCCCTGCCTGTGAACAGCTTTCCTTGGATGTTATGTTTGTTACCAATAATGGCAGTAAAGCATTAAATGCAGTGAAAATGCAGCAGTGATGTCCTGCTGGTTTCCATGCACGAGGTGTTGTTTAACCATGCGTGAGCAGATGGGGGGGATAGATGGTAGAAGGGGCAAAGCATTCCTAGCACAGGGCCTGTATTCAGCTGCAACCCATGCACTGAAAGAAACGATGACAAGCAGCTTTTTCCAGCACAGCATCAGCCACAGGCCATATAAAGAAACACCCAAAATATCTCTCCCACTGCAAACCAAACCAAAACAACCTCTTTCTGCACAACAGAGAACCCAAGGGAATTAAAGCCAGCTGAGTTTTCCTTCTTGCCATCATGAATCATTGTTTGTTTCCTTAAGAACTCACCTCAGAAAGCACCCAGCTTTGCTTCCCCAGTACATCTGCAGTCAGCACAACACCCAGGCTCAGACCCCAGACTCATTTCCCCCAGCCATGTGCAAAAGCCCCAACTCTTCCATGTTTGCAGCGCTCTTCTCATTTCTTACAGGTTTTCCTACCTGTCAGCTCCTTCCCCCACCCAGTCCTCCTGGCCCAGATGTGCTGAGACTCCTTGCTGCTGCTTTAATGGCCAAGCAAAGTCAGTTGGGGCTTTTTGCATCTCCTGCTCCTCACTCACATCAAAAGCTTCCCTACCAACCATTAATAACACAAAGACAGCATTTCCCCACCACGGCCACGGACCCAGCTGCAGAGGGGTTCTCCCCATAGGACCAGCACTTGATTCCCCTCTGCTGAAGGGTCTGTCCTTAAAATCACCCTTTAATTCACTGAGTGGGATCCCAACTACAGATTCACTACAGCTTTGTTCTTCCTTCTGCTAAGAGTGCATTGCTGTGAACTTCAGGAGCAGCAGAACCAGCATAACAGAGCGAGGTGAAGATTCAGGGAAGTGAGATCCCAAACCTGGCGTGCTGATGCTCCCTGCTCCTGGTTAGCTCTGCTGGCAGCTCCCACTGAGCTGGGGAAAGAGGCAAGATGTGCTCCCTGCTTTGCATGCACCCCAAACTTCTCCCTCTGAAGGTGTGAGGATGGGATGTGGGTTCACACTGCAGCAGTTCTGCAGCTCCTGGTCAGTTTGCAGTGCAGGGAGCCAGCATGGCAGTGCCTTACAATAGGTTTGGGCTCAGCCCTGCACTCACAGAGCTGGGGAAGGAGAGCCTGGGAGCTGGGATGGCCGTTTGCTTTGGGAGCCAGGGGTTAATTCAATAAGCACAGAATTGGTTCTGTTCCACGCTCCAAGACTGGCAGAAGATAAAGCAGTCAGAACGCGGCTATTCCCACGCTGCAAACAGCCAATTACTGGGGGTAATTCCTGCTCTCCTCCCATCGCAGCGCTTGGGGCGCCATCCGACAGCTGCAGCTCTGCCCCACGGTTCGTCCCAGCCCCGAAGAGCAGCGATCTGAGCACCCTGCGTGGCCGAGGTGCAGCAGTGCCGGCTGTGTGCTGTGCTGTGTGCATCGAGCATCCCAAGTGCCATTCCCCAGGCAGCAGGTTGAGGGACAAAGATGACATCCCTGATAACCGTGGAGCAGCACAGTGACAGGGTTTGCTATCGTTTGTAGGATGGCTGTGATAGCACCAATGCTGAGGCAGGGAAAGGAGCAGCAAGCACCCCAAACCCCAGAAATAACCCTCAGATCTCAGCCAGGTGCACAGGGCACCGTTTCGGGAGGAAAGGGGACAGAGCACGCTTGCCAGCAGCAGTGGAACCTGATCAGGAGCTTATTGCACCTATTAACACAAATAGGCACTCAAAGCAGCCAACCCGACTTCTTCACCGACCCGAAAGACACTGCAATTAGACCTCATGCTAACAAACACATTAATTACGCAGCAGCGTTTCCGCTCATAGCAGCACTGTGCTGCACACAAACATCCAAGCAGAACCAGCTGCTCTGTGCGTGCACTTGGCCACAGAACAGACCCAAAGCCCTGCAGGGGCTGTGCTTTGATTTCCTCCTTGGGTCACCACTCCAGGAGCAAATGGGTTTTCGGGGCAGGAGGATGATGATGGTAATGCTGTGGGCTATGAGACCCACTCCTCGCAGTGCCGCAAACCCAGCGATGCCTCCTCTCGATCCTCTTCCAAAGCAGGGCTGGCTCTTAGCTCAGCAAAGTGAGCTCTGCTACCCTCAGTCATTCTGCACAGTGCAGCTCTGTGTGCACAGGGCTCTGCCTGCAGCCCCGCTGCTCCAGGCAGGCGGTGGTGGACAGACATCCCCAAAGCATCGCATGCACCGAGGCAAGAAGCTGCAGCACGCAGAGAGCAATCAGCCATACAGACATACATACCCAGGCAGGGGCAAGGAGCAGAAGAAGCAGAGTGTGGGCAGCTGTCCCTGTGCTGCCAGACATCCCGAGTGAGGGAAGGGAGGCACTCAGCCTGCTGACCCACACTGCCTTCTTCTTCTTCGGGATTTCTCGTCTCCCTTTGGAGAAAGTTGCACATCAGCTTCTCCTTAAATAGCCTCTCGGAGGGGGCGTGCCTGCCCTTGAGTGACAATGTGCAGAGCAGCCCCAGATGGGTGCAAGAGGAATGCCCAGATTCCAGGGAAGGCGAGCAGATTCCTGTGGCCCTGGCAGCTGCAAGCCTGCAGGTCGGTTTTGTTCCGCGTGGGGAAATTGAATCCCAGTCAAAGCAAGATTATTATTTTTTAATTCTTCCCTCGAACGCCAAAAGTATGAAGCCTGGGTCGGCTTTCCCTGCTTACATCCATTCCTTTTTGGCTGCAGGAGCTGAGGACTTGAAGAAGCACAGATACAAAGACTGACGGCTGCACTCCTGCAGCGAGGAGCTGTTTGTTTTACGGAGCAACGAAAAGCTGCAGGGTGAAGGTTATTGGCAAAGGACAGCAGTTCCTGCCAGCACTTCGTTTGTGCCCCAGGACTGAGGCAGGACAGCACACACTCCTATCTCAGGGAGTGATTTTTTGCTACTGGGAAGAGGGGAAGGAGTGCAGCAGAGGGCACTGTGAGCTTTTGCTGGTGGGATGGAGCAGGTTGGGCAGCGGGCAGCGATGCTCTGCACTGCAGGGAGCAGCATCAGCACACAGAGCCATGCCTCTGGGTTAGGGATGGGTGTAGAAGAGCCCAAAGATCTTTATACTGGGCCACCTTGAGCCATCGTAAAGCAGGAGGCAGGAACAGCTGCAGGATGTGCTGTGAGGTCCACACAGCGTGTGCTGGGAAGTTGGATGGGAGATGAAGAAAATGACAGGGACTGTGCAGCAGTGTGTCCTGTAACTGAGCCTCCCTGCTTCTCACCTCCATGCGCAGGGCATCCAACCAGCAGCCAAGCCCTGCATCGAGCTCCAGTCCCAACATCAGCTCGGCTCCCACGCTGCCTGTGCTGCTGCTTGTCCGTGGCTGAAGACAGACCAATCTGACTCTTAATTAATTAGCGTGGAAAGCTTCTTGGGACTGGGAGCTGGAAAGCATTAACACAGTGTAAACCTCTCCAGATGCACCTCCTTTTTTTTCCTCCTACCTAAGATGAGGGATTTCCTAATCTTCACAACAGCCACCTGTAATGGCACAGCTGAGGATTCTGTCTCGTACACAGATTTGATGTCCTGGAGGTGGCACAGACCTTTGCCCTGGAGCAATTAGAACTGAGCTGGATACACATTTGTTCCCTTTTTGGAAAGCATTTGGCACCTTAAACTGTGCCACTGCCTAAAATGAACCATTCACATTTCACAAGGCATTCTCCTTCAGCTCATAAATAAGGCAGGGATAAAGCACCACACACCTCTGCTCACACAGCAAGGACATAAAGCACAGCTGCATCCCAAACCAAATGGGGCTGATTGCAGTGTTTTATTCGTGCCCTTTCTAAAAGACACTGCTTAACATGTAGCTCCATCCACTTACTGCCCCATCCACGCAGGTTTTGCTCACCTAGGGAAGAAGATCCTGCAATAAACACTCCTGTGCTCTGCTTGTTTGCTCTGCTACAGAGCAGCAAAAACGTGGCACAGCCTCAATCTTCCCAAACATTACCACCCTTCTCTTGAAGGATCCTAGATACAGAAGGATGGAACATGCACTGTGCAGCTGGTACAGGAGGCAGAAGGCCCTGCATCCCACTTAATGGTCCTCCAATTAAAATCAGAGCTCGTGGCAATGCAAAGCTGAGAGAGATTTCCACTCCTCCAGGGGCTGAGGCATAGCAGCAGCCTGCAGACAGGTGTGCCATTGGAAATGCAATAAGCCTTGAGGTCTCTGCTGCTTGAGAAACGAGGGGACGACAGTGAACCACTGCTGTGAACCACTGCCATGGGCAGGATGCTGGGGCATGAGGTGTGCATGGAGATGCAGGAGGAAAAAGCCCTGGAGGAAGCAGCAAGCTGCACCCACCTGTGCAATGGGTACCTCCTCAGATTTGTTCCACTTCTTAACTCACTGCGTGCTTAATTACCCTGAAGGAAACCTTCAGGGCTGTGGGGGGGTGGATTTAAGGTGGAGTTGGGTAGGTTCATGTAAGGGAGCTTCTTGATCCAGAAGGCTTTTCAGTGAACACCTCTGAGAAGCACTCGGTCCTTTATGGGATCTGGTTCTCATAGGGAGATTATTCAGAACTTCGGTGGTGCTTTTTTGTTGTGGTTCAGGCTGGCTTGTTTAGCAGTAGGGATCAGTATGTAGGTTCAGTGTATTAGCTTAACAAAAGGAATCCATGAGTGCTAGTCCTAAAACTTTCCATCTCAGCTTTGCTTGGTGCATGAACATCCCTGTTTTATCCCAATCTGTGTGAAATCTTGTTCTCCTCAACGATTCTGCTTCACAAGAAGCACTGCAGACTGCTTTCATCTTTTGCATCCAAAAAGTGCACCTCCCATCCAGTGCAACGTTATCCATCCCCATCTTCCTTGGATTTCACATACATCATTTTGGAAGCTGCTCACTGTGGCCTCCCAAGGAAATAATCAGAACTGGTAATTTTCTTCTTTAAATCATTTCACCCCCAGGGGCGTGATGTCATTCTGGGGTCGGAGAGGCATGGAGATGGCACTGAAAGCAGGCTGTAGGTGAATGAACTCCCCTTGTTTTTCCAGTCTGATCCTGCAGGACAGTCATGGGTAGGTAAAAGAGTGAGCTGCGGATGGTTCAATTTCTGTACCAGGCAAATAGCCCCGAATCATCTCTACTTTAATGCCTCTTTATGCAGTCATTTCACAATGTTCTCCCTTGTGCGTTAGACTGGAAAGTAATGACCTGCCTGGCAGAGATAGGCCGATCTGTTTAGGTCAAAAGGCTTTGTTAATAAAAAAACAATTTGGGGGGATTCCACAATGATTACAACTTGGAGCCTGAGGTGTCCCAGCCTCAAAAAAAGGGGATAGGAAGAATGAAAAGCGTGGAGCCTGGCTGTAAGGAAGAGGAAAGGAAGGGAAAGGAGCCCTCCTGCCAGGGCAGCTCTTGGTCACTTGGCACTCACCGCCTCCAAAAACCACAGAAATGCTCCCAGCTTTGGCATTAACTGTTGGAGCTCCATGTGTTCCTGGTGTGCTATGCAGGGAAACAACCAGCCAGCTCCACAGGCTCGTCCATCCCACTGCCTTCCTGCTAAAGCAGTGAAACACTCTCCCTTTGCAGACCCTTTGCAGTGATGTTTCTCCCTCCAGCCCTGCTTGTCCTGCCCTGAACCAAGGAAACAAACACAGTTCTTTCCAGCTTCTCAAATTCTGCTCAATATAACACACCAGCTGAGGCTGTTCTGCTATCCTGCGCTCAGTATGGAGAAACAGGAGGAGTAAGACAAACTCCCACGTTTGCACCGGGGTTTTCACTTTCCCAAAACACGTATGGGGAAGAGCTTGTGGGATTATTGCAAGCCTTGGGTGTATTTCAATGGGATCCCATCTGAAGTGCTGAGTCAGGAGGAATCCCAACAAACCAGGCTCACGATGAAGACCTGAGACCCCTTTTCATGCTGTGTTATGAGACAGAAGAAGCTTTAAAGCAGCACTGCTGCCATCAGCGAGGCTTCTCAATCCCTGAATCACCACTGAAACTTCCTGCCTGCTCAGTGCAGCCACTGCTTGCGTGCCTTTCCATCAGCAGCTGGAGCCACACCGAGCCACGAGGAGTGAAGCTGGGATGGCAGCAAGCAGACAGCAGAGCCCTTCCTGATGAGGGGCTCCCACGACCACAGAGCTGCGTCAGCTCCAGGTTGCAGGGACCTGGAGTCAGACTCAGATCTCTGAGCTCAAGAACAAACCCATCCTCCTTTTTTTGTAGTCTCAGGGCCTGCAGTGGTGTTTACTGCATGGCCTCCCACGGGCTTGGCTGCCTGCTGGTGCTGCATGTGCCAACATCTGCTCTGCTCTTTCCCACACTCAGAATCTTATTTCTGCTCTTTGGGCTGCAGCAAAATCAGCCTTTAGGGGAGACGTGATGGTGCCTGCAAGCCTGCTCTCACTCGCTGCCATGTGCTCCCAGCCAGCGCCAGGAGGTCATTGCCTGCTGTGGCTTCCAATGAAAGAAATACCCAAAGCAGATCTAAAGCTGGCACTTCCATAGGAGCCCCTGAGAAGGGAAGGGCTGTGCTGAATTGTTTTGTTTTTAAAGTAGCTCCCTCTCATCCTATTTTTGTCAGAGACTTGTTTTAATTGGACAGCTCTGAAGCTCTTAGCAGCTCATTCGGAAGGAGAAATAGAGCAGACCTTTTTACCCCTTCCCTGCAGAGGAACTGTTGCTTGTTCCAAGTCCTCCAACACAGTGACCTACCAGACAAAAGGGACTTTGGGGACAGTTCTTGGCCTGTGCTGGGACTCCGAAGTGATGTGGGGCACAGCAGGAGTGAGAAGGAGGCAGTGGGAAGGGGTTGGGGGTCTTCCCTCCTGGAGTTACCCACTGAAGTCATGCCCTGTGGTTGCTGCTAGGGAAGGTGACTGGCACAGCAGGGAGGCAGTGATGTGGGACATCACACAGCTTGGCAAGGAAGCTGGCTGGGAGCTGGAAGGCAGAAAACAGCATCTCAAGGCACCTCGAGATCACCTTGTTGCTGGAGTCTCCCAGATGAGGTATGGCCATCCCCATCTCAGTGCAAGGGGTGTAGCTGTGTTTGGTTGTGGTTGCATTCCTTCCTGAGTGTGGATGTTTGCACCTTCCAGCAACACCTCCCATCAGTTCATAGCAGAGCAAAGCTACCAAAGAAGAATGGCTCTGTTCTATCTCTCCAGCTCTGCACAAGTCAGTTTCCCCCTAAATACAAGATCAGAACCAGGCCCCTTCTATTTCCCAAGAAAGAAACACATCTGCACCTGGGCCTCCTGGACAACCCATTCCCTCTACAGCTTTTGAAGACAAGGGCTCCCAGTTTTGGGCTATCCTGGGTTGTTCTGCCCCAGGTGAGAGCTCAACAGGAGCCTCTGGGTTTCAGAGAGCATCAGCAGAGCTACAGCCAGAGCAGCCAGCAATCATCCATCCCCATCCATCCCCCATCCCCATGTTTCTTGTCTGTCAGATTCTCTCTTCAGATGACTACAGGGACCAGGTACAAGGTAGTAACAACACTTCCTAGGTACCTATGCTTGCCCTTTTCTTAGAGAACCACAGAATTTGGGAAGGAAGGCAACAGCATTTCTCCTGTCCTTTCCTCTAGCCAGGATATGACTGCACTCTTCCAGTCCCAGCTAAGTGAAATGGCTGTAGGATCACTGTGTGAGATAAAAGTGAACGCGAGGAAGGGCAAGGGCTCCACAGCAGCCATATTATTCTTCCACATCCTTCCCAGGAAGTTATTCACTCCATAAATATCATGGGTTACTGCTGGGTCTGGGGTTCACGTTGAGTTCAATGGGCTGTGCTAAGCAAGAAGTGTGAGTGTGAACGTGTGTGTGCACTTCTTGTCTCCAGGTAGAGGGAAGCTGCACTGGGTTCTCCATACCTGACTGATAGCTGCAGGGAGCTCTGCAGCTCAGCTTAGGCTAAATTGGCATTGAAAAGAAGTTATGGAGGGGATGCACACGAAACTATCCAGAATCGGTGAGCACGGAGTTCATTTCTGGGAGCTGTGGGAGCCTGAGATCTGGAGAGAGCTAGCAAAGGCTGACCAGAGAAAAGCCTTGGGAGGTCTGCACAAGTGGAGACCCTCAGCTTTGGGCACTCAGACCACTGGGGTGCTTTCAGAAACGATTCTAACAGTTTGTCCGCATCAGTAGACTCCTAACTTCCTTTGGTTCAGCTCTGGATCTCACTCTTTTCCAGGATCTGGGGTTGTTGGCACCAAGATTTAGGTCTGACCGAGGGCTTAGCTGGTGGATAAACCACAACCTGCATTGCCAGAGCTCAGTCCTCCCCCATTACATCTCCCCCAGGACCCACTCAGCTGCCCTGCATGCTGTGCCCATGGCAGAACAACCCCAACTACAGCCCCCCCAGCTCTCATCATCAGCCCCCTTCCCCCCCCCCCCTTTCCATGTTTACAAACCCAAATTCCTGCATTACTGAGAATTTCCGCTCAGCTTTGGATCACATTTTAAGATTCCGCTGTTTTTTTTTTCTTTCTAAGTAACAAATGTTTGTTTTGCTGAAGAAAAGGGAGTGATTCTGCTCCGCTCACGTGGGTGTAAATCAGGCGTAATTCCATTGAATTTAAAGGGTAAGAGCCAGGAAAGCCCAAAAGGAGAATGCATGGATTTAGTGGTGTTACTGACTTGAAGCTGTTCAGACAGCCAGGGGACACCAATGAATACTCCAGCATGTTGCAGGTGGACCCTTACAAAAAGCACGTGCTTTCCTAAGACAGATGCCTGTGCCACTTTGTGCTCTCTTCCTTTCCTTAAACACGCTGCACTTGGCTGAAGGCAGCTGGATTTGCAGCAGTGTCAAAGGGAAGATGGGCTGTGCAGGTTTCGTTCTGACAGTCGCAGGTGTCAGAGGTAGCAAAGAGCTTTTTTCTTCTGAAGGTGCAAAATGGAAGTGGTGAGAACAGCGTGTTTTAGACACACGTACAACTCCTATATTGGAGTGTCTGGGCACGTTAAAATCTTTTTCACATGGCTTAGTGTTTCCTGGTGTCAGAGGTGGATAGCCTCAGAGCAGCTGTTTGGCTCATTAGTTCTCAGATATGGAGAATGTTTGTCCTGGGAACGGTATTTATAACTGTTCCTCAGCAACCAGAGCCAAGATATTTCAAACCACGGTTTGCAATGGAGAGATCTCCTCCTCCCAAGTACCCCAGCACAGAAGTTTCTAACCAGCGACTGGGGCAACCAATGCAGGGAACCCAGCAGAAAAAGTCCGTTCTACGTTTTGTAAACCAATGCTGGTTTTAATCTAAATAAAGATTCCCTTCCTTGAGTTGATAGATCTGCAGTGTTACACGACCAGTGCAGCCGAGAAGAGAATCTGTTCCCATTCCTCCTTTATGGGAAGAAAGTTTGCAGCATGGGATAACCACAGGGGACCACTTGTCAATGCACTTTTCCACGAATAGAGTTTCCAAAAAGGTGAGGCTCTCTGCAGAAGCCTGATCACCCTGCTAACATCAAGCAACAGAAACTTACGTGGCACATCAGAGAAGGAAAGGATGTGCTTTGGAAACGGTCACTTTCTTGCATGGCCCCTCGAAGGGAGAACTGCAAGGGCTGGAGCCATTAGCAGGGAGAAAGTGGCTGCACTCTGGAAGTAGCTCAGCTGCTACGAGGAAATACTTGTGAACCAAAATCCTTTGCCATGCTAAGCCTGCCCCAGTTTGCAGCTATTTGTTTTGCACGGGAACTTTGCAGCCTGTCTGTGTGGACCAAGAGCCTCCCACAAAGCAAAATCCCTGCTTGGCTGCTCGTTAGCCTGGACAGATTGCTGTGCTATACTTACTATAAATACACTTAAGTATTTTTCATTTTGTTGTTTCTGTGGCTAAACACAGCACCTCCAGCAAGCCTCAGAATGCTTCCCACATTAAGAACTTTGACTCGAATTCTGGAGGCCATATTTCTGAAAAACAACGAGGTCCTTCCCGACCTCTTTGAATAAAAACAACCTGAAAGTCTTCCATGAAGAAATAAGAAGAAAAACACAAACCTGTTAATGCAACTACTGCTATTAATAATCTGGAAACATCTAGCCTGACACTGGGGTAAGGCCCACAGGAAGCTGGGAGGCAAGCTCCAGGTCCTTGCGGCCGATGAGAATTTCCTGCCTTGTCAGTGCACGTTTCCTCTGCCCTGGGGAGGGACAGCAGCCAAGGCAGAGGCATTCCTTCTGCTCACCGAGCACCGCAGCATCCAAACTCAGCGCTCCTGATGCTGCCAGATGGCAGTCTAGAAACTGAAACGCTGGGAGAAGCCGCATCAAATCCGGGGCTTTAGGGGATGGATGCTGCTGGGAGCTCCAGCTCAAAGTCATCCTGACCGCTGCTTCCTTCCAGCAGCTGCCTCCAGCACAGCAAGGAGTGTTTCACACTGCCCAGAGGCACGCAGCAGCCCCACCGACCGCCCCCACCCTCCTCTTCGTGGCAGCCCCCAGGGGTGCTGTAACAAAGCCTGCAGGCTGTGGGATCACACGCTGCTGCTGGGGGCTGCAGGAGTGGCGGAGCAGCGCGGTGGGAGACGTCCCGTGATCGCACTGTTTTCATAGTTACGTCCAGCGAGAACGCATCCCCATCATGTTCTGCTTCATCAGCAACCTCCTGGAAATCATACCGTGCTCAATTAGAGGCCCACACGTGGATTTAGGAATCTGGGCGATCAGGTTTGTAAAGGTTTAAGGCAGGATTTTTCCAAAGCAGTTGAAGCTCAGGCTTGTGCGGATCCGTTCCGCAGCAGCACAGACCGCAAGGTGCTGCAGGAAGGTCTTTCATCAGTGCTCACCATTTGGGAGGTTGAATAATTCCTTTAGCCCCATTTTATAGATGGGAAAGCCGAGGTACAAATGAGGCAGCATGTTTCCCAAGGCTACATAGCGTGCTGCTGCTTAAGCCAGAAACAGACCCTACTGCTCTGACTCCCAGCTTCTTGCTCTAATTACCAGAAAATTCCTCTCTTCTATGGCACAGCCAACTGGTTCCAGTAATAAATCCAAGCTGTTGCAAAGATCAAGTCCGGTTTTTTCACTGCTTAACCCAAAAAAACATTTGATTTTCAAAACACAGGTTTGGCTTTTCACCAGAGACGGGATTTGTTTTCCATTATTCATCTTTTTTGTTGTGGGCTTCTTTTTTTTTCCCCTCTTTTTGAAGGCCAAACGTTTAATTACTCTGTTCCGTATGGAGTTCCTAAGCTAGAAGCACTACAACCATCGTTACCCTATAAATCATTCCTCTTACTATAAATACACTTAAGTATTTTTCATTTTGTTGTTTCTATGGCTGAACACGGCACCTCCAGCAAGCCTCAGAATGCTTCCCACATTAAGAACTTTGACTCGAATTCTGGAGGACTTCTTTCTGAAAAACAATGCTTTAAAGAGAAAAAAAAAATGGTAACATTCCTTGGTTCATACCCAAAGCAATAACCAAAACCTACGACTTTTCAGCAGTTTAATTATGCCTGTCTGCATTGGCAAAGATAACAGTGCCTTATTTTGACACGGTCGTACTGTTGGAATGGTACCTTGTGTTACCTCTTACAATACAGGAATCAGCCAAATTGGGATAAAATGCATTTCTTTTTGCCCACCAGAGGTACATCATTACCTTTTTGGGAAAAAGCTCTACGAAGCTTCTCCACAGTTGTGAAGAATTGGTGAAGTTTTAATGCTAAGGGTGACCCCTCCAAGCACGTGCAGTAATCACTGCTGTGGTTGTGGCTGAAAAGCAGATGTATGTATCTCTGTAAGCCTACAGTCATTTGTAAATATTTTATTGACAAAAAGCATCCCAGATCTGTTCATCACTTTAAGCTGTGTTATATTTACTGCATACAAACACTGTGCTTGACCAAAGCTTAAGACATGCTATCTTCTGCAACAATGGAGAACAGATTTCGCTGCATATTTTCTCCTGAATTACTAAAAGGACTTTCAGAATCTTAGAAGCCATTCCAAGCTCAAGCTTTTGCTTTACGTATCTTTATTTTTTAATTGTCTTTATTACCTTAACTATCCCTTGTCCAAGTTCATTCATGATCTCAGCCCATTGGCTGCATAAAGGTGAGGACAGACTTGGTGCCTGTGAGACCAATAAAGGAAGCTCTAACACATAACTTGCAGCACCAAAGGCTGAAAAACGATTTGAGTCAGTTTCAAACTCAAGCTAAAAGTAGCAGATCCAAATTAAAATCTCTCGGGCCAGATTTTCAGGCTCAAACCCTTTAATTTTAAGAGCTGAGGCCACTCGGTGGAGGCACTGAGGGGACCTTAAACGCAGCCAAAGCTCCTGAGAGGTGAAAGAGCTCTGAGACTGATGGCACTGGGCCCTGAACTCCTGGAGTGCCCAGCTAGGAAGCAGAATGCCAGCACTGCCCAGGCATCTGGGGCTCGGGGTGATAACCTCCAGTGATTACAGCGAATGTCAACCAGAATTTACTCAGCAATTTGCAGGATGAAGCTCTCAGAGCAGGAAATCACAGTGCGTCTGTCCCAGAGGTGACAGGATGTTTCAGCCACTGATACCCATGCAGAGGGCAGACAAATCCCCGCGTCCTTCTGTTATAAGCTGCTCCCTCTTTGACAACCCACAAGTTTTAAGGGGAATAAACTGTTTTTCAAGTAATATTCTCCTTATGGTGTTTTTGCTCCATCACAAGGATATAGGACTACATAACATCCTTACCTTCTCCTAGTCCAATCATATGATCCTGGCTTCCTCCTGCATTTTTATTGCTCAATATCCATCTCTATGGATTAACCCAGGACAATAAAAAAGAAAGCAAGTTCTCTATTACTCAGCTGGAAGGAAAAAAAAAAAAAAAAAAGGAAAGGAGTTATTAAAGATACTGGACTCACTTCATCGAGTGACAGAGAACAAACTGTTCACTTTGAGGAGCTGTAAGTTAAGAACAGAACGAGCAACAGCTTCTTGGGCTCAGTGAAGCAGAGCTCAGTGCTGTGCAGTGCATGAAATGCCATGCTGGAAAAAAAAAACAAAACCAACAACCCTGAAAGAGCCTCAGCAGGGACTCCAAAGAGGATGGGTACATAAGAGATCAGGTTGCCAGTGACATCTAGGCACAAAAAGTGCCACTTGACAACTTTATCCTACAGTTTAACAGTGGTGGGTCTTGCTAGCTGTCCTCATTTTATGCCATATTTTGCAACATTGTAGGAAAGAGTTTGGAAACACGACCTGAGGATGCCCAAGGGGATCAAAAATCAGAAAACAAATCAAGTTGTAAACATGTTTTTAATCTCACAACTCTTACACGCTCATGATTTCTGATGAGGTAATATTTGGACTACTCAGTACTGCAGGATGATGGCAGAAATACAGACTGTGCCCAGTATGGAGATACAGGATCTTCCCAGCATCCTGCAAGAGTGTACTGATAGCATTCATCTGCAGGGAAAAACAGCACGATTAACATTTTTTTCCACTCCTCCTTGGTTTCACACGTTATTCTGGCATAGGGATGCTCCGGGGCAACGTTTAGGTGAACGTTCACACGTTGCTCCATAAGGAGTTTCAGAGGACAAGCTCTTAAGGATGCCCAGTTTCGCGAATATAAAAGCTCCAGCCAACAACCCGCAGCCTTCTGCTGCCCTCTGACGGGCTGCAAGCAGCAGAGCAACATCTGCCGAGACGCAGAAGCCACAAACGCAACAGCACCGAGGGTTGGGATCGTCTCTGTCATCACCTGCTCGATTTACGGCACGCTGCAGTGACCGCAGAACCACGGGCGGTGCTTTAGCAGCTATGCTCACGTTTCCATAAGGGGGTACAGGGCTCACAGAAAGGGTCCTGCAAATAGAACTGCTGTGTTTGGCAAGACTGAAATGCTGAGCAGATGGCAGCACGAGGTCCTCCAGGTGCATTTCTCAAACAAGGGGTCTCGTTTGCTCCAAGAACTGCCATCCTTGACACTGAAGACGCCGTGGAACAAACTGGAGAAGAGGGAAGGTTACACTACGCTCAATCCCGTGAGTTAGAACCCCAAAGGCAACACAATGGAAGGAATGTTCCCTCTTTACTACACCAAATTATGAGATACACAGGGAGTTTCTGTATTTCTGCACAGCTGTAGTACAGAAAAACATCTCAGGAGTGCCCGATTTGGGGTTTTTTGCCCCATTTTGACCAACGAGAAGATGGGAGACCCAAGTAATGTTGGGAGATCCAACGAGTGGGGTTTGGTGGGAAAATACACCTCAAAAGTGCCCAGTTTGGGGTTTTTCACCCCATTCTGGCCAACGAGAAGAGGGGAAGCCCCCAGCTCGTGGTGTTTGGGGGGAAAACACACCCCCAGCGCACCCAATTGTGGGGTTTTTCACCCCATTTTGGCCACTCAAGAGCCAGCACCTCCAGTAGAACGTTGGCCAACCCAACCTCAACCCAACCAATGCTCTTCTCCAGCAAACCAAAGCCGGGCCAACGCCGCCCACCTGTGTACCATCATATGAAGTAATTCTTTCTTCCTTTAAAAGCCTCACAATTTTTAAGGCAATCCCATATAGTGGGATCAGATGCCTCAAATTTCCCCCTGAAGCTCCAAAATCTCACTCAAAAACCAAAAACATATCCTGCAACCCAATAGATCCTCAAACACCCCCCAAAAACACCTCCTGGAGCCTCAAACCCTCCTCACAGCCCCCCAAACACCTCCTGCAACCCAATACATCCACACAGAGCCCCCAAAAACACCTCCTGCAACCCCAAACCCTCCTCACAGAGCCCAAAAACACCTCCTGCAACCCAATACACCCTCACAGAACCCCAAAAACACCTCCTGCAACCCCAAACCCTCCTCACAGCCCCCAAAACACCTCCTGTAACCCAATACATCCTCACACAGCCCCAAAAACACCTCCTGCAACCCCAAACCCTCCTCACAGAGCCCCCCAAACACCTCCTGCAACCTCACACAGCCCCCCAAAACACCAACCATCACCTTCAGCCCTCCTCACAGAGCCCCAACACCTCCTCCCGCTCCCCCTGGAGCCCCAAACCCTCCTCCCAAAGCTCCCCACCTCCCCCCACAGCCACCACCCCCCCCCAAATAGCCCCAATCCGTCCCCGCAGAGCCCCGGTTCCGCCCCCCCCGCTCAGCCCGCCCTCGCTCCTCCTGCCGCCAGGGGGCGCTGTCTCCACCCTGCGCTCCCGTGGCGGCGGGGGCGCCGCTCTCTCCGCCCGACGGGCGCCGCTGAGGAGGCGGCGGGGGCAGCGGGGCGGCGGGAGCGGGCCGCGCGCCCGGCGTCAATCGGCTCCGAGCCGAGCCGGGAGGCGAAACCGCGGCCCCGCCGAATCCTCTTCGGTTCTGCGAAAGCAGTATGGCCGCCAGCCTATGGATGGGGGACGTGAGTGTCCGGCCGGGACCCGCGCGGGGTTTTGTGCGACGGACAGCGGGGCGGTGTGGGCTGAGGGCACCGCCGGGGCTGAGGGAGCCGCTGTGGGATCCGGAGCCGGGAGGCTGAGGGCGCCGCGGGGTGACTGACGGCTCCGAACGGCCGACAGACGCTGGTGCTGCGTGTGACACCGACACGCGCGCTGATCCGCCGGCGCTCACGCTCTCACACCGAGTGTCACGTGAGCGTTTGCACGCGCACGCTGTCACGTGACTCTCGCACCCTTGCACACCGGCTGCCACACGCACGCACAGCTGCGCCCGTCCGTCCCCGCGGGCTCCGTGTGGGCTGTCACACTCACGGAGCCTTACGGCTGCGCGTGCGGACACACCTGTGCCGTTTACACACCTGCTGCTCCCGCGTTCACTTCCAGCTCTCCTGGGCTCCGTGTAAGTTCGCAGGTCACACGCCGAGCCTGGCGCTCTGCCTCTACCCTTAACCCACAGCGCAGGGCGAGGGGAAACGGTTTGGAGTTGAGGGAGGGCAGATTTCAGTTGGATGTCAGGGCAGAGTTCTTTGCTATGAGAGTGGTGAGGTGCTGGAACAGCTGCCCAGAGGCTGTGGATGCCCCGTCCATCCCTGGAGGTGTTCAAGGCCAGGTTGGATGGGGCCCTGGGCAGCCTGGTCGAGCATTAAATGTGGAGATTGATTCCCTGCATGTGGCAGGGGGTTGGAGATTTGTGATCCTTGAGGTCCCTTCCAACCCTGGCCATTCTGTGGTTCTGTGTGATTCAGTCTCTCCACGGTGAGGACTTCACCTCTCTCGCAGGCTCGTTGCTCTTTGGGATGAACCAGTCCCAGCAACTGTCACCTGTTGCCTTTATGAGTCTGTCTCAGGATCGCCCCCTGTGCAGGGCTGCCTCCTGCTTCTTGGCACTGCTCTGCCCCCTTTTGCACACACAAGTGCAGTGTGTGTGGTTGCCTGTTGTCAGGCACACTCAGATACACAAGCCTGCATGCTGTGTCACACACACAAGTGAAGGAAGCACCTGGTTCCCAATGAGAACACTGTAAGGTGATCACTACAACATTTAACAGGGACTACACGGCTTTCTGTCTCACCACCTTCACCACGTATTCAGGCCAAATTGCAGCACCATTTCATCCTTTTCAGCCACTACATCACACTGATACCTGCTCTGCAGTGCCTTCACGCACGCAGCGCTTCACTTGCACCCCAGCACACACGATGCTGTTTCTCACATGCACACTGCAGCACAGTCAGCACACCTTGCTGCAGGATGTGGTCGGAGGTCTCCCCTTCCAGTGCTGCCCCACGTAACTCCATGGTTACATGAGGTTGTCACGGCTCTGCAGCCCCCTACCCCAGCTTGATGGAGGCTGATGCACAACATCCATCCATCATAGCACCAGGGGCTGTGCTGCACCCATGTGCTGTTATTCCTGGCCCCATCTCTGTTTGCATACAGAGAAGGAGCTTACCATCACCTTCCCCCCTGCTCCTGCATAGCAAGTGCTCGGTTTGTTGCTGTATGTCTCTGAGTGGCTTTTGTCCTTCTGTGGAAGCTCTCTGTTCTCTGAAATTCATGCTGTCTCTTGGGTTCCACTTTACAGACTGTTGAGCCTGGTTCATGCATGCCTGCTGATTTTGAGTGGCATCGACCCTCTTAAATGAGCCTTCTTTTTGAAGCGTAAGGGTAAAATACTTCTCAATAATGTTTTAACTGCTTAGGGGGACGTTGACACAAATATGCTCCTTTTTGTGGATGCTCTGATCTAACTGATTTTTTTGCTTTTGTAGCTGGAGCCGTACATGGATGAAAACTTTGTTTCAAGAGCCTTTGCCACCATGGGAGAGCTTGTACTGAGTGTAAAAATCATTCGAAACAGGTTGACAGGGTAACTGTTCATACTTGTTCTCAATTCTACTGCTGCATCACTATGCTTGGGGAGTTGAATTGTGTGCAGTTTACATGGCATCACAGTGGGCTTATCCATATTAGAGCAGTTTTCCCTTTCAGCTTTTCACCATTGCTGCTAACAATACGGGCGTATTGATGACAGCAACGGAGAGGACAGTTGCTCACTCTCTGACCTTGCTATCAGTGAACCATCCTGCAGTGCTCCAGCACTCCTTCAGAGCAGCACACACGTGGCATGCAGTCTGTCTGGGGATACACATTCAGGGCAGAGGGCTTCAGTGACAAGTCTGTTATTGTTGTAACAGCACAACTACGAGATGCTAGCAGAGGTGGGAGGCCTGACTTAGAAAGGGCCCTACGAGGACCTTTGGAGTGCATTTGCAATCAGTGGCTGTAAACAAGATGAAGTATTTTTGTGTTCTTCTAAGTGTTGTCATTTCATTTTTTCAGTCGCTCAAACTTGGGTGGGAATATTTATGATCAGTGAAAGGAGGGAGTGGAATAATTGTGAGCAAAAGTATTTTCTGTGTTCTTATGTTGACGTGACTTACTGGTAAGTAGGAGCAATCAGTTCAGTGAAGATCCAATGTTACTGTAGCAGGTTCTGTTTGGTAGCTAGCATTTATACTTTAAAAAAGAAATCCCTCCATGTACTGCTACTGGAGCAAATTTTCTACCAATTATCTGAAAATATAATATTTTGTCCTCAAACGTTTTCAGTCTGAAATCTTTTTTCTCTCCTGTCCTTTGTCTGCGTTCAGAATTCCTGCAGGCTATTGCTTTGTAGAATTTGCAGATCTGGCTACTGCAGAGAAGTGTTTACACAAAATCAATGGAAAACCTCTTCCTGGTGCTACACCGGTGAGTAAATCACATCAGTCAGTAGCAAATCAAAACTGTGTGAGAGAAGTAGAGAAGAATTTGTGTTTTGAGTAATGATGACGAAGAAATTAAGTAGCAAACTGGGGGTTTTCTTTTCGTTAGATTTAATGACCATAATGCTGTTAAGAAAAGGATTGGAAAATGTTAATTTTTACTTGAGTGTCTGGATGATGCCCAGGTATAGAAATGCTGTGGTGTGGCTTTTTATTTCTGAGCTCAACCAAAGTTGGAGCAATGAGAAACTAGAGACGAACAAGGAAAAAATAGGTTGAATATACATACCACAGTCCTTCTGTCTCTTTGCATTTGTAGTTCCATATAAATTTGTTACAATTTGTATGCTGTGATACATACACAAGGTGAGCTTTCAAGTTTAAGCTTAATTTTCAGTAACTTTGATTTGCAAAAGTGACTTTTAAGCACTGCATTATTCTTAGCCCCTATTAAACAAAAGTTATTCAGACCCATTTACAGTGGAGAAAGAACTGGTCCGTTGTATAACTGCAACACATAAGAGGTACCCCAAAGCTGGTTGGATGGGAAGAAGAGGAGGAATAGCCACAGAAGCTAATTTTAGGGTGTTGACTTGAATGTGAGGTATGTTAAAGTGGGATGGCTGACACAGCTGTTCCTTGTATCTGCAGAATTTGGCTGCAGTAGCTAGGATGGCTGGTTCATAAAGAAACTCTAGAGTCACTTCTGTTACAGTGTGATATATGAAGGTGTATTGGTGCCTGTTTCAGTCCAGTTAGTCCCCTGGGTTGGTCAGCCTTCCTAAGAGCATGATATTCCCCATGGAAAGGGATAGATAAGATGTCTGGAGGTCTTCTGTCCCATTTAATATGCTCTTATTCTGCAAATAAGAGGCCATGACTAAGAGAAGCCAATCTTCCTAGGTGCCTTCTGTAGTCATTAAGAGAGAAAGCAGCTTCTGCGAGAAGGTAACAGTTGAAGTTTGGTTTGGGGAGTACTGGCCTTTATCCACAGTTTAATTCAAAATATGATGTTGTTTAGGGGGACAACTTACGTAATACATGGAGAGAATATGGGTGTCAGACAGAGACCCAGCGTGGGCAGCCCAACTCAGTGCACTCAGCAGGCAGTGGTTCAGCTCCTCTCTTGTATTTATGTAGTTTCTGCTTTGCAGAAAACAGAATGTGGCTCTTATGTTTATTTTTACATACTGAATCAGTCAAAGGACTAACAGAGGGCCCTGGTGTTTTTACTGTGTCTCTTTTACACAGTTAGTGTCCCCAGCTCCTGTATCTCCTGTGCAGATACTTTCACTTTTCTCAGTGATTTTAAGCCCAAAGTATTGCAGTGAAGAACTAGATCCAACAAAAAGATGAAAGTGCTTCAAAGTGAGATCTCAATTTTGTGTTAGGAGACTTAAGCTTGTAAATGATCCACAGAAACAGCTGAGTACCACTGTACACCAGTAAACACAGGCATGCAAGGAGCATGATTATAGCCTGGAGTTAAGTCTTGCTCTATTTCCCTTTAATTATTTATGCTGTTTTTGAGGGAAGAAAATACATCATACAAGGCATGGGAACTCACCAGGCTCTCCACTGTGTGAAATAAATGTTCTGGTCTCTAGGTGTTGGACTAACTGTAGGCTTGTGTTCTTTGTCCAAATCGAATTCTTTGATGCTATGCCACTGCATAGTGCAGAGAGATGTGTGCTTTGGAAGTCTGCTGGGAGACAGAAAGATTGGTTAGAAGCCATTTAGTCTTTGTACTAGCAAGGGAATCCAGCTTAGTTCTTCCACTGTCTGGGTGAGTTCCGAAACCAGTGTTCTTTTCAAAGAGTGCAACCCCTTGCTTCTTCCTCTGTCAGACTTGTTTTGGAAGGAACTATTTTGTAAGGAAGTAGCAGTCAGTGCTGCACTGTGCAGTGAGCCTGTGGGTCACTGTGTGCTGAGCATCATGTAGGGGTGCCTGTGGGATTGAGACCCACGGGATTTTGAGGCTCCTTAGGTCCTGGTCAGAGCTGCACGTGAGCTGGACACAAGTGGCTGAACTCTGGTAGGATATTGGTGAGGTGTTCCAATGGCACAAATGTGTGTTCCTGGGAAACTTGTGTAAAAAAGAGAGGGGGCATCTTTCAGGGAAAGCTCCTCTGCACCCAAATAAATGAGTGCTTTGTGCAGAGCAGAGTATTTAGCCATACTTCCAGAATCAGGGATTGGTTCCATTTCCCAGCATGGCAGGTTTTGCTTTGTCAGTATTCTGGTAAATGACAAACATCAAACATCCAACTGTGTGTGCTGTCATTTCACTGTAAGACCTTGACATCAGAAGTCATGTAACACTTGCTGTTAGAACCTCAACATTCCTGTCTTCCATAAAGATACACAGTTTTGGTACTGGTAAGGTTAGCCCAACTTTCACTGGCTTTGTGAAGTGTTGAAATAAAGGCAGAGCAAACCCCTTGGTGCAGGCCCTTTGCTGCTTTTCATTATTGTAGTGTCCTGAAATGAAATAAAAACCTTGTCCTAGATACCCGAACTGAATGGCCTGACAGCTCTGAACGTCTGCAGTATTAAAAAAAAATAGATATCTAAAGTAAGCTTATTGCATTTTTCCTAATTGTATGGATTTACATGGGAGCATTTGAATGTATGGATTCATTTTTGCCTTTTTTCAGGCAAAGAGATTTAAATTGAATTATGCAACGTATGGAAAACAGCCCGATAACAGGTAAACACCCAGCATTCAAATATTAGTTTTGCCTGTTTAATGTCTCTTTATCAATTGCCTTGCAAAGAGTATTCAAAATATGTAAACCCACAAGTTCATTATTGCTGGATGAGATGTACAGCTAGCAATTTTGGACAGGAGAGAATTCATTAGATGCATACAACTCAACCTTCTGCAGTGCCAGACAGCTAAATCCCACAATTAGAAACATGGATTGCATTAAACTGTCTTGGAACACAATGTAAATATTTGGTATGCTGCAGCATGTTAGGACTTTGTCTGAGGATACATCCCATCATAATACTACATTATGCCATGTGTATGTTTGGCACTTAAAGATAGGTGCAGTGGTTTCACAGCACCTGGCTTAACTGGCTGTGGTACCACAGCAGTCAGCAAAGGCAGGGAGAAAAGCTCTGAATTGCCTTCAGGAGGAGCCCATCCCTCTCCAAGGGCATTGAAAGGCCCAAGAGGAGGCACAGCAGCTGTGTGGAGTTTCTGGAGTTGGGCAGTTTGAATAGCTGTCATAATGCCTGCCCAGAAATGCTTACACAGTTGGGGTAATAACAACACGATGTGTTCAGGTAGGTGTGTACCACAGCCCTGCAATTTAGGAGGGTTGTGTTAGTCATATCTCAGCAATTATATTTTTAGTTTAGGTAATTATTAATATTTAAAAAAAAAAAAGAAAAGAAAAGAAAAACAACTTCAGATTAGAATCAAGGCGTGAGAGATGGGGCCAAGAATGAGATTTACGTCTTGTATCATTCTTGCAGTTCTGTTTGCTCTGGAAATAGTCACATACTGCAGATGGATAACACAGCCTTGCTGACTCCAGCAGCTTGCCTAGCAGAGGGAGGATAACTTAGACCACCTGTCAGTTTCCTGCTTTACCTTCTGTGTGGCACAGCAGGTTTGTCAGGAGTGTCTTTTTAAATATTTGAACTTTTTAGCATCAAAGTATCTAATCCATGTATTATAATTTAAGATCAGTATTCAGGAAATAGCAAACCTATAAATGAGACAGTGATGCTTTCTTGACACGTTAGAAATTTATGTACAGTGCCCAGTTCAGAATGTCTGAGAACTAAAAAATGAAATTGTCTTTAAATACAGAGCAGAATAACTCATTAGACTCATTGTGCTGCTTAACTAATTGAAAAAAGCATTGCTGATAAAAATTATCCTTTAATGTCAGTTTTCTCTGACATCAAATTTTTGGGCTCATCACACGTTTTGTGGACATGTGTGTATTTGTGCCTAAGAAGTTTTCTTTTGATTTCTTTAGTCCAGAATATTCACTTTTTGTGGGAGACCTGACTGCTGACGTGGATGATGGCATGTTGTATGAGTTTTTTGTTAAAGTTTATCCATCATGTAGAGGTGGAAAAGTTGTTTTGGACCAGGCAGGAGTATCCAAGTAAGTCATCTTTTATTCATTCTTTTCTTTAACTTCACATTCTAGCATAGGAAATATGCAGCAAGGAAAGAAGAATAGCTTAGATTTTAGTAGAACACACACCTGCTAGAATTGTAACGTTCCTGTGCAGTGTTGGGGTCAGTGTTGTGCTCTGTGTGTTGGCAGTACAGTATTGCACTTCTGAAAATGCTGTAAAATGATCTGGAAAAAGTGGACTTTCAGATAGAATTGTGCTTTTGCAGTTGGCTATTGAATATATATTCCTGGGCTATTGAATATATATTCCTATGGGAGCTTTGCAGGTTGTTGTTTCAAATGGGGTAGGGCAAACAAAGCTATGATTCATTAGCAAGGAGTTAGGAGCCACCTTGTTCATCTTTACTGGAAATGTCTCATCAAAAACAGATGTCAAAAATGTTCTTAATGTTAATAAAACATTTTCTAAATTGGAGAACATGAACTCTTTTTTATTTTCTTAGGAGAGAGACCAGTTGGCTAGCATCCTTGTTTTCAGGACAGAACATGGCTTCAATGAAACACAATATTCTGACACAATAGCTATGAGAATGTGGTGACAAGACGTAGAATGTGGCTGTAGATCTCCCTCTTTCTCACGTAAGGGTTTCTCAACTCTAAGATACGTTGGTTTGAAGGAATATCTGGAGGTTTTCATGTCCAACTTCCTGCTCTGAGCAGAGCTGCTGCCAACATGAGCTCAGGTCAGCAATGAATTGTGTAGCCTGGAAAATCTCCCAGGCTGAGATGATGTAACTTGTCTGGGCAGCCTGGCCCAGTGCTGCATAGCTCTCTATGAAGAAGTTATGCTGCTTAACTCACAAAGTTATGATTCTGAGTCTTCCTTATCTCCAACCTGAACCTCTTGCAATGCTGCTCAGTCACTCTCAGGCTGTTAAGTACGTGTGCTGTTACTGCCACCTCTCCTGAGGCCAGCTGTGCCCTGGGGCCTCCCCCAATTTCTGTTCTGCTCTGCAATATAGGTGATGGGTGATGTTCATTGGGCCACTAAGTGGGCTTTGGGAACAGCTCCTGGTTGCAGACCTCAGGGAAAGGTACCCTGTGTTCCCTTGGGATGTGGGGAAGGGGCAGTGACTCTGCTGGTTGCTGGGAGAGCACAGCAGCCTCACCCAGCAGTGCTGGGGTGTTGCTTCCAGCTTCCTTATGGCTTGGGCACTTACTCAAAGCTGAGGAAACTGCAAGTGTTAGGGTGGTACGAGAATGGATGTTGGTGTTTGTGGATGTGCCCAGTGAAGATCTGAGCCTTCAATGGTTTTCCCAGCACCTGCTGTTCAAGCAAGAGAAGAGTTTGGAGCCTGATACTGTCGTGCTGTGCCTGCTTCCTTGCTTTCTGCCATGGGTGTAGGCTGGGAGTCTTCTTTTAACTCTTGGGACAGGGCAGAATGTCTGCCAGGGAGATTCTGACTTCAGCAAAATGTTTTTGGGGAGGATTTTTTGTGTGCCTGGATTTGTTGGGTTTTTTTTGTTGTTGTTGTTTGTTTGCCTTAGGGTTTTTTGTTGTTTTTGTTCTGTTTGGAGGTGGTTTTTTGCTGGTTTTTGTGGATGTGGTTCTTCTTTTTTCTTTTTTCTTTTACTTGTATTAAAATCTGGTTTAGCCACTTATACGAAAAAACTAAGCATCTGGAAATGTTGGAAGAATCACCTTCTCTGCCTTGCTGCAGCCAACTGTCTATACCCACACCTTCCATCTACTTTGTCCACCACTCATTCAGAGCTGGCAACGTTCCTGCTTTCACTTACACACTTCTGTCCCCATCTGAAGGCTGCTGCAGCCTCTGTAGCTGCTTAGAAACTTACACACTGTTGCGTGTGATCAGCCATAGCTGACTGGGGTGTTGATTTACACCAGATTGATTTGCCACTGTGCTTTCACAGAGGGTAAGTTGAATTAAGCTCACCAATTTGAAACAGAACGTGTACCCATGTAGAGTTCTGCTCTTGCTTAGTTATCCAGTTTGTATATTGACAAGCTTGAGCTTTGACTTGGGCTTCTTTATATGGGGAGTATACATATGGGCATGCATAGATGTACACATAAATAAATATTCAGATTTACATTTATAGCTTGCTGTGCAAGATATTGCATTTTATGGGACACCAACTGCTCTGTAATAACTTCCAGTGTGGATACAGTATGAGCACTTCGTGATGACACTTTCAAAACTATTGTGTGTGTTACTTTGCATTTAATTGTTCCCACAGAATAGATAATAATGCTGTAAATTCACACCCTCGCTCAGGGCTCGTTCTTTTCCTGGGTAGCCAAGCACCTCCCATACTCCTTCAATCACCCAGGTGGATTCCTCTTCCCCTCCCAGCCCAAGTCTTTGATCTTTGTGCTGCGTGAGGCGGCCCATCCCATGCTGGGATCCTGGCACTGCCCTTTGGGTGCTGTTGCATTGCTTCTGACTCACTGCAGCATCAAGGCCCACGCGAAGGACTTTTGGGATCAGGGAGGGGGGAAGGGAATTGATGGTGTTGGTCTGGTTGATGTACGCTGTGCTGTAGTGCTGCAGTTGAGGGCTTGCTGTCTGAATGCTGCTGATGCTCAAGCTGTGCTATCAGAGCAGGTTTTAGCAACCTGGTGTTAAGAGCTCGTTTTCATTCACTGTTGACAGTGCTGATGGGATCGGGTGGTTGTTAGGAATGACTGGAAGTCCAATTGGAGTTTCCCTGTTGGAAAAAGGACTTGATTAAAAAGCGCATCTCAGCTGATCCTACAGAAAAGCAGCACTGTGCTTCATGTGGGGCAGCTGTAGATGCAGTGGCCATGCCTTTGTCTTGTCAGTCCTGCGCTGAGTTGCATCTTTTCAGATCACCTGTGTTCTCCCAGTAGAGATTTGAGGCTTTGCTGCTGTCTGTCCGTGCATTTTGACACGTCTTGTGTCAGCTCACTTTGAGTTCCCTGGGATCTGCTGGCAGAAGGCTTGGCTTCCTTCTCTGCAGCCCTTGGAGGTGCTGCTGAAGCTGAGATCTGAGCATTCAAGCTCTCTGCAAAGAAAGCAAAGCAACTGAAAGAGGGAATCGTGTAACCTCTATCAAAAGCCCCAGTGGAAGCGTTTCATTTACTGTGCTTTGCAAAGTCAGTTTAGATTTCAACATCAATACTCCAAAAAAAAAAAAAAAAAAAAAAAAAAGCAGTGAGTCTTTATGTGCTTCTGTTTGATACAAATTCTTCCATATCTCCACAGAGGTTACGGCTTCGTGAAATTCACAGATGAACTGGAGCAGAAAAGAGCACTGACAGAGTGCCAAGGAGCCGTGGGGCTGGGCTCCAAACCGGTGCGCTTGAGTGTGGCTATACCGAAAGCGTGAGTATAAGAGCACCCAGGTGGCTGTGGAAGAGCAGCAGCATGTGAAATCACACGGATTGTTAGATATTTGATAGTGCTTTGGGTGCACATCCTGGATGTTTCCGTCACAAGGTAGAGGAATACACACAAATCTGGTGAAGCAGCTGGAGTATCCGAATGCACAGACATCAAAATTTGTGCTGCTGGATCAAGACTTAACATTTTACACTGTTTTTAATTATATGAATGATTAAATACACACACACACACGCAGTATTTAAATACAATTATTTTAAAACTATGTATTCCTTTGTATTTAATTGAAATAGCCTAAGTCTGCTTATTGACTCCTGGATAGCAAAGCTCGATTGCCTTGTTCATTCTATTACAATGTCTGCTAAATATAAAACTTCTGGGGCAGGGATTAACTTTTTTTTCTGTGTTTGTTCAGAACCTGATACAATGAGATCCTGCTCTGACTTGGGGCTCGTAGCACTAGGGTAATACGAATAATAGTTATTGCTCCCTATTTGAATAACATGTAGATTTTTAGTGACCTCAGAAACCTCGGGGGGATAAGGAAGAGAAAAGGGGATGTGCTGTGGTGAGCAGACTGATGTTTCCCTCTGCCTGCTTCTCACTGATTGCATCTTTAGATATAGCTTTGTGCATAATGTGTTCTCATTTTCAAGCAACGTTTGTCATCTCATTTCAAATCTCAGTGGTGAGGTGGGATTCCCAGTTTCTTGGAAATGCTGTCTCTTTATGGCAAGGAATGAGAATTTCAGTTATCTCACTGTTTAAGATTAATTTTTAATTACCCATAGTTCTTTTTACTTAAGAACTCTTTAAACTATTTGCATTGAAGGTCATCCTGGGAAGTGAGGATGGGGACAATCAGTTGTTGTTCAGGCTTTTCTGTGGCATCAGCAGAAGGGAGAGGTTTTGGACCTTTCTTACGGAAAGAAATCCCAGTTCTTCTGCAAGGCTCTGAGTCTTTAACTCTCAGTGAGAAGCAAAACTCAGTATCTTGCCTCTGGGGGCTGCAAAATACTTTGTCTCATTTAACAGAAAGAAAAAGGGCCCAAAAATATGGATCATGGTTCAGGATATTCTAAACTGAGGCTCATAGTCCCAGACTGTTCCCTTTCCAAAGCTAGGAGGTGATCCTAAATTACTCATAAAGAATTAAAGCAATGTTTGTAAATGAAGTTGAATATGAATACAGGAAGGAGGTTTGAATATAAACCACTTATTTCTTTCTGCATATGTATGTAAATGATAAAGATTACTTCATTCAATAGTGAATGCATTTTAAAGGCTGAATTATGCATGTTAGAATAAAGCCTGTTTATGTACCTTACTGTACCTTAAACTGTTTCTCTTCTGTTTTTACATAACTGTTCTGCATTATATGTAACCTATTCCTGCATTGTCTTTTTAAGTAACCGCATGAAGCCAACGGAGTACAGTCAGATGTACAACTATGATTATAACCAATATTACCAACAGTACCACAACTACTATGCACAGTGGGGCTACGACCAGAACACGGGCAGCTACAGCTACAGCTACCCCCAGTATGGCTACACACAGAGCACAATGCAGGTAGGGCAGCGTGGAAACTCACCCTGCACTGACTGTCAGCACAGAAACACAGGACAGCTTGCAGAGCTGTGATGGGTGCATGATACCAGCAGGCTCTGGTGTCTTAGCACGGCTCCTTAGTGAGGAAGCAGAACTGTTCAGCAGCACCTGGCTTGCACTCTTGTCTTTTAAGGGGGTTATAGCTTGGACCAAGTGAGCATAACAGGGCTCTAAATACAATGTCATAGTAGAAGGCTTCTAAGATCCTTCATAAGCTTTGTTTTAGAGGCTGAAACAGGTCAAAACAGCCACAAACTGTGCCATTTGAAGAACTGCTGCCTCTGTTTTAAGTTTAGGGTGGAACCCACACCCTGGAGCCTGCCAGGAGGAGATCAGAGGGTTTGAGTGTGAGGAACACTGTTGTAATCACTCAGATTTAAAAGTCGCTGTATAACAGTCATAATCAGCAGTTGATGCTTTTGTTTTTTTAATATTTTTATCTGCTGTCCTAAGGGTTTCTTTGTCCTTACAGACGTATGAAGAAGTTGGTGAGGATGCATTGGAAGGTATGTTTCTTGAACTCTTTATTGAAGTCATGCATTTCCTTTGTAAAGATTGGAGATAGCCTTTCTCAAACTGGCCTTTAGAATCAGTGTACAATATGCCTTTGTCTTTGATTAAATCTGAGCCTGATAACATTTGCTACTCACTATCACCTGGCGTGCATCTTTATTTTACACTTGCTGCTTCCAGTCTAAACCTCATCAGGGCTGTAACTAATTGACTTCACTAGCACTAAGACCATTTGTGGTTTAGTGTCCACATATCCTTTGCCCTGAAAACACGTATCTTTGTTTTCTATAGTATACAGAATTTCATCCTTTTGGTTCATCTGGTTTTCTGGTATGCTACAAAAACAATGTAGGCATTCTGTTTTTTTCCATGGAATCTTGTTTTTTTTTTTTGTGAAGTCCAGCATACTTGGTGCTTATCATTTTAAAAAGAAATGATATCAGAGAGTGTACTGATAAAAGTATTAGTTTTAGCAGGCATGGGGTGAAATGGGTTACTAAACAATATTGGGGTTTTAGATAAACATAAGAGCAGCGTTCGTGCAAGAAAAAATTAATTTTATACTGGTAATTCCAAATCTCCATCTTGAATGGAACATGCACTGTATGGTGTAATTTCTTACTCTCTTAAAAATAAGAATTAAAAAAGCACATGATGAAAGCAGAAAGCAGCTGGGTGCTGTGCAGAACCCATGGGTATAAGTAGTGATGTCAAGGAGAGAGCCCATGCTGGCTTTTAAAGCATTACACAAGGGCTCTCCTTTCTTCAACATGCAGAAAGTGGAACTCCTGGGCTATAATTGGGATATCTCTGGGGTATCTTTTTCTTGTTGATTAAATTTCCTGTGAACTGACATGCTGTTATGTGGTTGGGCAGTTAGGGACAACGATTGGCACAAGTTTTGCAAACTGTTCACCATACATTGGTAGCAGCAGAGAGGATCCCACTGGGTTGCCATGCAGCCCCCGAATGCTTTGCAAACACTTCATCCAGCTGTAAAACAGGAGACGTACTCGTGCTTAATGCTGTCGCTGGCATTTCTTTGGTTACTAACTGTGCAATGCTTTGAGATGTTTGAGGCTCCAGCAGATGAGCTCTGGTGACTGTGGCTGCAGAAGCAGATGCTGCCATCCCCATCCAAAGCAGAGGGAGCAGAATGGAACGTGTGCCTGCGCCCCTGCGGCTCCGCCGTGCCGTGGTGCCAGCACACCTCCTTTGGCAGTTTAAGTGGCCACACGGGGCTGCAAGGTGCAGGTATGCCTTCTCTCTGTTGGCTCTGCTGTTGGGGCAATGGCACTGAAAGGAGGGCATGTCTGCTGTTAGATTTATCCCATAGCTGAAAGATCTGCTAGGGCTGCAGTAGTCGGGTCGTGATTGGGCAAGTGGTGGGGATGATCTGGGGCTTCCTCCATGTTATTGTGATGTGTTTGTGGGGTGTGGGTGTTTTTCCTCACCCATTTAACACGCAACCTATTCGTTTGCCTTTTCTCCTTTAGATCCAGCACCTCAGTTGGATGTCCATGAAGCAAATAAACAGTTTATGGAGCAGAGTGAAGAGCTCTATGATGCCTTGATGGACTGTCATTGGCAGCCTTTGGACACTGTCTCATCAGAGATCCCAGCCATGTTATAGCCTTGTTGCTGAGGCACTGTCTGTGTGATGAATCCGCCGGTGTGCTCTGTTACACTGCAAATGGATCCTGCAGGAGTCAGGGGTGGCCCCTTTCCCACTCAGGTCTGTTACTGGAAGTGCAGGAGGAGTGTGGTGTTCCCTGTACAACGCCAGAGCATGGGAGCATCGTGATAACTTCTATTCGTGGTGGAAGTTAGAACTGCAACGGTTTTATTCCTTTTGTCTTGAAGTGAACTCTTAATACTACTTGTAATTTATAAACTTGCAACAGGATGGCACAGGGGAAAGACTACTCCAACGTACAATAAAGAAGTTGGTCTTTTAAGTAAAATTACCCATTGCTTTTTGGTTCCTGCCCCTTTTCTGTTTTGCTGCCCATTGAACTGTCTTTAGTCAGTTGATCCAACACTTGTCCATGTGTTGGTTTGGTTTGGTTTTTAAGAGTCACTGTCAGATTCCACTAAAACATCTCAGAAGCTTCCTAGTGACTGGGTGAAGTTGCTGTAAGTTGAGTATGGGAAGGAATCACGTGGATGAAAGCCTATGTTCTGCTTAATCTAAGCTGTGATCTTGAACTAAGCTTGGTGTTCCTAAGCATTTTGGAGAGCAAAGACAGGAAAGATTGTCAGAAAACTACTACAGACTGATGCCTTCTGCTTGATGGTCTCCAGCATGTTTGGCTTGCCTCTCCATCTGTGTGTGAGGAAAGAATTCCCCACCAGCCAAGCAGTTTAAAACACTTCTACCAGCAACCTTGTTACTGTATGTACGATGCCTTTTTCCTTGTTGACAGCCCTCGATGGGCCCCTTTATCATGTTAAGGTTTCACAGCGTCTTCCACTGTCAGAGTAAATATGGTGAAACTGAGGATCTTGCAGCAAAAAACGGGTCAGAGCAATCCAATCAATGTATTGTGCAACAAATTGTTGCTGACTTGGAAAGCGTTTTTCTACTGAATGTTGTATAAGCTGGATGGACAAGCAATATATTTAAGCGAATATTGTGTTGCTTTAGAGGTGAAAGCAAAAATAATAGCACTTATGTACATGTTATAAGCCCTTTTCAGGCTTTTGTGCCTTAAACTCTTTGAGAAATAGGAAGATTTAAACTACCTGTAATAAATGTCTGTCCAAGAAATAATTTGGTGACTGATTGCTCATGCACAGCATTAAGTTGCCTCCCTTCCCATATTGATACAGAGATTTGCCACAAAATTTAAATACTTTCATAAAGCCTACTTCTGCTACACCTTTGTTTGTTTGTGATGTATTTGTCAGTCTGTGGTCATTTTTATCAACTGCAATGGTGGACATAACTGTGAATATGAGGATAACGGTGACCTGCACTGGATTTAACATATTTCTGGTGTGCTAAGAGGATTCTGCATTCTCTTCAGCTGGGAACTTATATCTCCTGCTGTGCTTTTGACAGTGCAGTGGACCATAAACAGTGATCTGACCTTCATTTGCTCTGTATTTAAGGAATGAATGCTCCTGGTGTGTGCTGTAGCATCTCAAGGGCAATGCAGAGGTGGAGGGGAGCTCCTTCCCTTTGATGAAGCTGCTCAGCAGTGCTGAATGCTAAGAAGTGGTGTCACTCTACTTGAGAAGCTCTTGTTCAGTAGGGTGGCATTTCAGAGGTGATGTGAAGGTTCTCACGTTCTGCTGTGACACATTCTACATCATTGTTGATGTGCTGCAAGAGTGCTACCCTGTACAGCCTTCATTTTCTCTTTTTGTCCTGCTCTCCCCACCCCCCAGATTTCAGCTTTTATAATACAGCCCTCCTGGTTGAAGACAAGCTTAGTTGATCTGTGCTGCTGTTGAAAGGCTGCCCAGCAGTGCTGTCCTTTTAATGTTCCCTAATACCCACAGCAGCTCTGTTACACACTGTTGACTGACACAGCCTGGTGCTTGCAGGAGGTGGAGAATGAAGGGAAGCCACGCTGTCTGAAGGTTATTGCAGAGCAGCTCCTTTCACAGGCAGGAGCTCTTGGGCAAAATTGTTCTGCAGTCTTCTTTTAGATCTGTGGCAGGAAGAACATTAGGAATGATTAGTCTGATCCATCATTATGGCATCCCCAAGCTTTTGGGATAGCTGTGTGCACACAGAAGGGGATCAGGACAATAGCAGGGCATTAGGAGCACACATCCATTTCTTACAGTGATGTCAAAGCTGGGAATTTCCTGGGAGAGAAGGAGAGGCAACCAAATTCCTCCCCTACTCAGCTGGAGTGAATGGAAAAGGAGGCAGCACCAGGCTTTGTGAGACAAGGAAGCATCCTCCCTAGCTTAACTTTGTAGATGTGGGCTTTTAATTGCCATCCTCTTGGGGTTGTTTGTGAGAATCTCAGCCAGTGCTCTGCTGAGCTGGTAATCTCACCGTGCTTCTGTCTGCATGTCACTGATTTATCTCCATGCTCGTTTTCAGCTCCTGGCTGCTATTGCAGCACCTGCAGCAGGGAAGGCACTTTTATGTGGAACTACAAAGCAGCCTCATTTGTGGTGTCACCTGCACTTGTGGTGTTTGTTTTGGAATCCAGGCTGAACAGAGTGTGGGATTTTGTTTCTTGTGGATGGCTAAAGGAAAAGCCCTCATTAACTTCCATTTGGTGTAACACAAGATGAAAAACAAGGACTCTATGCAGCAAGATGAATTTTGCTTTTATCTTTATGTGCTGAAGGCAAGAAATCCAAGGCAAATGATATCACAGCTGAGTGGGAGAATGCAATTCTTGAACGTTGCATCAAAATCTGTGGCTTAGACTCAAGCATTCTGCCTTCCAGCACACAGCGTTTACCCACAGCACCAAAGTGACTTCAACACCCTGATGTTATTCGACTGAAATGCGATGACCCAACCTGGCTTATCCTTCAGATTGCAGGAGATGTCGGATGACAACCCGAGGTGCAGAGGCTGCAAACCACACGGTGCCAAGGGCTGCGGGGTTCTTCTGAGTGCCGTTGGAGGAGCGGAGCAGTTTGGGGCTGATCTTTAAGTATTCTGACGGTGTCTCATTATTGGCTTGCTAACCCCCAGCTTTTCCAATGAGGCTGGGGAGGAATTTTTACCTTCTAACCTCGCTGTCTCCCACCCCATCTCATAAAACACCCATTCGTGGATTTGACTTGGGATCTACTTGAACATGAAATGAATTTGATGCAATGACCACATTTAAAAACCAATAAAGCTAATTCAGCCCTCCGACAAAGCTCTTCACCTTTTTTGGATGAGATGATTCAGAGCCCATTATGTGTACTCACTCATCAATTACACGCGAGGTAATTAACACAGACACGCCTATCTCAGGTAGTGATTTATGAGGTCTTCAGTCTTCTATTCCACGGTCTCTTCTCCCTCCTAGTGTCCTTTCAGCATCATGACCAACCACCAGCCTCGTCCTTCATCCAGTGCTCCTCGCCGCTCCCCCCTGCACGAACCTTCCTCACCGAGACGCTCAGAATTCCCGCCATAAGTTATAGGCAGCAACGGCACGGAACTACAACTCCCAGAAGGCACCGCGGGAACACCCGTCCTCAGCAGCCAATCAGCGCGCGCGCTGCCGCACTATAAAAACCCACGGCGGGCCGCCCTCTCTCTCTCTTTGCGATGGCGGCGGGCCGTTGCGGTCGCTGCTCCGCGGGGACAATCCGCCGCCATCCGCCGTCTGTGGAGGCCCCGCCGCGTCGGTGCCCCGGGCGCTCGGCGGGATGACGTGGCTCCTTCCGTGGTGCGGGATCTGGGCCGCCGTGGGTGAGCGCCTGCCCGGGGTGGGGTGGGGTGGTTGTGCGGCCCGCCCGGCCCTATCGAAGCTGCGCCTGCCCTGCGCTGTGGCAGCCGCAGTCAAAAAGGAGCCGAGAGCCACGCGTTTTCCTCGACGGTCGCTGCACAGTTTGGTTTTCTGTAACTGCCCAGCAACAAATCGGGAAAATACAGGGGCTGGGGCTCTGACTGCAGCGTTCTCAGGTGTTGATGATACCAGAGCTGTGCTTCATTTGGAGGAGTGCTGGCGGGTGGGCAGAGCACAGCGTTGTTGTTCTTTAAATGCTTTTCTCCCTAGGGAGCGGTGTGAGGTGCTGTTCCTGTCGTCACCCGGTGCAGGAGGCGGTGCTGGGCAGGTGAGCGGTGCTGGGGGTCCTCACAGCTGCAGTTGAACTCTTCCTCAGCTCACCAGAGCTGCCGGCTTCCCCTCGCTGCACGCTGTACCCAAATTGCACGTTTGGAGAGAGGTTTTGTGCAGCATCCCTTGACTCAGAACTGAGAATCAAATGAGACCCAAAGTCAGCGGATTGCTCTGCTTCTGTTGTGTCTGCTGCTCTGTATGGCTTTTCTAGCTGTAACAGGCCTTGGCCAAACCCACAGAATCACAGAATGGCCAGGGTTGGAAGGGACCTCAAGGATGATGAAGCTCCGACCCCCTGCTACATGCAGGACCACCAACCTCCCCATTTAATGCTTGACCAGGCTGCCCAGGGCCCCATCCAACCTGGCCTTGAACACTCCAGGGATGAACGGGGCATCCACAGCCTCTGGGCAGCTGTTCCAGCACCTCACCACTCATAGTAAATAACTTCCCCCTGACATCCAACCTAAATCTCCCCTCCCTCAACTTAAAACCATTTCCCCTTGTCCTGCAGTTATCAACCCTTTCAAAGAGTTGATTCCCCTCTCCTCTGTAGGCCCCTTTTAGGTATTGAAATGCTGCAATGAGGTCAAACCCAGCTGCATGTTAATCCAAGAGCTGTGGCTCTGACATAGCTGCAGGTCTCCAACAACATGCAAGAGCAACAGGAAGGTCTTTGACTGCTCGGCCTCTTCTGCCTGTTGCTGTCACTCACCCCTCCTATATATTTTTCAGGTTCTAGCTGGGGTGTTGCCCCCTCCTGTGATGGCTCTGGTGGTTTGGGGGCTGGTTGTGTCAGTATTGATGATATCTGAAGCCTGTTGCTGATTTTGGGGGTGTTGTTGCATTGTGTTCCAGGGTTTCTCGCTGTTTGGAGCTCACTGCCTGCCTGCTGATAGACCCAAGGTGAGAGTGTGTGTCTTTGCCAGAGCTCTGTCCCTCCAGATCCCTTTCCCATCAGATCTGAATACCGATCTTGTGGTCGAAAAAGGAGGAAAAGTAACATTCAGACTGGCCTTGGCCTCTTTGCTGGCACAGCTCTGCTCTGAGCGGGGCCAGTTTGAAGACATCAGTGTTTGCTTTGCTGCCCTGGGGGTGGCAGCAAAACAGAGCTGTGGGGTGAGGATTTGTGCTCTGCTGCTTCCTTGGGCACTGATTCTTAGTGCACAATGGCTGTTGAACTGCAGGTGCCTACCTGGGTTGTCTTTTTCAGGTTATCTGTTGTCTTTTTCAGGAACTGCATGCTTAGTGGAAGAGTCTGAGAGCTCATGAGACCCCGTGGAGGGTATTGGTTTGCTTTCCTTAAGGCTGAAATTGTGGAGAAACTGAAGTGGAGCATGTCAGTGTCCCTTGTGAGTAATTGCCCAGCATTTCAGGGGGGTTGGAGTGAGATCTTGTCAGTGTTTGTTGGCAAAGAGCAGTGGGAATGGGGTTTGCAGGTTGGAATTATAAACTTCTTTAAAGGTCTGTAATTGGGCAGCCTCATTTGTAGGGCAGAGCTCCTGTGGGGTGAGCTGTTGCCTATTGTTGCTCTGAGAACAGCCTGGTCAGTGATGACACCTTTCTTTGGAGACTGCTGGATGAATCCTGCGGATATGGGGCTGAGGCCAGGCTCCAGCATCAGCTGAAGTCACTGCACAGTGTTGCACTGTGCTTCATTCCAAATTAATTCTTTTTTTTCTTTGTTAGGTTTAAACGGAATACAGACCAAGTGTCTTCAATCCTGAAGAAGCAGCGGTCTGCACAGCCTCACGGTGGCTGCTCTGTGAGTAGGGAGCTCCCCCAGGTGGGAGAGCTGTAGTGGTGCAGCAGTCACTGAGTGCTGTGGGCACTCAGCCTCTGAGGGACAATGCCAGAGCTCCCATTCAGATGCTCAGCGAGGAACAATGTTCCTTGCTACAGAGTTCTGTCAAAAGAAGAGCTTTCAGGAAGGTCTGGATAGGAAATATTTGGAATATGGTACCAAAGTCTGGGGCTTCCAGCACAGGAGAGATATGCAGCAAAGCCAGAGCGAGTTGGAGGGGCAGCTGGGTGATGGCTGCCCTCACTGCATCAACGTGTTGGCACACAGTGCTGAGGTTTGGGCACAGCAGAAACGCCAATTAATCCTACAGTTCATTCTTACCTCTTCATCCCTTTAGACATGTAGCTCAGTTATATGATTTCTTAAAGTTTTACTGTTAAGACTTTTCCATTATAGTATGTAAATAATTTTATTATAAAATAATGATAAAATACATTTTACAAAATGCACTTGCTTTGTGCTGCCGGTCTGTTAACCTCTGTTGTCTTTGGTTCTCTGGGAGGAAACATGTATCTGTCCAGAAACACAGAAGTAGCATCTCCCAGGGTGCTCCCAGAGGTTCTCGGGGTGCCCTACAGTTGCCAGGGAGCTCTGGGAGCAGTCTGGTGTGGCCCAGAGCACACTGGGGCATACATAGACTAGAGTGGAGTACACTGGAAAGCCTCTAAGCTACCTTAGAATGCACTGAGAAGTTCTGGGAGTATTGTAGGTGTCCTCCAGAGGCATCCTTGGAAGCCTGTAGGATGCACTAGGAGACATAGACAAGCTTTGGGAATCCAATAGTGTGTCCTAGTGTATTGGATGGCCTCGGGAGGTCTCTGGGATGCACTGAGGGGTCCTGGGAGCCCAGTAGGACAGACTGGGAAATCAGTGAAGAACCTGGAGCGTGCTGAGGGGCTGCGAGAGGCCTCTAGGCTGTTCTGGGTTGTACATAGGGCTCCTCAGAGCACGTTCAATAGTTCTAGGACATGTAGGACCTGCTTACCACACGACATCCCCTCCAACTCCTTCCTCTTTTGCTGACCTTCTGCTTCCCCTGCTTTTAATTGTGATGAGGGGCAGAAGCTCCACCACGTGTAGGGTGGGCTGCACCTTTCTGCCTTCTTCAGTTTTCTGGAGTTGGAGAATTTTTCCTTTCTCGTGAACATCTGTGTAATAAATGGCCGAACCGATGATGTGCTTCGTGCCTGTGGCGGTAAGTCCTCCGGGAGCACTGCGCCGTGCGGGGAACGCGGAAGTGGAGTCTTTATTTTAACCGCTCTGCGCCGCCAGTCCGCCAATCTCTATTGTAATTAGTCCTCCAGGAAGTAACGCGCATGCGTCCGAAGACAAGACGGGAGGGAGGGGATTTCTGCATAGCACTGAGGTACGGACCCTCAGCCCCATCTATTCACCGTTCCTCTTCTCCGCTTCCCTGTTATAACGCTCGAGCCATCCCCGCTAAAGGACCGCTTTCACCCCCACTGCCCCCGCGCGCGCCGCAGCACCCGATTGGCTCATCACCACTTTGATTGACAAGTGCCCGTCCCAGCACTGCGCATGCGCGCCATCGCCGCGGCACTCCCTGCTGCCGTCTATTGAACAAAATCCGGCACTGCAGGCGCTGCTCTGCGCAGGCGCAGTGGTGCCGAGGCTCTCGCGCTGCGCACGGACGGCAGAACCGCGCAGCCGGTACGTTGGGCGGTGTGGGAGCGGCGGGGACTGCACAGAAAAGACACGAAACGGGCCGGAAAATGGTACCTCGGGGCACTGCTATAGGGGAAGAACACCGCTTCGGTGTGTGTCTCTGCTTACCTGCATGCAGCGCAGCAACGGAAAGCCCCGTTTCCCTCAGTGCCCCGGAACCTGGCGGTGCTGCCGGGCTGCTCTACGGGCAGCGCTCACACGTGCATCGCCGGCGTGTCGGCACCGCAAGGCCCTCGGAGCGCCCTAGGGTGCCCTGCAGCCGCCCTGGGAGCCGCCTGGTGCAGCGCAGGGGTGTGCCTGCCTGCCTGCCTGCCCTCTGCACGGTGCGCTGGGCGACCACAGAGCTCGGTGTGGGAGACCAGGGCGCGCCGTGGGGTGCTGCAGGGGTGATGTGGCAGCATTGGATGCTTGATAGGACACTGGGAAGGCTGTGGGGCACGCTGGGGGACCAGAGAACACGGACGAACCTGAGCGGACTTCAGTAAAACGAATGGCAGAGCAGCGAACCCGCACGGACTTCAGCGACCAAGAGTGAAACCCGAGCAGATTTCAGCAAACCCCTCCTTTTGTTGTATCTGTTGTTACTGCTGCATGGTGATGAAGCCTCGCTTTGCTGACTTCGTCATTCCCACAAAGACGTATCCTTACATCACTTCTCAGCAATGACACCAGCAAACCTGGCCTTTTTTCCCCCCTACCTTTGAAGATACGTTGTTGAATACTGGAGAGAGGATTCACAGCTCCGTAAGTCCGCTTTGTGTGCAGGACTGGGGCAGGGAGATGCAGTGCTCCTCACTCAGAGCCCTCCTCCTCTTCTGGACCAAAACCTCAGAACCTGGAGCGACAGTTTGAAGTCACAAAGCATTGAAGATGTGTGTACTTATCCAAAACCTTTGTAACATCAGTCATTGCTGTGTCTGTGTCTCACCCTCCGAACTGCGCTGTGCATTGTAAAGCAAATGGCTGCAGACTGCTGTAGCAAAACATCCATTGACTTCACCGCTGAGAAAACGTGACCGATCTTTAAGAGGCAGCTGCTAATTAATGATAATTAGGTGGCACAATTCGGTGCTGATGTTTTATGAAATCATTCCTCTTTTTCCTTCTGCAGCCGAATCAAGATGACGACGGCAGCCCTGCTGATCAGCATTACGCAGCCCTCGCTGAATGTGACCACAAAGTCTCAAGAACTGAGTCTCTATCAAAGTAAGACAAGTCGTGGGGTGGTTTTTTTGTTGTTTTTGGCTGTACCACAATTACCGTACCTTGAATCTTTAAGGAGAAAAACAGGCCACTTTACACTTTAGTTGCTGCGTAGCACATGGGTGCTGCGCTTTTTCAGCTTACCCCTCCTGTTCCTTCTGTGCCTCCAGATGCTCCCATCCCAAGCTGTTCCTCTGAATAAAAAGTAACAAAGAGAAATTATTTTAAAAGGGAAGATGTTGTGGGTTTTTTTCTTTGTTTCTCTCTAGCTTTTTAACCTTTGAATTTATCAAATTTCCAACAGAACATTGACAACTTCTTAAAAAAGACTTTATTTTTCTTTCTTCTTCCCTGCCAGGTTCTGGAGCAATAGTTGCTGCCATTGTAGTAGGAGTAATTATTATTTTTACAGCAGTTCTGCTCATACTGAAGGCATATAACAGGTATGTGGCTGAGTCCCGTGCTTCAGTGAGGAGAAGCCAGATGAACCAAAATCACTTCTGTGCTCTCATCTCACAGGCTTTCTTATTGCTGAAAATTTCAGGCAGAATTTGAGTATAATGTGCTTGATGTCCTGAATGCCAGGCTGTATTGGAATGGTTCTTGGCAGAGAATGCTTGATGGATGCACTTTCTAGAGGGCTTCTGTTGGCATAGGAAAGGCTTGCTGTGAGCACTGTGCTGCCAGAGCAGAGCTTGATTTCTCCATCTGAAGGCACTGAGTTCTGTACGTGTTCTAGGAGTGCTCACCTGCCATCTTCAATCTTTGGGATGAAGTCCTGCTTGATGCTAACTTCTCAATGGCTGTTCAGTTCAGCCTGTTTCTGTGGGAATCTTCCCAGTTCTTATCATGGGAGAAAGCACCACAAATATCAGTGCTGATAAATATTTCATTTCTGCATTTACAGACACATGAGAGGGAAGCGGGAGCTGGAGCCCAAAAGCAGCAAAACAGCAGTGCCTCCTTTAGGGCAGAACAGCAGCAGCGTTACTCAGCATTGCACAGTGACTTTCATACCTATCCACATGCAGAGCAGATAACTGTGAACGCGTCCCTCCCTTTGGAGTTCTTACCACGTGGAGATGGGGCTGCTCTGAAAAGTGGTACTGCATTTGGAACGGTGATCAGCTCTTATTTTGTTCTCTGTATCATAATTTGTCCCGCTTTCTCTCTTTGGGAGGAAAACTGGAAGATCTGAACACTTTCCGTCTGATGAGAATCATGGGGTGAAGGGATACAAAGCATCCGAAAAACAAGGAGCCCTCCTTCAGAGCTTTGGGTGTGGGAAGATCAAAGAAGCCAAGCTATTCATTTGGAAAAGCCACGCAAACTGATTTTGTAGAGCTTTTGCTTACTCAGAGTTTAAGCTTTTTCTATCCTGCAATGACTGATGATAAATGGAAAAAAAAATTGGACATGCAAGCTGCATGCAACTCAGGTTGTGCTTTGTTAAGGTTCACGTGAAACAGGTTTGTAGTTTGTTCTGTACACAGCGGATAGTGTGGGAAGTAGGAAAGCCACTTTATCTTTAGTCGTCTTTCACGTTTCTAATACCATGTTTGTATGGTTGTAGACAGAAAAGAATGACTTTTTTTCAAGTATATATTGAGATATTTCTAATAACTCGGTAACCTACTCGTTTCCAATGAACCAAATGTCTGAGGATTTTTACTCTCCTGCCAAAATCACTCTGGGTTCGTTACTGCCGTTGCAGTGCTTTCTCTATCTTGAAATCTGAGAAGTTCTTTACCTTAAGTAAACATGAGAAGGCAGCATAAAGCAAGCGAGGCATTTGCACTGAAAGGGTTTGTTCTCTATTGCGGACTAGGCTCGAAATATTATCATTTTTGGTTATAGAAAGTCGCCGAATGTGGTGATGTTTTCCAAACGCGATGATTGTGGGTGTAAAGTAATGCACCAGAGAAATTCCCAGGGGTGTTTCACAGCCCACTGAGTGTGAGCACACTGCAGCATTGTACGGATGCTCTGTGGCTCGTTGTTTGAGGCGCGCATGGAAAAGCATTTCCACACAACTGGTGGGAGGGGTAGGTAGCCAGGATTAGGAAGAAAATGAGTTAAACTCTGTTTTAAACAGAACTATGCAAAGCTGTGGGACACGTCTCCACTTCTAAATCCTATGGAATCGCTCACTGGGATGGCTGCAGTGGCACAGCCTGTATATAGAACAAATCAGTGCGATTTGTTCCGAGTGTGGGATGGTAGCTGCAAGCTCCTGCGACCATTAGAGGGCCCCAGTCGTACAGACCTTCTTAAATACCTCCGTGGGGCATTTAAACTCTTTGGGAGCTGTAGGGAAGGAAGTCAGTAATCGGGGTCAGAGGAAGCCCACAGCTTTCCTCGTCCTGCAGCAGCTCCCTTGTTGTTCTGAGTGCTGCCACTGATCAGTTTGTATCCTTAAATCAAACCGGGGCTGACGGTTCTCAGAGCGGTAAGAGACAGAAGGGAGATGCTATTGATAACTCCAGGATGCGAGGGCGCCTCTGGCAGAGGTCCTTGTGAGTAAACTGCGTTTCTGCAGGACTAAATTCAATGACTCTGCGGTCTCTTAATGAAACATGACCACAGGGCGCGTTCCAAGCTAAATATTAGGACAGCTGCTTGGGCAGCCCGTGCGTCCTGCTAACATCTCGCTTGTCCCGGATCTCCGCCTCATTTTGGGGGTGGGAATAACCGATATTATCACGCAGCGGGGACCGCAGAAAACGATCGAGTTGCCCTCCTGTTCCTCTTTCTGTGCTGTTTTTGCGTTCTGCTTCGTCAAAACCCAGGTCTTTACAAGAATAAACCCTGCCTTGCACGCGGACGCTGCCCGCCCCGCTCTCGCCCCCTCAGCGCTCCCCTCCCCCTCACAGCGCCGTGCTGAAGAGGCGCCAACACCCGCGCGCATGCGCCGTTGGCCGTGAGGTCACGAGCCTCGCGCTACTCCGCTGAACTTCCGCATCTCGCGAGAAGATATACCGTCAACTCCCCGCCCGCGCGCCGCGACGGGACGTAGCGCAGCCACCGCGCGGGGGAACGCCGAGATTTGCGATTGGTCAGCGCCGGCCCGCCTACCGACCCGTCCTCCAATCGGGAGGCGCCGAAGAGCCTTCGCGGAGCGGCCGGCTCCGCCCCCTCCGTCCCTCTTAGCGTCACGCCGCGCGCAGGCGCACCGCGCTCTCCTCCTCCGAGCGTGCGAGGGGCTCGCGGGCGCGCGGTGCACGCCGGGACGGCAGCGCGCTGCGACCAGGAGGAGGCGGAGGAGCCAAGATGGACGCGGGGTTCTTCCGCGTAAGTGCCGGCCTCGGCGGGCGGGCGGGCTTGCGGAGTGTCGGGCGCGGCCCCGGCGGGGAACCGCGCGGTGCAAGCGGGCCGCCGCCGCCGCGTTGTGCCTGGCTCAGCGCTCCGCCGTGCCCCCGCCCCCGCCCTGCGCAGGCTCCTGTGGAACGGCCGCGAAGAAAATGGCGGCGGGAAGGGAAGGGAAAGGAAGGGAAAGGAAGGAGGCCGCGGGCGGCGGGGGGAGCGGCGGGGGCCTTCAGTGCGGCGGGGCCGGGCGGGGGGAGCGGCGCTCAGAGCGCAGCGAGGCGGCTGTGAGCTTCTGTGGGCCGTGGGGTTGTTAACGGCCCCGGAGCCGGCGGGATGCGGTGCGAAGGCGCTCGCTGAGCCGTTCTTCTCAGCAGCTGTGCGGCCGCCGTGAGGAAATGGAGCGGTGTTCCGCTCGGCTGTATTTCTTTTTCATCCTTTTTTTTTTTTTTCTTTCCCTACCCGCTGTTCAGCAGCGAGCGATTGCTGAGGTGCTTCTCATAAGGTTTGCTGACCGCTGTGCCCAGCGCTGTGTGTTTTCACGTGCGGTTCGGTGGTCTGAGATGCACTGATGTATTCAGCCCAATTATTTTTTCTTCCCACAGCTGGGATGCGTTTAGAACACGAGGGGACGCGTTTCCCTTTGCTTAGTTCGCTTTTATGCTGATCCCTGGCAGTAGCGAGGGATCCCAGGACCTTCAGCAACTAATTCCAAATCACCAACAAGGAGGCCTATCAGGAGAAGACAGTTTTCCCAGCCATAGCCTGAAAGCAGAGTCTGTGTTCCATTGGCAATAGGGGGAGGTACACTGTACCCTGCTGGGGCTGATGCT